>NC_067118.1:17488510-19888510 GCF_021347895.1 Acanthochromis polyacanthus
ACAGCGGTGTCATGCACTTAGTCACACTTTAAAAACAATAAAATCTGTCATAGTGGTGAGATGAATTTCCTCTCCTTCTGCACTCATTATCTCACTCTGCTTCTGTTTTTGTATTGTATGCTGATTGTGAACCCAAACAACAATGTGGCAAATGATTGCCTGTTAGCGTGTCACATGTAGCATGGCCATTATCAGGAAAATGATGGAAATGCTGTTTCTGTGGCAGGAAGGAAGCATGCTAGGTGTTAGAGTAAGCAACCGAATCTGCATATGAAACTGGATCCAAGTGAACCTAGCAAACACTCGATCAACATTTTCTTACATCTATTAAAGAAATGTCTGTTGTACGACACATGTAGGGATCGTTTTATTGCCCAGGCCTACTGTTGCCTTTTAAAAGTGACTGGTGACTTGACAAGCCTGAATATGAAGCATCCAATCCCATGAACATGATTCATTCATGTATGTTACCTGCTCTCGTTTGAGTTTCTCCCTCTTGCGGATGAGCTCCACTAGCAGCCTGGCTTTTTCAAGATCATGCCGTAACTTCTGCCAATACCTCAGTGCTTCTCTTGCTGCAGAAATCTTCTCATCCACTTCAGGCTATGAGGTAGAAATTTTTTTTTTTAGTTGTATAAACATTGGGTCAGAAATGTTTTTTTTAGTAAATGCCTGGCCAAAACAAAGTGGTAAATATTTCCACTGAATACTATCTGAAAGCTGTAATAATCAGAGCACGTAAATAGTGAGAGTGCCAAGGCTGAAGTTCTGTGCACTGCCCTGACCTGTTCAGTATTCCTTTGGGATTGGATGTTAGAGTGTAAACGCCGGACCAGCGGCACACCATTCCTTGACTGACGCTTCAACAACCAGTAACTGTGCAGTCTCTGCATGAACTGGTTTTTCCTCTGAAAGAGGATTCCTTTGCAGATGATATTCAGCCTGCATAACAGAGAAAGAGCGTCAACATGACTGACATCAACTGTTGCATCTCTACAAGAGAACTGCTGCAATTCTCATTCTTAACTAAACTGGCAAGTAAATCCAAAAATCTCCACTGAAATGCTGCTTTTTAAAAAAACATTTTGTAAGTTAATCTGACTAAAGCCATCAAGGTAAAATGTTTGGCAAAAAAGACATTTAATTTAGTTTCAGCAGAAACACAGCATTTTATTAAAAATAAAAGATAGTCTGACCTGCTTGTGGGTATCTGAGGCACTGTCACTTGTGGTGAACCAGTGTGTCGTGCTGTTGACTCTGATTTCTTCTTCCCTTTCTTTTTATCCGTCTTGGCATCATCATCAGATTTTCTGCCTTTTTTCGGTGTGGTTGGACCCTCTGTGTAGGCGCTCCGTCCTCTACTAGCCCTCCCTCTGCTACCCACCACCCTTCCTTCATTCTCCTCGTCTGACACAGATTCTTGTCCTGGGGGAGAATGGGCCTCACAGAATGCTGTCTTCTTAACTGAGAACGTGGTCCCATTGATGTTTGTTTCTCGCACAGGATCTATCTTCATAAACAAGCCAGCACGCTGAGCACATGTGACATGAAACGCAGTGTAACAGTTGGCCTTGTGGCACTGGATAGACGCTCCGCGGCCCTTCTGCTTACACAGGTAACAGGTCAGTTTCCAGCGTGCTGTAGGAATGTTATTGACCCCTTCCACTGGTTCCAGAAACACTGTGTTGGCAAAGCAGACTTCAGGAATCCATATAGCACAGACCACATGTGCCCAGCGACCATCACTTGTTTGCTTGAAGGCGCCGCCACGGTTTGGACATAGAACACAGTCAACTGGTTTCTGGGGGGACTGGAGGCAGCAGCGACACAGCCACTGGCCCTCAGGAATATAGGGCACTCCGTAACACTCCTGGTGCACAGCCAGGTTACAGGAGTCACAGAAGAGGATGACGTTGCTGTTGAGGCACTCGTCATCCAGGCACACGCAGCAGAAGGCATCGTCGTCAATAGTGCTTTGAGAGGGTGCCCGGCTACGGGCTTCCCGATATGCCTCCTCCTCCAACCGATCCACTAGCAGCTCAAAGGTGTCGGGTGAGATAGTTGTGTAACCCTCTGACGTTCGGCCAGCATTGACCAACTCTAGCCAGGCAGTGTCTTCTTCATCCATGTCGTATTCTGCCTCAGCTTCCTGCTCTTCAGGTGAGCGCTCAATGTAACGATAATATGCAGCTGGCAGAGGAGGTGCCTCAACCGGTGTGAAGGTTTCCAGCACACGAAACTTAGGGTCAGGAAGGGTCATGTGGTGATGGTGTGATGCGTTCAGCTTTTCAGGTGATTGAGGATGAGGATTGGGACAGTGGTTCTTGGAAGGCGGTGGCGACTTGATGGAGGAACATTTGGAGTCTTTCCTGCGACCTCGAGGCGTGACTGGTTTTCGGGCAGTTTGGGCACTACTAGTGGGAGATGAGGACTGCTCACTATTCTCTTTGTTGCTGTTACACTCACTAATGTCCTGAGCCATCATCTCATCCTCAGTAATGACCTCTAAAGGCTCCAGAACAGAAATGCGGTGAAGCCTGCCATCCAGTTCCACCTCAACTACTTTCTGGGCCTGAGCATAGGTCAGGGTTTCTCTGCTTGGAGATGCTTTGAGACTGTAAGGGGACGGTGATCGTTGGCGGGCACCCCCTCGCCCGCCAACAGTCCCATTGGACTTTTTGACATCAACTCCACCTCCTCCTCCGGCCACCTGGCCTTTTCGACGTGGCTTCCTCATAGGCCACAGATCACACTTTCCCTCCTGTTGGTTAAAAGAGAAAAAAAAACAATATAAGAAAACTAGGTTCCAGACTGTAAATTACGGTCAAAAAAAGAAAACGCATTTTGAATAAGCATTTGATGACGTTGCTGAGTAATTAAACAAAGGAACAGTGAGCACAAAAGCACACTACAATGATTAGGATTATCCCATAGCTGTGCATTTCAAAAATACTTATTTGACATCTCATTTTCTTTCTGTGGTATTGATCAAATTACCTTACTATCAAAAAACGGCATGAGGCTCACTGGACTATTACTTTTCAGTTGTTAGCTCCTAAGGGACTGAAAAATGAAGGACTTCTTAGCATTTTCCTGTGTTCTCTTACATTCTGTTTTTTTCTGTAAACATAAGTGTTTTCTGTCTGTCCTTTATACCCAAAGATTAATTTGATGGCATCCCTTGTTCAGTACAGAAAAATGCATATATATATATATATATATATATATATGTCTTTGTTCATTTACCATTGGACATGTTGGACATGTTATCTTCATTTCTAAATGTATGCATTCATGCAGCATTAAACTATGGAGTGGGGAGGGTTTTGTACAAATTCTTTGAGGTACTATATTATTGCTGTTTGTCTTCCCTATATATGTTAAATGTTATCTGCTTAAAATGCATATTTTCTTCAATGCAACTATGTGGCTAACTAATGAGGCCCCGTTGTATTTATTATTAAGGATTCAACCTAGAAATAACTTACCAAACACAAAATTTCCTTACTTTTTGAGCTATATTTACAGATAGTCCATAGACGATTTTGGAGATATACATGTTTTTTGGGAATGTAGTTTGGCCATGGGCTTTTAAGCATTCACATCACAGTATTTTAGCCATTTAATGAATGGAATGTTGGGGTATATCTATGTCTTGTTATTGTCACAATATAGATCGTTTCTACCTTTAAAAAAAAAACAAAAAAAAACAAAACAACAACAACAAATGAAACACGTGCCTGATGGTCTAGCACTGAATTGTCACAAATACATGTATTTTTGCAAGTTAGGAGTCCAATCAGTTTGTATATGCTTGCCCTTCTCCTACACTACTACCTCATTAAATACATGTGTGAATAGCTGTCTTACTTGATGCTGCCAGATATCTAAAATCTCTATAAAGATACTTTTAAAAACAGGAAAATTTCCATCACCACTGACTGTTCTATTTTTTGCTATGGTTTTGCTTTGTTATATTAGCTGTAGCATGACCATTTATTTTCTATCTATCCACTGTTAGCCCGTGTTGCTTCAACAGACCAATATCCTTTTGTGATAATTATATTTACGACAACCAGCAACATCTATAGATACCACAGTAACAAAGAGGATGAACTACTTGACTTATGCAGTCATATACACCTCTGCCATGCACTTTATATTACTGTAGTGATATTTAGGTATGGTTTGTATCATTTGTACTGTTAACATTCCTTCACACACCTAAACTGGGCAAACTGCTTCCCACCCCCAAAGCTAAATGGATAAACCATCGTACTGACAGCTGGCTAGCTGTCAAGCAGAGGGTCAGTCTTTGCTAACAAAACACAAGCGACCAGTAAAGAAAAATGATCTGTAGATTATTCTCGACTTTATCTCACGAACTGTTGGCAGGTACTCGCAGGGATAGCCACAAAACAACACACATAGCCAATGATGATTCAGGAAAGTTTGACTGATCCACCCCACAGCCAATCAGCATCAAGAATATCACGGTCTCAACAGATAAGTGTCCTTATTTCGAGAGTGAAATGTCAGCCATATTTACAGTTTTAAAACATTCTTAAAAGCTTTTCTACGGTTTGGATCTTCATAATAGTTTAGTCAGAGTGAGGCAGTGTGTTTCAGCTTGTAAAGTCGGGATAAGAACGGCACAGTTGTGTGACAGTACACTGATATAAAAGTACCGATAGAAGTGAATTTATCAGCTAGCTAGAATGCTAACTTTAAGAGATGGGCATTACTAACATTAGCGGGTGTGTTATATCTTTTTTTTAAATCGTTGACAAGACACATATAAAAATAAACCACTCCTGGCTAAAATGGAGCTAAAAGTTCTGAACCACCCAGTTACCAAAAACGCTAGTAGGGAAGCAAATTCAAGCCATCTTACCTATTATGGCAACTGACTGACAGGGTAGCTCGACAGCCGGCGGTCCGAAGCCGCTCTTACAGTAATGGTAGCCTGCCAGGCGCTTTACTTGCTACACTCTGGAAGCTAACAGCTACCGTTAGCCAGCCACAGTTTGCTGCTCCAGCCGGTTAATTTTATAACGTCCCCGTTTCTTCACAACACGCCGTTTGGGAGGCAAACAATCAATCCCAAAGGCTTACTGAAAACAAGACTGATATAGTTGCATTAAGAGCCTGACAAACAGCTTATTGTCGACCCAGTTTAGTGAGAAGGAGAAACAGTAGCCTCCTCCGGCTAGTTGGCTGTTTGGAGCCCAGAGTGCTAATGATAGTAGCCACAGTGAAACACAACGTCCGTTGCACATTTCAAAATAATGTCCGTTTTTTGCATTAAGTGTTTCTCCATCAGAACACCTTAAATACATTTAACCAGAGAATCTAAGCACATGACTGCCTTTCAACAGTTGCAGGCCTCTTTGCATGAGCTAAAGTTGGATGTCAATGCTAAGAAAACCAATATCTTTTCGAAAACTCACTTCCAGATCTCACAGACAACCAGTACATAACTGCAAAAGTATCTTCCTATAAGTACCTGGGCATCTGGCTGCATAATAGGCTAATGTCTTCTCTCATTGCAAGAGTTTAAAGCTCTGCTCAGAAGATGTGTAATTGAAGGGTAAAACTTCTATTACTAAACTGGATTTGTTTTGTGTGTCTTAATCCACTGGCTTGTTTCATGTGCTCTCCTTTTGTCCAGTGTCTGCGTTGTCACATCTGATTTTTTGATCTTGTATTATTTTATTTACAGCAATGTGCCCTTTTGGCCTCTTCTCCATTCAAACATTTTTTTTTAATCCCAAGGCATCTCTAATAAATAAATAAATTGAGAAAATAATCAAGAGATTAAGGATGCAGAAGACAGGGTTAGATGGAGGCAATTGATTCGCTGTGATGACCCCTGAAGGGAAAAGCCGAAAGGAAAAGAAGAAGAACCATAATTCTAAGATATTTATATGTTTTATATTAATTTATTATGTGCATGTTAAGAGAAGAGGGCTGCACAGTGACATAGTGGTTAGCACTTTCACCTTGCAGCAAGAAGATCCCCGGTTCAAATCCCGGGGTGGGCCTGGGATCTTTCTGCATGGAGTTTGCATGTTCTCCCTGTGCATGCGTGGGTTTTCTCCAGGCATTCCGGCTTCCTCCCACAGTCCAAAAATATGCTGAGGTTAATTGATGACTCTAAATTGCCTGTAGGTGTGAATGTGAGTGTGATTGTGTGTCTGTATATGTAGCCCTGTGACAGACTGGCAACCTGTCCAGGGTGTCCCCTGCCTTCGCCCGAGTCAGCTGGGATAGACTCCAGCACTCCCCGCGACCCTAGTGAAGATAAAGAGGTGTATAGAGAATGGATGGATGTTAAGAGAAGAAGCAAAAATACCTGCAAATAGTTCCAGCAAGCTAGCTTATAATACATTTTAGAGAAATTATAATTCACCCAGTTTAGGAAATGTAATTCTTTATAAGACACCATGGATTTTATGATCCCCCATTTTTTCCCTTATCAAAAAGACTCAGCAGTGTCTATTTTGAAAGTACCAGGGTGTCCAAAATGGGAAGAAGGGTGAAAAGAGCGTAAAACTGATTCTTGACTTTTGTGTGCTGCAGTTGATTTCATTGCACTTGTATTTTGACCTATCAATTTCTGTGTTGTCTTATTTTTTCCTGCTATAAAGTGCCATTAACAGGGATGTTTGATCTTTATCCATTCAAACAGAGGCTTTGCTGGGATCTTGACATGCCTTAGATTTTAACCTGATAAATGCACCACTTTCAAATTATATTTGGGTAAAATAAATTAAACATATGAGACACTGTGTCCTAACCAAAAGCAAGGTTATCCTACTGTCCACACTTATCCTATGTTCCCCATCAATTTAATTCATTTAATTTTAAATTTTATTTATATAGTGCCAATTACAATTCAAATTGTCTCAAGATGCTTTACAGAACCCATATGCCTGAATTTACATAGCTATTTATGTAAAGGTGTGCAGTGGGAACACTTATTTTAACAAATTTCATAAAATTGTAATTTGCATGACTAACTCTTTAAATAGTTGATGGGAAGAAATGCAGTCGCTGATGAGGAGGAAGTAGTCCCCCAGAAAATCCCATAACACAATACTCCTAATAAATAACTAATAATAATATGGGCAAACATGCTGACTGTGTCCACAGGCTAATGGTAACTTATTTAACCACAGCTTTTTAAAGCAAAACAAAAAAATGTGTTTTTATTGTTATTCAGCTTCCTGTTGTCATATTTTGTCAATTAATTTAATGATTAGAGACATCACCTTCTATATGTAGCTATGGGAAGCATCCATATGAAGAACAATGTCACTGCTGCAAAAATCTCGTACCTTAAAGGGGAACTTCATTTATTTTCAACCTGGGGTCTGTTTTCATATGTCATTTCATACATGTGAGTGATGGAGAAATGAATTTTCGACATAGCTCCAGTATTTAGCCAGGCAGGCAGCTTCGCAGCTCAGCTAGCAGCTCAGCTAGCGAAAAGTATGGGGCAACTTGCCGCCCCGCGTCAAAGTCTGCCCTAACGTGCTTTTTTTCACACACTGACCGACTCGGATAGTCTCAACGAGTGTCCCACAACATACTAGAGATGAGAAGTGAACGAAAACCTCCACATTACTTGGCGATCGCTATTTGTTGTGGTCTGTATCCAAATCTCAGGACGCTAGAAAGCAAATCTCGTTCTGAAATCACGCGATAGCTCGCGCCAAAACCAGTGATCGCCAGGTAACGTGGAGGTTTTCGTTCACTTCTCATCTCTAGTATGTTGTGGGAAACTCGTTGAGACTATCAGAGTCTGTCAGTGTGGGAAAAAAGCACGTTGGGGTGGACTTTGACGTGGAGTGGGGGGGGGGTTGCCCCATACTTTTCGCTAGCTGAACTGCAAAGCTGCCTGCCTGGCTAAATACTGGAGCTATGTCGAAAATTCATTTCTCCATCACTCACATGTATGAAAAGACATATGAAAACAGACCCCAGGTTGAAAAAAAACGAAGTTCCCCTTTAAAATGTACTACTATGATTTAATAAAGAGTTTTATTTCTAAAGTGAGTTTGTTTGTTTTGTCTTTCTACAGCATATTCTATATTTAACGTCAAAATACTGCATTGTTTTTGTAGGTCAACATGAGTTTTCATCCCTTTCATGTTTGCTTTCTTGTATATGCTTTTATTTTGAAGGTGACGTGGCTCCCTCGCCCTCTTCAGCTCCTCCGTTTGTTGCCTTGATGACATCACAGTGATACCAGGTCAGCCCGCCCCTTGACGTCACCAGACAATGATTTTCGCGCGCAAGCTACTTACCAGAGTCAATGACAGAATAACAATGTGTTGATCTTAGAGCAACCTCGTGTCTTTTAGATGTGTAGTTTTATATTCAGCCCTTTCAAAACAACACACTGAGCAACACCAAGAGACTTTCTTGGAAGCCTGGCAGGTGTCCAGTCACTCACAATCCATGCTCATGAATGAAATTGTTTATTCTACAATATGTGTAAACACAATTCAGCTGCTGAGAAAAAAAGTAACAGATTATTATGACAACTTTATGGCTGAAACATGTCTCATGAGAAGCAAAGATGTCTGGCACAGGATTACAGATGAACAGATGAATTATAGTATAATTCCAATTAAGTTCCATAATGTAACATTATCCATAATATAGCAGTTTCTAAATACCCTAAACCTCTCAAATACATATTCAAGCAATGCCACACACCAGAAAGATGGGTTTGATAGAGAATTTAGTGCAAGTGTACATGATTTATACAGCCTGGCAGACAATACAGTCAAGCGTCAAGCGATACGAATCCACAAGGAGAGGCTGAATAAATGGATTAGTTCATGCACACTATCATGCACAGATATTCCAGCAGGCACTGGTGACATATTGCACTTTCACACAGGAGCTGACTGTCTTTTGGTTCATTCATTGGCAAAACCTGAACTTTATCTTAATCTGTACATGCTTACAAAATACAGTATACAAGAGAAGTTAAACAGACCTGTGCAATATCACCTAAATGTCGAATGAGTCAAAACTGTATCACCTTTCCAGATCTGCATAATTTCTCAGTTGAAAAAAATAAAACTGCATCTCAAAAAACATAATAGTGAAGTACTTACACTGTAAATACAAGCTCCAAAAGTAAAGACTCATTGCAAAAAAGTGAATATGGCTGTGATCACTGACATACAAATGAGAAAACCTGTGATTATTGCAGCTAAATTCAGCATATCTGTGATGTCCAATTAGATCAACTGCATGAACCAGAGCTTCTTCAGTTTTGGACCTATGGGCTGTACCTGTCTGCATGTCTGCATTTTTTGCTCCACACAGAAAGGAATTGTCAGAGGAACTGAAAAATCTGATAGTGAGAATTCACACACACAAAAAAACAAACATACAGGATGATTGCAGACCAATTAAAAACCAGGGAAAACAGATTTGCAGCAGTTATCAGTTGGTATAGAAGCACATAAATCACAGTGTAGAGGACAGGACAAAATGTTAACCTCTATGTACACTACCAGTCAAAAGTTTGGACACACCTTGTCATGCAATGGTTTTTATCAACACTATAAAAGAATACATACGGGGTTATGATGTAAACAAAAAAAGTGTTAATCTTCAGTATTAATCTACAATGTAGAAAATAATGTGAATAATTAAAAAGCAGTGAATGAGAAGGTGTGTCCAACTTTTGACTGGTAGTACAGGATGCCAAAGAAAAGCACCCATGTTTGCTGTGAAGTGCAACTCTGCAAGATAAAAGTTTGCAAAGTGGCATCAAAGGAAGCCTGATGAATTCTGCACTCAGTCAGGTCAAATGATATTGAAGTAAGGAGGTGGCAGTGTGATGATATGGGGCTGCATTGGCGCAAAAGATGTTGGAGAGATGATACTTGTAGATGGCACCTTAAATGTATGTGGATGTTTCAAAATACTGACTGACAAGATGACTGAGAGTCTGCAGAAGCTTTGCAAAAGAGAAATGTTCCAGCATGAGAACGATCCAAAGCACACTGACAAAATCACAGTAGGGTTTTTATGACGAAAAAAGAAGGATGTTGCCCAACCCAAATCCGATCGAAGCCCTTTGAGGTGCCAAAGAGCAGTTTAAAAACATTGTCTCTCCAGAAATTTGGTACTTATCATGCTGAGGATTGCTTCTGTCATCAATAATAAAGAAACATAAAAAAATATAAGATTAAATGTTAGTAATGAAAGCTATATTGACTATTGTTGCACTAAGTTCCTACTGTGGGGTCCTTGTTTATAATGTGGTACATCTAAACTTTTTTTTTTTCAATTTCAATAAGAGAAAATACATATTTGGAATAAATGCAATTACTGTGATGTGGTACAGTTTTAAATAATCTGACATTCACGTGACATTACACAGAAGGTTACTCGTTTTTGTTGTTTACTGTATCAATATGCTATTATCACCTCAAGACTGAACTAATGTCATTGATTGGTTATGGTAATTACACAGGAATCTTTTCCATTAATCTGTCTGCTGTAGCAGAATCTCCTATCTGTTGCAAAGAATAACCTTTCCATTTTGTCTTATTGTTTATTTGGAAAACAATATTACAGTAAATCTCACAGGCAACCCTGCAGCATTTAGTCACAATTCATTTGCAACACAATTCACTGATAGGGAACGTGTAACACAAAGAGCAATCTCCATTTAGGAAACAATTTCACATTACTAAAAAAAAAAATAAATGAAGGGATAGTTTTAAAATAATCACTCTTCTGAACACTGCTTCAAAATCCAAACATTTCCAGAGTAAAAGAAAAAGAGTGAATCTCAGGTTGGAATATACAAGGGCACCGTTGGCTGTATGTGGGTTGGTTGGGACATCAGTAGTTACATGACATTCATCACATCATGGAGACATAGTCAGGGTGTTTTTCCTCTTGGAGTCCCGTCGTGGGAATGGCACAAAGCTTTTCACCTCTCTGAAACATAACCCTACGGACAAAAGGAGAGAAATATTTGCTTTCTGTAGGTGCAGCACGTTCACAACGTCAGTAGATCCTTGAAGAGGAAGCCGTAAAAGCCACATTAATTATAATTCATCATTTTCATATTAATAAAAATCCTGCAACAGGACATACACTACAGTTCAAAAGTTTGGGGTCACCCAGGCAATTTCATGTTTTCCATGAAAACTCACACTTTTATTCATGTGCCAACATAACTGCACAAAGGTTTTCTAATCACACAATGTAGCATTAGAGCACAGGAGTGATGGTTACTGGAAATGTTCCTCTGTACCCCTATGGAGATATTTCATTAAAAATCAGCCATTTCCAGCTAGAATAGTCATTCACCACATTAATAATGTCTAGATTGTATTTCTGATTCATTTAATGTTACCTTCATTAAAAAAAAAAGTTTTTGTTCAAAAAATAAGGATATTTCTCAGTGACCCCAAACTTTTGAACGGTAGTGTGTATGTGGCTGTAAATCACCCTATCCTGAAGCCAGCATGGTTAGCACTTAAACCTGCCCATCATGCAGTGGGAAAGCAGATTATTTTCAAAGCATGACAGTTCTTTCTCACATAACAACACAATTTAAAGGTGCAAGACCAAACACTATAACAAATAACTTCTGTGAGCTCCAAAAATGACAAGTACAGTACATGGGGAATTCCAGAATTAGAGGACATTTTCAAGTTTCAAATAACAAAAAACTAAAACATGTAATTGTTGTGTAAATTTACTTGTCCTGAGACCACATCTAAAAAAAAAAAGAAAAAAAAAACTAGGAGAAAACAACGTTTGAAAACATTTTTTAAAATACCAAATAAGTCTGGAGTTCCCCCTAAAATGACATTTGTTTTCTTGTCCCATTCCCCTGATGACCAAATTCAATCTCAAATAAAACAGTTAAAATTACATTTAAATCTCCTTTTTTGGCATTATTTTTCTCATTGATGTCTCTTGAAATTATGGGAACATTTTTTTACTCAACATAATACTTTAAATAGTAATTATTATGCATGGAATGTGTGTCCCACAACAACCCTGTTGACATAACTTTTTTTACCTGGTAGAAGAAGAAGAAAATAGTGAATCATATGATAGGCTGGAATTAACATCATCAAACAGGTTTCCAAAAGAATGGGTACAGCAAAGCTATGTCCTCTCTTCTATTTCTTATAACATTGCCGGCCTTGATTGAATGCCTCACTCTACCTCATGCAACCGTGTTATGCATATTATCAGGAAAAGACAAATTATTTTTACTTTTTTCTTGACTGTTTTCCATTAGTAAGTTTGTCCTCTTGGTCAGCAATAACAGCTAAATATCTAGCTTCTACTCCTCAGAAAAAAAACTAACATTAGCACTGATTAGCAACCCTGTTACTGTGATTAGAGTAGGGTTAGTAAACAACAAATAAAACATGGAAAAAAAATGGTACCATTAATGTGTGAGCTGAGCCAATCAAGCCTTTGCTAGTTTATTACATATTACTGATGAATATGGAGCAGAAAATTGTAGAACAGAAGGTTTATTTTTTAACTATTTTGAAGCCCAAATGTCCTCCAGATCTGTAATGACTCACATAAATATTTATATCCACACTGTATTAAAATCTGCACACTGTGGTACATCATTATTATTACTATGAAGATTGTTTACTGTTTACTTACGCTTCCACTCATCCAGGGACAATGTGTCGTTGTCATGGCTGTCATCGTACGGTGCCGGCTCGGGAAAGTCATCTGGGTCTCGAAGGCTGTCAAAATACGGATGTTCCAGGGCTAGTTCAGCCGTGGGCCTCTCGTCTCCATCCAGTACCAGCATCTTCTCCAGCAGATCAATACCTGAAAATGGTCAGGAGCACAAAACTATGCAGCAATTTGATCCAATATAAAACCCATCGATTTTTTAAAAAAAGTTATTGAACATATAAAATGTTTTAAGGGACACATGGCAAGTTAATTTAGTTGCTTTTCAAAACACAAACACAAATTATGCTGGTAACAGGCACTTTGTATTATGTTTTTTGTACCTATCTAATGTAACTGATTTGATTCTAAAATATGCAAGAAAAAGAAAGAAAAATAGAAGCAATTAATCCACATGAATAGAGC
Organism: Acanthochromis polyacanthus; assembly: GCF_021347895.1. Classification (NCBI taxonomy): domain Eukaryota; kingdom Metazoa; phylum Chordata; class Actinopteri; family Pomacentridae; genus Acanthochromis; species Acanthochromis polyacanthus. Next base: position 17,501,639 of record NC_067118.1, read on the forward strand.
TGGAAGTGGAAAAGCCATCAGGGAGCAAGAAGCATCATTACCATCATTCAAAGATCTGGTAGCAAAACTAACATTATTTGCAAATAAAATTGACTAAATCCTGATCCTAGTCTGCTGTGGTAAACCTGGATGTGTACTAAATGTGATCAAACGTTAAAAATGTGAGAAAGCGTCAAGTCTAAGAAAAAGGATGTGGTTGAACTCACCCTGTACACTGGCCCTTGGAAACAATGCTGAGAAGTCTTTTCTGGGATAACGAGGGAGGGCTTTCATATAACTTTTGGCCTGATTTTTAGGGAGAAGAGGTAAATAAAGTGCAATTAAGAGTAGTTTTCTTTTTAAGTTAAATAAACTAGCAAAACTGTAATGCAAATGGAGACAACAGTCAATATTATTATGTATGTACTTTTGCAGACACAGGACAGTTTGTGTTTCTGTAAACGTGCACAAGAATGATTCCGTGAATGTGCATTCAAACCGATCAAAAAACTGTGGGTGTCAATAATCTCAGTATAAATGCATTTAATATAAAAACATCTAAAACCGCATCAATCGATTGCTAGCTACAGGGTTCTCGCCAGCGCATTTCAGTGTAACGGCCAGTTACGCTGTCATAACGGCCCGTTACACTGTCTAACGGCCCGTTACGCAGTCTTAACGGCCCGTTACGCTCAGTTTAAAAGATTACGCTGTGATTAGGGCCGCTACGCCAGCGCATTTCAAAGATTACGCTGTTGTTATGAGAGTGTGTGGCTCCGTCATGAGAGTGGGAGAGAGAGCAGCGTATGTGTGTGGGAGGGAGGGGGAGGGAGGGGGTGAGCGAGTGAGAGAGAAATGCAGTCGGAGGAGGAGAGAGGGTGTGTTGTTGCTGGTAGTTGTTGGCGGTACTGTTCGGTGCAGCCACTGTTTATAGACAATAAATGCTGCAGTGTTCTTCGATACGGCTGGGCTCCTGTGTCTTTGCTTCTACGGCTGCTGAGGAAGTGAAGGGGGTTAACCCCGGGCTTCCTGACCACGGTCGGGGGCCGAACAGGAAGGGTTAACACTGCGATTAGGGCCGCTGCGCTGTTATTTTGACAGATAACGCCATGTGCGTTTGTTTTTATCAACTGGGTGCCTATCTAGGTTAATTTATGTCTCCCCACCTCAGCCGTACTTTCCTGTCGATTGACCCGTTCCCGTCTATTGCGCATGCGTGTCTCTGTCTATTGCGCGCGCGCGCGTGCAGGAGGACCTCCCGTTACGCTGAAAAAAAATCCTGGCGAGAACCCTGAGCTATTGATCTGTGCATTGATGATTTCTTAACTGTGTACTGTTGAACTTCATTGGCAACATGTGTGTGATATTCTGTATTAATGTATCCCCACCTTGCAAAAATGACATACATTTAAGGATATTTTAAAATTATCTCACATTCATATTCCTACACTATCAATCAAAAGCATGGACACACCTTCTCATTCAATGCTTTTTATTTATTTGTATTTTTTTTTCTACATTGTAGAGAAATCCTTAAGCTTAAGACTTCTTTGTTTACAATATAATTTCATATGTATTCCTGTACAGTTTTGATGTCTTCAGTATTAATCTACAATGTAGAAGATAATTAGATAAAAGCCACTGAATGAGAAGGTGCGTCCAAACTTTCGACTGGTAGTGTATGTGCATATTGAAAGGAATAACAGTATAAACTACCGTTCGAAAGTTTGGGGTCACCCAGGCAATTTCATGTTTTCCATGGAAGTTCACACTTTTATTCATGTGCTAACATAACTGCACAGGGGTTTTTTAATCATCAATTAACCTTTCAACACCATTAGCTAACACAATGTAGCATTAGAACACAGGAGTGATGGTTGCTGGAAATGTTCCTCTGTACCTCTATGTAGATATTCCATTAAAAATCAGCTGTTTCCAGCAAGAATAGTCATTTACCACATTAACAATATCTAGGCTGTATTTTTTATTCATTTAATGCTATCTTCATTGAGAAAACTGCTTTTCTTTTTAAAAAAAATCACATTTCTAAGTGACCCCAAACTTCTGAACGGTAGTATACATAGTCGGAGATAAAGCCTGCTGGTCATTTTCTATGCAGAAGACTTATTCAAAGAGCAGCATGAAATAGGACTAAATCAATGTAGCATTTTTCAAAACATCTCTCATATTATATTACAAATGAGCGCAGAACTGGGTCAAATTAACTGCTATACAAGTTTCAGTCTTATCTGGAGCTGTTATAACCATTCCTGAACCATCTTGTTTGTTTGCTGCTGAGGATAAATCCCAGACAATTCATAGTATCCAGGAATCTGCGTCAAATACAGCAAGTAACATGAATTCAAAAATGTAAACTACTGAAATCCCGTCTCAACTTACCTTCATTCTTTATTATTATATCTTGATACATACTTTTTTTTAATGCTCTGCCTTTTCCTCTGCTGCCACCCTCAGGACAAAAGTTATACTTCACTAACCTCTACTGGTAAAGCTTCAGGTATGGCAAAATGAACAGTGGACAGACTATGAATTTTAGCAAAACAATGGCTACTGGTAACAGAGAGTTCTATCAAACTGTATGTCCACGACATATCTGAATATTTATGATATACACATACTGTAATGCATCTTACCTCTGGAGTATCCAGCTTCTGTATGAACTCTGGTCCAGGAACTCCAGTCACTTTCATGATCTGAGTCAGCTGGTCCATGTCTGGTAGGAAAGGGGTTCCAATCAAGGATTTTTAAGCCTGTCCTGGTTGTTCGGTAAGCAAATGTCCACACAGAGGCAGTGGAAAACAGGGTTTCCAAGCAGGCCCATAAAACTGAGCAATAAAGGAAGATGACAGCCACTTGATGAAACACTCCATCCATCCATTCTCTGTACACCGCTTTCTCCTCACTAGGGTCGTGGGGTGGGGATAGGCTCCAGCTGACTCGGGTGGAGGCAGGGGACACCCTGGACAGGCCGCCAGTCTGTCGCAGGGCTACATATACAGACACACAATCACACACACATTCACACCTACGGGCAATTTAGAGTAACCAATTAACCTCAGCATATTTTTGGACTGTGGGAGGAAGCCGGAGTGCCCGGAGAAAACCCACGCATGGCTCAGGCCGGGATTTGAACCGGGGATCTTCTTGCTGCAAGGCAAAAGTGCTAACCACTACGGCACTGTGCAGCCCTTGATGAAGCACTGACATCTCTATTTGCGAGCAGGCTCTATAAATTAGGAAAACGTATTGAGTGGAGAAAGAACATAAAACACAAATAAAACATGTAGAAATGCATATAATATAGTGGAGCAAAAGCAGCACTGGATGCTGCCTCAGGAAACACACTGCATTTGCTCCATGTCATATTCTGTAAACGCCTTTGTTCTCCATTTTGTGTCTGAGTTCTAGCACTCTGCATTAAATAAAACTGTTTTTGTTTCATCAAGTGGCTGTCAGTCTCCTTTAACACTGTAACAGTGTAACAGATGAGTGATATTAAAATTTGACTGGATAATTTGGGAATCATACAGTGTGTTTCTATCTTTGTATATGGAAACTCATTTAACATTTTACAGCCTTAAAAAGCTGATCAAATGGACCAAGTCGATGAGAGGATACAGTCTTTTCCTTTGAACAGGGTTTTTCCATTGATCATTTCTGCCATGATGCAGCCCACAGACCAGATGTCCACTAGAATAAACAGCAAAGGAAAAAAAAAAAACATGAGTGAGAACCCAAGCAGCATACACATCAATAAGAGTCTTTTAAGTTTGGCTGAGTAGAAATGAGGAAGGTGGCATTTACATGCCAGAGCACAGTTCCTTTTCACAACAGAGAGCTGAAGTAGTGGTGCTGCTAACTGGGGGATATGTGATGAGTAATAGTATCCTATGCAGGGTGTAAGCCGGCCAGAGTTGCTTTCTGTGCTACATTCCACTCTGTAGATGCTAGTTACAAAATGAAAAACCACGATCTCCAAAAGAAACATAAATCCTGGGAACGTCGGTTCCATTGCAGTGACAATACTGTCATTAAGTCTCAGCACTATCAGGCAGCTGTCAGACCCATCTGTCATCTGTTATTACTGAAAAACGCAATTTATTTTTCAGAATGACATCCATGCAACTTAAAATGCATTTCAGAAACACGCTGTAGGATTATAAAACCTGCTGATCCATAAGGTAACATACAATCTAAAGGTGAAGTTGGAATGTTTTCACATGACAAACATCACACAGTTAAGAATATGTAACTGCTACAATTGTCTTGCCAGTCTGGGTGTAGTGCATCCAGTTCAGAATGACCTCAGGCGCCCGGTACCAACGGGTCACCACGTAGCCGGTCATCTCAGCGTCAGTACTGCGAGCCAGCCCGAAGTCCAGGATCTGTATCAGCAGCAAAGAAACTGAATCACAGTCTGCTAATTAAGCATGAGCACTGCATGTAGAGCAGATAACAGCAGTGAAATATTATTTAAATGCCAAATGATTCTAATTCATATCACCTCACAGTAACTGCAGCACTTCTAGGTTGAACAGTAGCCATTTGCTCTTATGTAAAATGAAAATTAACAGTTGAGATGTACTAAAATAAAATAACAGGCTGCATAGTTGGAACTAAACACAAAAGTGGGCAGACCTTTAATTACTGAGATAAAGCTCTGATTAGTGGTACTATTAGTGGCTCATTCTGTACCTCCTGATTATTGCTGCAACTGTGTTCCCACTGATTTTTAGTTAGCATTTTTAATATAGGGGTCATTCCAGAATTGGAGGACATTTTACATCCCACCCATCAAATTTCAAATAATCCGTATGCAAAAAATACTAAAACATGCAGTTGCTGTGTCAATGTACTTGTCCTGAGACCAAATCTAAAAAACCCTTGGCGAAAATATTGTTTAAAAATATTTTTTTAAATAACAAATAAGTCTGGAGTTCCCCCTAAAATGCATTTTCCTCTTGTCCCACCTGCCTGATGACCAAACTGAATCTCAAATAAAAATTCCATCCATCCATTCTCTATACACCACTTTATCCTCACTAGGATCGCGGGGGGGCTGGAGCCTATCTCAGCTGACTCGGGCGAAGGCAGGGGACACCCTGGACAGGTCGCCAGTCTGTCACAGGGCTACATATACAGACAGATAATCACACTCACATTCACATCTACGGACAATTTAGAGTAACCAATTAACCTCAGCATATTTTTGGACTGTGGGAGGAAGCCGGAGTGCCTGGAGAAAACCCACGCATGCACAGGGAGAACATGCAAACTCCATGCAGAAAGATCCCAGGCCCAGGCCAGGATTTGAACCGGAGATCTTATTGATGCAAGGCGAAAGTGCTAACCACTACTTCACTGTGCAGTCCTCAAATAAAACAGTTTAAGTGAAATTTATATCTCCTTTTTTTGACATTTTTACCTTTGATGTCTCTTGTAATTGTGGGAGCATTTCTTTTGGTTGACATAATATTTTAAACAATAATTATTATGCATGGAACGTGTGTCCCACAACAACCCTGTTAGCATAACTTTGAAAACAGTGAATGACATGATACCCTGGAGTTAATATCATCAAACGGTTTTCCAAAAAAATAGGTAGAGTAAAGTTATGTCCTCTCTTCTATTTTTCATATTTTTCGCAACATTGTCAGCCTTCATTGAACGTCTCAATCGAAGTCCTGCAACCCTGTTATGAATATTATCAGGATAAGATAAATTCTTTTAACTTTTTTCCATCAGTAAGTTTGTCCTCTTGGTCAGCAGAAACAGCTAAATATCTAGCTTCTACTCCTGAGAAAAAGCTAACATTTTGAAGCCCAAATGTCCTCCAGTTCTTAAATGACCCCTAGCTTTTCTGAAATATCTGTTTTGATTGTTCACAAAAGGAACTACATTACTGTTGAACTTAGAAATAATGCAGTTATTAAGAGGTGATGCAGTTCAAAATGTTTTGATGCTCACTTCTGCTGTGTACTGTCATAGAAACGTGTTTATACATTGTTTGAAGGGGAGTTTAGTTTTTGCATGCGTTGCCACATGTGAGGACACTTTATGTTCAACAGTTAATATCGTATAATGCCCTAATTTCATATACTCACTAGTTAAACAACAACAACTAACATGTTTCTACAATAACATTTTCAAGCAACATGGCACATCTGTATATGAATGCACATTCTTCATCCTTTGCTAATTAAAGGGAAAATTACCAGCTGGATCCTGTTATTTTTCTGTCATTTAAGTGTTGTGGTGCTTTCTTGTGTAACAGTCATAAATACAAACCTTTAGTTCGCAGTCCTGATTAACAGCCAAGTTTCCAGGCTTCAGATCCTGTAAAAGAAAATGACACGAGTGATGGTTACTTACTGCATACAGTAATTAACAAGAAATTATAGTCATCATGCTGACACTCTTACTGGAGCCAGTAAGAGCTTTATTGCTTGTAGATTGTGTGGTGTAACATAGCTCAGCTGTTCTCATTGCACGGTATTTTAAACAGGGACTAAATGGTGTGACTCAACTATAAGCAGTCCATAAAACACACTGCAGAATTCCAGTCAGTACTGTGACATGCTGTGTGAAAAGTGTTCATAGCTCCAATACCACACACTAATATTGGGGCTAAAAACAGCATTATGGATCAATACATTAAGATCAAAAAAGCTACATCGCTCATTACTCAAGATATATTTTTCAAACTTGGATATAAAAATAAAAAAATAAAAAAGCTAAAATTATTTTCTGTAGTCCTTTAAGACCATTGTGCAAGCCCGCCAGGAAGATATTCCAACATTTTTACATACTGCAGTGCAATTTTTTGGAGTATTTTTATTTGCTTTGCATCAATGTAACCCTCATATCCAAAGTTTCAATAATATGTATCGACTTATGCCTTAACTACAATAACTTGCTTAAAAGTGCAATAAACCTAAAAAAATGAAATTCGTTTTTGTTTTTTTTCTCACATACATTTCAAAATACAAAAATAGCACAGCTGTATCTCTCAAATTTGTAAATTTAAAAAAGTTGTACAATATCCCGTGCTCTCGTAAGATTTTTGTTACATGCGCTTTATTGTGTACTTTTACAAACCCATCACTGCATTGAAAAAGTGCTCTGAGACTTGGTGAATGTGTGAAATGTTATTGTCACTCCCCAGATTTTATATGCAAAAAGAATGATAAATCTGTTTTATCTGGTTTCAAATCTCCCACCAATCAAAAATGAATATGCAACTGTAGCGCCGGCTACGCTGGTCTCTATAGGGTTAAACAGTGTAATCAAACAGATGACAAAAGCATTTATTATGTCTGATGTAGGGTATATCTCGAACCCCTTAAAAACATCCAGGTTTTGCTCACTTGCTGCTTTCCTTTCATTACACCTTCAGTTAGAGGGACTTAGGCGCAAGGAAAGATGCATGGAAAAAATGCCGGAAGAAAATACACTACTGTTCAAAAGTTTGGGGTCACTTCGAAACGTCCTTATTTTTGAAAGAAGTTTTTTCAGCAAAGATAACATTGAATTAATCAGAAATACAGTCTAGACATAGGTAATGTGGTAAATGATTATTGTAGCTGGAAACAGCCAATTTTTAATGGAATATCTACTTAGGGGTACAGAGGAACATTTCCAGCAACTATCACTCCTGTTCAAAACCTACCATTTAAAAGTTTGGGGTCATCCAGGCAATTTCATGTTTTCCATGAAAACTCACACTTTTATCCATGTGCTAACATAATTGCACAAGGATTTTCTAGTCATCAATTAGCCTTTCAACACCATTAGCTAACACAATGTAGCATTAGAACACAGGAGTGATGGTGAATTCATCCCTCTTGGTTTGACTGTCATTGTAGAGTTCTACTGTAACATCCTGAGGTGTCTGAGGGAAAACTTTCTGTGCAAACGACCTGAGCTGTGGTGTGATGAGAGTGCTCCAAAGCACTGTACGTCTGGTCAGACACCGGGATTTTTTAACTACAACACATTGTCTTTCCCTGCCTACCTTTCGTCACCTCCTAGCATCTTCTTCCTGTTCCTCAAAATGAAAATCAGGTGGAAGGTTCACTGTTTTGACACAGTTTCACAGATTCAGTGTTCGTCACAAATGGTGCATGACAAGTTTACTTGCGGACTTCCAGAAGAACAGGGAGTGTATTGACAGGGAGAGTGAAAATAAAAATTAAAAATCCAGTCCAGTTTCTGATTTTTGTAGGTATAGTGTCAGAGCTTTTTAATCAGCCCTGATTTAAGATTATCCATGAAACTGACTGAAAAGAGAAAATTATTGAAAATGAAAAGAAAAATCAATGATAAAGGGTGAAAGTTGTTTTATGCTTCCTAATGAAGCATACGCGCAAAACAAATCTCATAATTTGACCTGTGTTCTGACCTGAATCTGTCATTTGTAAACCAGCCAGATCTGCTGTAACATCCAATCACTAACAGATTTCCAGTAAAAAAGGGTGTGCCAATGTGATACTAGACTTCTTGGAAACATGGTCTGATTTATACTAATGTGTGCTGAGAGATCCTTCTTTGCTCCTGAGAGCAGAAATAAGAAGTTTGAGTTAGCCTTCAAGATGGTGGTCCCGAATGTTTTCTGGGCCAAGCAAGGACTGATGAGTGAGGATTGATGAAAAATTGAGGGAATTGGGATATATTTATATGTATAAGTACTGGTCTCACACTACTTTCTCTGTTCCACACATACACTCATAGGTTTTGGCACTGGAGCTGAAAGGTGTGGCCTGACATCTCTAGACTTGTAATCAGACATCAAAGTAGTCAACTCATCCTACCTGTTGGGGCAGGGTTTGATCTGACGTGTTAACGATGACAAACTAAATAAACACTCCAAAAAGCACACAGAGAAATGCAAGTCTAGAGTCTGAGACAGAAAAGTTTACAGGACAAACTACTGCACACAATAGAATTTCTTTCCTGAGGTGATTTTATCAATGACCAAAAAAATGGAAAGCTCCCAAAGCATAGATATTTTTTCACCTAACTTGAGAGCTGGCTCTTTACAATGGCACACTGACTTGTACTTACCCTGTGGATGATTCCAGCCTTGTGAATATACTGCAAAGAGAAACAGAGCAGGTCGCAGACATTTTTATTTCACATCATTTTGTGTATTAGAATAAGCCTATTATTAGGGATGCTGCTGGATACGCTACTGTTCAAAAGCTTGGAGTCACTTAGAAATGTCCTTATATTTAAAAGAAATGCAGTTTTTTTCAATGAAGATAACAATAAATGAATCAGAAATACAGTGTAGACATTGTTAAAGTGGTAAATGACTATTCTAGCTGGAAACAGTTGATTTTTAATGGAATATCTCCATAGAGGTACAGAGGAACATTTCCAGCAACCATCACTCCTGTGTTCTAATGCTACATTGTGTTAGCTAATGGTGCTGAAAGGCTACTTGATGATTAGAAAACTCTCGTGCAATTATGTTAGCACATGAACAAAAGTGTGAGTTTTCATGGAAAACATGACATTGTCTGGGTGAGCCCAAATTTTTGAACGGTAGTGTAACTAAATTCAAAATAAAGTTTTGAGAAGAGTTTGAGTCATAACACTTAGGCTCAAACTGCTCCCAAAACTCACACTAAAATAGAGCATGATCCCTTATTGACTGTGTATTTTTCCTGAAGGGTACTTTGGAATGTCTTCAGTGAAACTTGAATTGGTCAGTTTAAGACAGTACTTCTGATGCTTAATAAAATGTGAAGTTGAGGAATCTTCTCCTTAGACTCACCCTGAGTCCGCAGAGCATCTGGTAGACGAGAAACTGGACTTTGTCTTCTGAGAGATGACCTCGCACCTTCGACAGGTCCGTGAACATATAAGGCATCACCAGGTAGCTGAGAAAAAGAGATCAGAGCGAGACGATAGTTAGATGGGCAGTAAGATGATTTCCTCTGTCCAAAACTCCACACATGATTCAAGAGATTTATTGAGCCACGATCACAAATGATGCATAAGAAAAAGCTTCCCTTACCTCAATAGATCATCCTACTGGTAATTTCTACTCCTACTTGTTGCTGTAATCTGTGTCGTCTCACATTTTCATTAAGGATGTGCTTATGCGTGTTTACATAACCATCATCGTATGCTTGTAATGTGCTACAGCCTAAGATTTGTACCATTCCTGAGCTCTGGCTTATAGGGAATCCAAATACAGCTTTAGATTGTTGGGTTCTCTGTTCCTTACTACGCAAAGCACTGTGATTCGATATGTTGTAAATTTGCACTATATAAATAAAACTGAATTGAACTGAATAGTTTGATGTATTCATAAAGCACACTGAACTATTTTCAGACAAGAAAAGCACTCAGAGAGTGCAGTACTCCCCCAAGGCCGCTCAGTCGTCGTATTATTTCTGACCAATAAGTCCTGATAAGCTCACAGCGGTCCACTGTAGTAGGATCGTAATCATGTGATCGTCACCAGGCAGCTGATGTAGTGTTCACTTGTTGTCATAGTTACAGCAACACTGTGCTGCTATCTCACAATGATACAGAAATCTTTAACAAATCCGTGGATCCAGACTATAACCCGCATCACTGCCAAAATCTAATCAGGTGGTCCTTGTGTCATTTCTGAGATTCCCTGAAAATTTCATCCAAATGAGTAGTAAGTAATGTTGCACACAGACAGATTCACAGATTAATAGAGAGACAAATGGATGCCGATCATCACATAACTCCACTGCGTTCCTTGGCGAAGTAAAAAGCAAATAACCACTCAGTTTAATCAACATAAATTCTACCGATAGTTTTCCATGTCACAGTATAATAATCACTACATAGGAAATTGTATGAATGTACTTCATCCAGACTGAAGCTTAGAATCCTCTGCTTCTCTGAAATACTGATAAATAAATTATCCTTAGGCGGAAAACACTTTCTGGGGCTGTTACTGATTGGCAATCCGAAGACATAAGCAAACAGCACTCAGTGATATTTAAGACAACGGTGTGCTTTCAGTTTAGGGAGGGTTCTTTCTCAGAGGCCCATATTTTCCTGAGAAGCCCTGAGATCCAAAGACATGTTCATACTTTTCCAGACTCTTGCAATGTTCAAGGGACTGGTCACAGCATATCCAACAGAGTGACCTGATATGCTCCTTTCAAAAAAGTGACAAGAGCATGTGGGCCAAATAAAAAGAGCTTTCATCACTCTGGAGACAAACCTACTGTTTATCCCCCAGATCAGAAAATAGTGCTCATTCCCCATGGCTCTGTGGTCCTGCAGGTGTCTCTGCAGGTGAGTAATAAACCTGAAGTTCATCAGGAGTGTTGTCTAACTCTGCTGGAGGCAATGGCTAATAAGGTAAAAAAAAACTACTCACAAGTCCTGGAAGTCATCCAGGCTTGAGGCGGGTGTAAACACATCAAGAAGTCCTATCACCTAGTTGGAATGAAGGAAGGAGGTGACAAATACAGAGGCATGGGAGCAAATGAGTATTTACAGCATATTATCATATAAACCGTGATGATTATGCTATTTGAAGGCCATAAACACAGCAAAACCTGCAGTCTGTTAAAAGCAGCAGGACATGTATTGGGACTCTACTCACATTTTCATGCTTCATGTGCTTGAGCAGTCGCAGCTCTCGGTAGGCCCTCTTAGCAAAGATCTCTGACTGGAAGGGCCTGTGGAGCTTCTTAATGGCCACTTTCTCTTTAGTCTTCTCATTTGTTGTTGAGCTGCGGTGAATGACGGCGTAACAAGTCATTAGCGTGGTGCTGTGTCTGCATGCGCCTACTAGTTTCAGTATGATTTCACTCTTGAAGTCAGAGCAGTCATAAAATGACAGAGAAAGGTCTAGTTTGAGGTTCCACTCTCAGTTTGAAGCTTTGCCTGAAATACTGTGCAACAGCAAAGCTACTCTCACAAAGAGGCAGTGTAAACAGGGCTCATTCTCTAACTGAGTGCGGTTTATTGAGCATTTACATGTAAATGTGTGTTTGGAGTGATCTGCAGGGCACCGGATCGTAGGAGGAAAGGCTTGTTAGGCTATTTGGAGCCACATCCACCAACACACATTACACACATCACTCATACAGAGCGCTGTGGACAACACTGATGCAGTAACGCAGGATATTACAATTACAGTCTCACACAACAGCTTTTCCATTCCAGACACACATCTACAACAAATGCAGTATAATAAACACTGTTGATTATGTACCTGTTTATGATGTCCTTCGCCTCCTGTTTGCAATTTCCCACAACAGAGTTTATGAGAGATGTGCAATTTGGTGAAAATTACAGACAATGTTGAACCCAGTTCATGAGCCATTTTAAGCACTGACAGATCATAACTCCCACACTGTAATGTTTAAAGCATCATCGGCAAGCTAATATCTGCAGCTCTGGTAACAGCAGCTCAACTATGATGGGCATTAATTCATTCTGATTTTACATTTTCTCCTTTTTATCGTACACTAAGCCTCGTTGTTCAGTACACACAGAAACATGATCTCTCTAAATCCTTTAACAGGATGAAAAATGAAATATAGGACTATGTGTGGTTTAACACTAAATTCATCTTAGCTTGAATTTTTGGTGGATCTTATTCAGCAACTGAACAATGATTAAAACTAAGGTTTAATTCATCCATCCATTATCATAACACCGCTTAATCCTCATTAGGGTTACAAGGGGGCTGGAGTCTATCCCAGGTGACTTAAAGGGGAACTTCGGTTTTTTTCAACCTGGGGTCTGTTTCCATATGTAATTTCATACATGTGAGTGATGGAGAAATGAATGGTGCGAGAGCTCACGCCAAAACTGGTGTTTTGGCGTGAGCTCTCGCGCGATTTCGGAACGAGATTTGCGTTCTAGCGTCCTGAGATTTGGATACAGACCACAACAAAGAGCGATCGCCAGGTAATGTGGAGGTTTTCGTTCACTTCTCATCTCTAGTATGTTGTGGGACACTCATTGAGACTATCTGAGCCGGTCAGTGTGGGGCAAAAAGCACATTAGGGCGGACTTTGACGCGGGGGGGCAAGTTGCCCCATACTTTTCGCTACCCGAGCTGCTAGCTGAGCTGCTAAGCTGCCTGCCTGGCTAAATACTGGAGCTATGTCGAAAATTCATTTCTCCATCACTCACATGTATGAAATTACATATGGAAACAGACCCCAGGTTGAAAAAAACCGAAGTTCCCCTTTAAAGGCAGTGGACACCATGGACAGGTCACCAGTCTATCACAGGGCTACACACAGAGACAAACAATCACATTCACACCTTTGGACAATTTAGAATCATCTATTAAACCTCAGCATGTTTTTGGACTGCTTGAGGAAGCTGGAGAACCCGGAGAAAACCACGAATGCACAGGGAGAACATGCAAACTCCATGCAGAAAGATCCCAGGCTGAAATGCGAACTGGGGATCTTCAAGCTGCAAGGCGACAGTGGTAACCACCCATACATGCAGTCCTCTGAGGTTTAATGACATTCATTAATTACACAAACATTTTAGACTAAATGTGTTTAATTTTTCACTATATGAGGAGGGAATTTAGCATATTCTAGTATTATAACACGTTTGATCGTGTACACATGCTTTTAAATGACCATATTGGGCAAAGGTTAAGAGGTGTTAGGGATGGCAGTTTATAGATAATTAAATAAAGGTCTTAAAAATACACAGATAAGGGTTACAATAGTTAAGGTTAGTGAAATACTGCCAGGGGAATTAGACAGATTCATTCACTGTCTGCAGTTCTATAGCCTTGAGTTGTTATATCCAAGGACAGACAGTATTCAACAGATGTGAGTTTTGAAATGTCACTTTGCAATAACTGCAAGTTGAACAGCAGAGAATTTGCTTTTGTGTATCATAAAAACTGATTAGATTGCCCAAAGAAGTTCTTTTTTCTGAATGTCATTCATAAAAGTTGACACTGTCTGAGCTTCACAAAAACTCATGTCTGAACTGAAAACCCTCTGATAAATCTGAAGCACCTGTCTGCCCATATTTTAGAACTGGAGTAGTAGAGCACTGTCATTTTAGGAGGACGACCACTGCAGCACCGACTATAGGGCTCCTTCTGTACCTCCTGATCACTGCTGCTGAGTTTCACACATTCTTAGTCGCTCACTGACCTTCTTGGATCCTTTTATTTGTCTTTGTGAATTCTCACAATCAGATTTTTTAGTTCCTCTGGCACTTATTTTATGTGGAGCCATGATACAGGCATGCACATAGACAAAGTTAATCGGCCCAAAATGAATAAAGTTCTGGCTTTCACAGCTCATTTAATAGCCGTGTTCATGCAGTAAAGACTGATTGGAAATGATAGCTGTACTCAAAGTTGAGTTTTTGTAGCCTGTGTTTGCAATACGGTCATGGTAAAACACTGTTTTCTGATCTACTGTTTGACTAAGAATTGATGCAGTTACTGAGAGGTAACAGTTTGGAATCATTTCACTTTTATTGTACAGCATTATTTTGCACAAATCAATGCCTGTTCACATATGACAGTATTGCACAAGATTCTAATCTGTACAAAGATTTTATTTTACTTTATTTGTGACTGATCAGTTGTGTGAAAGGAACTCTCAAAATAAGAATTTCGTTACTCAGGGTAACCACTGTGTTTCTGCTGTGTGTATGACAATAAAGTTCTTCAGTCTTGAATCTTGAATCTACACTGATCAGTCACAACATTATGACCACTGACAAATGAAGTGAATAACATCTATCATCTTGTTATAATGCAATGTTCTGCCCAGAAACCTTTAGTCCTGACATTCATGTGGATGATTGATATGTACCACCCACCTAAACATTGCAGGTCAATCATGACAACAGCAGTCCTTAAGTCACCCTCAGCAGGGCAATGCACCCTAACACACCACAAAAACTGCTCAGGAGTGACCCGGGGAACATGACAGAGCTAAGGTGTTCACCCAGGATCCAAATTTTACCGACGATCTGTGGGATGTCCCAGGATAAGCCTGATCTGGGTAGATCTCACCCTTCAACCCACAGGCCCCACAGAATTCACTGCCACAGGACATCCCTAGAGGTCCTGAGTCCATGCCCCACTGGGTTAGAGGAGTTTTAGCAGCATACGGGGGTCCAACATTATATTACGCATGTGGTCATAATGTTATGCCTGATGGGTGTATGTAGCTATGTACATTTAAATGCATAGAACATGTTATAATATGTACTATTCTATATAATTACATATAGTGTGCATCTGTCTGTGCATAGGCATGAAGGCATGAACATTTCCCGCGGGGTCAGTGCTTTACTGTAGCTGGTATGTAACCACATGTAGACATGCAAATGGGCATCTTTAATGTTCCTAACAGCCACATCTGATGCATTATTACTGTACACATAAACACATGTATGTTCTGTGTGCTGAGACATGATCCAGCTGTTCTAATGCGATGCAGGTATTGTTCTGTGTCATCACTGTTGGCAATGTGTTCAGGATGTAACCTGGGCCCACACACTCACACGCGCGCGCGCGCACACACACACACACACACACACACACACACACACACACACACACACACACACACACACACACACACACACACTGTAGCAAACGTTACTGAACGCTGGACTCAGACTAAACACCGTCTAAACACAGCAGAGTCCAACGACGACACACTCCCTCCGTGCAGCCTTACGGTAAACGAGGAGCCACTCACCACACCGAGCCGTACGCCCCGGTCCCGATTTGTTTGAGCCGCGTGTATTTCTCGGGAACTTCCCACACCGTGCTGTTGATTTCCTCACGGGAGAAATGCGCCTGAGCCTCCATGATGAAGAGGAGAAGGCGAAGCTACGAATAACTTCTCCTCCCTCCTCCTGTCCGCCTGTCACTCGCTCAGGAGGTGAGTAAACAGCGGTAAAGCTGGACCCGACACAGCCGCTGCACGCAGCCGGAAGCGCTTTCAAAATAATATCCGACCGCCTCTAACCGCGTGGGAGGGTTACCAGTGGAACCAGGCAGCCTGCTAGCATGCTCATATACAAACTCACTATAGTCACCCTCTGTGTCCACTCCAGGCAGTTACAAAGTGTTTCCCCCCTCTGCCACATTTTAATCACTTTGGGCTCATTTTTTACTGCAATGTAGGGTAACCATATTTTCATTACCGATAACCGGGACACTCAGCCAGCAATGGGATACTCAAAGTTTACTCAAAGATGCCTTATAATTTCAATACATTTAAAGCACGCCTCCTCTCTAGCAATACAAAATTGTTATATTGCCAAATACTATCTATAACCAAAGACACAAATTCAGATAAGCTTCTCAGAGGTTAACGAACATGTTTTATTGTGGCACGTTTCAAAAATCACAAATGAAATATTGATAGAAATGTCTCTTCTGTATTAGAATAAATAAATAAATAACAGCTAAAAATACTTATGCTATGTTAGCAATCCAACCCAAAGAAAACCAATGAAAATTAGGGCATTTTCATCACTTTATAAAAAACAACCAGGACGGCCAGGACGGGATGTGAAAACAGGACATGTCCTGGGAAAAACTCGGCGTTCGGTCACTCTACTGCAATGTAAAGTCCAGCACCTCTGTGAAGACAAGTAAAGAAAACTCAATATGTCATCTGTGTTGTGCAGTAATTTTCCTTGAATATTTCCACAACAACAACAACGACAACGGTATTATCATGTCAATCAGTTTTCCTGTCAATTACTAAAACTGGAAGAAAAGGTGTTTACATTGTCTCTTTTTAGCAAGACCATTCTGCATTATAGAATGGTCTGGGGTCACCTCACTTTCATTCTTCTACAGAGGACAAAACTGCTTTTGGCTTGTTTGTATTTCTTTAAGCCAGCCTCTGTCATATTATCAGGTGGAACAAAGCCCAGGATGCAGCAGTGGTGTTCCCCTAAAGTAGTGATGGGGAACTGCTCTGGTGTAACATTTGCACACAGGGGGACAAACTAAACAATGTTAAAAGCTTCAGAGTGTAGGTTCCTGGCCAGATGAGGTTGTTGCTGTTGTGTCCATTGGGATAGGGATTTTAAAAACAGCAACATATAGATAGTGGAAAGGGAGAAGAAAGAGCGATGAAATGTGTGGCCAGTTGGCCAAGATCTGCATTTCAACTCAAAGATGTTTTACCATGGTGAATTTATTGTCCAAATACTTGCTACTCTGTATACATTTTTTAAGTCATGCTGCATTTATTTTACTGATCAAGTATGTTCCATTTTTCATTTGTTTCCATTCATATCTCCTCACAGCTTTTTGTAAACACAGCCTTCAGTTCAGTCAAGTAAATCCTAATTTGAATCACCTGTTTGATGGCTGCAGTAAAGTCAATCATTGCTTTTTGGTTATACCAGGGAGTGCCAATTGTTATTATTATTTTTTGCTTTTTACCAAATCTGTTGCCAATTATTTGTTTTTGGCAAATCAAGTGATTAAATAAAACACTATCAAGGCAAGAATTACTTAATTTTCCCAGTGTAACCACATATCACACATGACATGACCATCAGAAAGCAACCGTTTTTCCGCTTTCACAGGTCTTGACACTGATACATGGTATAATTTTGCCATTTAAAAAAAAGTATGGTACAATTTAAACTCAGTGGTGGTTTTGGGGTTTAGAGGGTTTAATGTTAAAAATGTTAAACAAAGAAGCACCCACCTGAAACATACACTGAAGAATTTTACCCTGTAGCTTTTTAAAATGTGCTATTGTTTAAATTAGCATTTATTTTTTCATGATAAAAGATAAAGAAAGAAAACCTTATTTTGAAGGCTATATCACCAAAGATCTGTTGTAATGCTGTGGTGAGCTTTATGCAGCTTCATAGACTGTAAAAGGCAGCACCTCAGTTACATGCTGTAAGCTTCTGTCTCTGTTCCTGTAAATCAGCAGCCTGAGAAGATATATAACATGTGAACTCATGTAGGCTACCCTTTGCAAAAAGAAATAAAGGAATCATGTAAAGCACCATTCACCATGTGGAAAATAAAATGATGTAAACGTGGCACAAATCATGAGATCCAGTGTGGACGATTCAGACCGCTTGCCTGCTGAAACATGTCAGTATGACTCCATTAGCTCCCACCCACACACATAGGAGGTGTGACTGTCATGAATAATTACTGTACATTGGCAGAAGTTTATGAATCATGACAGCAGGACATTCCCACTTACTTAGGAAACGTGCACTTTGCCGTGGACATTTTGACTTGGTGCACGTACTGCATAGTGGTGCAAAGCCTAATGATCATGTCTATGAACCATTTTTGTGGCTCAAATCTGATACAGAAGCACAGTTTTAATATAATTGCAGTATGAACAAACACAGATTGTATTATCTCGACTGTTTTCTTTCTTTCTTTCCTTCTGGATAGGAAGAGAAATGGAGTAGGAGTTATCTTGAAGAGTTTGTTTGGAATGTTGTGGAGGTAGAAAGAGTGTCAGGGTGATGTTCAGTGTTGTTAGTGGTTATGCTCCACAGGTAGCATGTGAGCTAGAAGAAAAGGAGATATTCTGGAGATAGTTTGAGGATGTGATGTAGAATACCCCCAGAATACCCCAGAAGAAAGTGATGATTGGTGCAGACTTCAATGGGCATGTTGGTGCAGGCAACAGGAGTGACAAGGAAGTGATGGTTTGGTATTCAGGATAGGAACGCAGAAGAACAAATGGCAGTAGACTTTTCAATAAGGATGAAAATTGGCTGTAATGAATACTTTCTTCTAGAAGAGGCAGGGGCATAGGGTGACCTATAAGAGTGGAGGTAAGCAAGGCAAGCTTATTTTATGTATAGTACGGGAGCCCAGATGGACTAGCATGCACATTATAACCAATAATATTAGCAAATCCAATTGTATTATATATAGAAGATATATAGAATGTCTTCTATATTGCGTATCTGCACTATAGTGTCATGTATTGCTGTGTTTGGTTGCTTACAAGTATTGACTTACTGTATTGTCTTTGGATTCATTTTGGATCACCTTTCATTTGTTTGTTGTTCTTGTTGCTTTAGGCCAGGTCTTGGCTTTTCAATAAAGGAGGAGGGTCTATCATGGAGGAAACCAGCAGATTTCACAAATTTTCCAATTTTACCCCAGGTGTGGCAGATACAATGTATATTGCAACGTAAAAAATCTTTGAGCATTAATATTTTTTGACATGATCAATTTTCAGTTTCTTTTTTGAATACAAATTTGAATTTATTGTTCATTAGTTAAATACTAACAACACTTAATCTGGTATTTACATGTGCAACGATAGTATACCTCTGTGTTGATGTTTTTCTTTAATATGTTTTCAGATGCCATTAGAGTTGCGTAGGCTCTTCTGCTGAGTACACCTGTAGCATGGATCATCCAGAAGACGACAGTGGCTTCTGCAAAAAGGAAAAAGAACAAACCACAAGAAAAGGCCAGCCCTTCCTCTGTGATTCACTTTGATGGAATCGCTCATGGACCTTTCAAATTATTTCATGAGGACAAAAATGCATCAGCCAAAACTGAAAAATTTAATGACATCAAGCAACGCCATGAAGCAGAGCTAATAACATCGAGCCATCGTGAGCAAGAACAATGTAGCCTACTTTCTGAGCAGATCAGCGACAATTCATGTTCACCACTGGAATGGTTACAAACGATTTACAGGAAACCTGAACCGTCTAAAACTAAAATCTGAAGCCTCTCAAGAATTCACATCTGAGCAAAGAACATATGGCAGATTGTCCAGTGAGATAGACCATGGGGTGCATGGTAGGCCATCTGGGCTCCTGGACTAATAGCACAATTTATCTACAAGGCAATTCAAAGTGCTTTACAATAGCAAAGAAAATAAATAACAAAAAATATTTAAAAGGTAGACATTAAAACCATGTATTTAAATCCTAGAAATAAAACATAATTTAAGCAAAAAAAAAAATCAGTTTTTCAAGATCCTGCTGAGAAATAAGTCCTTTAACCCTGGAAATATTCTTCAGGTGATAGTAAGCTGATTTTGAAGTAGTCCTAATGTGGTTTTGAAAGGTCAGGTCTAAGTCCACGACTACATCCAGATTTCTGACCTGATCTGTGTGTTTTTTTTTATTGCAATAGCTGAAGCTGTTTGCTGGCATTTACTCACTCCTCTCTTTGTCCAAAAACAACTACCTCAGTTTTGTGCATGTTTTACTGAAGAAAATGTAGACACATCAATTCACTGATTTGCTCTATACGTTTACTCAGGGCCTGTATGGGACCATGGTCTCCTGGTGACATTGAGATATACAGCTGTGTGTCGTCAGCATAATTATGGTAATTTATTTTTTGTTTCTTATTATCTGAGTCAGTTGAAGCATGTACATGTTAAACAAAAGAGGTCCCAGGATGGAGCTTTGGGGAATTCCACATATAATTTTCTTCTGCTCAGATTTAGAGTTGCCTACTGACACAAAATCATCCCTGTCCTTCAGGTAAGAAACAAACCAATACAGTACTGTGCCAGAAAGTCCCACCAAGCTCTCCAGTCGGTCAAGTAACATGCTGTGTATGACAATGTCAAACACAGCACTGAGATCCAACATTATAAGGACGGAGATTCTGCCACGGTCTGTGTTTAAGCAGATGTCATTAAACACTTTGACCAAAGCAGTCTCAGTGCTGTGGTGGGCTTTGAAGCCCGACTGGAAAACATCGTAGCAGCTGGTCATTGTTAAAAAGCTATTTAACTGTTCAAAGACAGCCTTTCAATTACTTTACTAAAAATAGCAAATTTGATATGGGTCTATAATTTTGCATCAAAGATTTGCCCAAATTATTCTTTTTCAGCAGAGGTTTGATGACTGCTGTTTTAAGGCCTGAGGGAACCTGCCTGATAAAAGAGAGGAGTTCACAATTTGGATTAGATCTGATGCCATTACCCATGAAACTGTTTTGAAAAAGGCTGTCGGTAAAATATCCAGACAAGGGGAGGAGGAAATCAGCATAGTATGATATCCTCCAGGTTTTTGTGACTAATTGGGTGGAGTTATGCCATGTTGTCTGAGTCTCTTTTAAAATGGACACAACATGAATTTTATATTTGAGGTGGATATATTGACTGATTTTCTTTTTTTTTCTGGAAAGAATGTGGTAAATTCATTGCAGGCTGTGGCGGACTGAAGTTCAGGTGTTAAAGTTACTGGAAGGTTTGTTAACATGTCAACTACAGCAAATAAAGCATGTGTATTACTTTTGTTTTTGTTGATAATGTCAGAAAAGAAACACTTGTGTGCATTCTTCAGTTTTAATTTGTAATTGTGAAGTCTCTCCTTATAGCTTTTCTAATGGACCTGCAGGTTTGTCTTTCTTCACCTTTATTCGGGCTTCCGACAGTCTCTCTTCCCACTCATGACCAGTGTGTCTTTTGTCCATGGTGATTTTTTTTCTTACAGGAAATAGCCTTCACTCCAGTGGGAGCAATGAAAACAGTAATATTTGAAATTTTAGAACTGAATGGATATTAGCCCATACACTGAGTATACACAGCACAGCAGAGAGGTGAAAGAAAAAAAAAGATTAAAAATTTCACTTGTGTAATCTGTGATAAACCATTTGGTAATAATTTTTCTCTGACTAACTGTGTGTACAGAGACGATGCTCTCAAAGAAAACACAGGAGTAATCACACATGGAAACAACCCTGGGAATGTTTAGATCCTTCGAGATGACTAAGTTTAAAATGTTTCCCTTATTGTGTCACATGTTGAATCAGTCCAAAGTTCTCAAGAGTGTGACACAGTTTCTTAGTTCCTTTGTCCTGGTGGTCATCAAAATAGATTGTAAAATCACCAGCAATTATTTAAAAAATCACAGTCAATGCAGATCAAAGACATGAGTTCATTAAAGTCATCAAGAAAGACTACACTGTATTTGGGTGGCCTGTAAACAGTCAGAGCGTGACCTGAGAGGAAGACTTCAGCTGAAATATTCAAACGAGTTAAATGTTCCAAAACACAGCTGCTTACATTGTGGGGAATCTTTAAACAAAACTTTTACTCCTCGACCTTTCTTATGCTTTCTGGCCTTTCTTAAAAGCAAGTAATTGGGAGGAGTTACCTCGAGCAGCTGCACTATCATTCTGATCTAACTAGGTTTCTGTTAAAAGCATAAGATTCAGACTGTGCTCGGTGATAAAATCATTGATTAAAAATGTTTTTCTTGCCATTGATCTGATGTTAAACACAGCCATCTTTATTGTCTTCAGTGCACTGTCCTCCCTTATTTTTGAAAAGGGCTGTGACTCACAGAGAATGGAGATCAAATTAAAAAGATTCACAGAATTATTATATTATTATTATTATCTTGTCCCTAAAAATACTGGCCTTTCTTTTTCTTGGACCTGAAAGGACAGGGATTTTAAAACCTCCCTGTCCTCTCTTTTCACTTAGACTTTTCTGTGCTGTACCATCAGCTATCCTGTTGGTCTTTTTCCTCCCCTGCTGTTCATTTCCTGAGGATTTGAATCTGGATATATGCCCATGTTTGGTTCATCGCTTGTTGCTTTCACTCTTCCGTATTGTACTTTGTTAGTATTATTTTGTTTACTATCTGCCCCGGCTATTGTGCAGCTGTAGCAGAATAGTTTAAATTGTCCACACTTCTCTTTTTGTGCCTTTATTATTTAGTCTGATTTCCAGGAAAGAACAAAGCACCCGGAAGCAAGCAGGGTCCAGCTCTTTGTACTGTAACCACCAGTGTACAGTAAAACAACAGTCATTTTAAAATCAATGAACTTCAGGAGCATTTCAGTTCATAAAACACATAAAAAAACCCAGTGTCATAATATTTCTCTCATGCATGCGGTTTACAATCCCCTTTCTCCCGTAAAGTAAAATTTAAAAGAATAATCAACTAATGGCTGGGCCCAGTGATCTTCAAAGAACAATTTAGCGCCTGGCACAGAATTAGTTTAATAGTCTAACTGCAAAATGAAGCAAATGAGCTAAGAGTTTGTCACCTTGTCATTCACCTTGACCAAAGGCTAGAAACTTTAACTACATTCTGGCAGTCACACTTTCCTTCTGCCCTTCTGTGGAGTTAAAAGATGTGCTTTTGATTTATTAGATTCACTCTACCACAAAGGCATTTTAGAAGTAAGTCTGCATACTTTGCATTGTTTTATGTAATTACTTTACATGCTGCCTGCTGGCTAATAAATCCAAAATTGAGAAATCCAATTTGACAGGCATCTGTTGTCTCTCTGCTGTTGCCAATATTGATCACAAATCCATTTGCTCTTCTCAGTTTATTTGCATTTTGTCAATCTTTTGAGGTCATCTCCAAAAATAGTTTAGATCAACTACTTAGAGAAGGCCACGGTCACTCTGTCTGGATAAATGTCAGTGAAATGCCAAATGTCAGAGATATTTTCATGATCTTTGAGACATCACACAGAGGATTTTCCAGTGAATTAATTAAATTAATTCATCTGGAATCATAATTCAGAGACAAAATGTTTGTTTGCAAGAGCGTCATGTGTTGTTGATGCCAAAAGTATGACACATCTGTTAGTTAGTGAGAGCTGAGCAGAAGGAGCTGTCAGTCAGTACATCATGAAAACGGATTTATTAAAAGGCAGTCGATTTCCATCCATAGCATGGCAGTGCTTCAGATTATAATTGAATCATTTTGTATTTGTCAGTCACATAGAGAGAAATGGATTAAGTAAAATTATAATTTGTTCTGCATATTTAAAATTGCTCTCACATGACTGAAATAACTAGCTTATATCATACAGCTGCAAACAAAAGCTACAATCATCTCAATCTTTGTGGATCTATGGTTAGCTTAGACAATTGAACGATCCCATCGTCAAAAACACAGAATCATATAATCCAATTTTGAAATGTCATTGAAAGATACAACAGATTTAGGAGATCATCTACTACTGATCCTGCTACACGCATCTTCCAGTCCAATGCAGGCTCAGTCTGGCTATGTGAACAAAAGCGGTGGATGTGAGAAAACAGTTATCACGTCCACGCTGCAGCTCAGTATTTTCTTCAATGCTGAAACTGATGTCCACAAGATGGAGCTAACGTCTAGCATTGGGCCAGGCTGAGCTGAACAGTGCCTCTGAATGGTGCATTTTAGGCCTTTTATTCAAATCAGTAACCAGTGCAGCTTTATTTAGGTCCTGCTGTGTGCACTGTTTAACTGTGTTTGTACATTAACGGTAACATGAAAAAAAGGAAATCAAAATCTTCAGTGGGCTTTTACCTTTATAAAGCGTGAGTTATGCAGTTTTATTTCGAAAAGCTGTTTTCTTTCAGTAACTGTGGCTGTCACTGCTAATACTCGCTTTCAGCAACCCGAAACATAAACTGCGTCAGTTCCTGCGAGAGGGAGGATTTTTCCCAGGAAAAATGCTCTAGAAATTGACTGTTTAGGACAGCAAACATATAAGCTTTCATGAATTCCATCATTACTCTGCTTTAGTAATTGGCAAGAGAAACAAAGAGATTACATGATTTGGTACTAGATGACCATTATTTTTGTGAACATGTCACACAGTATTGTTTTCACAGTAAAAGCCTCTGGGTGGTAGATCGCATCAGCCCGTTTCACACAGCGTATATCGGTAGATAGTAAAATAACTTGGCGTGTCCTCTATTTTTGCTTATGAAGCAGATGCACTGGCATGGCTGGTGGCTTACATGAGACCAAGACAAACGCAAACGTACACATGACTGCAAACACAAACTCATACATGGACACTCATACAGTTTTGCAGATGCACAAAGCTTGCATGTCTCTTCTTTGCCCCATCATGTGCTTCAACCCATCTGCCAAAATCTTGTCAAGTAAAATCTGACTTGACATTTTCCGACACTGAATCAGCAGACAAAGTAGGCTAGCACGTAAACAGAATGACATAGGAAGTGAAAGGAGGAGAGAAGGGGAAAGCATCTTGTTTCACAAAAGGCCACGGCTAGAGGAAGACATCTATTTGCCCCCCGTGCCACCAGAGCACAGGATGGCATTAACCTAATGAGTCTTTACATGGTAATTAAAGGTTCCCCACTGAATGATACTCTGTGTCGTCCTGTACTGAAGGAGAATTAATTATTAGTATCAATCAATGATGTTATCTGTGGGTGTTACTTGGTTAAGAAGGAAGAGGGGCAGACAGTGGCATTTAGCTGTGATTAATGAAGTGACCTTCCCTACAGCCTTGGCTGAGATCTAGAAAAATCTATTCCATTTTAAAGTGACTTCCGGGGGGGATGGCTGGTTGGAACACCCATACACTGAGCATCCAAATGCAACAAAACACACACGACCTTTGCTGGAAGCACCAGACAGTAGTGCAGATGCAAAAAGTTAATGTCAGAGGATGTCACATCTGAAGTTCCTTACATTCTTCACTCTCATAGTTGATATTTCTGACATGACAGAAGGTTATCATCATTGTAGTATCGTGAACGAACATTATTCTGCAAAGCCCTAGCACATCAATCACTTGCATGGAAAAGTGATGGCAGCGGTAGTGGTCATGGTAATGATATTAATGGGTGTCCAAAGACTTGTCATAAATTTCCACATTTTGTCCCATAGGTCTCAGGTGACAGACCATAGCATTAACGTTTTTATATTGGTACCATTCCAGCAAGAAGAGGACAAGTCAGACATGTAGGCTGCATTCATACTTTAAGCTTGAAAACAGGAAGGAGGAACTGTTTGCTACATGAAAAGGTTCACACAGCTTCCAAGGAATCTGTTTGCGAATGAAAGTGGAGGTTAGATGAGTGTAGTTGGCACTCACAAAGATATACACATAGTAAACATGGACATATTCAATGTTGTACAGATTGGTGACAAGTTAAAAGAAAAGAACATAAAATGTCTCAGTAAGATGTTGAGTTCCAACATGGTGCCAGAACAGCTTCAGTGCATCTTGACTTTGACTCTTTAACTCTCTGGAACTCCACTGGACAGTGCTCTTCCAAAAGATTGATGATGTCCAATTGAGGTCTGGTGACTGACAGCCATAATATTCACATCCTTTTGCTCATCAAACCATTCAGCGACTCATCATGGCCTATGGATGAAGGAGTTTTCATCCTGGTAGAAAACATGCCATCAGGATAAAAATGTTATATCACGGGAAAAAGGTGATCACACAGAACAACTTTGTATTTATTTGCAGGGACTCCTCCTTCTAAAGGGACAGATAGACCCACACCATGCTGTAAAATGCCCCCCACATCATAATGGAGTCATCAGATACCCTCAACGCACAGCTCTTCCTTTAAAAAATCACCCACTTTTTTCAATGACAATAATTACCCATTGTATTTTTGTCTGCTTCAGTGCATTTTTATTACTAAACAAATCTCCTATCCTAAATATGCAAATACATACTGTAAAAGTACTATGAGTTCTGGCACAGAGCAGGAAAATACAGGAGATAATGAGGAAAGCATTAGACTTTTACAACCACAGCACATTCTTGACCCTCATATGTTTGATACACTGATCAGCCACAACATCATGACCACTGACAGGTGAAGCGGATAACATCAATCATCTTGTTATAATGCAATGTTCTGCAGGGAAACCTTTAGTCCTGACACTCATGTGGATGTTTGACATGTACCACACACCTAAACATTGCAAGTCAAGCAACCCCCTACCCCTCCATGACAACAGCAGTCCTTGATGCCAGCTGCCACCCTCAGCAGGACAACGCACTCTGACACACACCGCAAAAACTGCTCAAGAGTGGCCGGGGTAACACGACAGAGCTAAGGTGTTCACCCAGGTTCCACACTCCCCAGATCCAGATCTTATTGAGCATCTGTGGGATGTACCAGGATAAGCCTGATCTAGGTAAGTTCCACCCTGCAACCCACAGGACCCACAGAATTCACTGCCACCATTCTGGTGTTACAGGACATCCCCAGAGTTCCTGTGTCCACTGGGTCAGAGGAGTTTTAGCAACATAAAGGGGACCAACACAGTATTAGTCATTTAGTCATATTGTTATGCCTGATGAGAGTATGCAGGAAGTATTAGGAGTAAAGTGCTGGTTTTTTTATGCTTTTATTTATGCTATTTTATGTGTTCTGAACAGTGCAAAAATCACAGAGATTGTAGTTTCAAGCTGAGACAGAAGATAAGACAAGTAACTGTTCAGTGACCACATAACAGTAGATATGCAGTTTTTATGGAAGCGATATGGGTAGTTAATATAATAACTAACAGTGATTTTTTTTTGCTTAAAACATCATCATCATCCAGTACCATAAATGATTAAAGGTTATGTAACATGAACTGATAAATAAGTTAAAAAGTATACTGCTGCCAGTACCATTTCATTCTTTTGCCCATTTTATGTTTCTAAACTTAACTCACTGTCCCAGTAACAGGTACAACACTAAAAATTTAATCTGCATTAACCTGCAATTAATCAGGAACTGAAAGCTCAGTCCAATTCAGAAATTCAACCAGTAGATAAGGGCTGCACAGTGCCGCAGTGGTTAGCACTTTCGCCTTGCAGCCAGAAGATTCAAATCCCGGGGTGGGCCTGGGATCTTTCTGCATGGAGTTTGCATGTTCTCCCTGAGCATGCGTGGATTTTCTCCGGGTACTCCCGCTTCCTCCCACAGTCCAAAAATATGCTGAGGTTAATTGATGACTCTAAATTGCCCGTAGGTGTGAATGTGAGTGTGATTGTTTGTCTGTATATGTAGCCCTGCGACAGACTAGCGACCTGTCCAGGGTGTCAGCTGAGATAGGCTCCAGCACCCCCCGCGACCCTAGTGAAGATAAAGCGGTGTATAGAGAATGGATGGATGAACCAGTAGATCCACCAAGATCCAAAACAAACTTAGAACATGCTATTGTTTCCATGCAGATGCCTGTTTTTCTTAAGAAAAAAAAAAGAAAAGAACACAAATAGGTTTCATCAAAATCAAGGTCATGAATTTCTGAAAGGGAAATATCAATCACAGGGTGAAAGACAATACCTTTTATGATGAAAATCTGAGCGCATGTGTCAAAAACTGCAGACCAAAAAAGAAGCAAGTTTAGGAAAAAGACCAAAAAAACTTCTAATTAAGTAATCAAGTGTTGCTGGCACTTGATCATACTTTAAGTATTGTAGGTTTGTATCTTGGTACATGTCATGGGTCATGGCAGAGGCCCAATAAAAATTGTCAGTTTCTTTGCACACTATATTTACAGCAATTTACAAAAATGTCAGAAGGGGAAAACGGAACTTACAAATACAAGGTACACACTAGACAGACTTCTCCTGACGGAGACAAGAGGATGGGAAGGAAATTGCTCTAACTAGAAGTACTACAGAAATCAGGGCAGGACAGAATAAAAATTTAAGCACTACTCAATAGACTCAATGTCACGAAAGCAGAATAAATTTTAAAAAGATGCTGCTAAACAAAACAGCAACACTTGGAAAGTTAATGTGGAACAGGACTAGGAATGCACATACAGCTCATTATACAAATAGTACAATACTACGGCAACACAAAACCGAGTGGACACTAGATGCTCAACAGTTTACACAAGCACAAGGTAAACTAACAATGCCAGAGAGAGAGCAGGGCTAAACTTAGCTGGCAACCAGGTGGGAAAAGAGGGTGAGAGAAAGCGGGAGGAGGAATGACAACTTGGCAGGTGCAGGAGCCAGAAGGAGAATCAGGAGATTGCTCCCGATAGAACCAGGTTGGATATGGCCAGGCAGATGCTGAGGTAATGGCCAAAGGCAGAACAGCCAGGACAGGAGGGTCACAGAAAAGGTTGTTCAGCGGTCCAGTGTCTGGTGCGTTGTGTAGTGGTCTGAGCCAAGTTCTTATGGAGCAGGATTGATGAGCTGCAGATCGACCACTCCCCGCCGCAGGTGTGTTCACTCAAATGATTATCCAGTGGCTGCACTTGCACACATTCCACAATCACACACCTCACTCATGCCTACAAGAGGAAAAAGGGACGGGAGGGATACAGAGGGGGAAAGGAAAAGCTGCCACATAAAGAGCTGCAGGTGGAGGACATGACAGTACATTTTGATATTGATGAGGAGAAATGGATTCTGTGGCAAATCTTAAACTGTAGTTCACCGCTACAGTATACATGTGTTGGAGGAATAAGTTCTTTCTTAGTCTCTTTCTTTCTAAGAGCTTTCAATGGAGGACTGCCAGTTAACATGTGGGATGTCCACTGAGAGAATGCAGTTACTGTTTGGATCAAATGATATAATTTAGGAGCTGACCTTGCAGCAAATGAGTCGCAATCAAGACACTCATCGATCCAGTCATTGTGTGACAGAGCTCAGGACAAAGAAAAGCTCTTTTTGATAAAGTTCCAGAGAGAAATGTGACTTTGATTTACCATCTGCTGAAAGGATATGGACATTCACTTTTCAAAAACGTTCATTATGTGAATCAGATCCTGCTCTGCTCAAACTTGAAATTCTGGATCTACCAACTGGGATCATATTTTACGAATAGAAGTCACTACTGTACTTTTAGTTTGATATTTCTTTCTGATAAGTAGAGACACATTTATCGACTCAGGTAAACTAGGTGCTAGGTGACAGAAAAATCATTAAGCTGTCTGTCTGTCTCTTTGTGGCCAGAAGTAATTTACTGCTGTGAGATAATTATAATTGAAAATGAATCTAATTAGAGCTGAGTTACATCTTGTAAAACCAAAACAATAAACTAAAAGAGGTTTGAAATCTTTGTGTCATGCCCTCCACCTCTAGCTCCAGCTAGTTGGCAACCTTCCCTCTTTCCTCCTGTGGGTGGAAAGAGGGAACAATGCCGTGCCGTTCCCAGACTGGACCTCCACAGATGGCCGACGTCATTCCAGCCATGACGCCGTGTCTGCCACGCTTTGTCCACATTCCCTCTGCTCCTCTGTTTACCTATAAGGCAGCTAAGTAGCTTCTCCTCTTGCAGTTGCCCATGCTTGGTTAATTATGTGTATCTGTAGTTCAGGATATTCTCTTGTTATTCTGCCTCTGCTGCTTGTCTTAATACTATTCTTGTCTGCATCATGGACGTGTTTGTTCAGTCTGCCTTGCTTTCCTAGCTTGGTAGTACCAAGTCCTGGCTGATCTTAATTTAATCTTGCTTGTAAAATTCTGTCTATCTGACTGTGTATTGTACTGTGCTTGTTCTTGTATTATTCAAGCCTACCTGTTTACTGTAGTTATGCTTCTGGTCAGTAGTGCTTTTGCATGCCTAGTTACTACCCTTTAGTTATCGTCATTCAAAGTTCCCCTTTAACTATTTTCTTGTGCATTGATGTGTATATATTAGTTATAAATAAAACATTGTTGTATTTAAAGTTCAGGTTTTGCTGTGTTTGTCATCTTGCTTCTGAGCCTTTGTCCCACTCCGTAACACTTTGCTGCAGACTCCAGTTTTCATTCTCTGTATTTTGTCATAACAAGAAACCCTTTTTTTATGACACATTATTCATTGTTAATATCAAATATTCATCTGTGCAGCCAAAAGTCCTTTAGTGCGGAAGATTTCAGACTTTTTATTAACTTTTAAATGGCACGATAAAGTGGTGTATTCTACGCTGAACTTTACCATATAGACAGCTTTCACTGATAATCAACAGTCATTTCTAATCAGAATCCCCATCATGGACGGTTTCAAATCCCAAATGTGTTTATTTCATTCAGAGGGCCACCTGGTTCTCCTTCCGTCTGACCCAGCATCAGGTCAGTACAAATAACCATTTTAATAAGGATGAAGAGGAGAACACATTAATTAAAATAAACTCTCCAAGCCTTGCAGATGTTGTATTTGGTTTTTATCACAGATTAAATTTTGGTATAAGATTAACGATGCATGCACACATACAACACCATCTGTACCTAACCAGTTAAGCCTGGTGCATTGCTGAGACAATGACAGCTCAGCATGCACTACAGCAGCTCCCTGTGGTGCCACTTTACAGAGCCTGAGAGGCCTTCAAGTCATTGTGCCATGTTTCATCTCAACCACTCATTACTGATGCTCACTGGCCACATGACAGACTGCAGCTTCACTGCTGTTTGTCTGCTGGCTGCATCTGTGCTGAAGCCAGCCAATTCCAATAATATACATAACATGTAATTGTGCCATTTCTGGAGTGTACTGCAGTAATGGGCTACAGGAGACTGTTACTTGGGTGACCCTCAGAATAATGACCCAGCTCAGACCTTATAAAGTATTCAGGACATTGACTTTCCACTCATGAGTGTGAGACTGAGGGAAAAGGAGACAATAATGAGCATTAGTCTGGCTAGTGCATTCATTTGTGAGAATGATGGCCAAAATAGTGACAGAGGTTACAGAACCATGTGAGTGAGGGGATATAATAAGGCAGTTGTCCATGTCTGCAAAATGTCTCCATGTTAACATTCAACACGGCTTAAATTACTATTTTACTGCAGTGGCAGTCCAACGTGATGTTATTAGGCTACTCTATGGAGAAAAGTGCATCTAGTGCTGATCAATAACATTTTACCATCAATCCTAAATTGCCCTCATAGCCAATGAAGTGAAGCCAAAATAGAGTATTGGACTGTCTTCTCTACTTAGCTCCCATCCGGAAAGTAACTGCAGAGTTTTAGATAAACTGTAACCTGGATATAATCTGCTGGGTTTGACAGCTTTCCAGGGAGCAGTAATGAGGGAGAAGCATGTGTTGCAGTTTTAGCTGTGAGTGAAAGACAGAAACCCTCTTGTGTTAAAGTTATGGGAAACAACAGCATAACTACCTTAACACATGCCTTTAAACTCAGATAGGACTTGAAAATGAGTTTGGATTTGTTCAGGCAGCAGCCAGGTAAGGCTAAAAGTCCAAGAAAAACAGGATAAAATTATCTTTTCTTGAAGAATCACTTAGGTCTACTGCAAAATTATCAATTTTCTGTTTATTTTGACATAATTTGCAAAAGTTGACAACATTGTTGACGTCATTATTAAACCTGAAGCAGTGAGACAATCAGGCAGGTTGCAAACAGGAAAACTACGTACTGAGTAAATCTTGCTGTCAGACTATTAAAGATATAATCTTTGGCCAAAGCTACAATAATAATACTTTATTTGTTATAAACACAGAATTTAAAAAAGTTATTAGTTGTCATAATAAGTCTTGGTTATAAATATCATGTTATCTGATCTGTCAAACATCTACTAGAAACAGAACAGTTTTCCCTCTGCTGATTTTCACTGCTGTGCTGTAGTCACATTACATTTATCAGAAGAGACACCTGCAGTGTCAGAACAGTGAACATGTTGTGCAGTGTTGCTGACAGCAGTCTTGTCCTTGTTTGCCATCTCTTGTTTTCATTACTACATTTAGAAATTTGTTAACAGCAAAGTAGCAAGGCTGGGGCAGTGCAGGGCTGATGACAACATAGAAGTCATCTGTAATTAGCTCAGAAATACATAAGAATATACAGTAGAGTCATTGTTACATACGGTATGGTTTTGTGGAGATACATCAGTGAAAAATAAACCTATATAATGAATCCTGAACCCCAAAACCCATCAGCAGGATCGAATGTCATACTGTCTTTTGAAAAAAATGCCAAAATTACACCATTTTCTAAAAAGCAAAAACTTTAAGATGTGTGGCGTGTTATTGTGTCATATAAATATATCGAATTTCAGCTAAAAATCTAAATTAATCAAGTTTAAACAAATCACTTTATTCTACGTTTTAAAAAATAGTCTGTTTGCACCAGATTCTATAAAAAAAACAATATAAAAACATTCTGTGTTCCTCAGCATAGCTATGAAGCTTTTAGTGACTCAGCTGCAACCAACAGTCAGGTGGCAAAGATTCAGGGACTTTGTGGCTGAACTGCAGACAGTATTTAAAAACATTAGAAAACATATCTACAGTATTAATTAAAAATAATTAAAATGGCATTCAAATCAATAAAAATAAAGATTTTTTTCTTTTTTATGATTTATGACATTACTACTGTCACACTGTATTGAAGACATCTTTGAGTTCTCTGTCCTTCTTCATGGTTGTTCTGCAGAACCGTGAAAAATGTGACAAGGAGGGTTAAAGAATATGAAAAGCTCAGAACCAGATTTGAAAGCAAACAGAACTCCATGTTTTAAACCATATGGTTACATTGCAATCTGAGTGAAAAGATGATCTCTCCACCCAGTTATATATTTCATTTGTACAGGGAATGACCCCCTGTTTGTCAGGGTACATGGATACTTCTTTAAGACACACTGACTTGCCCAGTCACATTGCACAAGTTACCTGTAAAGCGCTTGTGCTGGCATGAATTTACTGACTGTTTTTCAAAACATGTCTCTAAACGGGGGAAAGTGCTGGAGAGAACCAAAGTTACAATGTAGCCCTACATTCTCTATCATCTCAAGAGTCTCTCCACCAAGTTACATATTTTATGTGAACAGGGTAACTCTATAAGACACCCCGTGAGGAGACGATGCAGCCCAAACAACACGCATATGACAAACAAACTATTTGCAAATGTATATTTATTTATATATCAACCAGTCTAAGGTCCTGGACAATGCAAAGACCTGATAGGCAGAAGGGCTTCTTAGACCAGTCTGTAAGATGCAAGACTGACCTCAGGAATACAGTAAAAGGCCAAAATAAAGTTTCTTTCACTGATCACGTGTTTTCTAACTTGTGTGTCAGTGATCACAGGTGTATTCACTTTTGTTGCACTGAGTTTCTACTTTGGAACCTGTATTTTGAATATCCTCTTCCTCAAGCATTTGTTCTTGATGAAGAATTGATTATTGAGAGGCGATTCAATTTGAATCATTTGACATTTATAAGGGATATTTACAGGGGTGCAGTCACTTCTGTTCTATACTGTATATTGTGGTAAAACCAAAATAGCTGTAGTACATAGAACTGTGTGTGTCTGAGGTTCTGAATGGCTGATGTATCAATATTTAGCAGCTGATCAACCTCATTTGTCTGAGATGGGTTGTGTATGCTGAAAATCCTGACAGTGCTTTGATTCATTTTGATATTGGTGATGCTTGTTATACGTTTAATTCATAGTTTTCTCAGTAGTAGATTGCAGGCTGTGAGGATTGGGACTGTGTTATCGGACACCATTATTACCAACACTGGAGCTCCTCAAGGCTGTGTCCTCAGTCCCTTTCTCTACACACTTTACACCAATGACTGCACAAGCCCTACCAACATTACAACATATTACAAATATTCCGATGATACTGCAATCTTGGCTCTACTCAATAATCAGGAATCAATTACAGCTTACAACCATTCAGTGACATATTTCACACAATGGTGTACAAATAATCATCTGTATATTAACTCCAGTAAGACAAAGGAGATGGTTTTTAATCCACCTACACTGAGTTTGAATAGAATTCTCATTAATCATAATCCAATAGAACAGGTGAACACATTCAAATATCTTGGACTTACTTTGGACAATGACTTTACCTTCAAACACCATGTCACAGATATTTATAAACGATCACAACAAAGACTTCATGTTCTCCGTATACTCAGTTCTCTTCATGTTGCTCCTCATCTCTTGTTGCTGTTGTACAAAAGTATAATCCAGTCCATTCTGCTGTATTGTTCTTCCTGTTTCTATACTTTATCAGTTTCAGACAGAAACCGACTTGTTAAAATTACATGTATTGCATCTAAAATTATACATCAACCTACACCTAACATATCTGAACTTAATAATAAGGCAATAGCCCGTCTCGCCAGATCAATAATTTCGGACACTGAACACCCTCTTCATCACATGTTCCAGCTCCTCCCCTCTGGACGCAGATTTCGAGCACTAAGATGGCATTATGTCCGTTACAACATAAGTTTTGTTCCATCAGCTATCGTCATCCTCAATAAGCCACCGCACTGAACTTGAATTCTGTTTTTGTGTGTCATATTGTGAATTTTGTCCTTGTATGTATGTTATGATGTGTGACATGACAGCTTGTGAAAACAAATTTCCTTCGGGACAATAAAGAGCTCTATCTATCTTTTTGAATAAGTTCTGAGTCTACATCAAGCATTGGTTGACTGATGAATGGGACGTTATGGACACATATTATTATACATTTGTCAAACATTAATTTGCTCTCTCAGCCATCCTAGCTGCTATTCTGCAGTCAGCATTGCTGGATTGAAGATCTAGAAAAATTAACGGACAAGGCAGGTGTTATGATCCTTGATGTTTATTTATGTGTAGGTAAGGCAGGTTGTGGGTGTGTTTTTTCTCCCCCTTCTCTCAGGCTATGCCAGGTGGGCCAGATGCACCTGTGGCTCCTACAATTAGTGGAGACTGTGAAAAGCCAAGCCACGCTGACTGTCGTGGCCGGAGGGTCAGATGTGAGGTGCCGTGTTGACTAAGGATTAGCTTCTTGTTTAAGAAGCTCGACTTGTGTTGAGTATTGGTTTTGTTTATTTTTGTAAATAAATAACTTTTTTCTACACGTTCAGTTTTCCTGCCTCTTTACCCATTTTACCTGTTTTTTTGTTTACATTTGTTACCTCATCCCTGGCTCTCGGGGATATAATACAGGTCAAAGAAAATGGTTATGACAAATAGAATTGCTACACTGAATTCCGAATTATCCCCAGCATATTTTAAACATCACAGATTGATGATACACTTAATTATATAGGACAGTAAAAGGGTGGGAAATTTCTTGACTTGAACAGTTTGCATTTGCATGACAATAAAGCCCGTTAGCTTCCATTATGCTTGTTGATTGAGTTTACCAACAATAAAGCATAGAATTTTTTTCTTTCAAATTAAATCTTGATTAAGAGAAACCAGTGACTTTTAGCAACTTTCTACTACAAATATTTTATTTTTCATCTCAGTAACTGCTGTTACATAAACATTAGAGCAATGTGCAAAATGCATCCTTCCAATAAGTTCCATCTGAATCACTGGTGTTTCACCGAAAACACTGTGGGGCGTCTATAATTAGTGCAGAGACTGTAAGTGGTGAGTGGGCAGCCTGTGTGTTAGAGAGCATATGTCACAGCCTGTTAGCGTCCAGGCTAAAACGTGTTACTTACGCCTGTCATGGCTGTCCTGGCTGCCTGTCAGACCAGCTGTGAGGTGACAGTGATGCGTCTTGTCTGTCCAGCTCAGTGGCCCAGAAGACCTGTAACCTGTCAACACACACTCACATGCACACACAACTTTTTTTTGCCTGCTGATGAGACACAGCAGAACACAACATGCACTAGTACATTTCCAAGAATTTACATGTCACCCAATAAAATGTATGTTGCTGTGCTATAATGTGGATTGACAGCGCACCACCTGTTCATCAAGCACCGCTCTGTTGTTACCTGCTTTATGTCGGTTCCACCCATTGCTTCATATCAGCTGCTCTTGTTCCAATAATTGAGGATATGAGAAGCACAGATGCCTGCTCTTAATATTACCAATCAAAAGCTGATGATGGAGTCTAATTTAGAAATGAGTCTGTGCTGATTTCTTCTCTCTGACTTAAAGGGGAAAAAATCAGCACATGTGGATTTAACCAAGGCATCAATATCCTTCCTCTAACCTTTATCAAAACCATTTAATATTAGAGGGCCCTCAGTAGAAGAATTTCGTTGCCCCTGCCGGACATGATGGCACTGAGCCCAAGTAAACCATTATCCAGTCCAACTTACCAAAAAATAGGTGTTTTGTTTCACTAATCACGGCTGCCTGTCCGAGGTGAAATGGGTACTATCCATGTAAAAGTTACATGTTAATTAAAAATACAATGGCAATATAAAAAAAACACCCTGAGTTTGACCTTGAAATATCACCCAAGGTCAAATGTAACATCATCAAAGGAAATCACTGACATGGTTGCCTATCTGCACCAAATACCATAAATCTACCTTCTACCCTTTTCAAGGTATGCATCGTTTTTGGATAAAACTAGCTTTAGGCTTCCTTATTAGTGCACTGATTGACCTCAAAATTGAATCAGTCCAGGGAAAGGCCATTCCTAGCTCACCTATAAAATATCAACTTGTCAGACCTGTGCGCTCATGCAAGAGACTGTTATACACAGATATACAGACAGACACACAGACACAAAGATGGGACTGATTACTCTATAGTTGCCCCTCGTTTAACCAACCACAAGCCAACCACAATAATAATTTAACACAAAAGAGAAAGCTGCAGAAATTGGATCAAATGACCATGTATATTGTGATAGAGACAATCTCACAGAGAATTGTTACCCACCTCAGCAGTTCACCTCAGCTATACGAAGCTTTATAGTCTGTTTTAGATTGTTGTTTTGGTCTTTCAGCACAGGATTCTCATTTAAGGAGAGTCTTAGACTGTAAGTGAATGCAAAAGCTGTACTGTTTCTTCTGGATAAACTCTTTGCCATATTAAATTTATAAGTTTACAGTGTGTGACATGTTGTGTTTTCTGTTTGTTCAGCTGCCCCAGGTGGAACAAAAACAGAACAAAACATAGCTTCTCTATAGCTCTCTGGGTTTAGACTCATAGCAATAATTAAAATTAAACAATGATGGAAATGAAAGAAAAAAGTAAACTTTGACTTTATGCAGCATTGTTTCCTTATGTTCTTACATGTGTGATTGCCAGCGACTCACAGTAAACCACAGCATTCTGTCCAAACTGTGCAGCACCTAACTCACCCAAGCAGGTCTGGGGCTGCAGCACATCCTGTTCTAAAAGTGTTCAGTGTTAAAATTCTGTGGAAACAGAAAAAGCTGATGGTGATGGCAAATGATAGTTATGACTTGTTAAGCAGAAAAAAGGAAGCAATTTCATATGTCAAGTCCCTTAAAAATATATTTAAAGGTAAGCAGGGTTTTCTTTGGACTATTTTTTTACACTGTTGTGTACACAGGAGTTTTTTGTTGTTTTGACAGAGAGGTTTTTAGATCTTCTTTTTGGTCAAGAGGATTCTGAGATTTTGTGCTCAGTTTTACCAGTGTTAAGTCTTGAATAAAAGTAGATCATGTATACTCAACACTTAGACCAAAGCTTTTGGCTATTGACTTCAGCTGTGTGTACCACCTGAGCCAGCTTCACCTCTAAGGTCAAGTTGTGAGTATGGGAAGGACGCAAAGGCAGACACTCTCGGCAGACAAGCATTCTGAATGTACAAAATGTACTTTAATCAAATTTACTTGTGCAGCTGGTGACAAACAGCAGGAAGAAGGCAACACTGTGGCATAGACAGCTGGGAGATAAACAGGGAATGTCCATGGAAAGCAGAAAACAAATCCAGTGCAAACTGAATCTTAAAGAAACACAGTGAGTTGGATGGACAAAGGAAGCACAGATCTCTTAGGGATACACCGATACCATCCATCCATCCATCCATCCATCCATCCATCCATCCATCCATCCATCCATCCATCCATCCATCCATCCATCCATCCATCCATCCATCCATCCATCCATCCATCCATCCATCCATTTTCTTCCGCTTCTCCAGGGCCAGGTCACAGAGGCAGCAGATGAAGCAGGTCATTCCAGACATCCCTCCCCCCAGCAAAACTTTCCAGCTCTTTTTGGGGGATCCTGAGGAGTTTCCAGGCTAGACAAGATACTTAATCTCTCCAGCGGGTTCTGGGTCTACCTTGGGGTCTCCTCCCAGTCAGACATGCTCGGAAAACCTCCAAGGGAAGTCTCCCCGGAGGTATCTGAATCAGATGTCCAAGCCACCTCAACTCCTTTAGGTGTGAAGGAGCAGTGGCTCTACTCCCTTCACATGTCCGAGCTTCTCACCCTATCTTTAAAGCAGAGCCCAGTCACCTTGCAGAGGCAGCACATTTGAGCTGCTTGTACCCGTGATCTCCCTGTTCACCATGACGGCTCAGTACAACACCCACATCACTGCTGCCACTGCACGATACACCTGTCTATCTCACTCTTCATTTTCCCATCACTAATGAACAAGACCCCAAGATACTTAAACTCCCTCACTTGGGGAAGCACCTCACCCCTAAACCCAGAGGGAGCAATCCACTGGTTTCCGGCAGAGAACCATGGCCTTGGACTTGGAGGTGGTTATCCGCGTCACTCCAGTGCATGCTGATGCTGAAGGTCATGGTCCGAGGAAGGCAACAGCACCACATCATCTGCAAAAAGCAGAGACGTGATCCACTGATTTTAACAGCCTACATATTGGACTCTAAATTTCTAAACTCAGCTGACTTGAAATGAAAAGACACTTCAATCTGCAGCTGAAGTTAAATTTGGTATTGGAGATTTTGCATTTCATTTGAGTTACTACTAAACTGATGTATCGACATAAAACAGAGGCTTGAAGCTGCCTCTTTTACCCAGGAAAGACTCTTGCCAATGACATGCTCGAGTATATCTGAGACTTTCTGAGATACCACCAGATTCTTCTAAAACTGGCAGCACACACTCTTTAGGTTGCTCTTCTGGCCCGTTATCAACCAGCAATCAGTCATCTGAAATAAGAGATGCATCTGAGCAGGCAATTTAAGACCAGTTTACCAGGATCCATAAGCAACTCTGACATTTTCTGAAGAGGTATATCATGCACATAATCATATCTATTTTCTGGGGGGAGAATTGGTGAATACCACTTCAGTACAAGGGTAATATGGAAACAAGTACTGGGCCATAACAGGAAATAGTTTGCTTTTCATAGAATGTATAGATATGTACAAAGCAGCAGTAACAGCTATGAAAGTACACTGCAAGCATTTTTTTGTGTGCTTACACTCCAATTATTTGCAGTCTAATTGAATTATCTTTGTTCACCAACAAGCTGCATTCTGTCTGTTGGAAATAAAATGATCTTTATTCCTCATCAAGTTACAATGTTCCTGTTTTATTCCTATCTTGTTTTCCCGTCTCCAACAATTTGCTACCTGTCCAAATGGGAGTCAATGAGGTCTCACCTTATTACCTTCATTTTCTGACTCTCTCCTCTGTCCTTGTGCATGGCCCTGGTCCAAACCCTCGCCTTCCACCCTGCAGCACATGAGCCATCTACACTTGCTTCATTGCACTTGCGCTTCATTTGCACTTGCACTTCATCCTCCCTTTCTTTCATTTTTCACTATCCTGTCTAGTGATCCTTATCTAAGCGTGCATTTGTGTCTCTCCCTGATTTCCACTATGTTCATGTCAGATGACCTTAAGCCACCCATGACCAGTGGTGCATGGCTAAAACGATAAGGCAGGGAACTTGTCTCCTTATTGTACCTCCTTGCTTTTTCATCTTTTCCCTTTATTATTTCTGCCACTGTTGTGTTTTCAGTGTTTAAATACAAAAATTATATTGGCACTGACTGGTGTGAGCCTTTCATTAATCTGAACAGACTAAACATAATTTACCTTTCAGAAAATCTGTGTGAAAGAAATGTGTCATTAACATTTACTGATCCTGGTACGGAGCAGGACAGAGGCTCAAAAGCAGGATGACAAAACAGAGCGAAACCAGGAATTTAAATGTAACAATAATTTATTTACAACAGTAATATTTACATAGATACACAAGGAAACAGGCTAGAGGGCAACTGGAAATGATGAGAACTAAAGGGTAGTAACTAGGGTGACAGCTACTGACCAGAAGCAGAACTACAGTAAACAGGTAGATCCTGGAGTACTGGCAGGTTGAGAAGGCAAGCAGAACGAGTAGGGACTGTACACAGAAAAATTACAGTTAGAAATGGTGAATGGTCTGGATTTATATAGCGCTTTACTATACCTGAAACAATACCCAAAGTGCCTTACATTATACATCACATTCACGGCAGAAGCTGCCATGCAAGGCGCTCACCATGATCCATCAGCAGTCAGGGGTTCGTTGTCTTGCTCAGGGACACCTCGACATGAGCTCTCTAGGCCAAGATCAAACCAGCAACCCTCCAGTTACAAGACAGCCACTTTGCCCACTGATCCATGCTGCCACAGTAAGCATCAAGAACAAAGCAAAACAAGAACTGCAGTGGCTGAGTTTGACTAGCTGAGTGTTTTTCAATAGTCTGGCATCTTGTCATGGTCTGAGCCAGTCTTTCATGGAGCAGAGTGATCAGTTCATGGCTGACCACTCCCCACTGCAGGTGTGCACACCCAGGTAATTAACCAGTGGCCTGAACCTGCACACATTTCACACACACACTACCACACTCACACCCACAGGAGGAAAGAAGGAAGGTTGCTAACTAGCTGGAGCTGGAGAACATGACAGATCCACGTACTTGAGGTTTATTCTGCTCAGTAACACATTAAATTAAGATTAGTTAGTTAGATTTTTATTTCATTCATTGACAAAAGAAAAAAAAACTATTCAATTCAATTCAAAAACAAAAGTTTCCAACTTCTCAATGAAAGGGAGCAGAAAGAAGAAAAAAACTTATGTAATTTGCCCCTTTATAAAAAACAATCAGTTTACAATGAGCATTAAAAACAAACAACAAACAAAATGACTTTATTGCATAATTTTGTAGAATTTTTATGTGATTTCCAGTTCAAATTCTCATCAACCATCACACTCAAAACTTAGTTTCAGTCACTGTATTAATGCAATACCATCTATATTAACTGAATAATCAGCGTCTCTTACTAAATATCATAAAGTTATTTTTCTCAGATTTAGTGTCAATTTATTAAAATCAAACCATGTTTTTATTTTTTAAATTATTTTTTGACCACATCCAACACCAGTGTTATATTTTCCCCAGAATAAATAAGGTGGTATCATCTGCAAAGAGAATACATACAAAGGCAGCTGGATTCTTCCAACTCAAATGGATGTTTCTTTCATTTTTGTCAGGTGTTTAATTATTAAGCACTACATTCATATGACAAATATGATTGTAATTCATTAAAAACAATTACATTCAGAACCCAGTATCCTCAGAAATGGTGCATTAAAACTCACAGGGATTTTCTCAAGCCTCTGTACTGATCTGAAGACATCGATTCTTTTACTCTACATGACAAAAAATTTCTGCAGCACTGATGTAGCTTTGGAAAGGTGGTCAGCTGCTTTGCATGTCCCTGAAAATTGTCATGCGGATCTGTGGGAAATGTATTTATTTAGTCCCTTTTTCAAATCCTTCAGTATCTTATGCAATGTAATGAAATGGACACTGCAAATGATTTTGGGAGAAATGGCCGGTCTCTCCATTGACTTTGACTTCAGTTTTTCAGCCCCGTGCTGGCATTCAGAAACCCCAGCGAGTTTTGATTAACCACATCTGGTCCTGCTCTTTATTGGGATTCATCACTGCAGACTCTTTGGTAATTAGAAAGTCCGTCCTTCATGTCAAATCAAAAACATGACTGATGGCCATTTGTAATCTTATGAGTGCATGTGTGTGTGTGTTTGTAGTATGCACTACAAAAATCTGATTAATGATGCTCATCTCGGCCTCCCTTGGCTGTCCAAATGTAAACAGAGGACTCAACTGTTTGCTTGCAGTGTAATTAGTCAGCGGTGACAGGTCTTTTCTCTCTCTTTCCCCCTCTCTGTCTCTCTGCTCATCCTGTCAACAGAACAGATACGCTCCATGCTGTCAACAAGCCTGATAGCCAGCACTGGTGGAAAGGTCAAGATTTACATAAAATATACCAATCTGCTTACACACAGTCCACATCAGACACATTTCCTATTATTGTGTTTTCTTATTTTTCTTCTCTTTCTGTGCACCACACCTTTATTATTTCTCTTTTCCAATGCAGACTGTCGCTTTGAATGACTCTCACTTTCACATACAGAGACAAGAATGCATGCATGATTGAGTGCACACACATACGTACAAGCAGTCATAAACATTCCTCTTTGTCGAGCAGGCAGACAGCAGAATAACGATCATCTGTCACAGTCAAGGTAATGTAATTCCAGCATACACATTGTCTTACATAACACTGTATGCAATATATATATGTACCTTATTCTTTTATTGTGCAAGCACTGCTGTCATTCTGTTATCCTTGTCAACAGCTAAAGAGAAAACATTCTATGAAAGAAAGCAATGGATTGAGAAATATGGGTTCTGACTTTCTGCAATTTGCAAATCCACGGTGCCACATTTCCTGGCAAATTAGAGGAAAAATGTACCTGAAGGATGACTGTATTATGGAATGCATATTGTCAGTATCAAGAAAATGCTTCTTTCCTATTAGATAAAATAGGTGAATAAAAATAAGAGATCAAATCTGTCATATAG
Organism: Acanthochromis polyacanthus; assembly: GCF_021347895.1. Classification (NCBI taxonomy): domain Eukaryota; kingdom Metazoa; phylum Chordata; class Actinopteri; family Pomacentridae; genus Acanthochromis; species Acanthochromis polyacanthus. The sequence goes on from NC_067118.1 coordinate 17,544,872, forward strand.
AGTCATGGAAAAAAATATTAAACCACACTTGTTTTCTTCAATTTCTTGTTCATGTCAATGCCTGGTACCACTAAGGTATATTGCCTGAAGAATACAATGAAAACAACAAAAAAATGCAGCTGATTCCATAATACATTGTCCTATTTGACAGGTTTAATCTTCATTGTATTCCCAGGGTATATAAGAGTGTTACGGTGTTTGGTTGGCTCAGGTGCAGGAAATGACAGTCTTTAAATGCAACACAAACTGTTTATTTACAGGGGTACAAAAAACTACAAACCAAGATGGCAGCTATAACAGGAAACTAAATTGGAGACAATGGGCTCCACACACTCACAGCGACTCTAGTGGCTGAAAACTACAACAACTGCGAAATAACACCAAATAATTCCTACGCTCGGTAGGCGACACTTAGATGCTATCAAACAACCAATTTACTATAATCCCAAGGTTCAAGGGAATGCTACGAATAACGAATACTCAGAACACTGCTCTGTACGGAAGCAGAAACTACGGCCAATTAACTAACAAACAAAGGCTGAATCCCAAACCGCCCCCTACACACTATCCCTACACACTACCCCTCCGTTTGCGCGTTCCCGCGGAGGGTCCTCCATATTAAGGGCCGTCCCAAACTGCGTAGTGCGGAGGGGGAGTGGACTGTTCAGCCCTTAAATAGCGAGTCTGCATCGATGCTCACTCTGGACAACTTTTTCAGGAAGTGCAACGTCGAAATGGAGGAGGAAACAAACATATCGATGTGAGTTCCACATGCGTCCTTTATTTCTCCCACGCCTTTTTCACACTGACAGAACATCACAAAGAGTGGTGCAAAAAGATAAATCAAAAGAAATAAATCTTCTTCTCTGCTGACGTTTGATTTAATTGTGCACCCCCTGACACCTTAAAATTTGAACACAACTGACAGAATTCATTTATTCATTTATTCATCTGTTGGATTTGAAATTCCAGATAATAGGATTGGAAAACATGTGAGTGAAAAAAGTGGGATGCTTTTGTCTTCTGGAAGCAGCAGCGATCCTTGTTAGTTGCAACCTGTGCCATAGCGCTACAGCCATGCACAGTAGGCGTCTTTGTGTTACCATGGCGATGACGTCTTCCGTTTTTCCGGTGAGGCGACAGGGCATCCCATTCCTGACGATCGTATTTATACCCTCCCCCTTCAATAATAGGTGCCCTCCACAGCTGCGAGTGTGACTTCTTTTGGAGTGACACTCGGTAGTGGAGGGGGAGTGTGTAGGGGGCGGTTTGGGATTCAGCCAAATTCTGAGTGATGCTCAGGACGGTTCACCGTGGAGGAAGCCAGAGTGCAGGGCCAGGTGGTGGAAAGTAACAGAGACGACAGGTGAATGGAGGAGACGCCCAAGGGTTTGTGACGGCCTGGAGGGATTTCCTTTCTCGCTGAAGCGGAGACCAGAATCCGGTGTAGATGGTGGGTAGAGGACTCTACTAGAAGCAGGTGGAACCAAAACTAGAAGAGATGAGAACAGCGGAGATTAGTACAGAGTGTGGGTTTGGATAGACTGGCATAATGACAACTCGGCTCCTACACGATGTGTCACGATCTGGCGCTTGAGGGTTGTGAGGCATCAGGTTATGTTGAGGCAGGGTGTGCTTGATTAGATGATCTCCACCTGCTCCTAGTTCCGGATGAGTATTGCTGATGAGGCACACCTGTCGTCGCTGCTGCACTGCTGAGCCACCCTGAGAGAGAGACAGAGGGAGAGGGAGGCACTATCTGGGCCTGGCAGCAGCCAGCCTGACAAAGAGGCCATTTCATACCATAAGCAGCACTGCACATACAAAGGCCTAGAGTGGTTTCCTGCTTACATTAAAGCTGTAGCATAACTCAGAAGTTGTCAGCTCTCACATAATGCCTAAAACAAAAGAATTATGTGAAGCCACAAAGGCAGCCATCTTTGCACTGCTGGACGTTGGCATGAGTGAGAGACAGGTCGCAAAAAACTAAAGATCTCCAAGACAGCCGTTCATTACACCAAGAAAAACAAGTCAAACATGTTTCTACCAAACTGCTAGCTGGTTGCAACAGGAAACGTCTTTCTACCCCACAAGATGACCCTGCACTCATCCGTTCCTGTGTCAGGATTCATCCTCAGACCTTCAGGGACCTTAAAATGAGAAGGCACTGTCCAGAAATGTGACCTGCTCGACAAGGACAGTTCAAAACCAACTTCTTGAAGCTGGTCTGAAGTCATGGAAGAAGCCCTTCATCAACGAAAGGCAAAAGAAGACTATTCACTCTTTTCTGGGGATCACAAGGGTTGGACTGTTGATGATTGGGCTAAGGTTCTCTTCAGTGATGAATCCAGTTTTCAGTTGATGTCCACTCCAGCCAACTTACTGGTTTCGGAGGAAGCCAGGAGAAGCCAACAAACCAGACTGTCTTGTCCCGACAGTTAAACATGGGGGTGGATCAGTGACGATCTGGGGTGGTTTCAGTATGGCTGGAACAGGGCAAATGCAATTGTGTGAAGGGCGAGTGAACCAGATCATGTACAGGGCTACTCTTGAAAGCAGTCTTCTTCCATCAGCTGGAAGACTCATCCCTGCCTCGAATGACTGGATTTTCCAACAACACAATGCCCCTTGCCACACGGCAAAGTCAGTTAAAGCTTGAACGGAGAACCAGAACATTCCAACCATGCCTTGGCCTGCACAATCACCAGATCTAAATCCAATTGAAAACCTGGGGAAAAACACAAAATGGAGAACCATCCATCCCTCATCTATACACCGCTCAGTCCTCATTAGGACCACGAGGGGGATGGAGTCCATACTAGCTGACTTGGGGCGAAGGCAGGAGTTACCCTCGACAGGTCACCAGTCTATCACAGGGCTAGATATACAGACAAACAATCACACTCACATTCTGTAGTACCTGGAGAAAACCCACGCACGCACAGGGAGAACATGCAAACTTCATGCAGAAAGATCCTGGGAAGGCCAGGACGCGAACTGGGGATCTTCTAGCTGCAAGGTAAAAGTGCTAACCATGCAACTGTGCAGAGCAAATTGGAGAACCACAAGTCTAAAAATAAAGCAAATTTGTTTTAATTTGTACAACAGGAATGAGCTGCTGTGACAGCAAAACAATGTCGAAACTGGTGGAGAGCATGCCAAGACGCATGGCTGCAGTCATCAAAAATAATGGGTATGCAATCAAGTTCTAACTCCTGTGTGTATCATGTGACTAAAACAGACAGAAAAGAAAACATGGAATGCCTAAAAGCACTAATTTTGGCAGTAAAATGCCATAGCTATTGATGTAAGAACTTAAGTGATTTTGGTTATTATTAAGAAAACCATGGAAAATGGCTGGATATCAGCTCTTAAATGAAATTTTGTTGTTATTATATTTTTCCAACTAAATGTACCTTTAGTTGTACCAGACATTAAAATGAACAATAAATTGAAGAAAACAAGGGTGGTCTCATATTTTTTCCATGATTGTATATGGATCTACTCTGGTACAAGTATCAGAGGGAAAAAGTTGCATTTGGTGTTGACCAGTCATCTTGGTCCACTGAAATGTCAACTTCACCATGTGGGCACACAACTAGTTCACTCTCACACTATGACAAACTTGCCTTGCCACTGAGCATCCCTTTAATAGGTGCATGCCATCATTTTGTGTAATGCTCGGCTCCAGACAGTCACATATGAATAAAGTGTGATGTGTGCAGGTAGGGCTGCGAGGTCAAGCCATGTGTGTATACTTTACATTAGTTTTACTTTGTCCTTTCTGTCTTACAACAAAGAATCTAATACGCAGCAAAAAAAAAAAAAAAAAAAAAAAAAAAAAAGTCCCTCTCAGTGTTTAAGAACACACTACAGACCCAGCTCTTCATTGAACACCTTTACACTTGACAGACTGCAAAAAAAGAAAAAAAAATCCTTTTCCCTCCAGCACCGCCTGTACGCACCAAGGTCCTATTATCACACTTGAACTTGTTTTATGGATCTTATCCAGGTTGTTTCCTCCTGACTAGATCTTTGCTTGTGTTGTATCTACTCTCAGATGTATGTTGGATAAAAGTGTCTGCTACATGAAATTGCAGAATTGTAGAAGTAATGACAAAAAAGACCATGAAAATGTATTTGCAAATAATTGCTAATGTTGCCAACATGTTTGCCATTAAGCACTTTTAAGAAGTGTCAGAAGTAAAGCACCTCATGCAGCTTTAACTAAGAGTACATTAGTTTTTTCACTGAGTCAGTGAGAATGCTGATACTCCCACTTTTCTCTAATGCAAGTCAAAGTGCTGTAAAAAGGCCATTAGCGACAACACTAACTTAAAAGGATTTAAATGTAAATTTTCTGGCAGCGTGTGCCCTGGCTCGTGTCATGCCTGATACTGATTACTATTACAAATGGGAGCATAAGCAGCATTTTAATCTGGCGAGCTTAAGTGGCTTCAAATTAAACAGTCATATTCTGTATGCATTGTATTTTTAAAATGTTTGGAAGTCATATGTAGTTTGTAAAAGAACTACAGTTGCCACATAAATTAGTGCACATGCAGCAGACATAAAATGATTGCTCACACTTCACAGGATCAGCATGTTAACTTTCCAATGAAGGAGAGGCACAGGTCGCAACTCAGTAACAGGCAGGCAGTGTATTCTTTCCATATTATAAGCTCTATGACTTTTTTTAGTGCATTAAACAGCAAATAAGCAGTAAACAAAATACAAAATATAACCCACATATAAAGGAGAGGCACAGGTCACAACTCAGTAACAGGCAGACAGTGTAATCTCTCCTGTTGCTGGCTAGACACATATGCTAACGAGGTCGAAACTCTGCGGTAATTATCATTAAAAAAAAGTTTTACCAATTCAAATTAAAATCAAAATTCATTTAACAATCATTGATATCGTTCAGATTACGTTTTTATGAAACCTTAAACAATATTTTATGGCCACTAGCATAAGCTGTTGCCGGGAACATTCGTCACATATATGCCTCGAGCCTGTGTGTCACTAAAGACACCCCACCACAACAGGTAATCTGTAACCATATACAAAAAATACAAACTACTCGGCTAAAGCAGGGCTCCAGACTAACTTTATTTCCTTGGAGCGCAGTGGTCTCTAACTTCAAATTTTAGGAGCGCAAGCAGAAAATTTAGGGGCGCACACCAAAATCGACTTGCAAAGTAAATATTCACATTCCCTCTCATTTTCATTGTATTACTGATAAATACTTGCACAATAAATGCAGAAACTATGTTTTAAATTCACATTTTATTGTGCAGCAGTTGACACAATATAAGAAAAGTACTCAGAGCACAGTACTCCATCAAGGCTGCTCAGTTGCAGTGGCGGTTTTTCACGGAGGCCAAGGGAAGCCTGGCTTCCCCAGCAAATATGCAAGAAAGAAAAAATATAAATAATCTTCACCACTATGCATTTTGTTTTATATTTTTGTCATTCCTTGTTGTCAAAACACCACATCAGGCATTTCTGCTTTGTGAGGAGCAAAACAGCGCTCCTCTTGTCAAGCTCTTTTTGTGCATTACACTACGTCTCTCATGCCCTCTGCGCTGTCTGTTTGTTCAGAGGCCAGCTTCGCCTTGCCTCCCTTAGAAAAAAAAACAGCCCGTATTAGCCAATCAGATTGAAGCAAGGCTCATCGCTTAATGGTCGATGAATCATTAAAAAAAAAAAACATAAGGGAGGCCAGATCAAATCTGGCTTCCAACCAATCACAAACTGTGATGAACAGTACCCACACTAATGCAGCTGTCCCACCAGGCGCCAGCAAGCCCACATAGCAAGTATAGCCATCAAGCTAGCCAGAGAATGGATGGTGACAGGGACCTTGAGTTTCTTGTAAAAAATGACTTCACAAAACTTCCTTTTGAAGTTCAACTACAAGTTAAAGGGACGGTAGGCCAACTCCAAAGCTCAATCTAACTAAGTGTAGAGCTAATGGAAAAGTTTGCTCTTTTTGTGAAGCTAACTATGCCAGAAACGAGTGGCTAATGGGAAGTGCCAAGCTTAACCGGCTTTTCTGCTGGCCATGTCTCCTATTTGATCGGTCTACCGGCTCCCTGAACAACCCCTGGAGCACTTAACGTCTTATTTTCACTGAAATGAATGAGAAGTTGGTAGAATAAAGGTACTGTAACAGTAGGCTGATTTGTTTACATGAAAATAACAGTTAAAACACCGAATCTAATTTGTTGTTCACACTGGCTTCCTCGGTAATTTTGGTCACGGGCCGCCACTGCTCAGTTGATGTGTAATTTCCGATGGATGAAATCTTTAATAAAAATGACCTTGTGCTGAGCACAGGCATGTGCATGTTGTTTATTTATACTGAATCACGTGTAAATTACTCTTATAAAGGTCTGTTGATCAGTTCATCAGTTTTGGAAAGCTTTTGTTTCATTAGTGTTAAAATAACCCTTCCCTCCAGGCTTTTATTTTGAAGGTGTATTCTTAATGCTGCAAGCTTTTATTTTGTGACCAATTCAGCACACAGGAAGTGGTTCTCTAAGAAGAGGTTTCTTGACATGACGAAAACGCTGCTGAAAAGTCTGAAAATTCACATAAAGTTGAAAGAAAACGGTTCCACGCTGTTGCTGTCCAGCAAAGGATGTGTCTAAACTTAGAAGCAGCTGGAATGGAGACGAGAAAGGAGTGAAGGACAGAAAGGTGATTTTGTGTTCAAAATAAGGCTGAACGTAAATGAAGGCCTTGTGAAACATCAGGAGCTTCACCGTCATTCGTCCCCTGCTCTCACACACATTGGCCCGCCTTCTTCTTCTTTGGTGTTCGTCTTCTTTCGGAGTTAATGTCGGTTGGTAAACCAGCTCATTTGCACATTACTGTAGTGTTTAGCACTTTCGCCTTGCAGCAAGAAGATCCCCGGTTCAAATCCTGGCCTGGGCCTGGGATCTTTCTGCATGGAGTTTGCATGTTCTCCCTGTGCATGCGTGGGTTTTCTCCGGGTACTCCGGCTTCCTCCCACAGTCCAAAAATATGCTGAGGTTAATTGATTATTCTAAATTGTCCGTAGGTGTGAATGTGATTGTGATTGTTTGTCTGTATATGTAGCCCTGCGACAGACTGGCGACCTGTCCAGGGTGTCCCCTGCCTTCGCCCGAGTCAGCTGGGATAGACTCCAGCACCCCCCACAACCCTAGTATTAGAAAACCCCTTCTGAGGGGTAGAAGAAAACTTATGCTGGGGAAAACTTCACCCGTGTGCGTTCTCCGATTAGGGAGAATGATGAGGACACCGTTGTCGTTTTCTATGATTTTATATACGAACTCGAAGCCGTCAGACATGTGCGTATACATCCACACCGCATCAGCTAACCCCCAGCCCCCTGCCTGTCCTAAAACCAAACAAAAAATATAGCTGCCCTCCAAACCGCCTGATCGATACAACAGATAACCAAAAAACTGCCTGACCTAAACACTCAAGCATGAAATAAGGATGACACCAGAAAACCGTTCTGTATATGAATCTGCACATATTCTAATGAATTTAAAACAATATGAAACCGTACATATTTTAAGGGAATTTATAACAGCCGCCCCCTAAATAGCATGGCTATTTTGAAACAATATAAATTCCCACAACAAGAGTCCTATTTAACCAGGATTATCCTCTGGGAGAGCCGACAGCCGGACCAGCCGCGCCACCGGTCTCAGGTAGGTCTTCGTGCCAACTTTGATCTCAGCTGTCCTTATACATCCATCATCACTTGTGTTCAGCTTGGCCACCCTTCCGATTGGCCAGTGGGCCCGGGGAAGCTGGGGATCAACTATCATCACCACTGTATCCAGGAGGAGATGATCTGTGTGTTGCCGCCACCTCTGGCGGGTTTGAAGAGTGGGTAGATAGGTCCTGATGAAATGCGTCCAGAAATGGTCCGCCATCATCTGGCAATGACGCCAGCGCCTCTTCGTGAGTGTGTCAGGAGCATAGGTGACCTGCGGGAGAGAGGCATCCTGCCGCCCCATCAACAACATACTAGGTGTCACTGGGTCTGGATCAGCCACATCAGAAGATACATATCCTAGAGGCTTAGCATTAAGGATGCCTTCCACCTCAATGAGGAGTGTGAGCAGCACCTCTTCCGGCAGCACTTGAGCACCTATGACCACCTGCAGAGCTTTCTTCACAGACCGAATCTCGCGCTCCCAAACACCCCCAAAATGAGGAGATGCTGGTGGGTTAAAACGGAACTTAATCTGGTTTTCTGCCAGTTTCTCCTGCAACTGTGACTCCATCGCTACAAAGGCCTCCTTCAGTTCCTTATCTGCCCCTCTGAAATTTGTCCCTTGGTCAGAGAGAATCTCAAAGGGAGTGCCTCTCCGTGCAATAAACCGTCTCAGTGCCAAGAGGAAAGCATCTGTGTCGAGGCTGGTGAGCAGATCCAGATGTATGCACCGCGTCGTAAGACATTTGAGAATTATTCCCCAGCGCTTTTCACTCCGCCTCCCAGCCTTGACCATGTACGGCCCAAAGCAGTCCACACCTGTTGAGAAGAACGGAGGCTTAAGCAACCGCAAGCGGGCAGAGGGCAGATCCGCCATCCTCGGCACTACTGGTTTGCCCCTCCACTTCACACAATCAGCGCAAGTTCTCTGGTATTTCTTAACAGCCTGCCTCCCCCGCAGAACCCAGTAATGACGCCTCATCTCCGCAAACACCCTATCAGGCCCAGGGTGGTGTAACTGGGCATCAGTGTCCTTAATGAGGAGCTTGGTAACTGCATGGCGTGGATCCAACAGTATTGGGTGAATGTCTGCAGGGCCAGAGCTGTCCATGCGGCGCAGGCGTCCACCAACACGTATAAGACCCATGTCGGGATCTAGTTCCGGAGCGAGTGTGCTCAGCTTACTGCTGGGGGGCACCGGCCTGCCGGCTCTGAGGCATCTGACTTCCTCAGAGAAACAGTCGACTTGGCAGGCCTTCAGCAGGTGGACTTCTGCCTCCCGAAGATCACACAGGGGCGCGGCAGAGTCCGCTGCCGCCTTATGAAGAGACTGCCGAGTAGCTTTGACCAGCTCGCTCCAACTGTTGAACTGGGTGACATCTGGTATCTTGAATGGTGAGCTTGTCTGTGTAAGGGCACAAAAAACACTCTGTTTAAACTCACTTCTGTCCTCTGGCTCCATGACACTAGGACGTGATGGCCATTTATCAGCTGGATCTCGAAGGAATGTTGGTCCCTGGATCCACCGACTTGCTGTTGCCAGCTCAGCTAGAGTCTTGCCACGTGTGAGATCGTCGGCAGGATTGTTAGCTGTGTCCACATACCTCCAAGTATGTGAGGCTGTCAATTCCTGGATTTCCGAGACCCGTGTTCCCACAAAGACCTTGAACCTGCAGGTTGGAGATGTCAACCAGGTGAGAACTGTTGTGGAGTCAGTCCATAAGAAGGTCTGGGCGATACATAAAGTGAGCTCTTTGTGAATGAGGGAGGACAGTTGGGCTCCTGTCAGCGCTGCACAGAGCTCTAACCGTGGCATCGACTGCTGGCGTTTTGGGGCCACTCTAGACCTTGCCATGACGAATGATACGTGGACAGTGTCATTACTCGTTGTGGTGAGATACGCCACTGAACCGTATGCTTGCTCAGAGGAGTCACAGAAGACATGAAGTGTATACTCGGTGGTGTCAACAGCAAGCGCCAACGGTGCATAGGTTCGAGGGATGGAGATGTTGGCCAGCTCGGGGAGTTCTCTCTCCCAGCTGGACCAGGCCCGGAGGATGTCAGGTGGGAGATTGGGGTCATCCCAGCTCCTCTTCTTTGTCCACAGTTTCTGGACAAGGATCTTGGCTCGTGTTGTGTACGGGATAATAATCCCAAGGGGATCATACTGGCGGGCAAGCACTTTGTATATATAGCGCATTGTAGGGGTCTCGCTTTCTGGAGGCTTGGGCTTATAACCAAGCCGATCAGTAGGACAGTGCCAAAGCAGACCAAGAGTTGGCTCCTCTGGATCATTGTTCTTCTCGGTTAGCCACCGGTCTGCGCTTTCAGATCTGGCACTAGAGGGCAAATGGGAGACAACAGATGAGAAGTTACTTGCCCACTGTCGAATCTCGAATCCTCCTGAGGCTAAACACTCTCGCATCTTGTCCATGAGCAGCTTAGCTGATTCAGCAGTTGACAGGCTCTGAAGACAATTGTCCACATAGAAAGACTGTTCGACAGACTGTAGGACATCTTCATTTCCCGCAGCACTTTCTTTCACATGTTTCTGTAGCGCAAATGTCGCGCAGCATGGACTGCTTGTGGTACCAAATGGCAGAACTTGCCATTGGTAGACATCGGGTTGCTCCTCTCTTTGTAGGTTTCTCCAAACGAACCTGAGTAGTGGCTTGTCCTCCGGTAGAAGCTGAACCTGGTGGAACATGGCTCGGATGTCTCCACTGATGGCGACGGCGTACTGGCGAAACCGCAGGAGGACCCCGATGAGTGATGGTCCGAGAGTTGGACCTGGGAGCAGCTGCTCGTTAAGCGAGAGACCACCATGGTTGAAGGAGCAGTCGAAAACCAGGCGATGTTTTCCATTGTGATGGACGACGTGATGAGGTATAAACCATGACTCGCTGGAGCTGTTTACTTCTCCCTGCTGGAGTTTCATGATGCACCCATTGTCAATAAGCTTTTGAATCTCTGCGTCATATACTTTGGCTTTGACGGGGTCTTTAAGTAGTCGTCTCTCTGTGCTGCGTAGCTTTGGGATAACCACTTCAATGTCTGCTTTCAATGGCGGTGCTCCCTTCATCCGGAGCAGGGGTGTAGCATAGCGAAGTGTGTCACCAACCTTCACTCTCTGGGTGCGTGCTTCCAAGATGCTCATCGCCTCCTGGTCCAGACGGGAACGTACTGCCAATCGCTCACTACGGAATGGAAGAACATCCAGCTGCCAGAGGCGTTCGACGTGTTGGTAAATGTCATCCGGTGTTGGATTAAAGGCGGTGTAATAGCATGAGGCAGCGTGGGGCTGGGAACCATCTGGGCCCTGGAGAGCCCAACCAAGTACTGTATGGATGGCTACGGGTCCTCCCTTTGGACCAAACCTGACAGGGTCTGTGGCGGTGATCAGGTGAGTGTGGTCTGCGCCAATAAGCAGCAATGGTTGCACCTTATTGAAGCTCTGCAATCGTAACCCTCTCAGGTGGCGGTAACGTCTCTGGAGCGCTGCTATTGGGTAGGATTGCTCCATCAAAGTCAGTCGACCTGCTGTATAAGCCCTTTCAACCAAGTGCTGCTCTGAAGGCTTCGCTGGAGAAGCTACATAAAAATCCACTGATGCTCCAGTGAGGTGAGCTACATCCTGACGAACCGTCCGTAGTGTGAGGGACTCCGTTCTACCTTTGAGCTCCAGATCACGAACTGCAGCTGACAGAATTATAGTGCGTTCAGCCCCATCATCAAGTATTGCATAGGTCTGCAGTGATTTAGTCCCATGACTGATGATGACTGGCACCACCTTGAGGTATACTTTCCCTCCCTGCCTAGAGCTGGTGGTTGAGGTGCAGCCTTTGGGTGTGATGAGGTAGACACCCGGGCCTGGCCCGGCGACGTTGTGGAGCACTTTCAGGTGAATCTCCTGACACTCACCACATGGTTTCTTTAAGGTGCAGCTTTCTTGGTTGTGGTTAGTGCGACCGCAGTTGCGACAGCGCTTGTCGTCTGCTATCCACTTCTCAATTTCTTGTGTTGAGCGTTGAATAATGTCTGGACACTGTGACAAATAGTGCTCTGTACTCCTACAGAAGAGACACATCCTCTTCAACCTTTGCTGCTTAGCTGTTGACCGGGGAATCTCTGCAGGTTTAGGCCGGTCGGCACCATGATACACGGAGACAGGCTGAGACCGTGGTCTGTGAGCAGGGATGGATCTGTCTCTTCTGGTAAGCTGTGCTGCTTCAGTTCGGTGGCGCTGTGCCATTTTCGCAGACAGTCTTTGAGCCTCTGCCTTCACCTTGAGCCATTCTGCTAGGTCTCTGAGGTTGTATGGGTTTAGGCTGCTTGTGCTGAGGCGCCCCTGTACTTGCAGGTACTCCACAAAATTGTCTCTCGTTTGTCTGGGGAGTTTGCTAAGCAGCCGGTCAACATGGCCAGTAGACATCACTTCCATCCCATTTGGTCCCTCCAATGAAGTTAACATTCCCACTAGCAGATCAACGTTGAGGGCGAAGCTTTGGAAGGCTTTGGGGTCTCCTGCTTTGATATCGGGAGAATTCAGGATGGCTGCAATTTCACTTTGTGCCAACTGATGTGGCTGCCCATACTGTCTTTGCAAAGCCTGCATCGCGGTGATGTAAGGTTGTTCGTAGTGTCTGCATGACTGAGCTATTAGCTTAGCTTCATCCAGGACCAAGTGTTCCATAAGTACACGGTATTTGTAGTGTTCAGAGAGCTCAGTGTGTGGATTAAGCAGGTGGTCTAGCGCCATCTTTAGGTCAGCAAACTCTCTCTCGCTGTCGTGCACCAATTTGGGCAGCTCAGGGACTGGAACTGGCTGTCTGGGGGACTGAACAGTGTATGGTACCTGCAGCGGTGCATACTGGAACAGGGGGCTGCTCTGAACCTGTGGTGCTAATGGTGGCTGTTGTAGGGTGAGACCAGGTGGGGCAGGAACCAATTGGTAGGCTGGCTGAGTTGAGGAGGCAGAAAGGGGCTGATAAGGCTGCTGGGTTTGGTTTGGCTGCAGTGATGGTGACTGGTATGTAGGCTGCATAGAGATGTTTAATGGAAGCTGATAGACTGTCCTCTGGGGAATGACTGGGCTGTAGGGCGATGCATTGATAACTGGCTGAGTGGTAGCTGTAGCAGATAGCTGTGGCATAGAATATATGGCTGCTGCTTTCTGGGGTGGTTGATATACTGATTGTGTAAATGTGAATGGGCTTTGGTGCTGCACTGGTACTGGATTTACTGGTGTTGTCTGCGTGGACAGGTAATGAAGCTGTGCAGCTGCTGGCCGATTGCTGTGTGGATTATTGATCATCACTGTAGAAGGCTGGTAAGACTGGTAACCCGGTGGGGTTGGTGTCTGTTGACTTGTATCGCTCACTGCTTGTGATATTTGGAGAGTACGTTGTGGCATGGCTACATTCATCATTGTGGGAAGGGGCGGAGCCCACACGGATGTCACAGTTGATGGCAGAGACTGGGTTAATATGTAGTTCTCCTTCCTGCTGCCTGGCCCAGCGGTTGTTGCTGCTTGATCCTTTAATGCTGCAGCGGCGTTGTGAGGCAACTTATCTGATTGACGCTCATCCTGAAACAGTCTAGCTGATCCGAGTTGAAAGTGGAATGGCCGTGACAGAGGGGGGCTATTAACTTCTTGGGAGCCTGGCCAGGGTGACTGGTATAGTGGGATGCTCGTTTTGAGATTGGCTGATGGCTGTAGGATAGGAGAGCTCTGGCTGTCCTGGTAGCCCTGCTCTAAGGATGCCATTAATGGGGGGCTCATATGGCTTGTTAGCTGGCTGTGCAAGTCTCTACCACGCATCGCCATGTTCCACTCGCTCACCCCGTCGGCCGCTACCGGCGATGAGAGCCGGGGGGAGGAGGGAGCGTGCGCTCCGTGCGGCTGGTCCTCTACACACACAGACTCGGTCCGTAGGCTGAGTGACTGCAGCCGCGGCGCGCCGACACTCTCACTCCGCTCTCTGTCGCGGGCACCGTGAGGAATGAAGGACTGTGGGAGGCTAACCTGATAGCTTTGTAAATGAGCTGGAAGCTGTCGCGGTCTGGCTCCGAGCGTGCCGCTGTCCATCGCCATTGTAATCTGTGTGTCCATTTCGCCGTCACGAGAGAAGACATCCGGCTCGAAGGACCAATATTAGAAAACCCCTTCTGAGGGGTAGAAGAAAACTTATGCTGGGGAAAACTTCACCCGTGTGCGTTCTCCGATTAGGGAGAATGATGAGGACACCGTTGTCGTTTTCTATGATTTTATATACGAACTCGAAGCCGTCAGACATGTGCGTATACATCCACACCGCATCAGCTAACCCCCAGCCCCCTGCCTGTCCTAAAACCAAACAAAAAATATAGCTGCCCTCCAAACCGCCTGATCGATACAACAGATAACCAAAAAACTGCCTGACCTAAACACTCAAGCATGAAATAAGGATGACACCAGAAAACCGTTCTGTATATGAATCTGCACATATTCTAATGAATTTAAAACAATATGAAACCGTACATATTTTAAGGGAATTTATAACACCTAGTGAGGATAAAGTTCAGTGGTCGCACATGCGCCAGTAGATGAAAAATTTACTCGCACTCGCTCAAATTTTGGTCGCAAAATGCAACCATTTAGTCGCAGTCTGGAGCCCTGTAAAGAAACACAACAACACAATCATGTTTTGAGAATGTTCATTTTTCAATCCATTATCAATACACCGCTTAATCCTCATTAGGGTTGCAGAGAAGGGGGGGGGGGGGGGGGGGCGGTATAGGGTAGGGCTGGAGTCTATCAAAGCTGACTTGGGGTGAAGGCAGGGGACACCCAGGACAGGTCACCAGTCAATCACAGGGCTACATATAGAGACAAACAATCACACCTATGGACAATTTAGAGTAATTCATTTATCTCAGCATATTTTTTGGACTGTGGGAGGAAGCCAGACAAAACCCAGGCATGCACAGGGAGAACATGCAAACTCCATGCAGAAAGATCCCAGGTAGGACAGGATGCAAACTGGAGATCTTCTTGCTGCAAGGCGAAAGTGCTAAGCACCACACCACTGTGCAGCCAAAATAAAATGCATTATATTCAAATATTTACTCAGCTGGACACATTGAACACAATATTAAAAATAAAAGTAGAAGTAAAGCCATGGAGAAATATAAAGCGGCATAGTGTGATCATACCCAACCCACTGTAGTAAATTTCACAGAAAACTAGACAGAAAGCCCAAGTTGCATGTTGCAACTTGCACTTATCACAGGGCTAGATTTGACTTTCATGCCATTTGTCTCTCAGGCCTACTCTCCTAAAAAATACCCTCCCACTCCCCTCCCCTGCCCACTGCCTCCCTTAAAAAAAAAATGCCCAAACACCCTGCTGGCTCTGAAGCAGGAGAGAGAGCGAGAGAGCGGGCTGGCACTAGTCAACATTCTCACTGAGATTTCTCCCCGCTGATGCGCCACCCACTCCCATGAATGCCAAACAGTTCCTTTATTATCTTTGCATTTACATGATTTTCGGGAGCAGCTTAAGCTTTCTTCCTCCACCCATCCTTCTCCTCCCTCTCCTCTTCTTTCTGCCTTTCCCTCTCTGCTCTATCAAAGTGCTGTATCATTACACTTGGGATAATCCTGATCCCCTCGTCCCTCCCTTCTCCTTCGAATCTCGAGCCTAACCCTTCAAATTCTTGTGTTTTACAGGGTGTTCACAGTCAGAGGAGGAGGTATGGGGGGAGCTTGGAGGGGCTGGAATGTCTTTTTCTTGTGCTCCTGCAAAATGATGATGAAACCATATGGAGGCTGCTGGTGGTGGGGTTTGCAGGGAGGGGAATGGAGAGATGGAGGGGAGCCGGGGGGCGGCTACACAGCAGCGTAAATGACTTCTTAGTAGTGCAGTGAGATGTGAAGGACAGACTGACGTGAGACGGTGTGGCGAGCAAACTAATGAGCTACACATTTCATGCCGAGAAAGAAAAGGAAAGACGAGAGGGAGGGGAGGGCGGAGAGAGGGAGGAGAGACGGGGCAGGAGGGGCGAGATGATGACAGAGATAGAGAGATGAGAGGAGGAGGAAAGGAGAGGAGGCAGGAGAAGAGTGATGAAGGGAAAACGAGAGAGTGAGGCCTTACATTTGCAACGTTGAGAAAAGAATGAAGGAGAGACGAAAAAGAAAGGCAAAGAAGGGAAGAGAGGGAGCAGCGTAAAGAGTGACATGAAAAATGACCTTTCTTATCCATCTTTTCTCATTCATCTCAGCCATGACAATCAACAGTAAAGTTAGCTCCAATGAGATATTGCACACACAGTCTCATCTTTCATCATTTTTTCACTATGATAAAGAATTCCATCTAATTTTACTGCAAATGAAATAGGTATTTGTGGGGGGGGGGGGACAATCCAAATGGATGCACAGTATTGGTGTGGAGCTGATATATGATTCTCAGAAGGATGAAAAATCAGTTAACAGCCAGTCTGCTTCTGTTTTGATACAGTCTATTCACTTATATTTGTTTATTTAATCAATACCATATTTGCTGTCTGTGATATACTGAACCTACTGCTACAGACTCGTATTCTCTCTAGCAAGAATGAAATGCAGAAACATCACAAAACATTAGGTTGTAGCAGAATTTATAAGATATGACAGCAGAGTAAAGTTTCTAATACAAATAAGAATAATGTACCTGTAAAACTAAATTGTCATGTAAAATTCAACAGACAGTATATAGTGACCTTTTGTTGCTTCGGTAGGGTTCCATTCAATTATATGGTCACCAATTTTTTAATAAACTCCAGTCCCCATCACCCGAAGCTTCACATTTTAAAAAGTGACACCAGCAGTCGGATGTTGCAGCATTACATTTAGTTATTTTTGCCTTGCACTCTGGATAAAACTTTGTTCTCTTGTTTCTTTTCTTCCACCCCCTGTAGCGCCAGTCTTTCAGTACCTGATGTGAAGGCAGCTGGCCTGTGGTCTTGAGTTAGTGAGTACAGCCTGCCATCCAGCTAGTCTGAGTCACTTTCAGTGCTTGTTCTGGTCCAACCCTCCTAACTCTCCACAGTCCCTCAATGCATCAAAATTTAAAGCACAGGGCACAGATAAAATGTGGCAAAAGAAAACACAGGGCTTTGCCTTGAAGACTTCATCCTTTGCTTGGTGTGAGCTGACAGCAGGCCATGTTTTTGCTGTGGGCAACACATGATCTTCTAATGACATTCAGTTTTATGTTTACTACCAGTCAAAAGTTTGGACACCTTCTCATTTAATGGATTTTCTTTATTTTCATGATTATTTACATTGTAGGTTCTCACTGAAGGTGTCAAAACTATGAACACTTGGCATTCTCTAGATGAGCTTCATGAAGTAGTCCTCATATGGGCCAGTTTTGTCATAGTGCTTGATGGTTTTTGTGACTGCACTTGGAGATACATTCAAAGTTTTTGCAATTTTCCAGACTGACTGACATTCAGTTCTTCAAATAATGATAGACTGTCATTTCTGTTTACTTGGCTGATTGGTTCCTGCCATAATTTGGATTCAAATAGGGCTGTCAACTGTGTACCAACCTCACTTCTGCTCAACACAACTGATGGTCCCAGTCGCATTGATAGTTCCTTTCATTTGATTGTGATCGTTCCTTTGCTGTTCCTGTCCCGAGACTCTGGAAAGCACTCCCACTTGAACTTTGCGTTATCACGGACCTGCTGCTTTTTAAGTCCAGATTGAAAACCAACCTTTTCAAACATGCCTTCAAATCCTGGAACTGTTTTTTATTTTCATGTCATCCCAAAATGCCTCATTGAAATGGCAGCAATTTATCTGTGCTGCATTTTGGTTTTTATGGTTTTTGTGATTTTATGTTTTTTATGGGTTGTATGGTTTTATAGCAATCCAAATTGTATAGCTTTGTTTTATTTTGCTGTTGGGAAGCACTTTGGTCTTCTTTTAGTGCTCTACAAATAAATTTTTATTGATTAAGAAGGCAAGACATTCCACAAATTAACCTTGACAAGGCACACTTGTGGAGTGAAAATCATTTCAGGTGACTACCTCACGAAGCTCATCAAGAGAATGCCAAGAGTGTGCAAAGCAGTAATCAAAGCAAAAGATGGCTAATTGGAAGAATCTACAACATAAAACATGCTTTTACTTATTTCACATTTTTTATTTACTACATAATTCCACATGTTCATTCTTAGCTTTGATGCCTTCAGTGAGAATCTACAATGTCAATACTCATGAAAATAAAGGAAAACATTAAATCAGAAGGTGTGTCCAAACTTTTGACTGGTGGTGTATATAGTTCCAATTTAAAGGAGTAATTAACAAGTCATCTTAGGACACTTCACACAGTGAGGTGAAGACATGATTATAATATAGAGAAAACAAACAAACAGTCAAATGATTCCCTTTGAGCTTTTGTGACAGTGGGAATAAAATAGTTAGTTGCATACAGTAGTAGTATATAGATGTAAATAGAAAGTCCCCTAGCAGCCTTTTCATATGACAGCGTAACGAAAGGATGCTGTGGGGGTGTCTAACTCTTGAAACCAAAACTGGGAGCTGATTTCACAGCAGAAGAGCCTCTGAACCACAAATAAAAATAATTCTGCACTCTGAGAGCAAAGTTCTCTGTTGGGACAATACAGTGCTAAAGATATGATTGAGTTAGGTCACACACACACACACACATACATACACACATATATATATATATATATATATATATATACACATATATGTCAGGGTAGAGACTGTGATTTGGTAGAATTGGAGTCTCTACCAGTAGAGATTGTGATTGGAGTCTCTACCAACAGAGATTACGATCGCAACCTCTACCAGTAGAAACTCCAATCCTACCAGTAGAGATTTGTCAGGGCAAAGGTTAGACTTTTAAGGTTAGGGTCAGGGGTCAGGGCAGGGGTCAGATTTAAAGTTCCATCTCTACTGGTAGGATTGGAGTTTCTACTGGTAGAGACTCCAATCGCAATCTCTACTGTTAGAAACTCCAATTCTACCAAATCACAGTCTCTACCCTGACATATATATATATATATATATATATATATATATATATATATATATTTGTGTGTGTTCACAGAAGGGTTTTAAACTCTATTCTGGATTTTTACAAGGAATCAAAAGAGTGATATACTAATATAGGAGCAATGTGATCTCACATTAGTTTCTGTCAGTCTGGCTACAAGATTTTGCATCAACTACATTCAACAAGAATATAAATGCAACACTTTTGTTTTTGCCCCCATTTTTTATGAGATGAACTCAAAGATCTAAAACTTTTTCCACATACACAATATCACCATTTCTCTCAAATATTGTTCACAAATCTGTCTAAATCTGTGATAGTGAGCACTTCTCCTTTGCTGAGATAATCCATCCCACCTCACAGGTGTGCCATATCAAGATGCTGATTAGACACCGTGATTAGTGCACAGGTGTGCCTTAGACTGCCCACAATAAAAGGTCACTCTGAAAGGTGCAGTTTTATCATACACCACAATGCCAGAGATGTCGCAAGATTTGAGGGTTAACCCTAACCCACTGTTGTGCCATACATCCAAGAAAACCAGTCAGTATCTGGTGTGACCACCATTTGCCTCATGCAGTGCAACACATCTCCTTCACATACAGTTGATCAGGTTGTCGATTGTGGCCTGTGGAATGTTGGACCACTCCTCTTCAATGGCTGTGCGAAGTTGCTGAATATTGGCGGGAAGTGGTACACACTGTCGTATATGCCAATCCAGAGCATCCCAAACATGCTCAATGGGTGACATGAAGGTGAGCATGCTGGCCATGCAAGAACTGGGACGTTTTCAGCTTCCAAGAATTGTGTACAGATCCTTGCAACATGGGGCCGTACATTATCCTGCTGCAACATGAGGTGATGTTCTTGGATGTATGGCACAACAATGGGCCTCAGGATCTCGTCACGGTATCTCTGTGCATTCAGAATGCCATCAATAAAATGCACCTGTGTTCTTCGTCCATAACAGACGCCTGCCCATACCATAACCCCACCACCACCATGGGCCACTCCATCCACAACACTGACACCAGAAAACCGCTCACCCACACGACGCCACACACACTGTCTGCCATCTGCCCTGAACAGTGTAAACCGAAATTCATCCGTGAAGAGAACACCTGTCAACGTGCCAGACGCCATCCAATGTGAGCATTTGCCCACTCAAGTCGGTTACGACGACGAACTGGAATCAGGTGGAGACCCTGATGAGGACGACGAGCATGCAGATGAGCTTCCCTGAGACGGTTTCTGACAGTTTGTGCAGAAATTCTTTGGTTATGCAAACCGATTGTTTCAGCAGCTGTCCGAGTGGCTGGTCTCAGACCATCTTGGAGGTAAACATGCTGGATGTGGAGGTCCTGGGATAGTGTGGTTACATGTGGTCTGCAGTTGTGAGACTGGTTGGATGTACTGCCAAATTCTCTGAAACGCCTTTGGAGACAGCTTATGGTAGAGAAATGAACATTCAATACACGAGCATTCCTGCTGTCAGCATGCCAATTGCACGCTTCCTCAAATCTTGCCACATCTGTAGCATTGTGCTGTGTGATAAAACTGCACCTTTCAGAGTAGCCTTTTATTGTGGGCAGTCTAAGGCACACCTGTGCACTAATCATGGTGTCTAATCAGCATCTTGATATGGCACACCTGGGAGGTGGGATGATTATCTCAGCAAAGGAGAAGTGCTCACTATCACAGATTTGTGAACAATATTTGAGAGAAATGGTGATATTGTGTATGTGGAAAACGTTTTAGATCTTTGAGTTCATCTCATAAAAATGGGAGCAAAAACAAAAGTGTTGCATTTATATTTTTGTTGTGTATATGTTTTTCAGACATCTTGATTCAAAGGTATGACAATAGTACAGACTGAAGGAACAAATGCACTAAACACTAAAATTTATAATGTAGAAGTAGTCAGTCCATGCCAGTCTGAAATCCTTCTTTGAATGTTTTCAGAGACAGCCCAGCCAATGAATAGTCAACACCTCTGGGTCTTATTTTTAGCCATGTTAGCAGCATGGCTCTGTGGATGGCTGTGTTGGTTTGTTTACCTCCACTAGATAAACTTTTACTTAGTACCTTTAACTTTTCATCTGATGCCATCAGGTGAAAACATTTTTATCTCCATCTGCTGGTGCCAGCACTTTAATTGCCCTCAGAGTGTTTAGAGATTTGCAGGCTTGTTGCAATTTTGGCCATAATTCTTATTTGAATAATCATCATCATTGCTCTCATGAAGTTGAATTGTGAGATACACTAATACTGGAGCATTGCTAAAAGTAAATCAGAAGGTGTTGTTCTGCTGGACTTTGTTACGGGGGAGCAAGAGAACCCAAGCGCAGACACATACCAGCAGAACAAAACCAAACTACTCTAAACTCTATAAACCAAAACTAAAAATACAGAAACGGAAGTCTACGAATACTAAACAGAGCTAAGGAGAGGTACTTACACTAAGGGGGAACTGACAACCGAGAGGGGGAAACAGGCTGGGGAAAACCCAAGAACAGACAGGAGAGCAACAGAGTCCAGGAAGGGGGGAGAGTAGAAGAGTCCATGTAGCAGTCCAGAGGTGGCAGGTTTGGTGGGGAAACACAAGCTATGATCCAACAGAGACTGAGTGACTGAGCGGGGTTTAAATAGTGAGGAGAGCTTATGGACAGGTGAGCTGAGTTTATTGATTACTGCAGCTGACAGTCATTGGGGTAATCAGAAGGAGGGCGAGTGGCAGGGAGAGAGAGAGACATGAGGGAGAGGTGACAGACAGGGAACCAAAAAGGCAGGACAAAACCGAGACAGATCAGGAAACAAGAAAGGAGGAAAAAGAGGAAGAAAGGGGGAAGAAGGGCAGGGGCCAGAGCAAGATCCTAACAGATTTTGTTCCAGCTAACACTAATCAGACCGGCAATTAACTTGGTGAGTACAATCTTCTTAGCAAACAGAGTGAACAACTAGAAAAATAAGACCCAAGTAATAATTAATTAAAACTATCCTTGAAGGCGATATGTATTGCATTTAAATGTAAAACATGAAGCAGTTATATTTAATTGGGATATGCAACAGAGCACCCAGGGGTGTTCTACAGATATCACAATACATTTTTTGACTCGACAGTCGATAACGTGCTAAAACACTGGTGTCTGAATGAAATCAGCCTTACATTTATCGTCAGTGGAGCAGCTCTTGATTTTCGATTGCGATGATGTCAAAGGTTGATGTTCTCCCATTGGTCGCTCTGGTTGTGAGTTTGTTCAGACTGCCCAATATGATGAATACACTGGCAGATATACCACTTAAAGTTATACCTTTTATATCCTTTAAATGTTAATTTAAAAATGAAATGTAATTCAAAGCTATTTGATTGTCCATGTTTCTGCGGGGCCCTCTTACCATAGGTGTTTCTGCAGTATAATGGGTTAATCTTAACCAGTGGTTAAAAAGGGCTAATGTGGGAATAATCAGCTTTTTCTCTCGCTCTGTCTCTATTTATCCCCCCTGCACTATGCTGATATATTATGCTATTTGAGTCTCCCTCTTTTCCTCCTTTAGTTGAGATAAGAGTTCATTTCCACTGCCTCTTCTGCTTCTCTCATTATTGTAAAAGTCCTTCTATTCATGCCAAGGAGCCTGGCAAAGAGGCAAATTGCTTGTCCTGCTAATACTTTATTAGAGGCTGCTGGTGTGCATGTACTTCTTCAAACTCAGTCGGACTCAGTCAGTCTCTCAATCAATCAAACACACTTCCCTCAGCTTGCCCAACTATCTGGAACAGTTTGGGTGAGGAGATTGAGCAATGTCCAAACATGCAACAGTTTAAAACTAAATATAAAGATAATATTTTCATAGGATACGGGGGGGGGGGGGGAGTGACAGTCACTGGGTGTGCACAGATTATTGCACAGATTATTGTTGTTAATTGCTGCTGTTAGGTCCTTTTTCTTTTATGATTTTGCATTAATGTAGATGGACATATTGGTGTATGTTTATTATGGATTATGTTCACGACTATTATTATTGTTTACAAATGGCAAGCAGGAAGAAGGGGTGAGATTAGATAAGTTTCGACTTCTTCCCACTCCTTTTTGAGCAAGTTATTAATTTTTTTGTTGTTATATTCTTTCTTTTTTTTGTCGAAATGTTCAAAATAAACTTTCAAAAATCAGAAAATCAAACCATTTGTGTTAAAACTGGACACACACACCAGGCTGATTGAAAACATGCAGCAAAAAAGGCAATCTTAGTAGACAATTTAAGTAGTTATTTGCAAGGTGTCTTCATTTTCCAATTATTTGGATCACTTGATATGTGTGTGGACAATAATAATCACAGTTATGACTTTTTCTATTGATTAAATTTTGCTGTGCTCTTTTCTTTGTTTCTATCACTCTATATTTTCATTACTTCCACGCATACTGACACACAATCTACAAAATTTTTAGGTCTGAAGTTGAACCAATGCAAGGCTAGTCAGTTTTATTTTTACAGAATATTTCATGCACAGAAAAATCAGTGTGCGTTATAAAAAACACAGAAATACATTAAATCAATAAGATATAGAAATATTCCACAGAAATAAACAACCACCCCTAAAGCACACATACAATCACGATATACACTAATAGTCAAAAGTTTGGACACACCTCCTCTCTTCATGATTTTTCTTTATTTTCACGACTAGTTCCACTATTTACAATAGGGCTGTCAACTGTGTATCAACCCGACTTCTGCACAGCACAACTGATGGTCCCAATCTCATTAAGAGGGCAAGAAATTCCACAAATTTGTGCCTTTTGACAAGGCACACCTGTGAAGTGAAAACCATTTCAGGTGACTACCTCATGAAGCTCATTGAGAGAATGGTAAGAGTGTGCAAAGCAGTTATCAAAGCAAGGGGTGGCTATTTGGAAGAATCTACAATATAAAACATGTTTTGACTTCTTTCTACGCTTTTTAAATAACTACATACTTCCATATGTGATCATTCATAGTTTTAAAGCCTTCAGTGAGAATCTGCAATGTAAACCATCATGAAAATACAGAAAAAACATGAAATCAGAAGATGTGTCCAAACTTGTGAATGGTAGTGTACGTAAAATACACACATGCAAACAAAAGTAGCATTTGTAGATGTATACCCTCTACCTGTACTCACACTATTATCTTTTAATCATACATGAGAACAAATATGAGGATATTTGTGAACATCAACCTGCTGGTCGTGGATGTGTAAAGCTGCAGTCACAGCAGGATGATTAGTATTAGTTATTGCCATAATAAACTGTTGTGAATCTAATAGCTGTTCTGATCAACTAATCACTGCAGATTTTTCAGGTAAGTTCTTCTCGAGCAGCTCGCTGAGGTTTCGGAGCCCCTTGTCGTTGCTCAGTTCTGGCAGCTGCATTCAGGGGCGCGTGACCTTTGCGCCTTGTTGAGATGGAGAGAAATGGGTCTCTTTACAAGCTGTGTTTACAAGCCACACTCTGCTGAAATCCACTCAGTATGCACGGGTGAAACATGCCAATAAGTAAAGATTATTCCAGCTGTGGTAAATGCAGAGTCAGGGGTGTATATCTTGAAAGAAACCACAATAAAGCAGAAAGAAGTGGTGCTATTGACAAAATGTCATTTTCAAGGACATTTGGTTTCAGCAATCCTTGTATTGTTGTGAAAGGGTAAGAATACTTTCAAACATTAGTAAAAACCTCCAAACCATTGGTTCCTGGCTGATCAACAACTCAAAATGTCCTATTTTTACATGTGGTAAACATATGGAAGATCTTTGGGTCCGTGGTGGTTTGAGATCTGTTGTAAACGCTGTAATATTGCATATGCAGTACATAGAGTTAGCTTCTGTTGAAGAGCAACTCGGAAGGTAAGTGAATAGCAAAGTAGATCAGTAGGAGTATAAGTAATGAGAAACTGATGACACTTTTCAAGTAACTTGCCCAGCGCTGACGACATACTACATTTGAACACAACACTAGTTTACTCACACTTGCATGCACCTTGAATCACACACAGAGAGACATCACATAACCTCATGTAGACAAAAACATGGGGCAGTATGAAGCTTGTCTGAGTCTGGAGGAAGAGGAAGACCTGCCATGCCTGCCAGGAGCGTTAACCAGCATCTGACAGGAGGAGGTGAAGCAGCTTGTCTAATTGACTACAGACAAGATGTCTGCACTCAGGGCTGCTGCGGCCTTCAAGACACAGCATTGATCTGATAGAGAACATTGTCTGTCTCTTACCCTCTTTCTTCATCCATCTGTCCTGTGTTCCTCTTGCTTCATTTCCTTTTGCTCTCTTTCATCCAGTGCCCCTCCTCCTCTCCTCCTTTCGCTCTGCTAATCACTCCTTCATTCCATCTCCCTTGCTGCCGTTTCTTTGTTCCTCATCAACATATTTCACTACAAGGGATCTGAGCCAAGCCTTTAAGATAGATGGATGATGATGAATGGTGAGGCAAACCAGATCTCTTTCCTTCTCTGTCTTTTTCCTCCTTCCTTTCTTCCTTTCTTTCACATGGTCTTGACTTGTTTTCTTTGATGCACTTTTGAAGCTAATGAGAATGCGCCTTCGGGATGGAGATGATGTGCTTTCAAATGATTAGGGCCAAAAGCTACTTCCTTGGCTATCGGACATCAATAGAACAAAGCCAGTTGGAGACAAACAGGTTTGAGACAAAAAAAAAAAACAGTTCTACTCAGAAGTCAGTTAAGAACCCTCATGTAGAAAACCAATGCGGACTGTCGCCAACTTGTTAGAGTTTCCACCCCTCCAGTCTTCCCTATGATAATGATGTGATTCTGCTTGTATATCTATTGCATTCAAAGGCTGTGGAGGATAAAGATCTGTGAGCAGAGTGACATGTAGCTTTTGCCTTTGAAGACACGCAGATGAGGTCTTTTGGGAAATCCCCCCAGGACCTGAGATGGACTCCCCACGGTGTCAATTATACCAGCCTCCACTTGATACTACAGAGTTCTCACAGTACACTCTCTATCTCTCTCTGCATGGCATCTCTTGTTCTCTAGTAGCACTGCAGGACAGTTTTGTCCTTCACCTTTTAATCCAGGCCAGATCAGACACCACCTGCTCTTTGATGATAGCAGCGACGGTGGTAGCGCTAGGGATCCTACGCATTGGCTCAGTTTGTTGCTGGAAAACCCTAACCACCTGTAGCAGCAGATCTGCAGTTACAGTGATGACAGTTCATAGCAGGAGGCACGATAAATAATGTCTGTCTGGCTGTGGTGATGTTAACTGTGGGTGGACATTTTGATTGTAGCCTCATAAGACCTAAGCTTTGGTTGGGCTTGCATTCTAGATCTCTTCTAGTTATTTGGGATAAGGAGTAACCAATAAATCTAATATTTGGATAAAATCTAATATCTGATTATTCTATTTAAAATATTATTATTACTCTGCCAAGGAATGTGACGGAGCTATGTGATGATCGGTGTACGTTTGTCCCTCTGTGAATCTGTTTGTCTGTGTGAAACATTACTCAAAAACGGACCAATGGGTTTGGATGAAATTTTCAGGGAAGGTCAGGAATGACGCAAGAAGCACCTGATTAGATTTTGGCAGTGATGCAGCTTATAGTCTGGATTCACCGATTTGTTAAAGATTTTTGTATCATTGTGAGATAGCAGCACAGCATCACTGTAATTACGACAAGTGAACGCCACGCTTTTTTTTCTTCTTAGACGTCTTTTTTCATCAGCCTTCCTAATTTGGTCTTCCCCATGGTGCATAGAAGTAGCCATGTGCACAGAGATACAAATCGTAGCAGCCTGCAGCGTCTGTTTGATATTATCTCCTTTTGCTGTTATCTTCCATACGGGCGGCTCTGTGTTGACCATACTGTCATAGTGAACGTTTTCTTTGTGTTCAGGGACAAACCCAGTCTTTCACTCTTGGCTAATACTTTGTCCAAAAGATTTTGGAGTCCTATGTCTGATCAACACTGCATCATCTGCATACTGGATGTTGTTGACATTATGGCCGTTGACTGCTGTGCCTGATATTTCCTTTATTTCCCGTAGTACAATTTTGCCACACAATGAAAACAGATCTGGTGATAATACACATCCCTGTCTTACTCCCCACTCAATTTTCTTCCATTTACTCAGTTCATTTTCAACTGGCACTGCTGCAGTTTGCTCCCAATACAGGTTGTGTATCCAGCAGAGTGTCTTTCCATTGCTGTCCAATTGTTTGAAGATTGTAAACAGCTTCTGGTGTTGTACTTTGCCGAATGCGTTTCAATAATCGATAAAGCAAAGATACATGAACGCTACTTTAACTGCCTGCAAAAATGAATGCCGCCCGCTGCATATTTTGGTCTTGCAATTCAGTATCTGTACATGACATACGCATGCATAACACACACCTGTGCTCATCATAAGATCATTTTTTATCCATCCATCATCGATACATCGTTTCATCCTCATTTGGGTCGTGGGGGGACTGCATCCTATCTCAGCTGACTCGGGTGAAGGCAGAGGACACCCAGGACAGGTCGCCAGTCTGTTGCAGGGCTACATATACAGACGAGCAATCACACTCGCATTCACATCTACGGGCAATTTAGAATACTCAGCATGTCTTTGGACTGTGGGAGGAAGCCGGAGTACCCGGAGAAAACCCACGCATGCACAGGGAGAACATGCAAACTCCATGCAGAAAGATCCCAGGCCCAGGCTGGGACATGAACTGAGATCTTCTTGCTGCAAGGTGTGCTATCCATTACGCCACTGTGCAGCCCTGCCATTTTTTATTCATATATTTAATTTGTGGGTGGATCTATATTACATGGCCAGATTCTATAGTGCCATGATTTCTTTAATACTCAAATTGGGGACTGAAGAGCCTTGGCAGAGTACTACACTCTCTGAGTGTTTCTCTTATTATTATCATTATTATTATTTTAAGCAATACATCTAAAAAAACATGTCCACATATGTGGACTCCAGGTCTTACAAGGGAATGTTCTGCTGGAGTACATTGTGATGTTGGTGATGAGGCAGGGAGTTATGTACATGAGTGATGGAGGCCTGGGCCCATCCAGAGTGAAGATCAGACTACTGCAGCAACTCTGGAAAGTCCTGTCTGTAGTTGTGGGAAACAATAACTTTCATGTACATATACTCAACTCTGAATTGTTATGTGTTCAGATGGATTACAGAGGAGAGAGCAGAAGGAAACATTTTGAGCACTATAGCTGCGATTAACAAATACTTACATAACCATTTTTTCAGACAATTAAATTTTTACTTGTCCACTGAAATATCTCATGACTAAAGTTAGTATTCATGGTTCTCACATTGCACATGCTAATGTAAAGATTTTGATTGATTCCCTGACCTTTGATGCAGTGTCATCATCAGATTGACATTGGTGTTTTTGAGCAAAATGTTTCAACAAAAAATTATGGGTTGCCATGAAATCTGGTTCAGACATTCTTTTTATTCTCAAATAGAATTGAAATACTTTTACTGATATCTTAACTTTGTATCCAGTGCCACCATCAGAGCAACACTAGCAGGCTCTTGTCAAAATGCTGATTTATAGCTCCATGTTGGTGTCCAATAGCATAGATTTCCCAAGGGTAGACAAGGATTATGAGAATTCAACCAACATAGAGGTTCCAGATATGTGTTTGTGTGAAGTTTTCCAACAGGCCAAAAGCATGTTGTCATTTGGTAATACTAACCTACAGAAAACTAAGGAAACATCACTGTAGAAAATAAGTAAAACTGAGGTGTAACTTTGTAAGAATGTCATTTTGTGCATCCAATACATAAAAACATTTTTGAACACATGAACTATGACAATAATCTAATAATATAATTTTCATTGGCTCAGCTCTTGTGACAGCATTGTGTATTTTCCATTGAAGAACAATAATAAATCTTACAGCACAATGACTCACATTCCACG
Source organism: Acanthochromis polyacanthus (assembly GCF_021347895.1). Lineage (NCBI taxonomy): Eukaryota > Metazoa > Chordata > Actinopteri > Pomacentridae > Acanthochromis > Acanthochromis polyacanthus. The sequence goes on from NC_067118.1 coordinate 17,573,602, forward strand.
TACCTATATCACTGTTAATGCTGTACAAAACCATTGATCATCCAAATTACAACATATTAAACCAATGGACAAATTGAGGAAAAGATTAGAATGAGCAGTATGACTTTTTAACACAACACATTGGAAGATTTATGACTATCATCATCATCTATTCAGACCTTTTCATCACCTCAGGTGCCTTCATGCTCAAGCCCTGACTAATAATACATCTCTGGATGGTGATATAAAAAGATTATGGCTGATACGGACATTTACGGTGCCCGCAGTCATACACAGAAGACACACAGATACCTGAAGGTCAATTGAAAGGAGGGGTGGGCAGTCAATTTCAAAGGACCTTTTGTCAAGTCCTTATTGAAATTCATCAATAAAAATGGGCCGCCCTAAGCCTTTTCAGAAATAAAATTGTCATGCTAATTCATTTTGATTGCCACATTGGAATGGCTAAACAAAATGAATGGCGGAGGCCAGATGCGCCCACCGAAGCGGAACTCTGGATATTTCATAGCGAATTACCCTTGATCGACTTGCCCCATGTATCTTGGTGCAAATTCCGATCAAATGCCCACATGTGTGGAATTCCAATCACCGCTTTGCTAACTCATTGATTTGCATGCCAAAGAAGGACACACTAAAAACCCCAATGAAAAATGGCACTGCTGACTGGGACTGTTGTTTTTTTTTTTGTTTTTTTTTTTGGTAGAATTAAAATTTTCATTCCAAGCGAGCTCTTCCTGATAGTAAATGAGAAAATTAGTCAGCCATTTCTGAATCTAACATTGAACATTCCCCCTTTATCATCTGCTGAGACTTGCAAGTACTTGCAGAGAGCAATGTATTTCATGGAGCCTGAATTAGGGCTGACATCTGTGCTCAAACATATGATTTTATATATCAACACACAAGACTGCTTTAGTTGCTGTTCTGGGTGGGAGCAGGGACTTCAGAAGAAACACAGCCATTGTTGGAAGTTCAAAACAGGACACTGATTGTTGCATCAAATGTATATGACAAGTCTTATAGACCATAATATGGAGGAACGGTGATGATTAACAAGCCCTCTGCGTTATAAGAGAGACAGGGCTCTTGTGGATGAGGGGGGAGGATACTTTCCAATGTGCCATCTGGACATGGGCCTCCCAAGGGACACAGAGCAAAATATGTTTAATCTGTCTGCTTTTCTCTCTCTCTCTCATATCTTCTTGGTTGGGGTTGTGCAGAAAACCCTGCACATGTAAATGTATTTGCTGAGGCAGCAAAGTGATTTGTATTTGCATTCAACTTAAAGTATAAATAGATATAGCAGTACTAGATAGTAACTACATTGCCAAAGCTAATGTAGGCTATCCTGGTCAAACAAACTCACACAGCAGGTCCAAGAGGAAAACACAAGTAACACTACAATAAAATACCTCCGTTGCACTCCTTGCTCTCTCTCCCCTCCACCTATGACCTTCCAGTCAACACAAGCCCAAATAATATATGACAACAAAATGACAAATTAAATACATATTCACCAAAAGTCTCTATTTGTGCCTTGCCGAATACGACATGTCACCAAATGACATGGATTTTCCAAGTCACTGAATTCTACTGAAGGGATGAACACTATTCTTAAAAAAATTCACTAATTTGGTGTTTTGATGATGGTAGATCATCAAAACACTGTACAGTCTAAAATCCATCCATTATCTACACATCGCCTAATCCTCTGTAGGATTGTGAAGTCTCGGGGGCACCCTGGACAGGTTGCCAGTCTATCGCAGGGCTATTCATATTCACACCTACTGACAATTAAGAATCACCAATTAACCTCAACATGTCTTTGGACGGAAGACGGAGAACACTTAAAATCCCACATTGCACAGGGAGAACAGACAAACGCCACACAGAAAGATCCCAGGCCAGGATGTGAACTGGGGATGTTCCCGCTGTGAGGCAACAGTGCTTGCAATGTTCTCTATAGGTGGGTGGATTGCTATCCAGGATTAGACCCATCCCATCAGGATAGAAATGAGTATTCCAAGAATAACAGTGAATACTTAAAACAACTTTGTTTTAATTTGCAGTGCCTCTTCACTCTAAGAGGACAAGATTACTAAAGCTAACAAACCCACCAGACCCCCAGGAATCACAGGTTCAGGCCGGTATCATTCTCTTAGTGTGCACCATACATGCATTCAACCACTTATTGAAAAATGGTGAAGGATGACTGACCATATCAATTTTTTGCACATCTCTGTAGACCCGTGCCTATAGATTTCACACCACTTACCTCTCTAAGGAAGGCTTACACACTGCACCCATTGTATAATATCAACCTCTGAAAATGTCAATGGATTGTTCTTGCTGACAGTCTGATATCTTGCAATGACATTATCAGTCACCTGAAGAGTTGCTCTTCTGTTTTTCATGTTTTACTGATGGACAAGCCTCAAAGGTGAGGTGTCAACAGTAAGTTTTGACCATATTTTGTTGACTCAGTCTGCCCGCCAAAGACCAGTAATGATCAAGCAGCTTTATCAAACATGTAGTTAAAATCAACTCTGGATCAAAAGGTGGAGTCTTCAAAAAGTTTTCATGAAAGAGACTTCAAGCATTCTTCAGAGTCTGATGCAATGTTTATTCAATACAGAGGACAAACATGCAAAATTTTGAGTTTTTAACTGACTACACGAAGCAATACCTATGCAAACTTCTTCTAAACACTCCTGTTCTAGAAAGCCACCACCCATTGTCTTAAACCCCAATCAGGATGCATATGATGTAATCGTATCAAAAGTTGAACCACTTCCTCTTTTCTTTCCTTTCTGCTAGGTCAGCATGACCTTGGTTTCAACTCATGAGTGCAGACAAAGACAGAGAGCTTCCAGCCTTATCAGCTTATATGGGCTTCCGTTTGGGTTGCAGTTTTCACAGGATTATTTAGTGTATACATACATTCGGTTGACACATTACATTTTCCAGTCTTTTCACTGTTTGTGCTAGAATCTGATTTATACATCTTCTTTTCCTAGTTTTAACATTTTTTCAACCACAACAATTTACATAAATGCAGACTTCACTTGAAATTCCTATTTAAACACTAGGCAGCTCAGCAGTCTTTGTGACTTGAGCTCCTGCCATCTGTTCCCCAACAGTGAACTTTCTGCCAAAGCTATTTTGATCTTTTACTCTTACCATCGTTTTTAACTGTTACTTCAACAGGGACCACCTTTGAGAGCAAGTTCTCCTTTACAACAACACCCCGATTACAGTGCATGTAAAATAATGAAAGCACACAAAATTTACCTTGATGCAAAAACAGAATTAACTGATCTATCTATTTATCTTTTCTCTGTATAAGAAAACACTTGGAAATACACCTATTGTAGTTTTTAAATGAACCATAGATAACAGTCCTCCAAACAGAACATTTGTAAAGCTTTTTTGCCCAAATTCTCTAACAATGACCCACAGGAGTGAAGAAACCACTTGAATAGAACCAGGAACAAAAACGAGTGAGTTTGGCTTAGTGAAAGTTAAAGAAATGCAGATTTGCGCTAGTGCTTACAGGCAGGAACTCCACAAGCCTTCTCCTACTCCTCCCCAGTCTTCTCCTTGTTGTAAGATAGATCTGTGCATGTATAGATTTGCTTCCTATTTAGACTGTTCCATTCTGTATTCTTCTGAAATGCTGTAAATATCAGGCTCTGTTAGGGGGATTCGTGATCTCAGGGACTGTCTGTGTCATGTCTGATCAGATAGTTCTAGAGCATCACTCGAGCAGAGTCCCCATCAAACACAAAGGCATGTCAGTCTGAAGTAAATGGTTAAAATTTGACAAAGTGTCCTGTCTGAAACAACAATTTTAAACAAAAAGCAAACAGTGGAAACAATAGTGTTTTTGTGGCTCTGTAACTACTTCACTTCAAATTCTACTCTGCTTCCATCACAATAACTTATGCTGTCTGAGGACTGTGTCACAATGAAAGCAGAATAGAAAGCTATTTAAAAAGCTTTTTTTTTTTTAAATTGAAAGACAATCACCAAGAAGAGCATTCAGAACAAAGACACACCTGAATTAAAACAACAGAAGGGGTTACATTACAATACAATTTGAATAGCCGATCGATGAATTTGCAAATTTTGTTAACACTAAAAAGATGCTCTTAGATTCTGATAAGATTTTACAACTCTAGTAGTTACCATGGCAGCTACAGTTTGAATTATTCGACTCATTATCTTGATGTAAAGTTGAAACATGTGGTTCGTGTTAGAAAGTAGCCCACCAGAACTATACTCTTGCTTGTAACTGACCGACAATGCAGCATTTTGAGTTGTCATCCAGCTAAGTAAAGTCAGGTTGAACTTTTTTGTTGAGGTACTTTGTAGTTTTTTGATGACAAATAACAAATAGATTAGAGAGCTGCATTTTTTCCAATATGGTTCAGGTTGGTCAGCCTTAATGTGGTCATTGCCACTGTCATTCATGTCAGTGCAGGCTTAGTTAAGCTGTTGTACTGAAAAACTTGCAGTTATTAAGCCATTATTTTCCTGATATCTGTCCCTAGAGCTTGTACTGAACTGGAAAAAAGACCTTTTTAAGTGGGACTTTCACCAGTGGAATTCAAAGCAACTTTATGTGAATTAGAGACAAACACATTGGGATTCACATGTTATGATTGACTCTCATTGTACGTTTATGATCGTGCCATTCATGACTTGTGGCAAACATTTTTATAATACTGCAGCACACTCTGAACTGTGATGTAAACCATGAGTTTTTGTATCTGTAACCTGTGAAATTGTGGTGCTGCCTGTCTTGGCCAGGACATTCTTGTAAGAGAGATTCTTAATTTCAGTGATGCTTTTCCTGGTTAAACAAACAAAATGAACTAGTTTTGCCATTTAGAGGTAGTTCAAGTAAACTGTATGTGCTGGCTGCAGATACAGATCATAAGCATTTCTTGTGATGTATTGAATTTAAGACCAATATTCATTCACCTTTTGAACCTTTTTTTGGTCCCCACCAACTCCTGTGGAAAATATTTGGGGTTCTAAGTTTATACATAGTTGTTAACTTTTTCTTCATCTGCCTTCTTTGCGTCTGATGTCCTGCTGAATATTGTCATCATTTTTTAAATTGATGAAGTTATTGTATAGTTTGTAGACGACATATCATGCTTAAATTAGTCTTTTGGATGCCCCATGTCACACCTAGCCTTGCTCATTCATATATCTAAATAAATTCATAATCCAGCCAATAAATAAAGAAACCGTCTAACCGGAAGCTTATTTTGTTGCTGTTAAGATTCAAAAAAACCTTCTGACTGTGAGTCAAATAAAGGTACAAAAATGAGACAAGGGACACTTTAGATGTAAAGCAAACATAGCCTTGGACTCCTATTCATCACTTTACAAGTCATTTCTCCAATACACTCTCTTTCTCTCCCCATCTCACCCTTTCTCAGTCACCCCCTAGTGTATCTGTCTCTCTCTGTGTTGTTCAGTTGCAGGAATTGGAGGCCCTCAGGGTATTGATTGGGCTCGGCTTAATACTGTCAGCCTGATGGGGACGTGATTCATAGATGAGATGTTGGCCCTGGTACACGCCGTCTCCAACCACACACGCTCACACACACACACACTGAATACAGCGTGCACATACAGTAACATAATGTGTGGTCAGCAAGCACTTACAGTATACACCAAAAGCACACATCATGTTCATGTGCTGTTGCTGATGACGGCAAATGCATGAACGCACACACATAAATGGGCACCCCACACATGCATGAATGTGCACACTCCCACACAAACACACATACCCTTGGGAGTACCTCCTGACACCCTCAATCTGTCATAGCTAAAACCCAGAGGACTTTGTCTTTGAGTCGCGAGGGCCGGGACAGTACACTGAGCTCAGCAAAGTTTGAGCTAATCAAGACTGGCAATGACAGACTGCCTGCAATGACAGACTTTTTTTTTTTCACTTTTACATATTTCACAGTTGAGGATATCTCGTTTCTATGGTTGGAGGCATGGAAAAGAGAGTTTGTCCTGGTGGGTAGCTGTGGATCGTGCTTTATCACTGCCATGGTACTGAGGCACTGAAGTCTGAATGGACAGACAGCTTCAGGAAATTCAGTGATAGTTACTGATAGCAAATAAAGACTCATTTCATTTTCATTCTTTCTGGTTTAAATGATAATGTAGAAAAATATTTTATCACAGCAGGTGATTGCTATGACTGATAGTGAATTATTAGTAAATAAAGGGTAATTTATGGACTAAAGATCAGCCAATTATAGTGCTTTGAGAAAAGCATTAATCTGTGTCTGTCTTTAAAGACAGAAGTGATTTGTTTCAATGCATAACTAAAATGAGGATGCCAGCACATAGTATTGCGAATTTCCACATTAAATATGAATATTAATGGAACTTTATAGTGAAGTTAGGCAAAGGAGAATAAAGCCGATGAGGCTTAGACAACACAACCATCATCTGTTAGTAAGATCATTTTATCTTTCCATTGTAAACTGTGTTTTCTGGTTTCCATGTCCAACTGGAGTCTATAGAATGTAACTCGATTCATCTTCTAACCTCCACACTCCCTCAATGAATAATGCAATCACACAACTAACGCACTTCAGCTCCAGTGCCACTGATTTTCTTTAATCATGATAATATTCGTAATAGACCCACAGTGTTTCATTTAATAGAAAGAAATGCATTTGATTGAATGCTGTCCTTGAATGTGATAGATTGTGTTTTTGTTCTCTATATCTAATGAGGCTTTGTACTTGACTTTGAGGCTGTTATGCTTTGCCGTTGTTACACTAATAAAACATGCATTTGCTCTTTTCCTTGAGCAAGAACTGAGCGTCCTCTGTGACATCTGGGTGTTCTCTGTGTGTGGGTTCCAGCGATGAGAAGCCACTGTCGAGTCCAAAGGCAAGTGTTCACACAAACAAACCAGTCCTCAGCAGTGGGCCTGTTAATTGTCTGGATGCGGGGTTAGGGATCAGTAAGACAGATGTGGCAGGAAGCAATCATGTGATGAATTGACCCTGGTGTTAAATGATGTCACTCAACCTTTTAAAATTCGATAAACTAGTCAGTAGGCCAGCATCAAGATCCATGCCCTCATCAGGGTGAATTTTCTGCTGCATAAATAGGTCAATGGCAAAATGTAAAGTCTGCCTTGCCTTTTTCAGCCAGTACAAGAAGCAGGCGGAACACTTATCATTCGCCATTATTGTTGTTGTTGTATGTCATTATCCCACACTTTTACCCGAATGTAAAACACGATCTTGTCACGAGACTTACCCTCCTTTCCTTTTCTGTACTGATCCAAACATTGGTTGAGCTGCAGCAGAATTTTGACAAAATGTGGACATCATGATGCCAGATGCACAATTCTAAATGCTAAACCTACTTTTTTCTATCTGTAAATGAATCAGACAGAATTTCCAGTCCTCTCTTGCTGTTCTTTTAGTCATCTTTCACACCCATCCAACTTAGCTGATGTATTGCAAAAGTTTTCTTGTGTGCTGAATTACCGTACTACATTATCTAGTAGCTACATACATGCAAGGAGCTTTGTGAAGGCTGTAAACAGAGTAAAGCTTTCTGCTACATGAGATGTGTGGTAAATAACACTGATAATGCTAAGTTTAGCAGGTGTAATGTTTAATGCTCTGAGAGACATAACTGAATGTGAAGGAAGTTGAAGTACTGGACTAATGAAAATTTTGACCTAATGATGGTGCTCGAGGAAAACTGAAAGACAAACCGTTCACCCTGGGGGTAATATATGCACAAAAGTACATACATCCAGTATAATCTGGCTATCATTGTTGAGGCAATTCGCTAAAAGCCTAACCATCAACTTGCCGTTGCAGTTGGTGATAAAGTCAGGGAATCGCCAACGTAATTTAGAGTCATCCTTTTGGAAACCATGAAGGTCAGCCCAGCATTTCATTGTTTTCCGTCCACTATGTCTTGACATATTTTGCTTGGACCAGTTGGCCCACACTGCCATCCATAGTGCCTTGGAGCTCCCATTCAAAATACAAGAACACTGAATTTCAAGGGGAAACGGCTAAATTAAGCTGTTAAATGTTTGTCTAAAGATTAAGCTCTTCGTAAAGTAATATCATTACATTTACTCTTCTGAGGTATCTGGGATGCAAATTCTAAAAGTGCAGCATGGATTTTCAGAAGAAATTAATGACTTCCATAACTTTTCCAATACCATCAATATTTCACCTCACTGGTTCCTATTAGTGCAAGAAACTGATGACTCCATTGGTTAAATTTGGCTCCGGCCCTTCTCTCCTTGACTCACTAAATGAGCCGAGTGAAGGATGTTGTGCTCTTCTGCATAAACGCTCGCAGCAAAATAGAGTTTATTAAGACCCATAAAAAACAACATTAAAATTCATAACCAAGGGAGCGTCGCCTGACCCCTGGAGAATGATAAATTAGCTTGTGTTGCTCTTGCAAAACGACCATTTTATACCTTCATCTTCCTCCCCGGAGCTGACTCTCCTCCAGTGTAGAAGCACAGCAGTGGACCCAGGACTGAGAGGATTTGGTGTTGAGGAAGCGTTTTCAGATGATGCTATCATTCTACCTACTTCTCTCCTTACAGGAAATCACTCAGCGGTCTAAATGACATTTAATTCAGCTGCCTGTCTTCTTTTCACATGCATTGTGTCAAGTGGATATACTAGCTTGGTGCCCTCACTCATGCAGGTGGAAATTTAACATTGAAGTGTCTATTGTTAGAATAAAGACCAAGGGCAAAAAAGAAATGAAAGTCAGAAACTGCCTCAGAAATCTCTTGGTCGATTTAAATTGCTTAGGGCTCATTCCACTCATACCTTTGATTGTATTCTACTTTTCACTTACTGTGAACGACAGGTTTTCTGCAGTTTCTATGGTTGTTAAGTTTAGCCACCTCTCTGTCGTTAGTTTGAGGGATGGTTAAACAGATTTCATGTGATGGTGACATGCCAGTTTCCCTCAAGCCAAACATTTAGATTTATGAGCAGCAATTGAGAAAAAATGGAAAGAAAAAATAATTTGTTCTATTATTAAAATTCAGCCATGCACTTAAAAGTGGGGCACATACTAAGTCGTATTACTCTGCAGCAGTCTACTCTGTGCTTGTGTAAAGCTGTTGCCTTCTAAGTCTACCTTTAATGACGATTCGCTTGCTAACCAAAGTCCCTTGCGAGTCATCACTGGCAACTCATTAGCACTATGCTAAGCTAATGGATCAGTAAATGGATTTTTATGTGGGCATAAATGCTAATTCGCTACACTGCGGCGCTGTTCAATGATGCTGTGTTTAGCGAGTCAGTGTGAGCCTCAGGGGTGTGCTTGTGTCTCATTAGGCTCGGCCAGGGATCTATTGTGGATGGGGAGGACTCATCGGCAAAACAGAGATACAATGAAGAAGGCCTGCAGTGCTGAAGCACTTGTCCATCTTGCCCCTGATGGTTTTTATTCAAGAGGAAAAAGATGTCTCACCATTACAGTAACAGTTACTTTTGTAAGAGCAGAAAAACTGTCTGTAGGACCAGAATGGATCAAATGTCAGGTGTTATTATGATGCATGATGGTTGTTGCTATATGAGATCCCACACATCTCTGACACAGACAGGACTGAGGCTCCTTGATAACACTCAAGCAGCTATAGCTCAGAAATAAAGCTCTCTTACAGGCACGGTGGCTTTTAGCCCCTGCTCTGATCCTACACTGCTGTTAGTTCATGATTGGTAACTATCCTCTATATGCTTTTACTCATAGACTCTCTGACCCTTTAATTAATTTGTCAGTGAGCACATTCTCAGTGGTAACTAGTGAGTTTAATCATATTGCCAGATCGTAGTCATACTTTGACACGTGTCATCATAGTATATGATTTTCTGCAAGCCTTTATAACACATAATGTCCACTTCAAGCAAAAGTCAGATGCCAGTACAGAATGATCATCATAATTGTGTCAAACAACACAGTTTTTCATATTTAATGAACACCGTGGCACTTCCTGAAATCAGTTATAGTATTTATATTTATTGTCAGCAACAGTCAGCTATAGTTTGTCAGAGCAGCTTTGTCAGACAGCTCATTGTCTGGTGATGAGGGTTTTCTGATACCCAGCGCACGTGTTAATCTGTGCCATAGATGGCAGGAGGAAGAATACCAGCATCACACCATTTGTTTATCCTGACAGCAGCCCACATCCAAAACCCTGAGACAGCAAGACAGACATTTAAAAATGGAAGGAAGCAGCAGCAGCAGGGTCTCACTGAAAGAACATCTCTAACTGAGTGGGAGTTGAGTGGGAATACTGGCTCAGCAGCAACCACAGAGACCACACGTCTCTGAGTTTGTACAGGCAACTGAAATATTCTTCATTATACTGAATTTTGACCTCTCTTACAGCACAATTATTTGCCATTATGTCTAAACACTCTGGAGCAGAGGTAAAATGACTGTCAGTCAATCGAGAACAGCTGGAGAAAGCATTTTATGGGTCCCCTGTTTTTATATTTCCATAAGGTTTTCTGGAAAGAATATAGCAAAGCCTCAGAGACTCTTATTAGAGCTGAATTAATAGTGCTGAGTAGCACTGAGCAGCAGTGAGCAGAAGTAAAGAAGGATGTCTGATAGATTTAAACTGTGCTCTCCATATAAAATATACTGAAATGTATGGTGTTTTGTAGTAATTTTTTTGTATGCTCACCTGACCTACCATGCTATGACAGAAAGACTCAGTCATGTTAACTTTGCAGGTATTTAGGGTTACCTGTGTTTGACTTTAATATATTTTTATTTAAAAAAAATCATGGCATTAGAATTCTTTACTAACCTGTACAAGAAAATGTTTCTGAAAGCCTGAAGAAAATTGTAAAACTTTACAATCTCTTAAACTATGTGTGACCGTGTGTCTGCACTCCATGATGTGCAATATATTTCAATAATCACACTTTGTGTTTTTAAAAGACCACACACCATATATTTTGTGCGTAAGCTGTGTATGTAAAGTCAATGAATAATTCAAATTTGGTCATCATGATGTAAATGCACAAACTTAAACATTTGGTAATGCAGACAAATCGGATATTTAACATAGCAGATCTAAATAGCGTTGCTGTGTGTGACAGCGATAGAGAGAGAGAGAGAGAGGTGGTGTTCAAACATTCAGATGTAATCGGTTATCTGTTGTGTAAGTGTAACTTGGTGGTGTTGCAAAAAACGTTATCAAATTAGTCCATTATATCCAATGGGTTCTAATAAAGTGATGCCCAGTTTAATTTTAGTCTTCCCAAGAAAACTCTGACCTTTTTCATTGTTCCAGTTTGTCTCAGACATTGTAGCCATTACATGCATGGGGAATAATTTACCTGTAGGTTTTTTCAACCAAAACTTATTTCAGAAAAAGGACAATTGAAAAAAAAAAGTATAAAATATTTGTATGCAGACTTTTCAGAACAACTGAATGCATTCAGGAGTCTCAAAACGAATGGCTCAGGCTCAGTTTAAAACTTTCAGGACTTGGGTTTTGTGATATAGTACACAACAACAGTAAGTACAGCTGCGCTGCTGATTTTTAGGTGGTCACCATTTTTTTTCCATTTTTGTGGGATCTCACATTCAGATTTTCCTGGTGCTTTGACAATTTTCTCCCCCTGTGGAGTCATGCAGACACAACCCACAGGTCCAAAACTGGCACTGAAAACTCTTTACAGGAAATTTAATAATCATGTTCCTGCCTTTAGACTGATTGGAAATCATAGCTGTACACAATTTTGTTTCAATGATCACGCTTTCTAACTTCTGTGTCAGTGATCACAGGTGTGTTTATTTGTGTTGCATTCAATTTGTACTTCGGTGCCTGTATTTTCAATATAGTTGTATTTGTTTTTGACTGTTCATACAAGAAAATATGTAACTGTCAAATTAAAAATAATGTAGTTAGAAAGAGGTGAAACCATTTCTAATCATTTGGTCTTTAAGCAATCTTGCACAGGAGTAGACCCACTTCTGATGTATACTGTATGTGCTGGTATGAATATTACCAGGTTTGAAGGATTTTTTGAGATACTAACCATTTAACAAGTAGAGGAGGAAGTCCAGTTATTTGTTTCTAAATGTGACTATTATCCAGCTCTGCTGCTCTTCTGAGTGTAACTGCAGCTTCTGCTCTGATCACGCATCAAAGGGACAATTTATTAATGGTGAGTGCAAACCAAAGAAGTGACAAATGAAGGCAGCATGAAATCAAAGATACGGAATCAGGTGGAACGTGCTATTTTCACACAACACAGGCCACAGCTGACCTGGAAAAGACACACACACACAATACACACTCCAGAGCTCCCAGCAACAGACACTGTCTTTATATCCTCAAATGCATACAATAAGATGGAAATGTACAAGATTTCTTTTAGTACAAAGAAAAGAGAAAAAAAAAAGGAGCAGGCACAAATAACAGGAACACCTGTCCATTAAAATGCAATTTATTGCAATTGCCCTACTTGAAGCACAACATATGTTGTTGAGACTACATCAAAGAGGTAATTCCATAGGGGTAATTCATCTTGCAGACCATAGCTTGCTATGTTATGGAGTTTGAATGTTGTTTTGTTTTAGTTTTTGAAAAATCTTCCTGGTGTTCATGATATTGTGCCCAGAAGCTTGCATACACTAATCAGGCATAAAAATCATGGCCACTGACAGGTGAAGTTAATAACACTGATTATCTCTTCATCATGGCATCTGTCAGTTGGATAGATATATTAAGCAGAAAGTGAACATTTTTCCTTAAAGTTGATGTGTTAGAAGCAGGAAAAATAGGCCAGTGTAAGGATTTGAGCGAGTTTGACCAGGGCCAGATTGTGATGGCTAGATGACTGGGTAAGAGCATTTCCAAAACTGCAGCTCTTGTGAGGTGTTCCTGGTCTGCAGTGGTCAGTAACTATCAAAAATGGTCCAAAGAAGGAACAGTGGTGAACTGCTAGTTCTGATAGAAAGGTGTGAGAATACACAGTGCATCACAGTTTGTCGCGTATGGGGCTGCATAGCCACAGAAAAGTCAGGGTGTCCATGCTGAAACCTATGCACCACCCAAACGCCAACAATAGGCATATGAGCACCAGAACTGGACCACAGAGCAATGGAAGAAGGTGGTCTGGTCTGATTAATCATGTTTTCTTTTACATCATGTGGATGATCAGGTGCGTCACTTACCTGTGGAACACATGGCACCAGAATTCACCATGGGAAGAAGGCAAACCACTGGAGGCAGTGTGATGCTTTGGATAGTGTACTGATGGGAAACCTTGGGTTCTGCCATCCATGTGGATGTTACTTTGACATGTACCACCTACCTAGGCATTGTTGCAGACCTTTTATGGAAACAGTATTCCTTGATGGCTGTGGCCTCTTTCAGCAGGATAATGCACTGTGCCATCTCGCAAAAATGGTTCAGGAATGGTTTCAGGAGCACAAGAACAAGTTTAAGGTGTTGACTTGGCCTCCAAATTTGAGCAAATCTCAATGTAATCAAGCATCTGTGGATGTGCTGGACAAACAAGTCGAATCCATGGATCCCACCTCGCAATATCCAGGACTTTAAGAATCTGCTAACATCTTGGTGCCAGATACCACAGCACATGTCCAGGGGTCTAGTGGAGTCCATGCCTCGACAGGTCAGGGCTGTTTTGGCAGCAAAAGGGGGACCGACACAAGATTAGGCAGGTGGTCATAATGTTATGCCTGATTGGTATATATATAGTGCTTCACAAGTTAATTAAACCACCTCTCATAAATGACAAAACATAAATATTTTCTTGTTTCAAACTAAAAATTGTATTGTTATTCATTAGGCAAATAAACTGGAATAACTAAATAACTGCTACATATATTAACCAAAAATCTAGTATTTTGTATGACCTCCTTTGGCACTGATAATAGCTTACATCCTTGCTTCCATTGTTTTTATGGACTTTTGGATAGTCTTTAGTTTCTAGCAGTTCCCAGAGACTTGCTTTGGATGAAACTTTGTTGCGATCTGTTTTTGAATTTAATGAATCCCAGATCTGTTCACATGAATTCAAGTCTGGACTTGGCCAGTCCATCAGTTTCAGTACTTCAAATTCCTTTTTCTTGATTCAGTAGTCTCTGCACAGCTTTGAAGTATGTTTGGGATCATTGTCTTCTTGGTATATGAACCCACGACCAATCAGGTTCAAACCAAAAGGGATTCCATGATGCACTAAGATGCTGTGGTAGACCTTCTTCATGACACCATCCATTTGAACTAATTTGCCCGTACCGTTTCCACAGATGTAACCCCATACCAAAATGGAATGTCTGTCATATTTCACTTCGGGTGCAATCCATCTAGCATCAAAATGTTCTCCAGATTTGCTACAGACATAAACACAACGATGCCGACTCTTCCATACAGAGTACATTCTTTCAGTCCTCTACAGTCCAGTGTTTGTTCTCCTTTGCAAACGTTAGGTGTTTTTGGAAGTTTTCAGGCCTCAATAATGGCTTCTTAGCAGCTATTCTTCCCTGTAAGTCTTGTTCCTTCAGTCATCTGCTTATGGTTATCAGAATCAGAATCAGAATCAGTTTTACTGCCAAGCAGGATTTTACACTTGCAAGGAATTTTCTCTGGTGCTCTTGGTGCAAGTACAAATAAGATAGTAAGTAAAGAGATGTAAGAATTATAAAATAAAATGAACAATAGACAAGGTATATACAGTTACTACTCAGTGGTAATTAATATAGTTAACAGAGCTGATTTGCAGTGGCACGGGCAGTGTTCTTCAGCGATGCAGCAGAGGGGAAGAAGCTGTTCTTGTGACGAGAGGTTTTAGTCCTGATTGACCGGAGCCTCCTGCCTGAGGGGAGGGATTCAAAAAGTTTGTGTCCAGGGTGAGAGGGGTCGGCCAAGATCTTGGTTTCACGCCTTAAAGTCGTAGAGGTGTACAGATCCTGGAGGGATCAGCAGAGCGGATGATGCACTGCAGCCTGCTTTTGTCCTGAGCGGTGGCTGCAGGGTACCAGACAGTAATGGAGGAGGAGAGGATGGACTCTATGATGGCCATGTAGAAGTGCACCATCATAGTCTTTGGCAGCTTCTTTAGCTGCCTCAGAAAGTACATCCTCTGCTGTGCCTTTTTGGTTATGGAGGTGATGTTCATCTCCCACTTCAGGTCCTGGGAGATGATGGATCCCAAAAAGCGGAAAGACTCCACGGTGAGCACTGTGGAGTCAGAGAGCTTGATGGGAGCAGGGGGGGCTGTGTTCCTCCTGAAGTCCACCACCATCTCCACTGTCTTCTGGGTGTTGAGCTCCAGGTTGTTCCTGCTGCACCAGGTCACCAAGTTGTCTACCTCCAGTCTGTAAGCAGACTCATCCCCATCAGAGATTAGTCCGATGAGGGTGGTGTCATCTGCAAACTTAAGGAGTTTGACGGACTGGTGCCTGGAGGTGCAGCCTTTGGTGTACAGGGAGAACAGCAGTGGGGAAAGAACACAGCCTTGGGGGGGAGCCGGTACTGATGGTCCTGGTCTCGGAGACTTGCTTCCCCAGCTTCACATGCTGCTTCCTGTCAGACAGAAAGTCTGTGATCCATCTGCAGGTGGAGGCAGACACACCCAACTGGAGGAGCTTGTCCTGGAGCAGGGCAGGGATGACTGTGTTAAAGGCAGAACTGAAATCCACAAACAGGATCCTGGCATAGGTTCCTGCTGAGTCCAGGTGCTGCAGAATGAAGTGGAGAGCCAGGTTGACGGAGTCGTCTACAGACCTGTTGGCTCTGTAGGCGAACTGCAGGGGGTCCAGGAGAGTGTCTGTGATGGCTTTTAGGTGAAGAAGCACAAGGCACTCAAAAGACTTCATCACCACAGAGGTCAGAGCGACAGGTCTGTATTCATTAAGTCCAGTGGGTCTTGGCTTCTTCGGGACCGGGATGATGGTGGAGGTCTTGAAACAGGCTGGGACGTGGCATGTCTCCAGTGATTCATTAAAGATGTCAGTGAAGATTGGAGACAGTTGATCAGCAAAGTGTTTCAAGGTGGAGGGGGAGACAGAGTCGGGTCCTGCTGCTTTGCGGGGATTCTGCCTCTTGAATAGCCTATTGACGTCTCTCTCCTGTATAGTGAGCTGGGTCTCTGGGCTGGGGGGGTCTGGAGTGTTAGACTGTGGGGGGTTCTGAGCCCCTGCTGGGGTGTGGGATATGGGGCCGGTGTGAAGAGGTGGGCTGGAGGTGTGAGGTGGGGGGATGGGGTCGTCAGTTGACCATTGCCTTTCAAAGCGACAGTAGAACCCGTTCAACTGGTTTGCCTGACACAGGTCGTTGGTGGAGTGGGGAGACAATGGCTTGTAATTGGTTATTTTTTGCAAGCCTTTCCAGACAGAAGCGGTGTCGTGATCAGAGAACTGTTGTTGGAGTGTCTCTGCATACTGCCGTTCAGCAGCTCTCACTGCTTTGTCAAACTCGCGCTTAGCTGCTCTGAAGTTGTCTCTGTTCCCACTTCTGAACACCCTTTCCTTCTCCAGCCCGAGTGTTCTGAGTTTCACGGTGAACCAGGGTTTATCGTTGTTGTAACTCACCCTAGTGCGTGATGTTACACAGCTGTCCTCACAGAAGCTGATGTATGATGTCACCGCGTCTGTGTATTCGTCATTCTGGAGACTTTCTCATCCAGCATCATGAAGTGCTTTAATTCAGACCATGTCTTTCTCAAATTGTTCAGCATGCTTCACCATTTTGAACAGGAGTGAAGAATTTCACACTGCATTCACATTTTTATACTCAAATTTGAGCCAATGCAATGGAATTCTCTGAGAAAATAATCAAGAATAACATATAACCACTAAAACATTTTTTTTTCTGTCCAGGAATGCAAGTAAATAACTGTAATTTGGCATCTCAAACAAAAAACAATTATATGCTTTACTATTTTTTTCTGCTTTTCTTTGAATAAAGCAGTAAATTTGAAAATGTATGATAACAATAATTATATTTTAACATTAAAGATGCCATTTTGATTAAAGAGCTTGCACATACTGCTATAGAAAAATATTTTGGTACTTTGCAGTACTATTAGTTTAGGGCAGCAGTAGCAAACTGGGTAGTGGTCGAATAAATTTAAGTACTGTGTGTGTGTGTATGTATATATATATATATATATATATATATTTTTATTTTATTTTATTTTATTTTATTTTTTTCAACTATCAAGCATTTATTTCACTCAGCAAATAGCTCATTCAGCAAGCTGGCCAAAACATTTCATATCAAAATATAGTCAGTTTAGACAAGAATTCTGAAATACATTTAATCACACATGAATTGATTTTACTTACAGAATTTAACTTATATCACATATCTCCCCAGTTTTCATAATATTTTCCCCCATATAAATATCTCTATGTACTAAAGAAAAGACACGAAAGCAAAGAAAAGATAAACCCAGGATTGAAATGAGATCCAACATCTTTAAAATCCCAAATGCTTCTTTTTGCCAGATGGCGATCTCTGGTTTGGGCATGTCCCAAAAACATACAAGAGTCTGAATAATGCATTGGATATGACTTATTTCACAGTGTATCTCTGGATGTGCACAAACACTCCCACATACAGAAAAAGCCTACACACACATTCACACATGGAGAGATGGAAACACACACACTCACACACACACGCACGTGCACACACACTCAACAGAAACCAATAAAATCAGTCGGAGGTCCAAATCTACTAAATGCTCCCGGTGGTGTGTACAAGATGTGTGAGGTTCATTGACAAAAACTACTCCTCTAGTCTATGTTGGCACCACATAAAAAAGATAAGATATAAGCTAAGTCATCCAAAATGTCCACATTTTACCAACACGATGTTCATTCATTGGTTAAAGACAGTCAGCTCATCTGTCATCTCTTCTGTGACTTTCATGCAATCTCACAACTTGTGTCCTTCATGTATATGCAGAGATTTTGGTGGCTACAGCCCTGTAAAGTTTCACCCGTCCAAATGAGAGAAAGGTAGTAAAGGCTAGAATCCAGTGGACAATATGGCCTGGCTCAGCCTCAGTAAAGTCACAATTCTTCAGCAGCAAACTGTCATTACAGAAACTTGGCTGGGATATAACCCTGGACGGCCTCATAGCGGCGATAGTAAAGAAGATGAAGGGGATGACTTTTGAAAGTCATTCTGACAAGTCTAAATCAAGCCACAAAGGTACAAAAAAATCTTCGAGCTATCCCCTGCAGACTGGGCAGTGGAGAAGAAAAAACAAAAATACTAAAGCTCAAGTCCTGGGATGAATATTCCTTGCTCTGTTGGTGACTGTGCCTCACAGGGATCTTGTTCTGCGATATGCCGATGAATCTGGCTGTGGTCAAAGTTCAGTGCTGATGGTGTTCCATGCTGCTCACTTGAAGCTTCTCAAAGTTTTCAGAAGTACCAGCCAAGGGTCTCTCATTGCAGTAAAAACAGAATCTCTGGATATTTTTTAAATTTGAAAGTCTGGCCTGGTGTGAAGTTTGGGAGCCTTGTTGGTGAATGGACACAATGTATGGATGAAGTGACTGGCCTCAGTTCCTTTTGTAACATGGGTGTATATAAACCTGCATTAGAGGAGAGACAAAAACAAAGGTAAGATTCAAATTGCAGTGTTTTGTGAAACCACTTTTAGCCATACACCTTGTTGCAGAAATGTGACAGTTTTACGTGTTGCCTAATACTTAAACCCTCTGATGACCAAACAGTTGCTAGGCATTTTTTGTGCTTGACACATTTTTGATCAATGTCAGCTTATTTTTCACTGCATATTTGTCCATGTGCCTATAGGTGTTACTGATACTGGAAAAATGGTAGCTCTACATAATATAAATACTTTTCTATTAACATTTTTATTTGTTTCCTTACTTGTCTGCAGCCTGCAGTTCAGGTAAAAAGTCCCTGAATGTTTGCCACATGACATGCTGGTCACAGCTGAGTCACTCATAGTTTTGCAGTTATGCAGAGGAAAGCAGAATTGTTGGTTTTTACAGAATGTGTTCATAGCAAATGGCTTATTTGGGGGGAACTTTTTAATGAGATCTAGATTGAAGTAATGTTGGATGAAATATCACAATTTAAAGCTTAGAATTGGTAAAGCTTTCCTACAGAATTCCATGTGTCAGATGAGTAGCTCAAGGACCATCTTCTTTATGTTTTTAGAATTTCTGATTAATCTCTGACACATGGTTTCCATTTTGAAGATGTTTTTAAAGATAGCCCTCCTTTTAAGAGAGCTTAAACGTTGAGGTTCTCTTTGGGCGTGACCAGGATGGATAGGATCAGGAATAATTAGTACTTAAGAAGAACAGCACATGTTAGTTGTTTTGGAGATAAAGCCAGAGAGGTCCGACTGGTTTGGACATGTACAGAGAAGGGATAGTGAATATATCGGTAGAAGAATGCTGATGTTTGAACTGCCAGGCTGGAGACCTAGAGGAAGACCAAAGAGGAGGTTTTACGGATGCAGTGGCAGAGGACATGAAGTAAATTGGTGTGAGAGAAGAAGATGCAGAAGATAGGGCTAGAGGTCACTGCGGCAACTTCTGAAGAGAAAAGCCAAGAGGAAAAGAAGATACACAAAAAATAAGAACTGTCTTCTTTTCTATCATACAGTGGCTGTAATAAAAGGCATTTTCTCTTCAGTAAATTGGTAAAGCTGTGTCAAATGACCTTTTATAAGGAATTTTCTTCTTTTTCCTTTTTTGTGGGACTTCATTGCCTACCTGAGTATCAACAGCACCAACCTTTGTGTCAGATCCAACTAGTGATTCCTCATTGACTTTATAAATCAGAAATTAAACCAGTTTAATAAACCACAAGAAATTTAATATACCGGTTCAAATGGGAACATTTTTCCAATTTACCCCTTGTGGCACAGAACAAGAAAAACAAAAATCAAAAATCAGAGCAAAAACAATATTCAAACCAGCAGCCCTGCCCTCCTCCACTGTATTTGCAATTTTCATCCATGCCAGCTCCAGCAAAACACTTTCTATACAGGATGTGAGCAAATTAAGAAGTAAATGAGAGACCCAAATGAATGCTTTGTCATTCTAAGCTTGCTTGTGCTCAGGCTGACATTTTAAAACAAGCAGCAGGATTCTGCTTTAGGCACATTTCACCTTTTGCATTGTTAATTCTACCTCACGAATAATGAGACTGACGAGAAATGTGTTAGTGGATTCACAGGTCACTAATTTGAGCAGAATATGTTTCGAAATCCATCACTGTTGAAGCCAGTGACAGAACAGAAAACACCGTATAATTACTTTTTTAAAAAATCACCGCTGTTCTGTGTTGCCACCGTTTGTTTAGCATTGTCTGATTGACAAAAAGGGGTGACTACAACATTGTTCTGTATTTGTTGTCTGAAAAGCAAGAAAAAATGATTCAATGAGGAATTCTGTAAGGGAATGCTCTATAATTGTACATACTAAGCTATCCCCTTTCATATGGAAGACATTTTACCTCTAGTGAAATTCTGCAGTTAATGACTTAATTTAGCCAATCATTTGATCAGGAAAACCATTTGAATGATAATAGAATTCTGCCATGAATATGTTATATGGATAAATCCATAAATGCTATTACATAAATGATTCAGGGTGACAGTGGACAAATGTGACACCCCAGGACTGCCCATATAAATCATTCAGACACTTAAATATGAGTTGGCAAATCCACACAGAATTGCACAAATTCCCAGCGCTGGCAAATAAATATTTATGACGCCCCCAATTCCCCTTTTCTCCCTGTCCTTGGTAATTGTGCGTGATTCATTTTGTTTTCTCGGTGGAAGAGGGAAAATCAATCTTAGAATATTGGCTAGGAGACATAAAGCATGCAGATTCCAAATGCCTGTGGTTTTGCAGAATATAAAACCTTCTCAGATACTCAGTCAATGTTCTCAGGAGAGAAATCCAGTTTAATCTTCAGTACATTTCCTTGTATTTTAGAGAAAAGAAAAATGTTTAGTTGTGAAGTTAACCTGGCAGGAAACTCAGACCGTAGCTGTTGGTTTAGACTGAGTGGATACTGGGAGGAATTTATGGGTGGTAACCAAACATCTCAACTGTTATCGGGGTATTCTAAAGACTTTTTTGTTATCTTTTCTCTTCTCATACATTTTCTATCTAAACGTCGATACATGAAGTGGCCTCTGCCTCCATTGCTACGCATTTGAAAACTGCCAGTTTGATTCCTGACACTCATGACTGATTTATTCCAGGTCTGAGCTACACTAAACCTTCAGACAACTCAAAATTTAAAGCATGCCTTTTTTTGGTTGCTGTTTCTTTAAAAGTTATTATTACTGCACTTTACAAGATCCAAAAATGAAAGTGTCTCTGGTTGCATGTTGAAGAGAAATGAACCAGGATTGTGAATGCAAATCAGCAGAAAATAACACATCATTAAAAAAACCTGCACTTGCCGTTTTCCTCTGCATCCTACGATGGCTCCTTGGGCAAAGGCTGAAAAAGAAAAAGCAGAAGGTCAGCTTTGAAGGAACAGAGGGCCAAGCTTCTCTAACATTGTACTCAACCATCCCTCAGCATACTGGCCTTGGACGCAGAGCAGAATATGTCAGTTTAAAGGCACAGATGGCACGTCTTCCAATACGTCTAAGGCAAGACAAAGGAAGCTGAAGGTTATTTTGTTCACTACCAGTTTTTATGACTGAGGACGCCACTTGTCTCTTCGACCAGAAAGAATGAGTAATAGCCACCTCATAATCTGCATCAACGAGTGAGAGGCCTCTCTTTGTTTCCATCAGTAGCATCACACATTAGCAAGGTGATAAACAGTGTTCCGCTTTGTTTCTTTGACGACGTAACTTCTCGCCTCCTACATTCATCTTAGGGAGGACACAACAACATGTTGTTTTCTCCTTGACCAGAGGAAGAAAACAGCTTCCTTGCCTTCTTAATATTGGTGAATGAGCCACTTTTGTGTAGATAATGACTCGGCTAATCATAATCAGAAAGCTAATGGTGTGTTTAGCCAATCAGAGGAGCCAAGGCGAGACGGCGGTCTGGGCAGCAAATTGGCATTCCCAGCAGCCGCTGCTCTCCTCTCGCCTGCGCCAGTGTCTTCTGCAGCAGCAAGGCAGACTTGGTATTCCACTGTCTGCCCAGCCTGTCGTTGTACGATGTGTCGCTCTGTCTGTCCGACTGGCGGACTGGCCTTGGCATTGTCGAAGAAATTCAGTCCTCTGAAGAGGCGCTGATCCATCACACCTCCTCAGCAGTATGTCATCTAAATGCTAAGTACTTCCACTGCATCTTTAAATCAAAACAAGAAAAGAAATGAGCACGGTGGAGAGCAGTTGCAAAGGATAAAAGCTTATAAGGGCACAACAGAATCTGCCATGCAAACCCTTAGCTTTTTGATTACATTCATTTTTGAGGCAGAGGAGAACTGAATGATGGGAATGAGAAACCCTGGGATCTTTTTATCCCTACAAATATACAATGAAAAAAGATAAGCAATAGCTACTGTTACACTCACCCCAAAGGTTCTTTCAAAGAAAAATAGTTTGTTGTTTGATTTCACTCCTCAAATCTTCATAAAAGTACCTGCGCTGCTCCCACACTGAGACTCCCTCCCTCTCCCTTGTCTCTCTGTCTCAGTCCAAGTCTTTGCTATTGATTGGAGCAATTCTTGAAGCCGGAGCAGACTGCTGAGGCGACAGGAGTGACCAGCACTATTAACTGCTGCTACTAATTAAAAGGGTAACAAGGTGAGTTTGGCCCCACGGGACGAATTGTGCGAGGGATGGAGTGGCTGTTTGCCTGCTATGCACACCGGTAAACAGTGCTCACCGCCTATGGTGTTTACAAGACGGGAATCCAAGGACATCGAAGACATATTCATCCCCTGCTGGCACAAGAGATGAGGGAGATTCACAGATAAGGAGTGAGACTGAGAGAGAAAAATCACACAGACAAGCTGCTAATTGCTTGCGTTGCGGTGAAACTGAAACATTTGGACTTTGTCTCTGAGCTTGGGGTGGCCTCGTTTCACCGCCACTTGTAAACATTGAGCACTGTGCATAAACGATAAAGTTACACCATTCAAATGAGGAGCACAGCATGGATCTTTGAGAGCATGCCAATAAAGATTGGCAAAAATATTAAGGGATTCAATTAACTTCCTTCCTTATCATCAGCACAGCATATTTCAGGATCAAAGTATAGTTCAGATACAGTATGCCTCAAATTACACAAATAAAATCCTCAGGTGAGAGGAAATGCCACAGCAGGTACAGCAGACGGTCTGTTTGCTCAGTGCTCAAGGGGAAACAAAGCAGAGACTGCACATTTGGTGGCACTTCAAGCTGCAAAATTGTCACCGGCAGCCCACCCTGCCATTATAGAGACAGGCGCTGTGCAATCACTGCAGTAACTAAGAATCTTTCCTCAGGTGTCTCTCCTAACAAGTGAGTTTCTGCACAGGACCTAGTGGGTTTCATCTAGTGAAGCCTCACAGAGGTCCCAGTCATCACCAGCCACCGGAGCTGCTGTTGTTTTTAGGTTATCAAGCAAAACTATAGCTTAGTGAAGACCCTGATGCATCATTCTCAGAGGATGAGCCTGCTACAACTTCTAAATCATAGATGCATCACACGCATCTTCAACCTGGCAGCACAGAAGATCTATACAATCAGCCCAGTTTCAAGGTGGGTACCCAAGATTAGTGTCACCAATTCAGTATCTGAATGAATGTGAAATATGGTCACAATCTCCCCCTCTGTGCCTGAGTTATGGCGCTGAATAATAAACCTACAGTTCTCTAAAATGCTCATATCTGGAGGGAACTGCAAACTCTGTGGGTCTGTCACGATGAGCAGCCGGGCTCATTAGATGAGAGGTAGAGATGGAAAACTGTTATTGCTGCGCAGCTCTAACTTGACATCATGAAAACTTCACATCTTTACGGAGTTTTCAGATTTTGTTAGTTCCAAAAGCAGTGGTGTAGATTTTTGTACTTTACCTGAGCATCTTAGTACGTATTTCAAATTTATGCTACTTTCGACACGTACGCCAGTACATTTCAGATGGAAATATTGTACTTTTTAGTTCACTACATTTATCTGACTACTGTACTTACTAGTTACTTTACAACACATATCCTAAACCTATTATCATATACTAAGTGATATAATGAATATAATAAATTGTTATACAGTAAATAAATCATATCAGCCTCCGTAACAATAATTTAACAGTCTAACAAGGTCGAGCACAGAGTTAATTTTAGTACGTAGTGAAAAATGTGCTTTTATTCTTTAAGTATGTTTTGTTGATAATGTTTTCATACTTATGTAAGGTGTAGGACTTTTACTGGTAACTACGCATTTAGAAATTGCTACTTTTATTTAAGATCTGAGTACTTTTTCTACCAATGTCTACAACTATTCTTTTTTTTAATGCTATGAAAATCTGCCAAGGAGGGTCTTGAAACTGGTTTCAGGTGTGCAATTATTGCAGTGATTATCAAGCCTGTGTCGATTGTCATGATGGACAACACAAATTAAGCACGTTTCAAGAGCGTATTGAATAACGGGGGCCATAACATGGCTGAAATAGCAAATATTTACATTTTAAAATCACTAGCATGCTAAAAGAAGGAAAAGAAACTGAAATGCTAAGCTAAAAGAAATGTAACTATTAACCAGAGCTGTCAAATAAAACTTGTGCTGTAAAAATAGCAATAGTTGGTATAATATGATGCAACAAGAAAATATTTCAAGTTCATAGTTTGTAGTATTAGAACATTTTAACAGCTGGATGTGTTTGCTTTCTGCACCAGAACCTGGTCTGTGGTTATGTTATTAGGATGATTGCAGCTCCTTTAATTGGACAGCTATGTTGGCTTGTAGCTGGGAGCATCATGGGGCAGCAGCACTGAACAATTTATTACAAATACATAGGCAAAAGATCCAAAGGGTTCAGGACCATCACACTTTCGAAAGAGGATGCTGCTGAACATTCTTGAAAGTGTCCAGCGCATAGAAAGCTTTCTGCATTACTTATTACAAAAGCTGTGTTGAAATGTGGCCTTTGGCTTTGACAGTTTCACACCAGACAAAATTCTGGAGACAACCAGCGTGCAGGGTAAGACACGAATGGCAGTTCAAAGCCTGGCAATGACAGAACTTCAAATAGCAGAGCTGGGTACAGTGTGCTGAAAGTGACAGCAGAAGGGACAACATCCACTGTGGGTCACAGATTGCACAGAGAGGGGGGCTACGTACATCTGACAAGGTCAAACTGACAAAAGAACTGTTTTAATAGATAATGGCAAGTACCAGAGGAAACAAAAACAACAAACAATGTTTTGCTTTTTTTTTTTAACACCGTATGAATGAATACCAAAGGAAACATTAGAGCTGAAATGTCACCATGCAGTATGCCTGCACAATCACACACCTATGAAAGAGAAACAGGGAAATGTAGTGGTGGGCTTGCATTAGCTGATTCTCCTTCCTCTGATGCCTCCTTCCTCTACATCTCTATCAATCTAACCTATTTCAATATATTTTCTGCATCACTCCACACGCTATCGCCTCAAGACTGATGATCGTGTCGCGGCATCCGACAAACAGATGAGGAGAACCCAAAGGAGAGCATTTTTCTTTTCTGCTTGATAAATAGAACAGCTGCAAATGAAACTGAAATATTTGCTTTTCAAATGTAACCTCTGTGCACTATGTGTATGTGCATGCATGTTGTTTGAACACCTGTCATTTTATAAATTTACATCCACAGGCAAAGCAGCCTGACTACAGTGCGTTACCCCTGAGGATCCAGAGAGGGGCTGTCAGACAATATGAAGGGAGGACTGTCAGTTCAAACTGGAATGTGAATGAAAGCCTGGCGGTGGGCCAGCAAAACATGAAAACTGAACCCCTGCTCTTTAGTCTGATGCATCTATCCGAGAAAGGATGATGGTGCATTCAGTTCATCCGACTATCAGCAAACTTAAAGATTAGTTTCTGTTCATTACAGATTTGCCTTCATCTTGGCAGCTACAAAAAACAAAACTTCAGTGAAAGTAAAACTCTGCTTCCTTCAATCACACACTACTGAAATAGATTTCAATAATTGTGCTCAATTGTTGGAATTTACTTGCTGGTGCACAGAATTTAATCATATCAACTGTGAATGAGACTGAAAACCAGCAGAGCATTGAACGACATGGTGCACTGCATGCATATCTAATATTTGAAAACGTTCTGGCCTGGTTTTTCTATGTATTTTCAAGATGCAAAAATGTCTCTAATGACCTCCAGTCCCAATTGCCTTGTTAATATTTTCCTGCTGTAATAGCAACAAAACTATTTACCACACATCCTCTTACTCAGGGCACATTTTTACTCTGCATATCCTTCAGAGCCTTCGGCACAAGAAGTTACTATTCAGGAAACCACCTACTTTGCTTCTCTTATTATGCAATTTATTTTGGCTAAATTAATGCTGCTGGTCACAGCGCTGTAGCACTCAATGAAAGTTGTCTCTTCATTATAGACCACCTTTATCTAAAGATGGCACCCCACAGGGAATACAAGCAAGCGTGCAAAAGATTCTAAAGATGACAAATACAACAGCTGCAAAAGAGGAAAAAACTATATTTTAACCTAAAAAAATGCACTCAAATTATGTAAAAGGCTTAAAGTACTTACGTGCTAATGAAATTGCAAATAAAAGCGAAAGCCAAAAGAGCACTAAAAGACCTCTTGAACAACAGATATTTCTTCTCAGCAGGATGGGCTGTTTAGATAAAGACTTGGTAGAATCAAGAGAAAATGTGCCGATTAAAATGGAATCACATTCACAGACAAAAGATTGGCTGATAACAAGAGCCATTGCCACCTGTATTCATGCTTCAGCATTTGCTTGTCTTTCTAAAACATTTTTAGCAATATTATCGTTGTTTCTAACACTTGTAGTACAATACTCTGTGCTTGATGCACACAAATCATTACTAGCAATTTAGAAGCTCAAATATGACATGCAATTCTTTGTGTTCACAAAAGCAATATTACATTTGTGCAACAGGTAAGAGAACTGTGTGACTGTTGACATCTGTTTCATTTAAGAAGGATATTTAAAAAAGCTATAATTGAAACATCTAATTATAATTATTATTACTATTTCTTCTTCTGCCAAAGTTTGTTTGACTTTTATCAGAATGTGAAATCATACATTTGCTTTGGATGATGTTGCCTAGCAACATGGGCAACTTAGGCTCCAACCACAAGCAGCCAAAGGACACGCTCAGGACAATGAGAAAGGGCACTGTGCATCTGATTGAGAACATACAGAGATTTCCTTCTGTCACATGAACATTATTATTATCCTTATCATCCTTAATATTGTTGTTGTTATTTCTATTATAATTAATAGCAAGAATATTGGTAAAAAAATAAGAATAATAGTAATACTAAGAATACATGTTTTCTTAATGAACAAAGCCTGCATTTACATTATATTTTCCAAATTGTTGAAAAAAAATTCATGGAAAACCACCAATGTGTTAGTAGATCTCTCGGTACTCTCTGACTTCCTTAACGTGTCGGTGGCACCTGGCCACAAGTTGTAGCTGGTTGCAGTGTTTAGTTATCCCATCTCAGGGCATATTTTGGGTACTATCTTTAGTTTTGGTGATCTAGTAAGGATACTGAGTCACTGTACCAGACAAGTTCCTGTATAGTGGCTGCATTCATAGTATTACAAGATTTTGTAATAGTTTTTGGATAACAGTGGAACTCCATGGCTCACAGACAGTAATGAAACACATCAGGATAAATTAATCATTAGTGGTCTTCATCATGAGATTTATCATGTGTAAGATGTTGCCTGTACGGCAATAATTCCACCTGCTTCTTCTACAGTTTGAAATAACTCACTCAAATAAATTCAACAGAAGTTGAGCTGCAGCTGATGGAAAAGTAAAATCATGTCTCCACAAGATTAGTTTTTATCAGCTGTTTTGAAATATAAAGAACCACCTGAAATGGATGATATGCTAGGAGATTTTCAACAGTGCACCAGAGACTCAGCTTTTAATCATATTGCTTTCTATTTACTCTTACTTGAATTTCAAATATTTCATGTACAAAATACTGAAACATGCAGTTGCTGTGTAAATATACTCGTCCTGAGATCAAGTCTAAAAATAGAATGTTTGAAAATATTTTTTAGATACCAAATAAGTCTGGAATTCGCCCGAGAATGCATTTTTTCTCTTGTCCCAACCCCCTGATGACCAAACTGAATCTAAAAAAAATGTTACAATGAAATTTAAATGTCCTTTTTTAAATTATTTTTTTCATTTATGTCTCTTGTAATTATGAGATTTTTTTAATCAACATAATATATTAAATCATTTTTATTATGCATGGAATGTGTGTCCCACAACAACCCTGTTAGCAGAACCTTTTTAGCTGGTCGAAGAAGAAAACACGTGAATCACACAATCCACTGGAATTAACATCACCAGCTTTCCAAAAGAATGAGTAGAGCAAAGCTAGGCCTCTCTTCTATGTTTCATATTTTCATAACATTGTCAGCCTTGATTGAATGTCTCACTCTACCTCATATTATCAAGACAAGACAAATTCCTTTGAATTTTTCCCATCAGTAAGTTTGCCCTCTTGGTCAGCAGTAACAGCTAACTAAAAATCTAGCTTTTATTCCTGAGAAAAAAGCTAACATTAGCATGGATTAGCAACCCTGTTACTGTGATTAGTGTAAGGTAAGCAAACAATAAATAAAACATGGAATACAATTGGTACCCTTGATGTGTAAGCTGAGTCAAACAAGCCTTCGATAGTTTATTACCTATTATTGATGAATATGGAGCAGAAAATAGTAAAAAAAAAAAAAAAAAAAGATTTATTTTCCAAAAAGTTTAGAGTCCAAATGTCCTCCAATTCTGGAATGACCAATGTCCTTCTTTATCCTTTTACACTAATGATATGAAGCCAACCACAGCTCAGTCATCTCCACGGCTCTCCACCCTCACCAACTAATCAACAATTCATTTTAAGACAAACAGTTGTGTTGCTGACAGAGCTTGGGAGCTTGGTTTGTTGAGTTGCCTTTTGAAGTAAGCTCATTAGGAGTCTGTCTCTGGTCAGATGGGCTGCCAGCAGTGACCATGGCGACACATGACTTGGCTGCCTGGTCATTTGTCGCAGACACTGAGGCCTTTATAACTGAGGTGCTAGCAAGTGTTACATAACGGCACTGTGGAACTACATCATCTGTCCATGAAATTTCTCACTTCTTATGAAAGAGGTGAGAAATTCATAACTCCTTCATCACTGCACAGGAACATTTGCATTTACAAATGCAGTTTTCTAATCATATTTTTCAAAATGTTCTATTCAAACGCCTCTTTTCAGTTTTTTTTTAATTTCCCATAGAGATACACCTTCTACTTTTTCCTCCTGTACAAACACAGACTTCTGTGTCATATGGCAGCCTTTCAAAAAGCCTGCAGTGTTAACTGGCTATGATGGCTTCATGTTTACAGCAACCCTGGCAGGACTACACACATTCCACTAGCTTTTTGCCCCGGCCGACGCTGGAACAAAGAGCACATAGCTGGAGGAGGGCCACCAGAGCAGAAAAAAGACAACGCTAAAAAACATGATGCAAGCCTCTGTGACCTACTGGGTCACATAGTGTGTGTATGTCAGTGCTTCCCATTTTACAACTCTCCTTCGTTTTGCAAAAAAATGTCCAACTAGAACTGCTCTGTTTCTCTCCAGGCTACACACTAGCCAAACAGTGGCATTTGTTGTGTGGGTGTAGGAAGATTTTTTTTCCAGCTACTGTCAAGTATTGTCTGTGGGACGAAACCGCGGTCTGAATAAAATCAAATCAGGGTTTTAAGTACTTACGTTTCATAATTTTAGCTCCCTCAATCCTGTAACATAATATTTAGGAAAATAGTCGGATCCTATGCTGCATTGAAGAGGAGCTTCTGATTTGTATAGTTTCAATTTGAGGCCATGATTTTGCAGAGGAAAGGCATTAGCAAGGGCTGATATTAGAGCTCAAATGCTCTCAACAACACTCTGACTGAGCAGAGAGCAAGTGATGCAATCTCACAACCCTCTTGCTTGACTGAAAGGAGAAAACTCATTTCACTGTCCTAAATTCTGCCTGTATGTCTTGTCAATTTTCCACATGACGACGATTTCCAGCCTTTGTAAGTTCACACACATCTAACACACAACTGTGCTTTTGTGCAAACTAGAAAC
The DNA here is from genome assembly GCF_021347895.1 of Acanthochromis polyacanthus. Lineage (NCBI taxonomy): Eukaryota > Metazoa > Chordata > Actinopteri > Pomacentridae > Acanthochromis > Acanthochromis polyacanthus. Next base: position 17,603,961 of record NC_067118.1, read on the forward strand.
TCATACACACACACCCTTGTCAAGTATATGAAACCAACCTCGTACCGCCCTGCCCCAGCCTCCCTGAATTACACTCTCCACCTCGGAGAATATCATATGTAGACCTTTCAGCGGCTCACTAGTGAAGACAAATTGCCAGCTTGTTTGGAAGGGGGTGGAGGGGCTCCAGAGAGTGATTCATATTAATGGCTAGCTGGCAGTGAGGAGCGGGCTGCATATGCAAACTCCATTAGCAGGTTAGGCTGAAGTGTGTGACCTGGCAGTGCCACCATGAGCTGTGCACTCAGGAGGGTAGGCGGTGAGCTGGAGGCTGTGATCACAAAGAGGTGCAGGTGCAAGGAAATGTTTGTAATATGGGCGTGATGCATTTAGGCTGGTATATCACTTCACCAACATATAAAGTTTTTGTTTTGTTAAGACATCAGTGTCAGATTGATTGGTCTTATATAAAGGTCATTCCGTGTCAACTCAGCAAAGGTGATTACTTGACCATCTCAGAATCTGTCGAAACTTTCCAGGAATAATCTTTGGCATCTGAAATTGAAATCTGCCCATTTTTTAGCTGAAATGCCAAGATTTTCAGAATTTTTCACCAGCTGGAAATTGATCAAGATGCAACTTCCAGATGTTTATATCTCTTGAGGTAGATAGTATGTCCTGAAGTCTTCCGTTTTTCAGGAGATGTTCACAAGTTTCTGGGGAATGGTGAGAATGCAGGCCTCAGTTCTATGCTTAAGACCTCTCAGATTCAGGATTTGTTCAAAAATTGCAAAAAAAAAAAAAAAAAAAGGATTATCAAAAACTTTGAAAAAATGCATCTCTATACACAGGAGGGCTGCAAAGTGATGCAGTGGGTAGTGCTGTTGCCTTGCAGCCAGAAGATCCCCAGTTCACGTTCCGGCCTGGGCCTGGGATCTTTCTGCATGGAGTTTGCATGTTCTCCCTGTGCATGTGTGGGCTTCCTCCCTCAGTCCAAAAACATGCTTAGGTTAATTAGGGATTCCATATTGTTTGTAGGTGTGAATGTGAGTGTGATTTTTTGCCTTTATATGTAGCCCTGTGATAGACTGTTGACCTGTCCAGGGTGTCCCTTGCCATAAGTTAGCTGGGATAGATTCCAACCCCCCACGACCCTTATGAGGATTAAGTGATGTATAGATATTGGATGGACAGATAGATTGATAATGCATAGGATCGACATGATTGTTGTTATTGTTAGAATAACATCTGAATGACATTATCAATTCTTGGAAAGCTTGCATGTGTTAGCAGACATGGGAGTTTTGGCCAATCAAAGTTGACACAGGTAGAAAAAATAAAAAAAAGATAATTAATTTCCAAATGGCCAGACGGACAACTTTAATCATGGGTAGATTGATGAAATTTGGGATAGTGAAAGATGGAAGTATCATCTACTTGTGTGCAAGCTTCAGTATCCTTCCATGTTGTATTCATGCTAAAATAATCCATTTACTTAACCATCTAATGTCTTCAATGATTTAGTTGAATTATTTGGTTGAATAGATGAAATTTCCAATTCACCACAGATTTACTGAAAATTTCCACTGGGTGAAAAATTCTGAAAATGTTGGAAGCTTTACAAAATAGCAGATATAGGGTTTCAGATGCCAAAGTTTCAACAGATTCTGAGACAGTCAAGTAACCAACCTCCCCTAATCTTGCTGAGTTGACACAGAATGACCCATAATCGCCATTATGGCCAGTAATCTGAACAGTCTTCCACATAAATTTGCACTGGGGTTATATTTTCTGTTTCATTCAAGCCTTTTAAGGTTTTAATATGCTAGTGGTCCTATATTTTAAATAAATAAATAATAAGTGTATAAAGATGCAAAGACAACAACTTAGGTGTGAGTAGATAAAAACATTCAAGTTTGGTCATTCATTAAAGCCCTGAAAACCCATCTATCTTACATTTTTAAAAGGTTTTCTATGAAATAATCTTTTTCTGTCACAAAATATCTTAGATGTAGATCTAAGAAGTTCCCATTTCTTTCTCCAATCACCCCTCTGCAAGTCACTGCAGCTCAAGCACGCCAGCTCACCTACGACTCTGTTCAAACGCTGCCATATATGTTTGAACTCGAAGCTGATTCTGAAGAAGAATAATGATACCGACAGGGTTTTTGGGTGTGTTATATGACTGAAGTAGAAAATTACATTTTTACTGAGAGATTCTCGCATGCATTTGTTACCAATTGTATTAGCACTCTGCTATAGAGAAAATAACAAGAAGCATCTGACAAGAAGTTTGATTTCTTGTTGAATGCTTGACATTGATAACAGAAAATAACCTTCTGTGTACATAACTACAGCACAGCGTGTTGTAAATCAAGTATTACATTTTTAGAAAGTGCTTATCAATTCTAAATAGGAGGAAAAATTAGGTGTTACCATTTCATTGTTTGACTGTCGTTGAAGTTTCTTTTGTAAAACCTGCTGTACATTACGCCTGGATTATTTTTATAATGACATTTTAATGGCACTCTTGAGCTTGAGAAATCTATACACATATTACATTTTCATAGCAATGTATATTTTAATTGCAATAAGTTGAATAAATTACTCAGTCTTATTACAGAGATTGCTGCAGTGGTTGTTTCATTTGTATTCTGGTGTATGGTGGGTCTGGGAATCTAAGTCAACACAGAACATTGGCAGGCCACAACATTTTATGCAGATGGTCATAAGGCAGGCAGGAGACGGTGTGTTAATAGAGTAGCGGTCAGTGATTGGTCTGCATGTTGGAACTAAACAGTGACCAAAGGTAAGGAGATAGAAGAGTCTGGCATACAATAAAGAGGTGAAGACATCAAGGAGTCAAAACGATAGATGGCTGCAGACTGTATCCAGAAAACACTTGATGAGTTCATATTACAGCAGTCACCCATGGATTCCTCTTTAATCAGTAGCAATTATACATTGATTAAATGTGTATTTGTCCTTAACTAGCAGTCTGTGAAAACTGCACATATTTGTAATGCTCAGCTAGTAGTTAGTGGTGAAAATTTGAAAATTATAAATATGCTCTTCATTACTAGTTTCTATTAATCAAACATTGAGAAAATGATTAAAAATATTGTTAATGTTGCTATTCGTATACCTTGCTGGCCTCATAGTGTCAAGTTTGGCACTAGAGGAAAGGCCATGGGGCTGTTAGAACCAAAGGAAATGATCCTAATGGGAGCATGACTGTGTTGTATTCGATTAACAGTAGCCTGCCTTTTTGATTAGAGGATTTCTGCTATGCAAAGTTTGTGTTTTGGCCTGAGGGTGGCTCATGTCCAGCATACAAAAAGTTTCCTCCTCTGAGGAGGAAACCTGCACTTAGCAGTCTGCCTTTAGATTATAAAATTTCTAATCTACAGTTTGTACTGATAATCAAAGACTTCAAAGCCCAAACAGAATTCATCCTAAAAGGGCCCTAAAAAATCACAGAAAAATGAATAGAAACTCTGTCATATGATTTTAATATTACCCAGCATGAAAACAATGAACAAACCAAACTACTGTCCAATATTTACTAAGATGTCTTTCTCTCTGGGTTGACATTTCCATTGTCAGAGCTCAATCCTGGGCAATATTGTCAGTAGGTCGGCTTTTATTAAGTCAGTAAAACATCATGTGTGCTGGATGACTATTAACAACGACAACAGAGACCGATCCCTGAAAACAGATACATAAGTATGTATCAGGTACATATTAACATATCACATTTCATTAGTGTTTCAAGCATAAGCACTTAATCATTCTGAATTAGCTGCTAAATAATGTATTTTTAACTGTAGTGACCTCACGAAAAATGTACTTATACAGACTTGATAAGCTCACGAGAAAAGATTGTAGATATGTGTCTTGATACTGAATTCAGTGTGACAAATTGCTATCACACTCTGACATAAAATTGATATTAATAGTACATTCTATTTTGTCAGATACATTTTGTTTCTACATAATGTGCTGCTATCAGATACATTTGTCTCTTTATCTTATCTTCTAACTCCACCTACATTAAACCTGTGCACCACAGCATAAATAACAAGCACAGGCATAATTAGATTTCAGAAACCTGCACTGTCTTGCTGAATGCCAGTATGTGATATGATTATAATCATGTGACGACAGATTTTCTCACAATTAAAACTCCCTCTCTGCGCTGATCTTCTCACTGATACACGCTGATGTGGACAGACAGAGGTCGGCTAGTGGCCGGGCGGCAGCCAAGACCCCCATTCTGTTCGCGCTCTCTCCCCATCCTTCTCTCCACACACCAGCCTGATCAATCCTCCTTGTGGATTTCTCATTTTCATTTATCTTCCAGAAAATGCTTTCCATCCAGATTTTTCAAGTCTTACAACAAATACTTCTGCATACCTTCTTTCTTCTACTGCCAAATCCTTCCTATCCCTGACCCCTCAAAAATAAAAATACAAACAAAAATATAATAAAACACCAGCTTAATTTGAGAATAACTTCTGGAATAAAATCTGCTCAGCAACAGCTAATTAAGAACATGCAGTGGGATGCATAATGTGCATTTTTGCAAATGTACAAAAGCAAAACACTATAAATGTGCTGTCAAGATGCATCACGCCATCGTGGGAATGCGTGCATGAAATCTGCCACAGCTGCCCAGGGCTGCTGGACGGAGGAGGCAGAGGAGAGATGAAGAGACATCAAGTGAGAAACATAAGAGAGAGTGAAAATCAGCAGACCCAGTCAGAGGTTGACCTTTGGCCTTGTGTACCTCACGGCGAGGACAGCGGTCCATCCTGCTCTGTCCATCTTGTCATCTCTTGCTGACATCCTCATTCTGTATTGTGCTGCTTCACTCGTGCTGTCTATTTAAGTTACTTCACTCTGATTCTTTCTTTTGTCTTCCTTCTTGTTTTGACATCTTCATACCTGAGGCAGATATCAGTGTGTCTGCAGCTATGTGAACAACCTTATTCCCTTTAATAACACCAAGGTACGTTACATTAAAAGGAACCTTTTGATTTGTAAATCAGCCACACTGATAAATCAGCTAATATTATCTTATGGCAGAAAAAGTTATGTAAAACATAATGATATATGTTTTAAAATCCAGTGTTTCTGAGGACGTATATTATCCACATTACAATAAGTCCAGGTCAGTATTGTTGGGCAGGAAAGACAACAATGGTACAGGCAAAAAGGTAATGCATCACCAACAAAGTAATCTGTGGGAATCCATTTTTGTAGTAACGTGAGCTGGTCAAGCCATTTAAAACCATAGACTGTTAAGTTTGCCGTGTATGATTACAATGGTTACATGGCTACGGAAATACTGATCTGGGTGTATTTAGACTTTCAACAAAAGCATGCTGACCAGAAGCCATGTGTCATCTGTCATTGTGGCCCATTGCTAGCAAAAACCACTACAATGCTTTTGTCCACGCAAACACAGAAAACTTCAGCCTTCAATCTCATTAAACAGTAAGAGGCTCCAGCAAGTGTACAATACAGCTTCTGAAATGCTTGTTTTCTGCCTTATCATTTAATATGCATGTAATTGAATTAGTATGTGACAAATAAAGTGAGCCAATTGTCACTGTCATGAAGCTCTCTCAGTCTCTCAATAATAAGGCCAACTGAGAGAATGCCAAGAGTGTGTCACGATGTCATCAAAGCAAAAGGGGGCTACTTTAAGGAATCTAAGATATACAACATACTCTGCTTTGTTTAACACTTTTTTGGTTTACAACATAATTCTATATGCGTTTTTTCATAGTTTGGATGTCTTCAGGATTAATCTACAATGTAGAAAGTAATTACAATAAATAATAAAAACCACTGAATAAGAAGGTGTGTCTAAACTTTTGACTGGTGCTGTACTTCCAGGTCATCTCACACCTGGGCATCTTAAAGCCAAATACACTGCCGTTCAAAAGTTTGGGGTCACCCAGGCAATTTCATGTTTTCCATAAAAACTCACACCTTTATTCATGTGTTCACACAATCGCTCAAGGGTTTTCTAATCATCAATTAGAAGACCCTATTACTAGGGTCTAACACAATGTAGCATTAGAACACAGGAGTGATGGTTGCTGAAAATGTTCCTCTGTACCCCTATGTAGATATTCCATTAAAAATCTGCTGTTTCCAGCTAGAATAGTCATTTACCACATTAACAATTTCTGGATTGTATTTCTGATTAACATAATGTTATCTTCATGGAGAAAAGATGCTTTTCTTTCAAAAATAAGGACATTTCTAAGTGAGTCCAAACTTTTGAATGGTACTGTACATGCCTAAAAACTACTGTGACAGTTCCAAAGTTCAAAATCAACCAGTACCTGCAGAAAGTCACTATTAAACAAACATATTCAGTACATTCAAATGTTAGCATTTTAGCTAGGAATATGTTCCCATCTACGTGGAGCAGTGGAGGGAGGATAACTGTGTTTCTTGGACATGGATTATCTGTCAACCCTCTACCACCAAAAACAACTGGGAGGTGATGGTCACCTGGTGAGAAACCTAGCTTGGATGGTATAGAAGAAAAGAGAACTGTTACATTTCCATTGAGCACAGAGTTGCATGGTGTGAAGTTTCCAAGTGTAAGCACACAGCAAACAGTGAGACCTGTATCCATGGTGACTCAGCTGCTCTTAAGGTAAGCAGTGGTGCCTCAAGAGCGATTATTGTTTTTTTCTATGAATTCTTTATTTACTCATGGCTTTCAAATACATTTATAATGACTTTTTAATGCTACTACAAAAACAAAAAATAAAAGATCAAGTTAACTTTCATCCAGACTGACAAGGGAAAGTATGATAGCTTTGAGCTTCCTGTGTATTGTTTGTTTCTCTGCTGAATCAAATGAGAATTAATCAGTGCTCAGTCAGCACTGCAGCACTGGCAGCTCTGAGGCATTGGATACAAGTTGCACTGTGAGAGGAACCTACAAAGGACCAGATGACACCATATTGGGGGTTTTAAATATTCAACATGTTTTGTGTTCATTTATATCTCGAACAAAGTCAGGGAGAGGTCATACACTGTTATATTTTTTTCAGCACCACAGTGATATTTTAAAAATCTGTTCGCAAAAATATTTAACTTGTTTTGTTTGAACAAATTCATTCTTTTATTAGAGTTAGACAAACATGCTGTTAAGCCGTCCCATATTGGTTAAGAATTTCAAGCATATTCCAAAGCAGATGTTTACCTATAAATTTAAATAGTTAGTTTAATTAGATAAGATGTCCTGACCAACCTACAGAAATGCAGCATTCTGCATTGAGAAAGTCCTTTAAACCTGGATGCTGACGTGCTGTTTGACTAAAATGTGCTGCGGGGCTGCGGCTTCACATGACACCATCAGCTAGTGGGGGTTACTCTTGCTGAAAATGTAGGCTTGATGCTGTTAAGTACATATGACGTATGTTAATGTCATGTCTTGTGAATTACCGTGACAGTCTTGATGCGACCACTGCCCCTGGTGCAGGTCCAGCCGGATCGGTTGAACAGGAGGCTGCAGATCTCCCCCTCTAGGCAGGGAGCCATCTCACACCACTGCCGGCTCCGTACAATTCGCGCTGTGAGGGGGAAAGACGTGAGGGCAAAGAAGTAAATTAGAGAAACACGCACATTCACAAAGCCAGAGAAAGACTTCAGAATGTCGAGGATTCCTGGAACAAGCAAAACTGTCCTTTTTCTGCTCACCAGAGAGGAAAGCATTCTCATATGTCTAAACGCCTATAGTGTTTTAATGACGTTCTTGTTGAACTAGCATGTCTGAATTGCCTGTGGTAGTAACCTTTACAGACCAGCTGGCGGACCATAAATTACTCACTTGCTAATGCTAGCTTTCACTGCAACTGCACAGAACGATGTCTTTTCCCTTTGACATTTTGTCCCAATTAGTACTCCTGAAAGGGTTTCCAAGGCAGTTATAGCAAAAAACTAATTTTACACCATAAGGTTGATGGATTTCATTTTTTAAGCTAAACTGCTGCCATGGGCAATGTACCAAATACATACAAGCACTTTAGTAGGAACACCTGTGCATTTAGTGCAATCCAGTACAACAACTCTGACATCAATTCTGCTTTTTCCAGTATGCATTTTTTTTTCTTTTTAAATTGTGGTGGTATACCCTTATTCATGTTAACCCTCTGAACCCCAAACAATTTCTGTGTTTAATAAATGGTCTGTCTCTCTGTCTGTCTGTCTGTCTGCAACATTTCTTGAAAACGGACCAACGTATTTGGATCACATTTTCAGGGAAGATCAGAAATGACACAAGGATCAACTGGTTAGATTTTGGCAGTGATTATTATTGTTTGGATCCTCAGATTTGTTAAAGATTTCTGTATTATTACGAGATAGCGGCATGGCGTCACTGTAACTATGACAACAAGTGAACACCACATTAGCTGCCTGCTGACGATCACATGATTGCGATCCTTCTACAAATCGACCACTGCGGACTTATCAGGACTTATCCATTGGAAATGATATATGGAACAATTGATTAAATTGTGAGGGTTCCCGCCGCCTGGCATAAATTTAGGTTACGCGAAACAGTATCCATACATAACATACACATGCATAACCCATGCCTGTGCTCAGTGCAGTCATTTTGTTTGTGGGTACATCCATATTAAATGTCCACATTCTGTGTTGCCTTGATTTCTGCTCATCAATAACTAATAAACAAATGTTGCATTTCAAAAAAAAAATGCTGCCTTTCTGACAACGCCATATGGGGGAAATGAACAACCTTTGCAGAGTACTGCACTCTCTGAGTGCTTTTCTTTTTCGTTATGGGCTAATTTTTCGCAACAATATGAGATCCTGCACTTCTATGGAAACAGTACAATAATGCACAGTCATCTTTTGTGCAGTATGATACATTTCATGAATCATAAAAAAGAAAAAAATAATTTTCAGTTTTTTTGATTATTTATTTTAAGAATGTCTGTAATATTCTCAGTCATCCAAGTAATGGTAAGCTTTAGATATTTTACCTGTCACCTGACAGGTTCCTCAATGAAAACAGAATAAGCCTCTTGGGTAAAAAGTGAAATGTCTTCAACAACCAAAAGGAGACGTCCAGTTGCTTTTTTACTGAAGCTCTTAGGGATGTTCTGTGCAAACACAGCCCAGTTAGCCAAAAAATCCCTGAATATTTGTCACATGTTGGTTGCAGATGAGTCACTAACAACTTCACTGTAGTGCCAAGGAACACAGAATTTTATTTTTACAGGATCTATTTAGAGTGAACTGTTTTTGGTGAATTTTTAAATAAAAAGACAGGTAGTTCAAAATCCAACAATTCTGTCTCGTTTCACAATTTATAGCTTTGATAAATTGTGTCATTTGGACATAAAACTGAACCCTACCATTGTACCTGTAAGTGAGTACAAATGAGTAGTTCATATTTACTATCAATTAAAATATGTGTTCTATTGGTCTGGGTGTCATTTTGTGTCTTGTGTTGTTTGGTGACACCTGAGGTAACAGGAAAGTGGTCAGAGAATGAACAACAAAGCTCCCTGACTAGATCTGATTTGAGGACACTGCAGTTCATTGTCATTGTCCATCACAGCTGAGGCCCTTACTTTCAAAACTGTGTATTTGTGCTCTCAATGTAATGCCGAGTTCTGTGGGAGAACCACTAACCTAGCACTGACAAACACAGTAGCTAAACAGATGCAGCAGAATCTGAGGTTTTTGTTGCAAGAAATGTGCATCTTTGTCCAAAACTCATGTCAACATTACCCACAATGCAACTTCATCGCCAGATCAATCAGAGATTTGTTAGTGCTAAGACAGGGGTGACATACAGTTGTGTTCAAAATAATAGCAGTCCAACATCACTAACCCGATTAATCACTGTTTGGAAGAAATAGCATTTCTACATGGCAAGTAGAATAACAGAAAACCACCAGACCCAACAGTCATGACATGCACGCTGCTGATTCTATGTAACTGAACCATTTATTAAAAGGAGCATGTTTAAAATAATAGCGATGTGGAGTTCAATCAATGAGGTCATTTGTCCTGTGAAAAAAAACAGGTGTCAAACAAGTGAACCTCATTTAAGGACAAAGGGGTCAAATGTTGTGCATGTTGGTTGTAGTGCATTTCTCTCTGAAAACTTGAGTAAAATGGCTCATTCCCGACAATGTTCAGAAAAATGGTATACTTTGATTTAAACGTTGATTGGAGAAATGAAACCATATGAAGAAGTGCAGAAAATGATAGGCTGATCAGCTAAAATGATCTTAAATGCTTTAAAATGGCAACCAACACCAGAAAGACGTGCAAGAAAATGAAAAACTACAACTTGAATGAATCAAAGAACAGCCAAAATGGCAAAGACTCAACCAATGGTCAGCTCCAGGGAGATCAAAGAAAGTCTAAAGTTACCTGTGAATATTCTAACAATTAGAAGACGCCTATGTGAAGCGAAGGTATGGGCAAGAAGCCTCGGTAGAGTCCCATTGGCACAACATTTTCTGGACTGATGAAAGCAAGACTGGTGTTTTTGGGTCTAGGGGCCATGATATGGGGTTGTTTCTCATACTATGGTGTCAGGCTTATTTATCGCATACCAGGGATCATGGATCAGTTTGAATACATCAAAATACTTGAGGTCATGTTGCCTTATGCTGAAGAGGAAATGCCCTTGAAATGGGCATTTCAATAAGACAACGACCCCAAACACACCAATAAGCAGCAGCATCTTGGTTCCAGACCAACAAGATTAACGTTATGGAGTGGCGAGCACGATCCCTGAACCTTAATCCAATAGAGAAATTGTAGGGTGACATCAAAAATAGTGTTTCTGACGCAAAACCAAGAAATGCAGAGAAACTGTGGAATGCAGTCCAGCCTGGGCTGTAATACCTGTTCACAGGTGCCAGAATGTGGTTGACTCCATGCAACACAGATGTACAGCAGTTCTCAGAACCAGTGGTTATACAGCTAAATATTAGTTCAGTGGTTCACAGGACAGCTAAATCTTCAAGTATTTTTCAGTTCATACGGAAAATCTTTGAGTTTGTAAAAAAAATGCAGTCATATCTATTTTGTTGAACAGCATAATATTACTTTTTCTTCACTTTCTGTAAATTAATAGCAAATTTGATTTTTCTTCATGTTTTGATTTGGAATGAAATGTGCAGTGGTCCCAATGCATTTGTGTGTATGGAAATAAAAGCTTTTATAAGGATTTAAAGCTTTAGTCATTTTTTAAAAACATACTGCTATTATTTGAAACATAACTGTATGTAGCCCCTAGTCTCAACCACAGATGAATAGTGAGTTCCCGAGATCTATTAAGCTCACTTCCTGCACAGCCCAGATTTCATTCTTTCCTTTTAAACTTGTCTTCAGCCTCAACTGACAATGACTCAGCTGACATTACTTGAGGACATGTAGCAAATTTCACGCAGCTAAAGCAACAAAAGACGATATACAATCTTCTTACATATGCAGTTGTATTTTCAGCACCTGTAAACACACTGTAATGTCTAAAACCAGAGATCTGCTTAGTTAGTAAGGAATGCTCTGAGTGTTAGCAGCTTGTGTTTGTGTTTCATAGCAAATATAGAATTTCTTCTTTCATATCATTACTGTTAAGCTGTTAAATTAATTATATTGTATACTTTGTACTGTTGTGATACTACATCATGACAGCTGCAGGGCTCTGTAAACCTGAAATACATTTTCAGTAAAAATTCAATACATAGATTAGAGAGAGAGGATTACAGAGAAGGAAGGCAATAAAAAGCCTTTCTGCAGTCTTCTTAAACTTATTTGTCGGCAGTAGATGTCAGGCTGTCAGAGTGGAAGAAAGTGATGCTCTCATTCTCCCACTGCAGTCTTACTGCATGACATTGAATTAGCATCCGCCTGTAGTCGAGGCTGATAAGCGCTGATTGTTCTTTACACAGCGTGCTAAAGCAACACTGAAAGGTTATCAGCTCTCTGTGGACCTGGCCAGGGCTGCTGCTCTTGCCTACCCACGATCCCCCAGGGCAGCACATTGTGGAACGAGGTAACACGGTTGGGAAATTGAAAGAGAGGAACTACAATTCGTTGAATGTCCACAGGAGAGCTAAAGGCGGAACAGAAAGCAAGCAGGAGAGGGGGAAGAATAAAGAGGTGTGGAAAGGGAGACCTTGTGACATTTTGCTGTGAGGTATTCCTGGTCCAGGCCTTGTTAACAGTCTGAGGTTGGTCTTTGGAGTGTCATACCATGGCTGCTTCTCTGCAATAAAGATCTGTCATCTTGTGGTATTTATCAAGCTGGCCAAACAGCACCCTCTTGTATGGAACCACACACACACACACACACACACACACACACACACACACACACACACACACACACACACACACACACACACACACACACACACTAACACATAATTACCGCTCTGTAAATATAAAGCCATTCTCCCTCAGCAAATAGTAGATACTGTCGACATCAGAAGAAGAGCTTTACTTTATTTAGTCTGCTCTCACAATGCAGCCGTGAAGCTGGTGGAACGAGACAATCTGTCAACTCACTGAACAGAACAAGCTTAAGAAAATGTTAACTAGATTCTGAGACAAAATGGTCAGTGTGGCTTCACCCTGAGCAGAGAAGGAAGAAATCTAATGTGACCTTCCTCCTGAAACAGCAACATGCCGTGGTGAATTTTCATTTTCATAGCCATCCGTCAGGCGCAACAAAGCGTAGATTTATCAGTCAATTGCAGATGTAGTTTTGAGTACATTACAAGGCCAGCGAAACTCAATTTTCAGGGCATGGAATAAAAGCTGAGCAGGCAAAGCGACGGGAGTGCTGACTAACCGCGGACTGCATCAGCCCAGCCAGCCCAGAGTCGCGGAGGTTGGCTAAAATAAATGTATTTTTCAGCTGCTGCTACAGAATCCAGGCTTTTAGTTGCTTGCCCTTGTGACTTTTTCAATGCCATCCATGACAGTGTGACTTGATCTATGATGACTTGATGAAACTCTTTGTGCCGAAAGCTATGGAATGGTCCCACAGCGGTGGCTGGGATGAGAGTGTTGCTGTGATAACCTCATCAACGACATTATGAATAACACGAGCAGCAACAATACAGCACTATTGCAGTTTGACGACAGCCTGTCTCCATCCATCAAACCTATTGCTCCAAAATGCTGGCACACACAATTGTAGACACATTAAAAAGCTTACATGGTACAACCACGCACACACATCAATAGCATCCAGAGGACACTTTAAGCTCCTGAGCAGAAGCTGTCTGAACTATCTGTCTGCTGCTATATATCACCCCACAGTATGTTTTCCATGCTTATGTTATAATAAACGTGGCTTGTTGGAGCTCTCGACTGGTGTAAATGGCTTGGAAATATGTGGGCTATCCTGGCATTATGGTCCGATTATGGGAAGTATCTGCTTTGTGTTGTGTTTGAACATGATTTCAGGCCTGTTGTGTAATGTTTGCCTGTTTGTGATGGTGGCAGTGTGCAGCAGTAGTGGCAGTGAAACAGCTGGCTGTGGTGCTTGAAAGAGAGAGAGAGAGAGAGAGAGAGAGAGGGAGAGAGAGAGAGAGAGAGAGTCTCTGTCTGTCTGGCTGACACCTGGGTGGCCCATCCTGTTGCCGTCAATGTTGCAGTCCCACCTTGGGACCACGGACGTCGGGCCAGGCCTGTCAGTTGCCAGGGTCCCTGCTGGGATGCGGCTCTGGACCTCCAACTAGATCACACGTAAGACCATCTGTCCCCCTGTGCGTAGTGCCAAGCCCGGCCCAGCACAACACAGCACTGCCAGACGAGACTCAGAGCAGGGTAGGAGGCATAACAGTGCCTTCTAAACTAGACACATTCTTAATCTGAGAAAATTCTGCTGCTGCAGTAGAGTAAAAAATAACATCAAATTTTTACTCAAGCCACAGGCAGCTCATCTAAAATGTATTTAGATGAGGTGCAACAACAACAAAAAACAGTTTTACAGTCAGACACCAAAAGATTCACTGCATTCACTGTATAAACTTGAAAATGAATTACAACAATTAATTAGTTCTCAATTCATAATTTAATAATGATGCTAATACTGATGCTTCTTTTGTGACAGTAAGCACCAAACAAGATTAGCTAACTAGCTTAGCAGGCCACCAGAAACACTGTAACAGTTTTTTTACAGGCTTTGTGGCTGGTGTTGATTCAGCTTCAATCGTGGATCAGCTTGCAGCGGTCACATTTTCAGCCCTCTGTCCTCCTGTCTGCTACCAGACGTCTAACAGTCTTTCACTTCTAATTATGACAACAGAGAAGTCCAACATTAAACACTGGCATCGATCAAGCCTCAAATGTATCCATATTCATCATAAAATGTGTGTTTTTTGTGCAAGCTATATTTTTTCTATAGCGGTGCCTGTGCCTGGTGCCTGTGGTCAAATTCCTCATAAGAGTGGCACGTTGAATCAAAAGCCATAATTTAATATCAGAAATTCTATAATGCTGTTGTTGTATGAAGCTTACAGCAATATGAAACTAAAGTATAGTATTTTGGTTTCTATTTTTCTCTCTAGTTATCTGATGTGCATATTGAAGAAGAAAAGCACTCAGAGAGCGCAATACTCCACCAAGGCCGCTCATTCCCTCACGGGTGTGAGAAAGCAACATTTATTTTTTAGAAATGCAGCATTTGTTTATCAGTTATCGATGATCAGAAATCACGGCAACATAGAATGTGGTCATTTAATATAGCTGTACCCACAAACGAAATGACCCTGCGCTGAGCACAGGCGTGTGTAATCCACGTGTACGTTATGTACGGATACCGAATGGTGTGACCTAAATATGCAGCGGAGGCGGGAATTGATGGGACTTGGAAACACACCCACAATTTAATCAATTCTTCCTTGTATCATTTCTGATGAACAAGTCCCTATGAGTCCACAGCAGTTGATTTGTAGCAGGATCGCAATCACATGATCGTCAGCAGGCAGCTGAAGTAGTGTTCACTTGTTGTCATAGTTACAGTGATGCCATGCCACTATCTCGTAATGATGCAGAAATCTTCAATGAATCCATGGATCCAGACTAAAAGCTGCATCACTGTCAAGATCAGTTAGTCCTTGTGTCATTTCTGACCCTCCTTGAAAATTTCATCTTAATTCATTAGTCCATTTTTGAGTAATGTTGTGTACAGACAGACAGACAGACAAACAGATAAATGTACGCTGATCATCACATAACTCCACCATTTTCCTTGGTGGAGTAATAAAGGCACAGTTAATATTTTGATCATTAAGGTGGCAACCCTTCAAAACAGCCCAAGAGAAGAGATACTGTTGAGTATTTGAGGAGAGAAGTTCACCCATAAGCAAAATATGCATAATTTATTTAACTTATGATACAATAAAAGGTGTTTTTTTAATTACTAGGCTACCTGTTACCATATTTTGGTAGTTATTTCACGTTCTATGATGCATCCATAGGCACAATAATGCCACTGCTGCAAATGACCTGCTGTAAAATGGAAAAATCTTATAAAAGATAAAAGATTTAATATGGCACAAAAATATTTAGACTTTAGTATCACTGAGACAGGACACTTTAACCATTTATTTTGGAATGGCATGCATTTGTGTTTGGTGGTGACTGCTCAAGTGGAACAATCGGAGCAAGTATGACACAGACATCCCCTGAGATCACGAAACCCTGGAGCAGAACCTGAGATTCAAAATGTTTACACACGTGGACAAAATTGTTGGTACCCCTCAGTTAAAGAAGGAAAAACCCACAATTCTCACTGAAATCACTTGAACTCACAAAAGTAACAATAAATAAAAATTTATTGAAAATTAAATAATCAAAAACAGCCATCACTTTTGAATTGTTGATTAACATAATTATTTTAAAAAACAAACTAATGAAACAGGCCTGGACAAAAATGATGGTACCTCTATAAAAGATTGAAAACTATTTGACCAGAGTGACATGATTAACTCAGGTGTGTCATTTAATTGACATCACAGGTGTTTCCAAACTCATAATCAGTCAGTCTGCCTATTTAAAGGGAGACAAGTAGTCACCCTGCTGTTTGGTGAAAAGGTGTGTACCACACTGAACATGGACAACAGAAAGCGAAGGAGAGAATTGTCCCAGGACATCCGAAAAAAAATTATAGACAAACATCTTAAAGGTAAAGGCTATAAGACCATCTCTAAACAGCTTGAAGTTCCTGTGACAACAGTGGCTCATATTATTCAGAAGTTCAAGACCCACGGGACAGTAGCCAACCTCCCTGGACGTGGCCGCAAGAGGAAAATTGATGACAAATTGAAGAGACGGATCGTTGGAATTGTATCCAAAGAGCCCAGAGCAACCTCCAAAGAAATTAAAGGTGAACTCCAAGGCCAAGGTACATCAGTGTCAGATCGCACCATTCGTCGTTGTTTGAGCCAAAGTGGACTTCATGGGAGACGACCAAGGAGGACACCACTGCTGAAAAAAACTCATAAAAAAGCCAGACTGGAATTTGCAAAAATGCATGTTGACAAGCCACAAAGCTTCTGGGAGAATGTCCTTTGGACAGATGAGACCAAACTGGAGCTTTTTGGTAAGGCACATCAACTCTATGTTCATAGACTCAAAAACCAAGCATACGAAGAAAAGAACACTGTCCCTACGGTGAAACATGGAGGAGGCTCAGTAATGTTTTGGGGCTGCTTTGCTGCATCTGGCACAGGGTGTCTTGAAAGTGTGCAAGGTACGATGAAATCTGAAGACTATCAAGGCATTCTGGAGAGAAATGTGCTGCCTAGTGTCAGAAAGCTTGGTCTCAGTCGCAGGTCATGGGTCTTCCAACAGGACAACGATCCAAAACACACAGCCAAAAACACCCAAGAATGGCTGAGAGAAAAGCGTTGGACTATTCTAAAGTGGCCTTCTATGAGCCCAGATCTGAATCCCATTGAACATATGTGGAAGGAGCTGAAACATGCCATTTGGAGAAGACACCCATCAAACCTGAGACAACTGGAGCTGTTTGCTCATGAGGAGTGGGCCAAAATACCTGTTGACAGCTGCAGAACGCTCATTGACAAATACAGAAATCGTTTAATTGCAGTGATTGCCTCAAAAGGTTGTGCAACAAAATATTAAGTTATGGGTACCATCATTTTTGTCCAGCCCTATTTCATTAGTTTGTTTTTTTAAATAATTATGTTAATCAACAATTCAAAAGTGATGGCTGATTTTGATTATTTAATTTTCAATAAATTTTTATTTATTGTTACTTTTGTGAGTTTCAAGTGATTTCAGTGAGAATTGTGGGTTTTTCCTTCTTTCACTGAGGGGTACCAACAATTTTGTCCATGTGTGTAAATGAATACAGTCTGAACACACAACCAGGGAGATGAATTCAAATGTCATCATTATGCACAATTCAATTTACATAGTTTTGACATATGTCATACAGTCCGACAAAATATGAGAAACCACAATCCTCTGCTGATTAGAAAGTGTGTCTCTGAATGAGCAGTTCAGGTTTATAGCTTGCCAAGATGTCATGAGAAGATGTGCACTGCTCCCAGACGCTCCTCGTCCTCTTCCACCGACCGAACAGAGTCGATGCAGAGGTGTGCTGCAGCCCGCTTTGTAAAATCGTCAGAGTTATGAAACTGAACTGTTAAAAAGGAGGAGGTTGGGGGATGAGAGGGAGATTTGTGGATCTTTAGAGGCTGATGTAGCAGCGAAGTGGTGAGTGTGGAGCGGGGCAGAATGAAAGAACGCTGCCACTAAGTGGGTGGGCTAGACTTTAGCAGGAAATGATTGGACAGAAAAGGGCCTTGTGATCTGACTCTGTGCCTGTATAAACTAGCGTGAAGCTCCATAACTTTTACAGCACAGTTACAAGCTGCTTTTTTGTGTGTCTGGTGGGTAGTTAGAAATGTTAGATCACAAATGACTGCAAGGACTTTATTAGTGTAGCTTAAAATGGTGATGTAAAAGGACAAATTTAGTCAGAGTGTGAGCAGAATTTGGCAGTATCTTGATATTAACAAACCAAATCTAAAATTATTCTCAAATCTCAGATCTGTGGGTGTGAGTCTAATAATATAATCCTAATTATGTCACATATTTAATGCCGATGTGGTTTTAAAAACAAACAGTATTGTCCCAACTAAATCAATTTGTCTTATGTAACATTTTCATATAACAGAAATACATAATTCCTTGGATTGGCTGTTGTTGTATGGTAAAATTAGGCTCCACTGTGCAGAAATTGCTCTGTCTGTCAGTTGTGCTGGAGATCTACATTCATATGTAAAATCAGTGAACGGCAAATTCTCAAATAATCAAATAAATGCTGAGCACAAATTATTTTCAGAAGCTGGAATGGTGTTGTGCTGGATCCATCTGAGTCATGATGTTGTTTTATGTTGTTCCCAGAGCCGTGGCTGCGGACAAATATTGTATTATTTTTCAGTCCAAACAGAGAATCCTTGTACTAGATTAGTATCACTGACCGTACATTCACAGCATTTGCTAAACCAATGAAAGGGAGAGCAAAATTAGAATCTCTAGGAGAACAGTATTTCTGCTCAAGGAGGAACAAATTAGTGAGTTAGCATGACTGTGTTGTGCTGTTAAATGTATGTTATACTGAAATTAGCAAGACAAAGTAAAACATGACAAGAGTATTGAGTTGCATCACCAGCAAATAGCATCAACTAGCAAGTTAAAGTTATATCAAAAACAAGCAAAATATGATAAAATATACTTCTGAACAGTTTAAACAACATTCATCCACAAGCTTGTTATAAAATGAAGGCCTGGTTCTCTCTGCACCTTAAGTAAATACACTCAACTCCATAAATATTTGGACACTGACACACGTTTCAGCATTCGGGCTCTGTACACCACCACAGTGGATTTGGAATGAAACAATCAATGTGTGCTTTAATTGTAGACTTTCAGCTTTAATTTAAAGGTATATACATCCAAATCAGATGAACAGTGGAGGAACAGCAATACATTTGAGGCGTGTCCTCCACCTATTTAACAGACCAAAAGCAATTGGACAATTGGTTGCTGAGCTATTCCATGGTCAGGTGTGTGGTATTTCCTCATTATTTCATTTACAAGGAGCAGATAAAAGGTCTGGAGTTCATTTCAAGTGTGGTATTTGCGCTTGGAATCTGGTGAGGTCAACTCTCAATATGAAGTCCAAAGAGCATCACTATTAGTGAGGCAAAACCATAATCAGGCTGAAAAAACAAAACAAACCCACCAGAGAGGTAGCAAAAACATTAGGTGTGACCAAATCAACTGTTTGGTGCATTCTTAAAAACAAAGAACTCAGTGGTGAGCTCAGCAATGCCAAATGACCCGGACGACCGTGGAAAACAAGTGTGGTAGATGACAGAACAATCCTTTCCCTGGTAAAGAAAACCCCTTCACAACAGCCGACCAGATCAAGAACACTCTCCATGAGGTAAAAGTCAACAATTAAGAGATGACTTGACCAGAGTGAATACAGAGGGTTCACCACAAGTTGTAAACTGTTGGTGAGCCTCAAAAACAAAAGGGCCAGATTAGAGTTTGCCACAAAAAAAAAAAAAAAAAAACTAAAAGAGGCTGTGCAGTTCTGGACCAACATCCTATGGACAGATGAGACAAAGATCAACTTGTACCAAATGATGGGAGGTGAAGATTCTGGAGAAGGGAAGGAACTGCTCAACATCCAAAGCAGACACCTCATCAGTGAAGCGTGGTGGTGTATGGCTGCCAATAGAACTGGTTCTCTTATATTCATTGATGATGCAACAAAAGCAGCAGGATGAATTCTGAAGTGTTCTGGGCAATATTATCTGCTCATATTCAGCTAAACACTTTAGAACTCAATAGACGCTTCTTCATGGTGCAGATGGACAATGACCTGAAGCACACTGTGAAACCAAAGTCATCTGACCTGAATCCAGCTGAGCATGCATTTCACTTACTGAAGACAAAACTGAAGGAAAAATGCCTCAAGAACAAGCAGGACATGAATACAGCAGCAGTAGAGGCCTGGCAGAGCATCACCAGGGATCAAATTCTGAATCTGGTGATGTCTATGGGTTCCAGACTTCAGCTTGTCATTGACTGCAAAATGATAAGCAACCAAATATTAAGAATAACATTTTGGCTAATGATTATGTTAGTTTGTCCAATTATTTTGATCCCTTAAAAAGGTGGAGGACAAATATAAAATGTGTTGTAATTCCAGCACCGTTCACCTGAGTTGGATGCAAATATCCTCAAATTAAAGCTGAAAGTCTGCACTTAAAGCACATCTTTATTGTTTCATTTCAAATCCATTGCACTCAGTGGTGTAGAGTCAAAATGTTGAAAATTGTGTCAGTGTCCAATAGTAGTGAGCACTACTAATCTGAGTTGTGTGTCTGCAAAATAAATCTAAAAAAAAAAAAAACTGTCCCCTTGTTTAATCTCTTTCCCACATCACTTTTCTCATTTATAGCCAATAATCATTTCACTGTGTGTGAAAACAGAAGCTTCCGGCATGTAGACGGTGTCCCTGCAGCCTGCACATTCTTATCATGGTAGCCATCAAGCGTCATACGATTACAGTGTGATGGGTGGCATGGCAACAATGGCCCAGCAGAGAAAGGGAGTGGGAGAGACTGAGGGAGCAGATTAGAGTGAGAGGAGGGAGACAAGCAAGGAAAAGCACATAATCCTCCTGTGTACAGTGTGCAGACTAAACCTGCACAACAGTGACATGCAGCAGCACAAAAAGAGGGCAAAAAAGCTTGAAATATGTCCTGAAAAAGACTAACAAAGGCAGGCACTGGCCGAGATGGGAGGAATTATTCAGTGAGTTAACACAAACAAGGAATAACGTGGTAAACATGTCATACTACGCGATCGATGCTGCTGCCATCTGGGCCAATCAGCTGATAAATTCTTAGGTAACTTGCATGCAACAAATTTTATTCACGTCGAGGCTTAGGGAGGCAGGTTAGTATGTGATTATGTAAGTAAGGATGGCAAGGGGAGAAAAATATTTGTCCAGTTGTCTTCTTTAAGCCACTAGCTGCAGCTTGTTGTAACTTTGAAAATGTCCCAGAGCTACATCAGACATAAACCATGGATTTTCGTTACAGGAAGCAGAAGAGGCACCATGAGCTTTTGATGCCAATTATAACTGTGCAATCTGAACTCACAGTATAAAGTTGTGTACAGGCAAACTGCTAACATGGTCAAACATCAAACAGTGAAAAGTCACACTGTCACAATTCTGCTCACACAAACCAAAGCAGAAGATCTCTAACCTCTGTTCATTACGTCCAAAGTACAATGCAAAATCAGGGAAAATCCAACTAAATAAACAATATGTTTGCAATGAAAGAATACCGATGTATGTGCGTCAATGTCCACATTAGTCAAATTTGCAGAGCAGAAGGGGTTAATTTTTAATTTATTCATGTTGCACCAATTGACAACATGTGTTATCTCATAGCACTTTACATAGTAAGGTAAAGACATTACACATTTTAAACAGAGAACCAAAGAAATCCAAAGCTTCCTTGGTAACAGTGGGAAGGAACTAAAAATACTCCCCTTTACTGAAAAATATTCCACTTTACTGGGAAGAACCAAAAAATAAAACCTCACACAGAACCAGGCCTATCAAAGTTTAATTTCTGATGTTAATCCCTCAACCATCAACATGCTAGTTACAACTGAACATTAAAAATCAAGTCTGAGAATGATCATTGAGAGTTTCCAACATCTGATGATAACTCGGTCAATCCTCTCCCTCCCATAAAACTAATAAGAATCAAGAAAAGCACTCAGAGAGTGCAGTACTCCACTAAGGCTGCTCAGTCCTTGAATGATTTCTGACAGACAAGTCCTGATAAGTCTGCAGCGGTCGATTTGTAGTTGGATTGCAATCATATGATCCTGAGCAGGCAGCTGACATAGCATTCACTTGTTGTCATAGTTACAGTTATGCCGTGCCGCTATCTCGCAACACAGAAATCTTTAACAGATCCGTGGATCCAGACTATAAGCTGCATCACTGCCAAAATCTAATCACTTGGTGCTTGTGTTATTTCTATTTCTGACCTTCCCTGAAGTTTTCATCCAAATTTGCTGGTCCGTTTTGAGGAATGTTGCTCACAGACAGACAGACAGACAGACAGACAGACAGACAGACAGACAGACAGACAGACAGACAGACAGACAGACAGACAGACAGACAGACAGACAGACAGACAGACAGTGAAACGTACACCAATCGTCATGTAACTCTGTTAAGGAATGCGGCGGGAGTAATACAGAGTAAGACATTCTTCCTCAATTCATATGCATGCTGCGTATTTGTATCTTGACTATGAGCATATTTAACTTTTCCAGACTGAACCTAAAACAGACGAAAACCAACTGTGCCAATATGTAGTGTGGAACTAGGACACATCTAAAGTATTTCCAATAAAATGAATTCACTCAATGAATCTGTCTCAACCGCTGTCCATGGTGCTGATCCCAGCTGGGTTGTGTTGGCTGTTCTTCACTCTGTGTCAGCGTGCTACAGTCAAGCTAGTGACGACCAGTAGGCCACCATGACTGATCAGTCAATACATATCAGGGACATATATTACTGTTCAGAAGTTTGAGATCACTTAAGACATTGATAACGTGTTGATGACTGTTCTAGCTGGAAATGACTGATTTTTAATGGAATATCTACAGAGGGGTACAGAGGAACATTTCCAGCAACCATCACTCCTGTGCTCTCATGCTACATTGTGGTAGCTAATGGTGTTGAAAGGTTAATTGGTGACTAGAAAATCCTTGTGCAATTATGTTAGCACATGAATAAAAGTGTGAGTTTTCATGGAAAACATGAAATTGCCTCGGTGATCCCAAACTTTTGAACGGTAGTGTAGCTGAAAATTTTATCACAATAAAATTGAGTTTGTCACCAAGTTTGTCAACTTAGTTGACATCAATAATTACTGGTCAGTTTTAGTGACCTATTTTTATGAAGACTGGGAGTAAATAAAGGTTTCATTTGAACTGTCGTCACTGATATGAAGGCTATTCATTAAGGTACACGGGTTAGAATGTCAAGAATAACACAACAATAAAAGCACAAAAACAAAAAATTAAGCCCAGATGAATATTAACCAAGGAGTACACTTGGGGTTCATTCATGTTATCAAACTTTGTATTTTCATCATGTGTTTCCATGGCAATGGGTCTATCACTGGAACACATCACTATCGTTTTATTGTTCAAGGCGATATCTTATCAAAACACATTCTGGTTGCTGACTCTGACAGTTTTTAAAGTAACTAAGCAGCCTTTGTTCAGTCAGTTGTGCCTCTTTAAGAACGTGAGCTATTATAAATTCAGTTGCTTAATAACTGCATCATGTTTATGCATCCATCCATCCATCCATCCATCATCTATACACCGCTCAATCCTCATTATGGTCACCGGGGGGCTGGAGTCTATCCCAGATGACTTTGGGTGAAGACAGGGGACACTCTGGACAGGTCAGCAGTCTATCACAGGGCTACATATAGAGACAAACAATCACACTGCAGCATGTTTAGTTATTTATTAATCTCTTTAGGAAGTCTTGTTTGTGTCTTTACTTGTGCAAAAACTTTATCAAGCTTTAAAAGCAAAAGTAACATTTGTAATGTGTCCTCACCACTTGGATCCTGTTTAGCACCATTGCAGTTTGTCTGACTTTCATCCATAAAAAGATCGAATAACATTACCAGCCTTTATCGCGCTACTGCAAACAAAGATGGAATGTGGAGAACAGATTGTGAAGTTTTTATTGTCTCTGGCATTGTTTCACCTGTGAATCACAACTTTAGAAAATTATTTCTTATTGCCAAAACACACAAGTGCCTGTACCACAACTTTACTTCCCAAGATTAGTCTGGATTTACATCTGCTTTTGGATATTAACAGTGCAGATCCAGCCAGGAAACGGGAGCTAAAGAGGGTTAAGACATACCAGCGATGTTGTGGATATCTGGCAGACACAAAGCAGTAAGGATGCTGCTCAGTGTTTCTGTCATCAGCTTTAGTCAAAACATTTTCATCTTCATTTGCACCATAATGCTTCATGTTGAACTCACACATAATTGTTGTTATTAACTTGATCTTTCTACTGCTTTGCAAAGCAGTCCAAAAAGAATTCGATACAGAACTACCTTCTGGGGGTCCTTTTGTCCTGATCATGGAACATTCAATACACCAGTGTTGAGGTACATTGTGAACTTTTCAGGTGTGAACTTTTGTACATCTCTTCTAAAGGACGCAAATGCTGTCATTTCGCCACTGCTGAGATTTGATCCAGAGCAGTTTATACCTAGAATTAGAATTAAGTGACACACTCATCACCTAGCAACTCACAGAAGAGGAATAAGTGTACATTAACTTGAAAGGAAAAGCAGGTTTTGTGTCTACATTTATTTTTCAAAAATTATACAGGGCTGTAAACCTGAGCTGCATGATATTGGAAAACCTGACATTGTGATATTTTCTGCAACATAGACTACCGTTCAAAAGTTTGGGGTCACTTAGAAATGTCCTTATTTTTGAATAAAAATCCTTTTTTTTTCAATCACAACTAAACTAGACACCAGTTTAGTTGTCTTTTTCAACATTAAATGAATCAGAAATACAGTCTAGACATTGTTAATGTGATAAATGACTATTCTGGCTGCAAATGGTGGATTTTTAATGGAATATCTAACATAACATAAGGATACAGAGGAACATTTCCAGCAACCATCACTCCTGTGTTCTAATAGTATATTGTGTTAGCGAATCATGTTCAAAGGCTAATTGATGATTACAAAATCCTTGTGCAATTATGTTAGCACATGAATAAAGGTATGAGTTGTCATGGAAAACATGACATTGTGTGGGTGACCCCAAACTTATGAACAGTAGTGTATATAGTGAAATGAAAAATACAGGAATTCTCAGCAGTTAACTTTAATAAATTAATTATTAGAGGATGAATCTAATGATAGAGGTTGATTTTGTAGGAGACAGCATCTGTATAGAAAACAAAAAGTAATTGAAAAAATGAACACTTCTTTGAGTGTTGGCTCTCGGGAGGCTTTCACTGAAATAGTTTTTTTTAGTTTGGATGGTATTTAGACCTGACTACTCTACTCTTTAAACAGGGTTTTGTGGTGCTGATTTAAAGAGTCAAACAAATCAATTATGTTTATCTCTTGTGGTGGCAACAAGTGCAAGGCACTGCTGACATAGAACCTGTTTTTGATCAACATCATCCTTTATGTAGCTGAAATATTTCCACACAGCTGACTTGAGCTGCATGATTATGGCCAAAATGATAATCACCACTATTTTGATCAATATTAAGATCATGATTGTTAATCATAAAATTGTTCACTGATTTTAGAGAGAAAATATTACATTGCGCTTTTTTCACAGAGCACTACCTTTGCTTCCATGCCGTGTTACTTTCAAGCTAATCCACAAATCTGCATCCAAATAACAAGGTTGTGTATCAAATAAAGGAAGGAGATCTCTTAAATTAGAGTAAATGATGTTCTATCAGACTTCTCTTGCAGATTATCATGGAAAATGAGAAGTGCGCGGTCGGGGCATGATGGGTTTAAGTTTCCTTGCCTTCAATATCACACTAAAATTGACTATTACACATGGGCATACTGCAGTAGTTGATGTTGAAATGATATATGGTGGCCTTACAATAAACACACTGTATCAGCGCATCCTTCCTCGGCTTTATTTACTCCCAGCTGTCAGTGATGATTCCACTTTCATTTAATTTCACTATTCACTCAAAAGATCACAGAAAGCCAGTGATCCACTCCTGCTGCAACTGTGAAATAACCATTTCATATTAAATACGACCGAATGACAGTGAGTCCTGGCTGTGGTAACAACAACAGCTCGGGTATTCCAAAGCATCAGTGAGAGATACAAATGAATAAACATCTTTATAAGTCAGTGAAATGTTTATGTGCTTAGAGGGGCAGGGGGGGCATTTATGGGAATTCTCATCAAAAGTGAAAATAACTGCTCTGAACTAAAGGTCAGAAAGGAACAGCAGCAGCATTATTCCAATTGGATTCTCATGCAACATGCAGAAATTCCACTTTAAACCCAAGTCATGCTGGACACCAGCTCAGTTGTCTGCAGAAAATCTTAATATGACCCTGCAAGCAACAGGTTCTATCTTTAATGCAACCGGCTATTAATGGGGCCTGGGGTGTGGTGCAGCAGGAAGCCAGTAATAATCAATTTCCTGCTGCTGTAATCATAGCTCTTCGTAAATTAATTAGCATCTGTAGAGTGTTATGGAGAGATGTCTGCAGAGAGGGAGAGGTGCTTAAAAGCAGCGTGGGGAGGGAGAGGAGGTGACTGTGGTCTTGTCTCAGGGCTATTAGATTAAGGCCAACATGGAGGAATGGAAACTAATGGTGCATCAGATACATGTGATTGTGATATTGTGAGATCCAATCAGATCTCCCCTCCAATCCTCTCATCTTTCTTATCATGCTTCTTTAGATGCTGTTCAATAACACAGAGTCCTTTAAAGCATAAAACCTTATCTACGAAGCGATTACTAATTAGCTGATGTCATAGTGGCTGACTGGAGCAGACAACTAGTCACACAGTTTGGAGTCAAACAGTCCAAAAGGCATCAAAAGAGGAGGCACAAAGTAATTATCGATTGGCTGGTTAAACATCCAAATTACATCAGCACTTACTTTTAATGGAGAGAGACGGAAGCCCTCACATTTACTTCTACTGGACTTCTTGGGGGAACATTGCGCTCTGCTGATGTTGAAGCCTGACTTTTCATCCAGTGTCGAGGAGTTGGTGATACCGATTTAACCCTCCCGTCGTCCTTTGGGTCAAATTGGCCCGTTTTAAAGTTTTAAAAATGTGAAGAAAATATATATATTTTCACAGTGAAAACTTCCACATTTTCAAATATTTTTAGGAAATTTTTGAACATTTTTTGGTGGAAAAAACAAATTAAAAAAGTTTAAGAACATTCAGAAAAAAATCAACCAAAATCCAGTGAATTTCGCTGTCAAATTTGGGGATTTTTTATTTTAAAATAATAAAACTTTTGAGGGAAATTTTTCAGGAATTTTCTTCCTGAAGATTTTGCAAATTTTTTATAAATGTGGGGAAATTTTTTCTGAATTTTTGGACTTTTTTCAGACAAGGCAACAACATTTTTTGGTAATTTGCTTTATTTTTTTGAGATAACTAACATTGTGCTAAAATAAAAAGGTTGTACTTTTAACAGGCGTATAATTTTTAGTGAATTTCAATAGTGTTAAGTTAGACAGTTTCTAATGTTCCTTGAGACCAGTCGAGAAACTGATTTTATTACTTAGACATACACTTATTAACAGAATGTTCTGTTCCGGTTTCTTGACTTAAGGCAACTGCAGCAGTATTAAAAAGAAGCAAAAACATTCACTTTTTGAGGGGGCATCATCTCGATTTTCTGGTTTGTTGCGTTGACTCAGTCCGGCTAAAATCTCACCCCCCCACAGAGCTCATTCAACTCACCATCTACGCAGGCCGGCCTTGCCCTGGTGGTGCCGGCGATCTGGCCTCTCCGGCAGGCGCAGCGGGCCGTCTGCCTGGCAATGGTCCTTCTGGGAACACTGCTGTCTCTGTTGAGCATCACTATCTCACAGGTTCCCACCGCCAACTGGCCTGCCAAACACAGTAGCGAGGAACAAAGTACATCACATTAGCATAATGAGAGTGTAATGAACATATTACAGAGGAGCAACTGGTGTGGGAAGGTAAAAACAACAGGCAGTCTGTTGTTTGTGCAGATGCTTTCTTTCTTGGTTTGCGCAGCACTGAGCAGTTTAATACTCTAATTCAAAATCTCAAGTAGAAAAATGAGAAAGTGATTTCTGTGTTTTGAAGCAGAAGGACAGAATGCCTCTGAAGTTTCAATACAAGGATAGCTGACCAAAGTGTCTCATAGCGATCCTGTGTGAAGCAAAGATCCCTCCAGTACGTTCAAAAGGAATGTAAGTTCAGGCCAACAAGCCAACAAGTCAGAAGCTCCACAATATGCAGGTGACATGAAGGAGGAAGAACATACTGAATGTTTTACTTTAGGGGTCAAATCTATAGAGTTATTCTGATGTGCTCAACGAATTTCAAAGCATTGCGTTAGAAGATGTCAACACTGTCCTCACTGTAACGCTGACTGCAATGCGCATTTGTTGAAGTAGCTTGTGTTATGTAGCGCTTGTGGTTTGTGGATGAATTGTCTGTCGGAGTAGATGTGAAAGAGACCTGACAGTGTTACAGCTCAATCTCCTGAAAAGAAAGGTGTGGCTGCCAAGATTATACAGGCAAAGCAGAGCCATGCCTGGACTTACATCTTACTGGTAATACTCTCAGAAATGGAGATCAGTGCATGTTAAGAATATCAATTTTACATTTCCCCCTAGGGCAACACAAAATTATATTTTGAAAAATGAGGAGCTGAGCTTGTGGATTTGCGGAGTTGAGTTTATTTGACTATCAAAATGAGTTAATGAAACACGGACCGATAGAAGAAATAAAATGTGACTTGGCTGACGTGGGAGAGGCTGCCAGGCACTATGCTCCTACAACAGACAGAACAATTTTCAAACCAAACTAAGCTCTACTGAGACAGCAAATGGACAGAATGTCTGAAAGCGATGATTACCTTGCTCACAAATCTCTGTGGCATGCGCATGCTATTCTTATACTTCTATCCAAGTGCAGAGAATTACTTTGGAGCTCTCCAGGCATTACAAATTGATGGGTAACTCTCTGGCCATGGGCATGCATTTAAGCAGGCTTTTGGAGTTTGTCAGAATGTTATCCTTAAATTAATTACACAAATTGGAGAAACCTGCATTTTGCAAGGGCATTTCAGCTACAAATGGACTACTGTGGAGAGATAAAAGGAGAAAGGTCTTCTTTAAAAAATCAGTCTTAAAAGCATCTTAAAGTAAATGCTGTTCATCTTCTTGACTTTTTAATTCAGAGGAGTTAAAAGTTGATAACGCACTTTTTAAACTTTCCATTCTTTTTATCTTGGAAAACTAAACATGATCCTAATCTGAATCATGTTCATTTGAAATATTGAATGAGTATATACATCTATTTCAGATTCTGTAACAGAAAGAGATGGATTTCTTGCAGCGAGAGCCGCTCAAATGAACACCTGCATCAAACTAGTGTCAAGGTGAAGAGATGAGCTTTCTGCCCACAACTGCAGCTGTTGCTCCTGCCTGGTTCTGATGATTATTTCTAATGAGATGCATTGAAAACTTTCCAAGTGCCACAGCAGAAGAAAAACTAAAAAAAGAAAAAAAAAACTGCATTAACAATGTTTTTAATGTTTAGATTTATCAAATGAACCCTCTGCATTAGTTTCACAGAATATTTACCGAGGCAGCAGTTCTATTTGGGTAAATTACGTGGAAAACAGAGGGAACATATTTAATTGTTTTTTTCCCTTGGTGTGTTTGAGCAACTTATTAACTGTTAATAGTCCTGTATTTTAGAGATAAACAAACTTTAATCACAATAAAGCGCTCCAGGGCATCTGCTGCTTTCAAAAACACATTTGGAAGAACAAATTTTTTGTTGCTTGTGATTGACATAATTCCAGTGTCACTTTTCAATCAAAGGCAGCTTTGTTGGAGCCTCAAATGATAATTGAAGAGCAAAATTGCTGTTGAACAATATTAATGTGTGAAAAAAAAACTAATCTGACTCAGATTAAACTCATCCCCTTTCTATTAAATGTAACATAAACGCAGTTATTTTTCTAGGTTGGACAGTAAAGCTCTAAAAAAGCACCAGAAACTCTGTTCACCTTTGTAATGATCTGGAAAAAGCAACAACATATCTCACCTCTTTTTAAATTATTAAGTGGAAAGCTGTGGCTGAAAAGAGAAATGAAATTAGCTCAAGGAAGGCAGATTAGAGAAGAGTCTGTGCAGTAAGGTCAACCTCTGGCATTCACCAAACATCGCTCCTTTATACTGCTGCCACTAGTAGCTTCACAACACCTTCAAAGGTTTGTTAAGTGAGACGCTAACTGCTCTACAGCATGCAATGGGCACAACAATGACAAAGGTTGGAAGGGTTGTTGATCAACACAAATGACACATAAAATTACCTGAGCAGATGCTGAGACATCCAAGTATCAGATGCTACAAACCTGACACACATCTCAAAAGCAAATGGTTGAAATTCAACCTTTACTGCTCATATTCACAGTCTCCAGAAGACAGATCCTGGTCAGCGACCTTTGATTTAGCCTTGTCATCAGGTCATTCCTGGGTCAGTGTCCCTGAACTTCATGATAGATGTTCATGGTCCACAAGAGGAAGGATTCTTACGTTGCTGCTGAATCAGTTTTTCTCTATTCATATTTTGCAGTTGCACACCAGAATTATCACATCAAATGATCAGATTACTGTGAAATTTATCAAACAGCTTCACACTCCCCAGAAGATGGACCCATTTTCAACACTCAATTAGCTTCCCTTAGTAGATTTTTTTCCCCCTATTTCAGCCACCATACGGCCTAATAGGACAAACCTGCATCTCACTTAATGGATTAGTGGACTAGCTGCAGTACTCAGTGGCGCCCACACCTTGTGATTTAGCCTGATAAGACTGGGGCACTTTTACAAGAAGTTATTACCTCAAGTAGTCTTAAGAGTCATAAAACACAATCACCTCTACAAAGAACTGCGATGCACATTTCATTTCATCAGCCACATCGCCGACCCTTCATCGCCCACCCCCCCGCTACCACTCAACCCACCCTCTCTTTCTGCTGAGGCGAGTCCCTCTGCAGTTGGTGGGTGCTGGTAGGACAGAGGTGCCATCAGATATCAGTGCTCTCTGCTACGTTTCAACACTGAACAGGTGAATGGGATTCGTGCAATAAGCCTGAAGGAGGAGAGTAGTAAGGCAGAGGGGAAGTCGAAGTGGTGAGTTGTGCAGCGTGTGGGTAGAGGAGCTGCTTTTCAAAGTCCCCTTAGCCATGGCCAGCCCTCCATCATACATACAGGAGTTAATTCAAGTGACAGGGGGTTTCTGTCACTCAGCAGTGTGAAGACTCTTGGCTTCATATCTATTTCACATGATGAAATACACATATGGCTGCAGCAGCAAGGAGCGTGCCGAGTGAAGGATGGCGATGGTTGTCGAACGGGTTCTGGATCCTGTCAAAGACGACAACAAGAAGCCGATATGGAGCACAGAGACCCGCTCTCAGCTCTGACTGGCAGCCTGATGACCTTATCACTGAATCACAACACTACACAAGTGCAAAGTAGAAGCACATAGACACACAAGGGTTTAAACACACAGCTTAGAGCAAAGACATGAGTTTGTGTTCTGCATATCAGTGCTCTGATCAGACACACTGCAAATCACCAAAGTACAGACGCCCAAATATCTTAATATCTCTGCCTCGAACAGGCTGCCAGGAGTCCACACTGGCTTTCACAATGTTCCCCTGATTCAGTGTGCGTCACTGCAGGACTGAGGACTGGTGGGCATGATAAGGTTATTAAACTCTCGATACTTCACACTGGCTGACCTCAGCAGCAGACAGTGAATACAAAAAATAGCACCAATTATCATCACCCCTGTTAACATTGCAATCTATTACAACAATTTACTGTTTCTCATTTCAACACTTGTACTAACCAGTGAAACACTCAGAATGCTCTGGCTTATCTTTTTTTCTTGTATGTCTCTTTAATTAAGACTGTGCAGATACATGAGTAGTTAGTCCAAACTGATAAAATAACTTTATCAGATTTAGCAGGCAATCACACGAGACACAGCTCTGCACTGCTCCCACAACTGAAGCCAGATTGGGAGCTTGTGTGAAAGCCTCTGCTTCTCCTAAGGGAATTTGCCATAAAATTATATGACAGGCTGCACTGAATGAATTATGACAAGGATTCCATTTCCATATTAAAACAATCTTCCTTTATAGATTGTAATTACTTGCGGGCTGCTAAAGATGGAAGTGAGGTTTTACAATGTTTCACTGCAAAGAGCGCCTGTGCAAACTACAGTTTCCAACCACATTTATTAAAAAATCCACTTCTTATAAAGCTAGTGCAGTTATTTATTCATTACAATATGCATTGTATTTGGAATAATTCCTCATAAAGACCCAGTTATAGCGTGGAGTCCTTTTGTGCTGGCTTGGCTTGTACACCCTGGCATTAATTCTCACCAGTTTTCTAATCAGACTCTAATCATTACACTGACATACAATAATAAGCCTGAGTGATTATTTTCATTCCATTGTATGTTCCTTTTGTGACAGAAGTGCCACTCTCAAGGATGAAAATGGGGCTGCCAACAAAGCGGCAGTTTAGGGAGCATGACAGTCATATCACCATGTATCAAATCAGATAAGAACTCAACAGATCTTTTATGGAAGATTTAAAACATTGCATGTGACATTTTAAAAATTACTGCTGCAGGTAATCAGTCAAAATTGATTTGCAGTGGCTCTAGCTATCAAATTTTAAAATGTAATTAGAAGTGGCTAAAGTGCCCTACAGCAGAGATCCTAAGTCCAGCCAGCTATCTCATACTGCTGATAGCAGATACATGCATTTTTTTTGAAAGCCTGATGTTTAGGGCTGCAGCTAATGATTGTTTTGGTAATGGATTAATTGAACGTTTCAAATGAACGGCTTTTATAAAATGCTTTGCAAAGGCTCTCATTCAGCCACACAAAAACATTGTGTGGCTGAACAAACAGTGGTAGTGGTGAGGTGAAATTTGAGGTTGCGCATCTTTCCCAAGGATGCATCAATGCTTGGACAGAAGGAAACAGTATCAGACCATCAACTGTGCAATTACTGGACAACCTTCCACCGGAGCCACAGTCACAGGATGGTAAAAAATGGTTTTCAGTACATCCTAAACTCAAAAATATTCAATCTGCAATGAGAAAGCCAGCAAATATTCACATCTAAAATGCTAGGACTGGAAAACAGGCCTCGTGCAAGAACCCTAAAAAGATTTGTTTATAAGAAGCACAAGGAAGTTACAACATTGTGTCAAATTCATCCATAGGTGTAGATTTAAAGGAGAACTCAGTCTTTAGAACATGTGGATTTGCTCCCCCATGTCTATAACATTTCCTCGTAGATGCAACAACGCCATTGACAGAGGCTGATGTTTTTTCTCAGCATATTAGACACAGATATGTGAGGTATGTCTTTGATCTGCAGAAAGTTTTAAACATGAGCAGACTAAATCTGACTTAAACACAGATGATCTGTTAAAGTCAAGAGATTTAAAAATTTAAATAGCTTAATAGACCATTGAAGTGAAAAGGTGCCACATACACATTTAAAGAAATTATCTACCGAAGCAAAGACACAAAAGAGAACTAAAGAGTAAATCATGCTAAGATGTGTGTTAATTCATCAGGGATAATGATCTACAGTAGAGTTAATATTCCATAACACAGAAATCTGACAGCATTATTGCACTATACTCCAATACAACTTAATTAGCCACATGTTGACTGGATTTTGTGTTTTCCTTCACATAAATAAAGAGATTTCCACCATAAATTGTCACTTTGGTATGGCTGAATTTCACAAGAGTTTAAAAATATTACTAAATCCACCTAACAAAACAATGAAATCTACAGAAATTTAACATTTCTCTCAGCATACTGGTATGATGTTTATCATGTCAAGTTAAAGAACAGGTTTAACAATGTTTTAATGGATGCAACTCACTGAAGGGGTACAAAATAACCTCATGCTAAGCATTCCTTCATTACTCCTACCACAATACAGCATTGCAATAAGACAGTACTCACAGCTACAGTGTAGTAATATTCTTTCCTGTTTTCTGATCTACTAATTTGACAACAGCCACTGCTAGACTTGCACATTTTCATCTGCAGATGTCCAACAGCAGTTCTGAAGAGTGACAATCATGTTTCAACACTTGGATGACAATTTTGTGAATGAAACTTGCTCCCAAATTGAGTGGAACAATGAAGCTCATATGGCAATTACTGGATGTTAAATATGCTAATGACAGAATTTCGCAAATATGCACCCACTCATTAGCAGATGGAAATCATAGGTTGAGAGAGCAATGTACAGCGTGGGGTGAGGGTTTAGTGAAATTGATTTGAAAGGTGGAAAAGGGGGCCAAGGTTCGAGGAAGATGAATGTATTCTTTTTTAGGGGGGGCATTGTTATTGCTTTTTCCAAATGATTTAGCATTCATTATTTATTTATCAACCAAAAGCTTGCTTGAGCAGTTATTCCAACGCTACTTATGGCATACTTAAGTCTACCTCTGACATGATACTGTTAAAAAGAAGGCTAATAAACTCAATCCAATCAATAAAAAGGTAATCTCAGTGGGTTTATCTGGATTTACCCTCCTAATTTTGACTACACTGCTAAGTCCTGAACATCCCTTCATGTCAATTCTGATTTCACAGCTCTGTCTGATATAAACAACTCAGGATGACATCAAACAGCAACCTTATTTGACTGAGCATATGCTAGTCAAGGCAGTCGCAGCCAAGTGCATCTCATTACCTTAACACCACTTGACGCGTGCAGCGCAGTAGGTGCCATGTAATAGGACACCAGGTGAGAGAGGCAGATGTTTGACTGACCCTGTGCTATATGCTTCCTGAAACCACTGTGATCTTCTGCTGCTAAACAAGTAGGGCAGTGGAGCAGTGAAGCGAAACATGTGTTTTATATTAATGTGCTTGCTTTAAAGGGAATAGCACCACTTGATTTCACATGCTATTTGAATACTCTACAGCAGTCCGATCAATATTTATGCAAGTGAACAACCCTCTGCTGATGTCAGAGGGCCTGTAATAGCACCTGAGTACGCAATTTAATCTAAAGTAGTCAGAAATGAATAAAGAACAATGGTAAAGGGAAGGCTGGCCAGGAGCACCTGGGGTGATGTCTGGAGATGAGGGGTATATATCTATATAGTTTTTGCTATTACGGGGTGAAGATTATCTGTCTATGTTGCGCTGGCCCTGAGTTCAGTCCGTTTATTGTTCTGAGGAGCAGTTACAGCCCTCATATTTTGATCACAAAACAGGTTGGAGCTTCTGTTCTAAAAAATCTGATCATATTTGAACTAGTACTACATTCAAATGGGAAAATTCTTAAAGCTGCATCAAGCACAATTTTTATGCAACCACAAGCACCCAGTGGGGCTGCAGAGAAAGAGAGAAAAGCACTGCACCTCCAACTACTGAGACACCAGAGATGTGCTCTATTTGCCCAAATTTAATTCTCATGTCAGGTGTGTACACTACTCCACCCACAGGGAATGACAAATTGAAACTTCTCGTAGCAGCGGTAGGATGGAGCTCCCGTGGGACAAAGTGGGACTCAACAGCTTTAGATTGTTTCCTTTCTCACTGGAAAGCAAGAGCATGCTGTATAACATCATTTTATGGGACTTCTAGACCCTTGAAGTTCAGTTTTTTTGTACAGCTTGTAGGTAACTATTGTGTGACATTGCCAAGGGCAGCTTTAAAATAGAAAATATTCCTCTTACACAAATCCACTGCTAGGACTGACAGTGTAAGTCAGGCCTATTCTGTGGTACACTACACATGACAGAGGCGGATTCAGAAAGATTTCTGTTGTAGCGCTGCAGCAGAGTTGCAGAGATTGTACAAAGTAGAGTACACTCAGACAATTGGCTGTGGATGAGTTTAAGCTTGAGGCATAAAGAGTGACTGTAAAGCCACAATGACTCACTTCGAATTTCGTGCATACAGCCTTCCAGGATGTACCCCTTCTTTAATGCAAACACACAATGGTGAACATGAGAAGACTATTATGTTCCCATTAAGTACTGCACAGCAATGCATGACTGTGTGAACAGTGGCTTTAACATTCAAGCACACCCCTCTAAGAAAATATAATCATGGCGTCGGGCAGAAAATCAAACAGGACACAAGACTGAAGGAACATAACTGAAATAATTGACGCCACTCTACCACTGATGGAGCAGTTTCAAGCCCTGAGATTTCTGCAGAGAAAATAACAATGCAGAAATACACTGAGCAGTGCATTATACTCATTCACAAGGGAGGTCAAAGCTGACGGGTAGAAAGAATTCATATTCAAGGAGCTATGAAATGTGAGCTTTGTGTGCTGCCAAATTGATTTGGGGTAAAAATTCTTTCCATTTCTTTCCAAAGACGCTCATACTTTTAAAGCTCCACCGCCTATAGAAGCAGGCTTCGATGATTTGCTTACAATTTACAGCCAAGGTCATAATCAAAGCGGGTCTCCCTTTGCATGCTTAATGCTGCCTTGAAGAAGACTGAAATGGAAATCATCCTTTTCACTTCAAAAAGTCCGTAATTCTCTGGTACTCTGATTAGTTTAATGCTTGGATGGATAGGCCCTGCTCCCTGAGTTAAAAGAGAATATTAACCAAAGATTTTTAAATTCATCATTCTGTTGCCCCACAAAGAGCTGCTGCCTCCCACACTGGAGCAGATGTGTTCAAAATGGAAAAAGTCACCATGATAGCATTCAGAATAATTTATCAGGATGAAATCTGTCTGGTTTGTGAAAGACACTTTGACTGTGTGAGTCTGCCATCGATGGATCTCCGTACGAACTGCAAAGCCACAGTGAGTCACTACGAAATTTAGTGACACAGCAAGTAGATGCAGCTCATAAAATAAGTGCTGTCATTCCCATGTGCAGCTTGCACTGCAAAGCAGGGTGACGGGGTAGATCGCCGCACTGATTGGATTATTCAAACAAATCAAAGTGACACATCAATTATGACATGTGACGTGTGCTGTAAAGACAAGTGTTACTGCTGTTGCACTGATATAACACAGATTTTAGCCATCGCTTGTTACATTAATTATGTTCCCCATGTTGTAAACAAAAGTCTGTTTTGCTAAACTGAATGTAAAGTTTAACATTTGTATATCTGGAAAAAAAACAGAGACATTGTTAGGTAGTCTGCATAACAAGTGAAAAAACAAACAACAGAGTGCTACCTCCAGAAACAGCTTTGTTGTATGGCTACATGATATACTGTTTCAACATCAACACTGCGATGTACACAACTATCAAATTGCAGTTCAGCAAGGGATCTTGAACACACTCCAGTTGTTTTATTTTACTGACAAGACACACAGTTTGTTGACCTGCAGGCTCCGCATGTGCAGAGCAGAATGATCGAAAACCTGGAGATAAAAGCTGAAAGATACTGTTGCATAAAATGAAATACGATGTCAGTAGTTCCTGTTTGTTTTCACTCAGCGTGTTGGTGCTCCCAGACTATAGAAGCCTTCAGTCTGTGGAAACTTTGGAAACACTGAACTGAATCTGACTCCGCTGTCGTCACCATTGTCTGACACTGCAGCACTGATGAACCACATAGTGCTAATAAAGGAAAACATTTGTTGCGATAAACTGCAATAAAGAAAGACGTAGAGGGTAAAAATATTAATGCTAAACCACTTTCAATATCATTGTAACCGATTATCAGCACATAACAATCGGAGCAGCTCCATTTCCACTTTTAAGGAACAATGTGTACATTTTTTTTGTTTAAAACAATCCAAAATTACATAAAATCAACAACAGAATATGAAGTGCGAAGAGTGAAACAGTAAGCACAACAATAGTTGATCACCAACTAACTGGCAATTGCATTTATTCAATCGCAACTAATTTGGTCATCAGTTTTTATCGACAATGCTAATTATTAGTAGCCACAATGCACTAGTGCTGCACTACAAACTTTATTTATTTTTGCTCTGCCATTATTTAATGGAAAGCCCTTTTAACAGCTGGTGATTGTAAAAATCTAATCACGAATCATTTCTGACCTTCCCTGGAAATTTCATCCAAATCCATTAGTCTCTTTCTGAGTAATGTTTCGCACAAACTGACAAACCAACACCGATCATCACATAACTCTGCTGCATTCCTTGACGAAGTGATATAAAAATAATTACATTATTACATAATTTATATGTAATTCCTTTCTTTGTTTCTACACTTAAGTAGCCTTTGAATCAGTAGTAAAACACAAATATGTATACATCCTAGCACAGCACATCATGGTGACAGTGGCTTCAGTATCTCCGGGCCTCTTAGCAGAAACCACAGTGACTCTTCCGGAGAAAAGTACCACACCTTTTTTTTTTTTTACAAACCATTCTACATCTTACACATTTAAGTGATCATCTATTCTCTATCAGCTTAGAGAAAATGCCAAACTTGTGTTTTCCTTCATCTTACAAATGTGGGTAAAAACACCCTCCTCCCATTCGCACCAACCCAAACGTTTGTGGTCGAAAAGCACAGAGAAGCTGCTGCTGCTGCTGCTGTCTGACTGCGCCACTGAACCGGAATATGGTCCAGTAAGGAAATCCAGACATTTCCAAATTTATCGTTGAATAAACTGGCAACGCTGAGAGCAGCTGACAGGCCATTCATTGTGACTTGTGCTGGCCCAATGGTGTGCACGGACAGAGCTGCTGTGCTTTGATTTCCTGTCCTGGTCGCCATGACAGATGAGCTATGGAGATGGTGGAGGCAGCACAGTCTCTCACCACCACAAGCCCTCACCTCTCTGCCCAGCAGTTTACTAACACTCCATGTGGATATCGGGCCCTCAGGGGCCATACAGGTGGAAGTGCTAGAGAGCTGGTCACGAGTGCTTTGACTCCATCAGTAGTGTGCGGTAATAAATACTAAACGACTGAGTCGTATAACAGGCAATGGTGGTCACAGCACTGATAGGGTCAAAGCAGCCACTTTCAAAGGAGGATCTGAGTAGGATTTGAAGATTACAAGAACGGATTTTTAAAAATCCTTCTTAAAATTCATCTCAGAGGTGGAAGGGGAGTGACATACAACATACAAAACATGTGAACCGTATTCAGAAGTTTAAACAATCACAACACACACAGGAGATTCCATTTACTCCGGGAATATATCAAGAGTAGTAAAGTTCACAAAAGATTGATATGATTTGTACAATAACGCACTAATGGGATCATTTTCAGGTGAAAACGAGTCAATAATAAATGTCTGAGGGGAAGGGGAGGGTTGCTGTATCTCCTCAGATAATATGCAGTGGCTTGAGAGGCAGTTCAGAGGCGGCAATAAGAGGCTGGTGACAGCAGCGTTTTGGGAGAAAACACTACAAATTAGAGGCAAAGGGAGCACATTTCAACGCACAGGCAGTTCATTTTTCACATCAGTGTCTACTTTTGTTGGTGGCGAGCTGCCAAAGACATTGATGTAGGCACTATCCCTCCTCCACAGTCGTAATTATGCTGCTGGCCAGTGCTTGATTAAAAGATCTAATCTGCAAACTTATTGTTCAACATCTCCCAACAAGTTCCACTACTATGAGCTTGTTCTGTGTCTTTGATGGCACTGGTTTCCAAAATGTTTTTGTTTAGGACAGCAGTCAGTGAAGTGCACGGAAACATTATTTTGCTTTCTATTCTTTGTCAGGTTAAAGGAGTAATTGCACCAGTGTATGTATTATTCAAGAAGAAAGCATGGCATGAATGGATATAACCTCACCCTGAGTTAAATTACAAAGCTATGAAGGGTAAATTCCAGGTCTCTTTCTGTCTGCACCAGGAGATAAGGCAAACAATGTTGCTTTTCATCTGCAGTTATGGAATTACCAAATTATTATTCCCCAAGGCAGCAAAGAGCCTGGTTTATGTTGCTGCATCAGAATAGGAAAAAATGAGGGTATGAAGATCCTTCGCAAATGCCACAAATTAAACTTCATAAAGTGTAGAAGATATGTGTCATTATGCACTGGGTGAGAAAATTATTTTAAACATACCAAATCAGATTACAGAAATGCCATTAGGTACAACAAGGTCACCATAAACTGACTAGTGATGACATGGATGCATTAAGGGTCCCTGCATGACTGTTTAATTGGACAGAATGGGGATTTTTTTTCCACAGGATCACGGGATCTGACCACATCATGTGCAGCTGCATCCCCTTAAGAAACCGTCAGAGACAAAGCTGCTGCTGCTGGAAATGCATTAAAGAGCTCTAATTGTCCTTACCTTCTCTGAGCAGATGGGAGTAGATGAGCCAGAGGAGCAGTAGGCAACAGAGTGACGCACCTCCACCTGCGGAGA
This sequence comes from Acanthochromis polyacanthus, assembly GCF_021347895.1. Lineage (NCBI taxonomy): Eukaryota > Metazoa > Chordata > Actinopteri > Pomacentridae > Acanthochromis > Acanthochromis polyacanthus. The sequence continues at coordinate 17,644,252 of NC_067118.1, forward strand.
GCGTCTTCACTCCAGACTGCATCCTACACCTTCAGCCTTTCAGATTATCCAAACTTTGAACGCTTGTGCCGCTCAGATGTCAAACAGATCAACGGGAGAGTAGCTAATCCAGTGGCGTCTCCAAAGCCTGCCGTCGGCATCCATTTTGAGGTTATAATAGGAGAGGGACTGATAGTAATCCCCCCTTGCTTTTCAAATTCCCTCGGTGAGCCGCATATCCGTCCAGTCTGCTCAGCACGCGCGCGCGCACACACACACTCACTCACTCACTCACACACGCACGCACACACACTACAATGTCACCAGATCTTGCCAAGTTTACGCAGCTGTGGTTTCAGGAGCTGGCTTCACGAACAGGCTTCTGCATAAAAAAATAAAATAAAATAATTAAAAAAACTGAAAGTGTGAGCGGCAGCAGCTGAGATGCTGAGGATGCTGGCGGTAAATTCAGCCGCTCAACACCCCCTGAACGTCGCTGTCACTTCTCTTCTCCGTCCTCTACGCTGCGCACTAATATTAATAGCCTGTTATTCCCAACTAACTTCTGCACCGAGCCGGGCTCTGGGAGACTCTAAACAGAAACGCGCGAGTTAAGCCTGGCGGACGCGACGAACACACTAATCAGCACGGAAAGTTGACCGAAAAGGCGACACTCCGGCGCTAGCAGCGACGCTTGACAAACAGTTCGAGGCGCAATTGCGTCATATGTGGCCATACATGCACAACAGCGCAGCAAAATGTCACGTCAAATACAACGCAGCGCACTGACTTCACACGAAGCGCACTGAGCACGTCAGTACAGGCGGTGCGGTGAAGTTGGCCACACTTGGCACCTGTATGAGCCTTTGTAGAAGCTCTGGATAATCCCCAGTGCTGATGCCTTGCTCTTTGGGCTCGAGGAAAAGCAGCTCTCTATGCAAAGTCAAGTGTCGCTTACAGCTGAGTGCGTTAAAGCTGTTATTCTGTCCGGCTCTGCTCCATTTGCATGCAGGCGGCGCCGAGGAGGGTTTCCCCCTTCAGTCCATGGCAGCAAATGTTGCTGCGGCTGCACCCTGACTTGCCTTGAGTTACAGTGATTCCCTCTCTCTCCTCTCGCACACAAACACTGTTGTCCTGATTCCTTCTTCAAACTGAGGCGAAACTTTGAGCTTCCATGCTATAAATCCCGAGCTGTGGATGAGGTTTATTTAAACACATGGAGAGATTCCATCTGAACCCAAAGGGAGACGCAGAGCAGCAGCAGATGGAGAAGTTGCCCCTGAGTGCTGCTTTGCCATCAGACTTTCACTCAATGGCTTTTATGATGACTTATTGTACTGGGCCTAGGCCTGCCAGATCTGTAACAGATGAAAAATTACGAGCCTCACGTATTAAAGGGATACTTTTATAGTGATACTTTTTTTTCTTTCAATTTTTTACCACTTTGTCTTTAAAGCTAGTTATGGGTCATTCCAAAATTGGATGGCCTTTTTAACTCCAATCCATCAAATTTCAAATAATTCATGCAGTTGTTGTTTAAATGTACTTGTACCGAGGCCAAATCTAAAAAGACTAGGAGAAAATAATCTTTGAAGATATTTTTTAAAATACCAAATAAGTCTGGAGTTCCCCCTAAAATGCCATTTTTCTCTTGTCCAACGCCCCAATGACCAAATTGAATCTCAAAACAGTTAAAATTAAAATTTAAATCTACTTTTTTGGTGTCATTTTTTCATTGATGTCTCTTGTAATTGTGGGAACATTTTTTTCAATCAACATAATATTTTAAATAATAATAATTATTATGCATGGGACGTGTGTCCCACAGCAACCCTGTTAGCACAACCTTTTTAGCTGGTAAAAGAAGAAAACACATGAATGACACAATACGTTGAAATTAATATCAATAAACAGTTTTACAAAAGAATGGGTAGAACAAAGCTATTTTTCATATTTTCATAAAATTGCCAACCTTCATTGAATGTCTCTCTCTACCTCATACAACCCTGTTATGCATATTGTGAGGAAAGGTCAAGTTCCTTTTACTTTTTCTTTACTGTTTTTCATCAGTAAGTTTATCCTCTTGGTTAGCAGTAACAGCTAAATATCTAGCTTCTACTACTGAGAAAAAGCTAACATTAGCATGGATTAGCAACCTTGCTACTCTGATTAGAGTAGGGTTAGTAAATAACAAATAAAACATTGAATGAAAATGGTGCCACTGATGGCTAAGGTGAGCTAATCAAACCTTTGATAGTTTATTACCTATTATTGATGAATATGGAGGAGAAAATTGTGAAAGAGAAGGTTTATTTTTCAAAAATTTTAAAGCCCAAATGTTCTCCAATTCTGAAATGACCCTGATGTTTTCTTCATTACTGAAACCAGCTGCAGCAGCTTACTTCCCTTGGCCGATGGTGGAAGAACTGCAGGGAGAGTTGGGTTGCTGAGATGAGTTTTGTTTTCTGTTCTCGTCTGCAGCTCGGCTCAGCCAGCTACCAGAGGTAGAACCATGTTTCAGTCTGTCTGAGTGACGTCTCGACAGGGGCTGCATGTAATTAATCACAATCCATCACTGTGACTGACAGGGTTATAAAAATTCTGCCAGTTTATTTTTACCCATAATATTCTATTTCATATTTACCAGTAATACACAGATTTGTTTTTAACTGCATTTGGGCACACGTGGATTCTAATGCTAGTGGTACACTGCTTTAGAATCAGAATCAGTGTTAATGGCCAAGTATGTACACAACATACAAGGAATTCGGTGTTGGTGATGAAGATGGTTTAAAAGTTTAAAGAAACGTCCAGTGTCATAGACAAAGCCCGTTCTGGATTACCAAATGTAGCAGCCAAAACTAAAGAATTGGTCATGGCTAAAACTCATGCCAGCCCCAAACAATTACTTCCCTAACCCTAGCGTAAGTTTGATATGTCCATCATTCACGTCGACTGAGAAGTAGCAGTTCAATTCTTTGTTCTTTCGACAAAGCCATTTCTAATCTGAGCAGGAAAAACATACATATAGTTAATGAGATATCCTATGTGTCCAGACTTTAGGGACACCCTGTACATTGGTATCTTATGCATGTGGAGGAATAGCTCAGCTCTTTGTTTAGGTGATGCAGTGGGGAAGAAGCTGTTCTTGTGTCTCGTAGTTTTAGTGTACACACGTGGACAAAATTGTTGGTACCCCTCAGTTAAAGAAGGAAAAACCCACAATTCTCACTGAAATCACTTGAAACTCACAAAAGTAACAATAAATAAAAAATTATTGAAAATTAAATAATCAAAAACAGCCATTACTTTTGAATTGTTGATTAACATAATTATTTAAAAAAACAAACTAATGAAACAGGCCTGGACAAAAATGATGGTACCTCTATAAAAGATTGAAAACTATTTGACCAGAGTGACATGATTAACTCAGGTGTGTCATTTAATTGACATCACAGGTGTTTCCAAACTCATAATCAGTCAGTCTGCCTATTTAAAGGGAGACAAGTAGTCACCCTGCTGTTTGGTGAAAGGGTGTGTACCACACTGAACATGGACAACAGAAAGCGAAGGAGAGAATTGTCCCAGGACATCCGAAAAAAAATTATAGACAAACATCTTAAAGGTAAAGGCTATAAGACCATCTCTAAACAGCTTGAAGTTCCTGTGACAACAGTGGCTCATATTATTCAGAAGTTCAAGACCCACGGGACAGTAGCCAACCTCCCTGGACGTGGCCGCAAGAGGAAAATTGATGACAAATTGAAGAGACGGATCGTTGGAATTGTATCCAAAGAGCCCAGAGCAACCTCCAAAGAAATTAAAGGTGAACTCCAAGGCCAAGGTACATCAGTGTCAGATCGCACCATTCGTCGTTGTTTGAGCCAAAGTGGACTTCATGGGAGACGACCAAGGAGGACACCACTGCTGAAAAAAACTCATAAAAAAGCCAGACTGGAATTTGCAAAAATGCATGTTGACAAGCCACAAAGCTTGTGGGAGAATGTCCTTTGGACAGATGAGACCAAACTGGAGCTTTTTGGTAAGGCACATCAACTCTATGTTCATAGACTCAAAAACCAAGCATACGAAGAAAAGAACACTGTCCCTACGGTGAAACATGGAGGAGGCTCAGTAATGTTTTGGGGCTGCTTTGCTGCATCTGGCACAGGGTGTCTTGAAAGTGTGCAAGGTACGATGAAATCTGAAGACTATCAAGGCATTCTGGAGAGAAATGTGCTGCCCAGTGTCAGAAAGCTTGGTCTCAGTCGCAGGTCATGGGTCTTCCAACAGGACAACCATCCAAAACACACAGCCAAAAACACCCAAGAATGGCTGAGAGAAAAGCGTTGGACTATTCTAAAGTGGCCTTCTGTGAGCCCAGATCTGAATCCCATTGAACATATGTGGAAGGAGCTGAAACATGCCATTTGGAGAAGACACCCATCAAACCTGAGACAACTGGAGCTGTTTGCTCATGAGGAGTGGGCCAAAATACCTGTTGACAGCTGCAGAACGCTCATTGACAAATACAGAAATCGTTTAATTGCAGTGATTGCCTCAAAAGGTTGTGCAACAAAATATTAAGTTATGGGTACCATCATTTTTGTCCAGGCCTGTTTCATTAGTTTGTTTTTTAAATAATTATGTTAATCAACAATTCAAAAGTGATGGCTGATTTTGATTATTTAATTTTCAATAAATTTTTATTTATTGTTACTTTTGTGAGTTTCAAGTGATTTCAGTGAGAATTGTGGGTTTTTCCTTCTTTAACTGAGGGGTACCAACAATTTTGTCCACGTGTGTACATGTCTCTATAGTGCCTGCTGGAGGGGAGGGTGAGTTAGGTCTCTGATGACGTTCCCTGCCCTTTTCTTGGTTCTGGAGGAGTACAGTTTCTGGATGGAGGCCATGGGGGCTCCAGTGATGTTTTCTGTAGTCCATACTGTGCACTGCAGTCTTCAGTCTTTAGGTGCTTTAAAAAGTTGTGCTTGAAGTAAGTTCAGCTTCACTGGACCTGTGAGGTAAGTGGTTTACATGAGACTATGTAAAACATCAACAAAAAAAATATAAAAAGTTGTGCTTAGCAAACATTTTAAAATTTTTTAAATGAATATATCCATGCTGGATGCTTGAACCTGTACTTGAATTTGAGTATTTTCATCATATTCTACTTCAAGCTTCTACTTAACTACTTAAAGCATTTATCTGCCAGTTTTAGCAAGTAGTTACATTCAGTGGCAGCTGGTGGTGAAATTTGTTTGGTGGGCTAACAAATGCATAATACCGATTAAATGGTTAACACAGCTGCAAAAGCAACATCACCTATGATACACACAGTTACATCAATTACAGGTACACTATACATGTTTAGTGCTCTACATCAACACTCTCGCTCACTCACTCACTCACTCACTCACTCACTCACTCACTCACTCTCTCACTCACACACACACACACACACACACACACACCACTACAAAACGTGTTCCAACTGCAACGACTGCCCACAGATAGCCTGCTGCAACTGTCTTATTACAACTGTTTGGCGACATGTAGTGCAAAACACGCCTTCAGTACAACAGATGACCTCAGCAAAAACAAGGTGTCACAGTCCTTTAACAGGTCAACATGGGCCTACCTTATTTGAAAAGAAGCTCACATCGACGGCCGATGTGATCCCAGTCTCTTAACTTCTAGCTTTTCCTCCAAAGACATTGAGGAAAATGGACATGAAAGCAAATAATCCACCTCGTTCATGCTAACGCTTGCCATACCTTAACCTTTTCTCGCTGCGTCAAAGGCCTGTGGGCTGACGGAAGTTAGCCCAAATGATCAGTAAATCACGGGGGCGGGACATGACACCTGTCAGTCACTTACAAGAACGAAATGAATGAAAGCGGACTGTATCTGCTGGGGCTGTAAAAAATAAGCCCATTTAGAGATATTCTATGTTTTTTCTATTGACTGATTGGTGCTGTTGCTACCTTTGTTTTCACCTAAACTTAAAACAATCTGTTGTAAGTTATTTGAAAAATAAGTTTCTCATCTTTTTTGTCTTGGCCTGGGAGGGCTTAGCCCTGTTAGCCCATTTATACCAGCCGTCCCTGGTTACATTGAATACTACATTCAAATACAGTACAAAATGCCTGTTTAGCTTCATAATGAGAAAATATGACTACAGAGGACACTACCCAACAGTATATGGTATCTAAATCTTGCTCCATCTCAAAATGTGATTTGGATTAGTAACTGAATTTAAACAATGTATGGAATCAGATCATAGAAAAGACATTTTTAGGATCCATTATGATGCATTTTGCTCTTTTTCCTGCTATTGCCTGTGTACTGCTACTTGAAGCTACTATTATCAGTATTTCAACATGAACAACCAATCACATGATGTTATATACAGTGTGTGAATGTGGCCACATGCAGCGATGAACCCACAGAGAATGATTACACAGTTATTTAGCTGTTATGCATTAAATCATCTTCCAGCTCAACATTTTCCAACCTGCCAAAGTCCTATTGTGTATTAGCTTGTAAAGGCTTATTTCTGACTGTAGTGAGCAGCTGTTTTCAACAAAAAGCTATTAAGATTCAGTGTTGGTTGAAGATCAAAGCAGAACTAAAAAGAGAATAAATACCTGTATACAACATCCCTTAAATGATTCCAAATTGTATCACCTCTTAATATTTTTGTTATCTCTAAGTTGACAAGCACAGTGTTTAGTCTTATGAACAATTAGAAACAAATATTTTAGCAAATCTAAATATAGACCCCAAAGTAGAAACTCAATGCAATAAAAGCAAACAGAGCTTCAGAATAGCACAACTGCACAAACAGGGTTAAATGACCTCTGAACTGCTGAATTTGATCAGTTTTGGAACTAAAGAGGGTGTTTTTCTGCATGTCTGCATCATGACTCCACATGGCATCTAAACGAAGCCGTCAGGCGGGCTATGGAGGCTGTGGTCGGGGAGCGACGCGAGCACCCCGAGCCAAAAAACGTCCTGCAGTCTGTTGCCCTGACAAGCCATGGGATTGGTAACTTTTCTGGAAGTTGCTGAACCCTGATGCTCTCTCCTCCACAAGCAAAACAAATGTGCGCGCGGTTGCGCGGTTGTAGCTCGCCCACCTCTGCATGGGCTTGCTTGCTGTGCGCGTAACCGTTGATTGACAGCATGACAAAGCTGAAGCTCGAACTTGATTGGTCGGCAGCGACCGGCGCTTTTTGGAATAACATGGGGGTCTATGAGAGGAAGGCGGAGCTCAGGAATAAATTTTCATATCGCGTTATACTAACTTTATATTATAGTATCGAACTAGACTAACACATTTAAGCTTTGTTAAAAAATGATACATAAATTGAAAACAAACAGAAACTCCGGACAGCAGCTTTAAGGATGCTGTAAAAGGGAGAAAAAAACATACTTGCTCTTTTGCACAAAACTACAAAATTACCAAAGAACACAGAAGCACATTCTTCAGTATAATATTCAAGATTTGCTTGGCTAAGATGGAGTGATTGGTAGGAAGCTGGTCAGGATGACCACAGTGAAAGCACAGTCCTGACAGTAAAATGGGGCTGCATAAGTACAAGAGCTTGATAACAATCCAAAGCACAGTGCCAAAATCACAACAGAGTTTCAAAAGAGGAAGATATCGAAAACTATGATCCAGACAAGTATCTGATCTGACATGACTCCAGCAGTTTTTAAAGACAAAGACAACAAACCACTTGTCATTGAAAAAAATAAATAAATGAAAAAAAAAATTGTCCCAGACAAATATAAGAATACTTCACCAGAAATGTTGTTCAAAAATCCTTCAAAATGTAATCTCAAAAATGAAAGGTGCAATGACTTTTGTTGCACTCCTGGGAGACTTTATTACTCTGCCAAGGAACAGAGTATGTCTACAGTATGTGATGACTGGCACTGGTCTGTCTGTGTGTTTCTAACATTACTCAAAAGTGGACTAGCGGGTTTGGATTAAATTTTCAGGAAAGGTCAGAAATGACACAAGGATCAACTCATTAGATTTTAGCAGGGATGCAGCTTATTGTCTGGATCCACGGATTTGTTAAAGATTTCTGTATCATTGCAAGATAGCAGCACAGCGTCAATGTAACTATGACAAGTGAACACTTTGTCAGCTGCCTGCTGACAATCACATGATTGTGATTCTAATACAAATCCACCACTGTGGACTTATCGGGACTATCCATCGAAAATGATACAAGGGACAACTGATTAAATTGTGGGGGTGTTTGCAAGTCCCATCAATTCTCACCACCCAATTCATTTGTAGGTCACTTGATTTGGTATCCGTACATAACGAATACATGCACATGTGCCCGTGCTCAGCGCAAGGTCCTTTTGTTTGTGGGTACATCTATATTAAATGTCTACTTTCTATGGTGCCATGAGTTCTGATCAGCAGTAACTAATAAACAAATTCTACATTTCTAAAAAATAATGCTCCATTTCTGACAATGCCATATGGTGGAGTATCGCATTCTGCTAAGTGCTTTACTAGTTTATAATGCAATGCATCTAAACTGTTAATTCAGAACATAAGTACAAATGGCTTACTGATCAAACTTAGAAGTTATACATTTATTATAAGGTGATACTATTTAGAATCATTTGACATTAAGGTGATACTGAACAGGGATGCACTCACCTCTGTTGTATAGTGTATATTCATCAGGTGGCCAGAAACATGGATTTATTTTAATGAACCGCTGTCCATCTGTTGAATGCAATAGGCAGCAAACAAGTTTTTTGTGTCAAAGACTGTACTAATAATACTTCACAGCTTGCACAAGTTTCAGTGCATTTTTTAAAATTTACGATAATTACTGGTAATGGAGTAGTTTAAAGCTCAGGTATTGAAAGCAGATAGCATCCTATGTGCTTTATGATTGCATGATTGTCTTCCTGCACGGTTACAGTTCTGCAAATCAACATGAGGTGGGAGCAGTTTGACTGTAATGCAGTTTGGTTACACAAGGAAACCTGACATGCTATCACAGGAAAAATACAGGTGGACATAATAGAATTAATGATGGCTGCTTCAGTTTCAGGGTCCATGCTGGCTCACTTCTTTCTGAAACACTTGAATAGAACAGTGCCATTGTTAATGCTTTTAGTAACACCTATTATCACAAGACAAGATGTCTGATTTGAAAGGGGTTTTTGTAGCATCTGTCATCTGACATCTGTCACAACCATAGATGGCCTATTGATTTCTTTGTGTGGTTTTAAATGTTGGTAAATAGCATTATTTGTCCAACACATTGTATATACTTAGTTTCTTCACAGACAACATAATCTAGATTTGTATAACAAACTATAAATGTACAGACAGAGCACTGCTGAAGAAATGCAGCAAAGTGAGGCAGAGAATCAGGCTGCAGTGCTTGTAGCTGGAGCGATAAAAGGGAAGTGTGCTGACATCAGAGGAGGAGCCCTCGCTCAACACAACATCAGACTGAAGACCTTTAAAGAGATCAACTGTTTCAACAGGTACAAATGAGTGACTGACCAAGTGTTTCTGCAGTCTAATTTCATTTATTCACGCCACCGTGATGTATAAATGAGCAAAATCCAGTAGATCAAGAAACCTTTGAAATGACCTTTTTTCTATTTTTTTGAGAAACGGAGGGAGTTTGAAGGATGGATATAGAAAAGAGAGTGAAAAAAGAGCATATTCAACTGCTCCTGTAAGAGGCCATGCATTACTGTGCATTACATAACATGACGTACCTATTTTGTGCACGGCTGACAGGGAAACTGCCTTATTTGCTGTTGTAGACAGTGTTGGTCTGTGTGAGATTCTACTTCAAATTTAGATTGACAGATTCTCGAGAGGCAGATCAGACGTCTGTCTCAGCCACAAAAAAGCAACTACAGTTCTGGTGGGAGTCAGTGCTTTGCTCAAGAGCTCTTAAGCAAGGACATGGTTGTGAACCAAACACTGAGAACATAGAAACGAAACTACAGTTTTTGTTCATATGATAACTTTGCGCATTGCAGCTAATTTGTTTTGTTAATTTTCCCTGTTCACAAATTTTCACATAAATAGGGTTTTACTGGAACAGGTGGAGAATTCGTTACAGCTAATTTGCAACATTTGTTGAATCACTGGGGGAGGAAAGAACCCCTGAATTTATGAGCCTGAACACTGGGAAATGCAAGCATCTCAAGGATGTGATTTGTTAGCTCGTATCAAACTAAGACAGGCCACAGCTATGTGAACTCATATTTTCAATCCTTGTTTTGCAGCCACCGGCTGTTCACTGGCTCTGCTTCCATGCCAGAGAGGAGCATATGGTGCCTCAAAGCATCTGTTCAAATGGACCTCTCCTCAGCTGTACATACTGTGTAGTCATCAGGAGAATTCAAAACTTGACACTTTAAAATTTTTGTCTTTGTTTTTGCACCAGGAACTTAAAGTAATGCTCCACAGAAAATATACCTTTTTAGTTGCAAACTTTCACCAGCGGTAGGCTTGAAAGGAGGCTCTGAAAGTTTGCAGCTTGCTCATTTGCAGAGCACAGCGGCTGTTTTCTGCTTAGATTCACAGCAGCTTCAATTCCACTGCTGACTCAAACAAAGCCTTGTTCTTTCACTGTTACCTAATCTTACTGTTATGTAAAATGTTAAATGAGAGACAGGAAATATGTAGATGCCTGAAATTTCCACTGGTGACCCATTTTGAATTTACAAAGTTGGAAAACACAATAAAAGTTGCACTGTACTGACTGTAAAATGACCAGTGACAGAACTGCTTTGTTGACCAACACATAGGTGAGCTATAGTAGAAGTTTTTAGTTTAACTGCCCCATTTTACACCACATTGATATAATGAAGCTGAGCCAAACTTACTGACTTCTTAGTCTTTGCTCACACAAACACATTACAGCTTCCACTTAGTGACATGTAGTTTCCGTGATCGTATGTCAGATTTCTATCAAGATGTCTTTTTCTCATCCATCAGTTTTCATGTGCCTGTCCAGGCTGAGTCATGTTGGCAGCAGGTGAAGCAGGCCATTGTAGACATCCCTCTTCCGGCAACATTTTCCGTTTTCTCCTTCCTTCCTGATTGACATAAAATGTTGTTTGTATTTGCAGTGCAGTCATTTTGATAGTTCTCATAGTTAACAGTGGTGTTTTTTGGTCTGTCTTGATTTATTCATTCATCATCATGTTTGTCTCTTTGTTTAGAAAAGGAGACAGAGATCTGGGCCTCTTTGAACATCAGCTTCCATCTTTCATCTCTTTCTTTTCTGCTTTAATCACCTTTGTTTTTCTACATAGCATCTTTCTTGGTGTTGAAGGCAGTCCTCTTACAATTAGCCTTAAGTTTTTTGTCGAAGACTTTCTTTCTTTTTCTGTGTTCTGCTTCTCTAACTAGAAAGCTTCTCTCATTTTCTGCCAACTCTTTGTTTCCAATATTGGAGGACTGTTGGCATCGGTTCCACCATGACAGGCCTTCCTCTTTATTTCTCATGCCCTGACTTATTGATGATTTCTGTTTATTTTTTTATCTTCCCTCTTTTTTTAAAGGTTAAATGCATTCGTTTTACTCCTTAAAGTCTTCCTTTCTTTTTCCATTCTCTCTTCCAAATGGAAAGTAGTCTATTTGGAGGAGATTTTTTGTGAATGTTCTTTTTAAAAGATCTCTGTTTTTCTGCTCAATCTTTGCCTTTCCATCTGCAGATCCTGTTCATCTAGTTTAAATGTGCTTGGAAGACAAAGCAAGATCTGGGCATCCAAGGGTTTCTTCAGCAAGACATGACCGCATTCTGATCCACACATGCAGAGAAAACCACCCAGTAACACAGGAGCTTCAGCAGCAGTGATCAAACCAAACTGGTGTCCAGTGTTCCACCCACACTGTACGTGGCTGAATTTTAGATCATGACTTAAGGTCCTAAAACGCTTTCAAGAAGCCCCTGATCAATGAGAGACAGAGGTTAGCCCGGCGTCATTGAGCCTAAGCACACAAGAACTGGGCTGCCAGGAATTGGAAGAAGATTCTGAATTCAGTTTCCAGCTTTTTCTTCCCCCTGCTAATGTGAGGATACGCAAAAGGCCAGGTGAAACATTATCTCCAGCATGAACAGTACCTACTGACAAGCATAGTGGAGGCAGTATCATGGTTTGGGGATGCATGAGTGGTGCTGATGTTGGTCATCTCACTGTCTGTGATGGCACCACAGAAAATCTGTGGTGGAATATCAAAAGGTCTGTTTCAAAGCGTAAACCAAAGAATTTAAAAGAACTAAAAGCATTAATTCAAGAAAAATGGGACAAAAGTAGCCCTCAACAGTGTGAAAGGTTTGTGGGGAACATGCCAGCCAGTATTAGAGCTCTACTGTGTGCTAATGGAAAGACTACTAAAATATTAATTTTATGATGAGATTGTTTCTTTTTTGTTCAGTTTTCAACACATTATCTGTTATTTGTTGACTTTGACATCGACAGTGTTTAGAACTGACATACTGAAACTGTCAAGAATTTGTTTTGTTAGTTTTTCTTGCAAACAATAAACAAAATAATATTTTGTATTTGTTTATGTCTGTCTAATGCAGCCACATCTTTTGAAACACGAAAAAGATTTTCCACAGATATTTCATGATATTTGAAATTGTGTAAAATTTTAAGTGTCCGAAAACTTTTTTCCACCACTAGATAGATAGATAGATAGATAGATAGATAGATAGATAGATAGATAGATAGATAGATAGATAGATAGATAGATAGATAGATCATGCTTTGATGACAGTCAGTGTTTTAAATCATTCAAACAACCTCTTCATGTAAAGTGATACACCACAAAACATAGCTTTTCCTTCCCTTTCCAAACGTGTAATCGTGTTGCATAATCATTCTGCAAGATACACTTTAACATGTACTATTTGAGAAAAGAGCAACAAAAGTACATCATCCAAACTGTGTACGTGACAAGAGCTAATATCACTTCTTGTTAAGAGTAAAACTGCATTATTTCTTTGTTGTCCCACATCCACTCTTCCTGGGAAAGGAGACAATTAGCCTTGTTGTCCAGATGTATTTTCTGTCTCCGAAGCCGCTGGGCATGTTGTGCCAACCAGTTCAACTCTCCGTCCTGTGCTTGTTGTTGCTGAAGCACAGAGAGTTCTAGAACCACAGAAATGCAGCATTCCTTTCATAACTATTGTTATTGTTGTTAAAATATGGGTATCTTAACTTGACGTGCTTGGTTTAGTTCAAACAAACACTTTGTATGCTGTGCAAACATTTTAGGCATTTATCTATTATTCTTTACCTTCAGACACATCTGATTGGTGCCAAATCCACTCTGCAGCTTGACAGTAACTCCAAACACACAGTCATCAACAACAACCTCAAGTAAAGAAAACAAGAAAACAACACAGCTCCGGTCTCAACATCACTGACTCAGTTTATTCTGAGCAGCTCTGCAACACATAAAGAACTGTGAAAAATTATTTTCGCCCTTCTCGAATTCTTTTAAAAAAAAATATTTCCCCCACTTAAACGTTCGAGACGATCAACTGTAGCACTCACACTAAATTTACTAGGCAAAACACCCAAAAATAAGCGTCAGCCAAACTATGAAACAAGGTCTGCACGACAGATACTAAGGGATTACCAAGCTTAGCATACTGCAATCTATCAGGCTGTTTACAATCACGAGTTGAACGTCTTACAGGGAGATTAGTTTGACTATCATCATGGGACTGGTCAGAGTCAGTTTCAGGTAAGTTAACTGTGGGACTGGCTGTATGACTCTGATCGGGCTGTTCTTCAGTCATGGATGTATCAGGTAATATTTGTTCTCCCCTTTCATTTTCTACAGGTTCCATCAAGATTTCATCAGATAAGTGTTCATGTTCTGTTCCTTTTTCAGGTTGCATATTTACTAAAGGTAATTGTTCTCCAGATAAGAATTATCTCTCATTCTCTCTTTGTACAGGTTCAGAGGTATCCAGAGGTAGGTTTTGCTCGATCGAGATTTCAGGTAAGTTTGACAATAACAGTTCACGATCTTCAGGAGGTAAGGTGGGTACTGCGTTGCCAGACTCTTGTAAACTTATTGGAGCACCGGTAGGAGATTTTGTCACAGTGAATCGAGCAGGTGGCAAATTAGGAGTGACAATAGGGCCCAATGGATCACCATCACTACCCAAGAATTCACCAGGATCATTTTCATCCTCTTTCGGATTAGGCAGGTAAGTGCACTGCTTCTGGAAAGGAACAGGTTGAACTCTTTCAGAATCAGCAGACAGGAAACCACAAGGCAACAGGAGGTCTCTATGTAATGTACGGAGTGGCCCATTCTTGTTCTCTGGTGTCACTGTGTAAACCGGTAGGTCACCAGCTTTCTTGACAACTACATAGACTTTTTCCTCCCACTTGTCTACAAGCTTGTGCTTCCCTCGTATGCGCACATTCCTTACAAGCACACGATCACCAGGTTCAAGGACTGAAGATGTCACCCTCCGGTCAAAACGAACTTTGTTACGTTCAGCACTCTTCAAAGCATTTCGAGATGCAATTTGGTAATTTTCTTGTAACCGAGATCGAAGATTCTGCACATACTGCGAATGAAACTTGTGTTTGAACTGTTGAACTGGTAGGCCGAAAGCAATATCCACTGGCAGACGAGGTAAGCGTCCAAACATGAGCTCGTAGGGTGTATAGCCAGTCACCTCATTTCGAGTGCAATTATAGGCATGCACAAGCGGCTTAACATGTTCACGCCATTTGGATATTTGTTTGTTCTCCAGTGTACCAAGCATACTGAGCAAAGTTCCCTTGAATCTCTCCACTGGATTTCCATGTGGATGATATGGAGTAGTTCGGCTCTTTCGAATACCAGTGACCTCACACAGCTCTTTGATGAGTTTTGACTCGAAGTCAGGACCCTGATCTGTATGGATGCGTTCTGGGAACCCATAGTAAACAATGAAATTTTCCCAAAGACATTTTGCTACAGTTCGAGCCTTCTGGTTAGGAGTTGGAAATGCCAGGGCGAACTTGGTGAAATGGTCAGTGAGCACTAAAATGTCTTTGACATTGCTGGTATCAGGCTCCAGACTCAAGAAGTCCATACAAATGAGTTCTAAAGGACGAGTGGTGCGGATGTTAACCATTGGAGCTGTTCTTTCCTGTGGTGTTTTCCTCCTGACACAACGAGGACACGTTTTGATCTTGGTTTCCACATCACTGGCCATTTTGGGCCAATAAAATCTTGCACGCACCAGGTCTAGGGTTCAGTCAACTCCCAAGTGACCCATATCATTATGGAGACTATGCAAGACCTGGGAACGAAGTTCCAATGGTAGCACCACCTGGTAAGATATATGATCTTCGTCTTGCCTTCGCCGATAAAGTATTCCAGCAATAAGTTCAAACTTGTTCAACTCACGTAATAAGAGAGGAAGTTCAGGGAGTTCTTGACAGAGAGCAGGGTAAACTTTGTTTCCCAATTCGAGTTGGGAAATGACTTCTCGTATACTTGGATCATCTCTCTGTTTTTCTTTGAGACTCGACTGAGACAGAGAAGGGATTACTGGCAGCCCATGGTCAGATTCATTGCCGTAGACCTCAGGAACAGCATCAGCGGAGACAGCTAAGGACTCCACGAGAGTGATATCAGCATGGCTGGACTTTGTTTGACTGGTATCGGACTGAGCGTTGGAAAAATCTGCACTTCTCTGGAGATAACTTGAGGTTATACTCCTTCAGACGGTGCAAAACTCTGAGCAACCGCCTCTCATGTTTTTCGAGACTGTCAGAAAAAATTATCAGGTCATCCAGAAATACAAGTACTTCTTTTAGATTTAGATCTCCCATACATCTTTCCATCAATCGTTGGAACGTACTTGGTGCATTAGTAACACCCTGTGGCATACGGTTAAACTCCCAAAAACCTACAGGGGTCACGAAAGCTGTTTTGGGTTTATCTTCTTCCTGCATTTCAATTTGATAATACCCTGACTTCAAATCAAGCACAGAGAACCATTGTGATCCGAACAACGAGGAAAAGGCTTCTTCGAGGTTTGGAAGGGCATAGGCATCCTTAATTGTTTGCTGATTCAACCTCCTGTAGTCAATGCATAATCTGATGTCATTATTTTTCTTTCTGACCACGACAATTGGCGACGAGAAGGGAGACTCGGACTGTCTGATGACTCCTGCAGCCAGCAACTCCTGAAGATGCCTTCGAACAGCTTCAACATCATTTGGATGTATTGGTCTGGCGCGATGTTTAAAGGGAGTTTCATCATGGAGCTTTATGTGATGCTTCACTTTATCTGTACAGCCAAAGTCGAGGTCATGATGAGCAAAGACTTCAGGGATTTCTCGCAGCTTTCCAACAATGCATTCCTTCCATTCCTGTGGAAGATCAGAATCTCCAAAATTAAAGTTCAAATCACTATTTTCCTTCACTAGAGAGGTAGATGTGACAGTCTGTTGTGAAATGACAGCTTGACAGACTCCAAGGTCAGCAATGATGGATAGTGGTGGGAGTGAGATGTCTTGGTCTGTTTCATTAGAGACAATGACTGGGGCCTTGTATGAAGACTCAGAAGGTAACGTCACCAGGCAGCTTTTGACAAGGAGTCCACCAGGTAACGAGGACTGTGGGTGCTCAACAATAACCCATCTGGTGGAGGATGGATAGGAAACTCTGGCGACACCACTCAGAACAAGGGTTTGACCTGCTGGAATGAGCACTGGACTTTTGCTCTGAGTATACACAACACCAATGGTGCCAGCATCACTCGTCTGGTGCTGTAATTGGAGCATCTTCAGCACAGCCCTGTAACCATAGGACTGAGGCTCAAAGTTTGTACAACTGCTTTCCAAAAACTGATCATACATTGCCTCAAGGGTATTCATCCCAATCAGGACAGAAGACTGCATTGAGGACTGGGTATCGGGAACAACGAGAGCAAGGGTAGGTACTTCAAACTCAGAGCCAAGAAAGTCTTTATGGAATTTTGTAGTTATCTCAATATAACCCAAATAGGGAACAGGTTGTCCAGCCGCACCTTCAATTTTTAGCAGATGGTTGTAAAATGAAATTGGTACAGTCGTAACTTGCGATCCAGTGTCCAAGAGACAGTTTGTGTCCTTCCCAGCTATTTCAACAACAGCAGTACATTTGGACCCAATTAAGCCTCTTGGCAATCCAGAGACCTTTGTGGACGACTGGCTGGAACAGTTCAACTGGACATGATCGGAATTTCTTTTGGAATTTCTGATGGGACATTGCTGGTCCTCAGCTCCGGTCCTCCCCTTGACAGGAACTGAATTCAGTTTAACTGCGACTGATTCGATTGGCTCTGCCATTGCTGGAGTCTCTCATTAAACTTTCTTCGCTGACTGGCAACACGACTTGGATTGGGGGGGTTTGAGCACTGTGGCCGTGTATGACCATCTTCCCCACAACGAAAACAATAGTCTGGTTTTGGTACTAAGGAAGATGGCTTTGCAGATGACTTTGAACCAGAGCTGAACTTTGCTTTTGCATTTCGGCCATTGATGTATCTGGACTGGCTGGGTTGATGTGAACTTCTGGACTGCGCACTGGTGAGAACAGCAAGCTGTTTCTGAATGTCTGCAATTTGCTTTGTAAGTTGCTGAGTTATGGTTGTTAAAGCAGCACAGGTATCATGTTCTTCAGTTAGCTGGGAATTCACAACAGCTTTGTGTTTGGCTGCCCCAAGATGTTGCTTCATTCTTACAGCTTTTGCAGCTTTGCGATCCTCCTCAGTTCGCAACAGCAGCAGCAACTCTGCACATGAAGGTGGATTTGACTTCTTCTGTGTTAACTGTAATTCAGAAATTAGTCCATTGTCCCAGGAGCCTCTGCAAAACTGGTTCAATAAATGCTTATTAACATCTGTTTCTTTTGCTCCGCCTCTTTTGATTGCAAGATTCAGAGCAACCTGTAATCGCTGTAAATATGTTGAAGCAAACTCTCCAGAATCCTGAAATGTATCCATGAACTTTGCGTACAATTCGTCTCCATCTTGCACCGTGCCATAAGCAGAGTCAAGTTGTTGCAGGTAAACATCAGGCAATGTATCTGGACTTAAGTGTTTTACCATGTCTGCTGCAGGTGGCAAGAGGCTTTCCAAGATGTTCCGGGAGTGCTGCAAATCTGAAACAGTAGGATCTTTCATTATCAGATCAACACTTGATCGCCATGTTTCATAATCAAATTCATGAACTGGTCGAGGCACTTTGCCGGAAAATACTCTGAGTTTTTGTGTGGAGAATTGATCACCTTTGACAATATATTCCACCACATACTTTTGAATGTTAGGAGGATTAATATCAGAGGGAGAGAGACTGGATCTTCTCTGAGACTGAGAAGAGAATTCTGGATCTGCGTTTGTTGGAGTAGCTTGAGATTGTTGCTCCTTAGTTTCAGTTTCATTGACTGGAATTTCCTCTTTTGAGTCCTTCATATTTGATGAGCTGGACTGGAGCTCAGAAACTGTGCCACCAATTTGACACATCATATCTCTCAAAACTTCAGCAAAATCTTTGCCAGTTTCTTTAGCCAGTGTTCTCAGTTCTGACAAATAAGTGTTAGTCCTGCTCTTGCCCACGAGGTCAGTATAAATTTCAGAGAGAGATGAAATTGTATATTTTATCCCGTTGCTAGGGGCAATAAATGTAAACGGCAACTGAGGGTTTAAAGTTTCAACTGCATCGCGATTAATAAATTCAACAATTATATGTTGATAAAAGTCTGAATCTTTGTCAACTATTCTTTCAGTTTTATTAATCGAACCATACTTTTTTAAATAATCAAGCACGTCATCATCCGCTTTGGTACCAGTAAAGCTATCAACTAGCAGAGCATGTGGTATTTCAACTTTGAGACTTTCAAACATTTCCATATTTATTTATTATACTGCACAACAAACCTCCTGGCTAGCTCGCCACAGTTTATGTAGCACTCACACTAAATTTACTAGGCAAAACACCCAAAAATATTTTAGAGTGGGAAAGGTTTATATAGATTGACTTCCTATACTAATTTGGTGGATTGGGCTAGATGGTTAATCAGACTAGCAGAGAAGACTTAAGCTCGCTCCAAGAGGTTGTAGATCAGTATAATAAAAGACAGTAGAAAGGGTTAACGATAAACACATTATTATTTTGTTGAAAGTGCAAAGTATTTACAGTGAAATTTGGTCATGACCATAGTAAAAAGAGGTAACAAGTTTACAGTGCAATTGCTTAAACAGATTGAATAATTCAAATCCAATACACATCAAAATCCCAAATTCCCTCCCAGAGTCCATGTACCGACTTGTTGTAGGCTTAAGTAGAATATAAATGTCATTAAAGAGTCTTTATGAGTCCATATTGCTTGGTGACAAGCAACTAGTTTGAGTAAGTGGAGTGAGTGCAATGGGGATATGGGCTGTGCAGCTCCTATCGCACCAGATAATCTGAGAGCTTTATTTGAAGACTTTGGTTAGAGGGCTTTGGTTCCTGGGCTCAGCTCGCCATCGATATGTTAGTAGTTCATTGGAATCTTAAAAAAAAACCCGACCTGTGTGAATACAGGACCAGTAAGTTAATCATTCAATTGTGTACACAAATATCTATCTAAGGAGCTCTTAAACTACTAATAAATGAGTACAGTGTATTATTGACACTATAAATATTAACATTCATCATTTGCAATAAAATACATTTCATAAACCTGTGGTTAAGTGAGTAACTGTGTGTAAAAACAACGACAGTACAAACCACAATATGAATATCCACATGCTATTGCTAGCGCAACAAACAGCTAGCAGCTGCTCATTGAAAATACATTAGTCAGCATTGACCGAGCCTAGCATTGGCTGCTAAGAATAGACGGACCACAGCTAGCAGTTAGCTTCAAACAAACACCAACTCGAGGTGATCTAACTGCACATCGCGCTCGTAATGGACGGCAGATCTCGCTCATAATCATCTACAATTAGAAGCGTGTAAAGGTAAGGCACAGAATATACAGACAAATCATTTAGAGGAGTTATTTTGCAGCATTACCGACCTGTAAAAGCCCAGTGAGGTGTTTCCCCAATGCCTACCGGTGAATGCGCCCGCCATGATTAAAAACACTATAGTCACATGACTCACGTGCATCAGGTGACACTCGAGTTACCGCGAGACGGCGCCTAGTATCGCGAGAACCCGGAGGGGTGCAAAATACACACGTGGACAAAATTGTTGGTACCCCTCAGTTAAAGAAGGAAAAACCCACAATTCTCACTGAAATCACTTGAAACTCACAAAAGTAACAATAAATAAAAATTTATTGAAAATTAAATAATCAAAAGAGGCAACAGATATATTATTAATTATTATTATTAATGGGGTTTTAAATGGAGTTTTAACAGGGGTTACACAAGCAAATGTAAATATTAGACAAAGATAACCAGAGTAAACACAAACCGCAGTTTTTAAACGATTATTTAATGTTTCAAGAGAAAAAAGCTATCCAAACCTACCTGGCTCTATAATTTCCTGCCCTTGTTAAATCATGAATTAAGTGTGGCTAATCACATTTTTTGGAAAGCGAGTTCAATTTCCCTGACCACACCCAAGCCTGATTACTTCCAGACCTGTTCAGTCAAGAAATCACTTAAATACAACTTGTCGGCCAAAAGATCTCAAAAAGCTGCAACAAAATACCACGAACCAAAGAAATTCAACAACAGGTGACAAATAAAATAATTGATTGGGGCTGTGTTGCTGCTTCAGGACCTGGGCGACTTGCTGTGATTGATGGAACCATGAATTCTGCTCTCTACCGGATAATCCTGAAGGAGAATGCTCGGCCGTCAGTTCATATCCTTAAGCTGAAGCGCACTTGGGTTCTGCAGCAGGACAACAATCCAAAACACACCAGCAAGTTGGCTTCTGAATGGCTTTAAAAAACCAAAATGAAAAAAAAAAAATACATTTTTCCTGCAGGGGGATTTTTAAAATCCACTAGAGAGAGAGAGTGAGACGAACTTGCTGTAGGCCTCTCTGGCAAGAAATCTTCCAACCAGAGGCCTCACACATGGACCAACGAACAGATCCAAACGTAGGCCCAGCACACTGCCACCGGCATTGCCGACATCGCCACTGGTATCAGCGAAGACATCGCCCGCGATGTTGGCGAAGACACCGTTGATGGTTATCGGCGTGCAGCTCCTCCCACTTTCCTGGGAGGACAACCGTCCCTATTAGCAACACTGGCGGATTATTTTAACTTCTTTGGCAACATGGCACAGTTTGCTGTCACAGCATGGCAGATTTGCAGTAACAGAAGCACATAAAATAAATTAGAACGAACATTAAAAAAAAAATTCCATGGAGTTAGCTGAGGTTGGGGCAACGCTTCAAGCTCAAGCTATCACAGAGGCAGAGGAACGTATTTCGGACGTGGAGACAAGCAGCACTGTAACCAAAGAAGCCCTGCTAAAAATTTTAAAAGAACAAAGAAAGCTGCAGGAAAAGTTGATGGACCTGGAAAGCAGGTCCAGAAGAAAAAACATTCGATTTTATGGTCTGCCAGAAGATTCAGAGATCGGCACTATGATTCAATTTATGGAAAAACTGCTGACTCCAAATTCAACGTGCTCATCGAGCTCTGACACAGAAACCAGGTCCAGATGCAACCCCAAGATCCAGAGTTGTAAACTTCCTGCATTTCGACGTTAAAAAAAAAAAAAAAACGGTCTTGAAATTGGCTTAGAAGGAGGTATTCATAAATACCAAACAGATTTTTTTTGGCCACGACTATATGCAGGAAGTGATGGAGAAGCACAGAGTCTACGGTGGAATTAAGAAAGCACTCAAGGAGAAAGGTGTCAAGGATTCAGGCTAGGCGGACCCGAGCAGAAAGCCACACTACCAAGGCTGGGTGAAATGAGAATGAGTTTTATTGTTGGGGATGTGGGTTATGGCGGAGGGTGAGAGGAGCCGGGTTGCAGGGGAAGTGGCTGGTGGAGTGGGGTTTCGGCCGAGGCGTTCCGTGGGCCGGGTGGTGACTCACGTCCAGGCGGGGGGTTTCTGGGAGGGCGCTGAAAGGTGACGAGCAGCCGGCTTGCTGCTGCAGGTCCCAAGTCGGGTTGAGGGGAGCTGGTCGGGGTTCCAGGGAGGAGGTCCGGGCAGAAACAGGGGGTCCAGTGAGGGGGAAACCGGCGCCGAATGGTCTGGGGAGAGCCGGAGGGGAAGGAGGACGACGGGGATCCCGGACAGCTGGGTCTAGACAAGGGCAGGAGAAAAACAACGTAAGAAAACGGCAAAAATTCGACAGACTTACTGAAGGCTAGAAAGTGAACTAAACTGTGCAGTCTTGTTCAACAATCTGACAGGGAGTGGAAGGATGAGCCGGTTCTTATTGCAGTGGAGAGTAATCAGGTCGATGTCCTTCAGCTGTCCGGGACCCGCGGGGAAGGCTGATTACTTGAGTGAAGGCAGGTGTGAGCCTGCACTCCACGCAGGTGTCACACTGGGGAGGGAGCAGAGGCAGTGGAGAGGATGGGAGACCAGGAGGAGACAGAGGGAGAGACAGGGGCAGAGGAGCGGATGGGAGACTGAAGGGAGAGACAGACAGAGAAACCGAGGAACAGAGAGAGAGAGAGAGAGGGGAGCATGAGTGGGAGTGGAGCAGGAGTGGGAAAGAGGAACATGAGAGGGAGAGGAAGAGAGGAGCCAGATGGGAAAGGGGGGTATTGGGGATATCAGGTGGGAAGGATGGGGGTGAGGAGGGAGCCCTGACAAAAGGAATCCGTTTTCAAACTCTTTCATGAGGATCCAGATCCACTGGAATAAGGCATCACGCCAAACCCACGATAATATTAGAAGATCTCTAGAAATAATTAGACATATAAACCAAAACAAAACCCGGGCTCTGTTAATAAGTATAGATGCAGAAAAGGCTTTTGATTCGGTGCAATGGAAATTCTTATTTGATGTTATGGAAAAATCTGGTTTTGACAAAGTAATTATTGGGACACTATAAGCCCTATATAATAGGCCATCAGCAAGACTTAAAATTAATGGTGAGCTGACTGACTGTTTCCCCCTCGAGAGATCCACCAGACAGGGATGCCCATTGAGCCCACTTTTATTTGCGATTTTTTTTAAGCCACTGACACAATGGATTAGACAGAATAATAAGATTAAAGGTATACAAATGGCAGCAGGAGAACAAAAAATAGCTCTATTTGCAGATGATATTCTAGCATATCTTTCGTATCCAACAGATTCTTTGCCTGAGCTGATGTCAGTGTTACATGAATATGGTTCATACTCAGGCTGTAAACTAAATGAGCGAAAAACTCAAGTTCTCAACTTTCACTTTAATCCCCCTCAGTAACTTCGAGCCAAATATCGATTAAGCTTGGACAAGACATCAATAAAATATTTGGGAAATTCTGTACCTACTGACCTATATAAGCTGGATGAAACCAACTACGGACATCTCAAAAATGATATTTTAACAGATATTAACAGATGGAATATAATTCCCTACCTAAACATGAGTCCACGTATCGATTCAATAAAAATGAATGTCATGCCAAGACTTTTATATTTATTTCAATCAGTACCCATAGAGGGTTCAGAACAGTTTTTTTTTTTTTTCGGACTGGGATAAAGTTATCTCGAGATTTACATGGGCAGGGAAAAAAACACGAGTAAAATTCACAACCCTACAACCACCTAAGGAAAAAGGGGTACTAGCTCTTCCATGTCATAAAGACTACTACAGAGCATCCCAGATTAGACCACTAATCTTAGTGTAAACCAAGCTACAGATCCAGATGAAAGGAGATTGAAAGCTCAATTGGAAATGGAATACCAGTTAGCTCACTCATTGGAGACCCCTCGTCATCCAGCCACCTTTCAGTCCCTACCAACCCCTGGATAATTAGCTCCTTAAGGATATGGAATGAAATAATGAAAAGATACCACCTATTAACTACAGCTGAAATCTTTAGATGGTTTGCATATGACCCAGCCTTTATACCCAGTAAGTTTGACATCAGATTCAGAAATTGGTCTAAGCATAGTCTTACCGCATATTGTACACAAGGTAATGTTTTGAGCTTCCAGGACCTCGAGTACCACTTTAATCTGAGCATAAGACCACTTCAAATATGTACAAATTCGGAATTTTATCTACAAAAAATTCCCTAAAGATAAGAACTTAACAGGAATAGAAATCTTAGAGATATTTCTAAAAGCCTACAAAGATGGACCTTATCAAAAAGTAATATCAAAATTATACTTGGCTCTTCAAAATTTAAAAGAACATCATATACTAAATATTAAAACAAGATGAGAAGCAGAGAGTAATATTACAATAACAGCGGAAGAGTGGGACAGAATCTGTAAACAGCAATGGCCAATGACGAGTTCAATGACGAGAGAATTCAGTTGGAAGAACGTGAATCGCTTCTTCCACACTCCGGGACAGACAATTAAATATTCCAGTCAGACTCCCTGCTGGAGATTGTGTGGAGAGACTGTTGCAAATCACTTCAATATTTACCTCCGCCAAGGAGGTTATGTGACACCTGGCATTTGTGTGTCCGTCCGTCCGTCCGTCTGTTAGCAAGATAATGCAAAAATGCCTGGGCAGATTCACATGAAATTTTGAGGGGATGTAGAATATGGTAAGAGGAAGAGCTGATTTAATTTTGGTGGCAATCTGGAAAGGATCCTGGATTCTTGATCACTTTGAATTTTTTAGTATGTTTAAGTATGTGGTCCAAAATATGATCAAAAAACATCATAGGTTAGTATGTCGTCCAACAAACTGGATCAAGGTGTCCAGATAGCTCAATTGGTTAAGAAGGTGATTCATAAACAGAACTGTGTCAGAGACACAGGTTCGATTCCAGCTCATGATCCCTTACTGCATGGGTTTCCTGTTTCCGTCATAGTTTAGTATGTCATCCAAAATATGGATAAAATGGTCATAGTTTAGTATGTCGTCCAAAATGTGACAAAAACGTTATAGTTTAGTATGTCTTCCAAAATGTGACAAAAACATCATAGTTTAGTATGTCATCCAAAATATGGATAAGATGTCATAGTTACCTCCGCCAAGGAGGTTATGTGACACCCGGCGTTTGTCTGTTTGTCTGTCTGTTAGCAAGATAACTCAAAAACACCTGGGCAGATTCACATGAAATTTTCAGGGGATGTAGACTATGGTAAGAGGAAGAGCTGATTTAATTTTGGTGGCAATCCGGAAAGGATCCTGGATTCTGGATCACTTTTAATTTTTTAGTATGTTTTAGTATGTGGTCCAAAATATGACCAAAACATCATAGGTTTGTAGGTCGTCCAACAAATTGGAGCTAGGTGTCCAGATAGCTCAATTGATTAAGAAGGTGATTTGCAAATAGAACTGTGTCAGAGATGCAGGTTTGATTCCAGCTTGTGCTCTTTTACTGCATGGGTTTCCTGTTTTTCTCTCTATCCTTGGCGGAGGTCTGCACTCTCTGAGTGCTTTTCTAGTTTTTGGAAGTGTCCCTCTGTGACTCCATTTTGGCAAAATGTTCACAGGGTCCTGGAGGCAGTTTTTAAGAGGAAATTTCCTTTTGACTTTAAGATGATGTACCTATGCGACTTAGAACATACTAATTGTGCCAAATGTGATAAATACCTGTTAAAGGTGCTGCTAGTGGCATGTAAAAAGACTTTGACAAGAAAGTGGCTTAAGAAAGATATGCCAACCATAAATGAGTGGATTGACTTGGTTTACAATATATACACAATGGAAAGAATAACATTTAAATTCAGAAATCAATTTGACAGATTTGAGGAAAACTGGTCATGATGGCTTGCCCATGTGATAACTTTTAGGCCTGATTTCATATAGCATTAGAAATGTTTAAAAGTGTCCTTTCTGATCCGATCAAGAATTGGTGTGTAAGCGCAAAGATGCTATTAGCCCATTTTTCATTTTCATTATTATTACCAAATTTTTGTTATATTATATATACAGCCATGGCCATAAGTTTGGACACAAGTACCATGACGCTTGTGAATCTTAGAAAATACCACAAAATTGTCACTTACAATATAAATACCAGTCATAGCCATCAACCAAAATGAAATTTTGGTTGATGGCAAGAGTTTTGGTTTTTCCCCTCATCTTCGCCACTCTAGTATCCTAGCTCTCAGGACCTGTTCTTTGGTGAAAGTAGCATTTTGGAAGCTTCTGTCGTGACAGGTTTATTTAGGTTTAAAATGAAATTTTGGTTGATGGCTATGACTGGTATTTATATTGTAAGTGACAATTTTGTGGTATTTTCTAAGATTCACAAGTGTCATGGTACTTGTGTCCAATCTTATGGCCATGGCTGTACTTTTTCACAGCACTGTAATTGACTTGTCAGTTTAAACACTGTAAATGTTTAGATTTATTTCCAGTTAAAATACATTTTTTAAATAACATCTTTAATTTGTTGCTGACTATACATTTTGTGGTTGTAGTTTTGTCTCAGTAAAGTCTTTCTGATATCATCCCTTCAAATTGTAATTGCAGTCTGAATAACCAAAGTGTCTGGCTAAATTTCCTACAGATTGCATCAGAAAAAAATGACTTGCATGGACAATAAAGAAATGTTGTATCACATGTTATTTTTAGCTATATTTAGTTCACCCTGCAGTCATTCCTTGCTTGTGTCAGGATGATGCTTGCTAAACTTTTTTTTTTTTTCTCCGTTTAAAATGGAAAACGGAGCACTCTAAAAGTTTGGGATTTGGTTTGCTTTACTTGAAATTCAAAGAGTTTCAGGTGAACTGCAGGCTATGCTTACATAGAGCAGAGAGGGGACGACAAGAGAAACTAAGAGAAAACTGAAATAAATGCAGCATTTCTTAAAAAAAAAAAAAAAACAGTACGCAGAGAAGCAGTTTATCAGCAAGTTGTATCTTTCTAGAGTTAATGTGCAGAGCAGTGTGAAAAAAACTAAATGTCACAGACTTTAAAAATGTAATTACCTAAATATAAGTATTTTTTCTACTTCTAGCCATGGCGGTGCTGTTTCCATAAAGGCACATATTATGCTATTATTTCTATATATTTTTGAGGGATTTTTTTTTGTTTAGCTTTTTGTGTGATGCTCGTCATCAATGTAACATATCATTGGAAAAAAAAAGTTTAGAAATATGAAATTCCTAGGTGCAGAAAAGCCTAAAGTGGAGCCTATCCCAGCTGACTTAACTGATAACTCTAAACGAGTCAAATATTGACTCTTTGCATAAACTCACTGTAATTGTCAATAAAAGCCTTTGACCCTTATGTAATGCTTGTAATTATATTTCAGTATATTATAGTAACATCTGACAAAAAGATCTAAAAACACTGAAGCAGCAAACCCTGTAAAAACCAATACTAGTATAATTCTCAAAACTTTTGGCCATGGCTATATGTGTTCAGTATGTAAAATGTTGCAGGGCAATGTTGCATTTTCCAGTTAGACTGCATGTTCACAGTGTTGTCTCACCGTTACAATGCCTCGATACCTCAGTAATACAAAAGTGCGTTAGTGCAGTGTTGTCACAGTCTTACAGTGATGCCTCAGCTTCATACATGCTAAGCAACATTTTTCATATATATTAGATGGTTGTGAAAGTAACAGCTCTGCAAACGAATTTGTGCCATTCATGAATCAGAGCATTTCACAGCAGTCTGTCATTTCCTCTTGGTAAGTGTCGTGCTGTGTGTGCAGTGTTTTCTTTAAACATCGTAAGGGATGCATTGGACATCAGTGGCAGACCTTAGAGAATAGATCAGACAACAGCAGTTAGAAAATATTCCTGTTTTCTCATGGCAGCTGGTGGCACTTTAGTGGGTATATACCAAAAACCAACCCTGGTAGACTCAGTAGAGTATGTGATTACAGGTTTAACTTTCCTACAGTTTCATCAGATGGAGTTACAGTGTGTTTGATGTTTGCCCATGAGCCCAAACTGTAATAGAAGTCTAGTGTGCCTCCTTTAAGCAAGCGAGGTGTGCTCCTTTTACATTGTCAGTGCATTACAGTGCTTGCATTGTGTATCCGGGAGGCCTTGGAGGCTCGATATTTACTCACATTCAATAGATTTTGTTCAACTTCACTGTATATATCATCACATCGTATCAAATGGTCCGGGTTGTACCTCGTCATCTGTATGCTATAATGAAAACATGAGCTCTGTTGTGTTTCTATTTCTTTTAATCAATTACAATCATCTTGGATAAAGCTAAGAACAGGATGAACCAATGTTGGTAACTCAAATTGTGACAGAGAAACTGTTTTGGTGGAACATTTGCATGGACTGAGCATTGAAATAGCACTGACTGAGTATTTTGAAGCAAATCTAAATGTCAGCGACTCAGCAGATATTCAGGACTACTCACAACACAGAACCTGTTTTAATCACATTTAGGTTTTCTAAAGGTTACATTAATGTGAACCAGCGTCTCCATGAACAGTTTTACTAACTAAATGTACCGTTTCAGAGAATTTGGCAGTACATCCAACCAGTCTCACAACCACAGACCACATGTAACCACACCAGCCCAAGACCTCCACATCCAGCATGTTTACCTCCAAGATGGTCTGAGACCAGCCACTCGGACAGCTGCTGAAACAATCGGTTTGCATAACCAAAGAATTTCTGCACAAACTGTCAGAAACCATCTCAGGGAAGCTCATCTGCATGCTCGTCGTCCTCATCGGGGTCTCCACCTGATTCCAGTTCGTCGTCGTAACCAACTTGAGTGGGCAAATGCTCACATTGGATGGCGTCTGGCACGTTGACAGGTGTTCTCTTCACGGATGAATCCTGGTTTACACTGTTCAGGGCAGATGGCAGACAGCGTGTGTGTCGTCGTGTGGGTGAGCGGTTTTCTGATGTCAATGTTGTGGATGGAGTGGCCCATGGTGGTGGTGGGATTATGGTATGGGCAGGCGTCTGTTATGGACGAAGAACACAGGTGCATTTTATTGATGGCATTTTGAATGCACAGAGATACTGTGACGAGATCCTGAGGCCCATTGTTGTGCCATACATCCAAGAACATCACCTCATGTTGCAGCAGGATAATGCACGGCCCCATGTTGCAAGGATCTATACACAGTTCTTGGAAGCTGAAAACATCCCAGTTCTTGCATGGCCAGCATACTCACCGGACATGTCACCCACTGAGCATGTTTGGGATGCTCTGGATCGGCGTATACGACAGTGTGTGCTAGTTCCTGCCAATATCCAGCAACTTCACACAGCCATTGAAGAGGAGTGGTCCCCCCTCAATAAAACAAAACTGCACCTTTCAGAGTGACCTTTTATTGTGGGCAGTCTAAGGCACACCTGTGCACTAATCATGGTGTCTAATCAGCATCTTGATATGGCACACCTGTGAGGTGGGATGGATTATCTCAGCAAAGGAGAAGTGCTCACTATCACAGATTTAGACAGATTTGTGAACAATATTTGAGAGAAATGGTGATATTGTGTATGTGGAAAAAGTTTTAGATCTTTGAGTTCATCTCGTAAAAAATGGGAGCAAAAACAAAAGTGTTGCGTATATATTTTTGTTGAATGTATATCCACATCGTGAAGCAACCCTTACTTGCACTGAATTGGAAATATTTTAGAAAAACACACTGAATTACAAGACTTTGCAGAACAGTGCGCTATTGTAGACTTAACATGCAAGGCTAGAAGTATATGATTTTAATAGTAATAGGTCGTGATCTAAAGTGTGCCGATCTGAGGCATGAAAGTCCAGGGCTGAAAATGAGTCCCACTCTGGCCCTGGCTGTGACTGACTGTTTTGTGTCTTTGTGGACACTCTGTGATCTGTCAGTTGTAACGTGTAAATGATAAACTGAAGATTAATACTGTTGAAATTGAGATTTTTCTTAAGAAATTTCAATGTGTTTACAATGTTTAGTGAAAAGATAATTCCTTAAGCATGAACATTTTCAGAATGTATTTCCATCCATCTTCTATACACCGCTTTATCCTCATTAGGGTCGCGGGGGGTGCTGGAGCCTATCCCAGCTGACTCGGGTGAAGGCAGAGGACACCCTGGACAGGTACCAGTCTGTCGCAAGGCTACATATACAGACAAACAATCACACTCACATTCACACCTACGGGCAATTTAGAATAACCAATCAACCTCAGCATATTTTTGGACTGTGGGAGGAAGCCGGAGTGCCCGGAGAAAACCCTCGCATGCTCAGGGAGAACATGCAAACTCCATGCAGAAAGATCCCAGGCCCACCCTGGGATTCAAACCAGGGATCTTCTTGCTGCAAGGTGAAAGTGCTAACCACTACGCCGCTGAGCAGCCCCCAGAATGTATTTTTTAAACTAAAACAAAGGGGAAAAGTTGTGGTGATTTATTGGTTTTTATGCTGTGTTTTTACTGCTGGGGCCCACTTGAGATCAAATTGGGAAATTGGGCTTTCTGTGGCCCCTGAACAAAAAATGAGTTTGACACCCCTGATCTTTATTGTGAAAAACAAGAAAATGGAATCAGATAAAATAACTAATAAATAATGTGACCACGATGACCACACAACCAATGTTATTTGGTGAATTGGTACAGCATATGATCAGTACACTATATCTGAATATTTAGTTTGTGTAGGTTTATTATTAGCCTACATTAGGTAGAGGCAACACTTGCTGTGACTTATTTGCTAAATAACAAAAAGGAAAAAGTAGCTTTCTGCCTTGTTGTAGCCTAATGTTCTACATGCTGCACAGAGTGCCCTTTATTTTTCCACTGAGCACCTGCCCCCCAAAATGTCTGTGCACACCACTGCGTATTCTTGTATCGGCTGCTTTGTAGAATTCTGGTCTCAGTATTTTCATCGTCCTGCCTGGGTTTTACCTTACACAGGTTAGTTTTTACTCTCTGTATATTTTGTGCATAGACTCTAGCTGCATTTCCATTACCCTTAGATATGTGCAAAATGTAAATAGTGCAATAAAAAACTGGTAATGGAAACACCTGTATTTCAAAAAAGGACTAAAATATCACTAAAAAGTTTTTACACTCTCATGAGGTGGTTTTTCAGACGTTTCGATATTGAAAAGTATCGCAAAAGCGCAATGGAAACACTTTTTCCGCAATTCTACGTCACCGGACGTGACGTACCTGGTCACATGACCAATTCTCTCGGAGTAAACATGGCGCGGTACATGTGGACAGAAGGGGAGACCGAGACTTTTCTTGCCATTATTCTTGAGAAAAACATCACTGCCATATTAGACAGCAAACAGCAGAGGAATGCAGAGTGCTATAAGGAGATAGAAGCAGAAATGAGGGAGAAAGGGTTCGAGATTTCCTGCAGTGAAATCTCGCGGGATGATATTTTACGAGAGTTACGATGCTTCTGCCCAGAACAACCTTCAATGGAAACACGTTCAAAGCGCAAATATACTTTGTCGAAATTTTAGAAATATCGCTTTTATTTTGCGAAAAACTGTAATGGAAACCCAACTTCTGATAGGTGTAATATAACCTGCCCTCTAGAGAGTTTCGTGTTTGGAGTTGGTTTTGTTGGCTTCCTATTCTGTGTCCATTGGGGCACTTCCTGTTGTAGTCCTTAGACTCTAATTGTAGTTCTCATTTGGTACTGCTTTGTCATTGTAAATAAAATTGCATTATTCCCTCACCTGCTGTGGTGCATCTCTTATCCTGCACTTGAGCCTCAGTCTGTGGAATCATAGCAAACTGTTTGTAAAATCCATGTTGATTCACTCCAAACAACCAAAGAAATACAGTTTGTGCTCCACTCCTCCTCTGGCTGGAGCAGCCACTAGTTCTGCAGTCTGAAAACCTCTCCATGTTCCAAACAGATGTATGTTTGATTTTTTACAAGCATAACTCCCTTCTCTCTCCCTTCATCTGGACAATGTGAGCCACATGCCAGTCAGATGGAACATGCACTGGACCCCTTTTTCTGCTACGCTGCATGTGGACAAGTTGCTGCAGAAAGGCAAAGGAGTGTCTGTCCTTTCAAGGCACAGCAGACCTTGAAAGAACAACACAAACAAATCTGAGTGCAATAGCAAGGTCCCTCACGCAATTACTGAGGATACAACGCGCTCGTCATAGTGATTCAGACTGAAGAGATTCCTTCTTTGTGGCCTCTTCCTTTAGATCTTTGGATGATCAAGAAAAACTGATTTTCGACAACATTTGCCTACTTGTCCGTATATACATCATAAAGAAACACACGTTAAATTAACAATGGCATTTTCACATAGGTAAATATCAGTTTTGTTGGTCTTGTGTGCAGATCAAATTCTAAACTATAACTGAACATAACGAGTCTGTGAGGGTGTCCACATATCCTGTTCAAAACACTCAGGACCGACAATCTCTCCAGCACATCATAAAAGCCTAATAGGACTCTGCATATAATATTTGCACGCATTACACTATTAGCATGAGTAATGTGGAAAAAATAATAATGCACCCTGGATTATAAATTAAACAGCTCATGTATTGAATCAATAGGATATAATAATGAACACAAAATCATCAAACATCTGCCTGGCAGAAACTCATTTACAAAA
Organism: Acanthochromis polyacanthus; assembly: GCF_021347895.1. Classification (NCBI taxonomy): domain Eukaryota; kingdom Metazoa; phylum Chordata; class Actinopteri; family Pomacentridae; genus Acanthochromis; species Acanthochromis polyacanthus. Next base: position 17,676,874 of record NC_067118.1, read on the forward strand.
CAACACAGTACTAAACTATTAAAATCAAAGTATTGAATCCACAAGTTCAAACTGATACACAAGTGATCTCTGGTGTAGAATAAACATGACAGGAGAGTAACAAGGTATAGAATTTTGTCTACAGTATATAGGACTCAAACAGAGGTCATACGGGTTAGAACTGTCCACTAGTAATATTGACCCATCAACTTCATAAGAGTTGTGGTGATGGTGAAGTCACATCAATAGTGCTGCGTCAATAGAGGTTCAGTGAACTCCAACACCACAACATAGTCCCTACTAGTGAATTACTGATCTGTTTGCATGTGGATTGGAGCCTCTCAGAGTGTTTCAATTGTGTGTTTGTGAGTGTTTTTCTTGTCAGTCCCCTCTCAGCTGTTTAGATCAAAATACTAACTTGGGAAATGCAATATGGTGCCATGGTCTGAGGAAGTTAGCCTATTTTCTGGCCAGTCATGCTCTGAACTGTTAGCTAACTATCAGGGAAATAAAAAACAAAAAGCAACCTTATTGATAAGGATGGATACTGAGGCCTGTTTTTAGGTTCCAGCAAGCATTCTTCCATTGTTGTTGCTTGTTATTGTTCTGGAGGAACTGTGGCTTTGGAGTGTTTGTTTTTGATTAGGAATGTTTAATGGCCTCTCCACATTCAATTATCAGCAGCCCGCTCCACCAGTCGATAGTCATCCTCTCATTAATGGCCCAGAACTGATTACCAAGGACAGCGAAAGAAATGGGTGAAATGTTACTCATTCAAAGTGCTAATTAAATACTCCTAGGTGGGACTTTCAATCCCACTAGAAACTTTGCCGACATTCCAATAAGCACCGTTTGTAGTAAAAATAACAGTGATAATAGGAAAACATGCTTCTGGATTCCCCTGCAGCCTTGCTGTCTACATGCTTTTTTGTGCCGTTGATGGATCTGAAAAGCCATATTATGGCCTTGGTTGAGGCTACACACTCATTTACCTGTGATACACAGTAAATGATTCAGACCACTATTGAAACTTACTGTCAAGGACAGTTTGCTTTCTCTAGCTGAGAAGTAAGGTAACTGCCATGTATATTGATGCTCCTTTGATATCCTGGGTCATGGAGTAGCTTCACAGTCATCCTCAGCATGTTTGCCTGCAGAACTGTGTGTCAGACTCTGTGGTGAGCAGCACAGAAGGACTCAGCAGAACAGAAAGCATGTATAATGTTTGGGCTGAACATCAATAACAACTAAAAATAACACATTCATAGTTTTTATCAGTCTTTTTGACTCATGACAATTCACAATGAAAATATGTTCAACTAAAAAGCAATGCTGAGTTAGAAGAGTCAGCTTTTCCTCTACAATCAAATGCATTTTAAAACAGGAGAGGAGATTTGAGATCCTGAACTTAAGGTGAAGAAAAATCCAATTATCATGCCAATATATTTAAGTTACCTCAACCTGAAGAGTTTAAGTCATACGCACACAAGTCAGTGCAATTACAGCCTCATATTGAATCAAGTGGTGAAGTTGTTCCCTTACATTAAAGGCAGATATATCATAGAGCTTTTTTGCAATTGCAACAAACTTAAAAAAAAAACAGACCAATTAGAAGTTGAACTAAAACAGCTGCTCTTTGCAGTAGTGAAATTTGGGGTCCTCTCAATCATCAGGACCACATATGGAACAAGCATCCCATAGAGGTGCTACATGCACAAAACTTGAAGGTTCATATTAAACATCCAAAGAACACTTCTTCAAATTCTTGCAGGACGGAATGAGTCTGTTACTGACTGATTGTTCAAATGGAGAAAAGAACATTTACATTTTTGTTACATCTCAAATTGAGACCCCAAGACACACCTAGATTTCAACTGCAAACCCAAAAGCTGAAGAAGTTCCTTCTGTCAGCTGGTCCTGAGACTCACTGGTCAGATAACAACTTCAGACCAACACTGCTGCCCAACCGCTAATGTAGAGCTGAAACAACTAATCGATTTAATCGATTAAAATCGATTATTAAAATAGTTGTCAACTATTTTGGTCATCGATTAGTTGGTTAATAAGTCTATTTTTACCGTAAGTGGCATGATTCGCGCATATTTTAAGCCAGCCTGTAATCACGGTGACCAGGTGTGGCAGTAATGAGCCAGTGTAGGTTTTACACAACCAGAACTGCAGGAGAAGAAGCAAACAACCAATAGGTTGCCTTGCTTTAGGTCATGTGATGTTCACTCAGCATCATAGACTTACGCTCAGTGGCTGTGTACTCACTGGGAAAGTCCGACAGGAGGTCCTCACATACTTTGGTGAGAAGCCAGTTTCCAAGAGAGAAAATCCATTACAGTGGTGAATAGGGTTGCCACCTGTCCCTTAAAATACGGACTCGTCCTTTATTTGACAATTAATTGTAGCGTCCCGTATTGAATCAATACGGGACGCTAATTGTTCCATATTTTCATAAATGTCCCATACACGTCTGTCACACACGCATCAAAACTGCATAATAAACAAAATAAAACACAGGAAATATTAAGGGCAGCCAGTTTCATCTTCCTTAGACCTATGTAGCGAGGACCCGATGCGAGGTCCAGCGGATGCACTTCTCTGTTTGTCGGTCCTGTCACGGGTTTCCTGGTTACAGACGCTGCTGCTCTCGCGTGTTTAAAAATGTCTACACCCGAAACTCTACGACATCCAAAGAAGCAAAAACGTTTTCAAAAGCACAGACTGAAAGACTGGAACCCCTGGCAATAGGTACAGGGCAAACTGTGTTTTCTGTTGCTCATAGACTAGCTGAAGTAAGGCAGCATCAGGAGATCAACATGTAAGAAACATGAGAACACAGAGAACCCAACCAGCAGGTCACAGTTTATCATCATCTAATCATCTCCTGATGTCCCTTTGGTAAGAGACATCACTACATGGTTGTGAATTTACCAGAGGATGATTATAGTCAGACTAATGTGGCCGTAGACCCTACAGTATTTTAGTGACTCAGTAAATGCATAAGTTGTATAATAGTATTTTAAATGCTTTTTATTTTTTTTATTTAATAGCCTATATGTGATCAATAAATGGCCTTTGCCTATCTAAAGAAAAACTCACTCAGAACTCTGATATGTTAACGGTACTAAATAAATAAGTCCGTAAATACATTCATACACACATAAATAATACATTCATTGTGTTAAGAAAAGATTTAGATGGGAAAAATATCTGTAGAGAATTTCTTTGTACAGTATTCTGCATTCAGTTGTTTATGTGTTTGCAGAATACAGTATTACACACTGGTTGGGCATTACATTTTATTAGTATGGTTTCACTGTTTAAAATGATGCCACATCTTTTCAGACAGAACCTGTGATCATAAAACAATACAAAACTCTTAGCTTTGTGTTAATAAAGCACTTAAAGCTTTAAGTATAAATAAATGCTTTTTTCAAAATTAAATATACCACTCCTTGGGTGGTTGTGGCCCCGAGTTTGATAAAGTTGGAAAGATATTCACAGATTCAGACTTACAGCATCAATAACTCATTAGATATAGGTTGTCAAAACATTCCCATCATTGTAAGGCAGATGCTGTGCTACAAGCCCAGTTTTATTAAAAGTAGCTGTCTTTCAAGTTGCAGAAATAACATTGGTGTCTATGAGCAGCCGGCTGTGAACAGGGACTGTCTGCAAATTGCAAAACTGCTGCAACAGCGAAGAGAGACACAAATATTCAATAACCTATTTTATATATATATATATATATATATATATATATATATATATATATATATATATATATATAATTTAAAATAAAATTGTTTGTGTTTTCTTTCTGTTCTCAAATTACTGCCTTAAATTTAGTTGACTACTTTTGGAGCCCTTACTTGTGATATTATTGTAGTATGGCTTAAAATACATGGGTGCCCAGAAAATGCTTCTCGACAGGAAAGATGTTTTTAAAGTATAAATGTTGCCTTGGTGAAACTTGATTTAAGATCTTGTGACGCTGGATGGTTGTATGAGTATGTGTGTGTTAAGTCAGTGTTTTGATTGCTGCTAATTGAGACATACTAAAATCCAACTCTGGATAGGTTTTTGAAGAATTTAGGACATTGTAACATGGTTAAAAGCGCTTAAAATGTACGTGGAATGACATAGGCCCTTTATTAATATTTTACATTGGAAAATAAAGGCAAAACTAAAACAATTAATTGATTAATCGAAAAATAATAGACCGATTAATCGATTATCAAAATAATTGTTAGTTGCAGCCCTACACTAATGACAGTTAACCAAATAATTACATTAAGAAACAAGAAAAGCACTCAGAGAGTGTAGCACTCTGCCAAGGCTGCTCAGTCATTGTATCATTTCTGACTTCTCAAATCTTGAACAAAAATTGTGGCAGAATTCACGGCAACATAGAATGTGGCCATTTAATATAGATGCACCCACACACAACATGATGTTGAGCTGAACACAGGCGTGTGTTATGAATGTGTACATTATCTACGGATACTGAATCGTGTGACCTAAATATGTTGCTGGTGGCGGGAATTGATGGGACTCGAAAACACCCTCACAATTTGTATCCTTGTATCCTTTCTGATGGATACGTCCCAATAAGTGCACAGCAGTGGATTTGTAGTAGGATCACAATCATGTGATCGTCAGCAGGCAGCTGATGTAGTGTTCAGTTAGAGTTACAGTGACGCCATGCTACTATTTCACAATGATACAGAAATCTTCAACAAATCCATGGATCCAGACTATATGTAAGTTGGATCACTGGCAAAATCTAATCAGATGATCCTAGTGTCATTTCTGACCTTCCTTGAAAATTTAATCCAAAGTCTGCTGCTGAGTAATGACACATTAACAGATTACCAGAAGGACAAACATACGTCGATCACCACATAACTCCGCTGCCTTCCTTGGTGGAGTAAAGATGCCTTTTTGGAGGAATTGAACCAAAACACACTTCATTGCTATCTGGCACTAAATCATTAAAATAAACTGGCAGAATAATCTCTTTACTGTCATAGAATCAAACCAGAGACAGATCCTGGCCAAATACAAACTCAATAGAAGATAGTCTGTTGTCAGTGCACAGTAGGTGAGGTAGAGACAGATACATTCCTTCTTAAAATGTAACAAATACAACAATGTATGACTCATCAGTCCTCAACCTCACAGAACAAGATAGCAATGCAAAGCCACAGATTCTACTGAGCTGCACAATGGCTGAATGTCACACGCTGAGTGACAAATGATTAAAATGTCACTGAATATGACAATTATCTTGACAGAGCCTGTTATGTATATGATGCACACACCATTCTCTCTTTTTTAATCATGTTATTCCCTTTCTTTGTTCCACTTAATAATTTATGTTAATACATTAACTTAATTAATACATTTTCTCACCTCATTTTTCCTTTCTTTTAAAAAAAAAATCCCTTGATGCTTTGACAAAATTGATATTCTGATATTCTGGCCAGTAAATCATGTTATATTGAATTGCATTGACTGTCTTGGCCCCTTTTTTCTTCAGGTACAAAACAGGGAACCACCACCTACAGCATTTCTCCGATGCCTCTGTAGGTGGGGGTGATGGTATGTCGGAGTACAGAGGGTCGTGGGCAGTTCTGTGGACTGGTGTAGACTTAACCGACTCCAGCTCGAGTACAAGAGTACAAATACCTGGGAGTCCATTGGATAGGAAAGTAAACTGGACTAGAATCTGTGACTTTCAACAGGATGGGTCAGAGTCGACTCTTGTACTGTAGAGGCTTTGGTTCTTCAATGTATGTGGCACCAGGCTGACATCCACTGCCAGCTCCTGGGCGTCTGAGTGTGGACAAAACCAAAAGAGAAAGCCTGCTCAGACTCCCATCATCTACACAGTGTTCTTGTTAATCAGGAGACCAAAAATGACTAACAACTATCCAATCCTACAGTTCGTACTTATGTATAACTTTATAATTTCCACAATCTTGGGCAAGTGCTTCAAAGCAATTTCCCTGCATGGATTAATGGAGTTCGCTTATTCTGATTCAAATTGTTGAGCCAATGAGTGCAGTCTCTGGTGAATATTGATGTCATGTCAAAACCTTTGTCTGCACGTGTTACTGATGAAAACAGCGTGGAGTGAGAAATTAGTTTCTCTTTCTAGTCAAGGGTGTGCAGCTCCTTCTTCCTTCTCTTTTCCTAAGTGGAATTACAGACCTCACTGCCAAACAAACAATAGGACCTCCACTTAATGAACATTTTCCTCTACAGTCTGCATCAAACAGTTCTGTGCACATCCTCATAGAGCAGACTGGTTGCACTGAGAGGAAAGATTTTCAAAGATTGAAGTTGGCATGCTGCCAGTGATACATTGTTCCCTCTTGGTTTTCAGCTCTGCCACCAGCACTGGGATGAGAACAAAGTTTCTGTGTCAGAATGGGTCTGGTTTTGGGTGTAACCTTTCCATTTCCACCGCACATATCAGGCATCTCTCTCCTCAGCTTACTGTATTTTACCTGCATGTTAGTGTTTTTCAAAATCACCTTCACTCCAGAAAACAGCAACCTCCAATCCAGCAACTCACATGCAAAAAAGTTTACGTTTCACAGAGGTTTTGGAGCATGCAGTAAGCCTTTCAGTGGAGCCATTCTGATGGGGGTGGGGGGGTGGGGGGTTATGGTTCTTGCAGCAGTCTCTTTATAGCCATGGAGAAGAAGTCAGAGGTGCAGAGGGTGAACAGGAATGGTGACAATACTGTTCCTTGGTGTGTTGCTTGTCACCACATCACACAAGCATCCATGCAGCCTGACATACTGCAGTCATCCTGACAGGTAGTCCAAGATCCAGGCCACAAGGTCCTGGTGCACATATACTGCAGAGAGTTTCCCCGTCAAATGGAGCAGCTGCACTGTGTCCAAAGCACTGGAGAACCTGTGACTTCTCCAGGTGAGAATTAGCCCTGTGAAGCATGTATGCTGATGACACTGATCACATTCTTACGAGCAAATGTGCCACTAAAATAATTCCATCCATCCATCCATTCTCTATGCACCGCTTTCTCCTCACTAGGGTCGCGGGGGTGCTGGAGCCTATCTCAGCTGACTTGGGCGAAGGCAGGGGACACCCTGGACAGGTCACCAGTCTGTCGCAGGGCTACATATACAGACACACAATCACTCTCGCATTCACACCTACGGGCAATTTAAAGTAATCAATTAACCTCAACATATTTTTGGACTGTGGGAGGAAGCCGGAGTGCCCGGAAAAAGCCCACGCATGCAGAGGGAGAACATGTAAACTCCATGCAGAAAGATCCCGGGAAAGCCGGGACGTGAACCAGGGACCAGGGATCTTCTTGCTGCAAGGCGAAAGTGCTAACCACTACCCCACTGTGCAGCCCAAAAAAATTCCTCCTGTTAATATTTTGAAGGGGCACCATCAGTACATCCTGGGATTAGCAGCGCCCAAAACAATTCTGATTGATTCAAAGAAACACAAACAAGACATAGAGTTTTCCCCCTTATGGCAAAGTGATAATGAGATGTAGTCAGACCATTCTGCAGCACTGACATAGCATTCTGGTGATAAGTCTGGCTATGAGACTATTTGTGAATTGATACTGAATGCTTAATTTATCCCAGGGTCATATCCACACAGCCAAAAAGATAGATCTGACTTAGATAAATTATGGACATGAACAAATACCAAATCCAAAATGTAAAGAAAAAAGACAAACAAAAAATTAATCCATCAATCCCGTATTGTCCACAAGTGGCAATTACAGTGTAATGGCAAACTGAATGTCCTTTCATATTGCAGGGCTAGGCTGAGGTGGTTGCTTGAAGACATCATCACTTGTATTTGATCATTCAGTTATTTCATTTGGAACCAGTTCCTCGGGATCTGGGCTGACTTGGCAGTATCAGGTGTCAAAATCTGTGTGCTCATAAGTGGGGACACTGAGATGAGACTGGGCCTACATGCTCTGACTTTTAGATGTAACAAATGTAGTCCTGGGAAATATGCAAGTACTGAAGGTTGTCCAACTTCATTGAGTTGGCAAGGTGCCTCAAATTAGCTGCTTGTTGATTTCTAAACTGTAGACTTTTGGCAGAGATTTCACCTGACTTCACTCACTTGATTACCCACAAGTCAATGCAATGCTGTGCGGACATGACAGGAAGGGAGATGAATAATAATAAAAACATCTGAGCAGATTGCTGAAACAAAGAAAAAATGGATTAAGAATTGTCCAATGCATTATTAAAAACTGGAAGGATAGTGTTGAACTATCATCTTCCAGGAAGAAGCGTGGTCACTCCAAGCCTTTATTCTGTTCTTTTTGAGCCCCTCAGTGTGTGCTTGGGGTCATTGTCATGCTGCATGAAACCATTGAGCTTTACAGTAGGTTGTGAATTGATGGGGGATATTCTCCAGGAGGATTTTCTGACAGAGAGCAGAATTCATGGCATGAGACCCTATAGTTAGTTCACAATGCCACAAAGCTTCTGTTTAGTGATGTTTAGATTCATCAAGCCTGGCAGTGATCATATGTGGGTGTAGATAGTGAATTTGATCCCATCTGCAAAGTGAAATTAGTCATTTGGTAGAATGCGAGTTAAGGGGGAAATTTCTTTTTCACATCAGGCAAGATGGGACTGGAAGGCATATTTCCTTCAAAAAATAAAATCATCATTTATCAACTGCATTTTGTGTTTTCTTGGGTTATCATTGTCTAATATCAGAATGAGTTTGATCATCTGAGATATTTAAGTATGACAAATAATAAAGACAAAATGTCTGTATCTGTATAACACCTGACACTCATATACTTTAACTTAGAATACTAACTGTGTCTCATCCAGGTCATTTCACACCCATACTGACCCATCACACTTACTTGACATTATGATGATAAACGCTTCAGACATGTCAATGTACATATGACCTAAAGGTGAAAAGGCTTAGTGCTTGAGTGGGGTGAGTGGGCACAGAAACCACTAACACAAGTAAGGGCAAGGCCTGAAGTGACTTAGCAGCATCTGTTATGCAGTATTTTTTATGTAAAGAAAACATTGGCTTACATTAAGCACCATTATGCAATAGCCATACCAGACCAAACAAAGCTGTGGCACCAAATCCCCCAAGTATATTGAACTGAACTTGGATGTTTTTATTGCTAATGAAATGTCTCTGACCATGTTTGTGATATTCATTGACAGGATCCCAACATGCAGCTGGGATGAGGAGGGTGTCCGGCTTGAGAATCTCAGTCATTAGGTCTTAGAGACAGAGTGAAGAACTCAGACATCTGGAGGGAGCTCGGAGTAGAGTTGCTGCTCCTTCAAGTTGAAAAGAACCTGCTGAGGTGGTTTAGGCATCTGATCTCCTGGCTACCTTTTTTTGAACGTTATCTGGGCGTATCTAACTGGGAGGAGACCCTGTGGTAGGTTAAGAACTCACTGGAGGGATTGCATATCTCATTTGGCCTTGGATCATTTTGGGATCACCCAGGAGGAAATGGAAAATATTACTGGGGAGAGGAACATCTGGAAGGCTCTGCTGCCACCCTGACCCAACCACAGATTAGTGAAAAAAATGAATGGATGGATGAACTGAATTTTTCATTAGCAACAAAAGGGTTAGTTCTTCTTTTTTATTTGCAACAAAAATGTTAGTTTATCTTTCACAAGTTACATACCCCTACTTTGAATACTATATTTGAATTACACTACCATTCAAAAGTTTCAGGCAATTTTATGTTTTCCTTGAAAACACACTTTTATTCATCTGCTAACATAATTGCACAAGGGGTTTCTAATCATCAATTAGCCTTTCAACAGCATTAGCTAACACAATGTAGCATTAGAACACAGGAGTGATGTTTGCTGGAAATGTTCCTCTGCACCCCGATGGAGATATTCCATTAAAAGTCAGCTGTTTCTAGCTAGAATAGTCATTTACCACATTAACAATGTCTAGGCTGTATTTGTCATTCATTTAACGTTATCTTCATTGAAAAAAACAACTTTTTCAAAATTAAGGGCATTTCTAAGTGACCCCAAACTTTTGAACAGTAGTGTATATGGTGTGAGTAGCTGCTTATGAGCCAGATTCATAAAGACAGCTGGCACACGGTATGACATCACATAACTAGAGGCAAAGTATCCAAACATCAACGATACTCTTGCAGACGTTCAAAATAGCTGGTTTCCTTTGCAGTCTTAAATTACATAATTTATACATTTTAGCTCTTCGTCCTGCTAATGACTGTCTTGTTCTGATTGTATTAGCCATACAGAGCATGTTGTGACAGTCAGCAGTAGTTGCTGTATATGCCTGACTATCACTAACACTCAACCCTAGAACATTTACTGTCTACATGGCAGCCATGAACACATCCTCCACCCATGTCTTCCCCATAGAGACATGCCACTTTGGATTTCTATCAAGGCATTTTTTAATGGGAGCTGTTGTAATCACTGCCTGTAGGCCTACGGACATCTCTGGTTTAATCTTGGTTCAAAACTTCTTAAGCCCCAGGCTCTCTTATGTGTCAGCCCTGCTTTCATCACATGGGGAAAGCTGAACATGGAGGAATACCTTCAAAACACTGAAATATGTATCGCCGTAGCCTTAAACTGACAAATGTGTGCAGTTTGTGCTGGTTGAGTGGGTGACTTGGGTGCCTTGAATTTCTACACAGCGCAAAAGCACCTACATGCTATGTTCCACTTTGGTCTTTAATGCCAACAGAAGGGGAAAGAGATGTGTGACAGGGCTTACTGTCACTGCCGAGAAAAGCAACAGGGACAATAAAGAGTGCAACGGTACAGTAACAAAGTATCTCAGGCTTGTTTTTCCCCTCCCTCTCCCCCTCTGCTTCTGTCTATCTTTCAACTGCTTTGATGCGTTTCCATGAGAACAGCGAGACAGAGCAGGTAGGTGTTGTTGCCCCTGGTGTAGGAACAACCAAACTGAGCAGAAAGAAAGCAGTGCTGGAAGATTTTTGTTATCTGAGTCTCTCCAGCCCAAGCGCTGCGAGGCAATTCAACGCAAGGCTTTATTTCAGCATGCATGTGGCATTGCAGAAGTGCAAACAGATCAATACAACACAAATCTATGCACATACACACCCCAATGATGCAGAATATTTGCTCTTAATTTTGCATATCCTCCTCTAAGTGATTTTAAAAGTCGAGCATGTTGCATACAAATGTGGCTTCTTCACACTGCCTATATTTTAAGAGAGCAACAGTACCCACAAGAGACTTTAAATCTCCTGGGAATGTTTTCATCAGACAGTGCTAAACATCCGGCCCGTTTTGTACATACAAGGTTACACAGAGATGCAGAGATCCCATTTGTGAGAGGCTGAGAGTCTCTCAATGCCATTTAGAGCCCTCTTGGACACCATGACAAAGTGGAGGGGTGCAGCAACATTTATCTTCCAGCTGTGGCCAGGAGCCTCTGACACCCCAGTAGACAGAGGGAAATGAAAAGAGGGTGCAGCAGCCAATGGCGTCCTACTTTATCTGCCGAGAGACTTGGCTTATCCTCCAGCTGTGTGGGCACTGCCTTTGAATGCAAACAATATGGCTGCAGAATGTAGGGCAGGCAAGAAAAGAGGCTCGCATGGTTAAGTTGAAGCTGCAGTGATGGGCTTTGCAAATGAACTTTCTCTGCAGAGGATTTAGAAGTAGAAACCCCTTAAAGTTTGGGGCATTTACACAGCTGAACATAGTGCTAAGTGTCAGACTGTTAAAGGATAAATCTGGTTTATTCCAAATTATTCATGAGGGTCGTTGTCGACTTACCCTTCTGCTTTGTGCTCACCAGAGTTACTGCAAAGATCTCTGGGAACATCGTGAAGACAAGGTTGAATGGGTCATGAAACACGATTGGTTAATTGAAGAGGGTGCAAACAAGCAGATCATCTAAATCCCACTGTTTAAAGGTAAAAATCATGTATCTGCAAGAAAACATTAAAATAAGGGATTATGGTAAAAAATAAATATGAATATGAAATACTTTTATTTTTTAACGACTTTATCAGTTTGTTGATGAAACCGTTTTACATCCTCGACATTTTACATTTTAAATGTCGTTCATGACTCCGCCAAGGAATAAGGCAGAGTTATGCAACATTCAGCGTATGTTCGTCTGTTTGTTTGTCTGTCCGTCTGTCTGTTCTCAACATTACTCAAAAACAAACTAACGGGTTTGGATGAAATTTTTAGGAAAGGTCAGACATGACATAAGGACCAAGTGATTGGATTTTGGCAGTGATGCGGCATATAGTTTGGATCCACAGATTTGTTAAAGATTTCTGTGTCACTGTGAGATAGCAGCATGGCGTCACTGTAACTATGACAACAAGTGAACACTCCATCAGCTGCCTGCTGTTGATCACATGGTTGCAATCCTACTACAAATGGACTGCAGCAGACTTATCCGTTGGGAATCATACGACGACTGAGCAACCTTGGCAGAGTTTTCTTCTTTTATCTGTAAACTCATCTGCACCTACTTGTGTCATTTGCCCATCCAAGCATATTCTCATTTGTGCATTCTGTTCATTTGCACATTTATGTATCACTCTTGTATATTCTGTTTACTTTTTTCTGTATTATATTTTCTATAGTTTTAATTAAACTTCACATTATACCCTAATATTCTGTGTTGGCTTATTGTTGACTCATTTAATGAATATCCATGCTGCGGCAACAGCATAACAGATTAATAAAGTCAGTTTAAGTCTAAGTTTTTTATTGCTGGCAAATCAAATGATTTGTCAGCTATTTTCAAGGTTAAGAAAAACTTCTATTCTCAAAAGCCAAGGTGTAATAAACTAGAATTATCTGTAAGGATGGCTGTAGTGAGCGAAAATGTCACTGTCACTCAGTATGTTAAAGTCGACTCTGTCCCACTGAAATTCATTTTTAATAATCACTCAGCCAAAGACAAGACCATATTTCCTCCACAGCAGAAGTAGCCAGCAGGTAAGCGCTCACTCTGTCAGACTTCATGTAACAAGTAAAATTTATTGGCGATACTGAATCATTTCTCCAGTGAAAGTGTGAATTACAAGGAAAGCTTTTTGATGATCTTTCAGATTTTCAACAGCAATTTAAAAGCTATCTGTCTATGAAAGAGCCACTGAAATGATGGGCAGTAATTTAATCTGTGCTCTTGAAATTTCACTTTGAGAGAGAGAGAGAGACAGAAAGAAGAAGAGGGAGAAGCATAAAGCGAGATGTCTCCTGGGTCATCTTTTCAGGTTGACATGACTTAAAGCTTGGGGGCAGTGGTGGTGCAGCAGTTAGGTCTTTGGATGATTGATCAGAAGTCAGAGGTTCAAATCCTGATACAGCCACTGTAGGGCCCTTGAGCGTGGCCCTTAACCCTTTCTGCTCCAAGGGTGCTGTACTGTGCTCTGACTCCAACTGGGATAGGTGAAAAGAAATATTTCACAGTGCTGGGATGTATTTGTGACAAATTAAGATTATTCCAAACACACTACTCTAGTTCGTTGTAGTCACATATCATTACCATAACACAAAAAAGTGAGATGTAATTAAAACATTTTACATAATTAATAAGAGGCTTTGTATTTAATGGCATTTTTTTTTTACCAAATAGCAGTATTTGGCACAATAAGCAAAGTTTTTCAGTTCAAATAAATGTTAATTTGTGAATTGATGAATAGACATATACATGAATTTAAACAACAAAAATGTTTGTGTTTCATTTATATTTATCTGCATTTTTCATCTGTCTGCTGGGTCATTCCAGGTGAAATGACCAGATATTCCTTGGGGGTGTTGCCGCACCATTTTCAGATTAGTCCTAAATTTGCATGCCATTAGATAGTCACAAAAGTACTTTCTGTGCAAAATTGTAGGGCTGTAACTCAAATAGTTTCTGAGTTGTGGGGGTCTGAAAAGTGTAATGGTATAACTTAGGTATAGGTTCTTTTGCTTGTAACATGACATTGTACAATTAAATTTAACGTGTTTAATCCCACTGCACTGATACTGTAAAATTCAACATTATTGTTGTTATTTTTAAATTAATCAACCATGAACTACTATAGAGCTCCCTGAATTCAAGTTTGTACATGTAATTTGTATGTGTATGTTAGAATTACATGTATGCATTGCAAATGGGTGTCAACATGTCATTACACTTTTTGAAGGTAGTCACCTTTAACAACTAACATTTCGAAAAGAACAAAACATACATAATACTACCATTGGAATGACTACTAATACTTGTATCCCAATTTAAAGTAGTGAAAAGCAAAAAACGATTTTGACATCACCCATGCCATTTTGAGTAAGAATATCTCAGTAACTCCAAATATAACCCTGCTGCTTTTCTGTACAGTGATAGAAGACAGATGGAAGTGTCTCGAAGAAAAATTTGGGGTCTCTGGTACCTGTCCCACACTGAGATTTTTGCCACCAAAAATAGCCTATTAAAAATCTCGTCCAACTTTGGGAGCTCATATTTTCCAAACTGAGGTACCTCGAAAGCTCCAGTTTGCTAAGTTATCACACAAGTCTGTGTAGAATGGAACCCAGGGGTGTTAGAACACTTCTGTGCAGTATTTCTGGTACTTTCAAGGTCCCAAACCCCACTCGTGAGTAGGTATCTCTTAATTTTTTAGCATTTTTAGCAAGCCCCAATGGCCTGCAGAGTGTAGGGAAACACCTGGGGATGTTTGTGGGGCACTAGTTACACGCAGAGGCCTTGTTTACCAACTCACAGCTCTCTGGTATGTCTAGAGGCTGAGAAATAACCACTTAAAGACGCAAAAAATGCTGGCGAGGCTCTTTATAGCCCAAATTCTGAAAATTTCAGACCCCCACAACTCAGAAACTATTTGAGCTACAGGCCTACAATTTCGCATAGAAAGTACTTTTGTGACTATCTAATGGCATGCAAATTTAGGACTAATCTGAAAATGGTGCGGCAACCACCATTTGGTGAAACCACACGGAATGACCCTGCTACATTAACAGACAGTGAAAACTCAAAGTGCAATTAGAGTGATTATATTCAACATTTTAAGACTTTTTGTAAACTCAAGCACTTTCAGTGTCTTGAAAGTGCTCTGTTGTGGGCTGGCTACATCATTTGCCTGTACCAGGACTGTCATAGCTAAACATATGGTAAGTCAAGTCGCCCCAGAGCACATCTGCATAAAGTAATTTCATTAAAGCAAATACAGCATGGGGAGCAGAGGTTTGACGCCCTGCAAAACTTTCATCAAATGTGTAAACTAGCTGTCATTGAACTAAAACGTGGACAGATTCAGGAGCTTATTTCTCAACTCAAATGCTTTCAGAAATACTTTTTGCTGAACAGTTTTCATAACAAAAGAGAAAGTTTGCGATTGAGCCGCCGTGTTGGTCAGACGTTTCTGTGGTGATTCACTACAGTGTGTCCTGTGCATCTTCTTCTTGGCTGGCAAACAGACTTTAGGTTCATTACCGCCGCCTACCAGGCTGGAGTGTGTATCAGTGTTACCAATGTGCCAGAAGTTAGGGAACAGAGAATGGTGCACCTAAATTCTTTTTTTAAAAAAGCATTATTTTTTCTGTAATTAATTCATCGTAACTAACGCGCTAAAGTCCCAGTCCTAATTTGTTTGTTTTCAATACAGAGCTCCTGGAAAGTCAGAGTGGATTTTTTTTTAAACTGCATTTCTGAATATTAAGTTTTCTGTGCACTCACGACATTTTTGCGCTTCCTCAGTCACAGGAACAGTTCATGTATTAGTACCGTCTACTTTAAAATTAAGGGAAAGACTGCAGATACCACTAAGATGTGACACTTTTCATTACACACAACATCTCCATGTGCTGTGTGTTACACTCACCATTAACTAGAGTGTCACAGTCCTAATCATACCAACCGGAGCACAGCCTCATCTACTGCCATATTCACAGCAAGAGCAATGACCAGAACTACATTATGTCACCCCATGGCTGTAGTTATATTCACAGCTAGAGCTCATCTTCATCAGCCTCTGTAGCAGTCAGTGTGAATGCTTTCTATCTAGCTACAATATGTCTCCATGCTTGACCAAGTCTGGTTGCGGGACAGATTATCAGCTGAACCACTTTGGGACTTCCACGCAACAAAAACACTAATTATAATCCTTCAGATAGGATACAAATTTAATTTAATAATTTCATATTCTTAAAACACGTGTTTGTACTTGCACAAACAACTCCAAAGACAGGCCAGCATGTGATCCAGCAACAAGTCAGAGAACAATTTGCAGTGTTAACATCTATTATTTTTGCATATTTCTCACACTTAAATGTTCCAGATCATCAAACTAATATTTACATTTATTTAAGATTATACAGACACAACCCACAAAACACACAGTGATGATTTATTAAAGAATTACTGAAAACCTATATCACCCCAGTGAAAAAGTAATTGCCCCCCTAAACCTAGTAACTGGTTGGTCCCTTGGCAGCACCAACTGCAGTTAAATGTTAAATGCAGTAATTTGTGATCAGTCTTTAACACCACCATGGAGGAGTTTTGGCCCACTCTTCTCTGCAGAATACTTTTAATTCAGTCACTCCAAAGCCTTCATTTTGTTCTTTTTGAGCAACTCAGAGGTGGACTTTTTTGTGTACATGAGGTCATTGTCATGCTGCATAAAACCATTTGTACTTGAGCTTCAAGTCATGAACCGATGATGGATATTCTCCAGGAGGATTTTCTGATGGAGAGCAGAATTCATGGCTCCATCAGTTATGACAAGTCATCCAGGTCTTGTGGAAATAAAGCAGCCCTAAACCATCATACTACCACCACCATATTTTACTACTGGCATCATGTTATTCTTGTGGAATGCAGTATTAGCTTTACGCCACATGTAACAGACCCATGTCTTACAGAAAGTTCCACCTTTGACTCATCAGTCCACAGGATGTTATCCCAAAAAATTTTGGAGCTCCCCAAGACATTTGTTTTTGCAAATACCAAACAAACCATGATGTTCTTTCTGGTCAGTATTTGTTTGCGCCTTGTAGCTCTCCCATGGATCCATTTTCTCCCCTTGTTGTGGAATCATGTAGACGGGTCTTAACTGACACCTTCAAAGTCTGCAGATCTTTAGATGTTTGTCTGGGTTCAAAGAGACACCGATGCACCAAATTTTGGTAGGCCGGACACTCCCGGGAAGGTTCACCACTGCTCCATGTTTCCCCATTTGTGGATAATCGCTCTCGCTGTGGTTCTCTGCAGTCCCAAAGCCTTAGCCATGATTTTGTGACACTTTTCAGACTGAAAAATGTCAATGACTTTGTTTTGCATCGGGTCTTGAATCTCTTTAGAACGTGGCATCATGTGCTGCTTTCTGAGACCCTTTAGCTACTTCACAATACCAGACAAGTTCTGTTTATTGATGTTTAGATTCAACAAGCCTGGCAGTAATCATATGTGGGTCTGGCTGGTGAAACTGACTCCACTTGCCAAATGGATTTGGTCATTTTCTAGATTGGTAGCTAAAGAGGTAACTACTTTTTCATGTGGGGCAAGATAGGCTGGAGAGCATTTTCCCCACAATAACTGAATCATCATTTAAAAACTGGATTTTGTGTTTTATTGGGTTATCTGTGTCTTACATTAAAACAAGTTTCATGATTTGAAACATTTAAGCGTGAGAAATATGCACTATCACAGCACTCTAGGTAGTGTTGAAAATTTAAATGAAAAAAATAATCTTTTTCTACTCTTACATAAATATCAAAAAATTGTACATGAATACTATAAATTTTTCATGCACTTTCACTGTGTTGGGGTGGAAGCAGCATCTAAAAACATAAGCACTTAAAACCTAATCAGCTGGCTAGAAACCACAAGTATAAGCAAGAGAAAATGTACAATTTTATGGTACTTTTTTACATGAGCAGATATGTGAAGGGTATATAATTAAAAATATCATTTTTCTCCGCAAGTGCCCACTACTTTATTTTCTGCCGTGGAGCTGAGCTGTAGCATGGCAGCCAGCCAGGCACACAGCCACAGCAGGAAGTTTGTGTTTGCTTGTCAAGCAGTCGGAGGCAAAGTGACTCAACGGTCCTGAAACAGCAGTCTTGTCTCCACAGCTTCCCCTCATGTTGTCTTGCTCTCAGCAGCATGCATTAACTTTTTATGAAGGAGCAGTCAATGCATCTACCAAAAAAAAAAAAAATCTAATTGGAGTTTGCAGTGGAAAATTTCTCCACCCTGACATTTGCCATTCACATTCATTTCACCTCCCTCAGGAGCTCATGCTCTATTGTTGCGGGAATCACAGTGCTGTCCACTTAAATGTCGAACGGCTGCTTCCTTTACTTTGCATAGTGATTATAGTGACTCATCCTCTTACAGACGAGCTAATCTTAGCATCCATTTAGCAGAGAAGTGTTCCACCATTATGACAAGTGACCCCTATTTCTTTTCATGGAAACGACTGCTTCGTGCCTGAATCAGAGAATGGCCAGCAGGCACATAATTCAAATACTGTCTGCAAAAGTGCTGTAGCTGCAGATTACAAAGGAGGCCTTGAACCGCATGAAATATTAAAGCATTAAGACCAGATGAAGTAAGCTCCAAGATTTCACCAGTGTCTAGATGAGAGGAGGAGAACTGGTGACACTGCCAGAAATGTCTGACCTTCCTCCCTCAATGCAAGCAATAAATAAACTCCAGAAAGTAGAGATTTCTTGCAGAGACCCCAAGGCTGATGAGAGCAGGATGGCAGGCAGCACAAAAGTGATTGTGACTGAGACATAACGTTATCACTTATTACATTCTCAGAGTAAATAATGTAGTACCACAGACAGTCCCATTTGAATAAATGTATTTTTCAAAAGGAAGAAAGTGTGAAAGGCTAAAACATAAGGCTATAAATGCAGAGAGAGAGATGATCAAATGCAATTAGAAGACAAAGAGAGAGGCAAAGTAAAGCAGACACAATGAAAGCAGGAACAGAGAGCAGCAATGAAAAAGAAAGCGAAAAGTCAGATCGAGGGTAATCAGGCATAAGGCAGTTGTGCAAAATTTACAGCCGTAATTTGGAATCCCACAGCCCTGGCATCTGGATGAAGAGGGAGGCACAACAGATTCTCTTTTGCTAGAAACAGTCCATACTTGGTGGGTGTTTCTGTCACTGTTTCCCTCTCTCTCCTCCCCCATTCTGCTCTCTCTGTCTCAGGAGTACTTCTCTGTCCTGCACAGTGCACAACGAAAACCTGCGTCACATGACAGGCAGCATATCTTCACTATACCTGAGCAGCCAGCCTTGAAGACATCGCCGTGAGGGATCATTTCAACTGTGGAGGGCGAAAAGGGAAACGTGAATTGATGGACTCTGCAGACAATGAGAAGGACGCTTCAGTTTTAGAGCATGTTCAGTTTCCCCCAAAACCACTGTAGCATTTTAGATGTTCTATAAAGTCACAATCTGTGACATCCATCCAACATACAAATATTCTCCTGAGGATCTTTTAGCCCATTTTCAGGGGCCCTACATGTGGATGGGTTTGCCAGGGATTATAGATACGCACTGTTTGGGGCCCCAAGAGAGCCGTTTCCATGGGGCACAGACTTACCAGCAGCATCTCAGGAGAGAGAGACCACTAGACAGAGCAAGGCAGAGACCGCAGCTGTAATTTATTCTTCCACTTAATTTCCCAGCAGTGTTGCAGAACCCCAAAGAGATAAAGTGCATTTATTGTTCATGCGTTTACAAATTTAATTGGCTAATGAACTGTCTTAGTCGATGACATTTGTCTGCACTAAATCAGAATTATCCATTTGTTCATGTTCACATGCTTGCACAGGTCTTAGCAGGATGGGATGCAGGTTTTCATCCACCGACTTCTGCTTGTAGGTGGACTCTCCTCCAAAAGTAGACAGTCCAAGAAACCACCAAAGTAACAAGACCCATGGAGCAACCTTCATATGTCTCAGAGTGAATCTATGCTAGATAGAAAATACTTCATTTGCAGTCTTGTCTGACTTCATGTGTAGGTAGAGAGACTGTATGCTTGAGTTGAATGACCACATATGAAGATAGTGAAAAGTTAGCTGAGAAAGAAATAGGGGAGATACAGTATATATTAACATGAAGAGACATCTCTACTGGATGTGTTTAGAAATTTAAAACCTACTTATTTTTTTCCTGTTAATCATTAAATGAATGGGTGCAAATATTAGATGATCAGAACTGAGAATGACAGATGCAGCAACTCTTATGTTGAAAAGGTGCTGGAGGGTGGATTTCAGTCTGACCATCCAACAAGTCGTTCGGCTTAAGTTTACCGATGCCTTGGTCCACCTCTTCTTGACATAAAAGAGCAGCAGTTAATGTGTTTCGCATCTCTGAGCCATGTAGCTACTGTAGGCTTTGGCAGAACAATCAGTTACGTTCCTACGTATAACTTGTAGCAAAGAGTGGGTGAAGCAAGAATAAACTGAAGGATAAACCCAACCTTAGGAAACTTTGCCAATTATCTGGTTATGCAGGAACATACGCAGCAGGGTCTAATGCTATGTGTGTGTACATAACAAGCATTCAGATTTTCTTTTTATTGTGCCACAGTAAAATTTCTGTTGGTTTGGGCCATGCAAGTCTTCAACGGTCAGAATGTTTTTGATCATTCTTGTCTGTTTGTCAAGTCCACCTCTCTTTCCCTACAAAGGATGCAAAGACAACTCAATTCAAGTTTCCAACTCAAACTTTTATTTTCCTTTTAGTTGGTTGGCCGTGTTATTGCAATAGGTTGTAAACCTTTAAAGACAGAGAAACAAAGTCACTGCCATCAAACAGAACCAAAAAGTTGACATGTTAACCATTTAAATGAATCAATCACTTAAGCCTTTTAAAGCAAATAAAGAATAATCGAAATTTGTGTCTACATTTTAAGCCTTTTAAATTGAATAACGAATCAGCATTTGAGTAAAGTTTAGTAAATTTTCAACATTTAACAGAACATATATTCTATATTTTTACTTAAACTCAAAGTGAAATATCTTACTTCATACCCATTTAACATAAAACAATGAAGTAAATGCTGCAGTGCTTTCATTAACCAACCATTGGCATCTTTGGACTGAATCCATGAATGGACTTGGTTCTCCTTTGTTCTTTCGTTCTTTCTTTCTCCTCCGAAGACAGTTTGTCTGACTGGCTGAGCTTCCCCCAGTCCTTCCCGGGTGTTCTAAATCAGTGATCACTGATCAAGTGTCAAGCACCTCTTTGCTGCTACCGGTGCATTCTGGGAAGTGTAGTATTTAGTCCCATGTCCTGAGATTCAGCTCAACACTGTTTGTTCAAATGCATCTTAAAGAGCCGATATTCTGCATATTTACTGGTTTATAATTTTATTTTTTATCTTTCCACTAGAACATGCTTACATGCCTCATTGTTTTCACCAACAGCACATTGCTGCAACACCTCTTCTAAGCATCTTTTTTTTCACTACAAGGTCATCCTCCTGAAAAGCTCAGTGTGCTCCAATTGGTCAGCTGGGTCGATGAATGCGAGGTAACGTTGATTACGTACTGTAGCCTCATGTGTGAGTATAGGCAAAGATGAAGCTCAAGCGGAAGAAGCTTTGATGAGGAAACAAATGCGAAGAAGTTGTTCATTCTTTGTTTGAGGGCAGGGCCAAAGTAGCTGCTAGACAAGAGTGCTGCAAATGCAGTATATGGTGATGTAATGAAGTTATGGAAGAAAAATATGGAATTCAAATGAGGTGTTTCAGGCAAGTAAGAAGCAGTGCTTTCTGTGAGAGGAAATTGGTCCTTGTGAGTTTGCAGATATTGTACATCCACAAAAAAATACTACATGGTGAAGGAAGAGAAACAAGAAAACAGCCAAGCAAACTTAATAAGAGCGCTTTAAACAAACAAATAAAACGGCTGAAATGCAGCCCATGTAGGCAGCCTGAAAGAGTCCAGACATGGACCCTGCTGGAAACATGTATGTTAAACATTAAACTTATGGTTGCTAACAGATGCTCAAGAACACATGAGAACATTTGAATGACTGGTAAATGGAGAAATTTGCATTCAAGTTCAGCTCTGTCTTCATCTTTCATAATTTAACTTTGACCGCTTCAGCTTTTGCTCTGCTCTAATTGTAGCCTCAGACCAGGACCTTCAGATTCTTCAAACCTTTGACCTTGAGTGACATTTTTCCAAAAAGTTTAGGTGGCAGGTTTTTCAGTCTGTAACTTATGTCTGCAGAGTTTAGGTTGCTGACCAGGTCACAATGATGATGCCAGAACAACTCCATCAGCAGCAAAAAGCTTCAGTCCAAGAATCTGGATGATTTCCAGTCCTCAACTGCAACTTGAAATGTATGTAAACGTCAACTATTGTGATAGACTGCACGATCCTCCCTGTTCATTCTAAACATGGAAAACACATCTTTAGTTCTCTGTTGTAGCGGACTAAGGTGCAGAACATTCCAGAAAAGCACAGAGAATCCAGAGACGTTTCTCATAGCTGTACATTTGGTAAGACACCATTTCAGTTTAGACTGCTAACCCAAAACTCACATCTAAATGGAACATCTGCTGATCGGATTTTTACTATAAAAAAAAAAAAGGACCACTCACAGCCCTCTTGGAGACAACAGGATGCCCCCTACCTCCACCATAATCTGATAAGCGTCACAAAGTGTCAATTATGAGGAACGCTGTTGCTGGACTCTCATCCCACTACCTGTCCACAGGACCCGATAGCACAAATATAAACCATTTCCCCATCACTTAACCCTGCAGTAACACACATCAACAACTCCTCACTTTTGTGTTCCCCGCTGCATTTAAAAAAAAATTTTGAACCTGTACTCGGCCCAGCCCAGGTCGAAAACTACAGACCAGTTTCGCTTTTTGACACGGTTAACCACCAAATCCTCCTCTCCACACTCACGGAGCTTGGCATCTCAGGATCAGCCCTCCGCTGGTTCATGTCCTACCTCTCAGGGAGATACTTCAGACTATCTTAGAGGGAAGAAGTGTCCGAACTGCACAGCCTATCCACAGGGGTTCCTCAAGCAAATCCTTGTATTGGACATTACAGCGATCTTCAAATACTTTCACTTCTAATCTGTCTGAACGTTTGATCACAGCTCATTACTTCAAAGATATTTTTCTTTTGTAACTAATAAATATAATATCATGGCAATTTGTAAAGTACAACAATAACGTACAGCCAGGCATAGTTCACTGTCAATAATATTTTTTATAAAAGCTAAACTGGAGGCACATTTCAGACCCACATCAGTGATATTAATTTGAATTAATGGCCAAGTGCTGCATGTTCACTTTACAACTTTCAAACTCTGGTTACCCAGAAGAACAGCTTGCACTTTAATTAGAAAGCTCTTGGCTCCATTGTGAGGAAGGGGAGCGGAAAGGGAAGAAGGAGGAGGTGGCAGTTGTCACTGATTGAGCATTGCGCCTGAAAGCCCATCGAGTAAATAGGAACCTAGGAAGAAATCTAAAGGAGGAGAGTGGAAAGTTGAGCTAGTAGGAGATGGTGTGATTGTATCAGAATCCTAATAAGGGGAGAAGATTGCTTCTAAAGCCTGAGTCTGCAAGTCTTCACTTTAACCTGGTGATTTCACTTATCAGCATACGTGACATCAGTTGTTAGAGTTGGCAGGTGAATTCAAAAGCTGGAACTCTGCACCAGTTTCATGTACTTTCTTGTGCAGTCTTATTTGCCAGCATATTGTCACACTTGGCTCACAGCTAAGTTAACAAGCTAAATATGCTGGCTGTTCAGTACATAGCCATGTTGCCCTGCGGATAACAAGCCCACCGATGGCACCAGTGCCACAACCGGCCTGACTGGACCTGCAGCAGTATCGAGTAAATGCCATAATGCTCCCATGATGTCTTCCTATGGACCTAGCGGGCCACCACTGCCTGCTCGCCTGTGGTTTCGCTGTGTAATGAAATATGTCTCCCTTGATGTATGGCTGCAGGAGAAGCTCAAATTGAAAATTGAATCACACTAACTTAATTTGTGGTTGGGGCAATCAAATTACTTGTTTTGGCTGCAGTGCTGACGATGAATTCATCTTTGTGACAAAGCTGTCACGGCAGCGTAAAGGGGGCGGAGGAGACAGAGTGGTTATGTATGTGTATGTACTGTACTGGGTAATGGTGAAAAGACGTTAGCAGAGGAATTTGCCGCCAGTGCTGCTGTGTGCATCTTTGTGCTAGTGTGGTGAATTTGCTGTCAGTAAAAAGTGTGACGTTCATAGCAGTTTCATATTTCCAACAATAAATGATTTTTTCTTGTTTTTTTTTTAATAACGGCCAATGAACAGCTACAAATGTAAGCAGCTTACAAAGGCTTGTCTTGCCTTGTAGAGTAGTTTCAAGGAAAAGTGTCAGAAAGTATCTACAGTGTGTTCATTTCTGCTGCAGCTTCACACAGCTTGATGTCGGTGCCTCGAGACCCAAAGCTTCATATGGCTGAGGCTGAGCTGGATCACTCAGTAACGGATAAGTTAATCCAAAAGGCAACAGAAAACCTATTTCCTAACTCCACCTTTGTGGTACCTTGCCCACAGACTGTATATGCAGCAGGTAACGACAACACCCACTGGACTGCACTTAAACCAAATGGAAGTAAAGAAAAAAAATTGCTCTATGTTTAGAGCCAATGACTTCCAGATATGGGGAGCAGGGAGGAGAGAGAAATGATGCTCAAATCTGACTGGACTTTCCTTGAAGGCAAGTTGTATTGCACACTTTGTACTTGAACATAACTGTAAAAAAAAAAAAAAAAAAAAAAAAAAAAATTAACGATGACTGCAAAACTCAAACATAAAATGCATCATATTGGAAACTATTTACATACAGAAGAAAAAAAAAACTTCAACACTGGTAATTGAAAAATGGACAAAAAGAAGCAAATAAAAAAAACTGAGGAAAATGTATCAACTTTACAACCAACCAATGATAACAAAATAACAGAATCAAAAAAATGTGCTCGTAACGCAAGTGTCACAGATCTAGGAGGCTGGACCCGAGCAGAGAGCCACACTACTCAGGCAGGGTGAAGTGAAATGCTTTTATTGTTAGGGAGAGGAGTAGTGGTAGGGGTGAGAGGAGCCGGGGTGCTGGGGGGGGGGGGGGGGGGGGGGGAGGATGAAGACGGATTGGATCTGGGTCAGGGGTTCTGGACCCGGAGATCGGCGGTCGCCGTTGGTCCTGGGGGGGAACCAGAGTGTGGCGGGTGGTGGTGGACGGATCCCTGGCAGCCAGAAGCAGGCGAAGCCGAAGAGCCGGTGAGGAGGCAGGCGCAGGAGGTGTAGGAGACGTCAGACGCCGACAATCCAGGGGGCCGTGGTGGTGGATGGGCCAGGTGACAGCTGACGTCTCATGGTCTCGTGGGAGACACTGAGGAGGGGTGCCGGAAGGGAAGAGGAACCGGTAGGGAGCCAGAGGAGGATCGGAGCCGGGAAATGGCTGGAGAATCCGGGAAGCAAGCCGAGTAGGGGATCCAGGAGGGGAGGCTCGGTGCCGAATGGTTCCAAAGGGGAGTCAGGGAGACAAGGTGGAGACAGCAGAGTCTCGGCAGGACAGAAGAGAGCAAAACATTAGACACATCAAAACTTTCAAGGAATCTCTGAATGGCTAGAGAGCAACTGACTGCTCGGTCGAGTTCAACAGTCTGGCAGGGTGTGGAGGGATGAGCCGGTTCTTATTGCAGAGGAGTAATCTTGGTGACGAGGTGCAGCTGTCCGGGTTCCGAGGAGGTGGCTAATCACCTGAGTGGAGGCAGCCGTGAGACTCCACTCCACTCAGGTGCAGCGCTGAGGAGGGAGAGCAGAGGTAGAGAGAGAGAGAAGCAACAGAGGGAGAATAACAGGGGGGAGACAGATAGGGTGGGGGTATTTGGGATGCCAGGTAGGAAGGGGTGAGGAGAGGGCCCTGACAGCAAGGTTATCTGCCAATGACACTCCTGCATGTCACATGCAAATAATGCTTCAATTTCACCAGATGAGGTATGCCATCCAAACCAGTCACTCAACATACAGTATGTAACAGAGGTGAATGCACAGCTCTGCAATATCACTTAAATATCAAATGATTTCACAACAATTCACATGTTGAGGCATATGAGTCCTGGGTCATTAATGGGTCGTTAGCCATGTGAGCTGGAGTGACTACAAATTCTGTAACTCATTAGTTAGAACTGGAGAAGCTTCTCGGACAAAGGTGAAACGTCTTCAAGAACCTACAAGAGAAGTCCAGTTACTTTCTCCTGAAGCTTCTACATTTACCAAGACCTGGATGACTGAGAATCTGCACAGGCATCAAATGATTCAAATCAGATCATCTCTCATTGTCATCATTTTAAGAAGAGCATTTCTTCCGATGAAAAATCTAAAACTATTACCTTAGGAAGCCTACATGGACAGCATAGGTCCCAAAGTAGAAACTTGCAATAAAAGTGAATAGATACAAGTTTGAAAAAAAAATGCTGTGATCACTGAAACAAAACTGAACAAACCTGTGATTTTCAATAAGGCCAGTACATGACCATGGTCATAATGAGTTGTGAACACCTGATTTTTTTCAATTTTGGACTTATGGACTGTGGCTGTCTGCATGTCTTTATCATGGCTCCAGAAGGAAAAGAATTGACTGATGGCAGTAAATTAAAAATCAGACAATGACAGAGACCTCCCTCTGTGGATCAGAAATGTCTGATCAACATTCATGAGATTCTTCGATGTGGATTAAAATGATGTGGCAACTCATCATAATTGAACCATAATTGGTACACTTTAGGTTGAAACAAAAAAAAAATTGAAAGAATTTTTAGGCCCAATGAAATTACATGCCTTGTTTGGTCTTGGAATTAGTTTTTCAGGTTTCAAGGAAAGTAAATTACCAATCCTGTCACAAACCAACCCAAGCAGCCAGCAACAGGCAGGTGGTTGATTAATAATAAGGTTTAATGGATTACAGAACCAAAAATAATTAAAACGGGAGGCACGGAGGATGAACAGAACAGGACTTAAAACTGAAACTAAAGCGACGGCGCACGGCCGCAGTGGGGAACTAAATTAGAACTAAACTCTAAACGGGGAAAGGTGACTCGCATAATGTCCAAGGGTGTCGGGAAACAGGGCAGAAACAGAGCTGATAGCGGGGATGTGACTGGGGCAGCAGAGCAGGCAGAATCCGGAGCAGACCAAGGGGTGTGTGGAGCGGAGGAGGGAGGACGAGCAGACATGGGTTCCGGGGTGAGGGGAGGAAGACGGCACAGGCGAAAGAATCCAGGGGCAGACAGAGTCCAAACAGAGGATAGGTGCTCAATGGAGGATCGCATGCAATGGCCCAGCAGAGAGCTGTTGGCAGAGCCAGGCTTTTGAGCAGTGATTGATTGTGCGTAGAGCACAGCCGCTCGTCATTAGGCTGATGAGCCAGAGCACCGGACAAATCCAGAGAGAAAAGGAAATCTCCCAGAATGAGACCACAGTCAGGGTGATATTGTACCTTTAGCAGGTCATTGTTTGGGCTTCTTTGGGGTAAGAAGTGAGACAGGGTCAGACTCAGTGGTAGACTTGTCCTGGAAGTGAGGCTGATAGGAGGAGACAGAGAGGGTGGGGGCAGCGTTTGTGTGTCACTCCTCTATCCATCCCTTCACCTCACACTTTGCAAAAACCAATGCCTCGAGCGCAGAACAGTTACGCACTGAATAACTCCCATAAAATGCAGAAATAACAGAGTCTTTATTCACAGAGGAGGACACGCCAAGCAGAATTAACAAGAAGCAAGATTTGCTCTCTCTTCAACCAATTTCCACAATTGTGAATAAGTGTGTGATGGGCCATCACAAATAAAGCCTGTCCATGCATACATACATACTTCACATCCACTGATGTTTTACAATAAGTCATCCAACATGCATAAAGAACATTTAAATGGGTGGATACCCTTTTAGTAACTTTGGGAAGCAAATGATGGCTAAGCAGAAAAGCGAGAAATGACTCCTTGGTTAAACTGTCACAGTGTGGGTTTGGATGCAAGAGCACACATCTAAACTGTTTCAGCATTCAAAAATGAAAACTTAACTGCATTTACTTTTTCTGTTTCTTATATTGTGCTTCAAAGATCGAGTGTAAACCTAACAAACCTAAGTAACCAATCCTCTCAGATTGTAGGGTGGGGCTTTCCATATAATTGCTCTTCTTTTGAATGGGTTTTAAGTTGCAATATGTCTGAATTACTCCAATATTGCAAGCTGCCATTGTGTTGGGCAGAGTAGTTTCACAGCGTTTGAGCAGAGTCTTAGATGAGCTGGTGTCCTTCAGCTGCAGCAAGGAGCTGAGGGTCAGGTGAAGAAGGAAGCAGGGATTTAATATTTTCACAGATTCTAAAGGAGACAACGGTGTAGAGTTATATCAAAGTCATTTTGAGGCAGGATGCAAGAAAATGTAAATAAAGGGTTTTCATACATATTCATATGAATGTGACACAAAAATATGTCAAAACCTCTAAAATTGGGAGTTTTGGGATGTTTTAGTGACTAGAGAAAGATTATATTTTTTGTGATGACAGTCTGAGCATCTGTGAACCCTGCTGCTTCACAACTAAAGGACAGTTACAGAGTTAGGCTGGCTTAGGAAAGTCAATCAGTCTCTCTCATTTTCTGTTTCTACACACGATAATTGAAATATGAAGATGCAACAGTCAGTGGAGGTCAACTTTGACATCACAGGTCACTTTCGACTCATCTAGGTTTTAAAATTAGGCAATAAGAAACTGATTACATTTTTCAAGTAACTTGCCCAACATGGAATATTACACTTGTGATAACTGGCCTATTATCACTCTTTCAATAGATGTGGTGAGTGTCTTACACATACATCCATCAGAAAAAAAATGTAATTGTTCATTTGGAGTCTCTGGAAGCCTAATATAAGCCTAATATTCACTCTGTTTTTGCCCTGTTTTTTGGTCTCTTAACAACTATTGAGGGAAATGTCTGGCTTCTTAGCTGAAACTGTACATTTGCCAGCTAGCTGTTGACTGTGTGTGTGTCTGCTGTTTGGTGCTGAGCTGGCAGTGGGATTTTAGACCACTGAAAATGACCTTACATGAGAGCGAACCAAAATAGTACATTTATGGATTGGTCAGCTAATCCGTGAGCTCTGAGTGATAACTCCCTGTAGGTTCGCCATTTAAAGTGCTCCCACTGCCATTCACATTGTCATTTAATACACTGAAAATATCTATTGCTGCTAACATCAGAGACCAACAAACACAAATGGTGGCTCAAGGAGGCTATTGAGACCAGAAAGCAGATAGAGGACTCTATGAACCAGGACGAGGGGCTTACACTCTCTTGCACACCTGGAATTCCATCTTCCAGAGACCATTGGGGCGTGACCGGCCTGACAGATTGTGACAGATCAGTCAGGCCGGCCACCTGATAAAAAGACACCTCATCACATGTCAGATGACACTCTGAGGAAGACAGCAAATGCAGTTGAAACATGTCAAGGTAAAAGCATCCTAAATAATCCCTACTGACTTGTCGGTTAAAAAGAATCGCTAATCTAATGAAAAAGACGGCAAAATGAGCATGAGCTAATCAACCTAAATTGCTTAGCATAGTTGCCTTAAACAAGCTAAAACATGCAAAACCTTTGGTATGACCCTTCATTTAAATTAATTTGCACATTAACTGGATGCCACAGTACACCTTACCTCCTACACCGCTGGTCATATCCTGACTGAAAATTGGCTCCCAGCACACTTTCATCCAATCCACCGCATCTCCTATTACAATCCCAGTATAAAAAAATCTGGCCCTTCGATGCTGTGATTTTATGCAGGAGCCACACTACTTTTGGCTTCTTAAGGACAGACGACGGCATCCTAAAAATAGTCCCTGTTTCATCCTCCTGTGTTTGTTGGGCCTGTGTCCTGCTGTGACTCTCTGTGCCAGCTCAGTGTTTTTGCATTGCAAGTGTCACCTTCAATCACCTTAGGAAGAGAGCAAGCAGATGAGCTGTTGCTGGAGCGAAAAGGATGGACATGAAACAAGCACTTGAGATGATATTTAAAGATAGAAAGATATTTCTTTAAAAGGGGAGGGCTAGAGGTAGAGAGAGGAGGCTGCGGCAGAGTCAAAGATGAAAGGAGAGAAATTTGGAAGGGTGAGCGGAGGACTTTGGAGCTTTAGAAAGAGACAGCTTTTTAAAAAAAGTGAGGGGGATGGAGGGAGAGATTGAGATGGAAAAAAGCTCCGGGGAGAGGACGGAGATGGAGTTTTAACAAAAAGCAGAAAGAGAGAGACTAGGCAGACTGAATGAAAACAGCTGGTGAGAGAGAAGGGAGTGGAGATGCAGAGGGGAAAAAAAGTATGTCAAAGAAAGCAACTGCTCTTTTGAGAGCTCTCCTAACGTCCTGGCGGGGCACCACTCTGCTGTCAGGTCCACCTTCCCCAGACAAGGACTGCTTGTCACGTTAATGGCCTGGAAGGAAGACCATGTCACTTTATCACCTCACCACGACGCCAACATGGCCGTGGCTTTTGTCTCCTCAGCTCCCTCTCCGCTCCACAACTCCCTGGAAGTGACTAATTGATCCTGGGAGACGGGCTTTTTTTGTGTCTTGGGGGCTGATGAACAATGTGAGAAAAAGCAGCTGATAAAGGAGGGGGAAAAAAAAACACAAGAAAGAAAGCAGGATGTGCGCCCGGCTCATGATAATGTAGCCTACTGTCTGCTGCAGTGCTATCTCATTTCCCCACACAAAAGTAACATCGCCACTTTGTAAATGAAAGTCAGTCAGGCGAAAGATGCCCCTCACGCTCTGGCAGCCCCTTCTTGAGATAATGGGCGCATGCACATTATTTCTGTAGACACAAGATCGACTCAAAAAAAGCAGTGTGTGGGTAGTAAATGAAATTCATTCAAGTGTGTGTGTGTGTGTCTCTCCTGTATCCAACCCTTCTAGCATTCTTAAGTATTCTCACAGGAATGTAGAGAACAAATGGTGGGCTTATATCCTGTAACATAAATCCAATTGCTTCACAGTATGACTCTGTATCTCTACTCATCTCTGCTGGATCCAAGCCTTTCTTTTCTGAAGCTACAGGAGGGTTATTGTTTACTCATCTGCCTGTTGATGCTAACGGCCCCAGGATGAGGTTAAAAAGAGACGGTTGAGTAAACACTCCAAAAAAAAGAAAAGAAAAAGAAGGAAATCGGTTACATTTCAAGAATGAGAATCAGGAGGAGGTTTTAAGCCATAGAGTGCCTGTGGAAATAAGCCAAGAGAACAGAAGGGCGGAAAGCTATCTAAAGGAGGCGAGAACCCCCCCTCCTTCAATAGCTCTGGCCTTGTCAGATATGGTTATGCTTATTGGAGACACAGGCAAGGGGGGTCACTGCACCAGCATGCCTCAGAACATCACCGTGCCTGGGCTATGATAAGAATAGTGCACTGAATCATAGCTTACAGTGCAGTTATGTGTATGGATGATGCATGGTGAGTGAATTGAAGATAAGGCCAGGAAGCTGGATGGGCTGGACACAGCTACATTTCTTTGCAACACATGCTGTGGGTGTGTATGTGTGTGCAGATCCATCCTACTTGTGAATCACAATTTCCAAAGATCAAGGATCCTTGGAAGGAATAACACATTAGAGTCATTAAAGTTCTCTCTATTTGCTTCCTCTCCTCATTTCTCCAGTTAGAGACAACAGTGGTTCCTGAGCTTTCTAGTTAAATGTGACTGAATGTGACTGAGGGAGTCAAAAAAAAAAGATGCCAATGGTAAAACTGAGGGCACTGTTTAGTCTAAGGACGTCTGAAAATGCTGACAACTCAAGGCTGCCTGGACCTAAAGTGACATTTTCAGTTTGCTTACAATTTTGCAACCTGTCCAAAGACAGAAGATGTTATATTAAGTCAAACAGAACATGGGTAGGATCTTTCTGCATGGAGTTTGCATGTTCTCCCTGTGCATACATGGGTTTTCTCCGAGTACTCCAGTTTCTTGCCAAAGTCCAAAACATGCTGAGGTTAATTGGTAATTCTAAATTGTCCGTAGCTGTGAATGCGAGTGTGATTGTTTGTCTCTATGTGTAGCCCTGTGATAGACTGCTGACCTGTCCAGGGTGTCTCCTGCCTTCACTCTCAGTCAACCCGCCGTGACCCTCCATCCATTATCTATACATTGCTTAATGTATAGATAATGGATGGATGGATGGAAACAGAACAGATGTATGACAAACAGCAAAAACATGTGAGAACCACCAACAAGCAAATGTTTGGTCATTTCTGCCGCAGAGATAACCTTAAAGAATCATTGTAAAGAATGCCCTAAACATATGTAGAGTGTAATTAAAAAAGTAGTCCCTGTCAAAAAATGAGGAAGATCCGTGCCAGATATTTTAGCTTTGCTCTCTATAAATTTGAACATAAAGCATAGTACTGTAATGAGAAATGAACGCATGAGCGAGACAGAGGGTTTACAGACTCCATCAAACTAAATGTGATTGTTCCTGTGTCTACATTTTCCAGCTTCATTATAACTCTTTCATACAGACTGCAACAACGGCTCCACTGCACTCTGAAACTCATTGTTTTCAATGGCTGCATCATGGTACTGTGCTTTTTCGCTACTCAAATAGGAGCAAATTGTGGTTTCAATGGAGGATGATTTTAGCTGTAGGTGAATGCATACTTGTTGTGCTAGTATTTACAGCTGCAGAATGCTTCATGTGGGTGTAAGACAATGCCTATGCTCTTGGTAAAGAAGGAACGTGTGCTATTGAGCAGAATGGCACAGAGAAATAACAGCAATCAGACTAGCAGGATCAATTCATAGCTGGTTTTGCTTTTCAAGTGATTTTCCAGTAAGTCATGACAGTGATTCAGCATGCACAATGCCACAGACAATGGTGGACCATGGTGGACTGCAGCTTTTATTAACGTTGTTAATTACACCAGTGCTTTTCCGGCTTGAATATAAAAATGTCTGCAGTGATAAAGGTTTATTCATTGACTTCGATCTTGGTTATTGAATGGTTCACATTTCAGGCTGAGCTGTAAGTCCTGCTTTTGAGAAATGCTGATTGGGAGAAGCTGTAGGAACTCCTCAGAATGACTGAAGATTTAGGAAAAATAAGCAAAGATCAGATCAACAGTTATGAACCCGCTTGAAAACATTTGCTTTCTTCCATGTTCTCACACTGGTCCATCCCATCTCATCCCATTCCTCCCAGCTCCTCTCACTCCATCAACACACCGCCCTCACTCCCTTTTTCACACCCTAATCGTTGAGACTTACAGAAAAATCAATTTCCACTACCCAGTGGAGAGGCCCAATGTTTCACCACTGTGTCTGATTGATGACACGCAGACGCCATCTCACACCCCGCTGCTTTTTATAGCACCTCAGAGTTGGTCGCCATTCAGCGCATTTTTATGGCAAATAATAACAGGAGATGTAATAGCTATTCCCTCTGGTGAGTAAATCTGTGCAGGGAGACAAGAGGATGGCCCGCTCAGACAGCTGGAGGACAGTCCCACGTCAACAAGTTACTTAGGCTGAATGATTGGGTACACGGCTGTGAAGGGCTGCGGGCAATTCAGCAATCATGAAGGCTGTTTCTGAGATCACTGTCTTCCAATCTGAGCTTTCAGTTCTTCAAGTGACAACAATGTCCACCACTTTAATACTGCAGAGTGGCCAACTGCTGATCTAGACTCAGGGTCCACTTCATCAGGTGCCCCTTAAAGCCTCCTCACACAGATTACTGAGACCTAATAGATCCTCGAGGGCATGCAGACACCTTCAAGAAGCTTAGCTGTTATTTCACTATGCATGGCGATGACACGTGACTGAAGTGTGTTCACGTGGACTGCTACTTCCGAGTAGAGAGTCACTCCACTCCTGAGATTTTCACACATCCTCAGAACGTGGAGTGCAAACAAAAGCACACTGACAGCTCTGATGAAGAACACATTGTCTGTGAGACAGGTCAGAGAATTATACAAGCAAACAGGAAGGCCAAATTACAGGTCAGTGCAACAGTGGGGGGCAGAGGGATATCTGTAACCAACTAAAGAGGAAAAGGAGATGAACTTCCAGTAGATTCACGATGAACATAGTGCTGATCACTGCTTTATTTCAGTAGAAACACTGATAAATAGATTCTCTTGTTAAGGTTGAGCAAATTTATACTGAGTTGTACTTTTGATGTGAAACTGTACCACTGATTTGTTGCAAACTGTCCTGAAAGTGCTGACTTACACTCCGTCCAGAATGGTTTAAACTGTGTTTTATTATCCAGTCTCTCAGCTGAATGGAAAGCAATGCCAGTAGATAGCCGTAGTGTAACCAGAATTTCCAAGTTCTGTTCCAGATTTCATGGCATTTCCATCCAAGCATTTTCAATTTGCACATAAAAACTTGTAGAAAAGCTTTAAATGTCCTTTAGGATTCAAAATGTCAACATAAGATGAATATTTTCACTTCAGCACATTTTTGACGTTGTGGCAACAGAGTGGATAATTAGTGCTGCAGCTTATGACATCCCAATATCTGCAAAACAGTAATGATAAAAATTTGCATTTGTGTGCAATGCTCGTTGGCAGTGTTGTGGAAATTCTGTTAAAATTTGAACTAAATTTGAACGGAAACAGCTGTATTTCTAACACTTGCCAGTGTTAGAAATACAGCTGTGTTGCATAGGCGTGATCGATTCTGTGGCGTGTGATTTACTCCAATGACATGTCTGTAAAAGGATCGGGCCAGAAAGAGCTTAAAAGTGCATGTGCATTTACAGGAATGGACACGCAGGAGACCAGGTTATAATGTTGGAAGTAGCTGCTCTGATTTAGTGCTGCAACTTCTTCTGTGCTCACAAATGAATGGTGTAGCTTTGTTAAAATCACAAACACTGACTGAAAAGAAACTCAATGAGACTCTCATTTCTCAATGAACTAGCTAAACCACAGCCAAAAGATACTTCATCCCACATAGAGATCACTACATCAAGATGCATGTATGCTACTTATTTTACAAGATTTCACAGACTGCTGGATCACTTTCTGAGGCTTCTGGCTTATCCCCCTGAACAAGGATGATAAATCTGCATGAAATGGAGAAGCGATGCTTTCCTCTTTCCTTAAGACCACCGAAGTGTCAGTGAGCAAGTCACCCAATCTCAGCAGCTCCTGATGCTTGTCTGTTGTAGAGAGAACCTCAGCCTCTGTGAAACTACCCTGTTGTAGTTTTCTGTGCCTTTGTTGTTGTTTATTTACACCTATGTCTGTCTGCTGCATCTCTATTGTCTGTCTCTGATATGGAATTGCAACAGCATTTAATTTACCTGGCCCACAACATGTGTGTTACAGCGAGCTAGTGGCTCAGTGTCAGAGATACAAGCTGGCATACAGAGGGTAATGATGAGGGTTGTGATTTTTTGGCACACAGAAAAGCTATTAATAGCATCACTGGAATGCCACAGATTACCTGAACCTCGCTGCTGATCAGGTGCAACCGTCTTCTGTCCAAGTTTTCTCTTTCTAAAATGAGTATTTCCAGCAGGACAAAAAGAAGCCAGGAAGCTTTTTTTAATCTGTGGGTGGCTGTAAGGGTGAGGCAGTGACTTCACTCAACTCCAGTCAACTGCAGAATCTTCTAATATGAACCGTTGTGACAATGTATAAACAAAAAATCTGCACTTATTACATCTGTGAAACTCTGTTTGCAAAACTTAATGGTTTTGAAATGTGCAAGGACTTACAAAGTCCACTGGAAAGTCAAGAAAAATAAGATCTTATAGATACTCCACTGGACTGAGATCTGTGGAATTTAGAGACCAACTGAAAACCTTGAGTTGTTGGTCAAGTCCCTCAAACTATTCCTGAATAATGTTTGCAGTATGACAGGGAGCATTACCCTGCTGAAAGAAGCCGCTGACATTGGAAATACTATTGCCATCAAGGGGTGTTTAAGGTCTGCAATAATATTGGACAGGTGCTACATGTTAAAGTACCATCTGCATGAATACCAGATCCAAGGTTTCCCTGCAGGACATTGTCCAGTCATCACACTGCCTCCATTCATTTATTTTCTACCCATAGTGCATCCTGCTGCTTTCTCTTAGGCAGGCAGGGAGATACTTTACTGATTGATTTTATATACTTTTGCAGGTATTGGACACACCTGACTGTCCACATAATGTAAGAAAATGTGCTTCATCAAACCGTGCCCCCTTCTTGCTTTGCTCCATTATCAAGTTGTGATGCTCTCCTGTGCACTGTAGATGCTTCAGTGGTGGACAGGGGTCTGCATGGGATTCCATTTAGTCTCGCATGCAACAGGCTGTTATGCTCTGTGTGTTGTGACACCTTTCTATCAGAGCAACTTAAAGACTTTTTAACCATTTTGTGCTACAGTAGGTCTTCTACAGGATGGTAGTACACAGGGCAGTCTTTGCTCCCCATGTTCATCACTGTGACCCTGTCACTGTTTCACTGGTTGTTTTTCCTTGGAACATTTTTGGTAGGTACTAGCCACTGCATACCAGGAAAACCCTGTAAAACCTGTTATTCTATCATCATGGGACGATCGGCGTTGGTTTGTCTCTGTTAGCAACATTGTCAGAAAAGGAATTAAAGGGTTTTGGTGAAATTGTCAGAAATGACACAAGGACCAATTGACTAGATTTTGGCAGTGATGTGGCTTATAGTCTGGATTCATGGATTTGTTAAAAATTTCTGTATCATTGGGAGATAGCGGCATGGTGGCACTGTAACTATGACAACAAGTGAACACCATGTCAGCTGCCTGCTGATGATCATGATTGTGATCCTACTACAAATCGACCGCTTCAAACTTATCGGGACTTATCTGTCCGAAATGATACAAGGAACAATTGATTAAATCGCGAGGGTGTTTCTGAGTCCCATCAGTTCCCGTCATCTGCTACATATTTAGGTCACATGATTCGTTATCTGTACATAGCGTACGCATATATAACACACGCCTGTGCTCAGTGCAAGGTCATTTTGTTTGTGGGCACACCGATATTAAATGGCCACATTCTATGCTGCCATGATTTCTGATCATCTATAACTAATAAACAAATGCTGCATTAATAGAAAAAAATACTGCATTTCTGACAATGCTATATGGGGAAATGAATAGATTTGGTGGAGTACTGCGCTATCTGAGTGCTTTTCTAGTTGGAGATGTTCTGATCCAGTCCAGCCATCAAAATGTCAAAAATCATTCTTCTTCCATCCTTACATTGTGCATTCACCTCTTCCAGAAGTGACTTGTTGCCAAAGATATCCCATTCCTTCTCATTCTACCATCACTGTTTCGGAGGATTTTTTTTTTTTTTTTTTTTTTACCTTTTGTTGGTTTTATTAGACATGCCTATAGAGAGGCAAACAGAGAGGGAGAAGGGGATGTAGACCTGTAGCAAAGGGTCGTGAGCTGGAATAGATCCCAGGCCTGCTGCGACGGGGACTATAGCCCCTGTTTATGGGTTGCCCACCATTAGTGGTTTTAGTGTTTGAATGATCCATGTCTGACTAGGAACATTCACGTCAACAATAAGCCATGAATGTGCACTCACAGTATGCATAAACGTAGTTTCTGTCTGCTGTCACAGAGCTTTCTGATCTAATCTGAATCTCAGCTGTTGATTTTTTACTTTGTACGCCGTGTGTGAAAATATGTTTGAAAAGTGTCAGTTGTGGTATGTGTCCTTTATATCTCTCTCTGCAATTCAGAAATGTCCAATTGAATAGTGTCACTCTCTGCAGCCAGCGCTGCAACACCACCTACTGAGACAAACAATCTTTATTTATCCAGGGAAGGGTTTTGCTGAGCGTGCAGCCTCTCTGAACACATTCATACAGTTCCGTACACTGACACCTGAGAGCTGTCACACACAACTACAGACGGCCTGTGGAACCGGACTGCAATCCACCGAGCAGCTCAGCTGAAGCAAATACAATGTTAAGATCACTTTTGGTCAGACAGTCCAATAACTGCATTGAGTTTGGCATAATACTATCAACCTCACAGAGACGTCCTTTGACTCCTGAACAACACAGCCTCCTGTTTGTGCCTCTGTCCTACACTGTGTTACTACATTGTTGAATACATGTATGACTCAACGGTCAGGCTCACGGCTAATGGAGACCTTTACCTCACTGTGACCTGCCTCACATCACTGAAGGTGGACCAATGCTGCTGGGAGGAAATGTTGGTCCACTGCCAAGTTGCCACCAAACACTAAAACCAGTGCAGAAGTACCTTCCAGAACAAATAAATGTGCCTTCATTTTGACTTCCAAATCAGAATGATGAACCCTTTGATTTCCCTACGTAGGTGTGTATATGTGTTGTTGGATGGCAGCAATGAAGCAGTATAATACATAACTAATAGGAATATTGGCCCATACTCGGGGCTGCACAGTGGATTGGATCTTTATTTCTTTCAGATGCACAAGAACATAAATGCATGCACAGAGTCATCACAGGCAATCATGAGATTTACAGCGCATCAACAAATGTAGCAATGTGCCAACAAAAACAGCAGAGAGGAAGATGGCAAGCTGAGAAACAGAAATGCACGCAATCTGCTTGCTGGACCTCCAGAACACACACAGGCTTATGAGGAGAAACTCCACTAGGCACCTTTAAACAGGAACTTACAAGCTTTTTTTCACTTGTAGCTTAAAATTTCAAACTTGCTTCACCAATTGGTGCCATATACATTTTTGCACAAGTAACCACAGCCAACACTGATGTCACGCTGTCCTGGAGGATACCTGTATGTCAGGGCAGCCATGTGAGCAGTTAAACACTCTAACATAAGAAAAAAAAAGTTCATGTGGATATTAAGTTGCTCTCTTAGGCTCACCAAGAGGCACATCTTAAAGTGGGTCTGCTGGTGTGACAACCGGCTTATCATCATTCCCATCAGAGCCAAAGGTCCAAACTCCAGTCCTGTACATTGGTTTCCACACCCACGCTGTGTGAGGGTGGACAAGCACCACCAGGGGCCAACTCCATAAAGCACACTAAGAGCAGAAGTGGCCTGACTTGAATGGACCAAAGAAATCAGCTGCGGATAAAGTGGTTCCACAATCAGGCTGATTCAGCACAGGTTCAAACAGATGAGATAACTGTGTGCACACGCTGTTCTTTAGCAGCCCAAGAGGCTGATCATGGATCACACCAATCTACAATGACAAACCACAGTGGCGAAAGCAGCAGCTAATATTAGAAACCTGGAACCTGGAAATATGATTAGTGAATTTTGAGGGGATCTATAAAACATTGAGTGCATGCTATTTTTGCCAAGCATTTCTATTTTTTTGTGTCTTTATCATCATGGTTCATGTGTAAAATTAGGCTGTTGCTGATGTGTGATTCATGCATGAGGCAGAATCATCACTGATTCATTTTAATAAACATGCCGACATGCATGCTGTTCCTGCCATCTCCATCAAAGCGTGGCAGCACATTATCAAAAAGTGACATTTTTTAATTGAACATATTTTTTAGATGCACAGCAGGCAGCAGCGGCTACTTTTCATCTGTTTTCTTATTCAAATTATTTGTATTGGAAATAACGACAAATACAAGCTAAAACAGGTGCTTCATAGATCCATCTGTTGCTTCTGACAATAAAAAATGTAGCTCATCCTAAGTAAAGTATAGTTTGGACACCGATAAATCTTGGGCGCAAAACATTCAAACAGTAACAGAATGTTATTATTGTGTTTATAAAAAACACGTTGCCAAAATAATTTCACTTCAAAGCATGTCGTAAATGTTCAGCGTTATCAGGAAAATAGAGGATAGAAGCAGATGATTTAGATACCACATTTCTGGTCAGTATAACCAAATGTTTTGCAGTTGCTTTCTGAATCACTCATGTAGCAACTGTCATTCTATTGGATTAATTAATAACTTAATTTCAGGTAGCGTAATCCTAAAAGGTTGATGACACATTTCATAATTGAATTAAAGGTAATTTATAGTTTTGTTTGTCTTGTATATAATCATATTATATATTATATTATTCATAATAAAAATATACAATACATAATAATCTGCAAACTCAAATTTTGAATTGATACTGGGTAATAAATATTATTAAATCTCGGCTTTGTTACAGGACCCCCGATTAAACTAGTAGGCCTTTTTTTTTCAGAAAGAGTGTATTGTTCATAATAATGCTAATAATAACAATAAAATTGTTTAAAAAACAATAATAATGCTAACAATATAATTATAATATTTATATAGACAGAATAAAATATAATACATATAATAATCTGTCTTTATTTGTCACAAATACATTACAGCACTGTGAAATGCTGCTTTTTGCATATCCCAATTGGGATCAGAGCGCAGTCAGCCATAGTACAGCACCTTTGGGGGTAGGAAGGGTTAAGGGCCTGACAAAGGACACATCAGGGTTTGAACCTCTGATCTTCTGATCAGCAACCCAGAGACTTAACCAGTGCATCACCACCAATATTATATAATATTATATATTATCCAATTATTATATTTTTGGTTACTCCTTATCCCAAATAACTAGAAGAAATCTAAAATGCAATCCCAACCAAAGCTCAGGTCTAAAGAGGTTAAACTTCAACTCAGGCTTAATGATTTTCATAGGCAGACAGCTAGCTATATTTAAAAATATGGTTTGACAAGATGACTCTCAATCTGCAGCTGACAGTGAAAATTATATCCTGGCCAGGTTTGCTGCCTGACTTGAATCCATACAAACATCCTAAGTATTGCAAAACAGAAGATTTAAGTCTGAGCAATGAAAGGTCTACTGAGCTTCTGCTGTGGTGATATATTTTTAATATCGTAAATGAAAACGGTTAGCTTTTCATTTTACATAATAAATAAAATACCCTACTGTTCAACATAGAAGTAGTATCATACTGTAAGTTGACACAATTTTGAATCATTTGACAGATAAATGATACTGGACATCATTTAACTCTTCATATCTATGCATAAATACACAATGTAAGGCAGCAAAAAAGAGTGATCCGATAACAAATGCCACAGATTTATCCTTAGTTAACAGTGACTCTGTTTCTTTCTGTAGAAAGCATCACAGTTCAGCAAAGTTCAACATAAACATGAACGTGCTGTGCCATTTGCAGATGTCAGTGGGTATTACACTGGTAATTTTTCAAATAGTGAACTACTACACAGCGCCATTTGGAGCCGTCAACAAGCAAATGCATGTACAGGCCTAAGTTCTAACTGGCCCAGTTTTTATATTGCCTCTCCTTGAGCAGCCTCTAGTTGTATTTCCGGCACAGTTACTGTAACTATAACTAATTTATTTTTTCATGTAAATAAATAACCTAGTTTTACTCACTCATTCCAATAAGCCCCTGGTACTGCATGTCTGGGTGACTTCCATACTACTTAAATTGCCTCATTTGGATAAACATGACAAGAAAAAACAGCAATCTTTCCTCATGCATTTGTGACATTGCAGCTCTGTGGAACATTAACAGGGTAAACAAGGCTAAAGCTGCCAGGAGAATGTGTCTGAAGCATCCTTAGAGAACAGCAGATCTCAGGCGGGCTAAACTGCTGTCAAGTTCATCGATACTGGCTTTACACCACAGTGCACAAGGACAGCCTGAGTCCTGGCTGCAGGCTCCTGCTTTAAACAACTCCAGAGCCTGCTATCGAACTTTCCTGCTTGGCCGTCAATATCGCCTCTGTTTCTGTCTTTCTCTTCACAGCTGTTAGCCATGCCAGAGAGAGAGAGATGGATGTGTAGTACGAGAGGCAAAGTGTTCTTATAGGGAGGCAGAGGAGCGTGTTCAGTCTCCAGCTAGCACTAGGCTCATGTAGTTCACTTGTGCTGGACTCCATCTGAACTAAAGTCCTGCCAGTTTCTCCTTCAGCTCTACTAATTCACACGCCTCTAAACGGGATTTACATTTTCACGACACCTTAATTACATCCAGTGGTAGTGTGTCAGGCTGAGGCAGAGGCCTGTGCTTGAGCCCCACACCACCTGAGGAGAAAATGGAGTTCCTCATTCACTGCTTCACTTCACTGTTCACACATTAATTTTCAATTGTTGGAGCTGTAATATCCCTCAGTCCTCAGATTTAGTGAAAATGATGTCATTACTGAAAACTGAAGCATTTAAAAAAACAGTGATATGACTCTATTTTGGAAAAACAGTGGAGAGAGGTGGTGTTGCAGATTGAACGGTCAAAAGTTTTAGAAAGCCCCAATTTTTCCAGTTTTTTATTGAAATTCAAGAAGTTCAAGTCCATTGAATAGCTTGAAGTGGTACAAAGGGAAGTAGTGAAGTGTCAGAGGTTAAAAAAAAAAGGGTGAGTTCACCCAAAACTGAAAAATATTGTTTGTTTCAGAATTATGTGTGTGAATATTCTGATAGCTTGCAGAATAGAATAGAATTAGTTTTTTGTCATTGCACCAGTAAAACAAAATTAAAAAAGTGCAATCCTTAAGGTGCATAGGTACCAAGCTTCGCAATAAATAAGTCAAAACGAATAAAAACCAACGTTCTACATTCATATCACATATCCCTGTATTTCTGTTATTGCACAATTCCCTATCAGTCTGTGTGTGTGTCTAGGTTTTGTCCGTTGAGTGCAATTATGGCCCTGGCGTAAAAACTGTTTTCCATACTGCTTCGTTTTGCTTTTATTGTCCTGAAACACCTACCAACAGGAAGAGGTCTGGAAGGACTAAAGCCAAAACAGAATCAGAAGATAAGTTTCTAAGAGTCAACAGCTTGGTGATAGACGGCTCACAGCACAACAGCTTCAAGCACCGTTTGACAATGGTCATGGCCTTTAAAGTCACAAGATCTCAACTTGCCTTTGGGAGAATTTGGATAGATGTGCGCTCTCCACCACCATTATCAAAACACTAAATGAGGAAATATCTTGAAAAATCAATGCCAAGTAGCACTAAAGCTGTTCAGGCAGGACACAGTGGCCCAACACCTTACCAAGACACTGTATGTCCTTTCTGTATGTCACTAAATATAGAACACAACACATGGTCAGTGAAGGTAGCACACTGCTGCCAGTGGTTTTACAAAATCACGCTACTTTACTTGTGTGGCAGTCTTACTTTTCATGGTGTCTAATATGCTGTGGAACAGATCATAAAACTTGGATGAATCTAAACTTTCTCAGCCAGAATCAAAATAAGACTGAAACTGTTATGTTTGGTAGATCAGACTTTTTGGATGATGGCCTTTTGACTTTAAATGGTCGATCTTTTGTGGAAAACTCAGGAGGAATATTAACTGAGACCTTTAGCCAAGGTCTGATCTCTGCAGAAAAAATACTTAGAAAATACTGAAAACATATTCCTGTCTTTACTGCAACTTGGCTAGATGGTTGTAATTCCTTGTAAATGGGTACAGATCAGTCGTATATTTAACCCTTTGATGCACAACATGGATCAAAAGTGACCCAAATCCAATGGAAAATGGGTAGCTTCTGACCCACACAGCGCATTAAAGGGCGACACATTCTCAGCTGATACAAAACGCAGCTGCTGAGTGTGATCAGAGAGCACCACAATTGGTTTTCTGTCCACTTCAGAATTGACCACAAGACTTTCAAGTCTTTCATCTTGTACAGCATGACTCTTGCATCATCATACACCTGTGAGAGCACCTAGAACGATCAGACAGATGATGTTGGATGTTCCTTGATCGTTGTTTATTTAGATGCCTTCTGGTCATTGTGTAGTCAGTGTGTTTGTGTTCTGTGGCATACTGTTTTAGTCGCGCAGCACTTTGGTTTAACTCTTGTTTTTTAATGTGCTTCATAAATAAATTTGACTTTGACTTTAGGCATCACTGCTGATTTGTGACCCTTGCAGTAAAGTTAGCGAGACTGCTTTCAGACATTAGTGGTTGACAGTGATTTATTTTATTGCACTCAGAAACTGTAGAACAATTACCACAGATTTAAAGCTGGAAGCAATCTAAAGTGATGGGCTTGCGGGGTTTTTTATTCATAAGCAATGTCTGACTTTCATATTCTATTCGTGTTGAGAAATTTAAGGAAAATGAGATGCTTTTACTAGGAAATAAGAAACTTCTTCATCCTTCGAGTCCTTCGTTTTGTGCGATTGCACCTCAGACACAGCAAGAGTTGGGTAGAGCACTTCTGAAATCTCCAGAGGTCATGAGAAGCTCAAGATGGCGCATGGATGTGGAATAACATCCAAAGGGGAGGTCTTGTGGACGAATACAAGCTCAAGGATGGAGGCAAGACTAACGATCAAGAGGAACAAGCTTGAGTCCCAGCAGGGGGAAGTGTATACTTCTGAATGCATGGCTATG
Source organism: Acanthochromis polyacanthus (assembly GCF_021347895.1). Lineage (NCBI taxonomy): Eukaryota > Metazoa > Chordata > Actinopteri > Pomacentridae > Acanthochromis > Acanthochromis polyacanthus. The sequence goes on from NC_067118.1 coordinate 17,721,307, forward strand.
TCCCATCATTTCTATGTCTTGGCTCAAGGTGCCAGGTCTGGCCGGCTTCATGTGACAACCTTAAAGGTTGATGGAGCTGGGCCTCCTGCATTCCCAGCTTCCACTGCCAAGACTTTCATCTTCCCTCATTTAAGGGCATTTTCTCCCCTTGACTCATTTGTCACCACTGACTTGCTCCATGCAGACACCTGCACTGTTTTTCTGTGGCTCGAGCCCATTTCCACAGTTGGTAAACAGCTAAATCCCTCTCCCAATCAATGCAGCCTATTTAACTTGAGCTATTGACTCGTCGGCCGCTCAGCAGACTTGAGAGGCTAAAAAAATCCAAACAAATTAGACGGATGAGAAAGAACAACAGAAACGGTGGCACGGGCTATGAAAAGTCTCATTTTCAATAATGAGATTTTGGCAAGGGGGAGGGAAGAGAGGGACAGAGTTGAGACAAAGGAAGCAAAGGAGGGTAAAAAGCAAGGGAAAACAGAGGAGGGATCGATCAATATGAACAGATAATCACCAGGCCTCTGTCCCAGCGTGTAAAGAGTGTGACATTGCAGAGGTGGGCACGGCAGGGAAGAGATCAATGGGCTGCTGTTTGCTGATCTGTAATCTTTAACTATCTATAAGTAATTAACCTTCAGAGGAGAATGCAGGGAAGAAATAAACAGAAATTAGAGAGGGAATAGCAATAAGCACAAGTAGAAGAGAAGCTACCTTGCACTCACCAGGTAACAGCACAGAAAAAGCAAATGAATAGTCGTCTCCAGCGCTGCCTCTGTAATTTGCAGCATCTGATTGGGTTTTGTTTCTGTCAAGGACTGCATTCGCTTAAATGACTGGGTGTCCCTGCGGTCCCAGGATGAGGATAAATATAGTCGCTGTTCTTGGAACAAGCAATCTCGTCTCAAGTGGAAAGCATATGTTTAAAATCAAGTATTTCTTTGTTTTGCTGTGGTTTAGGGGAGAATGTCGTCTCGTCTCATCATCTCTGGTTTGAATGTGTGCATCCTCTCCCAAAGCCTTTCTTGAAAAGATGGAGGAGATGGATCTTGTTAGGAGTCAGAGTGCCCTCTGTGGGTGTCAGAAGAAAAAGAAGGAGAGAGGAGCACCAAAGGCTTTTTTTTTTTAAACAGAAAACATGTAGCATGAAATGTTTTCACTTGCACCTGCTGAAGATGTGACAAGCTCAGCTAAAGAAGCACACACAGTGAAATGAAGGCAGCACAGTCGTAGTTCCATCTGTACAGGGTTTAATGGCACACAAATGTCCATACAGTACGTTATAATCAGTTCAAATCAAATCTGTCTGCTCAGCTGAGTATCCTTTGAAGAACATTTAAGTTAGTAAAAGGCATACTATCTTATGGAAATTTGTCACGTTAATACACAATAATACAACAGACTGGTGGGTTTGTAAGAAGCATACAGAGTGTAAGTAAGAAATGTCATAACTTATTACAATATGGCCACTGTAAAAAGCATTTAGCAAGTGATTATGATGCAAAAAAAAATATGTCATTCGAAGCAATTTTAGTTAAATTATAGTAAACAGGTAAAAACAGAGCTTTCGGGATACTTTCTCATAAGCTTAGAACATGCCACTTGCCAATTGTACAATTCTACAACAGCAAAGGAAAAAAACAAACAAACAAAAACAGCTTTCAAAAGGCTCTGTGCTGTGGCTTAAGGACATTTTTCAGTGGATTTGAGTTGAGTGCTCCTTCTTAGTTTGTCAGTGAGAAAGAATGTCAAGTGCAACCTTGGCTGAAAGAGACTCTTCTTCACCAAAACGGACACCTGGAAAAAAATAAAGTCGAAGTCAAATAGAGACAGCAGCAAAAAAATAAATAAATAAATGTGGAAGCTACAGAAAGCTGACTCTTACAACTTTTTGTGATGCACACATGTACATCAGCCTGACTTAAATCAGGGATGGGCAGTATTTTTTGAAATTACAAATTCCACACTAACCTTTCAGTCTTTCAAACTAGACTTCTACACCTGCTCTTGGTGGAAAAATGTAGCCTATGACATTAGACTTAAGGCCAGGCTCACACAACAGGAGTTTTAAAATCCCAACAAGTTTAGAAATTGGGTTGCAACACACAGTCAGGACAAACTTCACAGATATTCTTCTCTATGATCTCAGACCTGCACACTCTACAAGACTGGAAAATAGAATGATTTATTAAGATTACTGTGCCAGAGGGAGCAATCATGGAGCAGAGCACCAGCTCACCAGATCTTAAGGGGAAGCAGATGTAGACAAAATGGAGACTGTGGTGCAACAACCTGCTGTAATACTAACAATATTTTGCAGTGAGAAAATAAAAAAACAGGGAGGCTAAATGAGTCTGGCTGAGAGGGTTGGATGGAGAACTTTTAGTCAGGAGGTCAGGGTGTACAGGCTGGGTGGAGCCACTAATAAAATGAATGTTGACTTCTAGCTCAAAGTGTGGTAGCAGGGCGTTTGAACAGATAGAGGAGAGCCAAAAGAGGAGGGCTGCATGTTTTGAAATTCAAATTCTGCCTTTATTATTAGTCATTTTGGCCTGTTCCAAATTTCTGCCTACTGCAAGTGAGACTTGAGGCCGATTTCTGCTGCCTTGCATCACTGCTTTAAAAATAGCAGCGAGGAGTACTGACCATCCGATGTAGCACTGGCACAGGTTTTCATGAGACGTGGCTTGCTTGATGAGGAGCTCTACTTGTGTTGGTACATCCAGTGTCTCGTCGTGGGAAAAGTCTCGACCTATAGGAAACAAACACTATCCTTGTAAGACTTGACCTTTAGAACTTGAGAATTAACCAGAAATGCCAACATATTTAAGGACAGCGAAACATTTACAGAGAACATTGCTCCACAGAAAGATACAGTGCACTAAATACAGTTTAATAATGTGGTTATAGAGAGTAAAGAGTTGTCTTTAATTGTATATTTTCTTTACACTCCGAAGACATTGCACTTCTATGAGCAACTGAAAAGTATTGTTGCTCCGCCAAGGAACGCGGCAGATATATGTGATGATCAGCGTTGGTTTGTCTGTCTGTCTGTTAGTAACATTACTCGAAAAAAGAATAGTGGATTTGGACAACATTTTCAGGGAAGGCCAGAAATGACACAATGACCAACTGATTAGATTTTGGCAGTGATGCAGCTTATAGTCTGGATCCACGGATTTGTTAAAGATTTATGCATCATTGCGAGATAGCGACACTGCATCACTGTAACTATGACAACAAGTGAACACTACGTCAGCTGCCTGCTGACGATCACATGATTGTGATCCTACTATGGACCCCTGTGGACTTATCAGAACTTATCTGTTGGAAATGATACAAGGAACAACCGTCTAAATTGTGGGGGGGTTTCTAAGTCCCATCAATTCCCGCTACACAGTTAGGTAACGCGATCCGGTATCCGTACATAACGTACACATGCAGAACACACGCCTTTGCTCAGCGCAACATCATTTTGTTTGTGGGTACATCTATATTAAATGGCCACATTCTATGTTGTTGTGATTTCTGATCATCAATAACAAATAAATCAACAAATGCTGCATTCGTGAAAAACAAAAAATGCTGCATTTCTGACAATGCCATATGGAGGAATGACCAACCTTGGCTCAGTACTGCACTCCGAGTGCTTTTCTAGTGGTTTAGTTTACATGGTATTGTACAAGTAGGGAGAGTGATAGTAGAGTAAAAACCCTCTATCTGACATGAGAAATTTGACATGTTAACAAGCTGTCTGTATTCCCTACAGCAGCCTGTGGATGAAAATGAAACAGCAGAACTTAAGCTGACAGTTGTCTTCACTTTTAGCTTTCTGCTGCTTCTTGCTGATGAACTTACCCGTAAGTTTGTCCCGGACCCTGTTGATAATCTGAATAGCTTTCTTGTTGAGTGCCTCAGGCTGTACCAACCCATCTCCAACTTCAAAAACACAAACAAGCTGGTGTCAACAACAACTACTGACAACTTCAGAAAAACAAACTGTGCACTCGCTGTCCCAAGCCTCTTTGCAGCTGAAGGAAAGCGAAGAAGATTAAGTGCTGCATTATGATAGCATAGCAGTTGCACCAATCATTTGTGACAGCAAGAGAGCTTGGTATTAAGGTGGTAAAATGAGCTGAGAAAAACTACAGAGTTGTACAACAAATGAGTGAAATGTCAAAAAAAAAAAGAGCTGGTGACTCACTGAAGGAGTGGATGGATTCAGGCACTGTGGTCCCTGGTTTCTTGTGTGTGGTCTCTCCGAGGTCTATTCCCTCAAGGGCCTCTGCAGACAACATCACACAGTCACAGATTTAAAGATGGATTTGCATCACTACGTTCAAAACTGGAAGCTGTGATTTGTGCTGAAGACTGACCCACTGACTGTCCAGCGGTGTACGAGTCCGTCCTGGTGCGTGAACGCTTGTTGCCTTTGGTATTTGCTGTGGGTGAGACAGACGCACTTTCCATGACATGAAATTTAGCACGCTTCATTTTTAAAGTGCTCTTTTTCATTCACCACACATTAAACACCAACACTAACACTACTCTGACCTTATAAAAGCAGAAAAAAAGCTCTTTTTACAACTATTTACATGTAGAAAATTGTCCCCCAGATGACACATCGATGTGTTTCCGGCTACATAGACAAAATGCTCACTACACTTTAAAATGAAAAGTCTGATACTATTGCTGACAATCAGAAGCACTAATGAGCTTCTAACTAATACATCCTGAAACCATAAATCGCTAAAATAATTTAACCCTTAAAAAAGTGGGAAATTGAAAGACAAGTTGTCTTTTAAAAGAAATCTCCAAACATACCCAAATTATCTGAGATATAAATTGTGACAACAGAAAGAGCTGTTGGATTTTCAACCTTCCAGTAGTCCTTAAGGTGCTCATTTGTGAAGTGCTGTTCAGTTAGCAAAATGATCTACATTTAAGGATTAAATTTCCAGATTTCATCAAAATCTCTTTATTATACATCTCCGTTACAAATATTGGTAAAAATTGTGGTGTTGAATCAAGTTCTTTTTCAGTTTTTGTAAAACAAATCAAAGAAATGAAATCTTCAATTATTCCTTTTAATCATTTATGGAATTCTGTGTCATACTGCACAGAAGACATGCTTGAGTTCTCTCTACTTCTATCCAGGGTTTTGCTGTTTCCAATGTTGGAAGGTTTTATATTCCAGTAAAAAATGAACCCATAGTGAGTAAAAATGTGACAGGAACTAAAAAAGCCAGACAAACTGCTTTGGGTTCAGAGCGTTAATAATAAAACGAAATATCTACCAATTCCTCGATGATTATTATTTCTTTGAAAAAAAAAACTCGAAAGATGAATAAACTCTCATCATAACACGACACTATCCTTCTAAGACCTGACCTTCAGAACTTGAGAATTTTACCAGAAATACCAACGTACATTTGCATGTTTCGTCTACAGAAAATTGTAGTGCACTAAAGGACAGTTTAATAACGTGGTTATAGACAGCAAAGTATGAGTTATCTTTAACTGTACATTTTCTTTACACTACTAAAAAATGAAACTGCTGCATTTTTCTGTTGTTATTTAAACGCCTTGCTGACGGTAACCTGAACAGTATTCATGGACTGTCAGAGAGATGCATCCACTTTGTTCAATTCAATTTAATCAATGACCTTTAGATGTCTACACCACTTCTTTAACCGTTTGCTCTATTTTCTCCAAAATACAAGCCAACAGAAATCCAACACCGCCTGATGTGATTAAATTTAACGGTCCACACTCCTCACCGCTTAAAAACAGCAGTGTCAGCTATAAGAGCAGTAATCTGCACCGACCTTCACAAAATGACTTTACTGACCTGAACTTGTTCCTGCCCAATTCACTGTTACTGTCATGTATGCTGTGGTGGTTCGTTGAGGATGAACTATGTAATCAGTCCATCAACTGTTTTCGTTCTCGGACACTTAGAGAAGATTTCCTGAATGTTAAAATCTGACAATCTCTTACTGTCCATGAGCCTCCAGTTGAGCAATGGATCATAGACGAAGGCCTCCAGCACAGCCATGACGCTGTCCCGATGCTCCCTCAGCACCTCCATCACCGTGTGGCAGGTGATCCTGTAGTTACCGTCCAAGCCAGTTACCTGGCACACAACCACACACAAACATTACTGACAGGGACAAACTTTACACATGATCACATATTTAAGTTTATGTCTAGTGTTTATATATTTAAGGGGCCATACTGAGCCCCTTTTCTACAAACTAATCAAACTCTCACGTCCTTACAATGTGTCTGAGTTTTTCACCTCAAAATACCACAAATGGTTAATTTCATAGGTACTTTTAGCCCTGTTGGAAACAGGCTGTTTCAGCATCTATAGCATTAAATATAGCTGCTCTGCTGTTGTCCATGTCCTCTTCAGGAACAAGACTGCTGCTCCTGTAATTGATGGCATGGTAAACAGCTGACAGCATGACAGTAGACACAGATGAAATGAGAATGGGAATGAATGACACACGCATCCAGGACTTTCTGCTGCTTCTAATTTTCTTTCTGAACAGTCATTCCACATCTGCCACGTTTGTAAGACAGCATTACGGTTAAAAAATCTGTATTTTAGCGGTGCAGTCTGGCAGTTAAAAATGCCTCTGAAGTAACTGAACGTTTACATGAAGTCATAATGGGCTTAATGTCAGGCAGAATGAGTAAAAATATGAAAATTAGAACAGATGTATTGGGTGTCTGGATGTATTCAAATGCAGCAGAAGAGATGACAGAGAGCAGAAGAGAAGTAAACGGATGTAAAAAACTGGTTTGAGTTTAGGTTACATTGAAGCACAACAAGTGGCATTAAAACACAGTAAACCACCCAGTCCGTGTTCACTGATTGTTTAAAGTTTCCACCACCTCTGAATTTCCCTCAGAGTTACAGTTTCCACAGAATTTGTGGGCACACCATCAAAGCTAGTGGTAATATTAGCTGGACTAGTTGCATAATGTGCTAACACTGAGGATTATGTGGTTGTTGTGGTGCCAACAAAAATAAACAATCCACAGTCTTTATTTCCTTAGATGCTAGGAGTGCATGAAGACCCTTTAGTTCACTTTTAAAGCCAACAGCAGAACATTAGCGATTTGAGTTTGCACAAGGAACACTTGAAAGTAGATTATAAAGCTGGATTGAGAGATTCTGAATAGATCACCAGAGGGCATTGAGAGAGAAGGATTGTACAAATACTGGTTCCTCAATTTCTATGTAGAAATGGGATAAAATTCTACTGGCCTCAAAAGCTAGCAGGTCATCTCATTTTGGAAGTAGTTAGAAGAACAGTGGAAGAAAGCCTTTCTATTTTACACTTGTACATTTAAAAGAAAAACAAAACATAATAAAATGGGATTTTCACCATATGGGACCTTAAACAGCCATCAATGTACTTAGTAGTTAAAAGCAGGAGCCAGTCAGAGGTGTTAAGGTTTAGTGGTGGAGCAGTCCTCTTCTTTATATTTAAATGAGTGAAATGTGCTTGAAGAAGCTTTTCAAACACATTTTCAACTAAAAAGCTTTTCCCAGAAGCTTAAGAGATGACAATAAAAACCTCTTAAAATGCTGGCTTTTATTTCTCAATGTTTTCAAGTTTAATTCTTTTATTCTCTGGTCATTAAGTACAAGCTACAGTGAGTCATGGCTTCTGATGGAAAAAAAAAGTCATCATTATTCTGAAAAACTACAGAGGAAAAAGGAGAAGCAGCTCAGACAGGATTAAATGTAAGTCCACTCGAGGAATATTTGTAGTGTTTTAAGCTTAAATAATTTGGAAAAATAAGAAGCACTGATGAGAATTTTCTGCTACAGACTTTTCTGACTCTCCAAACTACAGTAATATAAACACATTTTAATGTTTATCACAGCGTGGCAGAACCGCATACCTCCATCGCATTGGTCAGCATCCTCGTCAGTCTGAACGGGATCTTTTCAGGAAACTTTTCTCTGGTCATGGCCACCTAGTAAATGTTTTGTGAGGATAAGTTCAGAAACATGCTAAAAAAATAATCTGTTGACAATGTACCAAAAAAAATCTCCTCTCACCTCAAAACAGTCTCCAAAGTCAATGTGTAAGATCTTGCCACTCAATCGGTCCAACATCAAGTTCGATGGATGCCTATGGGTAGAAACATCATTTTCTTATTTATCTTTTTGTATGTTTTTATTCTAACAATTTATTCAAAATAATGTACAAGTGTGACTTTAATCTTTTAGGTGAGAAGCTCACCTGTCGCCCAACCCGAGGATGTAGCCCACCATAGACATCACAGCCAAGGAGCGGGTGTAGTTGGTTCTTCTGTCGAACCACACCTGAAGGAGAAATGACGTCAGCATGATGAGAAATAGTCAGAGTCATTACAGCAGAATATTGTGGAAAATGGAACAGAAATCTCTGGCAGGTTTATTTCACTTCTGTAAACTGTATTCTTCTTAATAGTCAGAAAAGGAACAAACGAGACTGAGCATCTGGACAGATGTGCCTAATGTGTTCGTCTTTGGAATAATGAAACCTTTCCAAAACTGTCAGCAGGTCATTAGTGACATACGATCTGCAAATTTTCTGTTCTATAATTGAGCACTTTTGACATTATATGTAGGACCCACCCACAGTCACCTTCCCCAGTTTCAACTAGGGCGGAAAGGAATCCTTGAGTTATTTGAGTAATTCAAGTACAAAAGCTCGTCGAGACAAAATTCTCTGAATTGAGGCTTCGTTTAGTCTACTTCATATTAGACCCCAGGTCACTAACTGGTGGACTGCGGTCTGAGTCCAGACCCAGATTTCATCCTATAATCAATAAATTATGAGAGGATTTTAAGTTTGATGGGGCGCTTCTATTTTAACAGGCACAGCTTTTCTAGTGTTTGCACTAGAATTTTACATAGTCAGCCTTTCTTTGTGTGAGTCAGCTCAACAAAAACTAAAGCCTCAGTCAGAGTTAACAGTATGAAGGTGGTTTTCAGCTTTCTTTGTTAACTCAGACTTTCTGCTTCAAACTCTTCACAAACAGGAGAGTTTAACGCATCATTTGACTCACTTTCTGCACAAAATGAACCGATCACAAGCAGGTTGTATTAACGGAGAACAACAAGGAAAATTTCTAACGGTAAAAAGATGCGACTGGAAATTATGTAATTATTACTTTAATTATGTGGGACAGGAATGCTGGTAGAAAACAGGGAAACGTGTGCAGCTGATTATTTCTAACAGACAGCTGCCCAATAAAACTATCAAACTTCATATATTCAAAAATGATATTGTATTTAAGTGCATGTAGATCTGACACTGTCTGATGATGAAAAAAAATCACTTTAATTTGTTGCCAAATCAAAGTGAAACTAATCTCACTCAGTAATAAATACTAATAAATTAATCAGTTCCTTATTTGTGTTCTATCAGCTGCAGTACCAGCAGTTTAAAGGAACCAAATATAAACACATTTATGCAATTTCTGCATCACCAACTAAATACCTGTGGGGCTCCCATGGCTTTGAGTTTCAGATGAATACCCCTGTACTATACTGTATATGTACAATACACAGCAGATGTCCACCCAGGTTCTGCCAGGGGGTTATTTTTGTGGCACAGCTTGCTCACTTCTGCTTTTAATGTTGTAACGCGCATGCCAAGCGTGGAATTATTCGATTCATCACCAGAATACTTGATTACTGAAATAATCTAGAGCTGCAGCCCTAGTGCCGACAGAGTAGAACAGAGGAGCATCTCACCTCAGAGCTTGGGCTCTTGAGCCACAAGAGCTTGGCCAGGTCGTCTCCAGCTGTGTTGTTCACAGCGTGTTCAAACACCTCCACCTTCTCCATCAGTGTCAGGTGGTCATAGTCTGGGGCCATCTGAAATACACAGATGAAATTCTTTAAAACTAACACCTACACAGTCCCATTTTCAAGAAAAAGATGTAATTTGAACGCTTTTCTGCTCAGTAATTATGAATTTGGAAAGTCACCACAGCGTAATGAAGAACAGCAGCAAATAAAGACTAATAAAATGGAGGAGCGGAAGGAAAAGACAATGATTCCTGTTCTAACTTGGCCTGTCACCACAATTGTGACCGTGCTAAAAGTGTCACCACTCACTTCAAAGCAGAAGGTGATGTAATTTCATTTACCAGAAGTGTGTCTAAACAATACACACTCACAGAGCAAAAGCTATTTAATTAATGTGATTAAAATGCTTTTGTTAAACGTTGTTCATACGTGTCTGCATATACAGTACAATATTTCGGTGAAGGCCAACGCTCTGGTGACAGATGATGTGCCTTTTGGAATATTTTTTTTTCTTAATTGGATGAGTTGATGGAAATCTTTATAGTGTATGTCTACTATAAGTACTGACACACCTATTACTCTCTAGAGTGAAATCAATAAAATGATGAAGAGGACCTTAATCATTGACGCAGTGTTTATGCTAAAATATAAATAAGTTTCAGGTAACAGAAAATTGCAAACTTAACATAAGCACATCCAGTGTAGTAAAGGTGTTCGTTCTTCAGAAAAAAAGTCATTGAATAGTGAAGTTTCAACTCTTATTACCTGCCCTGGAGCTGCGTATTTAACAAAGGAGCTCCCTGAAAAGCTAATTCAATTCTGAAAATCATCAGAATGCTTCTCTTTTTCATTTAATCCTTCACTTGTTTGTAAAGTTTTAGGAAAGAAGCAGTGGGACACACATTCTAAAAGACAATCATCTCTCACTGTCCTCCATCAGCCTCTAACCGTTTAATGCCCTCACTGACTGACAGGCCCCCTTAGTATCTTGTCATTTAGAAGTCTTACACTGGAACATAACACATCATTAATAATTCAAACATCATTAGCAAACAGAAAATAAGCCACAATATTGAGGCATGTTATTTTATTCAATGACATTCCCCGTTGGTCTGCTCACAGAATGAAAATGTCTAACACTTGTCATCCTACTAACCAGTAAATCTCATCATGATGTCATCATCCTGTCATGAAAAAAAGACACTTGAACCTGAGCGCTGCTTTTCTCCTGTGACTCTCTTGAATGTTTCTTTTGTCTGACGTGATGCTTTTTTTTCTAGTATTCATTTCCTATAAGCAGGTGTCAAGATCTTAACCCGCTCTGAGACACTCTTACTTTCTGTAGTGACACTGGAGTGGTGAAAGCTACGCATCTGTGTTCTCCTATGACTAATTGAGAGTTCTGAGGGAGAGATATGAAGTTAAATGAGACAATTAAGGGCCTTTGAAAGCGTTTTCATTAAGAATTGATTGTATTCATCGATATAATCACTAAAAACAGATGTTTCCTCAGCTTTGATGAATCTATTTAGTATGAATGATTTTATATGAAAATAACAAATTAAAAAACATTTCATGAATCAGTTGGTATTGGCATAAAACAATAATTAAAATGGGAGCACATAAGGTCATTTACACATAAATCTATATTTAATAAGATAGCACATTTAAATTCCATCTTGTGAATGTGTTTGTTTCAAACATCTTGATATTAGTAGGCTAGGCTAATTCACTGACTAAAACAGAGAAAATAATAGCCTGACAATGGAAATAAATACTGTTCTCACTGCTGAGTAGTGGTTCCTCACCCTGAGCATGATGCGATGTTCAATGTTAAGCAAAATCTTTTTCTTCTCTCTGTAGTCTCTGATGAGGGCATGCAGGGTGTCACAGTGGGGCACCCAGCCAATCAGGCCTGAGTTGGTGGACAGGGGGATCACGGCATAGCGCTGAATGCTGATGAATCCAACAAACAGCCAAAACAAACACAAACAATTCTTTGTTAGATATGGGCACTCAAAATGTGTAAAACTTTCTGTCCATTGGAATTTGAGCAAGTGATGCTCTTGTGAGCGTGGAAATGACTTAGAATGAGGGTCTACCACCTGAGGTTCTTGCGCAAGGACGCAGGGTCGTTGGCCAGCAGTGTGTTGACCAGACCAAACAGTTGCATGACTCTCTCGTCCTGCCTCAGGTCCTCGTGGCCCTTCAACAGGAACATGAACTCATGGCCGTTACTACCTGCAGATGGGACCATAAAACACAACAGTGATTTCCTGCTCAAAGGGAGTTGAATCATCATCTAAAAATCATTATTTGGTTGCATTTGTCTGAACTGGTTTTCCTCCATGATGCTCTCCTGCTGCATCTCTACTACCATCTCTTGGAGCAAGGTTAGACAAGGCAACAAATATTTTCACATGCACTACACCAATATGCCCTACACTAAAACTACCAACAGGTGAAGTGTACAATACTAATCAAAGATCTACTGATAACGGCTATTTTTCTATTGATTCATCTATTGAAATTAACAAATAGATAGATAACAATCAATTTTCCTCTGAAAAAAGCAAAATGACAATAACTAAGTGTAGTTTCTATTAAATCATTCAACTTTCTATTAAAACATTCAGTCTGTATGTTTGTATATAAATGCAGTGCAACATATTGTGGACATTTTACTAAAACAGCTAATTTTCTACTCATCACGTATTTCTTGTCTGACTTAGGAAGTCGTTTTAAACTATACAAAAATCTAACTTGATTCTCAGCCCCATCTTCAGTTCATCATGTATCGTGAGTTTGATAACATCATGGTTAAAAATCAGGATTGTAGCAGTGCAGAGGATCAGCTTGATTAACATGTAGTCTTAATGGGCTACATAGTCACTATTTTGTATTTACTCCATTGTGTTACAACAGAAACAGAAATTTTTTAAAATGAGAACAGTTTAATTGGAATTTTGGTACATGTGAGAAAGCAGGAGAGATGATCTGCAGTGATACTGAAGCAAGACATCTGTTATAAAAAAAAAAAACTATAATAAAAAAGAAGAAAAAACATGCATTTGTCAAAATATTGATGTTGATGCACTTTTGTCCGTTATGCCAAGTAATTGTGACAGCTCTAGTTGATTAACTGGTGACAATACAATGTTGGGCTGGGAAACCTTGAATCCTGGTATTCATGTGAATGTTACTTTGACACCTACACTACTGCTCAAAAGTTTGGGGTCATCCAAGCAATGTCATGTTTTCCATGAAAACTCATACTTTTATTCATGTGCTAACATAATTGCACAAAGGTTTTTTAATCATCAGTTAGCCTTTTAACAGCATTAGCTAACACAATGTAGCATTAGAACACAGGAGTGATGGTTGCTGGAAATGTTCCTCTGTACCCCTATGTAGGTATTCCATTAAAAATCTGCTGTTTCCAGCTAGAATAGTCATTTACCACATTAACAATGTCTAGACTGTATTTCTGATTCATTTAATGTTATCTTCACTGAAAAACTGCTCTTTTTAAAAAATAAGGGCATTTCTAAGTGACCCCAAACTTTGAACAGTAGTGTACCTTCCACATTGTTACAAACCAAGCACAGGTTAGTATACATGACTCCTAAAATAAGCTTTATTCCAATAATCCCTGCTTCCTGGTCACCCTCTGTTTGGAACAACACTGGAGTTATACAGCAGAACAAAGCTTTACAAATGCATACTAAAAGTACTTTTTCCCCAGCAACTCTCATGGAGTGGAAAATATGTATGTATACATTCACTGGATGAACTGTGACATCAATTCGATCCTCCTAAACTGAATTACATCTTCAGGATGATAGAAGGGGAAATGTATTTAACTTTTCTAAGGCACAAATAATGTCACTTATCTAACAGTTTCACTATTTCACCAGCAGTGGAACTGCCATATTACATTAAATGAAGTAAACTGACACCTGCAGTGGAAAGAGTAAGACAAGGTCCCTGTTCTAACCTAAATGTGCCTCTAATGGCAATCCCAGTAAGCAATGTGTGCCACTAGGGGGACAAAGCACCGACAGTAAATCTAAGGTGCCTTGCAGTGGGTGACAGGTCTTAATCTGAAGTCTTGCTCCAGAGGTCAGTTGATTTATTGGCTATCATCTTTTACAGAGCGTGTTGTGTAACACTGATGGGATACATCAGAACAAGGTATCGCTTTGTCCAGCGAAAAAGTGCGAAGCACAGTGAACTATTTGTGATTGATAATGTGTGGATTTGGCTTCAAGACAAGGTGACTTTATAGTGCTGTACCATTTCTGAAGTACCTCACCATCATATTTCATATCATACAGCAGAGTAGGGGGATAAAGTGTCAGAATTATTTATATCTGTGTTCAATTTAATGCCAATGAACAGTGCTGGGAGGCTTCCAGCCACATCAGGTCTGTGTATTTCTCTTAGGACAGAAAATGAGAAAACATGGTTGCATGGTATCTGTGGTACAGTGCTGAGTCTGTCTTTTCATTTTTGCATTAAGGTGATGGCTGGTTTAATTTGGTTTCTTATGGTCAGGATGTTTTTACTGTTGAGAATTAGTAATACAGACAGAACTTTGGCATGAATTGTAAATAAATCATGGCCTTGGAGTTGTTTATTGTTCCAGGCACTGGATTTTCTCTAATGTGATGGCCCATCCCATACCTGCTGAAATCACATGACGAGAAATATACTTTAATCTATTTTCTTAATATAACAGGTCATAAGCCTGTGCAATTTTCTTCAAATCTTACCCATGATGGTGAGTTTGCGTGGGCGCTGCTTGGAGGTGATGACCTGCAGGGAGGGGGCGATGGACTGGATGCGTATAATAGGCTGGTTGGGGTCGTAAGTGCCAGGTACAGCAAGCTCCAGGTCTCGACACATCAGCAGCTTTGGAGACACATATTGTAGCTCCAGGGAGGTCAGCTGTGGGGAAAGTGGAAGAGGTGCGGATGCGGCCCAGGAAGAGAAAATGAGTTTTTGGTCTGTTGTGTACAAAAGCTGCACTGACCCAACAGCGTCTGCCAACAGTGCCTAAAGCAATACGCAGATCGCACCAGACACCGGCTCATATCCAAGATATGGTTTTATCTAAAAAATTTGTTTATTCACAATCTTTTATAAATTACTCTGGAACATTTATCTTTCTAAATGCATTTGCTGCTTGTCAGCATTCAACCATTAGTCACTGAAGCTGCCGTAGATGTGGTATATTATTTAAAGACGTTCATTATTAAATTCTGAATGCTGATGTATGGTTACCATGTATGGTTACAGCTCCAACCTGCCCTGGATCTGCTGCATGCATGGATCTTATAGTGGGTTTATTTCTATGTTAATGTCCCATGGAGGATGTTTGCTCTGCCCCCAGCATGTTGTGGCTGTGGATTTCACACTGCGGACTGTAATGTCTCAGCAGGGAGCATCCCCAAGAGCAGGGCCATGCTACAATGTCAAATAGTACTGCCGTCTCCATTTATTATGTGAAGCTAGAGCTGCTGACAAAACTATTTTCAATGTCACTCTTGAACAATGTGATGGTAGCTGTAAGGAATGACATCTATCAGTTCAATTTCATATTCACTCCAGAAGCAGCAAGACTTTTTCTCAGTAAAGTTTGTACCCGTGATGCTGCACCAAACTGCTTTTTGGTACTACTCAAGTCCACAGTATCAGTTTCACTGATGGCTAACAGCTTCATTAGGGAAATAATTTATATAGCATCAGGTATGCAGTGTTTATATGTAATACAAAATTATAATATCGTATATGCAGGGTTTTATATTTAAAAGTAGGGCAGTTATTGAAGGACTAAAATGGGCAATGAATATACTGAAATCTTTGAGAAAAAAGGAGTTCCGCTATATTTTGGAAGATGCTGAAAGAGTAACACATTCAAAACAGCATATTTTAAAAACAGTTTTGTGTAAGGCTCAATGATAATATTCTTATTTATGAAAGCTAAGAGACAAATCAAAACTAGATGAAAAAAGTAATTAACACACACAAAATTATCTGCAATTTGAAGAATCCATGTCACAAAAATGTTCTTGGTTTTGTGAATGACTACATATATGTTTCATCTGAGATTATAATGTCATTTCAAAATGTTGTGTTGTTAAACTGACAATAAAAGGAGGAATGCTAATTAATGATGCTCTGGTATTACTCTTGGACCTCCATCGTCCCAGTTTCATTATATCGTGTTATCTTTCAACACTGTATTTGGCATCTTGTTCATTAACTTCAACAAGAAACTGTGGAGTAAAAGAAGTCTTTGATTTCTCTGCCATCAATCTTTCATTTGCTTCCATCTGTTGGTATGCTGGCACACACAATAACCATCATAGCAGAATTTGGACTCCTATACGGCATTATACATGACTAAGAGACAGTATGCCGAATTTCGGGACATGAAATGCAAAATGTATCTCATCGGATATGATGAGAGACTGGAATGGACACAGGAATACAGAGGTGGTGGGATGTCAGATCTAATTTCCTCCAGAGTCATACAGATGTGCTGCTTCAGCGAACTGTTTTCAACCACATTTCAAGGACTTACATAGTTAGCACAGATGAAGATTTGCTGTTCAAGGTTGGAGTCTGTGTTCTTCAGTAGACATAACATAGCAAGTTTTCATATACATATATATATATATATATATATATATATATATATTATACAAACAACCGGCCACCAAGACGAAGATTTCTGTGATCCTTAGGACCAATTCGTGCATAAGCCAATAAATGGATGTGTTCGCGGCTGTGTTCATAATGCACTACGGCTGTGCCAGTTTGCACTGACAGTCAGATTGCCCCTTATATCAAACACAGAAAAACCTACAGGTCAATTTTAACAGGATTAGGAGCTACTTACAGATTATGCTGTAGCACCATGTCAGTGACTACTCCAGAGATGTGTCAAATATATTACGATAATAGAGCATAAGATTTCTGGAGAATTTAGAGCATCCTACTGTGTCTGGACTCATCTGATGGAAAGCTTGTGCAAAGTCCTGCAGCAACTACTTCAGTTACAAGTGTTGATAAAAAAAGAGTATGCATGACTGAGAGCCTCCTTGTCTCATACCTAACATTTGTTTTAAGCACCACTTTTTTTCCTGGCATATATGTGGTTGATGCCGATGTAGTGTGGACCTTAAGTGCAGTAATTTATACAGCAGGCAACAAATTTATTAGACCACCACCCAGGGTAAGGTGTTTGCCACCGCTAGCCCAAATGAACAGTATTTTTTTATGTTTCTGTAATGGTTAATTCACCAGTATGTGTCAGCTCTTTAATCAAAATGATATCTTTAAAGCCAAAGTAAGATTATTGTTGTTATCTGTGAATTTTCAAATATACAGTTTTACAAAGAGCAGAAAAAAATAGTAAAGCACATTATTATTTTTTGATTGTGATGCCAAATTAAAGTTATTTCCTTGCATTCCTGAACAGAAAAAATGTTTTAGTGGTTATTTGTTAATTTCTGACTTCTCAGAGAATTCCAATGAGCTGGCTCAAATTTTGGTATAAAAACATGAATTCAGTTTGAAATTCTTCATTCCTGTTCAAAATGGTGAAGCATACTGAACTCACTGAGAAAGACAGAGTCTGAATAAAAGCACTTCACGACGCTTGATGGTCTTTGAGACAAATAGGGCAAGACATAAAGCGTTCTCACAGTGTGGTCAAGTATGCCTTGGACTCGATTGCAGAAACTGGTACTTACAAAGTGCAAATGGAAGAGGACAAAGATGCAAGCTAACAGAAACAGGTGTCAGGTATCTCAAGATTTGAAGTACTAGAGATGGAAGGAAGACCACTACTGATCTTTAGACATGGATTAATGCTTCTGAGAAAGTCTCCAGAATGACCACAAGCAGATGACCGAAGGAACACAGCTTAAAGGGAAGAACAGTTGCTGAGAAGCCATTATTAAGGACCATAAACACCCAGAAATGCCTGAAATTTACCACAGAGCACAAACACTGGACTGTAGATGACTAGAAAAAGGTATGCTGGATGGACGAGTCCAAGTTTGAACTCTTCAGTCAGCATCATTGTGTTTATGCCTGCAGAACCATGCCATTTGTGGAAATGGCATGGGTAAATTAGTTCAAATGGATGGTGTCATGAACAAGAAGGTCTATCACAATCCTATTGAACAGATCTGGGATTCATTGAATTCCAAAACAGATCACACCAAAGTTTCATCCAAAGCAAGTCTCTGGGAACAGTTAGAAACTATTTGTAACTTACTAACAAAAGAGATTGTTGAAAAGTCCATAAAAACAGTGCAAGCAAGAATGGAAGCTGTTCTCAAAGCCAAATGAGGTCAAAATACAAAATATTAAGTTTTTTGGTTAACATATGTGAATAAGGACTAATGCAGACCGCAGTGGAGTGGTCACGTAGCTTCATTACAGTGACCGTGATTTTCACCACTCACCTGTGGCAGCTGTTTGGAGATGCGTCTGAACACATGGTAATAGAGGTCCCAGGCCTGGGTCAAGTCTTTCACATTTCCAGAGCGCATGTACTTCCTGCACCAGTCTTGAGCCTCCATCAAGTCCCTGCCATAAGCCTGCAGCACAAAGTGAGAAAACACAAGTATTCAGGGACTCTGACAACCAAGGCAATAAAAATCAATGCTCTACCTTGATTAATATATTATTTCAGAATGTATTTGTCTTCATTAGCAAAGGCAACTGCCAAAGCAGATACATGTTATTTTAATATGTTTGACTATCACTTCCAGGCAATGTCAACAAGAAAAACAAATGAAAAAAGAAGCAATTGAAGAATTATTTTGGCATCCAATATGACAAACTATTACGCAAATCAACACTGTAGTCGAGTTCCGAATTCAACAATTACATTTAGAGTCACTAAGAATCTAAATGAAACCTTAATTGGAAATGACACAAACCTGGTTAAAAGAGGTCTCTTTGAGAGTCTGTGGTCCCCTTTCCATCATGGCGTGCAAAGGTTCCAGCACAGCAAACATGCCCTTGACGTTGCGTTCACCAAAGTAAAGACGTGAAGCTTCTTCAAGGCCCTCGTGCCACATCTCATGCCACAAGATGGCCACTCGGATAAGCTCCTCACTCACCTGGAAGAAGAAGAAAAGCAAAAAGGAAAAGGTCAGAGTGGTCTCTGATACTGCCTCCCAAACGTCAGGGCTGTGCAATATCAAGTATCTGGTCTTCACAGATCATTTTTAGGTATTTCCTGTTTACTGGATAAAAAACTAAATTTGGCATTTTAAAAGAAAATACAAAAACAAATTTAAGCCTCTTGAAACTCATGTGGTAGCAAAGACACAAACACATCATGAAGCAACAGCAACAACTGTACACTCATTCTTTTCTTTCATAGATGTTTTTACTTGTGTAGTATAAAGGCAGAAGATCTAATATTCTGAGTTAGATTTCTAATACCGCAGCTTTTCTTTTCTTTTTTGTTTTACAGGTACTGAAAAATATTGAAAGATAAAGTGACAAGAAACTCTTGAACTACGGATAATTATTCATGTCAGTATTGGTGAATTAAATATTCAAATACTAGACCAGCAGAATCTCAAATTTAACCCCAAGAAACAAGTCCACAGCCTTTTTCTATACCAAAGAGGATGATTTTATTACTGTGCCAAGGAACGTGGCAGAGATATGTGATGATCAGTGTACGTTGGTGGGTACATCTACGTATATTAAATGGCCATATTCCATGTTGAAGTGCTTTCTGATCATCAATAACTAATAAAGAAATGCTGTACATCTAAGAAAAAATGCTGCATTTCTGACAATGCCATATGGGGGAATGAACAGCTATGGCAGAGCTCTTCCGAGTGCTTTTCTTGTTTAAGAATTGTCAAATAGCAATGTTCAATCTCTCTACCATCATGGCCTGCTGAACCAGAGTGTTGCAGTGTTCACACATATTCTTCAGGATCTTGTTAGCTGCATTGTGACGGGCAGTGGTGGTGGACTTGGAAGCCACAGTCAGAGGGTAGATCAAAGCCTAGAGGTAAAGAAAGAACAATCACTGTTTCTGTGCTTTTAATTTACTATATGAATGTGGTCTTGGTTCTGTTCTACACTGTAAAACAAAATATCCTGCAGTATAAACAGACTTACCTGGGGATGATACCGTCCAATGTCTGTTAGCAGCTGGTGGATGAGACGACCCACAAGGGCTCGAGGGGTGTCAATTCGAGCTATGAGCTGAGGGATCACCTACACAGACAGAGAGAAAAAAGGAAAAAACTCAGCAACCTGCAGCGATATGTGAAATCCAAAGCATAGAATTGACACACTCAGTGTTGAAATTAGCAGACCACAGTATTTTCAATCTTCTAACACCTCATCAAATGTGTGTTTCTGCATGTATATTACCTGTAGCCAAGTGTCTATTTGAATGGTTTTGATGCCCTCCACCAGAGCTTCATTCACTTCAGGCCAATGACCGTAGTCAAACCACAGCGTCAAAACCCTGCGCAGTTTAAGAAACAGGAACAAAGACAAAAACAAAATCAGAATCACATCTTGGCTGTTTATCATAGATCATGAAACTGTGCATTTACCATCTACCACTAGAGGTCCCCCTACCCTCACATACCACAACTACTGGGTGTACATGAATATGGGTGCCATTTGGTTGCTTGGACTACTTCCTCAGAGTGTGTTAGTCATTTAACTTACCTGAGTGTGTCCTGCAGGTTATTTCCTCTTGATAGAGAAATGGAGCGGAAGAAACCTTGAACAGCAGGAACTGTGTACAAGAGCAGCGTCTTCGAGAGGTCCTGCAGAGGGACATATGCTTTTAATGCATGACATAAAGGAAAAAAATATATTGAGGACCATATTGTACTGTAGATGTTGGCTGTAAGGGGGTGTGGTATGGTCTGGAAAGTCAGCAGAAGTCAGAATGATTACTGGAAACAGCAATAACTGGGCAGAGATGAATGAATTTCTCAAAGCTGAGTATTGAAATAATATCTTCTCTGGCATAAGTCAATGTTTCACTTGCCACAAAAAATGCTTCCATTTTAAGCTGGTTTTATTTTTTTAATTGTAAAGCATGCAGAAACTTTGGAATGAAAACTGCGGTAATGTATGTCCATGTTGTGATATGTAGTTTGTCAGTAATTTTGAATGTGTGGCAGAAATATGTCCAGGTTATGTCATGCACTAGTTCACTTGATGAGGTGTGTTGCTTGGGTAGACTCAAACAATGCATGGGCAATGTAGACAGTATTTTAACTGTAGATTTCTATCTTGCAGGGAGAAAGTAACTGTGAATGTGGATTTGTATATTTTCCACAGCTCTCACCTCATTGACCTTCTTCTGGCCCGGTGAGGGTACGGGACTGTGATCAGTGCTATCGACCTCACTGTCGCTGTTGCTGGCTTCACTATTAGCACTGGCTCCGCTGGCGTGTCGTAGTTTCTTCTTCTCATCACGTCCCTGATTCTGGTGTTTGTAGTGCAGCACAGCCTCGAAATTCATCACAGCCCAGGCATGCCAGGCCTGCCGACAGATGGAACACACTGGGTGAAACTGGTTTTCTAAGTGCTGTTGACTGGAAAAAAACTTCCACATTTATCCATGATGTAATTTATCAGTTTACTGTGGGGCTGATACCTCCCAGGGGACTGTAACTTTTCTGATCCAAACATATGAGTTTGATGTTTACTGTGTTATGCAATAAGCTATTAAAAAGCTCAAGGGAGTTGGTGAAGATGAATACAGTATGGTAACGTCTTTGTAGGCTGCAGCACAGACTTGGACAAGAAAAACAAGAGATGTTCTCAGCTCTTCCATCACCTCATATCTTTGATGTGTCAAAAGATGAACCACAAGCATAACAATGGAATTATTTAAAATTAATGAACCATGCAGACAAAAAAACAAAAGCTAAACAAGCAGCCATGTTATGATATGTTTGGTTAAAGGACAATAAAATGGAGAGTCGAAGGTTTTCTCGGAGGCATGTCAGTGCCAGGGCAATTTCTTACCAACACAGGTGGGATTTTTGCAGCCAGAGAGAAGTCAAAAGTGTTGAGATGAAGGGGGGACTGACCTTGTACCAGTTGCGGTCATGCTCTGTTGAATTGCTGTAATACTGCAGGACTTTGGGAATGGTGCTTTCATTGATGCCCTGCAGACTGAGCTGCCACTCACCCAGCTTCAAGAAACATCTGCATGGAGGAAAAGAAGAGACAAAAATCTGGAGACTGTGTCTGAAGGAACTTTTTTTCTACTAATTAAAATATTATATTTACATGTCAGCTTTATACATAGAAATCTTTGTGTAGCATAGATTGTAAGTCTCTTAGAAGCAATAAAAACCCAGACATTTTCTGGCATTTAACAGAAAAATAAACCTAATAAAATTTTTTGTAGCCCATCAAAGTTACTGAAGTCAGAGGTCAATGCTATTAACAGAAGCTCTGACACAGCAACGGATTCACTGACTACATTACTAACAATGAAACAAATATACTGTCAGGACCAGCCAAAAAGAAATATCTTCATGAGTTTATAAGCATGCTCTAGTTGTCATTGCTTATAAAGTGCTGGCAGTGACGCTCAGCAAATCCAAAGGCAGTTTATTAAAAAGGAGTCGGAAAATGATACAATACTTGTAAATCTTGTGGGCATTTATCAAAAGTATTACTACTTCAGGAAGCAGCGTATTTATCTGTTGAAAGATTGTGGGATCACATCTGGAGATTTTCAATTATCCAAACCAATTTTCCTATTAATTTAATCCAACAGTGAGCTCTGTGGCATCCCTGAGAAGGACCAAGCTCTATCCATCATGCACAAACACAGATATGTAGAGGTAAAAGTCAGGCTAGTTGTGCTTGGCAGAGCCACGATGTATAATTCACATATGACTACACTAAACCAAGTCACTGGCAAGAGCGATGCTGTCGACTCATCCATTAGTACTGTGAATACTGTTTGCTGAGCACCTCCAACAAATTGCCTTTTGGGATTACGCAATTTCTTCTGAGTGCTTTTCCATGCAAGTGCACAGTTTAGGTTCAATGCGTCCGTGCCAAACAGTTTCCGTAAAGGATTAGCAGGTTCAACTTCTGTGGAAGACGCAAGAGGAGGGGGACAGGGTGTCTGGGGACCTTGGAACAACTCAGGTACCTGAGTTATTGATCCACAGTAAAGCATCAGTGAAATTACAGTGGATTCTTTGGAGTGAGAGCGTCCATGTGACTGTAGGAATGCAAGTATCTTACTGAGCTGTCCAGGTGTGCTCCATACCACGTAGCCGACCCGTATTAGTTAAAAAGTGTCAGAATGTCTGGAGAGAAGCCGTCCTGACTTACTTCATACAGGTGTTTTCCCTAACACGCATTCCACTGACAGCCAGAGACACCGAGTGGAAGATGCAAATATTAGAAAAGCCCTGTGTACCTGTGGTCATGCTTTAGTGTTATCATGTATGATTTATGAGATAGGAGGGTATGTATGACTGCTGTTTAATGTGTACATGGCCAGATGACACTGCTGTATGATTTACTGTATGCAGGATTATACCTTTCTGCTCCTGTGTCACACCTCTTGCTTGTTAGATAACACACAATGCACTGCAGCAAATTCTTAGGAATCATTCTCTGGAGACCATGTGCCATGGCTGTTAGGACATTAAAATTAGAGCACAAAAAAATGGGAGAACGGAGATGCACTGGGTGATAACCACAGGCACGGTGCCACATTTACTACCAAATGGATTACATTATTAAAAGTTTGAGGGGAGACATTCTGGAAATCTGAGCAGCTTTGAAAACAACCACAGGATGCCAAGTAACCCGTAAAAAGGTGCTATGCCAGATTGGGTCATGCTCATGGAAAAGAAGCAAAATGCACTGTACATGACCCTGCCTGTTTACCACATGAGGGTAGAACATACACTACTGTTCAAAAGTTTGGGGTCACCCAGGTAATTCTCTGTTTTCAATGAAAACTCACACTTTTATTCATGTGCTAACATATTTACACAAGGGTTTTCTAATTATCACTTAGTCTTTTAACACCATTATTAACACATTGTAGCATTAGAACACAGGAGTGATGGTCGCTGGAAATGTTCCTCTGTGCCCCTATGTAGATATTTCATTAAAAATTAGTCATTTCCAGCTAAAATAGTCATTTACCACATTTACAATGTCTCGACTGTATTTCTGATTCATTTAACATGATCTTAATTGAAAAAATGCTATTCTTTCAAAAATAAGGACATTTCTCAGTGACTCCAAACTTTCAAACGGTAGTGTACATAAGGTCATTTTATTTCTTGCTTCAGCATCTTGCTTTGTGTTTTTGCCTTCATACTAGAAAGGGAGTACAGACACTGGTAACAGATACATGTAATTAATAGTGGTGCCACTAATGATTATTTTCTTTTAATTAACACATTAATCAATCAATCAGAGTTTATTTCTATAGCACTTTTCATGCAAAAGTAGCACAAAGTGCTTAACTCTCTATGAAGTAGATGAACGATAAATTTCCCTCCAAAAATACAAAATGACCTTTTCATGTAGGTTCATTCTCTTTGGACAAACTGCGTCTCTGTTTTATGCAGTTGTCAAAGCAATCAATGACAGCGTGACCATAAATCAGCAAGCATACCAGGATGCTGAAACGGAAAAAAGGTAACTGGAATTCCCCCATTCTTAGTGATATTATTTACATTTGTCTTCCACAAAGGAACTCACCTGGCCATCAGTTTGTGAAGCTCCTGCTTACGTTGATGGTCCTCGGCCGCAATGGCGTGCTGGGCCTGCTGCTGCACCCCTTGAACAAAATGCTGCATGTGCTGGAAGGCATCAATCTGACGAGACACAACAGAAATACCAACAGCAAGTAAAGACCTGGTGTCATTTAAAGACATGCGTTTGTGATGCTTTCTGTACGATTAGAGTTAGTGCTGGGGTGAACTGTCCTGGCACACATTCACAGATCTGTCAGCCTTAGTCAAGAAGGAACAACTATTTGTTGTTAGCCCCTTCTTCATTCTGCAAAGTTGACTATCCAGTGTGATTCTGAACAACCAAACTGTTTATATCAGTGTTGCTGGCCTCACAAATGGGAAAATTCCTGTTTGCCAGAACACTTCTGTTGTCATGGCTGCACTGTTTTTGTTACTTCAACTTATTAGGACTACTGTGACATTCTGGTACTTGATATCAACCAATTAGTGAAAGTCAGCCCTGTATGTCAGGGAGCTTTCGCATGTTGAGGATGTTAACCACAGCAACACACAAAGATGAACCCAACAGGTATACTGTGTGTATGAGACAATATCTGCAGTGCAAACAAATGTTCTATGAACAACATTGTGTCTTTTTCACATGTCTACAGCAGTTTACATGCATGACTAATTTTAAGACCATTCATATAAATGTCCTTGTGAAGTGTGACTTGAGAATTTCCATCAGTCTGTTCATTTAAGTAAAGACTTTCTATGTCTTGCCATTACTACTGACTATGACAATCCCTACTATACTTTTATTCAATAATACTGCAGCCATGGCAAGTGTGATAAGTGACGGAGCTGACATCCCCACATATTTGAAACACCGGAAACAGCAGATAGGTCTTTTCCAGTTCCAGCTGTGTGTGTGCATGTGTGTGTGTGTGTGTGTGCGTGTCTGCATGGATATTAATTTTCTGATTTGTCTGGCAAGAAGTGCAGCTGTCTCTGGCAACAGCAATGCCTATGGTCACACTTACCTAAGTCCTGTAATGAGACCTGCAGTCTGGAGCCACAAACACTACTCAACACCTGGCAATAAATGTGGGTGTGTTTATGTGAGTTTGGGGGTCTATACACTGTATGTGAACGGCTGTATGTGTGTGTGTGGCAGACAAATGGCACAGGATGCAGCAGTTCAATCCCATGCTGCTCTGGTGACACATAGTTTGAAACATGCAGTATAATGTTAGGTCACCATTGCTGGTAGGTGGAAGTCTGGGAGTGTTCTTGTGCTGGATGCTGGACCACAGAAAGAACAAAGGTCTCTGAACAAATGCTAACATTTATTAACGATCTGTAAAGTAAGGCTTACATCATCCACTGTTGCCATTGATTTTGAGGATTAATAATAACATTCATCTAAAAGTAGAGCTGGTTTAACTGATCAACTCCGTTCCAAGTGCAGGTTTCAACCTCTTGAGTTGTTTCAGTTCCTGAAATTATCCAGCTCTATCAAATCTCTCACTTATCACAGCCTTCGTCACACAATTTTTTATTTTTTTTTCTCAATTCAAAACTGTTATTGGCAACCCAAATTGAACAGAAATTTACCTCAACTGTCATTAGCCAACTCTTCATTATATTACAATGTGTCATTTTTCCCCACAGGCTCTGCTTGAAACAATTAGTGACGTTAACTTGACCATCAGAACCACAATGGGCTACCTCACACCTCATATGTTTTTATGGAGCTCGTTGAGCAAATTTTTACAGGCTTATCTGCAAACAAAGTTACATAACATGTTGTACATACTGGCCAGCCCACTGCAGTGACCATTGTAGGAATTTAATAACCATTGCACATTACATTTTTTATAAAGCTGGTTTAAACCTTAAATAACTGATTTTTGGGCTATTTCGAAGGCAATGGAAACACTGACCTTTTAAGTGAATATGGTGAACTTGCCAGCAAACAGTTACATAATATAAACATGTTTACAGGCTGCCTAATAAAAACACGTTTTGGTCTCAATCGCTAATTTTCCTAGTCCTGATGACTGTTATAGGGGTGGAATTTTTAATATAATGCATACATTTAAGTGCCACTAAGCATAATATTTATGCCTAATTAAATTCCAGAGATGATTGCATGGCGTGCCTCATCTCCTCCTCTTCGATTAGCCAAAGGTTAGAAGGAGTCAGGCACTGCCAAGACAGCTATGACTACAGTCATCATACTGAGCTACAAAACTTGTAGGTGACACCACAGAGGGTATCTTACTATGCAACATAGTCATGGAATAATTTTCAAAAAGTTCTTAAACTAGAAACATTTATATCCATGAATGAGTTTAACAATGTCATTAAAGGAGAACTTCGTTTTTTTTCAGCCTGGGGTCTGTTTTCATATGTCATTTCATACATGTGAGTGATGGAGAAATGAATTTTTGACATAGCTCCAGTATTTAGCCAGGCAGGCAGCTTCGCAGCTCAGCTAGCAGCTCAGCTAGCGAAAAGTATGGGGCAACTTGCCCCCCTGCGTCAAAGTCCGCCCTGACGTGCTTTTTTCCCCCCCACACTTATGGGGGATAGTCTCAACGAGTGTCCCACAACATACTAGAAATGAGAAGTGAACAAAAACCTCCACATTACCTGGCGATCACTCTTTGTGGTCTGTATCCAAATCTCAGGACGCTAGAAAGCAAATCTCGTTGCAAAATCGCGAGCTATCGCGATTTCGCGAGTGTGGGACACTCATTGAGACTATCCGAGCCGGTCAGTGTGGGGGAAAAAAGCACCTTAGGGCGGACTTTGACATGGGGGGGCAAGTTGCCCCATACTTTTCGCTAGCTGAGCTGCTAGTTGAGCTGCTAAGCTGCCTGCCTGGCTAAATACTGGAGCTATGTCGAAAATTCATTTCTCCATCACTCACATGTATGAAATGACATATGAAAACAGACCCCAGGTTGAAAAAAACCGAAGTTCCCCTTTAAGAATACAGTGACGGAGGAAGTGTTTTTCTTCAGAGATCACTGTCCTTGAATAGCTGCCAATCTACAAAAAATCTACAGTCATTTCCATTCATTTTTTCTAATGTGACCCTTCAAAAGGTGGATAAAAATGTGTTGTGAAAACATGGTTAATATCACACTGTTTTCACATTGTCATTTATCACACTTTTGATAGAAAAGCGTAATCCTTCCAAAAAACTATACTGTATCTATTATGCTATTTTATAGTCATCCTGTTAGGCAGATTGCAATTTCAATTTTATTTTGTTGACGTAGTTTCTTGGTGTTAGTGTTCTTAAGTCTATTTCCCTTCCCAACATAAAATTTTAGATTAGAAATTACATTTTTAAATTTTATTCCTTTTGCTTACATCATTCATTGGATTTCTATCTATTTTCAAATTAAAAATGTGTACTTTCTCTTTTTTATTTTTTTGGCGTCCACAAGGCTCAACTGGTTGAGTGGGCGACCCATGCACAGGGGCTATAGTTCAGGACGTATCGGCCTGGGTTTGATTCCAGCTCATGGCCCTTTACTGAAGTTCTTCCCCAGATTCTTCTCCCTATTTTTCTGTCTGCATCTCAAATAACTTGTCTAATAAAGCCAATTAATAAAAGGCCAAAAAAATAACTTTAAAAAAATAAGAGTACTTTTTGACACTAATGGGCCGTTTGGTCTCTTCTCTGGTTGCACCGAAGGAACATATTTGCTGATAATGCACATCTGCTGCTGCAAAATCCCCGATATCTGCCCTTATTCAAAACCCACCACAGGTCATAAATGTGATTTTTGGTGCAATTTGAAACTAAATATTGCCTAATGTTCCACTAAACTAAAATAAAGAGAATCATTCCTGCAGACATGCTATCTCTGCTATTTACAAAATGTAAACTGTGAACCATCAATACAACAACATCATCGTCCTACCTTGCGGGCGCTCTTCCACATGTACTTCATGTATGCATATGTGACATGTGGGTGGGTTGTGGGCAGCGGGTGATCCAGCTGCTTCGAGGGGTCAACGCCAAGGAGGAGCACCAGGGTCTTATGGGCGAGGGCCTAGAGGGACGAAGTGGGCAACACAGTTAAAAGAAGCAACTGAATTTTCTGAAGGTTTGTAGCTCAAGATGAACTCAAAAGATGAGAAGACACACCTGCTACCCAGGGTTTTTAGGACGTTAATACATTGTAGAGCTTGTTAAATATCAACCTTTATTCTTAAGAATGAAATGATTAAAGCAGAGCACAAATATGCAACTCAAATTGTGTGAACAAAGAATATTTTAGGAACTAAGAAAAACCAAAAGAATAAAAGATAATAATTCAGACTATATTACTTTAAAGGTGCAAGTCTCAGCTGGATCATTTTTCCAGTTCCTTATAATCACATTTCCTTCCATGTCTGATGCTGGCCAATCACATCTCCCTTTAGTTACCTCATAGTTGGAGATTCTGGCATCCTGTGTGCTTAAATACACCAAGAGTGTGCAGATAGAAAAATTGGCCGATGGTCTGCCATCCATTGCAATCAATAAGAATAACAGAAAGGTGAAGAATGGATAATTGCACCACTTTAATTCAGGAGATATAGAGGCTCAGGTTTCTAAACAGTGTGATTGAGGTCGCTGTGCTACTTTCATCAGTGCCAGCTTAAAACAGGTTTAGATAAAGTTGAATTTCATGGCTGGAGTTTATGGTTGCATTTAACTTTGTCAGAGCTCAATTTCCCTTTTCTGTCCGACAAAACTGATTTAATCAGCTCTGATTTGTTCCTCCTGAATGTTATGGGATTAGAATTACCTAGAACGAAACTGTGGGGCTTTGTACAAACATGTCAATGTACTGACCAGGCGTCCACTCTTGCCACAAAGGCTGGCATATTTCAACCAAGTCCTCATGTCCTCATGGGGGCTGATCACCAGGGATCTGACCATTAGGATCCTCTGCCAATCTTCAACAATACGCTGACAACCCTGGAGGAAAACACACAGAAAACACATTACCGCTTTATTATGCACTTCCAAGGGAGGCAGCTACTCGTTAAACCCAAGAGAATGAACACACGTGAGACAGATGTACACTGGGGCCTAGTATTACGACCAGCGGTCTGTCTTTAACATGTCCACACGTGAGCACAGGTTCATGTACCAGAAAAAACAAAAGACAATAATGCATTTGTAAACCTTACTGGCTGGGTTTCTCTCGTAAATATTCTCTTGACCTAAACTTCAACCTCATCTTGACAAACCACAGAGCTGCAGACATCGGCAACAAAGACACTGAAGAAATCAAACTCTGATGTATAATATGCTGTATAATCCTCTTTGTATGATTTGAATTTAGGACAAATCTACAGGGGGTAGACACAATAATATAACTTGATTATAATTACACAGTCACAAGGAGGGTACATATTAGGTTGCATGGCAACTAGCGATGACAAATGAAGTCTTGAAATCCATGTTTTGATTACATTCTTTTCAAGCAGCACACCATACAAACGTCATCCAGCATCTAAGATAATTCAACCCATCTTTGTGTCTAGAATGGGTATTTATTTATTTCATTGTTTCAGCCTTTACAATTTTTTCTTTAGATGGCAAAAGTGTGTTGGAACAAGGCCTTTAGTAAGCTGTCAAAATCTGAGGCTAGAATTAAATACTACTGTTTCTGAAGTAGGCTTAACACAATGGGATAAGGGGGCGAGCACAGGTCATATCTGGCAGGAGCTATGCTCAAAGATTCCAATGACTAAGACAGTTTGGTATGCAGTTTAACTGTATAAATTATTGGTATTATTCTACAGAGAAAGTACAACACCAAAATATCCAGGTAATTCTCATTTAACTTTAGTAAAGAGAACAAATTCTACAATTCTACAATTTCATTTAGCAGACGCTTTTGTCCAAAGCGACGTACACCACAAGCAAGAATTCAGACATAAGGAAAAAGCTGTAGTAAGTGCAAAAAGTGCTTCAAGTGCGATTGGTCAAAGGTGTTGCCATCAAGTTGCAGAAGAAATTGTCCCCCCCTTTTTTTTTTATACTTTGTCAGTGCTAAATAAGTGCTGGGTTTTGGACCACCTGACTTATTCTACCCCTAAGGTGGAGTCAGATTAAGTGCCTAGGTGTTCTCTGAACAATTGAGTCTTCAAATGTGTTTCAATGTGGGCATCGCAGTAGAGAAGTGGTCTAAGGTGCATATCACCTCATTACAATGTGGCTGTGGACCTTTGTTGCATGCGACCCCTCTTTTTCCACACACAGACAGGAAGGTGTAGAAATATCAGTGAAAAAGATTTGCAATATGTTTAAATCTAATCCAATTTTATAGAAACTTTTGAAATGTTACAGAAGAATGTTAGTTAGGCGTCTTGAGGCAGTAACAATCAACACAAGTTCTTTGTGTGGACTAATATTGAACATTCAAAGCAAAAAACTACACACAGTACATCAGATACTATAATATGAAGATCATCAAATTGCCTGTCATTAATTCTCATCCATATTCACACATCCACTGCAAGAAATCTGTCAGTTTGAAACAAACAACACATCTTACTTTCTCTGTTTTCTTAGCTGTGGCACTGAGCCAGGGCCAGTTTTGAATAATTGCTTGTAGTATTAATCAACATTTTATTGCAGGTCTCTTTGTGTAGTCCTGTGACTGTGACTGGTGGCCCGTCCAGGGTGTCCCCTTCCATCACCCCAAGTCAGCTGGGATAGACTCCAGCCCCCCCAACAACACTAACGAGGACAAATGGTGTATAGATAATGGAAAAAGGATGGACTTTTCTGCAGTCAAATGTAGTGCTGTCTTTGTTTTGGATAATTTCAAAGTATCATCTATCGTTATTGAGAACTCCAGATGCATTAAGTGTGATGGCATTTGCACTCACCGCTCTATTCAACAGCCTTTCAGACCACGTCAGATGTTCTTTTGAAAAAAATATACTAGAGCACTCTAGGCAGCACATACAGTCCTCAGATGAATACAATCTGTCTGGCCTGTGGTTAAGGTGAAGGATGACGCAAGTTTTGTTTTCAATGAAGACGATTTTCCAAAAGGTCTAAAATCTGAGCAAAACAAGGAGCACTAATGTCAACAGGGCTGAGCTTAAGCAGCTTTATACATGCTGTATTTAACTGACCAGCTTGGTTACTATGGTGTAAAGTCTCAGGAATGGTACATAACAGACCAGAGGATTAACATTTTAGCTTTCTTTTTCCCTAAACATGCAGATAAAAGGCTGAGGATGAGGCACCTTTTGACTTAACTGTAACTTGGCAACACAGAAAAGATAAAATTGAACAGTTTTATCTTAGATCAGATAGCATTTGTCTAAAATTCCAAAGACTTGGCAGGGAGGACATATTTCCCAACCACTTGTAGTTTTCTGGTTCCGTCTCATTTAACAGCACTTACAACGCTGCGATTAAAAATAAATCATGATAATAAAAATAATCATAGTGGCAGGAAGAGTGCAGATTGAGTTACCGTGTGGGCTACATGAAATTAGCAACACTTCATTTTCAGGAAATTCCGACAAGGCTTATTTAATTCGGCTGATGGCAAGCAATTCCATCATTAGATGAGAACTGACTGGATTCTATTTTTAAGTATGTAGGCGTGTCTGGGGAGACCAGTTTACTCAGAATAGGACAAACGTCAAGCAAGCTCATGATTTACAAATACATTTACTGCTTCTCTCCTATAGTCTGGGCCTTCATGCTATCAACAGTCAATCAGGACACACGAATTCCACCCCACTGTCATCAGATTTACTAGCTTTAATCTTGCACAACAATGCTTTAATTCAAATGGAAAGCGACAAAAAGGAACACTGTGATAAAACAATATTGGGGCAATATACACCAACCTCCTCCGCCACTACTAAAAGCAACTTGACCCGAC
Source organism: Acanthochromis polyacanthus (assembly GCF_021347895.1). Taxonomy (NCBI): domain Eukaryota; kingdom Metazoa; phylum Chordata; class Actinopteri; family Pomacentridae; genus Acanthochromis; species Acanthochromis polyacanthus. The sequence continues at coordinate 17,753,811 of NC_067118.1, forward strand.
TAGAAATAGACTGCCACAATCAACCCTGAGTGGGAGATATTTTACTACCTACTGCTTCAGTGCATTGAAATTTTGCTCATATGACACTAGAGAACCTGGAAACAGCAGACTAGACAGAGTGATAAACATTCCATTTCTGCTTTGGGAATGTGCTCAAGCTGAAGTAACTGTACTTGTATTGATATAACCACAATTCTAAGACTGTGACTGTGAATGTTAAACACACTAGATTGGAAAGTAATTCTTCTGTGCTGCCTGTCGAACTTATCTTTGACTTTATTGCTGCTGACCTTCATTGAAAATTCATTTGAAGCACAGAAAATTACACTTTACCAAAGCATACAATGATTGTATTTTTACAATTCTCCTTTCAAATTACTTTCAAATTGAAAAACAACAAAACAAACCAACAATAAGGGGTCTACGAAAGCATTATTCGCTAAGATGCTGCTGTGTGCCTGTGTATGTATGTATGTATGTATGTATGGTGGCTGGCTTGGAGTGTTTTCTATTAGTAACAGCGGCTTTTCCAACATCTGCTCCACATTGCATTTGTTGTTGCATACGTGAATGTGTCTGTGTGCGTGCCTATATATCTTGTGCTGTAGTTACCTGAAGCCTCTCCCACCATGTTTCTCTAATGATGTCCCTTCTCTCTGGCACCAGCTTATACTGGATGACCTCCTCCAGCTCTGACAGCATCTGGCAAGACACCATGGCCTGGGGAACAAACACACAAATTCATTCATTCTTATCCAAAAAATCATTACTATAGTTGCAAGATGTTTATTTCACACATGATGCAAAAGCCTCTTAATATAAAACTATCAATAAAGTTTATAAATTCATCAGAATCTGCAAATGAATGCATTCACCAACATGACCTTCTTGTGTGGCATCTGTCAGTAAAAGCTAATTTGTTCACAGTGAAGACTTTGTTTACGTTTCTGTCATTTTAAGCAGCCTATCTAAGTCAAGATGCGTAGTGTCTGCTGTCAGCCTTTATGGTGAACAGCTACACTATCATATGCATATAATAAAATAGGAGCTAAAATTAGTGTTTTGACGGCCAAAAAATGCATGTTACAGACTTTAATTATTATATCATTGCTTTAATAAAATTTGGTTGCTCTGACATAATCCTAGCCTGCATGAATTGTATGAAAAATGAGATGGTCAACTGAAGCCAGACGTTGAATTTGTGGCTGTCTCAGAGGAACACTTACCCCATAGGCTCGACTGTAGCTCTCTCCAGCCATCGCTGTCAGTTCAGCATCCAACAGGTCTCTTGCTTTATCAATACACTACATAAGAGGGAAAAAACCACACATTTACAAATATTAAAACTTAAATATTAAAACATCTGTAGCATTTTTTTCTTTTTCAAGTTGGCCTGAGTGGTGCTGAAACGTGCAGATTGTTAGCTCGCTCCCGAACCTGTGAATTCTGAGTTTTCATATTTTTAAAACTGGTTTAATTGAAGATTTTCCTTTATTTTCTCCTATATAGCACTTACAAAGCCAAGGCACATCTATCCGACACCAAAAGGGGTATTTCTTCAAGTTGGCATGACCCCAGACCATGCCATGACACAATGTCATACAACCCTAAAAACTCAACAGAACTCGTTGGGTTTGGACTAATGCCAGCGAAAAAAACTCAATAAATGAACAAAGCCACATCACATGTAGCTTCATGCTGTTCACACCCCTCTCACTTAGGAGAAGCCAACAATAACACATTACTGGAACTCTGACTAGAACAGTACAGTGCTAGTATAACTAAATAATTTGATGCACTGTGGAGTGCCAAAGTGTTTTATAAGGAGAGGTAAATGAACTGTTGAGTGCAACAGTGTGAATGTTATGTAAGCATGGTTTTGAGATGTCACATGTATTTTAAAAGTCAGCCTAAAATGTTACGCATGTTTAGAGAAAGACAGAAGAAGTGGAGGGCACAAAGAAGAATTCAGAATGGGAACTGTTAGTCATGGTTTCTTCCATGACCACAATGCAAAAATCTGAAACCTTTTCATGATGTTCAACTGTCAACGTACAGTCACTCCCAAAAAATGTTTTTCGTACCTTCCTGTTTGGAGTGTTTTACTGTATGTTATTGACTCATTTGTAAAATTCCAGCTGTCTGACTTTTCCTAATAGAACCAAATTCAACAGAACAGCAGACATTCCATTACCAGTGAGAACCCTGAGGGGTGGAAAAACCAGTAACTGAGAGAAAGACCTGATCCAGCATAGCAAAAGGGACAAGCAAGGACACAAGTACTGTGGCAAAATAACTGCTGATTTCTTGGGCTTCTACAGCCAACACTTTTGGGAACTGTTATTTGTGGGAAGGTAAAATAATGGAGAATGACTAAGGAAGCTCTCTGAGGCCAGGACACAGCTGTTTCAGACCGACTCCAACCAATTATTTCTTTCGCAGGGAGGGAAAAGAGGAATGGAATGCCATAACACCTCTTGAGGCACCCACAACAAAAGGTGGGGTTATTGGAGGGTGGTTGGGACTAGGTGACAATGGTCCTGTTTACTTCTGAATTACTGTGCTGGGGTCTCATTGGAAATGTGCAGTCCAGACGACTCCTGATAAATGCAGTGTCTGGCTTCTGGCAACACAAACAAACCACGACCCAATCTTTTATTCTCTTACATAAAGGTTGCACTAAGTACTTGCATAAGTTTCAAGTCCAGTGATATTACTCTATCTTTTCAGTGTGTTATGATGTCCTGTTTGTGAATGGCTGAAGCCAAATCAGTCACTACAGGATCTGAAACAAAGACCAAATACGACTGTGAAGTCAAAACGAGGGCTCTAGTTTCCAAAAGCGATGATACAATTTACAAATCAAATGCACACTGGAGGACTGTATACATCATGAATCTTGGCACAGCAGACTGCTTTACTGGGGGGGAGCATGACTGGAGTGTCTACATATCATCGGTGGAACAGACCAAACACTGAGATTTATAAAGCAAAGCAATCTGAAACGTCTCACACAGACACACGCCAAGACTTATGGAGCACATGTCTGGTTGTTGAGGGTGTAGCGGGAAGAAAGGAACAACCCCACTGAATCAAAAGAACTTCAGTGCGAGGATTACTAACCACATCCGGAAAACTAGACTGAGCTCATGTTGACATTTAAGCTTTCCCCCTCACTCCATCTGCTTCTAATTCTTCTTCGTTCATTGTGAGTGGCTCATTGTCGACAGGAGTCAAAAGTCTGCTTTCCCTATTCAGCTGATGCAGAATCCCATAGGCCGCACCTGGACCTAATCTCTAAATTACAGGGGGTGGGGTGGGGGGCACAGAAAGCAAGTCTCTGGGGCTTTGTGGTGAAAAGGGGACTTGGAGGATGAGTCCAGGGAAATCAGAGGAGCAGGTGTTTACTGGTGTCCGTGCAGAAGCCTGTGTGCGTTAGACGTGCTGGCATTCAGCTTGAACAAATCCATCTCTGGGGACCATGAGCTCATTTGAGATCCCCAGCTTTCATCAAATGAGGAAAACACCACCCCTGACCCCCACCAGACCTTGTCGACAGGCACACAGGAGGAGTTACAGACTCTTTATTTGTCTGAGGCTGAATGCTGAGAGGATTTACAATTTCAAGTGTTACATAACATTTCCACACCAAGGAGGTACCACACTATACATACAAAAAAAACACACATTTTGTGCATTTTATTACTTTCAATGAAAAGCCTGAGCCTATGGGGAAACTTGATTCCATCTGGAACGGTCATCAAGCTGGTTTCCAGTGATTTAAACTTTTCATACCTTGCAATAAAGACTAAGACAAAAGGCGGAAGCTAAAAGGCTCAGCTAATTTCCACAAAGTATGTCTTGTCCAAAAAAAAAAGTATACTTACAATGCAAATGTTCTCCATTGGGTGTATTTTTGAGTGATGATGTAACCCACCTGCTGGGCCAATGAGAAGAGGTCCTGGTGTAGTGCTAGCACTGCTCTGTAAAATGCGCCGTCATGCGTGTCTCTTGGGATCATACACGTATACTCCTCCATGCTGTCCCAGTGTCCTGGAGAAACAACAATCAAGGCAAGAAGACAGGATTAAGAAAGGAGTATTGTGAAAATGAGAATAGTCATGATCATTACAAAAGCTTAGCAGCCTTTCACTGCTGCGTTCACACATTCCACCCCACCTTGCTACAATATAAATTACTGCAACTTCAATATTTTGCTTCCCAAAGACATTTTCCAATCAGCAAGCCTACTGGTTGAGTGCTGCCTCTGGGTTTACGGTTGAGTTTGAAAAGTCAAAGCCTCAGAACAGAAACCTCTGGGGTTGCTTGTGTAGTGTGGTCCGTGCTTTTCTCCACCATTGCACATTACGATATGTCAGTATTATGACTGGATACCATTCCCATCTGGTTATGTGAGGGAGACTTGGAAAGAGCCATTACTGTTTTCAGTGCTGTTTTGTTACACTGAGTCAGACAAAGAATCCTCCTGCACTGAATGCTATTACACTGTTCACTATTACCCTTTTCCATTACTATTTTTAGTTATTAATTTGATATCTGATGAGGTATTTGAGTGGTTACCTAGACCCCAGGCGGCGGCAGCAGCCATTCGAGCCATCTTGGCTTGGGTCTCCTCGCTGACCAGCGTCCATTCTTCACAGCACTGCTGGTGCAACTGGCCCCTGTAAAACATTAACCACAGGCTTGAGATTTTACAAAAAGTAATTCAAATTGGTTCAGTACCATGTTCACAGGGATGACATCAGATAAATCCCACAGCATGTACAGGGTGACATCTGTTACTGAGAAACCGATCTAAGCCGTGTTGATCAACTAAACCAGTGCAGGATATCACTGTATAAATAACAGTGTTGCTACTTGGGCTGCTAATGACACACTGAACCACAAAAGTACAAAACAGGATGACCCTGAAGTATGCTCGTTCACTGGACAATCTGAAAAGATTTGCATATCACATAATGTCTGTGAGCTCTGAGAAAAGTTGTGGATACTGTACATACAGACCATGCATTCACTAAATGGTTGAGTATTCTGCTATGGGACACCATGAAGTTGGTCTATAGGTTCAGAGGAGTGATGTGTTCGTTTCTGGCTGACATGAATTTGACAATCATTGCTATAACTGGTGCTTCAAAAACTTATCTTAAGCCATTCTATACTATAGCGGTCTTTATCCTCAGAATATTAAAAGTGTCATCTGAGGTCCTTAATTTTATAATAATAATACATACAAGTTTACACCCTGGCACCAAAATGAACTGAGGAAATCATTCATTGGAACAGCCAAGCACTTCTGGCTAAGGATGAAAAGGATGAACCCCTGTCATACTGAGAATATGACTGGGGTTCAATTACATTCGTCATTTTAAATTTGCTCATTTGTTTTAACAAATGTACATTAAAATTGTTGTACCATTCTACAACAGATTGACAACAAGAGGTGTCCTAACAAACAGATGGGCATTCCTGTTAAGGAGGGGTCCATCTAAGCAAGACTAATTCTTGATTAAAAACAATCAGCACATTGTCCAGGAGGAGATGAAACCCACCGCATGTGTTTTACAGGCAGGATGATGGAGTGAGCTTGGATGAGAAAAAGAGTGAGGCGGGTTTGGACAGAGGTCAGTGAAGAGAAGTCGTTTTCCATCTGCCTGGCTATCGTATAACATGAAAGCAGCAAGTACAAAAAGCTCTGTTACACTGGCATGTGTGCATCTATAGCAAACACAAGGAGTCATCATTTGACTTAGCAGGCCACTGTTCACATCTTTAGAATTTCAACTGCAGAGCCACTACAATAAATTATGACAGCTAAGAAAAGAAACATTAATTTAGCAATGTTGAAGAGTTTTAAAGGCATACACTACACAGCATTTGTTGACCCAAACCAGTGTTTTCATTTGTGCCTTCTCAGGTATGTGATCATCGGTAGTCAGTCATTCTAAAGGAGTTTTAGAATCCTAATAAAAATTGGAATGAGGCTCCTAAACACTGAGTCAGACTGAGATCCTAGACCAGATTTTTTCATCAACTGTAAGGGGCCTGTCTGACATATCCACCACTCTCTTTACCAGTTTGGAACCAAAATGAAGAAAAAAATAGTGTTTTAGTAGCTGACAACACAGAATGGTTCAAATCCAATAAGTGTTTTAATAACCCTTACCAATGACCCAGGACAAGGGGAAAGATTTCTCTGAGTATGCAGAGCAATTAAATATATCAGCAACATATTATAAAAGAGAGTGGCGAATACCTGGATCTGACATATTGGTGTTTAAATTTAAGTTAAAGTTCAGTCAAATTCTACTTGCTTTACTCAGTGCTGTTCCTGTGGAAAGCATCAACTGCACAAGAGAGCCCAAAATTACAATTCTAAATCTAAAAACACTGTATAAACACAACAACAGTTATTTGTCACATCAACAGGGTCACAAAAATGGATACTGGACAGATACAGAATTCAGATGAGTACATATAACACATCACTGCAGTCTTTAGTCATTGTATTCTATTTTTCATCAAACATGCCCAATTTAAATCATCTGATGATAGGCTTCTAGACTAAACATTCATCTAAAAAGGTCTCCCAACTCTGCTAAAATTGGAGTTTGACTAACAAAAACATGAACTTCACTTAAACAATCTCTCTCTCTCTTCTCTATACAAAGAAGACCGGCGCAAGGCCTGTACAACATCACTGAGAAACAATGTGTTCTCTTAAGTCTGATCTCCTTTGACTCATGACCCCGTCAACTGTTATGTCATTTCCAAGCCTTACCCATCCCCACACAAACAAACACAAAGCTTCACTTCAGATGATTTTTTTTGGTAAAATTACTGCATCATTTTCTTGTGAAATGGTTTAGATTGTACACAACCATGACACAAGGTAGAAAGGTTACATAAGCAAATTAACATCTGCTTTGTGTCATGAGTTCTGTGACGATCCACATATTTGGATCCTTTTGACATCTTGTGACTTTCTTTTTCCCTAAAAATGCACTTTGAGAGGGAGCGGTCATTATAGAGTTTAGCTTCAGCTGTGGTGAGGTTTCATTGGCGTTGGATGTCAGTGAATGCATTTCCTGTTAAAATTACTTTGGTCAACTCAGAGGAACAAAAAGGGAGACTTAACGCCAGGACTTATTATGAACAGGCTACCTACGCAGAGAAAGCAAACAGAAGTGAAAGAAGAAAATGATCACAGCAAATCTATAACTTCACGTTTTGTCTTTATCCAATTGAGCCAAGGTTAAAAACTGAAGAAACAAGTGTTACCTATATTTTATCACCTCAGTTAATCACAACACCAAAAAGCTCAGTGGAAAATGTGTGTTTTAAAAAATAAGGTAAATTATGAACTGCCATTGCAAATACTGAGTCTACCCAAACTATCCGTGTATCTGAGACCTTAAAGCTAGAACTGCGAATGGAATGGATTTTTGCTGCACTACTGAACACATTAATGCCATACCATTCTCCAAGGGCCTCTAAGCAGCGCATTCTGCCCAGGATAAGCTCCGGATCCTCTTTGTTCATGTCAATCTTCTTGTCGTACGCCACCAGGGCATCCTCCCATTCATGCAGCTTCTCATACCAGGTGGCTTGGATTTCCTAATGAAGAAAAAATACAGTAAATAGTGAGTCATTACAGCACTGCATGGCTTAAACTCCCAACTTTATCAACCTATCCTGGGCTTGTTACAGTGAACAATCACTTCTAGGTGATTTTTAGGCTGCCATCAAACAAGTTATAAGGACAAACACTGCCGGTCAAAAGTTTTAAAATGCCCCAATTTTTCAAGTTTTTTTTAAAATTGAAATTCAAGTAGTTCAAGTCCAATGAATAGCTTGAAATGGTACAAAGGGAAGCGGTGAACTGTCAGAGGTTAAAAAAAAAAGGTAAGGTTACCCAAAACTGAGAAATAAGAATTATACAAAAAAGGCTTTTTTCAGGGAACAAGAAATGGATTAATAACTTAAAGCTGTTCTGCAGCAATGGAGGTTGTTCAAGCCTTAAAAGTTGGTACTACCAAATCCCACAGGTGTCCCAACTTTTCTTGATTGCTTACAACCTCTTCTGTCTGCATGAAAGTACTGTTAGAACACATCATGGCACAACTCTAACAGGAACAGGTCTGGAAGACCCAAAAGCCACAACAGAATCAGAAGACAAGTTTCTAAGAGTTTGGTGATAGGCCGCTCACAGAACAACAGCTTCAAGCACAGCTTAACAGTGGTTGTAGTAAGAAGTCTCAGTTTCAACTGTGAAGAGAAGACTTGGAGTTGCAGGTTTGACAGGTGGAGTTGCAGCAAGAAAGCAACTGCTGTGATGTCAGAAAAAGAAAAAGTGGCTTGCCTGGGCCACGAAACACCTGCTGAAGACTGGAAGAAGGTACTATGGACTCATCATGGTTCTAAGGCTGGCTCGAACACCAATTTCTGGGCTCCGGACATTCGGCCCAATTAATGACAAACATCCGAATATTCAGATCGTAACATTCGACTGAGGGGAGGGGGTGGAAATCCAAATATTCGGATCTCAAAATAAATATTTGGATACCAACATAACAACTGAATATTCAGATCTTTGGGCCCAGCTCCACATGGTCCATCATACAGGATTTTTGTATGCTGTCAAGAAGGCAAAAGGACGATTTTCCGGGGCTGTTTTGCCAGGTCCAGGGTGGTTGACTTACACAGAGTGAGAGGAACTCTGAACCTAAACGGCTACCACAGAATTCTGCAGCGCCATGCAGTGCCCTCTGGTATGTTCCTAGTTGGTCAGGGGTTCATCCTATAGCAAGATAATGACCAAAAAAACATAAGTCCAAGCTGTGCCAGAGCTACCTTTGGGGAAAAGAACAAGATGGTAAACTTGAAAACATGGAGTGTCCAGCACAGTCTCCAGACTGAAACCCTGCGGAGCTGGTTTGAGATAAACTGGACAGAAGAGTGAAAGCAGAGCAACCAGTACCACACATTTATGGAAACTTCTGCAACAGAGTTAGGAAGAACTTTCTGACGAATATTTGATTTCCATTGTGGAAAGAATGCTACGAGTGTGTTCAGCTGTTATATCTGCCAAAGGTGGATAGTTTGAAGAGTCAAAAGTTTAGAACGCAATTGGTTTCTAATTTCTTTTAACTTACTTTGTTTATTTGTTCTTCGCTTTCATTTCAGAGTACAATGACACATTAACATGCAGAATTTCCACAAAAAAAGGGAAAATTGGGGTGTTCTAAAACTTTTGACCCATAGTGTATATCTCTTCCTTTGCTTTACTGATGATCCCTGACTAGTATACTACAGAGGAAAACCTTGCACCCTCCCACAGTAAAGCTTTCCAAACGGTCACCTCATAAACAGGGTTCCTGAAAGTACACAGTGAAACTGTTTTTAATGAGTCTTTACTAAGCTTTTACACAAAACCATAAATACACTTCACACAGCCAGGAGGAAACACCTTTTCCACTGAAGTTCTCATTGTTGAGAAAACAAAACTGAATTTTGGCAAAAATTAAACATCAAAAAATCTAGAGAATGCAATCTATTAGCAAACGCTGTTCAGGTCCAGTCGGACAAAGACATTATCAACAAGAGCTAAGCTACATTCAGATTCATGGTAATTGTGGATTGTGAAAAAAGCTGCAACACTATGTACTTGTATCTCCTGTATCATGGTTAGACCAGATGAATCAGTTGGCTTATAAAAGGTTGAAGTCTCTAATTTAAGCTACACTGGAATTATATTTTTTACTTTTGCATCCTAAGTTCACTTCATGTCCTGTCAGATGAAGCCCTTAGGGGGTTTGGGTGAACAGTTTGCAACGCTTTTTAAATAATATTTGAATGTTTAGATTTATTTTGTCTGTGGTTTTGTAATTCATTTCTGAATGTTGGATTTCAACATGAAGTGCTTTATGAATTTAAGTATTTGGTAAAATCTTGTGTAAATGTTTGTATTGCATGTTTTTATTTGAAAATATATTTAATTGGATTTGTAAGGAAGCAATACCACATATTCCAATGCAAAAAGAATAGCTCACTATGAATTAAAATTATTTCTGTTCATATATATTTGACTAGACACTGAACACTTTCTAATAACATAAATCAAGCACTGGTTTTGGTCTCCTTTAAGGACTAAAGATGTAAAATAACACCAGTCTATTTAATTGATTGATTGTGAATCTTAAAAGCCTGTCTGGTACATTCACACAGGGAAAAAACAAAAACCACAGTTACTAAATGATGTAATTTTGGTAAAAGTGATGGAGACAGAACAGAATAATAAAATGCTCTTTTCCTGTTATGTAATTGATGTGGAAAATCTGTGTGATCGTGTCCAATACATGTCCACTCTTTGACAGTTATTTCATACATGGAACTGGTCCATCTACAGAGAGCATGGAACACACCAGCGCTTTCAGTATTATTAAGGAGGTGTAGTCTTTTACATGAACTGAATCAAAAACAGAGATAAAAAAACATGCTCGATAACGCCAGACGAAAGATTTAAATGCAGCTGTTATAAATAATACAGTAATTTAAGGTGGCACAGGGAACTTCCACCCTCCCAATTAAGACTGAAATACTGTTTGTATTTGTTAGGATGATGCATTACATCATTTTAGCACTGTAAAAAGAACCCAACCTTTCCAGGTACTTAAAAAAAAATGCAACATACACATTAGAGATGTATAACTAAAGAGCAAAAATGTACAAAAAGCCCAACATCCAGTTAATTAGACCAAAAGCCAGGGTCAAGCACCAGAACTATCATTCTGGTGCTTGACCCTGACTTTTGGTCAGTGTAGCAGATGGCCATTCCACATGCTGCACATTGAGAACATAGTGTTCTGGGAGTGTGTGCCTCAAGTAACCCTCATCTCCATGTAAAAAAGTGTATATGGGCAAAGGACACCACAGGAAGACATTTATACAGACGAGAGACATTGTTTAATACAGCCCACTGAGAATGTGTAGCCCAAAAGAAATGTGAGGCTGACTGTTTTGCCGGTGCTTGCTACAAGTACTACAGATGAAATGAAATATCATCCTTCTAGTCTTCCATACAGCAGTTTGAAGACTTATTGCGCATTACTGAAGCAATCATTTCCTATTGTGTCATACAGAATTATGACCATGTTACACATACATACTACAGGGTATTTTATCTACAACACATGCTTGAATGCATTTCATGAATGTGTTGTAATGTGATGCTAAAGCTGAACCATAGGCTGAACCAATTTTGAAGAAAAGCCCTATGTAATTTGCAGGAACCCATCCAACAGCAGCCCTGCTGTAATTAAAAGATGAGGCCAAGATTTTTGTCCCAGTGTCAGTCTGAGGCCATTTCCACACTTAGATGGATATTTTCCGAGACAAATACTTTCCCCTAAAAAAATATTTCTGCCCATACAACCACTAGCTGGCAAAATATCTCTCACAAGATGCAAAAAATAAATTAGTAATGCAATAAAAAGCATGCTGGGACAGACGTATCAAATTTCAGAGGACGTTGTCATTTCATCATTACTTTAAACCGCAGATGGTTGGACCAAGTATTATTGGGAACCGCAGACAAAGAGGCTTTTGTATGCTGGCGATGCAGTGCACAAATGTGAGGTTGATTTGTAATCTTGTAACTGCTACTGCTAACCAAATATAAAGAGATCTATCCATTATTGATCTGGCTTTTGGCATAAGCTCACTATGTAAAACAAACAGACATGCATTAATTGACATCATCATTTCTCTGTTTTATATGTCCACATATAAACCAGAGAGTTTAAAATCCAGACTGTAAAAGGCATTCAAAAAAGTATATGTTTAATTGATCTAAAATGTCATTTGTGTGTGGCTGAGAGGCTCAGAAGCAGGGGAAAGTGTGGACAAGCCCCAAGCCAATGAAACCTAAGATATGATTTTCTTTTTTGGGTAGAGGGAAAAAAGGGTTCTGAGAAAAAAAAGCACTTACCAATTCACCAAAATGTTTCATGGCATATTCCAGTACCCCAGATGCAGCTTCTGGCTGCTGCAGTTTATTGTTGATGCTGCAAGACATAACAAAAGCAATAATAACGGGTTATTAAGGCAATCTGAACACAAAACCTGACAAAGGTAGATGTGGCTACTATTGCTAGCAAATGACAAAGTTAAGCCATATGTACATGTACGTCTTCAGTGGATAACTTACTGTACAATTTCTCAAATAGAGAACTTCAATAACAAAATGTAATGGTTGCAAAAGGATTTGAAAACTTTCCTCCTGTGTAATTATACACAGGTGGGCAATTGCGTAGGTGTTAATAGTGTTTCAAATGTCTTTTTATGAGAAGAAACTCTTGACACCTTCAATGTGTTGACAGAGCTAAATCCAACATCAGCTGCAAGAAAAATCTTGTCCTGAGAATGGTGTTGAGACCTGGTACTTTACCAGCTACTTTCAGAAAGAGGTTTTAGTTGCCTAAACTCTACATGCAAACATCAACTGACCGGTCGGAGTCAGCAGTACAGAGACAAGGTTGCCATCATCACCAGCTTCTCATCCACAAACAGTACTGATTGCAGATGTTAATTACTACTTTTTTAATCAATTAAATGCTGTTAATGTATTTGTTACTCTGCCAAGGAACGCTGCAGAGTTATGTGACGATTGGTATATGTTTGTCCGTCCATCTGTGAGCAACATGACCCAAAAACAGATTTGGATGAAATCTTCAGGGAATGTCAGAAATGACACAAGGACCAAGTGATTAGGTTCTGGCAGTGATGCGGCTTATAGTCTGGATCAACAGATCTGCTAAAGACTTCTGTATCAGTGCAAGATAGCATCACTGTAACTATGACAACAAGTGAATGCTGACGATCACATGATTGTGATCCCACTACAAATTGACTGCTGCAGACTTGTCCGTCGGAAATCATACGACGACTGAGAAGCTTTTTGGCAGAGTACTTCGCTCTTTGCTTTTCTTGTTTAAAAATATATAACCCAATAAAACCGAAGAAGCAGAACTAACGTCACTACATCAAAAAAGGCATGATGAGATCAGTTATTAGAATTATTGAGTCATTGTGAATTATCGAATGCAGAAAACTGTAGCTGATTTACTTCTCCTGCTATTACAATTCCTAATGTGGCTGAGTTGATTTTGCAATACATATTAAGAGTCAATAGTGAAAAAAAATTAAAAATTATCAGCATATAGAAAACTCTCCATCCACTTTATTTCATTCATTTCCATAATTAATGTATTATTGATGGTAATATGGCCAACTCTCAGTGGAGAAAACTGTAAATGCCAAGACTGCTGTAATGTAGAGTCAGGCAAATGGACACTATCTCTCATTACATTCCAAGGTCTTTAGCATTGCCAATGCTTAAGACACTTGCAAGAAGTATATCCCAATAGGAGTCGACTAAGAAATCCGCCTCATTGCATTTTGCTGACGTTAAATAAATGTTTTATCTTTCAGCAAAAGTATTCATTGTGAAAAGCAAATGCAGCTACTGACACCTGTCATGCCCGTTTGACAAACGATGCGCTATCTGTCAAGACACCGCAATTCCCGTTTGTGCACCCTCCATTCACCCGCACCGCCGCCACATCTGGAAGCACTCATATGAACCGCAAGTCTATTATATTTCCTCAACTGCAAAACCCATGTGCAGCCACGGCCAATACATCTGTAAAATGTAGCGTTTGAAGAGTGCTGGTATGCAGTGAAGTTCCTGAGGACAGCAGACAAAAGTTGATGAAGGATATTCAAGCATATATGTTAGAAACCTGGGCTTGAACAGGGCAAAGGCCAAAAAATGTGATGAAATGGCACAGCAAGTGTTCATGTCAAAGCTTAGTGACCTGCTGACACAGGCCTGCATGATGATAGGTAAAATAACCAAAAATCACAACAGGAGCAATCTTGCACATAGCTGAAGACAAGAGACCACATTTTTGTGAGTTGTTCCATTTTTATTTGTGTATCGCAAAAATAAAGTCAGTGCAGTTTTTTCTTTTCAATTAAAATCTGTAGAATTGTTCATGACAATGTTTCTATATGTAACACAAGATTATTTAACTGGAGCCAATCATTAACCAGCTTCCCATTAGAATGACAGTCTGGAGATTTGGATCCAGCATAACAGTGTATAGTTGTCGAATTTCCTTAAAAGTTACAACAAGGTCTTCAGAAGTTTAATACAATTCTGTTACTTATTAAACCAAGCAAGAAACACTTCTTATCCTTAGATCTTGCGGAACAATGAACATTGCTTTGCAAGATCATTTCCGATGTTTTGGAAAGCTGCTGATATAAACAGATGATGGCGGGTGTAAGACTTTACGACTTCATGGAAATCAAATTAGACAGAGTGTGATTGCATAACATGAGAAAATGAGCTCATTTTGGTAAATAAGCATTTGTCTGTGACTCTCATGGAGCTTGATAGAGTGCCATACAGTGCTTCAGCAACCACTTAAGTAACTACCACCCAGGATTTTGAATAACACTGATTATATCATGGGGGAATGTTGTGTACACTCGATCATTTAAATTAGCTCTCCAAATGACTTCTTCTTTTGTCAAATAATCAACTTTAAGACACCAAAAGAACAGTGATCCCCCTGTATCCCACCACACACAAGCTGCTGAAGTATGCTAAAGCTGCCCAGATGTGGTTTTATCTGAGGAGACAAATCAGAATAAGGGCTTTCTCTCCTGCAGACCCAGGAGATTTCATTGTCCCTCGGCTGAAACCATATGGCTTCCAGCTCCAAGCACACGCAGTCTAAATATAACCAGATGACAAGACTCACACAACGTTCTCAAGTTAAAACTTATTAGCAAGCAGAAAACTTATTGAGATCATTGTCAAGCCTCTGTTTTGTGCAGCACCACAAGAATCACTTCCTAACTTTTCTCTGATTAGTTCCTGTGAGGCAGGGAAACATCACCAGAAAGAGCTCGAGCTTCGAGCTGAAGTTCTAAACTCTTAAACCGTGAGTATTTATTACATTTTACCATGCAATTTAGGCAATCTTCTGTGCATCCTCAATCATTTTTCAGGTTTAATTTTAAACCCTAAATGAGGTCGAGGCATACTGTTTTTGTCCACAGTAGTTCGGAACGGAACATCCTTGATACCACTTGCAAAAGGCCTGTCTTGTATTGATGATGGGAGAGTCCGTTGTGCAAAGCCTTTTCCAGCACATCCCAAAGATTCTCAACGGGGCTGAGGTCTGGACTCTGTGGAGGTCAATTCATGTGTGAAAATGATGGCTAACGCTCTCTGATCCACTCATTCACAATGTGAGCCCCATGAATCCTGGCATTGTCATCTTGGAACATGCCCATGCCATCAGGGAGGAAAAATTCCATTGATTTAAAGACCTGGTCATTCAGTATATTCAGGTAGTCAGCTACTTCATTCTTTGGGAACATAACATTACTGTACCTGACCAACCTCAGATCATAACCCTAACCCCCACAGGCTTGTAGGCACTAGGCATGATGAGTGCACCATTTCATCCGTCTCTCTTCTTACCCCGATGCACCCATCACTTTGGAACAGGGTAAGTCTGGACTTATCAGACCACATGACCTTCTTTCATTGCTCCATTCTCCAATCGTTTTGCAGCAAATTGAAGCCCTTTCTTTTCTGATTAGTCTCACTGATGAGTAGTTTTCTTGGAGCTAAACAACAGTTTAGTCCCAATCCCTCGAGTTCCCTTTACATTGTGCGTGTAGAAATGCTCTTACTTTCACGATTAAACATAGCCATTAATTCGCCTGTTGATTTCCTACGATCATCTAAGAGCTTGTTCCGACCACATTTGTTCCTCAAAGACAATGGTTCACCACTATCATTCAGGTTTTAATAATGTGTTGGATGGTTCGTAACCTGATTTTAGTAGTTTTTTTGCAATCTCCTTAGTTGCTTTCTTTGCTTGATGCAGGCCAATAATTTGACCCGTCTTAAACAGATTAACATCCTTTCCACGACCACAGGATATGTCTTCCGACATGGTTGTCTAAGAAATGAAAAGCTCCTCACTGCATCAGCTAGGGTTAAATAAGTTGGTGCCTGCTGAAACATATTCATTACTGCAGTAATTATCCAATTGAAGGCTCTGACCTATTTGCTTCGTTAAATCAAAGTGGCGCTTTATTTTGGACAGGCAGTGTATAAACAAAACAGTTGCAGACTGAACTCAATAACATTCTACAGGATCAGTGCAGACCATATGGTTTGACTGCTCACATCCTTGGACAAATACAGAAAGAACATCTTTGCCATTCAGCTGACTTTGTGACTTGCAAATTTTTATTGCCCCTTTGACTAAAGAAATACAAAGCTGCAACATCGCCATTTATCTGGCCAACTGCAATGAAATGAAAATGGTGTTTATGTTTTGGACACATTTTAATGAAAAATGTTGTTTGAATCTCTAAGTTGGGGCTTAGGCTAAGGCATGCTGTAAAATTTTCAACACAGAGCAGCACAGATGATTCATCATATTTCAAATTCTAAGCCACTTTGCATACAGTAGGTTTGGAACACTTAGTACATTAAGACATTACTACCTTGGGTCAAAAAAGCACCAAGAGGGAGGAGAGAAATAGATTTTTGTTTCAACTATAAAATTTTTGATCATAAATTACAGTTGATAGTGCACGATGGAGACAAAAATCCCTTGCACTCTAGTAAAACAATCCCCAACCCCCATCACTCAACTGTTATAAAAGGGTCTTGGCTATTTGTTGAGAAAAGAGAGCAGGATCAGTGAGAAAACTGTAGACGATTCCCCTCTGAGAGGTTAATATATATGTGAAGCCTGCAAATTAGAAATCGGGCTTCACCAGTGACGGTACCCCTGGAAAAGATTGAGAATGATTTGACCATAGAGACATGTTAAACTAAGGTGGGTCCTGTAATTAGCATCACAGATGTCTTCGAACTGTAATCAATCAGTCTGCCTATTTAAAGGTGAAAAGTGGTCACTGAGCTGTTTGGTATAATGGTGTGTATCACATTGACTATGGACCACAGAAAGCTCAGGAGAGAGTTGTCTCAGGAGATTAGAAACAAAATTCTAGACGAGGATGTTAAAGGTAAAGGCGATAAGACCATCTCCAAGCAGCTTGAGCAGCTGTTACTACAGTTGCACATATTATTCAGAAGTTTAAGGTTTGCAGGACTGTAGTCAACCTCTCTGGACATGGCTGGAAGAGGAAAATTGATGACAAGTTGAAGAGACGGATAGTATGAATGGTAACTAAAGAGCCCAGAACAATTTCCAAAGAGATTAGAGGTGAATTCCAAGCTCAAGGTACACCAGTGTCAGAATGCACCATCCCTCTCTGTTTGAGCCAAAGTGGACTTAATGGAAGACGACTGTGGAGGACACCACTCACCATCATAAAAAAAAGGGGGCTGGAATTTGCCAAAATGCATATTGATGAGTAAGAAATCCTCTGGGAAGATGTCCTTTTCACAGATGAAACCCAAACTGGACCTGTTTGGCAAGTCACATCAGCTCTAAAAATGAAGCATACAAAGAAACGAACACTGTGTAGTATGAAACATGGAAGAGGCTCTGTTATGTTCTGGGGCTGCTTTGCTGCATCTGGCACAGGGTGTCCTGAATCTGTGCATGGTACAATGAAATCTTAAGACCATCAAGAAATTCTGGAGGGAAATGTGCTGCCCAGTGACAGAAAGATTGGTCTTGGTCATGGGTCCTCCAATAGGATAATGACCCAAAACACAGCTAAAACACTCAAGAATGGGTAAGAACAAAACACTGGACTATTCTGGAGTGCCCAGATTCCAGGTTTTCCATTTTTTTGTAAAATAAATAATCAAGTAATTCAACTTTTATTTTTTCTTCTTTATGATTTATGGCTGGTTTTTTTTAGCCACAACACACAACAGACATTTCTGGCTTCTCTCTACTCCTAACTGTGGTTGTGTCGTTTCCATAGAGGTTTAGGATTTCATATCGCAGTGAAAAATGAACCACAGAGTAAAGAAATTGAGACAAGAGGCAGAAGAGTCCAGAAACTGCGTGTTTCCTGGACGTTCACCTGAAAAACTGCTTAATTCAACTCCATAGGTCAGGTTCATTATGAGGATACCACAGACCACATATAATTTTGAAGGCTTGGTTGAAGTTGTTGAAATGGTCATGAAAGAAGCCTGGAGCTGTAGCTGATCCAGTGCAGGTGGGAGAGGTGTAACTTAACAAGAGAAAAAGTTTCCAATACACAGTGTAATATTTTTGATTTGGCTAAAGGCTGTTGCAAGCAATAATTTATATATTTTTTTAGTTTTTTCTTGGATTTTTGTTGGTTTTATTAGACAGGTTAGTTGAGAGGGAGACAGGAAAGTTGGGAGAAGAATGGTGTGACGGCCTGCAGCAAAGGGTCGTGAGCTAGAATAGAACCCAGGCCGCTGTGTCGGGGACTATAGCTCCTGCTCATGGGTCGCCCGTTGAAGCAGTTGAGCTATCTGGGCGGCATAAGTAGTAATTTCAACATTTACAAAGTATGAATCCGTTCATGTGACTGATGTTATTCAAAACAGCAAATGCTTTTCATACATGGTGAATGGAAAAACGATCCTGGCTGTCTAACACTTCTCAGGCCTTTGTGACAAAAGAACTATTCATTTACAGGGCAGCCAAAATGCAATCAACAATATTCCCAGGCAGAAAGAACGTAACTATCTAGCACTTTGGGGGAGGTTTTTCCACTGCACAGAAGTTGTCTAAGCAGACAACAGATGGGAACACTTCTTGAATAAACCTCTGTCTCTGAAACAACCTATTCCCAGGAAAAATGGCATTTGGAAATGGTAAGATGAACTAATACTTATGAGAAAATATGTCAAGTAAGAATGCAAACTGCAAAAAAACTTTTAAGGAATTGTTGAAACTAAAGCAACAACTGCATTTTCTCAGAAAATGATTACAAGAGAATCTTCAGTTTTTAAAGAATCTGGGTAGAACAAACAGTTATTCTAAATGTCTCGCTTGAAGAGAAAAGTGATTTCCATAAAATATAATTTTAATCTTTGATTTGGCAAGGTTCTCTAATGAAAAGTTGGCCATCCGTCTGTTTTGCAGTTAATGGTTTGTATAAATGGTGACATTTTTGAGATTTTATTTTTAAAGAAAACATGTCCCTCAAGCCTTGGGGTTTAAACAGTTATGATGTACAGTACAGTCACTTTTCAATCTTAATTCTAAAATTCTTCTGTTCGAGAAATCAGAAGTTTCAATGAATTCCCCTCGCCCCCTGGTATCCCCACGATCCCCACAGAAGTGAGCTTCTAGGTCTAGCACTTTGGCGTAGAGCAGTTTGTTTGGGTAGTTAGTTCTGAGCATTTAGCTTCTAGCTCCTGCAGGCATGCTTCATGGTAGCAAATTGTTAGCACTTAGTTAGCTGTACCGACTTGGAGTTTGGCTTGCATTGCTGTGAGTGTCTGAAGGCTGGTTTAAAATGCGTCAAAATGCTTGTTAATTACACGGCATAGCATGGTATAGTCCAGTGGTTTCTCCAAGTTGGTAAAAGCGTTAACAGACCTGTCTTCGGCATCAGCGTTAACATAAGTCTTTGCATTAGTGGAAGCTCCAGTGACCTGGCTGTCAACAGCTTTTGCCTTGTTGGAAACTTGAGACTTCGGCATTGTGGTTCATTCACTTGCTAATATAGAGAACAGACACATTTTGTCAGCCTGTGTGCTGATATTTGCGGTATTATTGAGCTTTTGTTGGGACCTCGGAGAGGAGCACTGGCAAAACACGTATACTCCATCACATGTACCATAGTGCCCCCCGCTACTCACTGTTGGCACATGAATCAGAGGTGAACGAGTCACAGTAAGGCAGGTTTATTTGTTCAGTCCCCTTAAAACACAGAGATAAATCAACGTGCTTCACATAAGGCAATAAACAAACTAAGAAAACCAAACAATAAAAAAAAGGACTAAAAAGGTCTAAAGATGTATAATCTTTAAAAAGCCAAAATATAACATAATGACCTCAAACTATTACATAAATGACACAACCAAAGCATCATTCTTCATTCTGACAATACCTTCACAAACAATACCATGTTTGGACACAGTCACTCATCACCATCTAAAAGGAGAACCCAAATTCAAAGCTTGTAAGACATAAGCACAACATAAATCCTCGAGTGTGGCATGTGCACATCTTTGAGTAATGAGAAACATGCTGTCATGATCAGACAGATCTTTTCATCCTCTCGTCATCTGTATTAAGAGACAGCAGTGCATCACTGCATAAGATAAGCACGAGGCAAAGGAAGTGCTCACCTCCTTCATTCAATTCCTTTCAGATTATCCTGGAATGAGTGTGGCTAAAAGAGTTTTGAACTTCTCTCTGACCCCATATGACTATCCCATTGTCTCTTGTTTCTCCAAAAACACAAAGACAAAAAGGTGGTTCTTTCATTACGGAGCAGATGCTGCAGCATGATAGACAAACTTTGAAACTATTTATCTGAAATGACCAAAATCAGCTGTCGTGTTGTAAAACTAATAAGAGAGCTTAGTGCTTTGGAATACAACACCTTTTTTTGGTTTACAGATATTGCACATAATGCCAAATGAATAAAACGTTCCTGTTGAATGTGCATTGAAAAGTTTCAGTAAAAACAGGTAAGCTGACAATTACATAACTTCACATGACATTTTTATGCTTTTCTTTATTTCCTCCAGCAAGTCAGGCTTGTTAGGGGGCCATTGAGACATAAGTGGGAGAAACCATTCCATCTAATGTTAACACCACACAATCACCACACTGGGACACTGCTGCAGAATGTGTCTGCTGGGTTCCTCACCTTCAGGTCAAGAGGCCAACAGAACAAAGAGTCTCCAGTGCCCAAGAAAAAACAAGTTACATCACTGGTACGCTGTTGTTGCTATGTGGAAAAAGAGTTCCGTAAACAATGCTTCTGTGTTTCCTCAGACGACATATTGTCAACAATGTCAGTCAAACTACCCATTAAATATTTCCAATGACATATGTCAGTTCTTTGATCTACTCATTTTGCTTTGTTCAATTCTAATTCACTTATGCTCCAAATGATTTTTGTTCCAAACAATGGAAACAAGCAGTGGGTCCCGTGATCTAATGTAAACAGAAGGATTACACGAGTTGTAAACAGAAAACCGGCATCTGTTAGGCCAAAGTTTTCACATTTACAGTGTTTATACTTAATCTGAGCAGTTGAGGAATATATTCTACATGCATGGATATAGACAAGGAAGTAGTTAAAGCTTGTAATCATGCCTGAGATCACACCCTAAGCTAATAACTCTTAATGGCTGGCAAAAAAAAGAAAAAAAGATCGGGCCTCTAAATGTTGATTCAAGTGGCTTTTGTTTTGTGCCCTGTGACACAACTGTTTTACATCCCAGTGTCACGAAATGCCTCTTTGAAGCAATGCCACATGGCCAACTGTGCTTACGCAAACCAAGGAGAACTATTCTAAAGGGATAGTGAATAATCCACATTCTTCCCCTGCAGTACTGTTTGTCCCAGCTACTGGTTTGTACAGTGGTGAGGAGACGGCCGTCGCCTGGCCTGCATTCACTGTATGACAGGAGACGCCACCTGGTAGCCATCACCAGCTTAAGCCACCAGACCTCTTGATGAACTGCCAGGACATGAAGTCTGCCACTCTGAGAACTGGAGAATGCCTCGGCGCATACTGTGCCCCTCATTATGGAAAATATGGAACAGTTTATTTCACTCCCACACGTGACCAAGTTTAACGGAGTTGCAGATCATTATCTACTATATTATTTTGAAATTCAAATCCACGGTAACTCGTGCTAGGCCTAGGTGTCCAAGCTTACGATGCCATTCATTCAATGGTAAATCTATAAAAGCTTAGATACATGATCAGACATGTCACTCTGATTCCTGTCCATTTTCAGACTTTGTCATTAATTATTTAGCTCAAATAAGTTCAGCAAGAAAGCCATTGCTAAGAGGTCAGAATAAGAGAAAGAGGCTTGCCTGGGCCATAAAACACCACCAGTGGACTACTGGAGACTGGAAGAAGATATTATGGACTGATGAATCAAAATTTGAAAGCTTTGGTTCATCACACAGGACTTTTGTATGCTGCCAAGTAGGAGAAAGGATGGTTTCTCAGTGTGTGACATCAACCTTCAAACATGGAGGAGAAAGTGTGATGGTCTGGGGGTGTTTTGCTGGATCCAGGGTAGGTGACTTGTGCAGAGTGAGAGGAACCCTGAACCAAAATGGCTACCACAGAATTCTGCAGCGCCATGCAGTACCCTCTGGTATGTTTCTAGTTGGTCAGGGGTTCATCCTACAGCAAGATAATGATCCAAAACATTAAGTCCAAGCTATGCCAGAATTAGCTTAGAAAAAAAGAATGAGATGGTCAGCTTGAAACATGAAGTGTCCAGCACAGTCTCCAGACTGAAACCCCATGGAGCTGGTTTGCGATTAACTGGACAGAAGAGTGAAAGCAGAGCAACCTACAGGTGCCACATATTTATGGGAACTTCTGCAACAGATTTAGGAAGAACTTTCTGAAGAATATTTGATTTCCAATGTGGAAAGAATGCCACAGGTGTGTTCAGCTGTTATATCTGCCAAAGGTGGCTACTTTGATGAGTCAAAAGTTTAGCATACATTTTAGTTTCTAAATTGTTTTTTTTATTTACTTCATGTGTTTATTTGTTATATGCTTTCATTTCAGAGTACATTGACACATAAACATGCATAATTTCCAGTAAAAAAAAAAAAAAAGGGAAAAATTGTTGGTGTTCTAAAATTTTTGGACGGGTAGTGTATATATTATTTATTACCAGTTCCACTATGGTATTATGATGGTCCAACATACAAAGTGAAGTGTTACTAGGAATGTCCTGAACCATTTTAAAAAATCTGGATCAGCCGCCCGTATAGCTCATCGGGTTAAGCAGGCGACCCATGTACAGGGGCTGGTCTCCGACGCAGCGGCCCGGGTTCGATTCCTGCCCGCGGCCCTTTGCTGTATGTCTTCCCCCTACTCTTCTCCCCATTTCCTGTCACTCTTCACTGCGACTATCACAATAAAAAGGCAAAAAAAATAAATAATTAAAAATCTGGATCAGGGCCAATCAATGCATCTTCAAACCCATCAGCATCAGCTTTACTAAATACGAACCTAATCCTGATCATTTGTTGATGATCCACTGTCACAGCTGTCGTAAAAGAAAGAGCACAATTTGTTGTGGGACATCGCTAGCATCAGTAGCACCCATTTGCTTTTTAATCCCCTCGTGCTTTGTTTTTTGCGACGACCTTTAAAAATAAATCCCACCTATCATTCTGGAATTCACCATTGTTTCGTTTTCTTTTCTTGTTATGGTCTGGTTACTCTAGACAGCTGGGTCGTAACAAAGCCAAACTGACAGCAAAATGTGTAAAATTCAAAATGAGGGGCTTCTGAGCTGACAGGTGGAAGAGGTTACAGTTAATGGAGATTATATAATTCAAAGTTTTGAGATAGAAGCCCTGGAATCCACTGGCTCCTGCTTTCACCTCCTGCCTTTCCTGTAATTGAACCCATGAGCACTCTGCTCACGGTTTGGCCCCTGTGGTCACTGTTTTATTACAGTATGTTTTTCCTGAGTATTTACGGAGGACAGAAAACGCCTGTGAGCATATTCAGCTTAACACTTTTTGTTTTCCCGGCTCCCGTTTATTGAAGATAGATGGCTACTGCAATTAGCCCAGCAGGGTGTTTAACTTTGTTCTAGAGGGCAAAGGAAAATTCTATTCAATGAAATGTGTGAACTTTCCGAGGAAGTCATATAAAGGCGCTTTGCTTAAAGTTTAGTGAGTACTTCTAATGTTAAGAGGAGCCTTGCATTCTTCACACAGACCCTGATGAGACATGGTTATTGGGTAAATGGTGTTCAAAGAAGCGGTTTGGGAAGGAAAAAACAGCATGATACTAAAGGCATAAAATGGCATTCAGATGGACCATCGTATACTAGCATTTAATGATAGAGTCCAGGAGCAGAGGAAAGCGACGTCTCTGGGAAGCATGGCTGGAGAGTGAGATGTGACTCACAGAGCAGTTACGGCAGTGAGAAAATCCAGGGAGGCAAATTATCTTCATTTTTCCAATAGACACTGACGCACATCAATGACTTAAAGTTAAGATTTACAGAGAGGTCAGCAAGCAGTATGCACCATCAGACTTTGTACTTTAGTCAGAAATATCTCAGAATAGTAAAAATAACATTTAGACAGGACCTGAGTCAAAAATAATGACAAAAATAGAGCAAACATTCATGTCGTTTTAAAGGCAACACCTGTAAACTTTCTGCTGTAGCAAGCTGAGCAGCAAATTTAACTACATTTTAGTGTGACTCAGTTATATCTAACAAATCATAAATGAAAATAATTAGCCTAACTAGTTTGACATTCAATAGTTTCTCCTTGATCGTAATCATCCCAAAACTATAAAATATAATAAGTCACTGAGAACAGAATTATTTGGTAATTCAACTCAATCTGAATGTCATGATCATCACATTCATTTGCTATTTTATGCTGACAGCATCAGCAGATACATGTGATGGAGCTATACAAATATTGGAGCTAACTGCTGCATTATGGAAAGTTACTGCAGTGATTTTTGACAAATGAGTGAAATCAAGAGACAGACCATGTCTAGGATCTAATCAGATTTTAGAAACTGTCAGACAATTAAGACCTTGCAGCAAACTAAACATGAAGGCAGGCTGTTATCTTTCCAATATTCTTGTACAATTAGGTCCACTGGCTTATTAGTCCCATATGTTTCTTACAAATCAAACAAAGAAAGGAAATTCAAAGCACATGTCAAGATGCATGACAACAACAAAAAAAACCTTGCACTGAGTAAAAAGGAAATTGCAAAGCAATGACCCTTTCTTAAGAATGGCCAGCAACATTCACAGAACACAGCAAGAAAAAGAAGCACCGTATAACCAAAGATTTTGCAAGAACACTGACACATCAACACAATAGCAGACCATACCATAATTATGTAAGCTATTGGAATTTGAAGAAAGTCATGTCTTAGCTGTTGTCCAAACCGCAGTTCCCATGATACAGAGATGATGATGAGCAGGACAAGCTGAACTGTCTCATTTGTTCGTCTGATTCGTCTGAAGTGAGAATAAGTGAGGGATGTGTTCCAAACATTTGGCTGGAGGGACACAAGGAGCCTGAGCTTTTTCAAATAAAAGGCAAAGCTGGTGGTGTGACATTATGTAAGATTTTGGTAGATCAAGGAAAACATGTCGATCTTTGTTTTTGGTTTTGATTCGTGATCTCCACCAGATTGCAGCTTTGTGTTTCCAGACATTACTTTATTTCATACAACTGGAAAACAGTGTAACCCTTAACCCTCTGAACCCCAAGCAATTTCTGGTCATTTTCTGCTCATGTTTTCACTGTGGGATCATTATTCTCTGGCAAGAAGTAGAATTCAAAAAATGGCTCTTTGTGCAATATAACAAAGTTAGAATGCCATAAATCATAACAAAAAAAGAAAGTTGATTTTCTTTAAATATTTATTTTTAAAAAAATTGGAAAAAACCTGGAATCATCATGGACAACATTTTTCCAAGTCCCCACAGTTGTTACTAATACTGGGAAAAAATGATGAGTTTGTTTCCCTATCTGCTTTGTGTTAAAACAGTCTGCAGTTCAGCTGAGAAGTTATTAATCTTATAGAATCTAACTGCTAGTATATATTTGGCAAAATTTTTAAATTAGACATGTAGAATGAAATGATTAAGTATCACAACTCTAAGCTTAAAAGCTTGATTAAGTTTCCGGACGGTATGACATTATCATCGCATTACTGCGGGTATGAAATTGTAAATAGTCTTCCATAAAGTTAAGAAATGCAACAGGAGAAGTTGAAATAAGTTCAACAGAAAATTGTCAGTAGTCAGCAGTCAAAAGGTATGCAGCAGAGTCTGAAAGTACTTAAACATATTAAAACATCCCTCTACGGTGCCACAAGTGGTCAGACACTCCAAAGGCTATCTTTATGGTAAAAATATAGATTTCTCAAGACTTGAAAAAAGCAGCTCAGTGTTGTTGTTAAAAGCTACCTACTGTACTTTGGATTTGTATTGTCAATGTTATTTATCATCTATAAACATGCAAAAGCATCTCAATCCTTGCCTTTTCCAGACAGTTCACTTTTGTTCATGTGGAGAAGGGAAAAGCCTTTAAGCTCAAATAAAAACTGACAGGAATGTTCTGATTCAGCTATGTCTCAGTTATGCACAATTCCCCGTATTACAGCATGCACACTGCACGGCAATCATTACACACAGACTCAACAGACATTTAATGCCCAATGCATACTCCAGTGCCCCCCAAACCCTACAACTAAACCTTTGGCCTAATCTCCAAAAGCACCTCCTTTAAATTGGCAGGGCTGGCAGCTCCTCAGGGCAGCTCTGATAAAACAAAAACTCCACAGAGAGGAGACTTGAGAAAAATTTCCTGATGAAGTTTCATATTTGAAAATGGCAAAAATCAATTTAAGCGTAGTGGCTCATCAGGCATCATTTTGACCCTCATCCAGTGACTGGCATGTTGGAATTTTAAAACGGAAGACAATACAGAAGCAGGAACTTGCAGTAACAACGGTCAATAATGGCAGCATGCAAAGACACCATACCATGCTCAGCAGCAGATTGTTCACGTTGGTTCCAACCACCAGCTAACATTTGAAGGTCAACACTGACTGGCCCAAAGGTTGTTTTTCATCTTCCACAGACAGAGGTGTTCAAAGCTTGGCTCCAAATTCCAAATGTAATGATCCCACTGAGGGCTCAGGTGTTTGCTTCCAGGAGTTTGTATCCCTTAAATTCCGTGTACTACACTACAAAAATCACTGAGCTAATCATTAAGTCTTATGTGATAGAGATCACTGTATAGAGCTCCTTTATACCAAACTCAAAAAGGCACAATGACTCAGATCAAACTTGCTCTGAAAAGAAAAGCTGCAACATTAATGAGTAATGTATGTTTGGTGTATTGTAATGTTTCCTATGCTTTTCAATCTACAGTTTGCAAATTACTTTAAAACATGTGAATTGCCAGTGTTGTCTGTGCTATATCATATGTTGTGAGAAAATAGAAGCAGACATTTCCTCGTGCTATTCATAAAAGTCACAAGCATATCACTTCATTTCCTTGCTTTGCAGTTCTCTAGTGGGTAACGGTACACCATTTCAACCACTTTAAAAACACAGTGCATGTGTTATGGCTAAATGTTAAGGCCTTACACATGCAAACAGCATATTCAGACTTGGCCTTCCTTCCTACTTAATGCAAAATATATTTTGGTCAAATATTATCCTGAAGATTACAGTAGGCCTTTCTCCTTTACCGAACACCGCTTTGAAATTTTATGCTGACAGGCTTAGCGGAAAACATTCCTGTTTCAACATCTGCCAAAAAAGGGTAGCATCAAGAGAATACTTAACCTACAATTAAGAGTACTTACAGACTTCACGTATTTCTTGGCATGTGAAGCCCAAATTTACTGAAGAAATGGTCCGCCCCAAGGACATAGTAAAATCTGTCATTAACACGATAATTACAAAGTGAAAGCACAGAAGGAAATCATCTGCAGCTGGTTTAAAGTGCAAAACAGGTAGTCAAATGTTTTAATTCTGCATTGCTGAATACATATAAATTAAATACAGTTAAGACACTCCAGGAGTTCACAATATCAAAGACTAACGAGGTACATGCACCGGAGGTGCAACAGGTTCAGACAGTAGCCTTTGTTTTGTCTCCTCCGCTCCATATGTTGCTCTTCAAGGCAGAGGCAACAAAAAATACTGCCCAAAAACCATCAACGCCTGACAAAGAAAGGAGAAATGTGGGCAGCATGAGTGAAAGTTAGATGAGTGGAGAGGTGGAGGGGGTCAAGGGAGGAGGGCTGAGAAAGGTCCTCCACCCAGAAGTTGGGAGAGGGTCAGCACGGCGACTGGTGCAAGAAGGAGGGGAGGACCCATATGCAGAATATTTAAGACGCTCAGGCAGAGGAGGGCTTCACCGAGAAAGTAAGACAGAGCCTGGGTGAGCAGCTGGTCAAAGGAGAGCTCCACTTCAACTGGTCCACACCTCTGTCTTTCTGATAGCTTCAGCAAAATCATCTACAGGGCCTGACTGCTTTTGAAAACCAAGAGCAATCAAAAAATCTGAGATTGTGTGAAGATCTTGAAGTTTCATATTTGAAAATGGCAAAAATAAATTTGAGCGTAGTGGCTCTGGGGCTCACACTGCTCTTGCTCGCAGAAACTTGGGCCCAGAATCCCAGGAAGAGACTGGCGCCTCCAAAGCCACCCAAGGCTCAGTGCTGCGATGAGCTGCGTTCTCTCAAAGTTCAGGTGGCCAATCTGACCAGCCTCCTCGAGGAGCTGAGTCGCAAGCAGGAGACAGACTTGATGAATGTTGTGAGGCAAATAATGGACCTGGACCAGCAGAACCGGCAGCAAGAAGCCCGGGTCACGGAGGCAGAGAGCAAGTACTCAGAGATCAACAACCGTGTGGAGATCATGCAGCTGCAAACCCTCCAGTCTGCCCCTCAGACTTCATCAGGTGAGCATCAACACTATTACCTGCTGTCACCAGAGTAGAAAATGAATGACATACTAGTTTAAGTTTTGCATGCAGCATTTTGATATCGTCGGTTCTCAGAAATTGCAGGAATAAGTTCAAGTTTAGCTTTAGTGTTTGCAAGTTTATGTTTAAGTAACCTGCATTAACAAATTAGTTCTTAGAAGATGTGACAAAATATTTTTACAAGGGGGAAAAAAACCTTCAGTGATTCTTGTGCATTTCTCAAATCTTTTGAACAGTTGCAGTGAACATTCCTTTTTTTGTTGGTAAAAGTAAAGATTTTAGCACCAAACATACCACCATTTTTAACTAAAATTTTCCATATGTTTTGAATTGTGTACGTGTAATATTTTACAAAAGCCTCTTTTCAATGTGAAAAGTGCTATTTTTTTTTTAAATTGACAAACACACTCAATAATTTGCAAGAATCAAAAACCATCATTTCACTGGAATGTGAACAGTTCTCACATGAGTAAACCATTCTGCACACATAAAATTATACATTTATTTTCACTGCAAAATACTATAAGTAGCCATGTTCATTGCTTTGTAGGTCCTAGAGAACTGCTGTGAATCAGTTGTGAGGTAGACAACGGTGCACATTATATACACCACCAGTAAAAAGCATTCATTTGGAGCCACAGAGTCCCAGCTGCAGGGCTGTCAATAAAGATTTTGATCAAAGCCCTATCCTTTCCACCATGACACACCCCTACTCACACTGAACCTGAAGTGGTTAACCAGGCATTACGTTGTTTATTATTTCAATACCTTAGCTGTGTGGTCGAGCAGGGCCACATTTATGACACTGGCAAAGAGAACACAGAGTCCTTTATAAAACTTCAGCAAATCAGAGAGAGAGTAGCAGAGCAGGAAGGGACGCAAAGATTAGACGAAGTGGAAAGTTTCCATATCTCATCCCATTAATGGCAGACGGTGACGGGTAAAATGGGAAACTGTGCAAAGTCAGAACATGCTGTGCATGTCATCTCCTGTTTAAATCTTTTGGCTTTTGGCAGGAGGTAAAAGGTCATTTGTTTGCATCTGTCCAATCACTCAGATACCCATAAAGCAGTATTTTACGGCATTTACATTTTTTAAATGCTCATTAAAGTGCATATGGCTTTTGGATAAGTTAGGGTATTCTTTTTTCCAGATGCCACATATGACTGTGCAGCACTCTACAGCAAGAGCTACAAGATCTCTGGCGAGTACAAACTGCCTAAAGATGAGTTTCTGGGTACACCTGAGCTCAGCGTAAGTGACACTTGAATCGTGTGTATATCATGTCTTCTTTCTGTATTTTTTCCCCTCTGCATTGAAATACAGCCTGGTAAAAGTTTGTGTTTTTGTTTTAGGTGTTCTGTGATATGGAGACCAATGGAGGTGGCTGGACTCTGATTCAAAGGCGCAAGATTGGCCTGACATCCTTTAACCGTGACTGGAAGCAATACAAAAGTGGATTTGGATCCATCCGTGGAGACTTCTGGCTGGGCAATGACCACATCTTCCGCCTAACAAGGCAGCCCAGTACGCTCAGGATTGAGCTGGAGGTACGTATTGGAAAGTGTGGCAGTCTAGTGTAGGTTTGGCCTGAAACATTAAAGAGCAAAAACTACGAAAGCATGCATAAACCATTTCATAGCCTTTACCTAAAAATACTCACCAAAAATAGAAAATCATAATAAATCAAACTAACTTTACGAGGTGTGAGGCAGACCATGAGACCCAATACTGTGAGTTTTTCTATTTCTAAATCATGTTATATGTGTTTTCCGACACAGGACTGGGAGGGAGAGACACGCTATGCTGAGTATGGCTTTTTCACTGTGGGTAATGAGCTCAACAGCTACAAGCTCTTCCTTGCCAACTATAGTGGAAACGCTGGAGACTCCTTGCGCTACCACAACAACACCAACTTCAGCACCAACAACAAGGACAATGACAAATGTGTGGATCACTGTGCTTCCCTGCGCAAAGGTAAACTATGAGTGCAAACCAATTGAAAACAATTCATGGAGTCACTTACAGTAGATAACACACGCAGTTATTTTCCTCCAACTAACACGAAGGCTCATTCTTTTCCCTCCCTTCTTCCCAGGTGGCTACTGGTACAACTGCTGCACTGACTCAAATCTGAATGGCGTATTTTACCGCTACGGTGAGCACACAAAGAACTCCGATGGAATCTCTTGGTACGGCTGGCACGGGTCCAATTACTCCCTCAAGAAAGTGGAGATGAAGGTCCGACCAATGGGTTTTCAACCATAAGTGGTTGAAAACAGCTGTCCGTCCTGGATCAAGATCACACGCATGAATACTGAGAGATCTCACTAATACCTGTTCAACAAAATTGTGGCTTTCCCTTGACTGAGTGAGGATTGAAATTGCTGTTTGTGATGGTTGGTCACATTTCAGTCAGATGAATGTGTAATGTTTTTGCCATGTTGTGATTGTAAATTGTAGTTCTTTTTTGTGTATTTATCAGTAAAATATTTTATTTTTTAAAAGCTTTGATAGATGCTCTTTTACCACTGTCCCCTAGAGGTTACTGGATTGAGATTCTTTCTCTCATTTGTCTTGAAGGCAGTAGGATTTATATTCAGTTAACGCAAGCAACAATAAGCACTAAGGACTGGTCGATCTTTGAGAGTTGCTGGGTTGGGACCAACTACCAAAAGTATTTCCTTGTTGCTGCATTGTTTTTTTGGTAAAACCTTAACTATTCATGATGAAAATGTGTAATATGTAAAATGTGTACAGCTCTGTAATTACGTTGTTTTATGTGACAGAACATTAAAAAAATATTTTTTAAAAGAAACACAGTGCCCAGCCTTTCTCAAACACATCATTCTACATTTTTCTCTTCACCTCTCTGGCTAAAGAGCATAGCTGCAATGTGACAAACTGAAAGGGCTCTGGAAGCAAGTCAAGGCCTCGTGTCCATTCATGTTCAATAATGGCTACATATTTGCCTTGAGCCACAGACCCCTGACTCTTAGGTCATCCCCTGACATCCTGGCCAAAGGTCCCAAGGCACCTAAGCCAAATGTAGGAATGAAGACCACACACACACTTCCTACTCTACCAGCTAGCTAAACGTCCCCAGGTTTACTACCTTAAAAACAATTACAACATGTTGCTATGCTTAAAGCCAACACAGAATTCCTCAGAGCTTCAACTACCTACAGACAGACAGGCACAGTGGTCAGATTCACTTCCTTTGGCAAGGTGACAAATTCAGCCAGAGCAAACATCTAACTCCAGCCTGACATTTCCCTTCAGAAGAAATCAGCCAAGTAGAAAAAGGGGTATTCAAAAAAGACTTTGGATGATGACAAATGACAAGGTCTTTCTATTTCAAGAGCCCAAAGAATTAAAATTTATGTCCTCAACAATAAAAACAGAACTTTAACAGTGGTCAACAGTAAGTGCAACTGTGGGAGTCCAGTAGCCTAGCCCTGCTAGACCCATGTTCTGAAGGCACAAGGGTCTAGGCACGCTCGACAGGGAGTTTCCGGTTGTTTCTGTCAGAATCGTCGCGCCTCTGTCGTCACTTAGTTACGCCCGCCTTCTGACTCTACATTTCATGGTGATTCGTCCGGCCAGTTTTAGGAGAATCCAGCCTCGAGCCTTATGGAGGGTAACTAGACCCACCCTGGCAGAGAATTAAATTCGTTGCCGTGGGTTGTCTAGCGCGACTAGGCTAGGAGTCCAGGTATTATTGACATAAATTTTGCCTCCATAAAAGGAGTTCTAATGACTAGCATGCTTTATGAAAACTCAGCTGCTGTGAAAGGAATAGATTTTTTTTTTTCAGGGGATTTAAACTTCAGTGAACACAGCTTCCCAAAGTGGCATTCATCATTAAATTATGTTGTTTTGTGAATGGGAGCTGACCCGTTTGCACCTTCAGCAAAAAGTGAACCCACCTAAAAACGCATATATTATGTTAAATGCCAACTCCAAGGATCTGGATTATGGCATAATAAATTGGAATACAAAGATCCTGCAATAAATACAACCTCTGGAGGAGTTGTGGATTCACCTCTCAGGTCATATTTGAGGCTACAGTTTGTGATGCAGTATGTTTACATGGGACCTTTAATTCCTCTTTAATTCGGAATAAAGGTTAATTCCACTTTAAAATCTCCTTGTAAACACTTAATTCCGAATTAAAAAGGTATTTCCGAATAAACTTAATTCCGAATAAACTACCTGGTTTATTCCGATGTTAATTCCGAAAAAACTAGTTCCCGTGTACATTCTCTACATGCATACAGTTAATTCCGCATTAGTTAATTCCGGTCATTCTGTGCATGCTTGGCTCCTCACGTAGTGATGACGTAGCGACGTACACGTTCTGCAACCTTTGTCTAGTTGCTGTTTCAAAACGACATTAAAAAACAAAGCAAAAAGCATGCTTATTAGTTGTATCTCCATGCTGTTGGGAAAAAGAAATGCCGCAGCAAATGGAGTTTGTTTTCATTTCGGTAAACACCAGTGTTTCCACTCCTATATGACCGACGAGGCGGGTCGCCTCGCTGGTATAGGCCACCGCCTCATTACAATTTTGCCGACATTGCCGCCTCACTGGTCCGCACCAAAAAAAAAAAAAAAAAAAAGTAATAAGTAATGCTAAATATTAGAAAGCATTGACACATAAGTCCGGTATATTCGCCGCTGAAATCAACAAGTCAGAATGGCAGCCTTTTCTCGCCGTGGGTGAAGACAGCAAGGCACATCTGCGTTGGTCGGTAACACTCAGAGCAAGGCACATCTGCGTTGGTCGGTAACACTCAGTTCTCGTATGACATCCCGCAAGTTCGTGTTTCAAATGTCAGTCGTTCTGATTGGCGAACAACGAGCATGGCGGACAAAAAGCGGCAGCGCTCCATGGTTTCATTTTTCGGGGCTAAAAGCAGGTGTGCATCACAGACATATGTCAAATTAAGTATCAAAACTATCGCATGTCATCAAAATAAAGTGAGCAACGCAGTGTAGACATCGATCTCGCTTCCTTTACTGAGTTTGCTTACTGTTTTGTTGTCCGCGGCGATACGAATTGACAGTGACTGCAAAAATGGCTCCCGTTAAAACATTTAGGCACGACAAAACCCGTTCTCACGAACGAGACAAACGATTCCAACGGAATATAAAGTTCCTAGTTTCTTTTGATAAAATGATTTATAGAGTGCCCGAAATTATAACATTCAATGGCAAAACAAATTCGGTGTTCAAATTCTAGTTCTGTGTTCAAAAAGGTAACAGTTTTGAAAACAGAACTAACTCCTTCAGAAAACCAGTTGTTAACCCAGAGTTGAAGTTTTCTTTCACATTTTTAAGTAAAATGAAGGTCATGACATAACCTTTTTATTATAAATAAAAATGAAGTGGGAATTTGGTACCTAACATGTAGTTGTTTTTAGAAAAAAAGTAAAAGTCACCACTTGATTCCAGATTCAAGTCCTTTGTCATCTTTTTCAAATTTGTAAAAAGAACTGATGTGGCATTTTGGAATGGCTTGTGGAAATCTGACCAGAATATAATAGACTGGACTAGTTGACATGTTTTGATCGCAAGGACAAGTGGGTTTATATTTGTCATATTTTCTCCCTATCATTAATTTTTAGAAAAGAAACATGAAAATTTTATTTAATTTAGTTTTTGGAAATGGCTACAAATACAACAAAATGTGCTCCAAATTGTGCCAGAATGCCCCATTTTGCATCTTGATTTTCAAAATTTTTTTTTTGGGGGGGGGGGGGGGGGGGGGGGGCATGCCCCCAGACCCCCCTAGTTGCTTCACACCTCCGGTGCAACCCACCCCTTGGCAGCCATTTCAACCCAGGGGAAACACTGAACACGGATACGTCACGTCCACTCCCTGACCAATCAGAATACTTTTCAACGCCCAAGCGTTAAAGCGGATTTAAGGAAGGGGAAAAAACATGCGGTCCATGTAAACCTTAATTTGGAATTAATATTTCCATGTAAGCTCGAAGCACAAAACTTTAATTCCGAATGATTTAATTCCAAATAAAAAACTCCATGTAACCATACCCATGTTGTTAAACAGAATTGCATTATATTGTTTTACTGCTATTTAGTAGTAGAACAGTAGTAGTAGTACAGACTTATGTTTTTTATGTAAAGTGCAAGCCAAGTAAGAACTGAATAAAATATCCAACGGTCAGCAAAGCTAGTACTGTTCTATTCATGCCATTAAGTTAGTTTGAGAGGTAAAACACAAGGCACTGGCTGGCCAAAAAAGATGAGATTTTGCTTAACTGCTTGCAGCCTTCTGTACATCTGAACATATTAAACTTTATTTAAAATTCCATTTCCAAGAATTTCCATGGCGCCCAGTAACATTATGGCTACACGTATATTATTGACATATGGTGCAGATGCAACAATGTCTACCTCTGCTTGTTACGGTGGTGATGACACCACCAAATTTATATTTACCCCGTTAATGAAGAAACATTTAACTTTAACAAACCTAAATGTTAGCCATAATGTAGTTGTTGCCCTCATCATCATTCAGTCAGATTAACCAAAATTATAAACAGACAAAGAGAACCAACTGACTGTCACACAAATCCATAAAGACACTGCATGATGTACCAAGAACACTATGAGCCAAATAGTCAATTAACAGCATATTTCTGTTGACAGCATTTATGGGGAAAACGTGGCAAAATTCCTGGTCATACCTTCAGCTATGGGGCCTGAGAGCAGTCAAGCCACTATTATATAACTATTTTGTGGATTTTTAAAAAAAAAATCCATGCTAATTACAACTCATTGTAAGACTCAATCAGATTTATCACCACAAATGTATACTAAAGGTCCATAAGAAAGAGTATGAAGAAGACAGTCCACTACAACACAATGACTCGTCAGGTACTAAAATAGAAACGATGATATGACGCATTTTGTCTAATAGAGCCACGACTCAGTAAAAGCAGGCTTTCACAGTGCTCTTTGCACACTAGCAGCAAGATCTTTTATGGGAAATCCTGGAGGGGTGAGAACCAGATGGGGATATTGAAAACACCAGAGTACCAGCTCCCATCATTCATCATCATCAAGGCTCCTGAGAAATTGAAAACAGGCCCCAGAGAAACACAAGTCCAGACACTCATAGATGAAAAGGAGGCAAGCGTCCAATTAGATGCCTGGAAAACAGATTTCTCCATGCCATGCCAAAGGCAGAGAAATAAAGAAGGAAGAGAAAAAGAGATGGAAAAGATGACTGAAGATATCAAAGGGTTATGGGACAGGAGGATGTGCATAACGCAATTTCTATGTCTATTTACTAGATGAAAAATTGACTTTGAGAGGGTTGTATAATATTTGTTTGGAGCAATAACTTCAAATGTAATAACTGCTAATCACCAAGAACCCATCAAATAAGAGCTAAATAACTACAGGGAACCATTAAATACAGTGAGTTTTTTCTTTGCCTTGCACATGAAAATAAATGAGTGCTCATTGCTTTAAAGTCGCACAGATTCACATTTGTAAAGGTCATGGTTGTTTTTCATTAAAACAACGTGAATGCTTGCTGGATTTTCAGACCTCCTACCTGATGAGAGATTCCAGGATGAGAGGAGAAGGCCCTTTCTGAAACTCCAGTTCTTTGTAATGCAGTGCCTTGGCGTAGGCACGGCATTTGGCAGCCCTCTCGCCAAGCAGCACGATGCCATTATCATCTCTGAGGGGTAAGGGGCCCTAGAAAAGAACACAAATTTATAAAATAACGTTTTTCCCTAAAAAAAAAAAATCTGGAATGTATGCCTGTACCCTCTCCTGTTCTTGATTGGCAATGAGTAGTTCATGCCCTTCTTCTCACTGGCCCTGAATAGCATACTTGTATTGTGTATTTCTACTGAGGCCTCACAGCAAAGGCTCCCTGCTGAAATGCTATATCATGACCCAAACTAGCAGTCTCAGCTCTCAATGTAACAGTACCGTCACTAATTAGCTCCACGTGTGTGGTCAAACAGCGGTAAAGAGATAAAATCCCATTTTGAAATGCTTTCTCTCCTAATGTTTAAGTTGCTTTAAGAAACAAAGTACGGCTAGGCTTTAAGTGTTCTGTCTGAGGCTTCTGTCCCTGCTTATATTGTAACAGCTGGTAACAGTTCAATGTTCTCTGGTCAGCTTTGTTACTGCGATCTTCGGTTGAAAGGTAAAATGTATTGCAGTTTGGGCAAACATCCGACCTACAACACAACACCTACTAAAACAAAGCCTTTTAAAGTACTGTGCCACAGCTGCTCATGGCACAGCGTCAATCAAGCATCCAAACTGAAGTGCTGAAGCTAAGGGATTAGTAGCTCCATAAAACATTAAAGCAAATGAGCATCTGTTTCCCTGGTTGTCTTTCCTGGCAGATTGAAAACACTGGATGTTTTCCTGCACACCTTAGCCTGAAGACATTGAGCCAAGCGAAACAGAATCATTGCTTCCACCAAAACTGCATCACAACGGATAAGGTTTGAATTACTGCTACTGCTGCTTTGCCAGTAAGTACAGTCTTTTTCCACGTACTGTGAGATCAACAAGTATTTAGAACACCTTAATACATCCCAAAATTGCCACCAATTTTCACTGGAGCAAAGTTTTGCCTATTTATAAAAATCGATTTAAATGTACCTTGTCAACGCAATAAAATGTGCAAATGGTGAAGACATCAGCATATTGTCTAAATGTAATGTCAAGTCATCACTGAGTCACTGACGGAAGCTCTGGACAAAATCAATACCTCGAATTTAGAACAATTTGAATATCATTTTGAAAATGGAGCTTAAGATATACACCTGCAAGAACCTTAATGAAAACTGACATGGGCAAGTCTTCAGATTAAATTGTATCATAGTAAGTCCGTGGTTTACTGCTAACCTTGTCACTGTGCTCCATGAACTCTGCCAAGTTGAGCAGAGTCTGTGTGACCTCAGCGATGTCTTGAGATGTGAGCGCTAACTCGATGCTGCGGATGAGCTCGTCTTGCTGGTCCTCACTCAGCTCAGACCAACAGGACAGGAAAGCTGCATTAAACAGATCTCTGTGGAACACAGAAACAGAATTTACACAGTAAAACAAAGAAGCACAGTGTGTGACAGAAAAGTGAAGTTTTCCATAAGTAGGCTACAGAATTTGGGATACCAGCAAATCAGTAGCATGAGCTTGTTAAAAAGGACGACTGTATCGTCAAACTGCTTAACAGCTTAGCTCATTGAGCATTTGTACTGTTTTTCACAAACTATCTGCTTCCCATGTGCAGCTACACACAGTAAGAATTGGAGATGCAAAGTACAAAGACAGAGCCTCAAATTATTTTATGTTGTCAAGTTTTAGGAAATTATGTGAATGGTCTCAGCCATTGTGGTTTATCACAGTTGTGGAGCAATAAAGAAGTCAGACAAGTATAAAAGAGGACTCCAAGGAGGAGGAAGTGAGCTAGAAAGCTAGACATGACAGCAGTAGTGTACCTGGCAAGAGGGATGTAGGTCTGAGCCAGTGACCAGCACGATCGCAGGGCTGGGGAAGATGATTCTTTGAGCAGCACAACACTCAAGCGTCTCAGCCACTCCAGCCAGTCATCTTTGGACACCTTCCGGGCAGCACCCCAAGCCTGAATAATGACAGAAACAATCCATTTCAGAAGTGACATGGAACTAAGAGAAAGCAGAAGTTTCAGCTAACGTGTGTGGGATATTCTAGCTCAGATGCACAAATGGTAATCAAAAGCTGAAGCAAATATAAAGAAAAGAAAAATGAAAAGAATGAGACAGAATTGTACCAAACGACTGCCGTGCTTAGTGCTCTGATGATGGGGGAGGAGCGCACTGAGTCCACATTGAAATCTCTCATGGGTATTCACCCAATAGCAAATAATTCACATTGTTTTCATAATCATCAAGCAATTCAGTGACACCTTGAACTCCACCAGGAACATCTGCATTCATTGTGTTCTGCGGCTCATTTGGAGAGGTTTATCCTTTAATTCATCGCCAGTCTTTTGATTCAAGCGTTAACACCACAATCAGACTATGAGATTGTTCTCAGGAATGTTTACTGTACACTAGCAACAGTGCCCATCAAACAAACACTGGACTTGTGTAAAAAGAAGGTTCTCCCAACCTTCTGAAGTGCAGTGGTGCTGACGTGAAGCTTCTTCATTGGCCCTGCCTCCACTGGCCCACTGACTAGAGCATCAGCATTACTACGAAGCTGGCGATGTTGGAAGATTAGTGGGTCCTCTTCCTCCTCTGCCAGAGTGTAGCCCTGTAATGGCCACAAACACACACACAGACCACATACACGTAGCCGTTATCTCACTGTAATGACTTGCTTGCAGTGCTCTGTACACAAAATGTTTGTTAATGATTATGTAATATCTTGCTTGACCATGGGTGGTCATTTTGAATCATGGAGGGTCATAATATTCGGGTCTGACTAGGCAAGAGAGAAAACAATGTACATTTGTTCATGAATTCAGGAGACATGCTGGAAATGTGTGGAGTGTGAACCCTCTGAACTCCAAGCATTTTCAGGGCATTTTTGCTCTTGTCACAATTTTTTTCTCACTGTCAGCTCATTTTTCGCAGCAATATAAAGTCCCGCACAGCTATGGATAGAACTAGCAAGAGCTCAAAAAATGTGTATAAGGCGATAAATCCTAAAAACAAATACCCATTTATGATTACAAAAACCTGAAATGAACTTGTGTAACATTTTTCCAAGTGCCCACAGGTGTTGCCAATAGCGGACAAATACAGTTGCTCTACATACAAAACACATTTTATTACGTCGGTTTTCATACTTGTCTCTTGTCTGGTGTGTACACAGCCTGCAGTTCAGCAAAAAAAGTCTTTGAATTTTTGTTATATGATTGCTGGTCACAGCTGAGCTACAAATGGCTTCACGGTTGCAACAAGGAGCACAAAATGTTCTGTTTTTTACAATGTCAGGATAATGCAAACAAATTTAGATGTAATTAATAAGAAATAATTTGATGAAATATCACTATTGTAAGTCAGATTGGATTAGGTCTCTTGACCGAATGGCATGCGACTTGATTCTTTCTATTTTTACCATTTCTGACTCGGACTAGTGATGATTTTGTACAGAAAACATGTCTTTCAAATATGTTACCAAGTTTTGAAGTTCACAGGTTGAATATACTAATCTGGACACGCTGACGGGACTTACCTTAACAATGCGACATATGAGTATGTCGTAGCGCTGGTGGTTGATCCGGTGCTTTAGCATCACTTTGTTAACCATAGGGATGAAGATCTGGTACTGAAAATAAGAGGGAAGGGAAGAACAGTAAATAAAAGGGTGTGTGTGTGCTTTATGTGGTTTTGCCTTGAGACCTCCTTCCATAAAGTAAATAGCTGGATATCCCGCACTTGTATTTAACCTCCATGAGTGTCAGATCAAAAGCTTCACCTACACATTTGTGGCTGCACATGGGCTGCTGGTTCTGAGGTTAGACCAGAACCTGTCTAGGGATGAGGGAGGGGAAGGCTTGGGAGAAGAGGCAGGGGTAAATGTGACCTCATCCACTCCTGTAAACACCACCCCCCACTGCCAAATGGCCAATGACATCAGCAGTCAGGCAGAAAGTAATAAAGACTGGGGGAACGGGGGTTACCAAAATGCAGTTCATGTGAAGCCAACAGTAGGGAGGCTGGAAGCAGTCTACTCAATAATAGCTACATCTAAAGGGAGCCTGAGGGACGGCTAAGGCTACCTTCTTGCCCAGCTGGAACACTAGTGAGGACAGTGTGTCCATAGAGGTGGAACGCAGCTCGGGTGTGCTGTCAAGTGTCCGAACAATTGGGTGGATTATACGTGAAGCATAGTCTGTGAAGTCCAGGGACTCTGTCAGCCGGTCAAGTGTCTCCAAGGCAACCCTGAGACAGAGAGGAAAAACAGAAAATGCTCAGCTTCACTTAAATATTTGTAAGACACAGAGATTAAGAGACAGAGTCTGTTCCAAAACACTCTGCAAAAAAGGCAAGACGACGTGAAAAGACTGAAGTATTTGCCAGTTAAATTCTTTAACAGAAAGAAAGGCAATAAAAAGTTTCTGTTCTGAAGAAAAAACAGAAATCGCTGCTATTTTTTCCTCATATCACAAGGCTGCTCTAACCTTATTTTTCCATTTGTGTGGTACAAGTGTTTAAACACTTGAAATCAGATTTAAACAAAATCAATCATTTCCATTAAGACATCAAGCGACAATGATTTTTAACTTTGAAAAGGATCCCTCACTGAAACTACTATGTGTAGTACTGACTTGCGGGCCTGCAGGGGCACGTCAGAGGCATCAAACAGTTTGACGATGGGAGGCAGCAACAAATGGAGGTAGTCATCGAGGTTGGCACCAAACTGTTGTATGGCATTGAGGAGCTAAAAAGAAGAGCATACATTACTTTCTCCCACATACCGCAATACTTAAACATGAGTAGCTTTAATGAGCATATTATAGCTAAATTGTTTTCTTTAGGAAGTCTAAAAGAAAAGCAGAGCGGTGCTGTAATTTAGCAAGGTGGTGGCTTGGAGGCTTGTTTCCTAGGAAAAGTTCAGTAGCTTTATAAACAAGAAAAGCACCCAGAGAGAGCAGTACTCCGCCAAGGCCGCTCAGTCGTATCATTTCCAACATGAAATCATCAATACAAAATTACCTTGTGGTGAGCATAGGCGTGTGTTCTGCATGTGTACATTATGTACGCATACCAAATCGCGTGATCTAAACATGTAGCGGGCGGCAGGAATCGATGGGACTCGGAAACACCCAATCAGTTGTGCATCACGCAATCAATCAATTGTTCCTTGTATGACTTCCGACAGGAAAGTCCCGATAATTCCGCAGCAGTGGATTTGCAGTATTATGTGATGGTCAGCAGGCAGCTGACGTAGTGTTCACTTGTTGTCATAGTTACAGTGACGCCGTGCCGCTATCTCACAATGATAAAGAAATCTTGAACAAATCTGTGGATCCAGACTATTAGCTGCATCACTGCCAAATCTAATCACTTGGTCCTTGTGTCATTTCTGATCGTCCCTGAAAATTTCATCCAAATAATTTTTGAGTAATGTTTCCAACAGACAGAGAAACAGACGGACAAATGTACGCCGATCGTCACATAGATGCCGCACTTCTTAGCGGAGTAACAAAATAAAAGCTACGTTAGCGCTACAAACATTGAACATTTCAAATACAAAATTTCACACAGTGACAAACATATCATAGTATTCAAATATTTCCTTGCTAAGATTCTCATTGAATTGAGTCCTGACATGTTTTTCCTTTTAGTTCTGTAAAAAAAAAGTGACTTATTCTCATTGAGTGTGACCTTACTGTCATTATGAGTCAATATCGTAGCAACACAGCAATTTTCAGAATGCTCTGGAGATGCTACGTTTATTATTTAATGGGGTGACAACAGATTAGATCATGACACAGACACTATATACACTTTCAAAATCCTACAATTTACAACAGCACTATACAGTGTTTCAGCATTGACACTGAGATGTGCACAATAGTTACATCACAACAACTTCAAATTTTTTCTTCACTTTAGCCACAAAACAGTTTGTTGACATGTAGGAAAAAAACAGGGAGCAACAGGAGAGGAACATTGACAAGGAAAATGTGGTTCCAAAAAAGAAATATTTTGACTACAGAAAGGAAGTTAACCAAAAACAGGTACTCCATCAACAACATCTTACAGTTGTTGCCACTACGAGAGGCAACACCACTGATTTGTTTGACCACTTACATCAGCAACACAAAGATATCAAAGATAGATATATTCAAGTCATCTGGTGAAAATCCCTGTATTTTTTAAGATTGTCCAAAGACTAAATACTGCAGTGTCAGTTTTGTCCAACATCATGCACGTCAGCTGTCCGCAACACATGCTGAATAGAAAATTCAAACCACATCTCAGAGAAAGCTTTCTAGAGTTCGGCCCAACGGTAAACAACGTGTTGTGTGCAGCATGTGTGCACAGGCTGGATGGATACACGGTGGTCTTAAAGGATGACGCATCAAACAACAAACTCACCCCAGACCCCCACACACACCGTGACCAAATGTGCTCCAACTGACACCTCCACCCCCTGTCTGATGTGCGCACGGCGAGACAGCAGGAAGCAGAGGTGGAGGTGAAAGAGTGTGAGTGCGTGTCTGTGCGTGTGTGTTAGCATGTTGATGGGCGGGGGGGTCAGCAGAGCAGCTTCTTGAAATGATGGAAGTATGTTTTTCTTTTCTTCTCTTGTGGACCAGAAGGTAACCCGATTCCCCCTTCCCCCACTTCATGACCCCTCTCTTGTGCTCAGGATTCGACTCTCAGCCCCGAGCTGCAGACTATCCAGACTGTGGGCTGCTGGATTATCTAATACTACAGATTTTGAGAATAAACAGCACCAGAGGAGAGAGGACGAGATGACTGTGCTCCTTATGATTCTGTCTTTGTGGTCTCTGCCCAAACCATGATTTAGAGTTTGAGGGAAAGCCCTGACAACTGCTGGCAGCAGCTGCTGAAATGGGAGAGTGTGTTAGTTACAGGTCTATGCTGTCTTTGAACTGCTGTGTTACAAGAGAAAGGCTTAGATTTGAATGGCCTTGATGGATATTGATGGAAACTGCAAACAGAAAACAGCACCCCAATAAGTCAAGTGTGGACTGAGCTCCTGTACTTTCGGCAACAGTGTGGAGTGACAGGAGCAGGGTTTGAACACAAATCCTCCTCGGCAGTGCTAGCAAAATTAAGCTATCTGCTAAAATCTGACATATGATCTCGTCATTCTTGTTAGAGCTTTTTCTCCACCAGATTTATGGCTCAACATATCACTTACAGTCAGCGTGGCTCTCAAATGACAAGCTGAGAGGTCAACCTAAATAAAACGGTTGCACAACACTTTTTAGTGGGTCATGCCATACTAAGACAAGCATATGGCTGCTTTAAAGTAAACCTTACAGCTACGGTATATCTTTATGTGTAGATATGTAGCACATATTTCATACTTAATTATCCACATTTTATTCAGGACTCAAGACATGTTGATGACAGCTAAAACTAATATCGAAGTATCATTACATTTTCTGTTTGTACAGAGATCGTCCTGCAGCTAGAATGCTTAAATCAGACAGTTAATGTCATACTGTGGCCAAATACATTTTTTCACGTTATCTTATTCTACATTTTTATTTTATCTAATTTTTAAGATATGTGTTTTCGTTATGTGTAAACCGCTGCTGCAGCATTGCATCTCCCCTACGAGGATAAACAAAGTACTCTATCTGTCTATGTTAACAATAGTAGCCAAAAAAATGTATTTCATGCCTTTACTGACAGGCTGACTTTGCACTCCTCGCACAGAGTTTTGTGAAGCTGAATTAAACGATCGAACAACTTATTCATGCTGTCTCGTGTAATGGAACAGTTGTAAGACACAAAATATGAATCAAACTGGGCCCAAAACACCTCCCTTGCTGAACATCTGCTACGTGACAGACACTATAATTTACCCAAAACGCCTCGCACGCAACCTATGGAAGAAACCAGCTGGGAGGCTGTAAAAAGAGAAACTTCTAGACTTTACTGGTGTACCCTCACCTTCTGTTTCAGAGTTTCTCTCCTGGTTATGTTTGTGCACATGCACAGCCTGCATGTTAACAGATTCTGTGTCTTGTAAAAATTATTTAAGAAAAATTACCCCCTTTGGGAAAGAACCCCTGAATTTGACTAAATGGTGCTTTCTTGTAGAATGGTCAAGGAGTAGACCAGTGCAAGTCATCTTCTTTTATTAAATCATGCAGCAAGCAGAAAAGTTGTTGCATCATGTGGTTGAGTGAATTTGCCTTATTTTACATCACACTTCCTGAGACATGACTATTGCGCATGTGTACATTGCATTACTTACAGCAGATTTTTTTTTAACCACGTTATAAAATGCATTTAGGCAGGACTAAATAATTGCTATCCATGTCAATTAGAAAGCGAAAACAG
Source organism: Acanthochromis polyacanthus (assembly GCF_021347895.1). Taxonomy (NCBI): domain Eukaryota; kingdom Metazoa; phylum Chordata; class Actinopteri; family Pomacentridae; genus Acanthochromis; species Acanthochromis polyacanthus. Next base: position 17,798,593 of record NC_067118.1, read on the forward strand.
AAAATAAGGTCTGAAATATGACTACCAGATAAATTATATTAAAGGAAACAAATGAATACAGTGAACGCATCATTAACGAATAAACAAACCAGGGTCTCTCTGGTAATGACACTGCCTGTGCAAAGGGCCACAGCTGGCACTTTGGTCTGCTTTTATTGCAAGTGGTTTTAAATGACTCACTTTCTGCTCTGCATTCTGCCGAGCAAGCACTCATGGCACCATTAACCTGTTTCCAAGCAATATTTTATATTCGTTAAGCCTCTACTGAGGGTTGTAAAAGCACTTTGTAGACTGCAATTCCAATGTGATCTAAAAAGATTAGTTGAAGAAGAAATAGTTGACATACTTACTGCACATCCAGTCTTCATGGATTAATTTCTGTAACCTTTAATGTTTTAACCCTATTCAATTTCTTTGTTTACGTTCTTTTTTTCATGGTGGACTAATGCGATACTTTCTCATGTTAAAATAATGGAATTATAACTCGGCGACCAAAATGTAACCTCATCTGTATTTCTGACATGTTAAACATTCAGGTGCCACAGCCAACAGCTCAACCTGTAATTTCAGTGATATGAATTGGAAGAACATTTATTAAATGCAAATTACTCTGATAAGGAACACAGCGGAGTCATGTGACGATCAGAATACGTTCATCCGTTTGTTTGTCTGTTCGTAACTCAAAAACAGATCGACGGATTTGGATGAAATTTTCAGGGAAGGTCAAGAATGACACACGGACCAAGTGATTAGATTTTAGCAGTGATGCAGCTTATAGTCTGGATCTGTGGATTTGACAGAGATTTCTGTATCATTGTGAGATAGTGGCATGGCGTAACTGTAACTATGACAACAAGTTACACCATGCGTCATACATCAGCTGCTCGCTGACGATCACATGATTGTGATCCTACTACAAATCGACTGGTGTGGACTTATCTGTTGGAAATCACACAGCGACTGAGCAGCCTTGATGGAGTACTGTGTTCTCTTGAGGCCTTCTCTTGTTCATGATTGTTTTGTTTTTGTAATTGATTTATCATCACATCAAACTTTTGTTTTACTGCCAAACAACACAAACAGCATTTGCAGCATTCCAAGATAAATAAAAGCTTACAATCAATTGTTATCCAATATTATTTGGGGAGTAAAAACACTCCAAAAATCAATATGACAGTAGCTTTTTTCATTGTTCTCAATTCTGGCTTTTGGATCTCCCTTCAGCACAAACGCAATACCAGACTGTAAACTCAAAGAAAATATGAGACAGTTGCGATACACTGCTTTAGTCTAGTAGGCATTCACAGAGACTGACTGATGTTTTTGTCATCTAAACTACCACACAATGCACTCACCTTGATGGTAACACTGCGCCCGGTGCTGTTGTCGTGCATGAAGACACGCAGCATGTGTGGGATGAGCTGAGGCAGGTAGAGCTTGAACTCGCCACCCAGCGCCACCACAATCTGCTCAATCAGAAGGATGATGGTGTTCTGCATGGGGTTGTTTGGTGTCCAGTACTCCTACAATACATACGAAGAAATGTGGATATTAACTTTATATGTCAAATGTAGTATTCTTCTGATACTTACAAATTACCAAACACTGCCCTGATTTTGTAAAATACACAAGCAGAACACATTCTGTCACAATACTGCACATCAGTAGTGAAAAAACACTACATCAGTATGTGTGGCCAATCAAGTTATCACCAAGACACCTTTTCCTTTTTACCAGGAGCATGTTTGTTGTGTTCTTCAGCATTCATGTTGCTGGTCAGCAGAAAGTAATCCCCAAAGTCACACTGTCATTGCAGAGTACTACTGTAACGTAATGAGGTGTCTGAGGAAAACATTCAATCTAAACTACCTGAACTGTGGCGGGATGGCATGTGGGTGCTACAAATCGCTGTGCATCCAATTATATGAATTAATATACACTTCCCACAACAACATAATCATTCCTCTCTAGCCACTCTGGTCACCAGATTTGGCTCCCTGTGAATTCTGCTACTGCCCAAAATGAAATTCAAGTTGAAGGGTCAAAGTTGAAAAGATTCAGCACCAATCGCAGATAGAGCTTTCCATATTTACAAAACAGGACTTTCAGGGAGCATTACAAGCATTGCAGAAGTCTGGGAGTTCTGTATGATCGCACAGGGAAACTGCTTTAATAGGGATTGTGGCCTAATTTGAATCAGCTACAGTTCTTGATTTTTATAGGCGTAGTCTTGTAACTTTTTCATCAATCCTTGTATACAGCACGATCAATGAAAACAGATGGATGTATCAGCTTTGAAGTTTCAGGTTTGCCCAAGATATTTTTTTTTTTGACCTAAATTAATACAAGTCCAGTTTCCGAATCTAAACTTTTACAACATTCAGAGGGTACATCCAAAGCACTACATCATTCACCTGGCTCTACTGTAGTGCAGAGGGTTAGTGTGGGTCTGCAAAAGTGGGTCAAAATGTGCTTCCATCAATAAGCTCAGTGTGACAGAAATGTCTGGACAGATTTCACTCTGGAAATACAATGCCTCCACATGCCAGAGGCAGAGAGGAAGTGTCATAGATGGCAAGGAATGGATACAATTTCCTGTCAATGGGACTGACATTGTGTCCCTGTGTGGATTATGACACTGTTTTGGAAAATCTAGGCATGTGTACATTAGAAATAACAGCAATTGGAGCTAAAGTTGAAGACTTGAAGTCATGCAACACATCAATCAGTCAATGGGCTTCAGCTGTGAGATCTGGCGAAAGTATTTTGTCAGTGACCAGAGGTCTCAAGCAGCCCCCAACTTCCTGCTTTCCCCGCCTGTGGCAGCTGACGAGAGAGCAAGTGAGAGTACATCCTGAATAGCTATTCCAGCCCCCTCATTTGGATGCAGAAGCTGAACTGGAGCAAAGATGAATAGACTCTTTGTTTCACTCGCCATTTATTAACTCGCAGGGACTAAAGGCGCAGTGGCTCAGTTCTCTCGATTACTTTCCACCGGTGAGGAGTTGCCGCCATTGCAAAAGTTTTGGTAACTGTCTTACCAACATTCTGATACAAGGACAGTCATATGATAGTTTGTGCTATACAATATGATTATGTGCTAGACAAGTATGTTTGTGCAAGTGCAGTGGCTGTGGCTTTAGCAGTTGTTCCACATCATGTGATAAGGTTGAGTGTCATGAGTCATCAGCAGTTTTCTCTAGAAACTGAACTGGAAAGCGGGAATGGAATCATATCTTGCACTGCAGTCAGAAGGCGTAATTCTGAACAATGAACAAGTCTAAAAGAGAAGAAAAAGAATCTTAGCTAAATATACATATTATTTTGTATTCTTCCACACCCTCAGCCTCTTTAATCGTGTTAGTTAAGCACCACAACACACATGATGTGCACTGCTGTGTGACACGAGGGGAGACTTCATCCAGGGGCCCTGAACACATTACTTCTAATGAGGAAAGTAGAGAGCACAACTGAGTGCAATTAGGAGTATGCAGCTGTTTGCCTGACTCATAGGAAAACAAGAGGGGCTGGATGATGGGTGTTTAGAGACTGGGGTCCGGGGGGAATGTTGACACAGTTACTCACTCTGATGAGGGTGAAGATGTCGTCCATGTAGGGGCGGATGTGAATCTTCACAAAGCACACCACCATTCCCATCTGCTGGAAGAGGAACTGAAGGACAGAGAGAAAAGAGAATGTAAGACCTGCTTTCTGAACAAGCCCCATTATTAATTCGAGTAATCAGATAATAATTCAAGCACACAGCCTCTTTCCGATTAATCTGGCCTAGTATTTACCTCTCGAATGCTGGCATCACAGACTCGAATGACGTTCAGGAAAGTGGGCATGACCTGTGGTAAGAACTGGACACACTTGAGACCCAAAGACTTGAAGATGAAGGTGACGGCCTGGACCACCATAGTATGGTGGTTGGAGAGTGAAGGGTCTCTCAGGATGCGCATCAAAGTGACAATAGCCACAGCAGGGTAAAACTCGTCCAAGGGCAGGTTGCCCATGTTCACGAGCATTTCACTGGTGCTGTAGTCCGCTGGAGGAGGAGAAAATTGAGGGGGGTCAGTCAGATTTTCTTCTAGCAAGTAATAATTTTCGCAGTATTTCAGTATCAGTATTTTATTGACTCTTGATGACATAAAACAACTGCTGTGATGGAAATCTAACAACAAATTCTCAAAAACAAAAGATTGAAACAATGTCTGGCTTGTCCAAGGCATCGTGAGTACCGGAGGTTATGTCATGATGAGAAATACACTAGCCCAACCTAAGCATACTGATAGGAGAGGAGATATCGTTTACTTGTCACTTCTGCCACTGGCTTGTATTAAAAAGGTGGACAACAAATCAAGTTAGGACATCTATCATTCTGTGGCTCTTTTCTCATTCCTTACTTCAGATGAGACTGCAGTAGTTGATGACTACGCCCTCTGTGCGGTCTTGTTTAAGCCCCAAGAACACACGAAACCTGAAATACACCTTGATTTGCAAAAATAAACATTGTACTGATTCTTTTTTTGGTCGCCCTTTCCTCTTGTTTTGCCATAATGAGGTAATGCACGATAATATGGTTTCCCTCTGCTATGTAACTTTCCGTCAGATGAATATACCAGTGCTCAAATTAACTGCTCACAGCACAGGAACTATTTGAACATTATAAATAAGTCAACAAACTAGTATGCAAAATGTTCAGTTCTGCAACACGAAATGTACACTACCATTTAAAGGTTTAGGGTCACATAGAAATGTCCTTATTTTGAAAAGAACAGTACAGATAGCAGCAAATGAATCAGAAATACAGTCTAGACATTGTTAATGTGGTAAATGACTGTTCTAGCTGGAAATGGCTGATTTTTATGTTAGTGTACATCTGAGCCCTGGGCGGTTTCTGGCTATTTTATTGCTCCCGTTACTATTTTTCTCACTATGAACTATTTTTTCACTGCAATATGAAGTCCTACTTTTCTATGGAAACAGCACAACCATGGCCAGAAAGACAAAGGACCCAGCACAGCAAAGTGATACTGCCATAAACAAAAATAAAAAAGTTAAGTTTCATATATTTGACCACTTGTTTTACAAAAATCAAAAAACCTGGATTCAATGTGTATATCATTCTTCCAGGTGTCCACAGTGTGTCAGTTGGTACAGGCTTAAAGCTGTGCCATTCAATGACAGTTGGAAAGCTGAAAATTTATCAATTTGTCCAGTTTTTACAATTTCTGAGAATTTTTTTATAGACAGCATGCCTTTCAAGTCCATCAGTGGGTTTGTGGGGTCAGAGGGATAATCACCATGGTATGGCTGAGATCAGATCAATAAAAGCAGCTCATGAAAAACTAAAGCCCTGTTACTCATTGAATAATTTATGATACAAAAAAATACAAATACAGCTTGCTCATTGACATGGCAAACTGAGCGGGTACAAGGGCATATCCCTTACAGATTAAGACAAGATTGAGGAGCCATATGAGGGCCCTGGCAGGCAAGCCCAGAACTGGAGAGCAATATTTTTGCATTTCTTAAAATAAACTAAAAAACAATGCTGATTGTTTTAACATGTACATTACATATTTCTTTTTGAATTAGTAGTTTTATTGATGAAATGGGGGTGTCTCTGTCCATTTATCACTGCAAGACTTTTGAATTTTACAAGGCATCTGAGAATATAGATGTCTGGTATTCAGCATTTTACTTTGCAGTACAGTTTCAGCTGTTACAGTTGTTTTTCTTCAGCCTCTGAAGAGACAACAGAATAGCCCAAACTTTGCAGGCTTAAGAGACTAGCTTTATTGTTGGTTCTTTTATTATTCCAGCCTTCACCAAGTAAAGATCAACGATGGTGATAGATGGCTACACATCTGTATCTTTACAGCCCACAAATAGGCATCGGTGTAGCTAAGTGAGACAACAGCACTGTAATAATTCAGGCTTCAGCTGCATGGGGAAAAGTAAACCGTTCCCTCGCCATAACAACAGACACAAAGCAACTCACTAAGAGGTGGACACGCTGCATTTCATCAGTTTTATGACCCTCATGTTCTGCACTGACGTGACTGTTATTGGAAGTCACGTGAATCGAGCCAGTGTCCTCCAACACAACAAAAAAATATGCTGTCAAAGATGCTAATGCTTCAGACAGTGACCCAGACAACAGATATATAGCCTCCAGCTCTGGTCACAGCCCATTTAGTTGAAAAGCAAACTGGTATAACTATTACCATATTGTCCAAGGTCACATTCTGTGGTACATGACTGGATTAGTCAGGTGGGATCCTGCATTCTCTAATCCACATGACTAAAGAGAGACGTACATTTTTATTGTCATTAATATGTATTTTCAAGATATCCGGAGGGTGATGACCTTTAAGTAACCGCATGAGCTTTCACTATGCACCATCATCCAGTGAAAAATGTTTGAATTACCATGAGAGCTTCTGCACTCAATGATGGATAACAGTGAAAGAATCCAAATGTTTTTGGTGACACCACAACCTTTCTGTAAGTGTCAGTCACAGGATAAACCCTACTACATGTAAGGTTCTAAAAAAAAAGAGGAAAGTCATCAATTTGCTATTTCTTTCAATACTGTGGAATGAAGGGTGGACAAACAATCGATTTCAAAACAATTTGAGACATTAGAATTAGTAAATTCTTAAGGCTGCAAAGAGCTACCGCCAATAAATAATGAGGTTAATGCTGTGCTTCAATTACATTTACTTGAAGCCGATTGATACTTTCAGGGGTTATTTATATCGCCAATTGATGGATGTTTACTGTGTGGTTCAGGCGTGCACGCTGACACAATCCAGTCTCATTATTTATTAATCACACCTCGTGACCCAGCCTTTAAAATGTCAATGTTTTCACAAACTCATGCCATCTTCTTTGTGTGACAGTCATGTTTTAGATGCTGTCTCATGTGGTAACGCTCCAACACATCTTTTAAATCTAATGCATAGTGAATGCTGGACAGAAGCTTTGACTTTAAAAAGTTGCATCACAAATCAAATCGCAAATCTCTAAGAAACATCGATATAGGTAGAACATAGATATCTCCCCAAAATTGTTCAGCCCAAATGGGAAGTAACAAACATTGTAGCTTCTTGGAGTCCTAGTTTAGGACTGTTACATCCTCTTAAGAATACCTTTCTTTACATTAGCCAAAACTATCTCAAGGAAACAATACAAAGTATGTACATAACATAGTATAACTAAGTGATGATTAAAAACATAATCAGTAACATGTGTCTTAATCATGTATTGTTGATAACAAAATACAATGATAATCACTTCATCTGATATGGTGATAAGTTTATGTGTGTATGGACTGCAGCAGTAATGAATTCTTCCATATAAAAAATGGAAATCACCGACAGTCTATGAAACAGATGCTTGAGATCTCTCCAAAGTGGGTCACCTTAAATGAAATACCTCCACTTCAGACCCAACTTCAGTTGTACCGGTTACATTTCCCTCTAAACGGGCAGATCCACATTCTGGAGGATTTTTAGGAGGATGTAGATCAGAGAGGAGCCAGAAATTACATCCCAAAGAAATAAGGTTCATACAAATCACAAAGCCAAAGCCATAGATATTGTTGACTTTTCAAATGCAAGGGCAAGATCTAGAAAAAAAAAGTGTTTTGTCCCGACTGCATTAGATATATCACCTCATTGTGTTCCGTTTCTAATGAGCTGTAGGGCTATAAAATGCAAAACAGCTCAACTGTAAGTAAGTGTTTTTGGGACAGCCAGGATTTTGTTGGTTTATGCGAGCCAAATTCAACAATTCATACATCTGAAGCTCAAATCAGTTCCCCTCTACAGTGATCATATTCTCACATGAAAAACTGTGCTGCATGGTGTTTAACTCACATCTTTCCACAGCACTGACCTGTCACTCATTGAAGGACTTCTGCGTACGGAAATACTACCATATGGATTACACCTGTACAAAAGGGCTAATGATTAAATGAAATTTTCCTTTTCCTAGTTGTTTTCTTGCCTCTAAAAAAATGTCTGAATCAAATTCAAATAATATACGAAATGATGACAAACATGGTGGTCCAAGGCAGATTTCATGCCAAAACTATTTACAACTTCTTTCCAACACTATTTATCAGACTCACACACACTCACTAAAACAACAGCAACAATCCCAAGATTCCCAGTGGATAGACCCACACATTGAGATTTTTTTTTTATTTAAAAAAAAAAAGCTCATGTGAATTTAGAGACTTTCCAGCTGCTGCACTAAAAATCTGATACCGCTGTAACTTTGAGGAATGCAAATAAAATGTTAAACTAATCCACAGTGTGGGTCTTGGTGAAACAATATTCAAAAACTCTGACTTATAACAATAATCAAAGGCCTACCAGAGTCCTGGCTGGACTTGGACTCAGAGAGACTGACGGCAGAGGCGTCTCGGGACTGGTCGATCATGCCGATGTTCACCTTGTGTTTGTAGGGATCCAGAGCTCCAAGAAGACCAAGAACACGTATAGCCTGTAGGAGACGCAGAATTAGCCACCCTTCACTTAATTATGTTTGCCCTTCACTGCAACACAATGGTAATCAGGAAAAAATGTTCATGTGCAAGACTTTGTGCAACTTTCTGCATGTCCACTAATGTTTCAAAGTATTTGTAAGGTTGTGGTAATTAAAAAAGAATTAAAAAGGTAAGCCAGACTGTTCCTGAAGCAGCATTTTAGCCACATACTGGCAAAGACAGGACTATTTGGAATACAACACAATGTGAATCAACAGAGATCTACAGTATGCTAGTGCCAAAGTGCTTTGAGAGGCTCCTATTGGTGTAGTTTTTTTTTATAACCATACATCATTTACTGTACAGTGAGTGACAGTACAGTCTCTGTGCCTACATATAACATAACAAGCAAGAGAAGAAACTCTGAAGATTACTGCTTACATCACAGTTCAAGACTTAGGAAAAAGCTCTTTATAATTATGGAAAATGTGCTTCGTTTCATACTGTATGCATTCATGTGATCATAACGAACCAGTCAAAGTCAATATGTCTTACCAGACCTGAACGTATTTAGTATACGTTGACAGGCAGGGTTTGTGACCTGACAACGAGTCACTATGAATGCTTGAGCAGAGTTCAAACTGCTATTATGAGAACTGCACGGAAAATGTGACAAGTATGAGGAGACAAGATGGGGGCACCTATTCATACCTCTCTCCTGATGCCTTGGTTTTGTTCAGTCTTGAGGAAGTTGAGCAGCACCTCGAGAAGGGAAGGGTACTTGCGGTAGGGCTCCACAACGTAGCCTGTACTAGCCACCTGCTGGCCCAGTGTCCACAGAGCCACCTGGTGGAAAGTCAGAGGCAGCTAAGTCTTTGAACAACGCTAATAACAGAGACAAATAAACTGCACATATCCAATAACACATGCCACTTAAGTATGCATTCAGTGTATTATCAGGTGCAAATAAAGTTTCTAACTTAGGGCTAGGTGTTAGGATCATATCGAAGAGTTCTCCATTCATGACTCATAAAGAACCTGTTACATTCTTTAAGAAAGAGTCCCTCCACCCTTCATCACTCCCCCCGAGGATTCCATGCAAGTCTCCCAAAGTGTGCTAGTGCATAGTTGACAGGGCCTCTTTTCACTTTTGTCTGTCCTGTCCCTGGTTGAGGTTGTCAGGGACAGGGATTTGCCCTTGCAAGTTGAGCTTTGAAGTACAAAACACCCACGACCCCAACCATTTCATTTAAGTGACGCACTCCTAGTGGTATTCTCTCAGGACACATTTATCGTCAGGGTATGCACGCAGGACGGTGCAGGGTCCTTGTATGGTGATACCCGGTCCAGGCAAGCCACTAACAGTCTTGACTTCCTCACAGCTGGCTTTGTGCCATGCGGGGTTTATTTGTTTTCTTTGTGTCACCCTTATTGCCTTTATTTACTTGCATTTATGTGTGTATTCTTTGTGTTTTCATTAATATACTAACATTATAATTATCACCTGTATCCCTTTATAAATTGAAACTAAACTTGATTTTAACTGGTCTTTATTAAAAAAAATACACTGCCAGTCAAAAGTTTGGACATACCTTCTCATTCAACGCTTTTGTAAAAATTTGTATTATTTTCGACATTGTAGATCAATACTGAAGAGTAACACCTATTTGTTTACAGCATAATTCCTTATGTACTATTTTCTAGTTTTAACATCTTCAGTAATTCTACAACATGTAAAATAATTAAATAAAAACCACTGAATGAGAAGGTGTGTCCAAAATTTGACTGGTAGGTTAAGTCATTAAAGATTAGCACTATTATACTGACCTAAAGAAATATTTCATTGCAATATTTTTCTGCTATATCACCCAGCCATATTTTAACCAAAATGCCAGAACCAGACATTAATTTTCTTCACATACCTGTCGCTTGGCCAGTGATGAGGAGTCCTGAAGCATGTCCATGATGATTGGAAAAAGCTCATCCATCCACTTCCTCATCTCCAGTCCACTCACCTGACAGGGCAGACAGAGACCCAATTAAAATGAATATCCTCAATGATCAAATCCCATTACCTAATCAATCTTAAAGAGGCAACAACTGGAAGATGTCCAGGACCGCGTTGTTGGATTTCTCACTAAATCAGACATGCTGTACTATTTTATCTACTGGAGTGAAACTCAACTCAGTGACATTAAGGGGAAATAGCAAGTGCTTTGTATACAGTTATACTTTGAAATGACTGAACTCTGTTTTCAGTTTGTCCACATGAAGTCATAGCACTTACGTGTAGAATTTTGATGAATTAAAGCAAAAATATTTTGAAGGTAACTTTAGCTTAAATTATGGAAAAATTTTCAAAAAACAGCTTTAAATTGCTTTGAGTGGATTTATGTCCAATAAAATTAGAGATTTTACAATTCTATACAAAGGTGTGTTCAGCCCATGTTTTGTTTTTTTGGTTGACAAGGCATTCAGTGCCTGCTATCTGTATTCCCTACGTTCTCTTGTGTCTTCATTGCTTCTTGCTTCCTCATCGCCTGGGCCCCTGCCTCTTCCTGCACTGAGTCAGCCGCGTACTCTTGGACTAACTGTGCATCTTCTGCACTATGTCTGAATTGCAAGGTCTGCCTGCTTCTAACTGTGCCTTCCTGACTCCTCCGCCGACACCACTCAACCACCTGGACAAAGTGAAGCAAGACACACATCCATGGGTGGGCCACTACCCTCTACTTTCACCTCAAAAACCAACCAGCTCAGAATGCATGGATCAAAACTCCTAAGATTCAAAATAATAATAATAAAATATGTGCACATGGCAATCCAGTTCTCCACAGCTTTATTTGACTTCAATAAGCAGCAAATGTAAAATTCTGCATTACCTGAGCCAACTCTCCGATGGTTGCAAGGACACTAATAACGACGCCAGGGTTGGGGTCTGGATCTTTCAGTTTGAGGATCAAAGCCTGCAAAAGTAAAAGACGGTCATTTAACCAACTGAATCGTAGCATTCCTTCTACATTTTGGAATCAGAAAATGAACAATTTAAGGGGCTTATGGAAATGATGTTGCAAGGTGCTTGTGCTTTTACTTAGAGAAAGTCTACTAAGCAAATAGGCTCCTCTCACAGAGCTACCTGGTTTACATACACATACACCAGCAGAGTTGTACCTTGAGGATGGGTTCCATATACGGTCGTATGAGGCGGGGGGCGTTGGAGACCAGGTGACCGAGCATACGTGCACTCTGCTCTTTGTTCCTGCCAACACCGCTGTGCTCCAACTCTGTTAAAATCTGCAACAAAATACCCAAAAAAGTCAGTATGACACACCTATTCTTCTCCACCTGTAAAAAAAAAATTAATGTTAAGGCATGGTGCACATAATACTGTTATGGAAGCAAAGTCCTAACAAAACACACCTTCACTTTGCTTTACTGAACGTTTCACAATATCATGGCCTTTGCTGCCCTCTAAAGGTGTTCAATTGAAACAGCATACAGATGATCTTTCTCGGCAGTACAAATGCAGCAGATGTAGAAAATGGGCTTTCAATGCTTTAGAAATTCAGAAATGTTAGGCTTTTTAAGTACAATAAACTCTAAAAACATGGGTACAATAGTTGTCATTACAGGTTAATTAGTGTGGACTGAAGGGGAAAAGTGTAATATATTGTTTAAAATTAAATCCAAATCAACCTTCTGAATCCCTAGGAGTTTGCAAGTGTAAATGGTAAATGGTCTGTATTTATATAGCGCTTTACTATACCTGCAAGGTATCCAAAGCGCTTTACAAGATACATCACATTCACCCATTCACACACACATTCACACACTGATGGCGGTGTGTTTTGCTCCTGTCACATTTTTATTCTGTGTGGTCTCATTTTTTTGTTGAGATAGAAAGACCTCCACATCTGGGGGAAACTGCACAACCCTAGCTAGAATTGGAGAGAACTCAAAAATGTTTGCTGTGCAGTGTGACAGTAATAATGTGTTGAATCATCGAGAAAAGGAATAAAAGTTAAAATCCTTTCAATTTTTTACTTTAATAATGACACGTGGACTAAAGCAATTTCGATGAGATCTTCAGCTTTGACTTGTCTAAGCGTGCTGACGGAACCATTGGAAAGTTGAAAATTCCACATTTCTGAGTGAGCCATCTGTTGCGCTTCTCCTACCTGGATGAGCATCTTGCGGAGGAAGGGCATGACAAAGGCAGGGTTCATGCTACTGAGGCGTCCAATGGTGCAGATGGCCAGCTCTCTGATCTCAAACACCTCATCATTCAGTGCAACAAACAGCGCCTGCAAGTTCTCAGCCTGGGCGAGGTGAGCATCGAAACGTTCATCAAGGGATGCCAGCACGCAGTATCGGATATCTGGATCTGTAGTTGCACAAGCACAAGAAAAAGTCACACATTTTCATTCATCTGTCACCTTTACTACCCTTATGATCTACCTCAGTGCTGCATTATCCATTACCTGGATCTGTGATACCGACAACGAGCAGCTTGCTGAGCACATCTGCAACAACCTGCACAGCAGTCTGGCTGACAACATGGCCACTGATCAGATGGATGGAGGGAGTGAGGAGGCGTGAGCAGGTCCGAGCTGCCTCCATCCGGATTTCCTTGTGTTCACTGTTCAAGAAGTGATCAGCACAGTGACGCACAAACTGGGTCAGGGAGTGTCCTTGCAAAAGAAATGAGAATAATGTGTCAACAACTGTTTTGAATACTGGTATTACTGCCATAACAGATAATCACAAGCCTCTATGGTGTATCCCATTACTTTTTAAAGCATTTATATAGCTTTAGCTAACAATGATTTGATTGCAGCTAGAAAACATAAAGTAAATCAGCTTGGTGACAAACTGAAAAGGACTTCGTTTCACCCTGCCCCAACAGCTGGACACACTCCGCTGCAGAACTGCTCCAGCCAGTTCTACAGTTCAGTTACTCATTTCACTTGGACCATGTTTTACTCCCCTTCAGTGGTTCTAATCATATGCCTCATACTCTCTGCCTTCAGCTAGAAAATACACCATTTCTTTTTAATGTTACATGTAGCGCGCAGGCAGCAATACATCAGCTCCACCAGTTACTTGCTGTCTGTAATGCCACCACTCACACTTGCTCATTTTTCTCCACTGAAATCAATAAAGTGTGGTGTATCCTAACAAAATAAGGGTGTGCATCCATGAAGCATTTTTATTTCTGGCAGAAAGGCGCTGGCAGGGTGCTGGGGAGTGCTTCAATAAAAAAAAAGTGCTCCCACACTGCTTGCGGGCTTTGTTTCTATGACAACAATCAGCACTCTAATTGCCATTACATGATAGACTAGCATTACCCCTTTGTTTTTTATTATCTTTTAGTTCTTCTTTCGCTTTCTGTCTGACATACTATTTTGCTCAAGATACACAGATAGAGCAACAACAAGCCTTTAACTCATTTTCTTCAGATTCGTTCAGTGACTGTCAACCAGAAGCATCCAAACAAAAAGGCAGAGTGCGCTGAAAAAAATTACAGTGGTGCAGCACTTTTTTTTTTCTCTGGTTTGCCGTAGACACTCTCCTCCTTAGGAATAACTGAAGAAAGACGCTGGCACTCAGAACAACAACATTATATAGGCATTTATCCTAATAGAATATTTATTTTTGTGGCTCTCTCAAGGACCTTACCCTCGAACTCAAAGCTTCCCAGTGTGCGCAGGGCCAGGGTGATGCTGCCAACGTCACTGGCCTCTGGAATGTTTGTGAGGCTCGGTGAGGCCAGCTGGTGGGCCAGGCCTTTGGGCATGCCGGGGTGACGCAGTGGCTTGTGCATTAACACCAAGGAAAGCATCTTCAGCAAACCATCCTGGATGTCCTTCTTAAGCTGGGGGATTTGACGGCTCAGGTCGTACAACACCGCTGTAAGTGCAGGACTGCACAGAAACGATGGCAAACAACGGATTGTCATTATTGTTAAGCATAAGGTAAAGTTTTTTGGTGCAAATCCAAACAGAGACAACAAAAAAATATGCCATGGTCCAATATGATGGGTGAAAGCTGAAAACATCTACAACGTCTAACAGAGTAAAAAAAAGATCGATCCACAAAGCAAACCGCTTCAGTTAAAGGATTTTTAAGTGTTACCGTCTTAAAATATACGCAATCCACATCACTGATTTGGATTGTGGGTTTTGAAGACAGCAGAACTCTGTATTTAGAGGTCTGAGGAAGAGCCTTGTGTTTGAATCACTGAGGCAGCTCCATCTATTTTCAACTCTTTCATGCAAATCAAAACATACATTTAAGAGCTATATAGTGTAGAGTACTGAAAAGCGGAAAATTGTCCCATCAGTCCTACCTGAGGCCCACAGCCAGCATAGGCTCCAGCAGCTCCTTGATGTCTGGCTGGATGCTGGGACCCATAGCTCTGGAAAGCATGCTAATGCAGGTGAACACTGTGGCATCCACTTGCATGGTCTTTTGCCTCCTGCAACACACACCAAAATGATTTTCAATCAACTTTGTCACAAAGCTCATTCTACTCCTTTCACACTTGTTCTTTTAGCCTTGGCCATTGAGGAGGACATTCAGTTGATGTGTGATTAAAGTGACTCTGTATAGATAAATGACTTACCATTGATATCTAAAACATATAGAAATGTCCTTTTTTGTGAAAGAAAAGCAGTTTTATGTCCAATGAAGAAAATATTAAATGAATCAGAAATATCGTCTAGACATTGTTAATGTGATAAATGACTATTCTAGCTGGAAACGGCTGATTTTTAATACAATATCTAGATAGGGGTACAGAGGAACATTTCCAGTAACCATCATTCCTCTGTTCTAATGCTACATTGTGTTAGCTAACGGTGTTGAAAGGCTAATTGATGATTGAAAAAACACGGTGTAATTCTGTTAGCACAAGAATTAAAGTGTGAGTTTTCATGGAAAACATGAAATTGCCTGGCTGACTCCAAACAGTATTGTATATACATAAACAGCAGTGTTTTTCAATTACTGACTTGTGTGCAAAGTCCTTGGGTGGCAGGGCGGCCTTGATGATCTCAAGGATCTTAGAGAGGTATGGTTGTATGTCAGCCCTGACAGCCACCACCAGCAGCCCCAGAGCTTGGAAAGCTGCTGTTCTTTCCTTCTCCTTCTTCAGACAGCCCAGCAGGTAGCCCATAGTGTCTGGAAGGTACTGGTCTGCACACAACACACATGATTAAACACATTAAATGCATTCAATCAACCAAATGGAAACTACGCTTAACTACCAGTTTATTACAGCAAAGCCCACTGGCATTACCACAAGGGAAACCAAAAACAACTCTTTATATTGTCTGTACCAACCCCAAGTAGATATGATGGGAAACAAAGCATAGCTGCATTTCAATCAAATATGTCCCACCTGTAAAGGTATGTGGATGGAAGGCCGCCAAGCGTGGAAGGAGGTTGAGGATGGTCATCTGGATCAGAGGGTTTTTACTGGTCCTGTATTTCAGTACCCACCGACACACCTGCACAAAGCACATATTTAAATCCTTTGCTAGTGCCTTGTGCTGCTAATGTTATGCTGTGGGAGCTGGGTAGTATCATTTCTGATAAAAGAAAAGCTTCATCTTTTTTATTGTTACAAAAATGAGAAAGCATAAAGACATACTGACTCACTTACAGTTGGAATATTTTACCATCTATACTATTTCAGTCTGTTCAGCCTTCATCAGGTCTGTATGAAAGCATCCCAGGAGTGTCACATATATATATATATAAGCTTATTCCATTGTCTAATTAGATGATCACAGAATTTAGTTTAACTAGAAAGAGTCTAATTGAACACATCCTCGTTAGAAGATAAATAAAATGTCAGTAAGACTGACACAGATTTCTTGACTGTTAAAAACACCATTATCCATCCATCATCTATTCACCGCTAAATCCTCATTAGGGTTGTGTGTGTGTGTGTGTGTGTGTGTGTGTGTGTGTGTGTGGGGGGGGGGGGGGGGGGGCCCCGCTGGGGTCTATCCCAGCTGACTAGGGTGAAGGCAGGGGACACCCTGGACAGGTCACCAGTCTATCACAGGGCTACATATACAGACAAACAATCACTCTCACATTCACACCAAGAGACAATTTAGAATCACCAATTATCAGAATGTCTTTGGACTGTGGGAGGAAGCCGGAGTACCCAGTGAAACCCACGCATACACAGGTAGAATATGCAAACTCTATGCAGAAAGATCCTAGGCCCAGGCTGGGATGCAAACCTTTGAGCTGTGAGGCGACAGTGTTGACCACCAGTGTTGAGCAGCCCTCAAAAACACTATTTCTATTCTAAATGTGACTTAAACGCCTTGTTTTTAAACAGTTGTCAGAGATATAAACTCTACTTTCTCCCACCCTTACCAATCATGTCTGCATTAAAGAGGTAAAACACATACTGGTTCCAAAACTAGAAGAAAATTTTGGGAAAGTCAACTTGACCATTTTTGAAGCAATCTTTCAGTGTAAAACAATCATAAATCACATAATTACATCATATTAGGAGCAGACAAAATAATGGAAGCACTTTTCAATGAGATTAGATCTGCCAAGAATAACTATTTTCTACTGATTCATTTGTTGACTGTTTTATGATTTAGTCATTAATTAAAAACACTGGGTTGTCCTCCAAAAAAGCAAAATGAGCATTTAATTTAGGTTAATTAAATTTTGACAAACTCTATGTCACTGTACAAAGCAGCACCGTACACAATGTAAACAAAACTTCACAGATTACAGTGCAAAACTGGAGTGTTAAAATGGAAACTCCAACATGATGAGGTCTAATTATTTCAGGCTGTAGCGCAACTCCAAAAGAAATCCAAGTGTTTATTGAATCCCCCAACAAAGTGAAAATCATTCAACTCTGTGTATTTAACAAGTGCAACTCTGAACACTGGATATTTTAGAAGCACAGAGCAGTATTTCAACTTCTATGAAAACACAGTTTAATTCATAGCACAGTCACTGCCTTTATCTCATGTGTGGTGAGTTTGTTAAATGATGTGATTAGAAATCAGGATTTCAATGCTGAGCAGCAGCTTGAAAGTAACTGCTGGTTAACACATACACACCTAATGAGCCACATCTCAGTCACTACTTCACATTTGTCCCATTTGACAGAGAGCAGGAAAGAAACAGAAGTAAAGTTCTTTCATGCTGAATAGCACCTGTGTTTTCTCTCCAAGTACTTGAGCATTGCAACAGTGCTGCTTGAGTATGCTACTGAACCTTTTCAGTGTACAAACCATCTTTTTGTTCTGTAATAAAGTGAAGCACTTAAATACTAAGCCTTTGGTCCAAGGAAATTTTACGCTGAACCAAGGACTCTGCTGCTGCCACCATTGTCTAACACTGTCGCACTGACTGCAGCTGACCAACTGAAGCCAAAAACAACAATGTCACAGTGCAGCGCTTGTATAGTGATACTGTAGAAAAAACATTTCTCTATTGATGCCAACACATTTTCAGTGCTGACATCATTGATTATGCCTATTAATCACAGCAACTCTAAATGAGATGCACGGACAACATTAAACACTTAGTCTAAATAAAGTCATAGTTCAATAAGCACCTCTGACAGTCTAAATAAATATGATAAATAAGAGCACCATGTACTTCATCAAACCAACTTGCCTGAGCACTTATTTTGCAGTGAAACAACATAAAGAAAGCAATAGGCTACACAGTATGTGCAAGCTGCAGGGCACTGCAGCGTTTGATGTCTATTAAAGAAGTCATGATCAAGATTTTGATGCATAGTGTAACAGTAAGTATATATTTAAACATTGTTCTCTTACTATCTTCTTAGTTAACCCTTTAAGCTTCAGTCAATTCCAGCCGTTTTCAGTACAAAAAATCACCAATATTCTATTTTTAAATAAAAAAATTACGAAAAATACAGGGAATATTGGACGGGCATCGCGAGGTGCATTTCCTTGAAAACGACCGATTCGGGGATTTTATACCGACTTCAGGACATGTTTTGGATAAAATAGTTTACTGGCTTGTGTCATCTGGATGTAAAAGGTTGGATTGTGGCCGTTTTTTGTGGAATCTTTTTTTTTGTGTGTAATAATAAACCCGGAAATGTGAGTCGCGCTGTGTGCGTTGAAGCCGTGTATAGAGAACGGATGGATGAATATTCGTTTTTGTCGGACAAATGTGTTTTTCTCACCCGCTGTGGTGATCGCATCTGAAAGTGGTTTATACCGGCGGATTCATGAGAATCTAAGCTTTCCATCGGCGTATAGTGTTTGTATAATCGTGTTTGCAGCCGTCGGACATTCTTGAAATTCCTATGCAAATTAGTAGGTGTACCGCCGGCGGTACACTGAAGCTTAAAGGGTTAAATCAAGATCATTTTTCCATTACGCAAAAGATTACTAAAAACCGCAGCGCAGGAGCAGCAACAATGCTTTCAGTTTCTAGCTGCAATATTGAAAAATAAGACCTCTACTATAAATTCTACCTGGTCAAATCGCTCCTCCATCAGCTCACGGCAGTATCGACTCTCCACCAGTGAGGTCTTGGCAGGTACCGGTGTGGCCCCGAAGCTGAGAAATCCCTGAGGTGTGCTGTAGCCCAACAAGCCCAGGAGGGCATTGGACTGCTGTGGCTGCACCGACTGGAAGCTGGTGAAGGGTGTGATGTGGCGCGGCTTGGTTCCAAATCCCATCAGCTCCTTGCAGTATTTATCGTGGACCAGCTGCTGCTGCGTGATCTCCTCCATCTCCTCACGCATACGCTGGTGAGAGACAAGACGGTGAGTGGAATATTCTGCTTTTTGATTGGAGAATATATCCACGGTGAATCAGCACTCACCTCTCCCTCCATGCTGCTGATGCGAACCAGCTCATTCAGGATGAGAAGAGCACCGTGGACCCTGTCGTCGCGATTCATCCCTTTCTCTTTGGCCAAAGTCTCATCAAAGCCTTTCTCTGCTTCCTCAAAGGTTTGCTGTTACAGAAAACACCAATGCTCACGTTGCATATTAGAAGAATACTAGTTCTCCGCCGGCAAATACAATATATACTTTGGAAGATTGGCTCTTTAATAAATAAAATCTGATATTTGGGAATGTCTTACTTTGTACCACTGTGGTTTCTGCATTTCTTTGGTCTCCCTCTGTGTGGTGAGGATGAGACAGGCACGCAGGGCGGACACAGCACCTTCTCGGATCGCCTGCTTGGGGTCCCATACTGCGTAAAAAACGTTGTCAAAGAAGGGCTGCACTTGCTGAAAGAAGAAGGTAGGCGCACTCACAGCGAGCTCCCTCAACACCAACACCTGGAAGAGACAGAAAAAGATTTTGCCTTGGTCACTCTGAACTGTCTTTCTTGGGTTTGCCTGTACACAGCATAAAAAGGCCAAGATGACATATTATTAATTAATAATTCTGCAGTTACCATGTTATTTTATGGCTTTCAAGTTCAGAGCTTAGAAAAGTTATCAAATGTACAACAGTTGCACCCACTGTAACTTTAGGTAATTATCTTTGTTTCAATAACTTCTCTGAAGCATATCTGAGGAACACTATCTCTACTTTTTCAGTTGCTTAAACATCAGGTTTGATTTGTTTCATAAACCAGCAAAAAATTTAGAGGATTGTATTCAGAAGTAAGTAGGCAGGATTTCTTTGTGTAAGCAGGCTTGACAAAACCTAAAACCCCAGGAAGATGGTCGCCAATACACTTCTTGTCTACTTGCATATTGACTATTGCAGGCAAGAGGAACAGCAAAATGCAAAACTATCTCTTCATCAGCAAAGACTGAGGTTTCTATGCAGGAAAAGCAAAAATACCCACAAATAAGCTTACTACAGTGCTTCAAACTTAAAAATAATAAATACACAAAATGCAAGGGTGCAATGGTACCATCCTTGGTTGAACTCTCATCTGCCCTCACCTTTATCACACATAAACATGAGGAAGACGTAGTGCTATTTGAACCACAAACACCACAGTCCCTGTTTCTGCTAGAGACTTACTGCGGCATGGCGTCTGCCTTCATTTCTGTCTGCTCCCAACCACTCCAGGGCCCTCTTCACTTCAAACTCCACATATTCAGCAGTAAAGGTGTCCCCAGCCATGGATAGGTGGCCCATGGCTTTAGAGGCCATCTCCATGACAACAGGGTCGCTGGAAGGGAGCAGGTTGCGCAGGTAGTTGGCAAATCGGCTGATCCTGGTGGCATTGCCTCCCTCTACTCCAATTAGGCTCACTGAAACAAATGATCACAGTTAAGAATGTAACATAAACTTTATCATTTGATTCTGACCCATCATTGTTCAAAACTCACCTATGGCAAGAATCCCTCCTTTCTTTTCATTCACATCAGAGCTGGATACCAGCTCAAATATGTGATGGTTTAACTCATCATAGAATGTAGTGGCTTCATCTTGGCTCAACTGTGGCACAAAAAAACAGCAAAGCATTATTGGTGACAACAATTTGTACCACAAATGAGAAAGAAACATTTCATTTTCATCCTTGTACATATTCCACATATTATTGTTGTCCATATGTTTATTGCTGATGTAACAATGTTGCTGCTGTAACAATGTAAATTTCCCCTCACAGGAGTAATGAAGGGTTATCTTAAAATAATGAAAATAAAGTGTCATCAGTAAGAAAAAATGCTGCACACTGCTGCACATGATATAAAACATTTACAAGCGAGCTGATGTATGGATCAATGTCCACCTCTGACAAAGTGTAAACAGATAATCACTCTACAGTGTATTTAGTATATGGTTTATAACTAAATATATTCATTACAGGTTTCTGTTAAGTGCATGTTACCTCTCTGAGCTCTGTAGTCACATAGTGCTGCAGATCTTTGGCAGATTTTGCTCTGGTGTCTTCATTTCGACTCTTCAGCCCACTGACAAACTGCTGCAGCACAGTGGCTGTGCCTGACATGATCACCATCTGGACGGCCTAACCTAAAGAAAACAAGTAAAATGGATCTACTTTCACTACAACATGCTGGGTTCTCAATATCAATCACAGAAACATCAGAAGTATGGATACTAAAGCTGCATGATACACTGCTTCAGCATTGACATTGCAATGTGCACATAGTCCCATGGCAGGAAGTGCAAAGTGAATTAAGTCAAATTAATTTAAACGTGTAATGTAACGTTTCTGTTGCTTAATACAAATAGCCTCACATGGCTCTTGTTTTCCAAACTTTTCTACAAGAGAAGTCTGTCTCAGAATATCATTTTGATTTTTTTTTTACTTTATTTTCAAGACACAGACTTTGTTGACATACAGGCTATACGTGTACACAGAAAAAATGAACATGGACAGGAAGAAATTTGAAAAGTAAGATTTGGTTGCAAAAAGAAACAAGTCATTTCTTTAGAAGCATTTCAGTTACAGACTGGATGATTTTGACCATAAACAGGTTATCTGTTTGTAGTGTGCTGCAACACAACACATACTTTAACTATCTAAATCAGCACCCCAAAGCTCTGCATGACAAGTCATATCGCAATATATAAAGCAGACGGACATATCGTTGAAGTATGTTTTTCCCCAATATCGCGTAGACTTAAAATATACCCTACTTTGAAAGAAAGAATATCTACATCAACTCAGGGGGTCAATGTCGCTGTTAGCTGACGTTGGAGCTAGCTTGCTAACGTGTTTCTTGTGTGAAAAAAGTGTCAGCCTTGCTTGCTAGTTAGTAATGGAGACGTTACACCAAGCAAACAAGATCATCCTTTTCACCTCTGGTACACAACTGCCACGGACAGGTACAAGAAAAGTCAGAGCCTTACCAGTGTATCATGCCTGTTTTGTTTAGCGAGCGTTAGCTAGTGCTACCATTAGCCTGTCTAACATAGAAAGCAAATAGCAAGTGAGTAAAGTCCTTTTGTACGACTTACGTGTTTCCACTACTATGTCGGACAATTATCTGCGATTCGGCCCATGCAGAATATCTCTCATTGTACCGCTACCTGCTTAGCACAGCGTAAGGTTAGTTAGCTGAGGTGTATGATGGGTGGACTGACTCCACTCGGCAGTGCTCACAAGAGTCCTGTTGCGCAGGAAGCGCGCAGCCGTGAACGCAGCTGACATGTGTTGAGTTCAGTTTGGAGATACAGCGCTTGTAGCGGCACTACGGCGCTGCTGCTTGTCCTTCCTCAAAATGGGAATTTGCGACTAGAAGCTGGGTGTGTTCTTGTCCTCCGCAGGATGGCGCTGAGAGAAGGTCAAGGCAAACTCAACTAGGAGCTTCTGAGCGACTGATTTTCTGTTACACGGCCTTAAAATCTATCTATCTATCTATCTATCTATCTATCTATCTATCTATCTATCTATCTATCTATCTACCCACTTTCATATTTGTTTTTGTTTATTTTCGTGGAAATGCAAAAAAGAAAGAGAGAATATTTTACTGTTTTTATTTTTGTTTTGTGTTGTTTGTTTGTTTGTTTGTTTGTTTGCTTGTGTGTGTGTCTGTAAATTCCCTGTTCCCTTTTTAATTCTAGGCAAACTGTAGAACAGTGAGCAGATATTAAGCACATGTGAAATGTAAAAAAAAAATTAAAAATTGAATGTTCTGTATGGTATCAATGATGATCAAAACATATGGGCAGACATCTTCATGTTTGGGCTGCACAGTGGAGTAGTGGTTAGCACTTTCACCTTGCAGCGAGAAGATCCCTGGTTTGCATCCCGGCTTTCCCGGGATCTTTCTGCAAGGAGTTTGCATGTTCTCCCTGTGGATGCGTGGTTTTTCTCCGGGTACTCCGGCTTCCTCCCACAGTCCAAAAACATGCTGAGGAATAACTGGTTACTCTAAATTGACCGTAGGTGTGAATCCCAGAGTGACTGTTTATCTGTATATGTAGCCCTGTGACAGACTGGTGACCTGTCCAGGGTGTCCCCCACATGACCCCAGGGAGGATAAAGCGGTGTATAGAGAATGGTTGGATCTTCATGTTTGGTTCAGAACAGGGCCGTGCAGAGACCTTCGGAGGGGCAGGTGCTCAAAGTTAAAAGGAGGCACATGGAGCACGAATTTGAAACACCGTAAAGCATCACACCGGACAATATGACTGGCTGAATTGTAGGAACCCATATTCACATGGAGTGTAACATGGAAGCAGTGGTGCAGTGATGAAGTCTCTAGAATATTGATCAGAAGGTCTGTGGTTAAAACCCTGTTATGGCCACCATTAGATTCTTCAACTTAATATTATTTTGAAGTTGAATTTAGATCACCATTAGACACTGGACTGTTTAACAGTGTGGCTACTCTTCCTGGAGTCCTTGCTTTTAAATTTCATACCTTTTCTAGACATGCAGTGTATATGTATTTGCTTCATGGTCCTGATTCATAATCTGCCCTTTCTTATTTGTAGAGTTATCATGTGACCGACCGAGGGTAGATCTCAATTATTATTATTTTTGTTTTTGTTTTTTTATTTATTTATTATTTTGGAACTCAAATACTTTTACACACACACAAACTTACAAATAAAAAAACTAAATTAAATAAAATTAAATAAAATTTACAAAGCAACTTTGTAAATTAGCAACTCTGGGGGACTTTTCTTGACGCACTGAGCCCTTCTCTATCTACCTTTACATTTAATATGTATACCGTTATTGCAGTACATTCACTCTGTTTCCCCCTGTGCTATTTCTCCGAGTGTCCCTGGTCCCAGAGCTGGATGCTTCAGATCTGCGGTTGATGTTCCACCAGCTGGTCCAGTCTCCACCATGTCCACTGTGGGATGCTGCTGCTGACCTTCCTCCAGCCCTCTGCTTCCAACTCCCTTTTTCCACCAGTCAACTCTGCATTGCCTTCACTATACTGTTATGCTAACTTACATACTGTTTGAATTTTACTGCTAGCTATATATGGAGTATGTTTAATGTCAGAGCCGTACATCATAAGAGTAAATTATGAGTCAGTTTTCAATGTTAGCTTATACTTTGTCTGTGTCACATATCCTGTCATGCATGTATCCAAATGTGTGTTGTGTTTTCCTTGCTTTCCCACCCCTCCCTCTTCTCCCATCCCTCCCCCTTGCCCTCTTCTGTCCTTCTCAACCCGCCCGGCCAGCAGGCAGATGGGTCCCCCCTATATAGAGCCGGGTTCTGCTCGAGGTTTCTTCCCTGTGAAAAGGGTGTTTTTCCTTGCCACTGTCGCCTTTGGGCTTGCTCTAGGGGTCAGGCATTTGGGTTCTGTAAAGCGTCTTGAGACGAGTTGACTGTAATTGACGCTATATAAATAAAATTGAATTGAATTGAATTGAATTGAATTGAACTTTGACAAAAGGGCACTTGGGGCATCAAGGGGCAAAAGGGGTAGGTGCTTCAGTGGGTTAGGGTTAGGGTTAGATTTGGATGAAATTTTCAGGGAAGATCAGAAATGACACAATGACCAAGTGAATAGATTTTGGCAGTGATGCAGCTTATAGTCTGGATCCATGGATTTGTTAAAAAGTTCTGTATCATTGTGAGATAGCAGCATGGCATCACTGTAACTCTGACAACAAGTGAACACTACATCAGCTGCCTGCTGATGATCACATGATTGTGATCCTACTACAATTCGAAAGCTGTGGACTTTTCAGGACTTATCCATCAGAAATGGTGCAAGGAACAACTGAGTAAATTGTGGGGGCGTTTCTGAGTTCCATCAGTTCCGCTACATATTTAGGTCACGCGATGCGGAATCCGTACATAACGTACACATATATAACACACACCTGTGCTCAGTGCGAAGTCATTTTTTATCAAACATTTTATCTGTTGGAAATGATACGACTGAGCAGCCATGGTGGAGTACTGCTCTCTGAGTGTTTTTCTTGTGTCTTTATGTCTCATGAGCAGGGCCGGCCGCTGGCATAAACACTCTATGCCATTGTTTATAGCCACATCCACTAGAGGGGGGCCACACCACAATAAGTGTGTGATTCACATTTTGTCCCTGTCTTTATTCCAATAAAACATAAATCTGTTAATGCTGTTAATCATGTGCATGTGTGTTTTAACCCAATTACAAGCTGTGCACGTGATTTGGTAGTTGCCCTGGGCATGTTTTGGGGCCACAAAAAAAATCTTGCTTAGGGCCACCAAAGTCCTAGGGCCGGCCCTGCTCATGAGGTCCAGACATGAAGACAATGAGAGAAGTGAAAACAGCTGATCAGTGGTGTGAAGCAAATGTTCATCGGAGAGAAGTCAAAAACCACCTCAAGCAAGCATGAATTTTGTTTTGTTAACTTGTGAAGTTTATTATTCTGCTGTTCCATCAACCATTTCTAATGCATTTCCTTAAAATAAGAGAAGCACTCAGAGAGCAAAATACTCCTCCAAGGCTGCTAATTCCCCCTCATGGCATTGTCAGAAATGTAGCATTTGTTTATTAGTTGTTGATAATAAGAAATCGTGGCACCAATTTAATATAGATATACCCACAAACAAAATGGCTTTGTGCTGAGCACAGGCATGTGTTATGCATGTGTACATTATGTAAGGATACCGAATCGCATACTAACCCTAACCCTAACAAGAAAAAGTAGAAATCCTTTGTTTTTCTAGCTTCTTCAGTATGAATATTGTCCTATGTTTATACATATCTGTAATAAAGCTGCAATGATTAGTTGATTAATCGATTAATTGTCAGCTAATAAATGAATCATTAACTATTTAGATAATCAATTACTAAGTTTCATTCAACAAAAAAGTAGAAATCTTCTGATTCCAGCTACTAGACTCAGATTATTTATATTATTTCTTTACACATTTTGGTAATAGAACTGCAACAATACATCAACATGTCAATAAGTCGATTAATTGTCGATTATTAATCATCAACCATTTCAATGGTTCTATTAGTAAGTTTAAATAAAAGTAAGTGGAAAACCTCTGATTCCGGCTTCACATTGAATATTTTCTTATTTTTTAACACA
Source organism: Acanthochromis polyacanthus (assembly GCF_021347895.1). Lineage (NCBI taxonomy): Eukaryota > Metazoa > Chordata > Actinopteri > Pomacentridae > Acanthochromis > Acanthochromis polyacanthus. The sequence continues at coordinate 17,825,067 of NC_067118.1, forward strand.
CATTGGTAATAGAGCTGCAACAATAAGTTAATTAATTAATTCGTTGTCAACAATTAGATTAATCATCAACTATTTCGATAATCAACTAAGTTCAACTAAAAAACAGTAGAAATCTCGATTGCAGCTTTTTAAATCTGAATAATTCAGAATTTCTTTTCATATATTTGTAACAGAGCTGCAACAATTGTTGATTAATTGATTCGTTGTCAGCTTTTAGATTAATCATAAACTACTTGGATAATCAGCTAATAAAGTTCAGGTTGAAAAAAAATCCTCTGATTTTGGTTTCTTAAATCTGATTTTATTTTATTTCTTTACACATATTTGCAATCAAGCTGCAATTTTTGATTACTGATTGATCGATTAGTTGTCAACTATTAGATTAATCAACCATTTCCATAATCGACCTGTCCAGGGTGTCCCCTGCCTTCACCTGAGTCAGCTGGGATAGGCTGCAGCACCCCCCGCGACCCTAGTGAGGATAAAGCGGTGTATAGAGAATGGATGGATGGATGAACTATTTCCATAATCAACTAAATTCAAGTTTGAAAAAAGTAGAAACCTTTTGATTCTAGAGTCTTGACTATTTTCTTATTTCTTTTTATACATATTGTAATAAATCTGCAACTATAAGTTGATGAATCAAAGTATTAAATAATTCAACTATTCACTGATTAATTGATCAGTTAAAGTGATATATTTCCCTGTTTCTTTTCCTACATGTAACAGAGCTTCATTAATAAACCGTTTAATCAATTATTTGACAACTACTCAGTTAATCATCAACTATACATGTGAACATTTTCTGATTTATTTCCTCCTATATGACAGGAAACTGAATGCAAATTACGCTTGTGCACAGAAAAGACACGCAGGTATTAAGACACCCTGATAAAATAGTTGTTTTTTGCTTGTAGCAGCGCTGGACACTGTGACATGTGGCCATAAAGAGCTTTAGATCCCTCTTGTGTGAACTAAACACACAAAATTCCATTACTAAAGTTAAATTAAAAAGTGTTGGCATTAGTTCAATTAGCATTTTGACACTAAGAAAAAAAAATCTGATGGATGAACGCAGAATAATTTCATCTCTAAATTAGGGATTTATTGGGACGGCCAATTATCAGGGCTGGTATTATTATTCTTAATGAACTGATTGTTAATACAACATCAACTACTACTGCTTTCTACGGTGAAAGTGACAGAGTAAGTGACTTGTTGTTGTCATTGCAACTTTGCATTGGAACTTATTTGGCTGATGCTGCTAGGCTAACGCTCTCCGAAGCACCATAAAATCTTTTTAAAGAAAGACTAACTTCAGAAATCTGTTCTAACTGACAGACAGACATCAATCTAGCAAAACACTGAACCAGAAACAAAAATCATCATCTAGCATATGTCCTCCTACTATATGTATACAGAGTAATATTGCACAGGATATTATAAAAATGCAGAATATTCATCATGTTTTACAGAATAAAACAGCAGAACTAATCACAGCATAAAACACTCCAAAATAAATCCAACATTATGAAAAGTAAAAAGTCAGATTATCTGTGAAGCCTCATAAAGGCAACAAATTGTTAAAAAAAAAAAAAATCCTCCTGAAAACATTTAAAACTTGATTAGTTAAGATAGTCTCTTCTGAAAATGATCTTTTCAGTAGGGAAGTAGGGAAAGTAAAAGATGGAAGAAAAGGGAATAAATAGAGGATGAGAGAGGTTGAAGAGGTGAGGAGGAAGGAGACAGGAGGGGTGAGAAGACGGAGGAAGGGGGAGTCTATGGTAAACTAAGCAACCTCCTGTACCTTCCTGTCGCCCTTGAACCAACTCCAGAAACGCTTTTTCTTTTTCTTGGCCTTCTTCTCCTGCTCCTGTTGTTGGTCTCTCTGCTCTATGACCTCTTCATTTGGTTTTTTGTTGGTCTTTCTACCTTTGGGCCTCTTGAAAAACTTAAAGAGAGTCTTTTTGCTTTTCTTTTGGATCCAAAAGGTCTGCAGTTCCTGATTATTTTGTTACAGTTGTCAGATTTTTCCTGCAGGTCATCTGTCTCTTTTTGTCTCCTGAGCAGTTCCTGATTGTCTTTTTCTTTCAGAGCAACATGTCTCCTGAGCTCATCCAAACTTTCATGCTCAGTCTTCCAGGTGTGTTCTTTATGCTTCATCTCGTTGTGGGCTTCCCGCAGCTGCACCTCAGCTTTGAAGAGCTCAGTCTTCCAGGTCTCTTCTTTCTCCACCATCTCATGGGCTTCTTGCAGCTGCACCTCAGCTTTGAAAAGTGCCGCTGAGAGCCTGCCATTGCTGTCAGCGATTTGATAGAGTTGCTGGTCTCTGATGGCGATCTGCTCTTTCAGAAACTCACCCCATTCCACCATCTGATGCTTGTGGTGAGATTCTACGGAAAGCAGATCCCAGATCTTCTTGTCATAGTACTCTTCAAGCTGCGCCTTCTCTCTCTGAACTGTTTGAACGTCATCACTCAGTTCTATACAGGTCCGCCTGAGGGAATTGTTGCCTCGCTCAATCAGCTGAATCTTCTCCTCCAGTTCTTTAGTCTTTTCTACCACTGCTTGTTTGTCCTTCTGCAGTTTGTCATTGTCTTCCTTCAGATTATTATTCTTGTGCACCAAGAATTTGACTTGCATTTTCAAGTCCTTGTTTTCTTGGAGGTCACATTCTTTGTGGAGGCTTTTAGCTTCCAGCAGCATTGCTAGGAGGCCTTCGTTCTCCTGCCTCAGCTGTGAGACCTCAGCTTCTCTCCTGCGAGATTCTTGGGAAAGCATTTTCTCCAGACTTTTGATCTAGAGGGATCTCTCGTTGTTCTGGTCTTCAAGCTGTGCCTTCTCTGTGTGGAGTATTTCAGTCTCATCTGTCTTAATCTCATCTGTCTTGCCCTTGATGACCTGTCTGAGAGGAGTGTTGACATTGTCATATATATATATATATATATATATATATATATACATATACATATGTGTGTGTGTGTGTGTGTGTGTATGTGTGTGTGTCTCACCCCTGCATGTGCCTGGTTCAGAAGATACGATGCAAAATATATAATCTAGTCATGACAGAAAGTAAAGGCAAAATCGTTTGCAATTGCTCAATTTCTGAAAAGATTCAGGGCCCCAGGCTGTTCAAGTGTACATGGTTTATTGCCTTTTTGAAAAAGTGAACATAATTTTTACATGAACTATTATAGCTGTCATAATGCTGAAATGTAATGATAATATGAGAACATCAAAAGTGGCTTGTTGAGAACGTGAATCCAAGAAATGCACATACTAAGTAGTATGAGGTTCTGGAAGACATGACACAAAAAAATATGACATGTGATAATGGCAAATACATAAAATATAAGCTTATTCTGTGTAAAGTTGATATTTGCATATGTAGTTGTTTTTATTTCACTGTTGATATGTTCAGCCTCAAGGGGGAGACATTGTCCAGGTATACAGCTACCTTGTAATACTGAGAGGACCTGTAGCTCTGCTGACATTCACTGTTACCAATTTGACCCTCTAATTTGCAGGAAATTGGAACTTAAATGTCAAATGAGTTTTCCCCGTGAAGTTATGATATAGATATGATAGGTGTGTCCTCCAGCAAACAAACATTTTGCTAATTTTTGTAGTGATCGATGCTTCCCTGCCTGGGGTCTGGGGCCCAAGAGTGGCTCTTCAAGAGGTTCCATAGGACCCCATTGTCCAGAACAACCACACATTCTTCCAGTATGATGGACCATTAGTCCCTTACACTTACAATGGTGGCAAAAGTTTTCAGACACCCTCAAACTTTTGCACTCTCAGATATATCTTTCTCAGATATCATCATGAAATATTTGAAATAGACATTTTGATAATCCACCACAGATTTTCAATGGGGCTCGTGTCTGGAGATTGAGCTGGCCACTAAAACCTGGATACTGAGCTCCTGCAGCCAAGTTCTACTGACCCTGGATGGGTGGCAATGGGCATCATTTTGTTGAAACATCCAGTTTGACCTTCATGGAACAGAGTACGTGCAGAAGGGAGCATGTGGGTTTGGAGAATGGCACAATACTTGCCAGAGTTCAATGTGCCATCACAGACAGTGAGATGACCAACATCAGCAGCACTCATGCATCCCCAAACCATGATACTGCCTCCACCATGCTTAACAGTAGGTACTTTGCATGTAGGAGATAAGGCTTTGCCTGGCCTTCTGTGTACCCCTACATTAGCAGGAGGAAGATAAAGCTCTAAACTGGACTCATCTGATCACAGAATCTTCTTCCAATTGCTGGCTGTCTAGTTCTTGTGTGCTTGGTCCCAACAATGCTGGGCTAACCTCAGTCTCTCATTGATCAGGGGCTTCTTGACAGCCTTGTAGGACCTTAAGCCATCATCTAAAAGTCGGCCATGTACAGTTTAGGTGGAACACTGGACACCAGTTTGGTTTGACCAGTGCTGCTGAAGCTCCTGTGATGTCATTCGGCGGTTTTCTCTGCACATGCGGATCAGGATGTGGTCATTTCTTGTTGAAGAAACCCTTGGATACCCAGGTCTTGGTTTGTCTTCCAAGCTGTTTGTTCATTGATTCGATTCCTGCAGAGTGTATCCAGCTGCTGAAGGACTGCATCTGCACTTCCTGACTATCTGGCAGCAGCTGTACCCTTCCTGGGTAAGAATCTGTATCTTCAGGCGTGTTTCCCCATCTTAGTTTCCTTGTTTTAGCCATTTTTGTCTCTGAAGAACTTTCAAATGTGCTGTTTTAAATAGACGCAAAGCACGGCAACAAAAACTGCCTTTGAATATAAAGCTCAACCTTTGTTAGTTGGTCACTGGCACCAAAATGACCCAATATTCAAAATTTCTTTTACGGAATCAATCAATTTTACGTTTTTAATGGCTTTTTAGGATTTGTTTAGTATTTTGGCTAAGATTTTAAGAGATCTAAGAGTAATTCTTAATGCAGTATTTCACAAATGCATGGGGTGTCTGTAAACTTTTTTCCACCGCTGTAGATGGAACAAACTGATGCTGGAATTTTTAATGGATTATGGAACTCATCTGCACCAACTACACTCAGTAGTGTATAAGCAGCAAGAAAACAAGGCAGGGAAAACAGGTATCAGTGTGAAATTTCGCTCATAAAGCATAGTCCTCAGTGTGGCTGTGAATCCAACAGCTGTCAAAACCCTGAATTTAATTCAGTCATGCCTGACCGTGAGCCTTTCATTTAGGGCACTAAAACTGTAGCTGACCTAACTTGCTCTTTTCAAGCTTTTAAAGAAAAGACCGCCACTTGATATGAAGGTTAATGCCACGCACAAGAATCGCTTTTAAAGCAGTATTACACCATATGTGAACTCTATTCAATCCTCAGAAATAAAATGTGTTCCTGAATGGCATACTTGAAAAACCTTGAAAAACACATAGTAAAAGCGAGTTCTGGCAGTTCATGTGTTCAATAGATAATACAAGCACTTAGCTTTTTATTCTGTTGAGCAGGTTTGTAAATTATGGGCAAACCTTTGCTTTTCACTATTTATCATAGTAGTACTTGCACTTTTGTGATTGTACATTTTATTTCTGTGTGATTCAGTAAATACCACACAAGTCACATTAAGTTAATTCAACACTAATCAGAATGGCAGTTTAATCAGCAGTGTTTGCTGCGTAATCAGCAGTGTTTGCTGCGCAGTGTGTGGCTGTGTGTCCATCATACATGTGCAGTGCTCATACAAGTGAGCTAAAGCGTATGTTCAGGGATATCGCTGTGTGAGTGATGTGGTTTTTCAGAGGGAGGAGAACCAAAAAGAGAACCCTGCAGCCTTACGGCACTTTACACAGAGAAAATGAGAGGGTGAGGCAGTAAGGGGGTGGGAAACAAATTGTAGCAACACTGCGAAGGGGAACAGATCCCTACTTTTGCACCCAAGGGCCCCTCACAGGCCTGAGAGAGAGAGAGAGAGAGAGAGAGAGAGAGAGAGAGAGAGAGAGAGAGAGAGCGAGAGAGAGAGAGGCAAGGGGACAGAGCTTTAGGGCGATAAACTGCACAGGCCTTACTTCAACACACACATAAACCACTTGAGCGCAAATGCATGCACACTTACAGCCACAGAGGCTCTTGTCCTAACAGGCAGCAGGCCTCTTCTGCCAAGTGACAGACAGAATGTTGGGTGCACTTTCATCAGTCAGAGGCTTTGATTCCTCTGCCATCACTTGTGTTTATTTTCTGCTTTGCCTCTTCACTCAACTGGGCTTTTGAAATATTTCCCCTATGATGGCGCTTGTCATTCCATCCACACCGAGGGAGGAGGTAAAAAAAAAAAAGCTGAACTCACTCGTGCAATTACTCCTCCACCCACTTTATTCATCTACCATCTATCCATCTGCTAATCCATCCACCTTCATCCCTCCCTTCCCCTGTCACACACTTCATGATTTACCCTATGTCACTTTCCCGTATTCCTTCCTCTTCCATCTTTCAGTCCTCCACAGGTTCTCAGGCATTTTTGTGTAACAAAAGGAGGGATTTGTGTGAGTCACAGATTCCTGGGCAAGGATTCATGAGGCAACATCTGGTTCTAGATGCTGGAGGCGGCTCTATCCCCTGCCTGGCAACAGCCCAGCACTTCATCCTGGTCTGAATGTATCTACCCACCTGCCTCCGTAACACGCCTGTGGATGAATTCAGTAACCATTAAGCCTACTTTGAAAGCAGAAATTGGGGTAATAACCTTGGAATGAAGCATTAATGCTCCCAATTAGAGACAGAGGGTTTGCTCTTGCTGTTCTGACAATACATGAATGCACTTGTAAAACCCAACCATACCATACTGTATCCATTTAATAGGGTAGCATGGTAGGCAAGCAAAGATGGTACTAACCGCTGCCCATGCACAGTGGTGGATGCTTGGCAAAAAGAGATAAAGGATCAGTGCTCTTTAAGTCTGTAAGATTTATCTTGGCTTCATCCCTTTAATGGACACAGGTAAGTCTAAATTCAGTTGTGGCAGTGGATTTAAATGATTAGACTAACAGGCTGAAATGAATCCGCATTGCTGGTCAGATGAAAAAGTGCAAAGTGGCTTGGAAACAATGGAATGAGCAATTAGCTAATGCAACTTGTCTGACATCTTAGATTGAACCAAGTCTGCAAAAGGAGGAGTCCATGATGATGCTGCACTTTCTCGTCATCGTGCTGAGTCTGTCTTCTGGCTCAGCTCCCTGATTAAGAAGGGCACCTACAGACACACTCACACATACACTCACAGTCAGCCTATTGATCAAGTTTCCTTCCCGTGAGACGTTAGAGATCAAACGTTATTGCTAATCCATGAATCACACAGCAGCTGTGACCAGCTTGTGGAAATGAGAATGCTCTTTGACGCTGAGTTCCTGTAAATCAAAAAGTTCTTAATCAAGGAGGATAACAGTGAACGCTGGTGTCTCTGGCTTCAAATGGCGTCAGTGTTTCCCCAAAAGCATTACTCATCATTTCTCCTGCAGGCCCCTGTCTTTAATCATTTTGTTATGGTGAGATCCAATACGTCAGACTGAAAGGAGATGACATGATGCTTTAATGGTGGATCGGAGTAATCAATTTCACATCAAAATAGTCTCATTACACATTGAGCAACAGAAGATCTGAAAGGTACGGAATACTAAACAGTGGTGACTCAATCACCAGGAGCCAGACAGCTTTTGATCTTGCCATTCATCTGCAGTGATGTGTTGTGTGCGTTCGCATTGGACTCATTCCCTAATGGACTCTGGTGAGCGCCTGCCAAAGAGCACACTGGGAATGAATGAATGGCGTCCATTAGGCAAAATGGCTGTCTGTAGATTGTGGCCACTCTGCATAAACGAGCAGGAGCAGATGGATGGAGAGGTCTTGTAACAAACTAATGGAAGCAGGCTTACAATCATTCACTGCTGCCCTGTTGTCAGTATGGTCAGTAAACAGTTCACAGCTATTTTTAAACATAATGATTTGGAGAAACTCTTACTGGCATATTGCGTTAGAGGTCGGCTTTTGGCGACCCCACTTCAGTAGATTTTGGTATGTAGTGGACTTAGAATAGTCTGTGTCTCCTTGATGATGGAGTATCAAATACACCACCATTCAAAAGTTTGGGGTCACTTAGAAATGCCCTTATTTTTGAAAGAAAATCTTTTTCTTTTCAATGAAGAGAACATTAAATTAATCAGAAATACAGTCTAGTCATTGTTAATGTGATAAATGACTATTCTAGCTGGAAAAGCTGATTTTTAATGGATTATCTACATAGGGGTACAGAGGTCCATTTCCAGAAACCATCCCTTCTGTGTTCTAATGCTACATTGTGTTAGCTGATGGTGTTGAAAGACTCATTGATGATTAGAAAGCCCTTGTGATTATGTAATTTAATTTTGTGCAATTATGTTAACACATGAATAAAAGTGTGAGTTTTCATGGAAAACATGAAATTGTCCGGGTGACTCTAAATTTTTGAACAATACTGTATTAGTATGACGGACATTACAGATTAAATCCAGTCTAGGAAGCAACAAAGTGAGCATGTGTGGCATAAGGAAGTCAGAGGACTTTGTCTGGCTCGCTATCTATAATGAGGCAGACACGGTCTACATGGTATTCTTCACTGACACCCCTTTATCTTGTCTCCACTCAACCTTATCAGTCCCCTAAGATAAGCCAGATACTAATAGTGGGAAGCCAGAGACCATAAGGCTCTAATTTTAATTTGAAATTAACACTTGGGAAGACATTGTATATTTGGGTGTCAAAGAAAGAGAGAAAAAGAGGGTCTGCATGAGTGAAACAGGTCAGTATCTTTTCACAAAACATGTTCCAAAAATTTCAAACTACAGACTTTCTGACTAAAACAGAAAGCTGGAGAAAAAAAAAAGAAAAAAAAAAGACATGGGTGAGGCTCCACAGAGCAATGAACTATCTGACATTCCAGTTAAATGCACAGGGATAAAACCAGGTGTGAAATCACCTCTCCTGTTTAGACTTGACGCCACAAAGCAGAAGGCCATCTGGCAAACTGTCAGACAGCTAAAGACAGTCTGCTTTCTGCTGCTCTTCTACCTGTACTGTCTTGGGATAGTGGAGCTGCAATCAAAGGAATATATTTTGGCACTGAAAAAAACTTTTTTATTATGCCCATCTTGCTAAATAGCTACAGACATCATTTGGAAAGAAAACATTCTATATTTCCCATGCTTTAAACTTTTCCATGAGATACACATCAACAAAACTAGCTTGGCAGTAATAGCATCAGTGCTAAATATAAACCATAAACCATAAGAGAATCAAATATACCTCCAAGTTCAGCTAACAATATGCAATGCCTAAAAGAAAGCAATCAAATGCTGTGTATTGCATACTGCCCCTTTCAGGAAAACCAACTGAATAAACCTTCTGCCAGAAAGTGTAATAGCTCCAAAACAGATTTGAAATCTGCAGAAACGCAAAATTGAAAAAGCAATTTTCTTATGGAAATGCAGCAAGCTGCTGGAGGCATTTCATATTCAGCAGTTCAACAAATACCTGATGAAATTCCTCAGATCAGACACATTAGCAAATGTAAATATCTGCACCTATGGCAAGAATAATAAAGACAGAAGTAAAAAAAAAAATCTGACAGTTGTCTCTTGCTGAATAATAATTAGAATGAAAAAAACACCAATACAGACTCTAAACCAATGCAGACATTTACATTGCTCTATTTTGGAAAACGGAGGAAGGCATATTCTGTCCATTTATATTTTTGTTTCTGCATTTTTTTTAACCGTATTTCTCACTTACAAACTCTGCATGTGCTGCCTGACAGTGAAGCTGTTGTACCCGGAGAAAACCCATGCAAACTCTGTGCAGAAAGATCGCAGGAAGGCTGGAATGCAAACCAGGGATCTTCTAGCTGCACGGCAAAAGTGCTAACCACCAAGCCACGATGCAGCACAAATTCAACATCCAGACCAAAAACTAAACGATCCCACCTTAGAACTGTTAAACAACTGTTTGGTGAGCCAATCTATAATGTTTTCTTCACAGTCATTCATTTTATCATGCAAACCAGTGAAACTGAAATACATGGGTGCGCTGCAAAGACATCATAACATTTTAGGAACTTTGTTTAAATATTGTCTTTGACACAATGCTTTTATGAAACATCCTGCTCTGTCACTGCTATCTGAAGTTCACTAATGTGTCTAATGTAGTGCTTCATTTGTCTATTAAAGCATCCCTCGATGCACACACACACTTGGACACATCATCAGTGTTGTTTCCTGGAGTCACTGGGTGTTTCGGGTCTTACAACAGACACCCTCATCCAGGTGACCCCACTGAGGTTGATCAAGCCTCAGCCCGTGTCCAAGTGGCATTTTGCTGTCCCCACTGCTCCCCTCTTTTTAGCCAGAGCCATCTAGATGCTCTCTCTGCTGGATCCATGCTTTTACCAATGGCTCTCCTCCTACTTGCTCCAGTTATTCCTAGGATTCCGTAGACCTTGTGTAGGGAATGGCCTACGAATCCCCTGCTGCCCACTTCCACTGGCATGCACCTGGCCTTCCACCCACTGGTCCAGCAGCGCTCCACCAGCTCTTGCTATTTTGCCCTCTTCCGCTCATGACCTTCCTCCATTCTCTCCTCCCAGGGCACAGTTAGCTCCAGCATAATTAGCTGCTTTGTTGCCTTTGAGATTTGAACATTAATCACACAAAGATCTGCACATCTACAGAACTATACAAAATGAGCAACGCAGCTATGTGACCGCCACAACAACTCGCATTTCACATGGTAAGCACATCCCCAGATGAGTTCACCTACAGAAACTCTCCAGCCAGCTCTATTACAGCAGCAGAGGAAACTGAACACCGCATTTGTTGTCTGAGGCAGATAGACGCTGGGCAGCTGAGGCTCACTGCTCTGTTCTTCTGCTGGTATCTGATAGAGGAATGGCCCTGTACTCTAGAAAAACAAAAGAGCCACAGCGGCCTCATTTGATAACACTGGAATGTGTCAGTATGTGTGTGTCTGTGTGGACTTTGTGTATTGCATATTTGTGAATGCTAAGTGGATTGTGCCTGCACAGTATCTATAAGAGCAATGTCAAACATGACATGCTTAGCAGAGGACACCAAGACACTATCAGGATGAAGGATGCTGAAACAGAACGCACAACTGAAAGCCAAGGCACAGAATATCTTCAGCATGATCTATGCATTATTGATGTGGCACACACCCTCAGATATCACTTACATGACAGGAACACGGGCCCAAAGGTTGGATTGGTTTTCAGTACTGCCCTGCACTGTGATTCTTTGACTGAACGTGATGCAGTGATCCACATGGGTGCAGCAGTGCAGCTGCTGCTCAGTAAAATGCAGCCCCTGGGCTTTGCATACAATTTGGCTGCTAATGTCGCATCTCGGGTTACACCTCTTTCTTTCCAGCGACACACGCCTGAATACAGAGTCGACTCTTTCCAGCTGCAGCGGCGGTTCTTCTGTGTAAGCCATCAACATAAGTATAACTTATCAAAATAGAAGTAATAAAAGGCTTCATTAGCATCCATCATTGTCGTAACTGAGAAAAATACAGATGGGAAGCTATGGAGTTTTCAAGGCCAAAACCGCTCACACTGTTCAGAGCCAATATGTCACGCAGATATTTGACATTTTAAAATTAGTCTCTTGCCAAATATGATTTGAATGTGACCCACTAGTATTGCTCTGACAGCAACAAGGCGTTGTTGCAAAACTGCACAGCCATAAAGTGTCTCTATATACAAACAGCCTTTTCTTCATCTGTGTGAAACTCCTGTATGCAACAGGAGAGCAAAGTTCAAGCGAAGTAATGCACCAGATTTTTCCGTCAGCGAGTAAATCCGCTCTGAGGGAACAAAGCTTGATGCCTTTCTTTTTTATCTCCTGCTGTAATTACATCTACCTACACTTTGACTCACAAAAGATTCAATGAACAACTTGTTTCAGTCAAATACTTGTTAAAGCTTGTTTACTTTGTAAAGCTTTAGTGCTGACATATTTGTGGGAGGAGGAGGAGGAGGAGGAGGAGGACTGTCAGGGCATGAGAAGAGGGTTGAGGTGGGGGATGTTCTGGGAAGTTTCACAAAATGAGTGACAATAATAACACAATAATAGTGCTCTGTGTCCGCATAGAAAGACCGACTCTGGAATTTTTTTCCTGATATAAAAATACACTGTCATCGCCTACTACGACCAGGATAATAATTACAAAGAACAATCATCATCTTTTTCACAACGGCTTCAAAAATGGAAACATAGAAGCTTCATAAAAGTAGTATTTCTGACAAATTTCTCATTTGGGATTGCAATGCATTTCACTGATGTACAACAGAAAGAGTCACTGAATGAAAATTACATGCCAAAAGAAAGCATTTATCACAAGTTTTGTTTAATTTTGATATTTTAGACTCAAGTATGAGCACAGTTTCCAAAAAAAAAAAAAAATCAAATCACTTAAAGATGACATGAGACAGTTCAGTAGAGCCAACAGCATAGTTTACAGTTGGCTTCTTCATGTCTGCTGTCCTATAAAGCTGGAGGCATCTTCCACTCTGCATATTTATATTTACTCCACCAAGGAACGCAGCGGAGTTATGTGACTATCGCCATGTGTTTGTCTCTCTGTCTGTCTGTCTGTTCGCAACATTACTCCAAAACGGATGTTTGGATGGCATTTTCAGTGAAAAGTCAGAAATGACACAAGGACCAACCGATTAGATCTTGGCAGTGATGCAGCTTTTAGTCTGGATCCACGGATTTGCTAAAGGTGTCTGTATCATTGCGAGATAGAGGCACAGCGTCAATGTAATCTGACAGCATGTGAACGCTACATCAGCTGCCTGCTGACAATCATATGATTTCGATCCTACTACAAATCCACCGCTGCAGACTTACTGGGACTCGTCCATGCTTCTGAGTCCCATTAATTCTTGCCACCTGCTACATATTTAGGTCACACGATTCGGTATCCGTACATAAGGTACACTAGCATAATACACGCCTGTGCTCAGTGCAAGGTCATTTTGTTTGTGGGTAGATTCAGAGTAAATGGCTTTATTCTATGTTGCCATGATTTCTGAATTAATAATTAATAAATAAGCAAAATGCTGCATTCCTTAAAAAAACAATGCTGCATTTTTGACAGAGCCATATGGGGAATGAACAACCTTGGCGGAGTACTGCGCTCTCTGAGTGCTTTTCTTGTTTTTGTTTTGTATTTATTTTCACTGGGGGGGGGGCAGCGGACCAAGCTATAAACTCACCGCTTGCATAAAGCTGTCACAATGAAGTGACTAGAAAACAACTGCCATATCCTGCAGACACATTTTATCTTCATGCTGTAATTAGTGTTGGCGGTGAAATACCGTGGCTGTACAGTTTTAATTTACAGTTACTGTTTACTAAAACCACAAGCAAAGGAGGAGTCGGATTCATTTGCCAATTACAGCACTTTTTCCTGTCCGATGCCAATAACCAGCTACAATAAGAATCATTTACAATACACAATAACCTGCAGTGGAAATTTTTTTTTTAAGTTGGTTACTCTTTGTGCCTCAAACTAGTCATTACTGCTATAAAGTAAAGCTCACTTCGATGTAGAAGCCAATGAAAATGTTTTTTAAGACCACAGAGTTAGTCTGGTTGCCCTACATTTTACATCTTTATATGAAACATTATGCCATTTGATGATGTGGAATAATATTTCACTTTGACTAGTATGTGTTAAACTTTACCTGTCCAAGAGAATAGTGTGCTAAGAGAGTGTTCTCCTGTAATAGCAGCTTTAGTACAAAAGCAATGACAAACTATTATTTGTCCTTCAAGAGACACTTTTGTTTACTTGGGTTTACTCAACTGTCACTGCTGAGTCCTACTTGAACAAATTTCTGCAAATATCCTCTCAAGCAACTGCACATAACCAAGCCTGTCATTTTCCCAGGAATAGAAGGGGTAGTTAAAATTACAGCTTTTGAGGAGTGGAAATTTACGCACTGTCTGTTCTTAAAAAGGAGCTCTAACAAAATAGCCATGTGGTTGCATTTACAGATTTAAACATGGGAAGTTTTATAAGGGGAATCTTTAATAATATATGACACAGGTTGAGTTTACCATCTGCCTATTCAGCTCTAGAGTTCTGTTTAACATGGACGCTCATTCGCTGGGGTTTCTTTTACATTGGTTGCACACAATAGTCACAATAGATACAGTTTACTATTTTCAGAACTTTCTGTCAAAGAGGCCAACGTGAATACTTTAAAACAAAATAGATAAATGTTCATCCAGTGCTCCATCCAGTAATTCACTGAGAGCAGCTTTACAAACAAGAGAATGAAAAAAGTCAAGCTTGTGAATGTTTACCTGCACATGCAAAAGCAGACAGAAGTGTTGAGTCACGCTACAAAGTGGCTTCCAGTTTATCTCCAGTTTAAGCAGAGCAAGCAAACCAATGTCTCGTGGAGATTCTCCAGAAACAGAGAAGAGTGGATGCACTTCTGTGTCAAAGGTATCACAGAGAGATGAAAAAGGCTCAACACAGATCACTGTCAAATCAGACTGAGATAAATACCGTTCTGGTTGTGGAGCATTGGAACATTGTGTTCATCCGCGCTGCAGTTATTTATATTAGCTATTTGCTGTGAACGTACATTCAGAACTTGATTGTCTTTATACTACTTTCAATCACTGTAATTCTCACCTGATTTTGCAGTTCCCTGCACTCTTGCAGAGCTTCATTGTTTCATTGTTTAGCTGTCAGACCTGCCACTTTAATGTCTCGCTTTCAGTCCTTTGAAGTGAAAAACAACCCTCACTGTACAGTACCTGCTCAGCAACAACAGCACACAGAGAGACACTAACTTGTGAATATAGTGAAGAATTAAGACGCTATGGAGATATTTCCTGAAGGAGTTGAAGTGCAAAACCAGAACTACAAGAAAGTGAAAGTTGAACGGACATTTGCCAGGTGGACACAAGCCCTTTTGTCCATGATCTGTACCCAAAGGAGAAAAAACCTCTGACGTGAACATCTGGATTTTTCATCTTGTTCCAGCTCGTCACACAGCTGAAGGTGTGGCCTCACAGCAATGGTGTGTACACTTAGTAAGGACTGGACCAGGGTATCACAAAGGATCGTATCTTACTACTCAGGGAGCTTTGTAGACCTCCATTTAAAAAAAAGCATCCATGCAACCATTATCTAAACACTGCTTTATCCTCTGTAGAATAGTGAGAGGGAATCTCCGATGACGCCCGGCACTCCAAGCTAGCTTGTCTGGCCAGGACCTCTACTTTGTCCACGGGTGACACACCAGTCACCAACAAGGTCAAGGACGAGACTGACGTGGAGACTGGACTGCATGCTAGCACAAGCTGGGGCTCCCAGCTAGGCCTAGCCATGCTGGTTGCACTTATTGAAGATTTATTGGAGTTGGATTGTGAGGATAACAACGAGGATACCTCAGAGCTCCTCATAGGATGAGAGTGAGGATGATGTCCTCCTCCCCTCTGTTCAGGTTACCATACCAGGCACTGTGGCTGGCCTCAGAGATGAGGATTGAGACGCACCCGTTTCCCTCTCCACCAGCATGGATATGCAGTCCGTGTGCAAATGTGCTGCATCCCAGTTGATATCCTTTGGTCTACAGTAATAACAGAGACCAACAGATCCTGTTATCAAGGGGAGAAATTGACCCTAGGCCATAAGGATAGTTAAAAGGATCCACCTCATGGAAGGACCACCCATTCAGCAGCAAGAGCCTGATTCACGGAGCTTCCTCCCTGGATTGTGAGGGTATGGAGAAGCTTGGCCTTCTCTGCATACCCCCCATGGAGCCATCAGTCACCACGCACCTTCACCCCTGGCTGACTATCTCCTCCAGGAACCTCACACTGCCATCCAAAACAGACTGCTTCCAGTCTGCCATGAAAAAGCGAGCTTACAGGACGACAGTGCTGACTGTCAGGGCACTAAACGTCTCCTCCATGCTCACAGCATACCAAGCAGAGCTACATGAGGATATGATGACCAAGCCTGACCCAGCAGTGTGGGATGAGATTACTGTGATAACAGACATCTGCCTCCAAGTACAGCGCTGTGCAGTCTAAGCCATCTCTGGAATTCTCTGGGAATGATGGTGATCTCTGGGAATGATGGTGATGCAACAAAGAGCCAGACTGCTTAGCCTGGCCAACCTATCTGACAAATAAAAGGACATTTTAGACATGTTGATGATACCAGACAGGATCTTTGGTTCCACTCTCATCTCAGTGCAGCAGCGCTGCGAGGCAAAGAAGGAGGAGGATGAAGCTCTTCAGCTCTGTCTCCCTCACAGAGCAGAGTTCACACCTGCCCCAGCCTCAGGCTGCAGCACGGCCTCCGTTCTCTAAGTTCGAAATCCTGAAGTGGCCTGAAGCCCATCCTGCACCTAGTGCTTCACTCAGACAGGAGGTGAGGACCAGCTGGCCCAGAAAGGTCTCCGCAGTGAGAACAGCTCTGCCAGTACAGACTGTGCAGACTGGTAGTCAGCAGGCCAGGAAGAAGAAGAGGGCAGCCTGGCAACCTCCCCCCTTCCCACCGGTGCTGTCTGTTTCCTGTTCATCAGCCCCACTGGTTCTCTTCCACAGTGTGCTGCTTCAGGTTTCCAAAGCCCATGAGTTCCAGCTGCTGCATGTGCTGCCAGTGCAGCAACAACGCATCCCAGCAGAGGGGGAAAGAGATTTTGTTGTAGGGACAGCAGGTTCTGTCCCTCATCCAAGTCACACAAGCACACACCATTGTTCTTGTTTAATATAAAGACTATCATTTCCGGTCAAGGGTGCAGTCACAATCAACAAACGAGAACACAATAATCAGTGACAGACTCGATACCCCTGTGCGTCTGGAGCTGGGTTGTATCCAGAGGGGTGCCGAGTCTGTCATTGCACTAACACCCAGCGCATGCACATGGACACCCGAGGGTCCCAATAGTGACAGCAATCCTGTTTCTAACTTTGTTCATGCATCTAGGTGAATAGTTAATCACAGCTGTATTCAGCTTCATTTCAGGGATCACAGGTCTTCTAACCTGCATGTCAGTCATCGTATGTGCATATCTGTGTAGATTCTTTCATCAAGGTCATGGCAGTTTTAAGAGCTTCAAAAAAAAGCAACTGGACTTTTCATTTGAAGTTTCTCAAATCCCCAAAAGTACCTAAAAGAGAAGTCCAGCTGCTTTTCAGTGAAGCTCCTACAATCATGTATGCATTCACTTTTGTTGCACTGAGTTTCTACTTTGGGGCCTGTGTTTGCAATATAGTCTTTCTGAGGTATCTGTATTTAATTCATAAAAGGTTAAGAAATGTCAATCATTGAGAGATGTTACAATTCTAAATCATTTGACATTTCATTGACATTGCACAGGGGTTTACTCATTTCTGTTGTATAGAATGTATAGTCTTATTTGTTGAATATGGGAAACTACTGATTATTGTTAATTCACTGTGAACTTTAAGGCTTCTGCTGTGTAAATCAGGGGTTAAAACTAATTTTAGTTCAGCTGCAACATTCAGCCCAATTTGATCTTAAGTGGGCCGGACCAGTAAAATAACAGCATAAAAAACGATAACTAGCCACAACTCAAAATATTTCCTTTGTTTTAGTGCAGAAAAGTATGTTGTGATAATTTTCACATTTAAAGAATTACCTTTTTACAAAACACTATGAACAACCTGAAGCGTTTTAAGAATAATAAATTCAATTGCAGCAATATTTTGCATCAGTTTATCTTTTACTACAAAGGCACAGGTATTCACAAGTATCTGCAACTGAATAATGCAATATTTTACTTTATGATCAAGACAAAATAAAAAGACAAAAAAAACCCCAACAAGACAAAGTACTCCAAAAATGAAACACAAAATGACAAAAACGACAAAAAATGAGACGGACGACCAGAAGCAAAACTAAAAAGACAAAAAATTAGACAAAAGAGTTACAAACTGACAAAAAAATGGACACAAACAAGACAAAAGTGGAACAAAACAACAAAAATAGACAAAAAAACCACAAGGAAGACAAAAAGTAACACAAACGACAATACAAGTAGCAAAGTGACAAAAACATGAGACAAACGACAAAAGTCAGACAAAAAAGACAAAAAACAACAAAAACAAGAAAAAAAAGTGACAATTAAAGATACACAAAATGAGAAAAGAACAAGGAGCAATTCAGTATTTTACTTGATGATCAAAAGAACCTGCCATGGTGTAGACATTTTAAATGCATAATTTTACAGATTTACTATTTGCAGTTAATATATTTTCTGTAATTTTTATACTTTACAAAGTCGTTCCAGCAGGATTGGACCGCCAGAGGACCCATGTTTGACATCCCTGGTGCAAATCTACAGTTTTTTTGTAATTACTGTGTTTTAAATCTGCAAGATCATTTGGAGGCTACAAATATTGCATGTGGCTGCAGATCCTGCGCGCCTGTTCGTCAGTTTTACAATTCGGGTTGCAATGCTTTGCAATACAGGCTCTCATACAGTGTGGGATCCCTGCCTTCTCCCTCTCTGCATAGCAGGGTCTTTGGGGTCGCTGATGGGGTCCAGAGGCAGAGACACTGTCTGTCCGACTGGGGGCGGCGTTGGACAGTCACTCCATGCAGGCATCCCGGCGTGCAGCCCTCCAGCCACCCCCACCACCCACCTCATCCTCACTCAGCAATTCAGATTGCATGCAAATCCAGTAGCGTCACTGTGGACGTGTGCGTGTGCGTGTGTGAGAGAGAAAGAGGGAAGGGGGGGAGAGAGAGAGCAGAGAAGTGTAGTTGCATTCCTGGAGAGAGATCCCTGCCCCTTCCTCTTTCTTCCTCCTCTTCCCTCCTGGTCTCCCACCCGGCGGCGGCAGAGAGGGATTTTGAACCCGGGCTGCAGATGCGAGGGGCTGCTGGCTCAAAGACACGCGTAGGCAAGTTGTGGAAAGGAGGCTCGGCGCAGAATTCAGACGCATTCGAAAGAGTTTGGAGTTTGTTGCCGGACGCACCGGGCGGCCAGACTTGAATTCGAGGAAACTTTTCGGGCTACAGCCGTGTGGTGGTCATGGGCTTCCAGCGGACACTCCGGGCCGGCCGGACAGCGCTGCTCCTGGCCGGGCTGCTCGTCGCTCTGGGGCAGCTTTGCGCCGCAAGTTGCCCGGAGAAAAACTTGGAGGACAGAGAGGAGGAAGCCAACATAGTTTTGACCGGCACCGTGAATGAAATAATGAACATGGACCCGGTGCACAACACGTATTCCTGCAAGGTAAGTGTGTGCATGTGGTTTCTGACACGACGGTGAAGGAACCGCAGGAGCGCACAGAAGGAAAAGACACCTGCTAACAGGTTTCATGAAGTCTCGCAAGTGAAATGGTCACTGAATATTTGTACCCAGAGAAGCCATTAGCACCGGGTTTGTGTTGCAACTCTCTCAAACGCATCAGCAGCTTGACTGAAAAACATTTTACAAACTCATTCATCCAGAAGCATTTGGCAGCGGTGACACGGACACTGACAGTGAATCCACTCCGCCTTCAGGCACAGATCTATGCTGTTGTTTTTAGTTTTGTTTCCACAATTATATGGCTATAAGGCAGGCTTAACCGACCATGTAATCATACCAAACATGTTGCAGCGGGGAACTGGTCCCTCAGAGGCCGCTGTCTGCTAGCTCTCACTTGATGTCTGTCATAAATGTCTAAAAAACAAGGAACTTGTGGCTGCAAGGCTAATATTCTGAACCTTCATTTAGTCTGCAGTGTTGCTGACACATTGCAACTCTTGCACTGTGACCTATGTCCTTGAAGATGAAGTATTTAATGTTTATAAAGATTTGCAACATTTACGTAAGAGAAAACAAAATGTCATTTTCTTTGCAGAGAGCACCAACAAGTGCTACAAGGTTTGTCCAAAGCTACAAAAAATGTGTTTTCAGGCATTACATTGTTGTTAGTCAGTGTGTGAAACATCGAACCTGAAACACAATTTAGTTCTGATTAATAAACATTATAGTGCAGTGGAAAAAAAGATTTGCTCATCCACAAATGAGCTAATTTTCATTCAGGAAGCTCCCTCCCTCCAAACTCATTTCTTCCCCATTCATTGGGGAAACTAACTTTTGCACCATCATGGACTTGTGGTAGGCCACTCTATAATCTGTGAAAAATAAACAAGCTGTGTTTGGTCAGCTCTGTCGCTGCTCTTTTCCTCATCGCCCACTTGCTTCCTGTCTCCCGGTGAATGAGACTGGAGTAGATTAGAGACGCATGGCTCTTGTTCTAGAAACAGAAGCCACCAACAAAAGCAGAAAGCCACCAAACATACAGCGGAAGAAGGAAAGCGTTCCCATGACTGTGCATAAAGCAACACTTTGCTGCGCTTCTGAGATGCAGTGAATGTCAGTGCATGATGTATTATAGAGTATATTTCCAGTGGCCAGACAATCAGAATCAGAAAGCCTTTATTGCCAAATGAGCTTGCACACACAAAGAGTTTGACGTGGTCACATTCCTTATGTGTGCAAACTATGAAGTGTCCTCTGAGCCAGGCTTCATTCTTGATGGCACGGCCGTCTCAGAGCCGCGAATGTTGACCTTGGCGTGATGGACGTCGGGATAATGGGTGGAGGAGAGGTTTCCCCAGATGGTGACATTCTTCAAGTTGTCAGAAGACACGCCACAATGCATCGCCACCTTGGAGCAGGTTCCGTTGTGGTCCGGTCAGGTCAGACAAGAGAAGTTCTCTTTGGGGATGTATGGAGCGGACTTGGAGGCAGTCAGACAGTTGGCGTTTGCTGGGTTTCCAGCAACCAAAACCTTGACGTTCTTCTTGTCTAGCGTGGCTCCTTACATCTTAAAGATGGCTTCGTTGGCCTTCAGATGGTCCTTCCTGAAGGCCAGCGTGAACTAGCACACACAATGTCACGTCAAAGTTGCCAAGTGCGCGCTCACTTGACACTTGGCAAAGTCCGTATCTTAAACTGTCGGATGAGATTTATTTAAGGAGAAGGAATCAGTGTATAACTTCAACAGTGAAGTCAAAAACTCCAACCTGTCCTCACAAAAGTGTAAAGCTCAGTGAGGCTCAGAGGGAAGGACTGCTTCTCTAACAGCATCTTCTTTCATATCTATAAGTGTATGTTTGTGGTTTTCAAGAATGTGTGCACTTTTCTGTTGTCGTTCTGTAAAGGTGAGAGTGTGGCGCTACTTGAAAGGGAAGTCCAATGTGAACCGTGAGATTCTGCTGGATGGCGGCAACAAAGTGATGATCGGTGGCTTTGGCAACCCTGGGATCTGTGACAACCAAGTGGCAACGGGTGATACTCGCATATTCTTTCTCAACCCTGCTTCTGAGTCCATGGGGCCCGAACATAAGAATGAACTCATGCTCAACTCAAGTCTGATGAGGATTACCCTGCGCAACCTGGAGGACGTGGAGCACTGCGTAGAAGGTAAGCAGCCAGTTAGCCGTGCACAGAATAAGACCCACAGTAGGTCCTGTGTGGGACAGCACTAGCACTGAGTCTAAAGGAGGGTAAAGTATGTATTGGTAATCATAGACGGGAGTTCATTTGTCAGCTTATCAGCACTTTTCTTTGCTATTTCATAAGTCAGTTTGCTGTGACGTATTTCGATAGAGTTCTTTACACGTGAGGAATGTTGTGCAGTGTTTATAAATCGCTTAAAGCAGTCAGGATTTCATACAGCAATGACTGCTTAAATGACATAGCCTCAGGTACACAGCGTCAAAGTTTCCCTGAACTCCGTGAAACAAGGACAACTGAGTCATTATAGGAGCTTTGTTGCCATGGTGAAGCTCCGGTCATATCCAGCAAAGCCTTGACGTGGGTGTGTCTGATTAACACCTTGAGGACAAGGCCCGAGTGCTTCAGAGGCGATTCCCGACCTTTGCACCTTATAGCTGGGTCATTTTATCAAGTCAGTAGAGAAACTCCTGAATGCTGACATACATAGCAACACAGGTTCCCACTCTTTTTTACAAGTGACTCACAGGTTCCCACCATTTTAACTTCACTGTTACAAAAAAAGACAAAAGGACTCTTTAACTACATAGAGAGAGTGACAAGCAGAACGCAGGCACTGAATAAATGGATCAACCCTGCCCACACACAGGAAGCCTTTCTAAGAAGCTTTTTGAATTTGAGACAGTAGAAAATGAGTGATGTTTTTTTTAAAAAGGTAGCTTGTTCAACGTATTTACATACCAGAACTTCACTGTGAAGCAAATTAAGCAGCGCTACCCTTCTGAATTCGTTTTTGGGTGAGAAGTAATTTGTCAGGTTGTTATGAGACGAACCATGCGGCCATGACTAATAAATCTCAGCGTCTACCGTGACTGTAGCAGCCTGTGCCCCCATGCCGGTGAGCGGTGAGCTTGCTGCTGTTTAACTTCTACTGGTGCTTGACAATGTTGGCAGCTGTTCAAAGTTTGAATCTATCAGTCCGTCTAGGCCAGGAGCTTTGGTAGGAAACGAATCAGAGCACGAATCACCTTGCAGAAGCCTTTCTGGGCCGTGTTTCAGAGTTGAAGGGTCTATATGCTGGGTACTTTCCTCTGAACAGTTCTGGGTGGCAGGATGTTCCAATGGATGGAGCTTGTTTGCAGTGTTAAGTTGCATTTGGCACACACATAAAACTTCTTCTGTTTGTCTGTCCAGGCACGAAACACTGCACTGCTAACCTTTTTATTCAGCCCCCTTTTCTTCCTTTAGGATCCCTGTTGTGGAAAGGGGAGTTCCTTGGCTCTGACAAACTGTCTAGAATGTGCCCCTTTTTGTTTCAATGCTTTGTGTTTGAAGAGGGTTTACTTCGCATAACCTGATTTTCTCATATCGCCTTACAGTCGAAGGAATAGCGGTAAGAAAATACTTCAAGGAGTCACTAGGCAAAAGTTAGACTAAGCTTTGTCATAAGACATACACTACCGTTCAGAAGTTTGGGTTCACCAGGACAGTTTTATGTTTTCCATGAAAACTCACACTTTTATTCATGTGCTAACATAATTGCACAAGGGTTTTCTAATCATCAATGAGCCTTTCAACACCATTAGCTAACACAATGTAGCATTAGAACACAGGAGTGATAGTTGCTGGAAATGTTCCTCTGTACCCCTATGGAGATATTCCATTAAAAATCAGCCGTTTCCAGCTAGAATAGTCATTTACCACATTAACAATATCTAGACTGTATTTCTGATGCATCTACTGTTATCTATTTTCTTTCAAAAGCAAGGAAATTTCTAAGTGACCCCAAACTTTTGAACAATAGTGTATGAAAAAACTGAACAGTTTCTTAGGAAGGTTTAGTAGCTTTTTCAGCACAAATCATCCAGTATGCAAAATGCTCAGACAAATGTCAGGTGCTGGTCCAAACTAAAACCTTTTATTTTGCATTTGGGGAGTGATATTGGGCCTCGATAATTAGCTTCAGTGCAGTCTTCCAGAGGAGACTGAGCTGTGACGTTTGTTCTAAGGAAGAGTTCTAATTAAGACAGTCAAGTCAGATCCCATCCATTCTATGCTCTCCCTCTTGAGACTGTGGGATGTTAGCGCAGCGGGACAAGACTCTACCTGCCGCAGTACTCATTGTACCCTCCTCTGCTTTCTCCTCATTCTTGACATTTTCGATAGCTGGGATAGACTCAGGAATGCCTGGCAGAGTGCGATGTGGGGAGGTACATTGTCTGAGGTGGAAGAAAAAAGGCTTTGTGCGAGCTCCTTGCCTCTGAGAGTTTTGAGAAGGACACAGACATAAGAGAAAATAAGCTGAGTGATGTAGAGTGAAAGAAAAACAGAGGAACATTTTTTGTGCATGTGAGGACATGGGCAGTGAGGGATGTTATGTTTGCTGTGGCATATTTGTTTGAGTTTGGATGAGGACTGCGTGAATATTGATGCCCTTGGGCATTATGTTTCACGTTTTCTTTACTCCTGTTGTCTTCATGCTGGGTGGTGGCACTTCCGGGCCACTCAGTCCTTGTGTGCGATCGCTTAGCCTCAGGCATTTATCTGCCACAGAGCTGCTGTCCTCAGAGGAGTGTTTACAAGATTTCAGTAAACACCTGCAGTGCCAAGCAGTTCTTAAATTTCTGTCCGCCATTTTCACCATGAAGAAAAAGGCCTTCTTTTGTGTTTCATGATGTCTTATCTCTACTGCTCGCTGAAATAGGAAACTAAACTACCAAAAAACGGTAACTCTTAAAACGTACCTCGTCTGCATTGTTGAGTTTGCACCCTGTGGAGCCAGATAAGCAGAGGGTCCTCTGGCACAGAACCTCACCCTTTGTTTGGTCTTAGCTACTATTCAGTGAAATGTTACCACTTTCAGCTGAGTTGTTAGATAATGTGTTTATGGAATCAAGCAGTCATCTGCTATGTCTTTGGAAACACAAATGAAGTCATGGTTTTGAAAAAGTGGATGAAGGGGGCAGTACAAGGCTCAACAGAACTCTTGGTCCTTAAAATTTAAAGAGCTAAGAAGATTTTAAAACATGAGTGCTGTTTTTATTTTCATTTCATTTTTTCTAGTTGGTGACAACAAAGGCAGAAGGCAGAGGTGTTGGGGTTTTTCGGAGAGGAAGCCCTCTTGATGGAGAAGTGTTGAGTGCACAGGGAGATTGTATCAGCCTTGCTCTGTTTATCAGCTGCTTTTGTTTCAGCTCCTGATGACTTGATGCCAAAGTCTTTCCCTCAAGGCCCTGATGAGAAACAGCAACAAAGGGCTGTTTCTTCCTTCTTTCTTGATCTCTTTCCTTTTTTTTATCCCTCACTTTTTGGAGGGGGAGAAATGTGCCAGTCAGAAGTCATAGTCATGCAACAGCTGCATCAAAGACCGTTTCTTTGTCCTTTTTTGAAGCATCTATTTAAGTCCATAATAAAGAGTGCAGCTAGTGTGCATGCTCTCCTTGTGGGATGTTAATGAGCAGCATTTTATGGCTCAACATACCACTGACTCTTTATGATTTGTGTGTACAGCAGTCCAGAAGCCCACTGGTAGTGGGGTTAGCCGGGCATGTTGAGAACATGATGGGGGTTCTGATTTGCCAGCAGGTGGTCTTGCTTAATGATGGGTGAGCAGACAGTCCTGTGGAATGCTCCTCAGGGTGGGTGGGATGTGGGATGACTGTTTGAGCCCCCCTTCACTTCTCCTCCATTGCTCCTTCAGTGAATGAGCTGAGGCCTTGCATGAAAGTTTTTTTCCCCCACTGTTTGTACAAGGAGGAGACCAGTAATTGGCTGAAATTCCTAACCTGGCCACCTCCTCCTTCCTTACCTTGTGGCTATGTGAGGAGATAATGATAGAATGATAAGAAAAAGGAGAGGAGTGAACACTTCGGTTTTTACTTGCAATTTTTCATAACACACGTGCCAATCATCCACAGGTCATTTGACTCCCTTGTTTCATGAAGTATTAAAGACTTGCTGGAAAATGCAGGAGTCCCTTTAGTTAACCAGTGACTGAAAGCCCTTATGCTCCTGTCATGTTGCTGAGATCCTTTTGTATATCGTGATTAGCTTTGCTGCTACATCATGGTCTGAACAGAAGCCTGTTACATCACATCAGACTTCTGCCTGCTTTCCCTGGAGGCTAATTTAATTTCACTTGTAATAATTTCCTCCGAGTTTAGCCGAGGTTGCTTTTATTTCAGGTAAAGTGGTCCACCTCCACTATAAAACACTCTGGGAAAACTTGGAGCATGTTTGCAGCCTTATAATTAAAACATTAAGCTCCGCTACCACCTGCTCATGTTGGTTGATCAGTACATCACTCTTGCTCAGTGTAACATGACAACCTATCATTTTCCCAGGTAAAAAAACATATGGATTGCGGGTAATTCCGAAGGGGAGATGGAATATTTTTGTGTGAGAACTCTAAACAGCCACACCCAGATGACTGAACTAAAGCACTGGGGTCTTTATCCAGTCACTGTCTACACAAGCCGCCTTTTGTCCACAGGGAGTCATGGGAAGTCAAGAAGAGTGACTTTGAGGATTGGATTTTTCTCAGGGTCCTTGAATGGATTAGGCTATACTCTAAGAGTGAGAGTTAATTTGCTTGCCATAGAGCTTTTCTCCAAAGGTGTGCCCTTGGTAAATCTGTGTACCCTGTGTGGCTTATGTCAAAGCATTTATGCAGTCAGGTGAACAGAATTGGCCAAATGGAAAGGCTTGATGGAAGGCTTTGATGAAATAAGCAACAAAGGCTTGAAGGGAGAAACAAGACCAGTGGACATATTTGCCAGCAAGCCCACAGTCTCCAGAGTTATTGCACATTTCAGATTTTTAATTAAAAATGTGGGAGCAGAGAGGCTGCTTGGCATAGCGATAAAGGACCGAAATGAAAAAGTCATGAAAGATAGAAGAGAGCAAAGGAGGAATGGACCACTTAACCACAGTCTGCTCACCTTGGCTTGTATCCCAGCCTGGACCAAGAGTGTATCACTCTGCTGCTGATAAGAATCACAGATGGTATTGATAGTACGCAAAGACACCTACATGTAGTGACATGCCTGTCACCACATGTGAGATGTTATCATGCTCAGAGTGTATACAGAGAAATACTGTGTAACATCAAACCTGTCCAGATGTACTGTATGTGGTGTGAAAGTCATAACTCTTAATTTACTGTTGCAATTTATATGCTTATACTTGCTTTATGCAACAAGAGATAATTATATGTATTACTTTCTTTATTATTGTCTTGTCCTGTGCCAAAGCCTGCTCTACTTGTTTGCTTTGACAAGATGCGATTCGATGCCTGCTCCAGCCACAACCTAATGTGGCTGGAAAAGACCCCTCTGTTGCTATTTTAGTTCCGAAAGAATTCTGTTTGGCAAAATGCATCATGATCAAATCATTTAGTCAGTAATTTGGCGGTAAAGATGGCCATCTTTGGCAAGCATCAATCCAACCATATTCTTCTGCTTGTCGGTGGTGGGTCTTGGTGGCAGCAGGCGGCAGCCGGTTACTTTCAACACGATGAAGCTCCTCAGAGCTTCTCATCTGATCTGTTCAGCCACTGTACAGAGGAAACCCATTTTTGGTCACTTGTACTCATGATCATTCGGTAGATTCATTCGTGTTTCACTGTCCAGCCCCGTTTCCTCTTACTGCTGATGCTGCTCTAATCAATCTCTCCATGTCACACAAACAAGTCACACATTGTGTCACACATTTTTCTTTCACTTGTGAACATGAAACAATTTCCTTGGAACAGCAAGTCGCCCCCAACCCAAAGGAAGCAATCTTGTATGCCTTGCAGCAACAGTCCCTCAGTACTCCCCACACAGTTCCCCATGGGACATGCTCACAGGCCTTCTCCAAGTCTGGGCTTTAAACAAACAGTGTTGTTTTGAAGCTAATGACATTGAAAAGAAGATGTAAAGTTAGCTGATGTCAAAGTCCCAGTTAAGCTCTTCTTTAGTGGAGAACCAGGAAAGTGAAATTGACCCTGGATTCTTTGAGCAGGGCCTTGGATGTACAGTGACCCGGAAACCTCCCTCTTCTATCCCTGGCATAAAGAGCTCAGAGCTGCAGTCTCCATGAGATCTGGACTCCTAAGGGGAACTGGATCTGTGACAAAATTCCTACTACCAGGCCCACATTTCTAGAGCAGGGCAGCTGCTGTGGCTACTTACTGTCAACACGCCAAAATCATCAGGTTTAGAGAGAAGGGCTTTGGTGAGAAAGCAGAAGCCTCAATGTGTTTTGTATTTAGGTCAGTTCAGCTGTCACTCTGGAGCTCCTCAGATCAAGAAGAGACAAGGGGAAAGCACAATCATGTTTTTTCCCCCTGTAAAATCTTTTTGTTGTAGGATACAGTAGGGACTAGTAGTTTGACAAACTGTAACTTTGACAGAAATCTCAGGGTTAAAACTTTCCTTTGTTTGTAGCGAATGAAAAGAAAAAGACTGAGATATTTCTTTTAGATTAGCCATGGCTGGATTTAAGCAGAAAGAGCTGGGTTTAGAGTTTAATTACTTTCTGTCACCCTCTGCATGTAGGCTCGAGATGCACTGACCCAATGCTTTTAAATTGGAACTATCACTGTTGTCCCGAGGCTGCACAGTGGCATAGTGGTTAGTACTTTCACCTTGCAGCAAGAAGATCCCCGGTTCAAATCCCGGGGTGGGCCTGGGATCTTTCTGCATGGAGTTTGCAGGTTCTCTCTGTGCATGCGTGGGTTTTCTCCGGGCACTACGGCTTCCTCCCTCAGTCCAAAAATATGCTGAGGTTAATTGATTACTCTAAATTGTCCGTAGGTGTGAATGTGAGTGTGATTGTTTGTCTGAATATGTACACACGTGGACAAAATTGTTGGTACCCCTCAGTTAAAGAAGGAAAAACCCACAATTCTCACTGAAATCACTTGAAACTCACAAAAGTAACAATAAATAAAAATTTATTGAAAATTAAATAAACAAAACAGCCATTACTTTTGAATTGTTGATTAACATAATTATTTAAAAAACAAACTAATGAAACAGGCCTGGACAAAATGATGGTACCTCTATAAAAGATTGAAAACTATTTGACCAGAGTGACATGATTAACTCAGGTGTGTCATTTAATTGACATCACAGGTGTTTCCAAACTCATAATCAGTCAGTCTGCCTATTTAAAGGGAGACAAGTAGTCACCCTGCTGTTTGGTGAAAAGGTGTGTACCACACTGAACATGGACAACAGAAAGCGAAGGAGAGAATTGTCCCAGGACATCCGAAAAAAAATTATAGACAAACATCTTAAAGGTAAAGGCTATAAGACCATCTCTAAACAGCTTGAAGTTCCTGTGACAACAGTGGCTCATATTATTCAGAAGTTCAAGACCCACGGGACAGTAGCCAACCTCCCTGGACGTGGCCGCAAGAGGAAAATTGATGACAAATTGAAGAGACGGATCGTTGGAATTGTATCCAAAGAGCCCAGAGCAACCTCCAAAGAAATTAAAGGTGAACTCCAAGGCCAAGGTACATCAGTGTCAGATCGCACCATTCGTCGTTGTTTGAGCCAAAGTGGACTTCATGGGAGACGACCAAGGAGGACACCACTGCTGAAAAAAACTCATAAAAAGCCAGACTGGAATTTGCAAAAATGCATGTTGACAAGCCACAAAGCTTGTGGGAGAATGTCCTTTGGACAGATGAGACCAAACTGGAGCTTTTTGGTAAGGCACATCAACTCTATGTTCATAGACTCAAAACCAAGCATACGAAGAAAAGAACACTGTCCCTACGGTGAAACATGGAGGAGGCTCAGTAATGTTTTGGGGCTGCTTTGCTGCATCTGGCACAGGGTGTCTTGAAAGTGTGCAAGGTACGATGAAATCTGAAGACTATCAAGGCATTCTGGAGAGAAATGTGCTGCCTAGTGTCAGAAAGCTTGGTCTCAGTCGCAGGTCATGGGTCTTCCAACAGGGCAACGATCCAAACACACAGCCAAAACACCCAAGAATGGCTGAGAGAAAAGCGTTGGACTATTCTAAAGTGGCCTTCTATGAGCCCAGATCTGAATCCCATTGAACATATGTGGAAGGAGCTGAAACATGCCATTTGGAGAAGACACCCATCAAACCTGAGACAACTGGAGCTGTTTGCTCATGAGGAGTGGGCCAAAATACCTGTTGACAGCTGCAGAACGCTCATTGACAAATACAGAAATCGTTTAATTGCAGTGATTGCCTCAAAAGGTTGTGCAACAAATATTAAGTTATGGGTACCATCATTTTTGTCCAGGCCTGTTTCATTAGTTTGTTTTTTTAAATAATTATGTTAATCAACAATTCAAAAGTGATGGCTGATTTTGATTATTTAATTTTCAATAAATTTTTATTTATTGTTACTTTTGTGAGTTTCAAGTGATTTCAGTGAGAATTGTGGGTTTTTCCTTCTTTAACTGAGGGGTACCAACAATTTTGTCCACGTGTGTAGCCCTGCGACAGACCAGCGACCTGTCCAGGGTGTCCCCTGCCTTCGCCCAAGTCAGCTGGGATAGGCTCCAGCACCTCCCGCGACCCTAGTGAGGATAAAGCGGTATATAGAGAATGGATGGATGGACTGTTGTCCCGTGGTATGTACCTGTTACATACTACCAGCCATACACCTTCCAATGCAGCTAGTTATATAATGCTGGTATCTTGGCTTCCAGGCTTTTCTGTGCATCTAAAGCAGTTCTTTGGGAAAGCTTTCATCAAGATTAAGACATTTCTGTGTCTAATCCCATGCATTTTCCCATGCACATACAGGAAGAAGGGTAGACTTGACAGCGGGGGTCTAATGTTAGCAAACAAATCATGGGATGTGCAGGCTTCTTCAGTGTTATTTTGAGTTGAATCTCCCTTACTTCCTTCCCTCCCCCTCGTCCATCCCCCTGTCTGCGGGTTGTCATGGTGAACACAGGATGAACATCCTTCGCTCCCTTGTGACTTGTTCTCTGAGTTTCCTCCTGTGTTTGCCATTATGTGTTAATTTTGGTTTCTACTTTCTGTTGCCCTCTTCAATCATGTTCTCACATTATGATGATGACCTGCACATGTGTCTTTCCATCATCGTTTGTGTGTGCACAAGCCTGTCCGATGTTTCACTGTCGCACCTTCATAACAGGCACGGTTGATATGTGGCAGCTTGCTGGCCGAGCATATTGTGCATTTTCGTCTCCACTCTTACTTTTCACAGATGCTAGCATGTTTCGTTGTCTGACCTGTCTCCCCCCTCCTGGCCTCCCTCTTCTGTATTCTCACAGTCGTCATCTTCCTCCTCCCAGTGTTCCCATCTCACTGCACTTCCACCTGTAATTAGATTGGAATCTCATGCCCTGTAAAGCTGTCATAACCCCAGCAACCAGGTGCACTTGTGCAGCCTTTGACCGTATTCTATTTGCCCCTCTCTGTGTTTTCGATCTTCCTCTGTTAAAACATCAGATTCATGATAATGCTGCTTTATCAGAACTTTAACATTTAAAATGGGAATTTAGAAAAAAATAAGTTTGACAATTAAGACTTCTCAAGACTTGTAAAAAACAAATTGAATCAAGTTTTGTGGTCCCTGAAGGAGTTGTTTAAAATGTAAGAAAGTGCCTCAAGCGATGTTCTTTCAAAATCCGAAGTTAGAAAGAAAGAAGCTCCTCTTTTGTGCTTGGGACTCGGAGGTGATCAGTTTCTGAATTGTTTCAGTGTAAAGGGCTGTACAGGTAGGCTTTTCTATAAAGGTCTATTGATTATCCGTCTTGTTGATGACCAATAATAAGTATCATATTGACTTTAAAAAAACAACATTTCTTGTACTTTTACCCGATACTACCTGTCTGAGGCTAAGTTAAGCTAAGCTGCTACTAGAGCAGCACATCTGAAGTGTTGGTAATGAGTGTTGTGTTGTACGAATCAAGTTTGGACAAGTGAAAATATGTGAAATAAAAAAGTCTGTTGTATCAGTGTTGAATCTTTTTCATGGCTGTCCAGCGTCAGTCTGGTAGTTGTAAGAGTACATTTCTAAATGAGTAAAGTTTTTAAATACAATCCAAATGACAATAAATTGGAAATATCCCAAGTACGTTTTGAATGTTGGCTTATCTGAACTTCCAAAAAAGGAATGAGCAGATTGTTCTTGCATGTTAAGGTGAAAGACACTCGCTCTGTGGCTGTTGATACAAATGTCATGAGCAGTTAAAGGGATTAAACTAAAATGAGACTAGTTTGATGCTAAAGATTCCTTTGCACTCCTGACTTATAGAATTTCTGATTTGTGTCTTCTGAAATGCTCCTTAAGATGACAACTCTTCCTCGGAGACTGAAACCTCTGAGGAATCCTCCCTCCCACCCACCCTCGTCTCCCGCTCTGCATGCCCTCCAGGCTGACAGATTTAGTGTGGCTGCAGGGAGGCTCTTGGTCTGCCCCTGTTGTTTTAGCCAACAATGGCAAGGACGTGATGGCTTTCAGAGACAAACAGAGATAACTGGCAGAGGATATCACAGTAGCATGAGCTTGTATCTGTGCACACACACACACACACACACACACACACACAGACCCAGACACACAGACTCGACTGTCTTCCCATCAAACTGAAACGTAAACATACTACAGTAGGTTTTTGACTGAGCCGTTGCGTTGTGATTACTTTCAACAACGACCCGTTTCTGAACTAATGTACAAGCAGCGGTTAAATCAGGCCGGGGCTCAACGCCAAATTCTTACATGGACTTCACGGTCTGTTGGAACTCAGCTCACTCTCCTCAACATAACTCCTAAAATTGCTTTTAGACTTTGTCAGGCCATCAACAAATACAAGTAGCATCTTACCCGCTTTTCTTTGACTGTATTAAAACAGCTGTGTCATCACACAGCAGCATAACACACAGCAGTGAGAGAGAGAGAGGACATGAGCTGATATGTTAATGTGATCATCCATCCATTATCTATACACCTCTTAATTCTCATTAGAGTTGTGGGGGGGCTGGAGTCTATCCCAGCCCTGGACAGGTCACCAGTCTGTCACAGGGCTACATATGTAGA
Source organism: Acanthochromis polyacanthus (assembly GCF_021347895.1). Classification (NCBI taxonomy): domain Eukaryota; kingdom Metazoa; phylum Chordata; class Actinopteri; family Pomacentridae; genus Acanthochromis; species Acanthochromis polyacanthus. The sequence goes on from NC_067118.1 coordinate 17,857,647, forward strand.
CAAACAATCACACTCACATTCGCACCTACGGACAATTTAGAGTAATCAATGAACCTCAGCATGTTTTTGGACTGTGGGAGGAAGTCGGAGTACACGTGGAAAACCCAAGCATGCACAGGGAGAACATGCAAGCTCCATCCAGGATATCCAGCACCATCAGGAATATATTTTCTTCTTCAGCAAAACCCAAAAATGCCATTTCCTCAAGAAAATCTCATTGTTTTTCTGGTGTATAGAGGAAATTATTGCAGAGCATTTAGAACTTTGCTTAAATGCAATGACATTTACAGTAGTGGTATTATAGCATGAATGAACTTCATCCAATCACCAAATAAACAGTCCATATGCTACTGCAGATACGGTACTTTAACTGGATCATTATCTGATGTAAAAACACCGTTACTAATGCTAAGTAAGTAAATATTGGCAAGTATTTTTTTCAGTCAGTTTTTGAGGACAGTGAACAGGCCGCAATTACTTTTGTTTTCATGGTCAACATCTCTGAAAGAATGTGAGTAGAATACAAGCTCACTGAATGCCAGGACCAGAATCTTTGTGTGTAATAACATCAAATTATGCAGCTGACCATATTAGTCCTGAAACTTGTAGTGAATCTTTGACTGGTCAGGCTCTCAGAAGCAAATGAGAAATAACAAACATAGTTGTGATTGCAAATGGCATCAGCATGCAATGAAGTCCAGCTGATAGCTAAAAATACTGTTTTCTCTGAGACACAAGGGGCACATTCTTAGTTTTGATTTCAGATCAGAATTAGCAGCCTACGGTCATTCTTAATTTAGAAGTTATTGTGTGTATTTCAAAAGCATCAACATGTTGTGTTGGTTTGTTTTCTGGTATTGTGTATCCAGTAGAACCCAGTTTATTTGCTTTGTGAGGGATGGAGTGCAAGTACTTGGAGGGAAAATAGGTCTGCAATAGAGAAAGCGTGAAAGATTGTGTAACAGGGAGAAAGGAAGCAAGGAGGTGAAGATCGAGATTAAATAGCACGAGTGATGGAGAGAGTTGGAAACAGAAGGAGAAAGATGGGATAGAAGAAAAGTGATAAAAAGGGTAAATAGAGTAAAAGAAAAGGTAGAAAAGAAGATAAAGAAACTGCAAGGTCAGCTAAAAGTTTGAGCTGGTGAGAAGACAGAATAAGGCAAGAGAAGGACGAGAATGTGGGAATAAGGTGAGAGGATACGCTTCAGTATCTTAACGTCTCAGCACAAAACTGAGCATATTAGCCAGACACCATTAGAGGTAGTGTTTTTCTGTAATTTGGCAGAGCGCAACCTCTAACACACCGCTGCTATGTGATGCCTCGAGCGTAAGAAAATAATTAAAATGTCTTCATTATCAGTCATCTCTTCAGTTGCTGCTGCTTTTCTCCTGCATTGTGCTGAAACCTACCACAAAAAGAGGAAGCAGACTTGAGACAAGTGCCATGGGGCCGCTTTTGGCATTTTCCAGCAGAAGCATGGCGCCTAAGAGAGGCTTGGCCTGAGGTAAAATGTTCTATCAGAGACTGCAAGCTGTTGCCAGAGGTATGCCCAGATCAGTCTCTCTGAATCCTCCTTATTGTCACTCTTGCACACTGTGGCCTTATTACCATACAGCACTGTTAGCCATTTTGAAATGCCCCCGAATCCTCCTGTGACGATGAGAGTGGTAACGGCAACGACTACAAAAAAGTTTCTACATCCATCTCTCGGAGAAATGATATTCCCCCTACTCTGAGTGGGTAGAGGCGTGCTCTGGAAGAGTACTTCAAGCAGACATGTTTGAGAGGGCTCTTAGAGAAATATACGAGCGCTGAGATGGATGGAGGCGTTGAGAGTGGAGAGCTCGGGTTTGTCGTTCTCCTTTTTCAACAGGCTATGTGGCCTGTTTGGACTGGTTGTCAGAAAGAGAGTATCGCAGATAAATCTGGCTTTACTTTCTTTGCTAGTTCACTGCAGAGTTTCTTTGTAAAGGACAAAACAACATTAATCTCTCATAGCAAGATATTAGTCTTGTCAAGCTTAAAGAGGTCTATTTAGAGTTGTGCACAAAAGCTGGTTAGACACACTGCAGTCTACAAAGTGAATTGAGAGGAGGTTGGGGTGAGTGGTTGGACATACAAAGCACAAGACTTTGTCAGTGGAGACTGGGGTTAATGCTTGACTTTTGCTTGCCGCAATTAAATGAACACTGTCTGTTGCAGCACTGATGTTTAAAACAGTCTATTCATAGGAAACTCTGCTCTATATCAAATCAAGTGCTTCCTAAACTGACAGATAGGCACCAGGGAGCGACAGAGATGCTTTGGCTTCACTTTGGGGAGCTGTCATGCTGCTACATGCACCTTTGCAGTGGCAAAAACATGCTGAATGATGCAGTTGCAGTCCAGAGTAAGAGAGTAGTATACAACTAAGAGCAAAAAGCAAGGCGAGTTAATTTGCGTAGCACCTTTCAGCAACAAGGCATGTGGCCTACATGAGACATAAGGCTTCAAGAGAAGACACATGAGGTGACATGAAGAGAATATGAAAAGATGTGTATACAGAAAAAGGATAGATTTTTTTTGCACAGATTTAATACATTTACAGACAAAATACGCATTCGGGCTGCACAGTGGTTGCACTGTCACCTCACAGCTCGAAGATCCTCGGTTTGCATCCCGGCCTGCCTGGGCCTAGAATCTTTCTACATGGAGTTTACATGTTCTCACTGTGCATGTGTGGGTTTTCTCTGGCTTCCTTCCACAGTCCAAAAACGTACTGCGGTTACTTGATGACTCTATATTGTCCATAGCTGTAAATGTTATTAGGCTTGTTTGTCTCTATGTGCAGTCAACTGGGAGAGACTCCAGCCCACCACGACCCTAATGAGGACTAAGCCGTGTACAGATAATGAATGAATGGATGGAAATACGCCCTCGTTATTCCAACAGTTTTTGACTGTGTATTTTACCTGAAGGTCATTAGTGCAGTGTTTCTCATCAAGACCAGACTTGTCTCAACATGTCAGCTGGGTGCATTCAGTAAATGACAAAATGTGAAATGTGCTGTAATTCATCAGCTGCCTACAAATATTTGTTTTTGCTTTGTCTCCACTGAATGGACTGAATCTCTAAAGGTCAAACAAACCCACCTTCAGAGCTGGTTTGAACTTGTCGTGATTATAGTTTTTATGTATTTTTTGCAAGCACAATATTTTCTTCAGTTTCTTTGGATGCACAAAAAGTGTTGAATTTTTGTTGGAGTATGACTGAAGAGTGGATTTATATGTTTGAGAGATGTGCAGCCTTAGGCTAACTTTGCCAGCTCAGAACATAGCGATCTCCATTTCCCTCATCCACGCACAGTTGGTGGTAACCAGGCACTGGATGCAAAATTCCCACTGGAATTCCCCCTGGGTCCTTTTTCTCATGTTGACTTCCAGGGCCTCGTTCTGACTCAGTCCGGGTTCAGGCCGGTGCAAGACTATCCAGCCTCAAGACATCCCATTCCAGTTAAACTAAAGGAGAGGGAAAGGCTTCCATTTAGCATTTAGCCTTTACCTGAGGCCAAAGGGAGTGTAAATGGGTGAAGGGTTGAAGGGTGGACTCAGGGTCAGATGTGTTCAACACAGCCAAAGAAACTCTTGACACATTCCTTAGTTAGGATCAGGCAAAGATCCACATTCTTTGCACTAACTACGGCACAGAGCTGATGATGTAACTCTTATACTTAGTGACTTTTGTATGCTGCCATTCAAGAGTTTTGGCTCACTTGGATGTCCTTATTTTTGAAAGAAAAGCATTTTTTCCAATAAAGATAACATTAAATGAATCAGAAATACAGTCTAGACATTGTTACTGTGGTAAATGACTACGGTATTCTAGCTGCAAACGGCTGATTTTTACTGTATTAATGTACATAAGGGTACAGAGGCCAATTTCCAGCAAATATCACTCCTGTGTTCTAATGGTACACCGTTTGCTAATCATGTTGAAAGGCTAATTGTTGATTATAAAAGCCTTGTGCAATTATGTTAGCACATGAATAGAAAAGTTAGTTTTCATGGAAAACAAGAAATTGCCTGGGAGATACCAAACTTGAACGGTATTGTATTTACTGTATTTGCGCGTAGAAATTTAAATGAAAGCTCATGTTGAACTGAACAAGCTTCCTATGTTTGAAGTAGGATATGAGTGTATATATGTGTATGTGTGCTCTACAGGACATCCACCCCCTTCCTGCTCTTTTCAGTGCTTTTTTTGTTCTAAAGTGGTGCGTTTGTCACTCCCACTTAAGTCTATCTCTCGTCCTTTGTCCCTGTGTGTGTTTCTGCATGTCTGTCTGCATGTGTCACCCTTAAACACACTGCTGTTCTCCATCTATGTCTCTCCGTGTCTTTCAGCTTGCCTCTCTCGTTCTCTGTTCAGTATGTACAGATTGAACTTAGGATGCTAGTGGAATCTTGATCAGCTCCAATTTACATCTAGACAATGATAGGACTTGAGGGGTGATTTCTCTCCTCTTTTTCCTCTGTTTTCCCCTCCTTGAACCTCCAAGTCCTTCTTTTTGTCCTCCCCTCTGCTTCTGTGTCTTTGCCAACAACCTACCATCCCTCCTCCTTAATTGTGTTTGCTGGAAGATGAGGAATAAAGGACGGAAAAGGAGCCATCCCAACAGTAGACTAAGCTGAATACTTCTGGACTTCATCTGCACTCACGAGAACACAGCCCCCCTAATAATGAACTCCACACATTTTTAATCACACACAGTTTTCCTTACACAAGCTTTGGATGTCACAGCCTGCCTGAAATGTCATTGTACATGCATGACATGGCACTACACTTCATTTGGTGTCATATTCAGAGATGGCAGTTCAAACATCGATCCTCTTTGACAGAATGCACCCTCACAAATAAGAGGCTGCTCTGTGCACAAGCATAAAGCGTCTCAGATTTGACTAAGTGCTCCAAACTAAAACTGACTTGGCATCATAATTCCTGTTTAGCCTAATTGTGTGTAAGCAGGTGGAGAAGCCTCTCTGAGAGCACCTACGGTGAAAAAAAAATCCATGTCAGTCCAGTTTCAGTCTTCAAGTATGCTCATCTTGCAACAGAATTACAAATTTCTTGCAACACTCCAAAAGTTTTCCTCAAATCAGTTCATGACAAATCAGTGGAAACATGGTTACCGTCATGCTGTTGGGTTGAGTAGCTGAAGGTAATGCAACGACAAACATATGGTCTCACGTAAATAGGAAAGGAAAGAATGTGGTTCATTTTCCGGTGAGTAATTAGAAATGAGTGACTGATTCGGTTTTTTAAGCATCTTGTTGAATGCTGTGGATGCGTAGAGATGTGTAGCACAGCTGCTGTAAGTGATGCAGTGCTCCGGAGCCAATTCGAGCTGAAGTCAAAAACAAATGTCCCATGAAGGAGAGACCAGTAAAACCATTCAAACTGCTAGAATAACAGATTTGGTTTATTATTTGCTATATTTGGCTTCAGAATGAGACTTTTTAGCAGGTGTGTTTGAAATGTTCTGTCTGCAGTCCAGAGAGTGACTTATTTCATTTCAAACAAAAATACCCGCGGCGGCGCAACAAATGGTGGAGTCGCTGTTATACATGAATATTTCTATCAACAGTTCTTGCACCCAAGTTTAGCTTTGGGAGAGTGAGGATCTTACTGATTGACAAAATAAGAAGTGAGATCATTGAACTTCATTCAGTAGAGCTGTTGCCATTTTGAAAAATGACTAACCCTCGGAAGTCTATTTTTTGCTTTTGCTTCTGTCCTGTTTCTGCTCACTGTGGGCTCATTTTCTACTGCAAGATAAAGTTCCTGCACTGTTATGGAAACAGCACAACCATGACTAGAAGTAGAGAGAACTCAGGACTGTCTTTTGTGAAGTGTAACAAAGTTAGGATGTCATGAATCATAAAAGAGAAAAGAAAACAAAAGTTGAATTTCATTGATTCTTTTATTTTACCAAAACTGAAAAGAAAAATAAACGTGTACACTCTTTTTCCGAGTGGCCATAGATTTTACCAATACTGGAAAAAATGGTGACTCAACACACTATACATATTTCACAAACTGTCTTTTTAATTAGTTTCTGTACTTGTCTCTGGTCTGTATAAACATAGCCTGCAGTTCAGCTGAAAACTGTAGGTCACAGCTGAGTTCTTGCTTGCACAGAGAAGTACGTATGTTTTTATTTTCGGATGTCTTTTGGTCAATTTTTGAATGTATCATTAAGTAGACCCTCCAGAAAAACGCGATTATGCGATCGCACGAATTCCCGCATTAATCACCAAAATGCCGCTGATTATGCGGGGGGCAATTATTTCCCAAAAGGCCGCATAATCCCCGCAAAACAGCGCATAATTCCCGCAAGAATCTCACATTTCCACGAAAAAAAAGAGAAATATGCGCATAAAATGAGAAAACTATAACCAATATAAATGGAGCTGTGAGTGAGTTTTTATGTGACGCCCGGCCTGACGTCATCAGTTCCCGCATTCACACACACACTAGAAGCACGAGCTGAGTCGCCAGTTGGCGCCAGTGTTGCCAACTTAGCGACTTTCTCGCTAAATCTAGCGACTTTTCAAAGCTCCAAGTGACTTTTTTTGTCAAAAGCGACTAGCCAAAAATCTAGCGACTTTTTCTGCCGTTTTGGAGACTGACAGGAAAACTCGGATCATTCTGCAGTTACTGAACAAGCAGCAAGTGCTGCTGTGAGCTTCTCCCCCTCCCAAAGCACAGGCTGTCAGTCCAGTAACCCCGCAGCAGTCCCAGTGTCTGATTAGAGGACACATCTCTCCGCGTCCAGACGGCAGGTGAATCGCGCATATTTTTGCATATTTCACAACTATTCACATACTTTGCAACTTTCCGCAATTTTCCCGCATAAAATGGCATGACAACCCCACATATTCATTCGCATAATCAAGGATTTTAGCCCGCATAATCAAGGATTTTAGCCTGCATAATCAAGGATTTTTGTCCGCATTTTTCTGGAGGGTCTAATTAAGAATCAAGTGTTTTTGACCAAATATCACAATCTTGATGGAATGGATCGTGACTGATGAGTAGTTCAACAACTGTTGGACATTTGGAAATCCTGTGATTCTTGCTGTTTTGACAGCTTCAGACTTTGATACATGGTGAAATGTAGCAATTTTTAAGGCTATTTTTTGGGCTTTTTAGTAGGGATGGCTCGATACCACTTTTTCACATCCGATACCGATATCGATACTGCAGCCTTGAGGATCGGCCAATACTGATCCGATACCGATATGATTCTTTTTGTCATTCTAAAAGTTGTTAATAATACATGGATGTAATTTGCTTGACACTGACATCTAAAAACACCACGTTCATTGTACAACACCTGTTCTGGTCCCCTAAAGAAAGAAGGAAAACATGTGACAACAAGTTATGTGTAACTGCTGTGGCTTTATTAAAACTTAAAGCTCACATCACTTTTAACAGCGTTTCTAAACACAACAGACCCAGCTGCACCATTCAAATGTTTGAAATAAAACTGCAACTTGGTGCACATATTTAAATTAAACTAAATAATCACTGTGTATAAACAGAAAAGTCACATTACACCTCAATGGCATTGCAAGGCTGCAATAAATAATTTATGAATTCACATAAACTAATAGCATCTCCACTAGAACAGTGTAGGTAGTACTCAGTAAGTTGCACATGGCTTCTCAAGACACACAATCAAAACAATAAAAATCTAGGCTATACACCTGATTTGCTGCACCAAAACAAAAACAGAAAAACAAGGGTAAACAGTGATAGTGCAATCTAGTGTCTTTCTTCTTTTGCATGCAGCAGCAGATGTTGTACTGTATGTAAAACACAGTGAACAATTATTTTATTAACACATGTACAATACTGATGGAATATAAATAATATCTGGCGATTAAACCTTGGCTTGTCCTAACGTTCTCATGCGAGTGAAGCTGAGAGCAGCGTAGGATCTGCCCTGATGCCATTTAGACACCAATGTGCGGATGAGAAGAGGAGAGACCTGTCATCTAATCATATTTAACACGAAAACATGTCCACAGTTCGCTACTTAATCACATTTAACCCGAAAAACAGTAGAAAACAACAACAAAAAAACAGTAAACGTACAACAGAAAAGCCGTCAAGTGGCCACAGAGTGAAATGTAAGTCGCACACGTTCACGCGAAAATACTACAACAATCCACATTTTCCACCATACAAGGTGGTTGGTCATCCAGAAAAATGAACTCGACAATTTTCTCTGTTATATTTTGGCGTTGGAGCGAGTTTTGTACTCTTCTGCAGTGCTTCCTGCAACGATGGCTGCCGTGGGTCACTTTTTGTTTTGCACTCGCCTGTAAAAAGTCTCTGTACTGCTTTCCATGATGCTTCTGCAGATGCTTTATTAAGTTCGTTGTGTTAAAATGTCCGGTTTTGCTGCCACCCCTTGAGACACTCATTTTGCAAACGTTGCACTCAGCTATTTTACTTTTCTCCTCCGTTCGCATATAGTAATTCCACACGGCAGACATGACCACAGCTCTGCAGGCTTCTGTTCACTCTCTGCTCACGTGACGAAAACACGGGCACATGGCAACCATGGCAACAGCTAGTCTGTGTTATGGCATGCCGTGAAAAGTGAAGATGAGGATATATGAGACAGATTGGGCTTATGGATCGGATCGAACGAGTTCTAATATAAAACTCCGATGCTCGATCCAGTCATTTTGGCCTGGATCGAACTCAATATCGATCCAGCGGATCGGATCGAACCATCCCTACTTTTTAGCCTTTATTGTAGTTGGAAGTGGAGAGAGGGACTGGAAATGTGGGGAGAAGAGTGGGCGAAGGATATGCAGCAAATAGATATGGATCGGAATCGAACCTATAACTTCTGCGTTGGGAACTATAGCCCCTGCTTATAGGACTATGAACATGACCTATTGCTCAGTGAGTTGAGCTACCAGGGTGCCCTAGCATTTTTTTAAACATTAGATGCCTTTCAAACCCACTGGTGGATTTGGGGTTCAGTGGGTAAAATGCAACAGATCGACTCCAGATTAGGATCTGTTTTGAATCCTCCAAGGTTTCAGTGGCTGTGATGCCTGACACCTGATGCATAATGCATTGTTACCTTTCAACCGAAGGTCAAAACAAATGAGACGGGTGGACATTAAGGGGCCCCATCTGTGGGATGCCTTCCTCCAGGTTTACAGTTGGTGCATTAACTGCAGTCAGTCTCGGTCCTTGTGTTTTGGATTCACTCACTTTAGCACTGCCATCACTCCTTTGAAGAAGCCAAAATAAGATCCACAATACCAACCACCCAGTTAGTTTGAGATGACACGCCGACAGTCCTGATAAAGAGTGACGCTTCATCACCTCCCCTCTACGGATAACTGATTGAGTAGGAAGTTTATTAAAAAGCCCCATTCCCAAGAGTGGCCCTTTTCCATTTTAACTTTAATAATGCAGATGTGCACTGCGCAATGATGCTTAAACGTGTGTGCGATGTGTGATCCTGATTCAGTGTGTATTTCTTTACATTGTACATTTTCAATTTGTTTGTGTGTGTTTGCGTACGCACATGAATGAGGGGAAGTGGCATCCTCTTTCTCATCTCTGAAACCTCCTGAGCGTGAGCTTTTTAATTTCACTCCTCTCTGCCGCCAGTCGGCTGAATGAAGAGGAATTGAAGAAAGAGAAGAAAGAAGGTTTTTTCATCAACAGAACACTTTGAGACCAAACTGTTATCAGACTCATTCATTCATTAAGCACTAAAAGGGAGATTGAGTGCAGCTAGGTAGGTGAGGGGTGGGAGCTTCATTCTGGTGTTGGCTGGTGTGGTGTTAAGGACTGTGGAATACACGCTTAGTGTTGAAGCAGATTGTAAATTATCACCCTCAGGCCACCGCCACAGCTTCTCCTTTTTAGATCAGGGTTGACAAAGGCTCAGAGGCCAGCTTCTGGTGGGGTGTGGAAGCTTGGAGGGGGTAGCCTTTGTTTTCGACTTCTGGCCACTTTGAACCCTCCCCTCCCAACCACCTGTCTTCCATCATGGCTGATTATCAAAGCTCTGAAGCCTAGCTCAATGCACGCATACCTACTGTAGACTTTGAATATCATATATACTCTCCTGTCTCTCCCTTGGAGATGCTGGGTAAGAAAAACAGTTTTTGGTTGGGGGATGATTAATTAAAAATGCCTGAGACCAGGCTGGACACCGCCTTGGTGCAGCAAACTCAAGTTCACAGAAAGAGGAACTGTTGGAAGGTGAAAAGATTAAGGAGAAGAAGCCTTGATAGTGCAAGATTTTTTTAATGAAAATACAATGCTGTCCTCAATATGTATAACAAACATATGCACACAAAGTCTTTAACTTGGTTATCATGAACTTGGCCAAATTCTTAGTCTACAGTCCCCTTCCATTTTCCCATTCTACAGGAACTTAAAACCTGCTGGTGGGATTCAAAGGCATGTTATCTTCAAAATATCTAAAAAAAATCACACCATTTATCCAAGCTAGAAACTGTTATATCAGAAAGGATGTTTGGATTTTCAACTTTCAACTGCCCTTGAACTGCTCATTTGTGCCATTCCATCAGAATTGATCCCAATCTGAACCTTAAACCTGTGATAGTTATCAACCACTTTATTCTGCATGTGTCATTTAAAAATGAAAGTATGGAAACTAAAATAATTTTAAATTTAAATCTTAAATATCTATAGTATATGCACATTTTTACAAGTACTGGTATCACCTGTGGGCAGTATTTGTAAAATAAAAATTTGGCTTTCTTTTTATGATTATTTACATTCTGACTGTGTCATACTGCACAGTATACATTTCAGAGTTCTGTTTTCTTCTAGCATTGGCGGTGCTGTTTCCATATAGATCCCAGACTTTATATTGCAGTGAAAAATGATCCCATAGTGAATAAAAATGTGACAGAAGCAAAAACTTAGAGAAACTCTTTGCTGTTTCTGTTTCAAGGGTTAACAAATGGAATCCTGTAACTCCTGTAACTAAAACTATGAGTGCAGTAACTCTTGGCATAATGACATGAATGGTATTTATCTACTGAATTCTTCATATCTTCATTAGAGTCTTTGCTGCAGTGCATTCCTGCCACAATTTCCAGAGATCAATAAAGGGTGGCTGACCCTCGATTCACCCGTTGGTGTTCCTTTAAAGTGTCCAGTCCTAGTAGGTCTGTGAAGAACCCACACAGAGGTGCTCACCCAAGCACATTTCATTCTGCCCATTTCGGGTGAGGGACACAGGTTCTCATATCTGCAGATTATGCACGGGGATTTCATTCTAAATGAGGTGAAATTATTGCGCTCTGTGAAGCGGGTCTTTCAGAAGTCGCTGCCAGAGCTCGAGCTGCTCCTTTTTGTTCTGCCTCCCTTTGTTGGTCTGCATGGCAGAGTAACCTGACCCCGGACATGACAGGTGCTCAACTGAAAGAAAAAGCCATTTTTAGCAGTGACTTTAAGTCTGAAGCAATGCTTATTGTAGTGCAAATCTGTCAAAGACTTGGTTAATGGAAGAACATCCTTTCTTTCTTTATGTGGTTATTTAAACCTTGGCACGATTGATGTCCTCTTGTAACAAAAACTGCAAACCTTCAACATCTGATTTCTGTTGCCTGATGTTTTTAGTGTGAAAATAAACAGTACTGTTCAAAAAATTATGGTCACACAGACAATTTATTGTTTTCAATGCAAACTTACACTTTTATTCATATACTAACATGAATGCACAAGGGGTTTCTAATCATCAAGTAACCTTTCAACACCATTAGCTAACACAATGTAGCATTAGAACACAGGAGTGATGGTTGCTGGAAATGTTCCTCTGTACCACATGTAGATATTTCATTAAAAATCTGCTGTTTCCAGCTAAAATAGTCATTTACCACATTAATATATAGGTATAAAATAAAGACTTTTCAAAGTGACCCCAAACTTTTGAACAGTAGTGTATGTCGGACCAGTTGAGTGGTTGACATTTGGTGCATAGATTAGGTCACTTCTGCTTTGCAAACTGAGAGTTTACCGCTTTTGGGGCTAGTATCCTTGTATCATTCTTTAAAATTAAGAGATGGATAACAATAAAATGCCTTTTGCCTAAACCTGGAAAGCAGGAAACAAGAGGCCTTTCCCAGTGAACACAGCTTTGCACTCACTTCATTCAGCCTCAGAGGGAGAGTTTACATGTCGCTGTTGTGTAACTCTGGGTATTTGCTCTCTCCAGGCCTGGCTTTCTGCCTCAGTGTGGTTCTGTGAAAGTGTGTAAGTGATTGTGTGGCCATTCAGTAGTGCTGTAAATGCTTGCATGCACAAACACCATGCCACTTTGATGTGTCGCAACTCCATCGCAAGTTTATTCAACATCCATGAACAGTCAAGTGAAACCTGTGTGTTTGTGTGGGCACGCAGGGCTTTATGTGCACATACAGCATGTCACCGGGAAATGCACACAAACTCAGCCCCGGCTCCGTTCCTTTTTCAACTCCTCTCCTCAGTTGTCCTCCAGGTTCTCTCCTGGGCTCCCGAGTTATCTGCAAACATCGTTAACATACTTGGTGTGGTGACTGTCAGCCTCTTCCAGACAGTCGTGGTGGGTATTTACGCAGGACTATTATCAGCTTCAACACACATTCAGTCTTTCGGATTGCTTCAGCTGAACAGCGGCCAAATGCAAACATCCCAATTAATTTTTCCATTCCAGATTTGTCTGCTCGCTTCATTCCTGTCCAACTTGGGAGTGCCTTGTTCTGCTCCGACGCTCACACAAGACTGAAGTGTGATGGGAATCGTGAGTGTTTTTGTGTGACAGGGACAGGCTACATTTGGAGGCCTGGTCTGATGTGGGGGGAAGGGGGTGTGGTAGCTAGTAGGTGTGTGTGTGTGTGTGTGTGTGTGTGTGGGGGGGGGGTGTACTGCTGCTGTTTGGCCTGGCCTTTTGTCTCCCTAATGACCTGGCCGCGTAAAGTTAGCTGCTCTATTCAAGAGGCATTAAGGGTCATTTTACCTGACGACGGCCGTTTCATCCGTTACTAGCCTGGGGGAAGGGGGACGCTTGGGAAGACGCTCTCCTCTGGGAGGCCACAGCGCCTTCTGGAGGGTAGGCTTATCCATTTCCTCAACTAAATTTAACTTTGGTGGTGAAAGCTCTTCTATCTTGTCTGGTTTTTGGTTTCTTCAACAGTTTGCTTAATTATGTGATGTGACGATAACGTTTGTAAGTCAGCAACATTACTCAAAAATGGACTAACGGAATTGGATGAAATGTTCAGGGAATGTCAGAAATGGCACAAGGACCAAGTGATTAGATTTTGACAGTGATGCGGCTTATAGTGTGAATCCACGGATTTGTTAAAGATTTCTGTATCATTGCGAGATAGCAGCACGGTGTCACTGTATCTATGGCAACAAGTGAACACTACGTCAGCTGCCTGCTGATGATCACGATCATGATTGTGATCCTACTACAAATTGATCACTGCGGACTTATCGGGACGTGTCCATCAGAAATGATACAAGGAACAATTGATTAAATTGTGGGAGTGTTTCCAAGTCCCATCAATTTTGGCTGCCCGCTACATATTTAGGTCATGCGATTCAGTATCTGTATATAATGTACACATGCATAACACACGCCTGTGTTCACTTCAAGATCATTTTTTATTAAAGAGTTCATTTGTCGGAAATTATACGACTCAGCAGTGCTTTTCTTGTCTGATACTGTGTCACTTTATTGAACATTTTGAGGACTTCTCACTTGCCGCCTCTCCACAGGAAACTTACAGATTAGGGTTTAGTTGCACCACAGAAATCCTGAAACTCGTCGGGATTTCCTGCTGCCTGTCTTGCCTAGAGACAGTCTTGCAGATTGAATGTTTTCTCACACGCTCTCACTGCTTGAACCCAAATCCTCCAACTGAGGCCTGACCGAGTACGCTGCCCGATTGCTCAGTGTGCTTGCAACTCTAGGAGCAAAGTTTGTTTGTGTGGAGTTTTAACATTAATGTAGTTCTTACTGGTATCACAGATGCACTTAAAGTATCCATGTTGTGCCAGAGACAAGGAAAGCGTCCTCATCAATCACATTTAATCAAGTTATAGAGACATTTATGGGACAAAGGCATAGGCAGAGAGACATTTTGCTTTCAAAGTCTTGGCGGAGGCCCAGAAAGACATTGAGTTTATGTAAGCGAGCTACTTAGACATATTGATTCACCCTCCATAAAATGCCCCAGATACTTGTTGAAGTTACTCAAGTTCACCTCAATGTATGCACATTGAAGTAGCAAGCAGAAGTCTAGTCCAGTCCTCTAAACTCCAGTCCAATAAGCACTACCTGATTTCCAGACATCCATTTTTATACTATTGCAGCAAGGTTAGAGCTTAGTCTGCCTTGATTGGATTCTTTGCAAGCACCAAAGAGGTCACATAGTCAGTTCGACAGAAAGATGCAATGTATTTCTTCATGGAAACATGCATGGGTGGCTTTAGCACTGGTGGGAAATATAATTAATAAAACTTCTTGAGGTGAAGGGCAACACAGGAATAGAGAAAGCTTATTTGTTGAGCTTAACTTCCCTGTTTAAACATCACTTAAAGTCACGCTATTTGAGAAACTGATTTAGTAAACCACATCAGTACAAACATTGAACCTAACCTGCTTATTGCTAGAGAGCAGTTTACAATGCCCACATTAATGCACTGAGTGAGGGTGATGGAACTGGCCACCTCATTAGCATTCAGTTTCCAGCTTTTGGCTAAGCGCTCTAGTACCTGCCTGGTTGCTAAGGAATTGGCCCATCGCTGACGGGAGGCTCTTGATTGTGCTGAGACTGAGAGACTGGGGCCAAGTGAGAGGGAAGTGGGAACTAAAGCGAGGGACAGAGCTGGGGATGAGCCCAAGTGAACATTAAGCACATAGCACAGAGTTGGAGGTGAATAAGGGTGCTTTCACACCTACGCCTTTTGGTCCGCTTAAAGCGGACTGGAGTCCGCAACACCTGCGGATCGAGACCACCTTTGGGAGGTGGTCTCGGTCCGCTTCTATTTGAACTCCAGTTCAGTTCGCTCCTGGTGAGAACACAAACCTGTCTCCATTCGGACCGGCTTGATGGTGCAGCAGACTTTTTGGTCTACGGGAGCTTCCGTAGCAACCTACACAGGTTGTGGAGCATCGCCCGCTTTCTCCGATAACGTCTTGCAATGCATCTTCTCCGTGCCCAAAACGACTGTGTAATGTTCTCGTACCGAATGCGAGCTTCATGCTGGAACAACAGCAGTATTTGTGCTTGCTGCATAAAGCAATGATACGAATATATGGCAACAAGAAAGAACAGGAGAGCATAGTTCCTTGTTTACGAATAAACCTCGATCCATGGAATAAACACAGCCTGTTGTTTTCTTCTGGGATTTTTCCCTCTTCACATGCTGTGCCAATCAGCGTTCACCTACGTCATCTAAAACACCTTATTTTGTGAACAGCGCCGCCAAACGACTGGGGGGAGATATAACATTCATCGTAGTTGGTTCAACTGCGAAAACACTGATGTGAATGTGAACCGAACCAGTTGAAAATAGCAACATTGTAACAACTTTTGGGTCCAAATGAACCACTCTAACAGACTAACAGGTGTGAAAGCACCCTAAGTGGCAAGGCTGCTGCTGCTGGCACCAATCCATCACCATCTGATGGTCCTACTTACAAAGTATCCTCTCCACAGCCTTCAAGGATAAAAGGAGGTGCAGGTCAAAGGCTTTGCTGAACATTAGCAGCTAAGTTTATGAAGAAATTATTTTTTGCTCAGTGTTTGCAGTCTTTGCTATTTTCTAGAACTTTTTTGTCTATTAGTAATCAGACAAGCACTACCAAATGATGGTAGCTGCTTGGATGCAGATTGCGTGCATTATGTTGAAAAGGGAAAACAATGAGGTCATTGCTTATTAACCTTCATCTGCTAGTTAGTAACTTACAGTGAAGACACCAGCACTGTCTGTCAGTTGTGATGCATACTTTGCAACATGTGCTACAGACAGTGCTTAGATTTGTTGACAGAGGAGTTGGAACTGCTTTGTTGTGCAAATTGTGTGATGACACCATTTCTAAATAAGAAAAGCACTCGGACAGTGCAGTACTCAGCGAAGAGTGCTCTTTAATTGTATCATTTTCGATGGCTGGAATCTTGACTGCAAAAATTTGTGGCAGAAATCATAGATTGTGGCCATTTAATGTAGATGTACCCAGAAATAAAGTAACGTTGCGCTGAGCACAGGCGTTTGTTATGCATGTGTACATTATGTATGAATACCGAATCACGTGACTTAAATATGCAGCAGGTGGCAAGAATCGATTGGGCTCAGAAACACCCCCACAATTTAATCAGTTGTTCCTTGCATGATTTTCGAAGGATAATTCCCAATAAGTCTGCAGCGGTGGATTTGTAGTAGTTGATGTAGTGTTCACTTGTTGTCATAGTTTCAGTGACACCGTGCTGCTATCTCGCACTGATACGGAAATTTTTAACAAATCCATGGATCCAGACTATAAGCCGCATCACTACCAAAATCTAATCACTTGATCCTTGTGACAGTCCTTACCTTCCCTGAAAATTTCATCCAAATCCATTAATCCGTTTTTGAGTAATGTTGCTGACAGACAGACAAACAGACAGACAATGCTGATCGTCACATGACTCCGCTGAGGCTCCACCTCCTTGGTGGAGTAATTATGTCAAACATCTTTTTCTGCATTATTTCTGTTCAAAAAAATTATATTGGACAACACACACCCTGACGATACATCTGTCATTGAACAATGAAACTGTCTTGCTGATTTATCAGTTGGGTTCTTCTGCAGAGAAGTGTAAATAATTGTGGCATTCTCAGATCTCAGCAGTTATTTTGATGAGCGGCATTGTTAGCACAACTGAGGGAGTCGACTGGAATGACAGATTGTAATCAGCTAAAAGATTCCCGTTAACCAACCCACCCACTGCCTGTCCCTTAAATAGCTTTGCCAGACTATTTGTCAGCTTGTTTTCTTTCATGGAAATGATTAGCACTATGTTTGCATTTGCTGTTCCCCTGCTCTCATCTTCCTCTCTTCCTCTGCTCCCTTTTGTTTTCGGTCTTTCTATTCATCCTCTGCCCATCAGTTATTTTTTCCTTTTCACCTGCAGACAGCCGCTGCCTTCCCTCAACCTCCACGTCATACACAGTCACCTGAGTGTGAAAAACAGAGCTTCCGCACCACTTTGGCTCCATTACCCTCAAGTCTCCCACAATTTCTGGCTTTTGCCCTTTACTTTTTTCTTCCCAGCATTGTCCTGAGCTGTGGCACTTGGGCTATATTCATGCTTCAGAAACTAGGTAGACATAACAAAAGTTTTCTGTATGTCACCTGCGTCCTCGTTCATTATTAACATCTTCAGTGGATAGTGAGGACCTGACAGGCAGGCTGAAGTTTTTGATTGCGTTCCTTCAATAAGTTACAGCTCGAGTTAACAGTGAAACCTGAGGAGGCCATTTAGTTGAGCATTTGCACCTCTGTTGACTTTTGGATATTTCTCACATTCCTCCCTCCCTTTCTGTTTTGCGGAGATGTCGTCACATGTCAGCGCATCCCAATCCTTGCTCTGGTGTAACTTCACATGATAGTGTGTGTCCTGCACTCAGGTGAAAGTGAGTGCGTGGTCCTGCTATCACCCGTCATTTCCCATGTAACTGGCAAATTCTTGGAATTCTCTTTGAATGTTGACAGTCACAGCTAAAAGTAATTCTTCAGATAATTTATCTGATTTTTTCGTTCTTTTGTATGGAAACATTTTCAGATGTGTGAACAGTAAACTTACGTCTATAGCGAATGATTTGGTTGCCCAGATAGCTCAGCTGGCTGAGAGGCTGACCCTTAAATAGGGGCTATAGTCCCCGACGCAGCAGTCATGGGTTAGAATCCAACCCATGGCCATTTACTGCATGTCATTCCCACACTTTTCTTCACATGTTCCTATCTGTCTCTCTGCTGTCCTATATAACAAAGGCAAAAAGCAAAAAAAAGAAAAAAACCTGAAAGATAATGACTTTACAGTGCTTTTAAAAATGAAAGAAAACTGGCCTCTAGTTCAAGCTAAGTCAATTTGAAAACTGCTTCCCAACCTTACAGTCGTCGTTTTTCTTCTTAGTCTTTCCTTCCTTCAGGTTCTAGACTTTTCTTTTTATAAAACTACAGCTACAGATGTCTTGAGTTTGACTGATGATTTTAGTCTTTCCATTTTCTGATGCTGCCTGCTTAGTCCATATGGGCAGTACACACCTTTCCTTCAAATGTCAGGAGGGAAACTGATTAAAGCTTCTTGCTCTTTAAATTGCTACCTGCAACATGGAGGTCTTTACAAAAACCTGTGTTGCTGACACAGGGGAGAATGAGAGAAACAGGACGTTATTGAGCCTGGGGATTTCTGAGATGAAGGTGCTGCTTTCAGGGTGTGATATACAGTCAAAGGAAACAGATTCAGTCTCTTTTTTTTTCCATGTGGGAACAGAAGCAGGAGCAGTGCCTTTACATTTTGCAAGTCAATTGGCAGAGTTAGTCTTCTGCCAACTAGCAGCAAGGGCACTGAGTGCTAGTGCAAATTGGATTGGGATTCTTAGGGGTAACTAAACCTCAACCCACTGCCATGCATTGTTTGTGTCAAATCTGAGAATTTTGAATTTTGGTTTTGACCAGTGGGCCATATGTTTGTTACCCCTGCAGCAGAGCATTGCTGTAAAAACTGTATCAGTGAATTGCTACCTGAGCTGGATCTAAATATCTGCTGTTTTTTTGGTGAAGTAATAACCCTCATTCTGTACCATGTAGCCTGTCTTTATGTCACAAGCTCTCAGTTCCCTTGTTTCCTCTCAGTGCATTATGCTTACTCACTGTGCGGAGGGAGGCAGCGTTTGAATTGAGACTATTGTGATAAAAGTTGCCGTGATTGAAGGTCGGAAATGCAGGTGCAATGACTCAGTGTTTGCTAATTTGGATTTGCCAGTTGGTGGTGATAAGAAGCAAGGAGGGCTGGAGAAGGAGAGAGAGAGAGGTGAACAACCTTTTCATTAAAGCAGCTCTCGCTAATAATTTACAGGAGTTTGAGACATGCTCTCAGCAGAGTTAGTGAGCCAAAACAAAGACAGGGCTGAATTACAATAGATGTCTGGACGTCTACCAAGCAAAGAACATAATAGGCACTCAGAATTTCAAACATTCTTTACTGCTATAAATAACCATTATGTATATTTTTTAGGACTGAACAATTAATCAGATTTTATTTCAAATTACAATATGCAATGTAAAATCACAGGAGCTGCATTTTTTAAAAGGTAAAATATGTCACAACCTACCATTATAAATTAAGCTCTGTGGTGCTGCAGAGATGCCCCAGTGCACAAGTCGTATTCTCCAGACATAAAGGAAGAAAAGAAAAGATGCAAAGATTGATTAAATAAAATTTCAATATATATGTTTTTTTTACATATCATTCAGCCTTAATTGTTTCTATAGTTAACTTTCCAAACAGAAGAGCATCCCACCAAAGTGTGTTTGACAGTAGACAATTTTTTCTAACCTAAACATCATATTTATACTAGGTTTTATGTGTGAGCTTCTTAAAGTAATGTACAGCGGCCTCCATAATTATTAACACCCCTGGTTAAGATGCATTCTTTAGCTTCTAATACATTCATTTTTTTTCTAAATAATATAGGACCACATTGAAAAAAAGAGGAAAATTCAACCTTTAATTCAAGTGCATTTATTCAGTGGGGAAAAAACAAATCACACATTAAGAAATAATTCTTTTACATCAAATCATGTGTGCCACAATTATTAGCACCACTGATGGTAATACTTTCTACAACCCCCTTTTGTCAACAAAACAGCACCTAATCTCCAAGAATACATTTTTCAACAACTTTCAGTTTGAGAGTATGCTTCTGCAATAAAAATTGAAGGGTTTCAGCACATTTTAACCAGGGGTACCAATAATTATGGAGGTACAAACATTTATTCACTGAAAGTGTCTCAAGTAAACAAGAAAAGCACTCAGAAAGTGCAGTAGTCCGCCAAGGCTGCTCAGTCGTTGTATGATTTCTGATGGCTAAGTCCCAATAAGTCCGCAGTAGTGGATTTGTAGTGGGCTCACAGTCATGTGATCGTCAGCAGGTAGCTGACGTAGTGTTCACTTGTAGTCATAGTTACAGTGACGCTGTGCCGCTATCTCACAGTGACACAGAAATTTTTAACAAATCCATGGATCAGGACTATAAGTCGCATTACTGCCAAAATCTAATCACTTGGTCCTTGTAACATTTCTGACCTTCCCTGAAAATTTCATCTAAATCCATTAATCTGTTTTTGAGTAATGTTGCGAACAGACTGACAGACAACCGTACGTCGATTGTCACATAACTGTGCCGCGTTCCTTGGGGGAGTACAAAATTGAGCTCATCCCAAGGCTGCATACTATAAATTCTTTAATTATTCTAAAACCACAAAAGGGAATATCTGTTGCAGAATAGTCACATGTACAGAGGAAAAGTAGTCATATGTGCAACCTGTAGGTCCAAGACTATCAAAAAGTAGCATCTTGCACGAACAACTGACAATACTTTTGATCGCACTCGAACCTCCGTTGGATCAGAGCTGATGAAGATCCAAGTGAGATCAAAATATCAGGTCCTCCTTTATTCTTTGATTTTAGTCAGATGTAACATGAAGATAGCTCTGATGATAATATAAATAGACAACAATGCAATGCATCCACAACACATGTTGAGGATGGGCAGTAATTTGATCAGGCACACCCCATTCATGAACTGCTTGATAACGTATTGTCACATTCTTTGTTTCCCCAGGAAGCAAAACCTTTATGTTTTTTTTTGAGGACTATAAAAGGAGATTGTGGGAACTTGGGAACACCCCAGCCTGACGCAGCAATGATCTGCCAACATGTTAAAATTCATTCATTAATTCATTTAAAAAACTATATGCATTAAGAACACCAAAATGATGTTTATACCTTAATATTTAAAATGAAAAAGTAAATGATATTTAATGTGCATTATTATCTAGGAAATCATTGACTTTCTAATAACCCTGAAAGAACCACTGCTCCTGGCTTCACACAGACATTTGTGTGTATAATGAGAAATCACTTTTGGAATTACTCCTATCCCCTGCAGGTTAACTCAGTCAGATCTTACTTGGGAGCATAGGTCTCATGTCTGATGTCTTTCATAACCTCTCTTGCTTTATGCCCAACTGGACCTAATATAGGACTTTGACATCTGGTTAGCATTTCTCCACAATTTAAATTGGATGTTGGGATTACCCAGAGTTAGCTCTGTATGCCTTCTCTCACTATTGAGGTAACCGGATTGCTTTGCTTGTAGTGGGCATAGGATCCCTCCTTACTTTCCCAGGGCTCATAAAGCAATCCCAGAACTTCCACTGCACAGTAATGAGCAGCTGCAGGGCTCAGGTTCAACCATGTAGCGGTTAAAGCCCAAAGCCGAAGCATCCTCAACCACCACCAGCCTGGACCGTAGCCTAGACAGGAGAGCAGACTGCTGTCCAGTAAGCCCATGAGCTCCAAAGACAAACCATTCAGTGGAAAAAACAACAAAACCAGCTCAACTAAAGCTCAAAAACCTCAACAATTTCCCTTGGGTAACTTCCTTTTTGTATAACTGAGGCATCTCATCTCCTGTCAGATTAGCCACCCCAGTTATAGATCATTCCACATCAATCTTTATCGAACCAGCGGGAGCTTTGTGGTTGTATTCATGCGGACAATTCTTTCATTGGGGTCCTTGTCTTTCACTGTAAAGTTATCTCTTTCAGGCCAATTTTACTCAAAGCCCAATTCCTTTTGTGCTGTCGGGGAATGTAAGAATGCAAACAGTTTTCAACATTTTGCGGATAATCTCTGAGCTTGGAGCACTGAGATACAGTACATGATGCAGACGACAGTGAGACAGAATTTGCTTTTGTCCTTTCTCTGAAGGCTTGAAAGCTTCCTAAAAGACTGGAGTGTAGAGTCAGAAGGCGGGCGTAACTAAGTGATGACAGAGGCGCAACGATTCTGACAGAAACAACCGGAAACAACTAGCCTAGCCACGCTAGACAACCCACGGCAACAAATTTAATTTTTTGTAAATCGTATTATGTCAATCCTGTACATATAAGCAAATTGTTCACAAAGTATGAGTTTCCACCAAACTACCTAAACTTGTCGTATCAGAGTTTCCACCAGTGTAATGCAACCCTAGTGGCATGCCTTACAAACCTGCTGTTTTGTTCAGAGTTAACATAGAAGAAGTTTGCAGTCATTGGAGATGTGTTAATGTCAAACCAAGCCTGCAAAATTACAAAAGTGCTTTTGTTTCCCTCCACAACTTTCAAAAAAGAAGTCAGAATACAAACCATAGACATTATTTACATCTTTAACTCTGTCACAGTTAGTAAATGCAGCAAAACTGTTCATGGCGATGATGTGTCGCAACAACTACACATTTCAGTAATATGTAACATGACTTCTAGAAGACAGGGTCAGTTGTTGAAGGCACTGTTTAATATAGGAAGTGCATTTCTACAAATTCATCTGCTTTCCTCAAAGTCATGCTTGTTCGTATGCATTCATGTGATCTCTAAGTGAATTATTTTCCATCAGTGCAACTGTAAAATATCACAGTCACTTTATTAACACCGCTCTTCAGTAATCAGCGTTTGTGGTAGTGGTGCGTTGCTCTCACTCTTTGGACTACAGCGATTCATCATCTTGGCTGTGCATAAAAATAATTTTTATTTTGCTTTTTGTTATTGAAATGCATCCCACAAGGCTCAGTAGCAACACATCTGAGCTCATAGAGACGACTGAAGCCCTCCACGGTGGCAGGGATATTATTTAAGTGTAAAGTTTGAGACATTGCGTAGTCAATCAATCTCATCAATTTCACTGTCTCTCAATGAGCTGCCAAGGTTCAACTCTCTCATCCATATTGACTGAACCTCCCCTGCAGCCATCTTTTGGCTCAGGCCTTAGGTAGCCATGGTGATTACTATGGGAACAGCCCTGCCAAGACTTATTAACCCCCGGCCTCTCAAAATCCTGTTTCTCGACAGCTGCTGCATACTGGCTCCTTCCCACCACATCATCTCAATTGACCCAGGAAGTTTCCCATTTCCTTCTGGAGGTGACCTAAAGGTTTGAAAAACCTTGTCATTATTACAGTGGACATCCCAGTCAATTTCCGCCACAACTTCTCAACTCACTTCTAAATGGTGTGGATGGTTAACTACTTGGTTGAATAGAAAAGGAAAACCAAGAAGAGGAGGTTTGGAGCAGTGTTGCTCAAGGCCACCTGGCTTTGTTAATGAGAGTGACACCTCAACTAGTGTCAACCTAAAAAACCAAAAGTACACTGACAGTCATTAAAAACTTTGAGACCATATTTTTCAACATAATTTTTATTTTGAAGCCTGAAACTGGATTTTCTTCATATGAATCATTTGTTTAGCGTATTGGCATACAGAAACAAAAATCTAAAGTTTCAAGAATGATTTTAAAATAAAGAATTTCACAAAAGAAAAGGGCACCTGCCAAACACAAAGTCACAACAGTCAATACGGCCTCCATTTGCTTCGATGCAGGCAGCAATCCGTCGGCGTATGCTTTGGACCAGGCTTCTGATTGTGGGTTGGGAACAGCCCATACGCCTGGCTGCATCACTGTAGCTCAAACCGGCCTCCACCATACCCAGTGCCCAGAGACGTTGTTCATGTGATAGACGCGGCATGATGCTGTTCACTGGACTAACAATGGTGGCCTTTTTTGGGCCTTTATATAGGCCTTCAAAACCCATTCTCAAATTGTGCAGGTACTCACTGAGTATATCTTGGTGTGTATTTGGTTCACTTTTGCAAAGTGACCAACCCATGTGCAATGAATCATGACAAAATGACAACTCATCATTATCTCAACTACCAGGGCACTAGATCATCAGTAAATCCACAATGAATAATTACAACCCCCCTACAAGTAGAATTCTGCGTACATTTCTACCTCAAAGTTTCTATTGACTGTCAGTATATTTTCTAATCCCCGGTATGTCACTGATCCAGTGTCTGGAAGCACTGCAAACCAGAGCAAGTACAGGCTGGCAGCCTTTATAGCTAAAAAGATGTAGATTTCTGAAGCATGTGGTCCCACTTGATTAAACCCCTAGAGGTCAGAGAGGAAATGATGTATTTCCTGCTTATGAACGTGATCTACAAGCACCTGTTAGTTTGTTAGCTTTTAATTTAAGCTGCGATCATTACATTATGTTGAACAGACGTGGAGATGGACAGCTGTTTAAATTGCACCTCGATATATAGCTTTTCAGAGAGACATAAGTTTCTAATCATGGAGCAGCAACCTACATGAATGAAATCACTTAAAACTCACATGCTCTCAATCACAGCAAAGCCAGAGAACATATGCCAATGAGATGCTGCTCAACTGCTGATGAAGTACTGATAGAAATACTCAGTAAAAAGGGCAGTCCAACAAGGTTAGGATCTCTTAAGATTTGTTTTGTGATATATAGTGTTAAAACTGCATCATACTGCACAGAAGATGTTGTTGAGTTCGCTCTACTTCTATCCATGGTTGTACTGTTTCCATAGATGTACAGAACTTGATATCGCACAGAATTAAAAATGAATCCAAAGTGAGTAAAAATGTGGCAAGAAAAAATGCCCAGAAACTGCTGGGTACTCCAAGGGATAACAAGTAACTTTTGCCTCAGCTTGTGACAGATTCAGTTTGAGACTTGCAAATTCATCCTCGATAAGAGATATTTGTTGTTTGTCGGGGATTTTTGGCAGCACACTGTAAAAACATGTTGATCTCCATTATCTGTGTTATAACTCAGTGTAACTTTGCTAATGGCTTTTACCGTTAAGATACGAGTCAGTTCTGGCTTTTCTTATCTCTTGCTTCTTCTGTTAGCTATGGCTGAAATCCCCAAACCCTCCGACAGCTCATGAGTCAAAAAGGCAGATAGGAAGAGACAGTGTCCACGTTGATGCAGATATCTGAGCATTTTTTTCCTCTTAGGTCATAACTTTCCTCTGCTGATTATGGACTCTCACATGGTTTGTTATTGTGAAAAGTTATTCCTGTTTGTTGGCCCCACTTGCTTTTATCTCCGCAGCATTCTCTCCTCTTTATCACAAGCTAAGTATTTCTGAAAATGTTTCCAAAACATGTTGACTTTGGTTGATTGCCAAGATCTACAATGGTGCAGTTCTTCTCATCTGCATTATTAATTTCTCTTATTGCACTTTTCATATGCTAATCCCATTACATTCATCTGGAACAGTTTGTTAATTAAACATACGACAAAGAACAAAATGTCGTTCTGCTCAGTGGAAATCTTTTTGAGGCTGGAAACACCTTTCCTCTCTGGAATCAAAAACGTGACCGGTGTAATGCTGGAGATTGTGGTGAGGCGCTACATGAAGTGATATGCAGCTCATTGCTGTGTAATTATTACAAGCGCTGCATTTCCCTCAGCTGCTCATTTAGAAAACCTCATTGTCATGTTAAACTCTCATTAGCATGACACTGACTGACATGATGCTGGAAATTAGCACTAATTCAGGCATCTGGAAGGCGTTTTCAGATGTGTTCCAGACTGTAAATATGTGAGATCCACCTAGAGTCTGCTATGGCTCTTGGGTGTATTTACAGCTTGTTTCTTTCACCGTCACTGCAGTGAAGCATTTATGATTCAGTTTCATCAGTAAAGGACAGACAGAAAAAGAAGATGTATTTATTGGTGAGGTTTGACTCGCACCACTAAGCTTGAAGGCCCAAACATGGTCAAAATATAAATCTCAGAGGCAAGCACTACTTGACAAGGAAATGTCCTTGACTTCTCTGACTTAAGAGGTCCTTGGAGTGTTACATCCTCCACAAAGTTTAAAACTCCTAAAAAATAGTAAGAGAAGTGGCAATTTGCTGTTTCAAGTGTGTGTGATCAGAGTGTCCATGATAACACTATCAGATGACGACAACATTTAGGGCTCCAATGTCCCTCCAAGATGCATTATGTGTTGAATTATCACTCAAGCACTAACATTTTCTTCATTATTTATTTTCAGTTTATGCAGACCACAAAACTGAGTGCCGATGAATTCATCCACCCATTTAGTTTGTTAAAATGATCCTCACAGAAGTGTCTCTTCACACTTCAGAATCATAACACAAGCTGACAGATTCATTGGGAGTTTGATTATTAAGACAAAAGTGTTCCATTGTGTCTGACAAAAGGATTAAAAGCATTTTACATGGCTGACATAATTCAAACACTGTTGAATTCCCTTCATAATCCCCTTCATTTGAATACCTAATGAGAAGGATTCTGTCTGGATTCTCACGCATGATGTCTGCTAGAGGGCATTATATTTAATGTTGTCAACTGTAATTGCATCTGAAAGTTCATTACCTCAAACCCAAGATCAGGAAGTAGTAAAAAAGCTCTTGTTGACAGTGTACCCAGAGGTGTTTCAGTATAAAAGTTTTCTCGAGAAACCTTGTCTAAACTTTGCTTTTACCTTTCGACACCCCTGTGTTCTCTGTAAACATCAAGTCAGTGCAAAGCTGTTATCAGCAGTGATGGCAGCCTGAACACAAGCCATTCATTAGCCTTAAACCACTGTGGCCATCTCCTGGCCTTCATACCACTGTTTCAAAGGCATCTTAGCAACCATATGAACAATATCAGTACTGGTCATGGCCACAGTGTGTGTGTGGTCCTGTCCCAGTCGTAAAAGAGAGAAGACAAAGCACTTTGCGAGTGCGGACTTTGGCTTGAGCAGGTCAAGTTGTTTCCTAAGGTGAATGTCCTTGTTTGTTGAGGGACAAGCCAGAGGAATGCAGCCACAGTGGCTGTGAAGTGTTTTGTGTGACATGGACTTGGATGAGGTTTGTGTATTGTGGGCTTGTTACTGTCTCATAGCCATAAACTATTCCTCTCTAGTCTACAGCCATGGCCATAAGTTTGGACACAAGTACCATGACGCTTGTGAATCTTAGAAAATACCACAAAATTGTCACTTACAATATACTTATGTTCTGTAATAGACATCAAAACAGACATAAGTCATGCTGTGTCCAAACTTATGGCCATGGCTGTATATTGTAAGTGACAATTTTGTGTTTTTTTCTAAGATTCACAAGCGTCATGGTACTTGTGTCCAAACTTATGGCCGTGGCTGTAGTTGTGGAAGATGTCAATAGGCAATCTTGGGAAAATTCAATAATGTTGTTTATTCTGGGAAAAGTTCAATGGATGGATGACATCTGATGGAGGGTTGTTCAGGAAGGGTTTGCAGATGGCTTTAACTGCATGAGGGTGACTTTCATCTCCAGAGGAGAAGAGACTGTGGCAATCCAGTCACTGCTTTTCTCCAACACTGACTGAGATCAATATAGCCTCATCGTTTAGGCCGCTCAGTCAATGGTCCCTGCGCTTCTCTGTAACTAATGCTCTCTTGCATTAGTTTCAGCTCCTCTGTGATGAGGAGCTGACCTGATGTGAGCATCAGCCTTCTTTTCTATTCAGAAGAAGAATGGTCCCATCAGCTATGCTCGGGCAGACGACTTCATCTCTCCTCTGGTAATTAGATCACAGCCACCGCTTGCTGAGGAGCCAGAGAAAAGCACATTGGCCCTACAATAAATGAATCAATGCCACTGTATCTCCATTTGCCTGGTGCTGGGGAGACAGCGAGGAGGATGGAATGCTTTAATGGAAATGCTGTGGCGACCTGGGCAGTCGAGGCAGGGGGCAGCTTCACACTTGTCCTTTGGGAGTCCTTTGGTGTTTAGAAGTTCTTTTGTGCCTACACCTGTCATAAAATATGCAATGAAAATGCTAATTTTGTTGAACTTCTTTGCAACATGGGTATGCAGGAAGCAGTCTGTTTGTTGCCCCCAGACCACTGGGAGAATTGGGAAATTTACCCTGAGCTGTTCTTTTCTCCAACTTTGTAATTGTTCACATATTGCCTCAACTATACAACAAATTATCAACAACAAGTCAAGGTTTAAGCAATATACTGAATGTCTCAATACATAGAGCAACACAATGTTGATTGAAATAAAAATGGGGCTCACCACTGGTCTGCCAAGCCGTCAATTAACCCTTCTTTTATTGGAGTGTGTATACAGTCTAGTGAAGAAAACCTTGTTTATAAAGTTGATCACTGTCTTGATACCCATTTTTTCTGCTTCAGGTTTTAGGTTTTGTTGAGCCCACAGAAATTCTGACGACGGTGAGCTTGTTCCATAGTACCCCCATCTAACTCTCTGTGATGACCCAACCATGCCCACCAGACTCCTGCAGACAGCCCTGCTCTGTTGGCTTTATACACAGAAAAATGAAATAGCTGCCTTTTAAAAGAAAAGTTTGAGCGAGAAGTGCAAGCTGCATTTACCTTTACACCTTTGTAAAGTTCTTGTGCCTGTTTTATCAGCTGAAAGTATAAAACTGTCCATATGTTTAGCATTCTCCACAAAAAGTCCATAGCTACAAGGTCAGTCGCTGAGAACTGTACTAAGGTCAGAATCCAAGCAGGTGTTTGAGGCCTTACGTGGCTTTTTCCCCCTTCTTGTCATTTTTTGTGCCAGTATGCATGCTTTCTCTGTACAATGCTGGTCTTATTTAGCAGAATACCTGTGTCAGAGTGCCTCTGCACTCTTATTCCTTTGCAACAATGGGATCCTTTCTCATTCCACTCCTCCCTCCTTCACTCCGTTTCCCACTGAGAGTCCGGCAGGCAGCCTTTTTTGTCGACACATTCAATAAAACCTCTCAGCTTTTCTGTGATTCATTACTGGAGGTCAATGTCATTTGCTGCAGTGCATATTCAGAACCAGTGCTGCCGTTAGCGAAAGAGATGTCATATTATGAAATGCACATGTGTAACTGCAATGGAGGCTTGATGAATTAAAGGTATTTTTATGTCTCTTTGATTGATTCATGGCATGTTACCAGGAACTCCTAGGGGAGCTTACTGGCACTGCTGCACACACACTACACAAATATGCACATAATCAACACTGACACAAACAGGATCTGTGGAATCAGCCTGATTCATCGGTAAGATATTTTAGCGAGATGACAGAGGGGCTTCTGCTGCCATTACTAATTCACTCATGCTTCTTATGTTTGGTCTGGAGTTGTTTCTGTGTAAACTCAGTGTGTTTTCACTGTCTGAAATTCTGTCCCACAGGCTAAAAGCTCTACAGCACAGACTAATACAGGCTTGTTCTCCACAGGGCTGCACTGTGATGACAAACATGTTCTCTCATGAGTGCAGGCATTGTTGAACAGAGCTGTGCATTCATTTTTGATTCCTGAAAATGCTCTGCCCCTGGGAAAATTAAATGAGCTCTTACCAAAATAGATACATATTAGCGTGAATTAGTTTATTTTCAGAAAGCACAATAATGATGGAGAAAGAGTTAAATTAACAGCTGCAAATTAAATGCTTATAAACATTTTATCTACAGTGAGTAGAACATAGTATTACTTTTGCCGTGATGAATGTTAAATCATCACAATGCACAAAAACATTGAATGAAATATGTCTACGCATTCTTCTGCATCACAAATGGTTTGATTGGAAGCCATTTTTTTTTGACAATGTTAGGAGCTACAAAGAACTAAAAGTTTCAGGCACCCAAAGAAGGTAAGAACACAAATATTGGGAAAAGCCTCCCATTAATGCCATTCAAGCCTCTCAGTCTGACTCCAGTTTAAATTGTGCCTCTGCCTGACTGGGGAAAGCCCTTGTTTGATGAACCCTCTTATCTCATTGAGTTTCCAAAAGGCTCAGTGCTGCTCTGAAGAGACACTCTGTGCTGTGAGTATTGTGGAAGGAGATGTATTCTGAATAATGCATAGCGGTTACTGCATGCATTTGTGTGTGCGTGAATCTACGAAGGAGGCATGCTAGCCTGCCATCCCAACTTGACCCAATTTGGGTTGGTCACATGACCTCAGATTCAGCATAATGCTTCAAACACAACAGTGTGGTGGGTACTAAGCAAATTAAGCTTTTATGAAGAAAGAACCAAAAAAATCCCATTGGTCTTATGGTTGCAAGAGTTCATCTGCGCCCAGTGGATCATTACCAGTAGACTGAATAGAAATTTGTTCCATCTTTATTTTTGAGGAGTTTGAAAATGTTCCTCACATTACACACTTTAATAACTATCTTCATTGGAGTCTTGGATGTTTCTGAAATTGGTGGTGACTTAATAAAGGATATAACAGTTCGTTACAGATTGGGCTGCAGCATCCCGTCACTGTGATTATCCCCGAGGTGTGCAGAGATCAGTGGTCAGACATAGCACAGGAGTCCTAGAGGATTCAGAACTTCCTACTGTGCTTGAGCACCGTCGATGGGGAAAAATGTTCAAATCACAGCACCTCAGAAGTCCTGCAGTGTTTGAGCACCAGCCCAGAACTGGGACCGAGTTCACGTTAGGTGGATGGGGTGTAAGTACTTAACCCTGACTCTTCCCTTGCCCCTAACGTCAACCTAATTCTACCGATAAAACCCAGTTGTAACAGCAGCCCTTCAAAGGTGTGTGAGAGACCGGCCAAAATATTCACATGTTTTCAAATCTCTGATGGCCTAAAACTCAAACTGTACACACAGGCAGAGCATGTGCAGTTTGAGTTTTTGAGACAGGAAGGGAAAGAATAGGCAAGAAGCAAGATCACAGAGCCATGAAAGTTCTCACTGCCAGAGGTCAAAGGTGACAGCCTTAGAAGTGGTGGGGAGAGTGGGGAGGCCTGAGGCTAACAGTGTGTGTGAACCACAGGTCAGACACACACACATACACACTTATACACACACATATTTATTTCTCTGGAAGCAGTTGCCGCTTTAAGGAACATTTCAACGTTACCCGTGCAAAGCAGAAATACGCTGAGTCATAGCAGCAAACTAAAAAGGTGAATTCTGCTGTAATGTCACCAGTGAGAGCTTGACATTCCCCCAATTTAGAGTTAATGCTGGGAACACTCGTAGATCTGTCAGCGCAGCTTTGGAAAAAATTCACTTTTTTCAGCTCTTGTCTATTTTATGGACCCCCAGATGCATGCACAAATCAATGTGGAGGAATTAGATGCGTCACATAAAATACACAGAAGAGCGTCCTCTCCCATTCGTTTTGCACACAGTCATTTTGAATTACAGAGGGACAGAGGCAGCGGTCGTTTATCACCGCAGGACAGTCCCATTGCTTTTCAGGATGCATGTTTTCTACTGTCTACCAATACAGCAGGGTGTAGCAGTAAATGAAGTACTTAAGCTGCTTGTTTGACACTTTTATACACGTTTTTCAGAAGTTTTTTTCTATAGTTAGATTGACAACCCTAAACCTTTATGCCTACAAATAGATGACACATAGTGCTCGTTTTCTTTTTTAAGTTATTTTTTTTGGCTTTATTAGACCATTAATAGAGAGGCAGAAGAAGGAGAAGAATGGGGGGGAAGACCTGCAGCAAAGGGCCATGAGCTGGAATTGAACCCAGGCTGCTGCATCAGGGAATATAGCCCCTGTTTATTGGTCACCTGCTCAACCAGCTGATCTACCTGGGCGCCCGATACATACTACTCGTTGAACTGAATTCTACAGACTTGAAGCTGCTGTAGACTTAACCATCTGAGCCCCCAGCAGACCTGTTGTTTTTAAAGAACAGCCAAAATTACACCCTTCATCATAGAACCACACTGTCATGATGTGCAAGCTACTCATTGTTTCTTAAAAGCAAATGATCAGCAGCACTTCGCTTATTATCATGATATTTCATCAAAATCATTTTTTTGTATTTGTCCAAATAAAAAGAAATGCCAAAAAACAACTTTACCACACAGCAATTTCTGTGACTAGAAAATAAATCTGGGCCTCTTCCATCTGTGAAACCATGAGCTGTGACCAACAGTCACATGACAACATTAAAACAAATTAAAAATATAACCAGTAAAATATTTATTGTATGTAGGATTAGCATTTTTCACCACTTTTGCTAACATCTAGTGGGCACTTGGATAAATGTTGTACATGCTGATTTCAGGTTTTTCAGTATTCTTTGGTGAAATAACAATCAAAGAAATTCGAATTTAATCTTTTTGTAGGATTTATGTGATTGTAATATGATTTTATAATGCAGTGAAAATGAGCCCACTGTGAGTAAAAAAGTGACAATAGCAGAAAAAAAGCCCAGGAACTGCTTGGGGTTCACAGGATTAATGCATGTATTTAATTGGATTGGAATTAAGGGAAGTTTGTCAACAGCAGCCAAATAGCTCATTAAAATAAGCCCTCTTCATTAATCAGCACACCCATTTTAGCTTAATGTTTTTAGCTGAGCTTTTCTGTTAAGTCTCAAGTAATTTGCAGTATATATATATATATATATATATCAAATATATATATATGTCAAACAAACAATTTGGAGTGAATCCTGATAAAGCATGCTGCCATGTTTTCTCCTTTACACACTAAATGTAATGAACTACATTGTTCTACCCAAACTGTTAGTGAGAGCTTGTCTTGTCTGCAATGTAGGCTAAGCTGTGCTTTAGTTTATTGTTTGGGGTTGAATGGCATGTCCTGTCGAAGATGAGGAAGGGCTGGGTATCCTATTTCTCTCCTGCATCTTGGCATCTGTCTTCATATTTATTTAACATGCATTATTCATACATTACTTTTTAATCCTCTGTTGTCAAATTTTGCTCCAGTTTGTGCTTCAGTTCCTTGAAGCAAGGCAGCTCATTGTCTGCAAGCCAACTTCAATGAGTTTTGGAGTTATAAGCGTTTCTCGATTTAGTCGTAATCTGTTATCCGAATAAAGAATGAAATCTCTCAGAACAGCAGCCACACTCTGTATTCTTCTCCTCAAACATTAAACACCTCTCAGTGGCATTGGTAATGGCCTCACTTGTGGTGATTAAACATTTTGAAAGGCTTTTCAGATCTTCTCCCCTTTGCAAAACAAATATGGCTGGGATTTAGAACTGATAACATTTCACAGCACTGTCTCCAGAACATCTAAAGGCTTCACACCTGGTGGGAGATAAGCCGGATTGTATTTATTCACAACTCAGCGGAAACTCAAACAAAACCATATTAGCAAGATCAGAGGGCGCAGTACTCTGCCAAGACTGCTCAGTCTTTGCATCATTTCTGACGGCTGAAATCTTTACAAAATTCATGGATCCAGACTATGAGACATATCACTGCCAAAATCAAATCACTTGGTCCTTGTTTCATTTCTGACCTTCCCTGAAAATTTCTTCCAAATCCGTTAGTCCATTTTTGTGTAATGCTGCGCACAGACAGACAGACAGACTCCATTGCATAACTCGGCCGAGCCTCCGCCCCCTTGGTGAAGTAACCAGAGAGAACAAACTCTCAGTATATGTGCTTAGAGTCCAAATGAATTGAGTCCATCCATCTCAGTAATACCAACACACCATCCGTCCATTCATTTCACTCAGCACATATGTCTTGAGAGAGTGTCAAGTACAGGTCAATATGCTCCTGGCAGCCCAATCAAGCCTGATGAATACGAGAGCAGCTAAGTGCAGAGCCTCTGCAGTGAACCCACAGGAGGAAATGAAGGACGACTCCAGACGACAACTAGAATGAATAGTACATGGCTTTCCTTTGCATTAAGCTTCATAAAATTTGTGCATGTTTAAGAACATTATTCCATATGAGTGGTATTTGTGGTCAATATGAAGATGTATCATGATTATTTCATGGGTTTTATCAGGGCTCCAGAGTGTGACCAAAAATTTGTCAAGTGCAACTAAACATTTCCATTGATTGCACCGGTGCACCTGACATTTATCAGGTCTGTGTGTGTCTCTCTGTCAGATAAATGCGATCATTTGGTTTTAGCTTGAGTAAATCTTACATTATAAACTTATTTCACAGTTTTCAAAGTAACAGAGTTTTACCCAAACACCTTGTCTGAGCTGTGGTTGCTGCAGTAACTGAGTAGGGAGACAAGAGGGCTCTCTGTTCACAACAGACTACTGTGGCTACACTCCTTTTAACTGCGTATGTAAAACAAGAAAAGCACTCAGAGAGTGCAGTACTCCACCAAGGCTGTTCATTCCCCCATATGGCAGTGTGAGAAATGCAACATTTTTTTTTTGTCAAAATGTAGCATTTGTTTTTTGGTTACTGATGATCAAAAATCACGGAAACATAGAATGCGGTCATTTAATATAGATGCACCCACAACCAGAATAATGTTACACTGAGCACAGGCGTGTGTTTATGCATGTGTACATTATGTATGGACATTGAATCATGTGACTTAAGTATGTTGCAGGCGGTGGGAGTTGATGGGACTCGGAAACACCGCCACAGTTCAATCAATTGTTCCTTGTATCATTTTCAACGGACAGGTCCTGATAAGTGTGCAGCGGTCGATTTGTAGTAGGATCACAATTATGTGTTCACTTGTTGTCATAGTTACAGTGATGCCGTGCCACTGTCTTGGAATGATACAGAACACTTTAACCCTTTAAGCTTCAGTCAATTCCAGCTGTTTTCAGTACAAAAAATCGCTAATATTCTATTTTTAAATAAAAAAAATTACGAAAAATACAGGGAATATTGGACGCACATCGCGAGGTGCATTTCCTTGAAAACGACCGATTCGTGAATTTTATACCGACTTCAGGACATGTTTTGGACAAAATATTTTACTGGCT
Organism: Acanthochromis polyacanthus; assembly: GCF_021347895.1. Classification (NCBI taxonomy): domain Eukaryota; kingdom Metazoa; phylum Chordata; class Actinopteri; family Pomacentridae; genus Acanthochromis; species Acanthochromis polyacanthus. Next base: position 17,892,527 of record NC_067118.1, read on the forward strand.
TGTGTTGTCTGGATGTAAAAGGTTGGATTATGGCCGTTTTTTGTGGAATCTTTTTTTCTGTGTGTAATAATGAACCCGGAAATGTGAGTCGCGCTGTGTGCGTTGAAGCCGTGTATAGAGAACGGATGGATGAATATTTGTTTTTGTCGGACAAAAGTGTTTTTCTCACCCGCTGTGGTAATCACATCTGAAAGTGGTTTATACCGGCGGATTCATGAGAATCTAAGCTTTCCATCGGCGTATAGTGTTTGTGTAATCGGGTTTGCAGCCGTCGGACATTCTTGAAATTCCTATGCAAATTAGTAAGTGTACCGCCGGCGGTACACCTACGACGCACTGAAGCGTAAAGGGTTAACAAATGCATGGATCCAGGCTATAAGCTGCATCACTGCCAAAATGCAATCACTTGGTCCTTGTGTCATTTCTGACCTTCCCTGAAAATTTCATCCAAATCCGTTAGTCTGTTTTTGAGTAATGTTGCTATCAGGCAGACAAAAGGACAGACAAACCAGTGCCGATTGTCATGATTGATTGAGACCTACTGTATCAACACAGACTCACTGCTGTGATTACAGCCAAAGGTGCATCTACTAAATACTGACTTGAAGGGGGTGAATAATTATGCAAACAATTATTTTTATTTATATAATTTTCTTTCATTAACATTACTTTATAGAAATCTGTTTTCACTTTGACATTAAAGAGTTTTTTCCAATAAATTTGTTTGTTAGAAAAGCTACATTTTATTGACCACGATTGATTTATGAAAGCAATAAAAGGGTAAAACATCAAAGGGGGTGAATACTTATGATAGGCACTGTAGATACGATATAACGGCCAATAGGATGCATTGCATTTATTGCAGATTCCAAACAAAGAATGATGGGGTATGGGGGCTTTTGTTGATATTTATCGCTCATTTCTTTAAATTAAAATACTCAAAAAGCACAGTGTCTCCAAGAACCTTGTCCAGGGCCATGGCAGGTTCATGGAATGCAGCGTTTCAGCACCAGGCAGTGGTAAACCAAAGCAGCGGGTGAGGCTTGATGCTTGAGAGGGAACTTTACGTCACAGATCATCCTTATGAAAAAGAACAAAGCATTTCAGTGAACATATTTCTGTTTACAGTTATTTTTATAATGTGTTCAGAAATTTCAAGTGTGTATGGGAACCGAGAAAAAAAGGCTTAAAAGGTAAAATTAATTGGTGCCAAAAGCTGCAGTGAATGTGTTGCTGCCACTGATTGAAAAAGTTAAAAGCAACAGTGCAATCAATGTAGAAACTTTGTCTGAAGCCCATTTTTTATGGGAATTCTTGCTGGAGTTGCTGACCAAGGACCAGTCAGCCTTTGCTTACTTGTGGCTTTCTCGTTGTCAGAGAGATTCACACGTCAGCTGCTGAGAATGAGGCTGAATGCCAGAAATAAAGTTCGGTGTACGCCTCATCAGTACTTATGCTTGTGCAGCAACACCATAGGCTATTTTATCTCTATACATTTTAATGCAAGATGTGTTGAAGTCTGTATTAGAGCTTGATTTCCTCCCACCTTATTCTGCAGTGAGAACTCCCTGCAAAGCCCTGTGGGAGCTGCTGAAATCTAATTTAATTACAGGGCCACTAGAAAAAAAAGCCCCAATAATTGTTTGGATTTTTGACTTCCTGAATTTGAAAGTTCAAACCTCTTCCTCTCGTGTAGTCATGATCGTAATACCCCTTGAATAATTACCCGATAAAAACATATTCTCCCTCGCCACAGGATTTTTGGAAAAGCTCTTAATTCTTACAAACTTCACATGATTCAACTGGAGAATTATAGACCTTGAGATGTGAAATAAATCACAAGGAGTTAAACAGTGATTTACTGTACTTCAGCTCTTTGTCAAGCCAGTTTTCTTCATTTGCTCAAGTCTCTGCTGTTTCAACTGCGGCATGACACGCCTCCTCAGTCCTTACGCTGGTGTCAGGAGGTGAATTTTAGTCAACATGCCTCTGGAGAGCAGCACACAGTATTTATTACCCTGACCCAATAAGTAGAGGGTCAGCGAGAGGACTAGCAGAGATGTGGATGGGGGCTGGAGGCTTGGAAGAAGAGTTGACAGAAGTGTCAGTGGGGATCGTCTGGCTAGTGGTTCATGTTGGGGGAGGTAGAGGAAGAAGACCAAACAGCTGGAACACATGGCCGACTGTCAGCGTCCAGAGCTCTGGGCCTATTCCTCCACTTCACCCCCTCTTCTCCATATCTGTTAAATGATCTCCTTTTATTCCAGTTTGCAAAGGGCAGGCAGCCAGCTGGCCTCTAGTAAGAATAGAGATGATTTAAATGTGAAAAAGAAGGCAAATGCTACTCAAGCAGCCACGCAGCAGCTTCGTATGAATGGATCAGAAATGGGCGTCTACTTTCCTCCTTTCTCAACCGACAGTGGACGTTTCAGCAAAGCGCATGAACCTATCACGCTAGATGGCCTCCGTTATCATTTTTTGAGTCTTGTCATCAAGTACAAACTTCTGCATCTCTTTTTAATAAATGGAGGATGATGGATTTGACTTTATGTTGTCTTTCGGATCTATTATTCAAATACAAACCACAAAGTCAGATTCACTTCACTTTGAGAATGTGTTCGTTGTAGACAAACTTACAGGGCAGGAAATTTAATTGAACGAAATGAAGCACAGCTGCTATTGGCCTGGAAGAGCCCAAAGCTCCGCACCTGCTCAACATCTGTTCATTGATAGACGATGTAATTTACAGATGTTCTCTAAATGCTGCACATGCAGGCTACAGTAGAAGCTCATCAGGTGGCTGTACACAGAAAAGTCTTTAGTCTTCACTAAGTTACTGCAGCGTAGCAGCTCAGATAGGTGTGTTGAAATGACTTTGAATAGTGAAATAAGACGTTCGAATGTCAGATTCAGCCAAGTTTACTTGTAGAGGGAAAATCAGAACCGTATGGGTTTCATTTCAGTATCAAGCAACAAAAAATATTGCAGCATGATGTGTTGGAGTTAATTTGTCTTACTTTAGTATATCACACTTCTTATGAATATTTTGCATGCACACATCAAAAAAATCACTGCAGAAACGATATCTTGTGCATCTTTCTGCAGGTTGTGTATCAGCTTGTCATATCAGCCTTACTCAGAGATTTTTTTTTTTTTTTTTTTTGCAGAAGTCACCAGCGTCACTGATACTGATCCCCAGCCAAGAACCCACAGCATGGCTGTAAAGAAAAATGTAATGAAATTGTTGCTTTGGATCCTGCATGCTTATTGCATTAAGTGCAATCAATAAATCCTTTTTGCACGCTAGAAACCTCCCTCCTCCTGAATCTCAATAAGGCTGAGTGCTCTCTGTGTAATGAAGATTGCTCGGGAACCTGATTACTCTTAGTGCCGCTGAACTTGAGGGGCTGTTCTTGGCAATTTCCCCAGCACTGTATGGGCCATTACTTTACTATTTTAATATATGGGTATGCTGCTAAAACGGGGATGTTGTATAATTTGAGTCTCACTGCGTCACGATAGGACAAGCTGGGGGGGTGTTGCATCCAAGCTGATGCAGCATCTTTTTGTTGTGAAGCCAACTCACTGAAAGTACCTCTGTGACTCATAGGAGCCATTCAAAGCGTCACTCTGTGAGTTTAACAACACTTTGCTGCCACTTGAAAGTTTTGCGGCTAAGAGCCAGACTGTGTGGCTAGAAAAATGGGCTTTTAATAAACTGGGATGTTTGTTTTGCATTTTCCAGATAGAAACTTGTCCAAACTCTGGTTGAGGTGTCTGCACACTGAGAACAGCTGATTCATGGTGTTCAAATCCATCTCCAGATCCTCTAGCTGATGCTGTGCTTGGGAGAGGATTGACTCAATATAATAGTGTGACTTTGGAACCTGTTCCTTTGTTCCTCCACCAGCGACACTCAGATTTGTCTCAGTCACTTCACAGACCACTTTGCCCGTTTTTCTCTTGCGGGTACGAAGCTTTAGTCATCTGCTGGGCTGATCTGCTGCTCTTGTGATCCGCATGAGATGGACAGAAATGGATGTCACTCCTGGCTGCAAGAGCGAGTGGCAATACAGAAAGGAGAGCAGTCTTGTTTTGTCTAGAGCTCTTTTCCTACTGCAGGGTATCTCTTCATCAAGGCACCAAGCTGTGGGATAAACTAAGAGCTTCTCATGTAATCTCTGTTCTCCCTCTTTCTTCTTTCCAGTTCTTCCTTCCATCATTATCTTGGGAGTGTTTTCATGGAGATGTGAAGCTCTTCCTTCTTCTGGACAGCGAGTAATTTTCACAAGAAGTGCAATCTGGATCATGGGTCACAGCTTTTCTGCGAAGCGCATGATTTTTCCTTGGGTTTGGTGCTGATAAATCATGCATTGTTACCTCTGTGTCCCAGGTTAAGCTCGAAATTGTGCATTCATGACATACTGTACTTTGAAAATGTATCACCAAACAAGGCAAAACCAGGATTGAAGGGTGGATTTTCATCAGTTGTTAGTCAGATAATTGTATCTCCAAGCTTGGTTCTTGCATTCTTTTTCTACCCTTTGCTTTGAAGTCTTATCACATCATTTTGCTGTTTGGGATTTTTTGCCCTCATTCATATTCTGGGTCAGCAAGCTCTCCTCTGCAGTGCCACTGAAGCTTTTTTGAAATATGGATGACAGAGGAAGGTGACCACTGTGGCTCCTGTGCAATGCCAAGTGGGACCTGTTGGTGAATTGATCCTCAGGCTGTAAATATTTCAGTAGTTGTCACAGAGCTAAAGGATGGTCACCAAAGCGGAGGAAAGGATGGAGATGGAGTTTCGCTGAACTGTCGTTAATAGTTTTTCTGTCCAGTGGGAGATATGGGGGTATGCTTCTTTTCCGCAAGAGGGCACAAAGTCATTTACTGATTATCTAAGTAATATTTGCTTTATCCAAACTTTTATCCACTAAACAGTAATTGTCTCCTGGAAGGAACTTGACGGCAGATAAATAAGTTTAACACTAATTTAATTTATTATAAGACTAATAATTCTCTGCAAATCAAGAGCCTTCCCACTGTTGCCTTAGGGCTTGCTCTGGGGTTCAGGCACATTGGTTCTGTAAAGCGTCTTGAGACAATTTGACTTTAATTGGTGCTATATAAATAAAATTGAACTGAATTGAAGATGAGAGACAAAAAAACAGCAACAGAACAAAACAAAACAAGAAAAGCACTCAGAGAGTGCAATACTCTGCTGCTGAGGCTGATCAGTCGTCGTATCATTTCCGACGAATGAAATCTTGAAAAAATTTGTGCAGAAATCACGGTACCATAGAATGTCACCATTTGCTAGAGATGTACCCACAAACAAAATGACCTTGCACTGAGCACAGGCGTGTGTTATGCATGTGTACATTATGCATGGATACCGCATCGTGTGACCTACATGTGTAGCAGGCAGCAGGAACTGATGGCACTCGGAAACACCCCCACAATGTTATCAGTTGTTCCTTGTATCATTTTCGACGGATAAGTCCTAAGAAGTCTGCAGGTCGATTTGTAGTAGGATCACAATGATGTCATCTTCAGCAGGCAGCTGATGTAGTGTTCACTCGTTGTCATAGTTACAGTGACGCTGTGCTGCTATCTCGCAATGATACAGAAATCTTTAACAAATCTGTGAATCCAGACTATAAGCCGCATCACTGCCAACATCTAATTAATTAGTCCTTGTGTCATTTCTGACTTTCCCTGAAAAGTTCATCCAAATTGAATACTGTATTTCCCTTTGGGGATGAATAAAGTGATTCTATTCTATTCTATTCTATTCTAAATTCGTTAGTCTGTTTAGCAATGTTGCGAACAGACAGACAGACAGACAAACGTACGCCGATCATCACGTAACTCCGCCATTTCTTGGTAGAGTAAAAAACATGACATGAGCTTCACATATTAGGCTTTTCAAAGCGTATCTCAGTCTCCATCAACAGGTGGATGATCGTCTAGGCCAGTTTTAGTCTCAGTGATGGAAACTAAAAGCTACTGCCATGACAACACGGAAATGGTAACCATTTGAACTTCAGACTGTGAAACATTCTTGAGTTTCTTTGCTCCTGCCACATTTTTACTCTCCATGAGCTAATTTTTAATGAAGTCCTGCACTTCTATGGAAGCAGCACGACCATGGATAGAAAGAAACACAACTCAAAAATATCTCCTGTACATTACAACAAAATTATGATACCATAAATCACTACTGGAAAAAATGGTGGCACCACACACTATAGATATTTTACTACCTGCATTTTTCCAAACTTGTCTCCAATCTACTCTGAGCTGAAAAATCACCCAAGTTTTGTCATGTAGTTGTTAGTTGCAGCTTATTCACTAACTAGAGCTAACTCACTAGAGCTTTGTATGTGGTGATTTTTAAAGAGACATGCAGAATGCAATGGATTTAGGTGGTTCTGATGATCTTTAGCTGAGATTTGGTAAAGTTTCTCAACTGAATGACACATCACGAGTAGTTCAAAGACTGTCAGAAAGTTGAAAATCCAACACTGCTTTGTGTTTTTATAGTTTCTGGCTTTGATAAATAGTGTAATTTTGGCAGACAACGTGCCTTTCAAACTGGCTGAGGGGATTTGGGGTTTGGAGGGTTAAAAAACTGCATACTGTGTTATTTGACTCCCTTTTATTTATGCCCCTTCCTTTCTGTCCTGATATGACCATTGCCATAAATAACCTTAAAACCTTAGGAGACATTGAACAAATCCAACGTCAGCTAAAACCGACTATCTTGTGCTGGAGAAATCAATACTAATTCAGTTACAATGTCCAAGTCAGAGGCCTTGATGCAGTTTCATTGTGATCCAGTCAGGTAGATGCTTGCACTGCCAGTCTGAATGCAAGTATAGATCTTTACTTTGACAAATGGAGATGACTGATGGTTTTTGACGTTACGTGTCTTGACACAAAGTGGTGTAATGGAAAAACCTTCACTGTTAGTGTCCATTATGGAAATAGTAAACCCATAGGTAGCTCTGTCTAGACAGTGCTTTATCAGTGCAGTGATTGTGTCTTCTACAAATGTTCTATATGTGGCATAAAGCTGGCAAACAGAGTTTTTTTTCTTTCTCTTTCATGTGCTGTCTCCTCTTTTGTCCTGCCAACGCCCTACCAGGTAAGACCACTCCCTTTACTTTCATCTCTCTCTCTCTCATAATGGCTCTGGTCTTTTCCCCAAATCACATCTGCTAACACCCACCCACGCCTCATCATACCTCAAGGACCACCCGACCTGTGCAGGGACTTTTTTGGAAACTAATGTCATGCATGTGGTTAATGTATTTGAGTTTCATTTGTTGGTTTAATTGTTTGTTAAAGCACAGAGATTGAAAACAGATACAATCAAGCACATTTAACCTTTTAGTCCCTGAGCCCTGTTTTTGAGGCACCTGCTCGAAAATAAAAAAAAAACAAATAAAAAGGCTATATCTCTGGAACCTCTTAGATCCAGGGCTCAACTGCAAAATCACACTTTTAAAAACATTTGATTCCATTTTTATTGTCAGACTTTTATTTATATGTAAAGGGTACAGGATGTAAAGTAGAAATTTAAACAGCCAATCAGAGCGTTCGACATGAGAAGAGTGATAGTTTTCTAGTTTTTTAAGAAAAGATAATGAAAGAGTCGATTGATAGTTTTCTAGTTTTTTAAGAAAAGATAATGAAAGAGCAGATTTGTTAGTCCCTAGAGCCTCCGCCGGCTGGGGCTCTAGGGACTAACAGGTTAAAGTCAAAAAGTCAAAATCAACTTTATTATCACTTCTTCATGACATACCGAGGATCGAAATTACCTTCCTCTCTCTTTGTGCAACAGTAGAGAGTAAGGTAAGTTTTGATCCTTGGTACACTATCGTTCAAAAGTTTGCGATCACCCAGACAATTTCATGTTTTCCATGAAAACTCATGTTTTTATTCATGTGCTAACATAATTGCTTAAAGGTTTTATAATCATTAATTAGCCTTTCAACACCATTAGCTAACACAATGTAGCATTAGAACATAGGAGTGATGGTTGCTGGAAATGTTCCTCTGTACCCCATGTAGATATTCTATTAAAAAATCAGCCGTTTCCAGCTAGAACAGTCATTCACCACATTGACAATGTCTAGACTGTATTTCTGAAAATTCTAATGTTATCTTCACCGAAAGAAATGTTTTTCTTTCAAAAACAAGGACATTTCTTAGTGACCCCAAACTTTTGCGTAGTAGTGCATGTCATGTACATATTGAAAAATTGACAGTAAAGCTGATTTTGAATGACTTCAAACTCTCAAAATAGGATTCATTGTGTCAGAAAGACGCCGCGTAGAACTATAACACTTCCCTGCCCCAGTTAACTCACTGTCATTTTCCATGTAGTCATCATCTCTTTTGACTTCTGCATGGTTCTGCATAGAAAATGATCCAATTTATGGTATTTTAGGTGGGAAAATGGGAATTTGTTGAATTTTTGATGTTACTGCAAGACAGCCCTTAGAATGTGTTTTTAAATTCTTGTTTTATGGTTTCAAGAGCCAGAGGATGGTTGTCTGTCCTGTTCTGCCTGTTTTGTGTGAGCTCAGTACTCTTCACAGTGAGACAGTGGGAATAATGTGTCCAGTCTGGGCTCTGTGTCGTTTACAAGAACAGACAAGGACATCCAAAGAGGGTGATGAGCTCTATAGAGTTTTAGTTAGGGAGATAACAGCGAGTAAAAGTGTCTGGGCCCATTTCAGCAGACCGGTACCTGAACTGTCTGCCCCTTTTGGTTTTGAGCTCACTGTGCATAAAGAGCGTGGATCTCGAGGACATTGGATGCGCCATCAAAAGTAGAAGGTTTTGCCTTTGTGCTTTGATGGAACCTTGACCACCAGTGATGATGCAGTGGCAGAAACAACAGGAGTTTGTCAGGGGATTTGGTGCTGTTACCACAGAGGGTCCCAGAAGGATCTTTTGTCATGCATATTAAAAGAGCTCTTCAGTCAAAACAAGGCTGCTCAGTCTGTCATTAAAGCTCCCAGATGACGGAGTTGTCCTTTCATGTTTTCCCACTCAGGGCCCTACCCTTCCTGTGAAAGCAGTCCCAGTCATGCCCTCCTCTCTCTTTAGCTCCAGCGGCTCCGCCAAAGTGGCTGTAGAAAGCCGAAGGGCCTGAGCTGATGTGCTGTGACATATTTGAAGCTGCTGTGAAATACTGAAATGTACACTTACAGCAGTGATAGAATGTCTGGCAGTCAGATGCAACATAAAGCTTGCTCCTTCAGTGAAAATGCTTCAGCAAATGTCAAAATTCATAGATTATAAGCCCTTTTCAGACATGGAATATGTGACTTTGATGGTTTCATCAATCCGGTAATCAACTTCATTGATATTCAGATCTGATAAGCAGCATTGACTTTGGCTACAATGCAGTTACTTCTCTCTGTCTATAAACACCACTCTGTGGTCTTAAGCAATGCCCTGACAAGAGCAGTGTCTGATTTCCTGGTGTTACAAGTCATAGCCTATTAACACTGAAGGTTAAATTCTGAACTTTGTCTTTTGGTAAAAAAACAAAAAAAAAAAAACAGGGAAAATGTAAATAAATCGTGGTATTTCAACATGGTTTTCTGGTTCTCAGTATTAGTTATCAAGCTACTTAATTACTAATTACTAGTTGGTCAAGATATCGGACCTGAAAAGCGCACAAATTATTTGTCATACAGCCAACATTGAACAGTACATCATGGGATTTACAATACATAATAACAGTATAGCTATAATAGACAAATGTCCAAATTCTATCCATTTGTGATGATAATCTAACTGCTACATTGTGTCCCAAAAGTTTGTTCTCTCCAGAAAAACAAAGCTCAAAGACTGAATATGCAATATAATCAGTTTATTCAATAACCAGTATTTCCTGCTTTCACTTTGATCATGGCTTTCGGTCGTTCAGACATGGAATGTACAAGGTTATTTAGTGTGGATGGTTCTATCTTCCTCCACTCCCCCACAGCCCTAGAGTTGAGTTTTTTCATGGTGGTCGGTGGTGGGCTGGTAAAGATGCGACTGTTCACAATTTTCCAGCAGTTCTCAGGGGAGTTTGGTAGCCATTCCTCCTTACGCAGAAAGCCAGGTAGATTCTCAGAACACCATTGTTGAGTCATACGGTTAGTGTGAACAGGGCCACCATCTTGCATAAATACCAATTCTGAATGTCTGTTATAGAGCTGAAACAACTAATCGATTTAATCGATTATAATCGATTATTAAAATAGTTGTCAACTATTTTGGTCATCGATTTGTTGGTTAATAAGTCTATTTTTACTGTAAGCGGCATGTTTCGCGCATATTTTAAGCCAGCATGTAATCGCGGTGACCAGGTGTGGCAGTCATGAGCCAGTGTAGGTTTTACGCAACCGGAACTGCAGTCGAAGAAGCAAACAACCAATAGGTTGCCTTGCTTTCGGTCACGTGATGTTCACTCAGTGTCATAGACTCACGCACAGCAGCTGTGTACTCACTGGGAAAGTCCGACAGGAGGTCCTCACATACTTCGGTGAGAAGCCAGTTTCCAAGGGAGAAAATCCATTACAGGGCTGCACAGTGGGGTAGTGGTTAGCACTTTCGCTTTGCAGCAAGAAGATCCCTGGTTCACGTCCCGGCCTGGGCCTGGGATCTTTCGGCATGGAGTTTGCATGTTCTCCCTTTCGGCATGGAGTTTGCATGTTCTCCCTGTGCATGCGTGGGTTTTCTCCGGGTACTCCGGCTTCCTCCCACAGTCCAAAAATATGCTGAGGTTAATTGGTAACTCTTAATTGCCTGTAGGTGTGAATGCGAGAGTGATTGTCTGTATGTATATGTAGCCCTGCGACAGACTGCTTACCTGTCCAGGGTGTCCCCTGCCTTCGCCCGAGTCAGCTGGGATACGTGACTCTGATTGAGTCGCCAGCATGACTGGTGTCTTTGGCTGATCCTTGGCTCTTGCAATTAGGCCAGACGGACGTCCAGAGGGAGGCAAGTCTTTGAAGGATCCTCCTTTGTTGTACCTTTGCCACCACTTCTGCACCCAGTGGATACTTCTGCCAAGGGCTTGAGCAACTTGCTGACCATTTTTTCCTGCATTTCAAAGAGCAATGACCTGTGTACAAATCTCAAACTCTGAAAGAGGAGCTTTTCCATGCTTATTCTCGGTCGTGGTAACAACGTGTCCAAGATTTGGTTTTGAGTGTCATGCATTTTGGTCAAACAAGAAATTTGTCAAGTAGGACCTGATGGTTTGACCAGACAAACAACCAAACAGTACCTGATTGACCAAGTCTAATCCATTTTGTTGACAAGCAAGGAAACATGTTGTCCAATGGGAGAACGAACTTTACTACCAAAGGTGAAATAAAAATCCTGACCAGGGCGCTCATACAGACATAAAGCCAACAAAGTCAGATGATGTCATGCTAATCTCAGTTCTTCTTTACAAGTTTTCCTGTAATTTAGAGAGCTGGTTTGCACAGCTTTGTTTTCTATGACTGCAAATTCTGGTCTTGTGTGAATGGAAGCCAAAACATTTGTGAACACATGTAGAAATCCTCTCTTCCTGCAGCACTTGACTTGAAAGCTTTTGGGCCTTTGATTGAGGAGGCAGTGCTGGTGCTAGTTAGCATTAGCATTTAAGTACCTTACAGCATGCTGCAGCATTACTGAGAAACAGTGGAGGCTTTGTGCATCGTAATAGGATTTTAATGCCTTCTTTTTTGGCTCAGAGAACATTTCTGCTGATTAAATTCCAGACCGGCCTTGTGAACTGAATCAGCTTTTACGAATAAACACACCTGAAAATCTAGAAAGTACAAAAACTGTGTTGTGTGGCTTTGATCTGCAACAGCTCCATTCAGTGCTGTTTATAGCCCTGCTCTGTCACACTGGCTCGTTGATTGATTGATGTGGACATTTATGTAGGCTCTGGCTTGCAAAAGAAGAAACTACCACATTTGTTGTAGCATGCCAAACTCGTCTGCCTGTTTGGTGTGGGATTTCTGAGGGCCTTTCATTGGAAGTGGCCACGACAATGGCCACATCACGCCGCTCTGAGTGGGACAAAACACCTGTCAGGAGTGGTCACGCCTCATCATGGTGCCTGTTGAAGTGGGAGGTCCTCTTGTCACTCAGCGCACATCTTTTCCCTCATACCATGTTCTTGAGGAGAAAGGAGCCTCTTCAGCTGTCCACACAAGTTTTCCAGCTTCAAATTTACTTTTTCCTCTTCTTGTAACTGTGTCTTGTGAATTGTTGTTCTCTGGGTTTGATGTGTGTGTGGGCATATTTGTGTGTGTATGTCAGAATGTTTGTGTATGTCAGAATGTTTGTGTATAGCCAGTACTCCACCACAAAGTTGGATGGCCTTAGCCACCATGTCACACACTGTGGGGTCGATCAGACATGAAATGGGATCACTGAACGGTGTGTGTGTGTGATGTGTGTGTGTGTGTGTCTGAGGAGGCTGGAATGCAGATTTCATATCCTCCAGATAATGAGATTAAAGACGTGCCATCAGAGGGAGGAATTCCAGCAATCCTACTTTCAGACCTCTACTGCTCCGACAAGGAGAGCTGGTGCGCTTTACATTTTATCAGATGTACCGCAGCTTTCCAATAGCTTCCTAGGAAATAACTATATGTAATGGTATTTCCTTGAAAGGTCTAGGAAAGAAATTTATCTTTTAAACTGTCCTTTGAAGAGAAACGAGAAAGCTGATAAAAATGGACATTTCCTTGGGTTTTGATTGAGCTCAGCTTTTTACATCTTTTCGATTTTAGCAGATGTTTAAAGGACATATCCCAACACAACATTGTTTATATCTTAAAGATTATACTAAATAAGGTTTACTCTGTGTACTGTCTTAGAATACTTTGCTTATAATAATTGAGAATTTTAGAAAATCCCCCAAAAACTGCCCTTAATTAGGAGACCCGATTTGGTCATGCGGACAGACTGGGGACCTGTCCAGGGTGTCCCCTGCCTTCGCCCGAGTCAGCTGGGATAGGCTCCAGCACCCCCCGCGACCCTAGCGATGATAAAGCGGTGTATAGAGGATGGATGGATGGATGGATTTGGTCATGCATTCATTTGTAATATATATCATATAGTCCAAAATTTCTGTCTTCTAGACCTCTTAGATCACTGACAGCCTTTATTTCAGCAGGATGTTACTTTCTTTTAAACGTAACAGAACCTAGATCTCTCTCTCATCCTGTTCCTCTCCATATCTTGGTTTACCACCATGCGTGTGTCTCTTTTGTGGAATGCTGAGAGCTGTTTAGGATGTAGATGCTTCGCTCAGACAAAGTGACCATACACTTATGGCTTGCTAAATTACATCCCGCTATATTGCCTTTCCTTTCTAATCAGTGTTTTAGAACACATGAAATCATTCCAAAATTGTCACCGTCAAGCCTTCTGAGTGGTCCTGTGTGAACTCCAGCATACAGTCCTACCGGTGACATGACTGTGGTTGTGAGCATGCATGTGTGTAAAATGCTGTATGCCTCCGTACCAGCATACTCCCCAGATCCCACACAGTAAGCAGCACTGGGACACCCACCTATTTAATGGTGTGTGTGGGACTCTGTGTCAGATTGTGCGTGCAACTTGAGCCCCTCCACGTGACAGCTCTAGTCCCATCCTGCCCATTCACCCGTAATGACTGGCCCTCTCGAGACACGCACACACACACACACACACACACACACACACTCCCAGCATGGGTGACTTCCGACATGGGACTTCTTTGGCATTTTCCCAGAACCTCTTCCTCGGTTCACAGCCAAACGAGAAAACGATGTACTGCGCAGACTTCAAAGCTGTCCGTGTGCGTGTCCGTGTGTGTGTGTGTGTCACAGGAGAACGGAGAATGAAAGGCCACATCTAAGCAAAGAGTTGAGATGTCAGGTAGGAATGGTGCAGCCCTGAGAGGCAGAGAAGAGATGAGACGAGTTCTTACACGTCTGCAGCTGATCCTGTGTCAGCCTGCACCTACATTCCTCTCTCCTGCCTCTGATTGTGTGAGCGTGTGTGTTTAAATGCAATTTTCTTGGATCAAGTGAATCTGGTGGGCAGAATTTTCTCATGCGTGGCGCTGATGTGTTTGTGTCGAACTGCACTCAACATAAAATGGGACACTAATGTAATTTTAATGATGCTGTAATAGCTTAATAATGAGCAGCCAATAATCATCATTTGCCTAATGGGCGTAGCTTCACAGCTAATCACTTGGACATGGATGTGGATTTCAGTTTCTCAGTGGTTCCACCATCTTTTCTTCTCTTCTCCCTTCCACCCACACATGTCACAGTTACACTCTTGTCATCCAGCAGTTGTATTTTGGGCTTTTGGTTCAGAGTTCTAGCCATCACTTCAAGGCTCCAGACGAACTTTTTAAATTGCCCGCATTGGTTCACCTAACTTCTCCATTTAGGTGCAGCCAAAATTGTCCAGCACACCCTTTGGTGCCACATCAAACATTTTAAGAATTACCTTTTTTCCCCACCATGTAGATGGTTGTAAACAGGAATGAAGGTGCAGACAGTAGTTTTGTACATTTAGCCTGTTCTTTGCATAAGAATGATCTGGAACTCACATTTACTGAAAGGCAGCTCTCCTTTTCCAAAGCACAAGCATTGGAAATTGATCATTTTTGACTGCCTTACACCTTCAAACTATTACTCCCTCCAGGGTTACATTCTGTTCTTTAGGGAGCTGTGCTTGTACTGTACTGTTTTTCTCTCTTTTTAAGCAACCACCTTTTGTTTTATTGCAGCACCGTGAGTGCTATTAACAATGCATGATAACTGTCACAGCGTATCTTGGTTTTATAAGCTGCATAAATGCACTCACACGCTTGGGAATGGAGAACAAGATGTAGAGAGCCCTCTTGCTGGAAGGTGACAGCGCTAACCAGGTCACCTCTGTGCTGCCCTGTTCAATTATCAGGATGCACAAATTCTTTAATGTAAAATTAAAAAAAAAAAGTCTCCCTCCAGACAGGTGTGCACTGAAGAAACCACCAAATTACATAATCTTCGCAGTGGCTGCTGTTACAGACATGTAGGCATCAACAAAGATAGAAGTGGTTAAAAATGAGCACAGAAAAGTTACACATTGATCTGATGGACAGTTGTCAAGATATGAGAAGAAAAGACACAATCAGACATAAATTTCTTCCCTTATTCGAGCGATTTGTGACAAATCAGGAAGAAACTGAAGTTTACATGTAGATCTCATGTAGAGTCGGCGCTTCCTCTTTTGAGGACTGGTGGATTGGATGGATTGCTGTTATGTCTAGGAGAAATAAGCTGGAGGACCATCTGAGGCTGTGGATGACTGCTCATAAACGTTTTGCACTGCAAATTTCTCGAATAGGCTGTCATACAACCTGATTTTCTATCAATGCCTGTCATCACTGTCAGCGCACGGTAAATATGGGGTCGTTTAGACTGCTTGGTTGTGCTGAAATACTTAGTGGTTGTGGCGTGACAACTTGGAAAGAGACGCCAGGTTTTAGGAGGATCTTCCAAAGTTTAAATCTTTCTGTCAGCACACATGCTGACCATGCTGAAGTGTCCTTGAGTAAGACACCATCCTCCCTGCTGATTTGTGACAGGGTTCCACCTCTTGCCTCCCTCGAGGGCTTCAAGCAAAAAAAAAAAAAATTCCTCAAGAATCACGCAATAGTTCAATATTGAAGTGATTTCAGTGTTGTTTTTACAATCCTGGCTGCTCTTCACTGCAGCCTGTCTGTTTCTGTTTTAGTAGATAGATGGATTGCAATCTCTGCATTGTCCCCTCTGTGGACACTTAGAATGTAACCCAACTCCTCAACTCACAAAATGGCTTAACCAGATGCTTGCAGCAGAGCTATCCTGCCCTGAGTTCCACTTCTCCTCTTTCTCAGAGTCTGACAGCTCCCCTTTCACTTTGCTTTATGTCTGCTCTTGAGTCAAAGATGTGAGCGTAATAGAGAACTGAAGCATCCTGCTCACTACAACTCCACAAAGCACCAGCAGTGGTTTCAGTGGCATTGTTGTCTGTCTGTTCTTTACTGTGGCTGATCTATAAAAACGGTCGCACCTCGTGAAATACTGGGTGTGGAGGGAGGTGTTTGTGTCTGTTTGAAGCCATTTCTCTGTTTTCCTCATTTACTGTTACGTCATACCACTGGCTGGACATTTTGGGACATGCACAACTACACGCAAACACAAATTTCTATGTGGAACTCATCATGCCAGCCAGGCTGTTGTGTGTGTGTCTGGAGAGCAGGGTCTGAGCGGCATCACTCGCTCTCCTTGTGGGAACATAGGTGGCTATTGTTGGGTGCTCAGAGTGCTGGGCAGATGGGGGTGAGCTGATGACGTAAAACTGGAAAGAAGCCCAAAAATACTGGGGCACTGGGGCTCACTGGCCTCTGTGTGTGTGTGTGTGTGTGTGTGTGTGTGTGTGTGTGTGTGTGTGTGTGTGTGTGTGTGTGTGTGTTTGTGTGTGTGTGTGTTTGGAGATCTTCGGGGCAGTACTCTCAGCCAACATGAGCACAAACACACAACCCTCCGTCCCTCTCCTGCCTGCTGTCAGCACTAATTGAATTATCTGTATGGAGCAGATTTTGCAGTGAAGCCCTCATTCCCATGCCACAGTAAGCTGAATAGGGCCACTGACTGAATGTAAGTGGAGGATTATAGGAAATGTAGTCATCAGTGCAGCTTATTCACATGCTGCTGCTGTTGTGAATGCAACAGGTGTGTTTTCAAGAAGTCATGTAGCTTTAGAAGCTTCATGTGTCACCTCCCGTCATTCAGGACTGTTAGATTGGTGGTATCTGAATTATTTCACTTATTGCACATTGTAATATCTCAGCGTCACTGCAAGCATCTTGATGTTTGTAAAAGTTACATCAAAGGAAGTACAATGAGAAAGACAAATGAACTGAAGCACATCATGCTGCACATTGATACAAAAAGAAAACTCACATGATTGTCATTTGATGGAACATCACTTCCTTTGATTCCAGGGTTCTTATTATTTAGACCCTCCAGAAAAACGCGGGCAAAAATCCTTGATTCCGCGGCTAAAATCTTTGATTATGCGAATAAATATGCGGGGTTTTTATGCCATTTTATTCGTAGAAATTGTGGAAAGTTGCAAAGTATAGTTGTGAAATATGCAAAAAGAAAATGATGGATATCAAGCGGGACCCGCATATTTCTCTTTTTTTTCGTGGAAATGTGAGATTCTTGCGGGAATTATGCGCTGTTTTGTGGGGATTATGCGGCCTTTTGGGAAATAATTGACCCCCGCATAATCAGTGGCATTTTGGTGATTAATGTGGGAATTCATGTGATCACATAATCGCGTTTTTCTGGAGGGTCTAATTATTACTCCACCAAGGAACGTGACGGAGTTATGTGACGATTCATGTTGGTTTACAACATTACTGAAAAACGTACAAACTGATTTGGATGCAATTTTCAGGGAAGGTCAGAAATGACACAAGGACCAATTGGTTAGATTTTGGCAGTGATGCAGCTTATAGTCTGGATCCACGGATTTGTTAAGGATTTGAATATCATTGAGAGACAGCAGCATGGTGTCACTGTAACTATGACAACAAGTGAACACTACATCAACTGCCTGGACAATCATATGATTGCAATTCTGTTACAAATCGACTAATCGGACTTATACATTGGAAACAATACAAGGAACAATTGATTAAATTGTGGGGGGTTTCTGAGTCCCATCATTTCCTGCCGCCTGCTGCATATATAGGTCACACGATTCGGTATCCACACATAACGTACACATGCATAACACATGCCTGTGCTCAGTGTAAAGTCGTTTTGTTTGTGGGTACATCTATATCAAATGGCCACATTCTACGATGCCGTGATTTGTGATCATCAATAAGTAATAAGCAAATGCTGCATTTCAAAAAACAAAAAATGCTGCATTTCTGACAGTGCCATATGGGGGAGTGAACAGCCATGTCAAAGTGCTGCGCTCTCTGAGTCCTTTTCTAATTATCTTATAGTTTGACTTTGTTTACAAGAATAGTTTGTTGACATGCTGAATCCACATGTGCACAACAAAAGAGTGAGCAACAGGAGACAAACTTTATGCATATTGCTTATATCTCTAATGTGAAATCTAAAAATAAATGACACTGGGGGGCGTGGGCCTCAGTGCAAACCTAAATGGTAAATCATCAGGATTGTACACTTTTTGCCAGATTTTTTTTTCTCTCTCTCTCTTGCTTTTCAAACAGCTGGAAGTTTCACCAGCAGCAACAAGTGGATTTCTGTTATTTCTGGTCAGTCTGCTGCTGACTCGTACATGTTGGGAAGCTAATAGATGTTAAATAAGGCTGTGGTTTGCCTGCAGGCCTGTAAAACACTGCGGACTGAGGCGAGCTCTGAATTTTTACTGCCGACATTGGCTTTTAAAGATCCATTTGGGAAACCAGCAAGGCAGCTTTCTTAATCCCTAGTAGTTATTGAAGATTTGTTGCTTGATTCAGTCAGTCAGTTCTACTTATTTTGGAACTACACCTCACTTTGCTTTTATTTAATATGTGGATATTTTTCCATTAGAAGAAAAACAAAGAAAACAATCTGTATTTTTAAAGTGATAAGAATTTGGGGCTAGAGTCACAACACATACACTGTGTGTAATAAAGAGACTGACAGTGATCATGTTTCCCTCTTTTGAGACTTTATCTATGTCAGAAGATCCTGAGGGATCATTTACAGGGATGTAGCTGGAAGGTAAACCCACGTTTTTGTCTTTCTACTCCCAAAAATTGTCGTAAATGTAAGACACAGTGTTCAACTGGTAAACTGATGAAAACTATAAAAGTAGGGCATTAAAATGAAAAACAAATGCAATTTTCTGATGGCTTAATTAGCAATCTTAGTTCCTTTTGAAGCAACGGGGCTGTGCCATTTCCATAGCGGAAGAGGATTTTATATTGCAGTGAAAAACTATCCAACAGTGAGTAAAAATGTGACAGAAGCAATAAAAAAAGGTCCAAAGTGCTAGAGGTTCAGAGGGCTAATACAATATATACATTATGCAGTGCTGAAACCACTGATCACCTGTGCTGAAATGAATCGGGGCTTTACCTGAAAAGGAACTAGAGGCTCATCACTCTCAGAGCCTTTAACTCCACTCAGACTTCCCAAACACTTCCTCTCACCAAGTCTCTGGGCTCCTGCCTCGGTGGATGTGTGCAGCGAGCTCAAATAGTGCCTGCCTGCACACCTGCTCCAGCCCTTGATGATAGTGTTAAGGGATGTACCCCCTCCCTCCGCCAGCCACTCACACACACACACACACACACACACACACACACACACACACACACACACACACACACACACACACACACACACACACACACACACACACACACACACACACACACAAAGCTACATGAACACTTACGCACACACACACACACACACAGCTTATATACGTCATTGTAGGGGAAAAATGGGAAAAGTGATGGTGCTGGATTTGTCAACAAAAACATCACTGCTGGGAAGTTTGTATGTACTGTATGTCGTCACTCAGACTGACCTGAGGAAGAATGTGCTGGTAAAGAAGCCAGAAATATGTGAAGGATTTCAGTTTGTCACCGCTTTAATGCAGGTTCTACTAAGAAGTAGCCTGTGTTGAGGAGATTATAAGGAACCTTTTACATCTAGAAATACAGTAAACAAAGTCCACCACCTTTTTATAGGTAAACCTTTGCTTCATGTCTCCCATATGTCTATTAAACGTCTTATTTCCTTACAGTGTCCCCCTGCTCTGTCTGCTCTAAGTGTCTGTGGAAAACACACGTTTGCTATTTTAACTATTTAAGGAATTATATCAAATAAATTGGATTACTGTGCAGTAAAACATACATTGTATTCACTTTTGAATTTGAGATAGAGCTGCACAATATACCATGTTCAGCTTTGACAGTGCAGTACACATGTGAAATAGAAGTATGGCAAATCAATTCAAATTCACATAGTTCTCATTTGCCATGACAAATCTACACACCCATGCTACTAACATTTGGCAGTGTTGCACCATATGAGAACGGCTACTAGTAGTTTGTCTTCGAGAGTCTTCAAATAAAAAGTCATGTTCTGTCTACTATTGAATGTTTTTTTGTTATTGTCTTTCTAAGTTTGCTACCATATATTTCCAAAAGAGAATTATTGAAGTCATCCAGTGAAAATTCCTGTATTTTTTCATATTGTGACTAGGGATGTGCGCGACTAGTCGTTTAATCGTTTAATCGCCTACTCATTTATTAAACGTTTAGTATTTTACTAGTCGGTTAAACGCTAGTGTGCCCCCCCCCGGCACAGCCACGCCATGCAGCTCTATGCTCGGGCGTGCGCCGCACGCTCGTCCCGTCTGGGCTACCTGGTTGATCCTGCCAGTAGCATATGCTTGTCTCTTTTTCAACCCACGCTATCCCCCTCATCATTAGCAGTGTTTTGACCACTCCAGCTACACCCACCACGTCCCTTCCTGCCACCCCGAAGCAAAGCATCGGCTCCACTATGTGCTGCTTGTGGACTGTCATGGCACACCGACCCGCTGCCGTTACGCACAGACGCAGCGGCACTTTCTGTCTCAGTGGACGACTGAACATCTTCATCAGAGGGTGAATATTCCACTTCAGAATATGAGTAAGCCATTACTTGACAAAGTACTTTGTCAGCGTTGACCAGACCTCTCGGTATGGTGAGTTTTCTCACTCTAAAATGTGCCGTCTTGCGCTCTGACACGCTCCGACGGCGAGTCTCGTCTCCTCGGTTTTCAAACTCTAAACTCCAAAACTTTGAATGAAAACACGCCCACAACTGATGCTCAGATTGAAGTTCCAGATGTCCGCCATCTCCTGGTGTACAGTACATGAGGCACACGAGGCGGTATATTTGAAGCTATGGCTTGTTATGTTCAGCAATGTTGCTTGTTGCAATATTGCGACTTTGGCGCTTAAAGGGTTAAATTGCAAGTTTTCCGAACCGACTAGTCGCCAATAAAATTAGCGAGTAGTCGGTTAGGAAATTAGTCGAAATTCCCATCCCTAATTGTGACATATATCGCAGAAAAATGAAATGTCACATCGGTTTTTCCCTCAGCATTTTGCAGTTCTAATTTAATGTAGATAGATAGATAGATAGATAGATAGATAGATATATAGATAGAGAGATAGATAGATATTTTATTGTCACTGCGAAATACAATGAAACTTGTGTGATAACTCACAGCAGTCAGTAGCAGCACAATGCGAAATACACGGTAAAAATATAATGCATTAAAAAAGTGGTTATATTCTTCTGTACACATAACACAGTACAGCTAGTAGCTGGAGTGGCGCATGTAGAGGGGTATAAAACAGTGCAAATAGAAGAGTGCAAAATAGTGCCAAGTAAACAGATGGCATTGAGTATGTATAGTATGTGAACCTTCAGTACAGTGCAAGAAAACAGCTCTTATTGCACAGATAGGGGGACTGAGATGGATGTTCACCTGGATTGTCCAGTTGAGATATGGAATGTCTTTGGGGTGGAGCAAGGGCTGGGAGATGTGATGGAGGCAACAGTTCTGCTGTTTTACAGTCTGCTGGTTCGTGCTTTTAAAGTCCTGAATCTTTTCCTTGATGGAAGGGGGACAAACAGTCTGTGTCCTGGATGGGTGGGGTCTCTGGCAATGCTGCTGGCCTGACCGGGTCGAGGCCAGGAAGTTGTGCTCCCACAATCCACTGTGCAGTCTTTACGATGCGGGGCAAGTCAATTCTGTTTTCAGTGATACAGCTGGATAACCAGACCGTGCTGCAGCAGCATAGAATGCTCTCAATCATATTTCTATAGACATTTACGAGAAGTTGTGAGGGGAGCTTGACCTTTCAAAGCCTACGCAGACAGAAAAGTCTGTGCTGTGCCTTTTTCACAAGATGAGAGGTATTGATGGTCCATGTGAGATCACTGGTGACGTAGAGACCCAGGAAATTGATGTTGCTGACCCTCTCGACCTCTTCGTCATTTATGCGGAGAGATGAGGAGTGGCTTTCTGGGCTCTCCTGAAGTCCACAGTGATCTCTTTTGTCCTGATGGTATTCAGCGCCAGGTCGCTTTCTGAGCACCAGCTGACCAGGACCTGGACATCCACTCTGTAGTGGTCTCAGATAGAAATCCCACTATGGTGGTGTCATCAGCAAACTTCAAAATTGTGTTTGAGGGGTTGATGGGGGTGCAGTCATGTGTTAAAAAGGTGAAGAGCACCGGGCCGGGGACACATCCCTGTGGCGCACCTGTACTCAGTTTGAGTGTGGGTGATGTCAGTTCTCCCACTCTGACACTCTGTGGTCTGCAGGAGAGAAAACTGAACAGAGAGTGTGGTGTGTGGTCCCAGATGGCCAAGCTTGGTTATCAGTTTATTGGGAGGGGGATGGTGTTGAAGGCTGAGGTAAAATCAACAAATAGCATCCTAGGTATTGGGATCCTCTAGATGGGACAGGGCCCTGTGCAGTGCAGTTGGGTTGGGTTGATCTTTCTGCTCTGTAAGCAAACTGGTGGCTGCCCAGATCAGCAGGAACGATGCTTCAAGTAATGCAGGACCAGCCCTTCAAAGCACTTAATTATTATTGGTGTCAGGGCAACTGGGCAATAGTTGTTCAGGCATTTCACTGCCTGTTTCTTGGGCACTGGCACTATGGTAGTAGACTTGAGGCATGTGGGGACTTCATGGTCCAGTCCGGCACTCTGTCTCGTCCTGTCACCTTGGTGACGTTGATCTCGTTCAGCATCGATTTCACCTGTTGTTGCTGCAGAGCTAGGGTTGACAGCTTAATTTGTATGTAGCGCTTTCACATTCATTGTATTTATGCTGGAAAATAGGTCTATAGAAAAATCACGTGAATGTGCTTGTGGTGATTGTGGTCAATTCAAACATCTATGTTTTAACAGTCGATAAAAACAAATCTCCAGGTCCACTTGCCACCCTTCCTTCAGCTGTTATTCACATCTCCTTGCCTTCAACAGCAGTTGGAGTTGCGTTGTTTTGACTCCTTTCCAGGCCTTCACAGCTGAGAGCCTTTTTCCAATGTTCTTTCAGCCTTTTTTTTCGCAGCCCTAATGATGCTGCTAATTATTAGTCTACTTTTGTAAAACTGTAACAGCCAGTAGATCGAGCAGTGCTTCTCTTCTCTGTTATGTCATTTAAAGATGTTATTTTTGGAATGCTGTTTAGCCATGCAAAGTCACGGCAACTTTTGAAAACACATGGATTTTGAAGTTGAAATCGCCAAGTCAGGATCACCAATCAATAATGAAGGCAAACAAATAGATGTGTGAAAATACAGTCATTGGTCACTGCTTTGTATGCTGGCACTTAACGTTTGTCTAATGACATATGTCAGAGCCAGAGGAAGCTCCGCTGAGATCGATTAGCTGACAACAGCATCAAGTAACTAAAAGTTCATCCAGTTGCAGTCATCAATCTGTCATACGTGCCATTAGTTCTGCATGTGTCACGTCCTCTGTCAACCGCAGTTGTCAGTGAAGTTATTATTCATGCTTGCAGGTTTCATCAGTGTTGAGGATCTGGGCTGCGCAGGGACTTGTCTATGGGCGAAGTCATGCTCAGAGCAGTTTGGGGCTCGCAAATTCCTGATTATGGTGGTTTACAATTCAGACAGCTGGTTTGGAAGAATGAATGCAGACTGTTGATGTCAAATCAAACAAATCAATCATCTGAAAGCAAAATTGCTCACAGGTTGCTGGAGGGAAGTGCTTTTGCTCCTTCTTGGATTGCATTTTGTTGATCCTTCGCCAGTCCACCGCCGTTGTTAGTTTCAGATGAAAGAGCTGCACTAAAGCCGAGAAGATTACGGGAAAGGTCCACCCAGTCAGCAGTGACTTGCCCTTGTGGCTGATTCTTTTTGTCACATGTAGTGACCTTCACTTCGAAGGAGGCTGTAAAGAGATTAGAGTGACACTGAGCTGAAGCATGGGACCACTTTTTTAGATTAAATTGGGAATATACTGGGCCCATTGATATCCATCATTTTTTAAGCACATTTTGCACTGATAAAAATATTTCACCAGATCAAACATCGGCTCTGTAAGTCAGCAAATTGACTCCTCCTTTAATTTATGCTTTTGTGGACTTTGGTTTTATAGTGGAGAAGTGAGTTGTGTTTGTCTTGTGGAGAGATTTATGATTAGATGGAAACTTCCAGAATAAGGTGCAGGAAAAGAGAAGGCACAGATGAGCTTCCCGCATTTGTATGCAGTTCAGGCTGGATCAGCAGCTTACCTTAGCCAGCCAACGCTCACAGGAAGGTTTCTCATCAGCTTTCATTGTCAGCCAGAACACTTAAGACGATTGCTTCCCCGGTGACCTGAAATGCGTGGGAGGTTGAGATGAAAGGATGTAGAGAGAAAGAGGAAGGGTGGCGTGAGCGAAAAGGACAGGAGGAAAGAAGACAGTGATGAGGAAGAGGAAAAGAGATACAGGGATGCAGGACTTCAGTGCTTGATGCTGATATCACCACTATGACGTTTCTTCGTTCTACTCCCTGAAATATAATCTTCTTTAATGTTGTGACTGATTTTTCAAGTACTATCACCAATTTAGGAACCGCTTTTTGTTTCTTTAGCTCATGTGCTTTTTGTGATTCCTTAAGGTAATAAAGGTTTGTCACTTTTATTGGAGTTACTTGGTTTGGTGGCAGCAGAAATTAGAGCTGCAACTTCCAACTATTCATTATTGATTAATCATTTGCTCTATAAAACATAAAAAACTGAGAAATATCCATTACAGTTTGCCAGATCCCAGTCTGCCATCTTGTAATATGTTCTTCTGTCTGCCTAAGAATCCAAAATATTGTATCTGTTGTAGCAAACAAAAGAAACCCAGAGATGGTGTTAACTCTGCATTTTACTTAGAATTGTTTTTATTACAATCAAATCCTGTTGTCAAAATAGGACCATGTTGTTCCTTAAAAAGAATCTTCTTTGCAGAAGTTCTTCTGCAGAAGTGTCATTTTTCTGGTTCTTTCGGGCACTTTTAGGGGAACCATTTCTGCAATTATTTTCCACCTCTTGCTAAAAGACTCTTTGTGAAACTAAAAATGTTTCTTCTATGGCATCACTTCAAAGAACCATTTTTGGTTCCAGTTTGCATCTTCATCTTTCTGAGTGCACTCTTCTCTGATTGTCCATATGTTCCACATCAATTGTCTCTCCTTTTCAAAAGAAAATGAAAGAGCAGGCATTGAGCATCTTCCACACTGGTCAAGGAACTCCAGGAACAGTGGAAGATTATTCCAGATAAGGAACATCTGAGAAAAAGAAATGGGTTTCAAGAAGATCAGAGAACTTTAATGTGAACGTAAATCAGAATGAAACACAAAAATCCAAGAACATATTTAGCATCCGGTTTAGCAGGAATAATTGAATGTGTTAGTGGACATGTACAGGCATTTCAATCATTGTCCTGAATGTAAAACTATGAATTCCATCCTTAGATGTCTCAGTGTGTGTGTTCCATTGTGTGTGCATGCCTGCATTGCCGGGATAGAATTACATTGAGTCAGTAGACAGCTTAATGAAGTCTCTTTCATTTTGAGGAGGAAGAAAGGTGGATGCATTTCATTAACCTCTGTGCTACTTACGACTGTCCCTCAACTCCCCCCCCCCAACACACACAAACACACACACATATAAGGAGGCCAGAAACGACACAGGCAACATTGAGGGCGGAAGTAACTAAAGCACATGCCAGGCGGATGAAGATGGATGGCAGCCTTTTCACTGGGTTCTTTATCTTGGCCCACACAAGACAAAAACAGGAGCTTTGTCCATGTCTCATTCTGTTTTTCCATAGGAGAAAAGTGAAACAATGTCTAATGACAAAAGACCCTGACTTTTATGGATATTAATGACATGTCGGTTGGGCTTCAGATAAGGATGCGGTTCACTCATTCAAGGAACAAACAATACTGACTATTAAACTGCAGTTCAGGAAATGTTCATCTTAATAGTCCTGTTCATTCATGTTCAGATAATCTTTTTGGGGTAATAAAAATGTAAGTTTCAACTGTGGTTTTCTCTTGTTTTTGGCATATCGATAAATAGTCGTAAGAAGTACTTAAAACTCTGTCTTTACCAAAACAGTATTGATTTGTTCTGGAAAACAGGTAAAAAGTCTCTTCCCACAGAAAGTATGACTAATGAGAAAAACTATTGTCTTCTTTTATACCATCATTTTGTTCTTTTTAATGTTTTGTTTATTCCATGTAATCTTTTTTTTTTTTTAAATTACACCGCTCGTGATGCTTCGGCTCAAATAGGTGAGGCTTATTAGAATCGGGTGAGGTAGTATTTTAAGTAACTTGTGTATGGTGTCAATCCTTAATATGTAAATTTCTCTGGTAAAATCACAACAGAAATAATATTCTAGTCCCAACCACAACATTTAAACTGATTATACTGTTTAATAACTCCAAATATATTCCTTTTTTTCTTTAAAACAAATCAATGCAACGACTGCTGTTTTAAATATGTTCATCAATTGAAATGTAATAAATACATAAAAAAGCGTGTTTGAGAGACTAGTCAAAGAGGTTGATCGACACCTTTAAATTTTTATCACTAAAAGGGATTAAGTGAGTAGTTGAAAAGAGCTTAAAAGAGTGATTGAAGTATTCGCTGCCGGACTTTGAAGGTGCTTTGATTCGTACGTTCTTTCTAACCATGATGTCCAAACACAGAAGGAAGAGTCCAGATTGTCCAGAAATCCTGTCCAAATCCTGTGCATAGATAATGGATGGATGGATATTGTAGTATGAATGGAACCGCATGCTTGTCCACTGCCCACATTTAAATGATTAATGAACCAAAAATGCTCCAAATTAACCCTTCAGTCAGGACAGAAGATGCAGGACATTGTGCTGAGTCAATTAAATGCCTTCTTAATATAATTGCTTTCAGTCACTTTTAGATTTATTTTGAGATTGGTGAAGAATGGTGGACGCTTATCACTGCATTACAGAATATTATCTAGTCAAAGCCTGCATTTTCCTTCTAGATCCGTGTCCTTAGTTTTGGATATGACAGCATGTCCTGCCCAATTTATGTCATTATGAGACCTGACTGGAGTGCCAATAGACATTTGCCTTTTAAACACACCTGACAGCTCCTTCATTACCCAGTGCGCTGATCTTGCAGTCCTCTCTGCTAGTGAGTGGACATGAATCAAATGATAATATCCCTCATCTGCAGAGTGCCAGTACCTGTCAGTAGCCAAGGACATTACACATCTCAATTACTGTCCTCTGCATGTCCTCTGCCTGCTTGCTAATCTCTTCAGCCTGGATTCATCATCATTTCAGATTCTCTCATCTCTCAAGATTGGATCAGAGTTTTTGCCTGATTCCAACCACATGTTCTGGTCTTCTGTTTATATGTTGTTGTTGTTTTTTTTCATAATTACACCCCTGAAGAGCATCCTGAATGGATTGTGGGATAAATGACGGTCCTTGTTTTCCTCTCATTTTCTCTTACTCTCACATTCGCTGTCTGAGGCCTTGAATCTCTCGCTCGACTGATGAATTTACTAGCTTGCTAATTGGCCAAATTAAAAGCCATTTCCTCTCACAGTGAGAGCTTTAGGAGCCTTTAATGGATCACTCTATTTCGCTGCAAGGGGAAGGCTGTCTCTGATGGGGGTGGGAATTATCTTAAGGGAAGAGATGGTGAAGGATGGGACACCATATCCTAAAAGTGAAGGAAGAGGAGCAGAGGATTTAGTGATGTCACTGGCGGATCTGGCAAGCATGACTGCTTAATAGATGGCTCTGCTACTTTTCCTTTCCCTGTGCCATTTTGACTTTGACCAGACCAACATTAACTTCTCCGTTGGAAGGCACATCGATGCCAAGCCTGTACTTAGCAGTGGAGTCAGGATTGCGATCCGCTTGATGAATGTGTCTGGGACAAAACTTTCATTGCATAGCTGTCAGGGAAGACTCCTCAAGCTTACTATGAGATGGCACTTTTGAAGTGATCTAATATCCTCTCAAGAGCCAAGTTTCACTTTCTCTTTTGATCTCTATGTCATTTAATTTGATGTAAGAAATGAGTGTTTCCACACAGTGTGCCAATTTATGTACAAGATACCTTCACAAAGTTTTTCACAAGTTTTGCGAGAGTACTATCGACAGTCTCAGGACTGCAGACTGTCGATATTTTTAAAAGAAAGTTAAAGACACAACTTTTTAATCAGGCTTTCAACTGACCTTTTTAATTCTTGTTCTCTATTTATTATCTTATGTGTTTTTACTATTTTAACTTTTCACCTTTTAATTACAAGTCTTTTATTCCATCTTATAGTTTAAAAATTTTAGTTATTTAAATCCAGTGTTTCCTCAGGGGGGTCCTCCACACTGAGGGGGGGCTGTATCTGGTCTGCTGCTGAGGGTGCTGTCCATGGGTCCCCTCGACCCGGCTGGTTGGGGGGCTCCCCTCCTCAGGGTGGGTATCTCCCTCTCCGTCGGGGTCGGGGGGCTCCGGGTGCCAGCACCCCGGTAGTCATGTCCTGCGACTCCTCCCAGTGTGGACGGCCCCAATGGAGGAGGTGTTTTTTACAATTGTCAGTGCCATACCATGTCTCCCTACAGTCAGTGGTGAGAGCGTGTGTGCATTTATGTATATATGGAGGGAGGGAGTGATGGGTTTTCTTGTTTTTACTGTTTTCAAATGTTGTAAAGGTCTTTGTGTTGCATTTTAACTGTATGAAAAGTGCTATATAAATAAAATTTGATTGACTGATGATTCTAAATTTGTGAAGGCTGAAAGACACAATGTACACTACCATTTAAAAGTTCAGAAGCATTTTTTTTCAGTGACGATAACATTAAATGAATCAGAAATACAGTCTAGACATTGTTAATGTGGTTAATGACTGTTCTACCTGGAAACAGCTGATTTTTTAAAAATAGAATATCTACATAGGGATACAGAGGAACATTTCCAGCAACCATCACTCCTGTGTTCTAATGCTACATTGTGTTAGCTAATGGTGTTGAAAGGCTAACTGATGATTAGAAAACCCTTGTGCAATTATGTTAGCACATGAATAAAAGGATGAATTTTCATATAAAACACGAAATTGTCTTGGTGACCCCAAACCTCTGAACGATAGTATATTTGTCCTATTTTGCAAATTATCACCATCACTGTCAGACAAAGGTAAGTGATAGGATCAGGAAACAGAATAACAACGACAAGTAACTCAATAAAGAAATAAGAATTTTACAGTCCCTCCTAAAACACATTACCATGCAGTAAAACTCAACATCTTGTCATTGAAGAAAAAAGTAATTAAATTTGCTTGTTTGATCTACAAGGTGTTAAACCGACTCACCCCACTCCCCATGTCTGACTTTCTAAAAAGAAGAGCTCACAGCGGTCTCAGGACCAGGGCCTCCTTTAGAGGGGACTGTGAGGTCCCACACAGAAAAACAGCCTTCGGACAAAATGCTCCTTTTGTGAAGGCCAGTAAGATCTGGAACAGTCTTCCACTCTCTATAAGGGAGTGTCCCTTCAAAACTTACCTTAGACAGTGACTGAAAGTGAACCAGTCTTGTGACCATTGACCTTTAACTTCTTTGTGTACTTTCTGTAACGTCCTTTCATTTGTGACCTGTTAAAATGTGTTTCACTGTTCTGTTTTTTTGCCTTGGGGCTGTGGATGTAAATTAGCATTGTTGCTATAATCCAGCATATTTACATCTATTGCTGTCTAAATAGACGTTCATTAATGTGCACTGTCCCTATCAAATAAATTAATTAATAAAAAAATTAATTGCATCAACTTTGGTTAAGCTTAACACTTGTAGCATCGTCACTAAAGCTCAGAGTTCCTACTGAGCAGGGAAAAAACGTTCAATGTACAAAAAAATATGACCAGTGAGCAATCATTTGTCAAAATGAATGGTAAAGATTTTTTTCATGCATTCCTTTTGTTTTCTCTGCTGCAGCTAAAATGTAAGAGCCTCAGGTTTAGTAGGATGAGGTGGGTGCCTACTAGGTATACTGTACCTATGGAAGTGATAACAATTCATAACAGCAGTTGGACTGACTGATAACAAATTGGATCATATTAGGAAAATAAAATCAAATAAGTACATAAAATTTACATTGTAGTGTGGAAGCTGGTGTGAAAAAGGTGTTCACACGAAGGACTTTTTACATCAGAGTTAGCTACATGTCAATGGCAGCAGGACAACAAAATTGTGAATTACAGTGATCACCTGATAAGGAGTGGGAATAACACCGCATGTTGGGCGTGTGTTAAGTTCAGTGTGCGTGTAGCATTCTCAGATTCAGCTTTAGCCTTGTGTGGACACGACCTGAGGCTCCACATGCACCTTGAAGTTGCACATTGTGGAAGTTTGAAAAGAGCCAGTCATCTCTCGCTGCAGTTGGAATGTGAGGAACGTGGGGGCTGTGAGCCTCACACCCCCCCACAATGTCATCACTTACAGGGCAACATGTAAATGGACCACAGGAAGAGTAGTGCTAACATGGAGCCTCCTTAAATCACAGCAGACTGTTTGCAGGGACCTGTATGGAGATAATGTCAGACCAGTAGTGGGAACCCCCTCCTCAAACCAGGATAACACTGCCTCCCTAACGAGGAGCTGAATTCATGCTATCTCCATGAGGAGTTGTGAAACCAAACAAGTCTTGGAGGCATCTGGAGAGGGAAATGTTTTCATTTGTCAGGAAAGCTTCTGTCTGAATCTGGACTATCTTTGAAGGTTGTTGTATCTGATGTCGCATTTAAGAAAGTAAACAAAACTGGCAAAATCCCCCCTCACATAGCAGTGTCAATTTATTTTCATCACAGCAGTGGTTTTTTCATTCTCTCCTGGCTGTCTATCTGATGTCTGCTTTTAGGGGGTGTTTAATCTCTCCCCTCACCCTAAATTAATCAAGGCAGGCCCAGACCCACAGAGGAGCTGCAGATCTGCATGGCGTGAAATTACCCTTTTGTGAAAAGATTCTGCTTGAGCGAAATGAAACCTTCTTTGCATTTCTGTCTTCTCTTATATGTAATCACAGTGCTGCATATGCAAATGACTCATTATGAAATTTAAGTGGGTGCTGTGCTTGGGCTAAACTCAACCTGATCTTTATGGACACAGTCACACACTCCTAATCTGAGTCTGTCAGATGCTCACATGCTTCCATGCTTGACACCCTGATCCAACTCACCTTCACTGCTTTATCCCCCGAAATAAATGAATAAAAACACCAAACGGTTGAGCATGAGGACAGGCAGAGATGGCAAGACTCGCTCGGTGTGACCTCATCAGCTCAAACCTCATTTCTCATCAGCCGAGACAAAGCCACCGCAGTGAAAACGAGCATTACAAACATTGCTTTTCCTTCTGGCGAGCAGTTGTTTGGCAAAGTCCGCCAAGGCCACGTAAATTGGGGCGACAAGAAGGATGTGTTGCAAGAGGTAAACAAGTACCAAAGGATCATTCCCTCGTTTTTCTTCCTCCTTTTTTCCCCTCCGGCCCATTCCTTGGCCTCTATTTATTCAAGTGGTAGAGAAAAGGAGGATATGGAGAAAGGGTTGTATACACCTCACAGCTGGAAGCTGATAGGACTTTTTACAACCCTCAGTGTCCTGTGTGTGAGAAAATGCAGTTGTTGGTCCAAGTCCCTTTCAATTCTCCCCACTTTCTCAGTCCTTGGCCCCATTTGTGGCTGACCTAAGGCTGTCTGGTCCAGGCTCGCATATGTTGTCTGAATCTCCAGTGCATCTTTTTTGCATCAGGGATATGATAGTTTTCAACCCTCTTGCGATGTATACTGATAGTTTGCAGACAGACTGCAGGGTTATCAGTATGTAGAAAGGTGGGTCACATCTTGTTTTTTTACACAACAATTATGACTTTGAAGAAGGCTGATTATTGCAGTTGCAGACTGACTTACCACGTTTCTGCAAACACACGGCTCCTCCCCCGGACGTCTTGACCAATGTGAAAACAGACAGAGGTATTTGAAAGTGGAGCTACAGAGGAGGAGGGAGGGAGGGATGACACATTTTTCTTCCTGTCTGTAAAATCCTTCCTTTTGGGGGGGTGTATCTTTTTAAAGCAAACATTTACAAAAACTTATTCCTGAGAAACTTTTGATGCAGAGAGCATCCTTTTTCTTTCGAGAACTTAAAATGTCATTGACATGCTGTGTCAGTCTGTGTAATGTGTTTGTGGGTGGCAGCATGCAAAAAGCCATTTCAATGTCCAGTGGGCCCATCTGCCATGCTTGAGGCCCTACAGACACACACACACACACACATCTGCTACACACATCCTTTGACATGCTCTAAAATACTATGAACTTTAAAACAGTACTATAAAGTTTAAAACTGTACTATAAACTTTAAAAACTGAAAAAATAAAAAAATATCTATATCCAATCTATAAAAATACTACACTATTAACATAACTATTAACACTATTAACAGTGCTAACATAATTGCGCAAGGGTTTTCTAATCATCAGTTAGCCTTTCAACACCATTAGCTAACACAATGTAGCATTAGAACACAGGAGTGGTGGTTGCTGGAAATGTTCCTCTGTACCCCTATGGAGATATTCCATTAAAAATCAGCCGTTTCCAGCTAGAATAGTCATTTACCACATTAACAATGTCTAGACTGTATTTCTGATTCATTTAATTTTCAGTGGAAAAATCTGCTTTTCTTCCAAAAATAAGAACATTTCTAAGCGACCCCAAACCTTTGAACATTCGTGTAAATGTAAACCCAAAAGTCAATATACAGTATTAACATAACACTTCAAGGCACTGTGATTTAAAATGCTGCAGACAGGTAGTAAAAACACAGTTGTAGTATACTAGGTAAGGTGCGTAGACATTCTACCTAAGGCGAATAGACACAGACATTTTACAGTGACACTGGATCTGTCCTACTGTGATCATGACTGATGTGAACAGTACGGGATTGACTCTCACCACTCAATGAAATGCATGGTTGCAAGTTAATAAATGTAGAAATTAAAATTTTGATAAGCTGTTTAAGTTGAAAACTTTATTTTAATGATTTGGGATGATAGTAATGTTGATAATAGCCTCAAATTAATATTGTGTGTAAATTAAACTCAAATTTCTGCATTTAAAACTCAATTCAAGATGAGGTACTTCAGTAAAATTGGCATGGTGGCATGGATTTCAAGTACCCTCCCCTATTGCAACATGATTGGAGAATTTTACGTAGTCAAGACAGGTAATTAAAAATACATCTGCTCACATGAAAAGATAATTCCCCTAACCCAGAGCAGTCTGTTTGTTAAACATAATTTCCTTAGAAATTGTCCCGACTCAGAAAAAACTTCTGCTGTCCCTATTTTTGCTTTGAACCTTGGCTCGGCTGTGCTGGCACTTTACAGTACGTTTGTCACTGAGCGCACCATTAGGAGTAACGTAAGGGTCGTTGTCTTGTCCATGGAAACATCAGCATGTGGAGTTATGATGTCTGGTATAATACGAAGCGAAACCCCAGCAGGAAGTTTTGTTCTGTCTTAGGTTATCAGTTACACTTTCTTGCTCTTCACAATAATTCCAAATGAGAAATCTAATAAATGTGTAGTGGCCACAGCTACTGACGAGTAGAAGTCGAGTCTGGAAACGCAAGTGCAGTTTTTGGAGCCCTGTAAGCCACCTGCTTGAAGGCTTGGTGCCCTGCAATTCCTGACTAATGTAACCAAAAGTAAAAGACCAATCAGTCTAACACAGACAGACAGTAATCTTTGTATATTATTTGTTATTTAGAGTAGCCTATTAAACATATTGAGCTTTGAAATCTAGGAGTGTAGTCTTCTTCAGTCAATGATAGACTCTCTCTGCGCCACATGTAAAGTTTATTGGATGGAGTTAACTGCCATAAAGACAAAGACCATATGTGTTAGCAAGAAAATACCAGAGAACTTTGTAACCAGTGCAGAAGGTAACGATCTTGAGCAAGTCCACAGCTCGCAGTACCTTGGAACCATGATAACAGAAGATGAGAAAGTGGATGAAGAAATTATGAGAAGAACTGGGAAGAATTGGAAAGGCGAAGACCAAGTTTTGGGATTGCAAAGAATTCCTTTGTAGAAACCAGGCGTAAACTAAGTGACGTAAAAAGCGTCATCAAAAAGGCTGGACCGGAGAGCAACTAGGGGCAGGATTGGCTGAGGACTCTCTTATCCCGCCCACATTTTACCGCAGAGGCTTCTGTTGCTGTCTATCAAGTATAGCCACGCCCCCTGGCTCCGCCAACTTTAACGATTTATTTAAAATTCAGTATTGATTTATTTTAAGATCGGCCACCTGATCTCTCATTTTGACCATGAAAACTAACGGGAAAAAAATCCTGAGCTGTAGAACATCAGTCTATCAAATTTTATTTTTTCAAAAAATGAATTGGGGTCTATGGAGAAAAAGCTTTTTGGAGCCAACCCTAGTGGACGGCGTGATATTGCAAGTTTTTGACACTTCCGGGTTGGCTTCAATTCTGGAGCCAGATGGCTACGTCCACTATATATACAGTCTATGGTAGAAACATCAGCATTTTATGGAAACTAAGACTGTTGGGATACTATGTGTGTTCTGTACTAACTTATAAATGTGAGGCATGGCAATTCACAAAAACGTCCAGAAGAGAATACAATCCTTTAAGATGTGGTGCATTAGGAGAATGTTAAAAATCAGAGGGGTAAATGCAGTGATGACATTAAGAGGTGGATAAGATTAAATTTCATTGTTGATGTTTTTATCTGTAGCACTTTGAGATTTGGTTTTCAAATGTAAAGTGCATTATAAATTAAACTTATTATTATTATTATTATTAAATTTAGATTTAAATTTGAGAACTGCATTCATTTCTGACATTAGGTGGCACCAGTGAGCGATTGTTGGAGCGCAATCATGTTTACTGAATTTGGTACCAGGCATTAAAAATGATCTTGCACACACACTGCCAGTCTTACTTGCATCTGAGTGCATTTCAGCAGTCCTGTGACCAGCCACACCCCCATCTCCCAACATGAATCGCTTGGAAGCAACACACTCCGAGCTAAATGAACTCCCCCTCTCTCACTCACCCTTAATCACATTAGCCTAAGTGATATGGGAACGCCAGGCCAGACACCCACTCCCTCCTTCTCCACTGTCTTTCAAGCCAGCTAAATAGCCACTCCTCCAAAGCTTTAAAGTTGTCTTAAGCTCCATCTTTGGATAATAGACCGTTTGCTACCTAAAAGACCCCAGTGTGGAATAATGAGGATCAAGACGAGAGCAGAGAAAGCAGGATAAGAGAAATGCAAGAGGGTGGAACAGAGGAGGAGAGCTGACACTTGGCTAATACCCGCCCTAGGACAAAACCCATTAAAACACCTGTTTTGTCAGGGCGTGAGGTTATTGTGCAGAACGACTCCTGAATTTTCTGCAGTTGACTGTTATTGGGGCGGTGGTTGAACAGCTTACCAATGAATAATGAAACAGCTTTATGCCTAAATGGTGGCCTGGATGTTGGCCGTTTGAACCAGCTGAATAAAGCAAAGACATGTTTGGTAGTGGGCCCGGATAGTAGGAAATTTGACTTGCTAAATCTTACCATGTTTTTCTCTCCCAGTGAAAACCACAGAGAGAATTCCTTCCTTCGATCATTAATCAGGCACATATGGAGACAATCTTTCTGCATAAGAAGCTCCCAGGGTTTGGGAGTTCAGAGGGTTGAACAACATATCAGCTTTAATAAACAACCTTTTCTAAGCCAATTAGTCTAATGTTGTGATAAAAAATAATACATTGCTGGATGAATTTGCATCAACTTAATGTTAAATCACCTTAAAACCAGACAGGCTATCATTTTGTCCACCTCATGTATAGTAGGCTTCCTTTGTCATGCAACCTTTTACAAAAACAGAGAAAATACATCATCGTGTCCTGTCAGGGAACTTCATTTGCTCTATACCTTGGGCACCGAGAGAATGCGTCTATATGTAGCTGATTAATAATCATGGAGGGAACTCTGTGGTTTCTGTGTTATTCCCCGGTAAATAGCTCCCTACTTCAGCGGGGCCCAGCCCATCTTTTATGGATGAGCCTCTCGTATGCCTTGTCATCATTGTTCACCCTCAGTCTGCATCAGCTGGGCAAACAGCAGATTGACAGGCCTGTGTGAGCCCATGAGAGAGAGGACATGAGCAACCTTCCTCATTGATTACTGTATCACTTGTAGTTCAACACGCTTTACTTCTTCATCTGATCCTGTATTTTCTAGTGTGTGTGGGCTGACTTTGCTGTGAAGTGTGTGTGCTTAAAAAATAGCTATTACAGCATTTGAAACTCCACTGTTCTATCCCTTATAATGATTGATCAATTGTTGACTAACGTGGAAAGCTATTGATTAAGAAAACTGTTTCAAATTTGTATCTCTGCTTCAGGTATACTATGCTTGTTACAGTCATCAGTGACACTGATCAATACTTTAGAAAAAAGACTCCTCGTCATCCTCCTCCTCTATCTGCTTCTTGTCACTAATTCATTTTAATTCTGTTTCCGTAACTCCAGCCTCCATCCCTGAAACAACAACAACAAAAAACACAAGAACATCTAATGGGTCTCCTGTGCAATCTAATTTTCACTAACTGTACTTTTCTTTCTTTCTTTGCCTACTGAAGCTCACAAATATATCATTGCAGGTAAGCGCTTGCTTTTAATAGATTCTTCTGTGGTGCTTGTTCAGTTTGCTTCCAGCTGCTTAATCTTCATGTGTCCCGTAGACAAAAAACTAAACTTTATTGGGTATTTGCATCCTGATTCATCGCTGGTTAAATGGCCTTTCTGATGAGACTAAATAGTGTGTAAGGCATTCTCTCTTTATGCCGGCCTAATTAAAATAACAGTCAATGCAAGGCACTTGAAGATCAGTGCCACTCACAGATGCACATAAAGACAGACACATAGCCAGCATTGAAGTGCAACCTTAGGAGGTCTGAGTGTGTCACTGGGAGAAGCAGTCAACACTTGACTGAATGGGAGTGAGAATTTTCATTAGTCAAAGGCACAAACAAAAAGTCTTAGTGTGTCTATGCTGGTGTTTGTTTCTAATTTAATATGGCAAGAATTTGTTAAGCATGTGAGCTGTCAGGGAACAGGATGTTGTGACTGTATTCACCTGTTCCGTGAATACCAAAGGTCTCTGCAATAAAATATTCTGTGTTAGATACTTACAAAATGGTTGTCTTGTCCTACACTGGAAAAAATGCCCCTCTCAAAACAAGCAAACTTATTTCATGGAACCTTTTACAGTGAAATAAGTGAAAAAAATCTGCCAATAGAACAAGTGAAAAATGGCTTGGTAAGATTTCTCGAAATAAGATATATTTAGAATATTGAGATCTTAAAATTAGCTGGGGAAACTTGTTTTAAGCCGTATTTTACCAGGATTGTCAAGCTTAGATGTCTTAAAATAAGCCAGACATGCTAAAAAAAAAGCAGTTTATCACTCTCAAAAATAGATTTTTGTTTTCATGTAACCTCCTGACTTGAGATGTATTAACCATCCTGCTGTCTTTATTTACAGGGACCAAAAAGTATTGTTTCCTAGTGTGAAATAATCCGAAAAATCAGCAAAAAAAATTCCCCAAATTTCAGAAAATTTGCAGAACCTTCAGGAAGAAAATTTCAATAATTCCTTAAAAGTTTCCCTTAATAATTTTACTAAAAAAAATCCCACAAATTCGGCAAAGAAATTCTTGTAAATATTTTTCAAAAAATTACTAAAAATCTTCCCAAAAAAATCCTAAAAATATGTAAGGTGATTAAATATATATCAGTAAAACTTCTGATACTCTCTTAAGAACATTTACAAAAAAATCAACCAAAATTCAGTAAAATTTGGCTGGATTTTGGTTGATTTTTTGTGGATAATTTTAAGAAACAGTTTTCACATTTTTTTTCCACCAAAAAATGTCCAAAAATTTCCCACAAATGTCGAAAATGTGGACACCAGAAGTTTCACTGTGACAATATGGTTTTTTTTTCCGTGTTTTTAAAGTTTAGAATGGGTCAATTTGACCCACAGGATGACACGATGGTTAAACTTATTTTGAGTTTTCTTGTAAAATTCAATTCAGAACAAGATCATTTCAAGATTGTTTGACCTATCAAGATACTTAAGATGCATTGTCTTAAAACAAGTCCCTCCATTTTGCTGAGATGTCACTTGTTAAGTGAATTTATCTTAAATCAAGTGGGATGAGACATTTTGACTAAAAATGAGACAGATAGACTTGGTAGGATTTTGATTTTTTGCAGTGTAGTAGTTCTAACTGTTGGAAAATAGATATGAAGTGCAACAAATACATTTAGATGGCAGATAAAACACAAGCAGTTAGGATTAGGGTTCGGGTTAGGCCCTGTGTGGACAGGTGCTTTGAAGCAAGTTCTGTTATGTCAGACACTCGTAAGACACTAATGAGCCATAAAGTATCACTGCGTCTAGCAGCAGTGACAACAAAATGAAGTTGTAATTTCTGGATGCTCCTTAACCTCACTGCAATACAGATAATACCCATGATGTAAGGTCAGATGAAACCACAAATAGTAAAAGGGAGCATTTCCATTCTGGGCTCTGATTATCCCTAAAAAATTGAAGACAACGTTCTCCCTTCTTGGATGAAGACTCACCTTTCATTTAACTTCTAGCTTAACAGGCTTTTATATAATGACGAGCGTTTTTACCATTACTATTGCTGCAACATACTTTAAGAAGTGTACATGTGTGTAAAAAATGCACATGGCATGCATGAGTGTGTGTGGTATCCACCCTTAAGTGAGGCCTTAGACTTTCACAAGATTATGTGGCAAGGGCAAGGGTAGGAGTGAGGTCAAAGGTCGTGCACGGTGGGGTTATGAATGCTCTGGTGCTTGCAACAGTCCGTGACCTGCTTAGCACTGGTTTCCTTGGGGATCTCATTAACTGCTATACAAGCTAGCCCACTGCAAGCTGCTGCAAACAAGCACCTGCAGGAGAAGACAGGGGCTGAGAATGAAACTTTCATTTCCCACACCAGTATGAGGTTGAGACTACAGGGTATTAACGAGTGTAAAATTCCCTTTCTAAGGCTTTTGTCATTGCCATTCCAGTTCTGTCCTGCCTTTGTGAATGTCAGTGGTGTTTAAATCCAATAGCTGAAGTCCTTTTCTGTTGTAGTTCATGTAGAAAATGGTAAAATTTGGTGCATGTTTTATTATCAATATCATAAATAGGTGTATTTTAATGTTAGATTATAAATAGGGCTGCACATATTGTAAAAAAAATATGAGAATTTTTCCTGTGATAGCAAATGGTTTGTAGATTTCTGTTTGGAAATAATCCTTCTAGAATGATCTATATAAAATTAAAAGCAGCCAGAAAAATACATTTTCTACTGTGAAGCCTTTTTGAGTTGTGAACTTTTTGGAAAATTTCTCAGATGGTGTAGCACTGGAGTGTGACTCAGGTCTGAATGTGCTCTCATACAGGACTTTGAGGTGCTGATTTCAATGATTAAAACAAATGAACTGTATTTTGTGGAACATTTTAAATATTAATATAGATAATAGGGGTGTAACGAAATGGTCAACTCACAAAATGATATGAAATACGAAACAGGGCTCACGATACGAAATACTCACGATATGAAATAAAGATTAAAGAAAATCTCCAACAGTAGGATGTTATGCAAAAATCTCCTTTTCTTTATTTTCTTCCTTATGCAGACATACAAAAAATAATGCTGCGTCAGTACAAAAAAAATGCTCTTTGAAAAAAAAACAAAATTGTATTTTCCCCCCCCTTATTTAGACTACAGTGCAAATACAAACATAAAATCTCATTAAAAAATGCTTTGTTGTTGTAACAATCAGTATAACTACATTCTTTAATGAAAAGGAAAACAAATAGCAGCCCTAGGAGCTGCAGTCTAGACCTATAAATGTCTGAACTGTGAACTAGTTGTACTCGCCCCATTATACGGCGAACTGTAGTGACATATTTTGTACAAGGTTTTTGTTTTATCCGCAAACTTCTCACCGTTCTCTCGTCGTTTAAATAGGAAGCCACAACCGATTTATTTGATGAAGGAGCGTCAGCTAATTCCTCAACCTCATCTTCCTCCATTT
The DNA here is from genome assembly GCF_021347895.1 of Acanthochromis polyacanthus. Taxonomy (NCBI): domain Eukaryota; kingdom Metazoa; phylum Chordata; class Actinopteri; family Pomacentridae; genus Acanthochromis; species Acanthochromis polyacanthus. The sequence goes on from NC_067118.1 coordinate 17,932,831, forward strand.
TGAAGCGAGTGTTTTACTACAGGAGGCGAGGAGGGTCAAAAATCATCAGTCTCAGTGGTGCGTGGCACCCCTTAGCGTTTTTTATTTCGTGTTTTTATTTCGTGTGTCTTTGAATTTTATTTTGTCATTTTTTATTTACACTTTTATTTAGGGGTTACACCCCTAATAGATAATCAGTCCTTCCAGGATTTCGCGGGCGTTTTTCGTGATTGTTGTGGCCGAAAATGCCTGAATTCGCGGCAGCTTTTCTAAAAAATTGCGATAAAAGTTGCAGTGTTTTAAGCTTATTTGTTGTGATGAAATTGCAGGAGACAGTGACAACTGCTAAAAAGCTGCATTTTTTCTAGCTTGTAGAACATGTTTCAATTGACAATATTTATTCCGAAATTAATTATTTTGCGTTCCAACCCATTTCCACAAGCTGACACACCATGGTGGGAAATAAGCAGCAGCCAGATACTGGTTTAGCATGACGTGGTTGGTAAATTTGCGGCACAAAATGCTAATTTACTATTGAATGAATCATATTCGGACATCTGTCACTGGCTTAAAAAGTTAATTTCACATCCTGGCACACACGTGTTCACACACACACGCTCACGGCTTGTCACACCAATTAACAAGAACAGCACTGAGAGAGCGCAGTCCTCCACCAAGACAGGTGTGTGTTCTGCATGTGTACATACCGAATTGCATGACCTAAATATGTAGCTGGCAACTGGAATTGATGGGACTCAGAAACACCCCCACAATTTAATCAACTGTTCCTTGTATCATTTCCGATACGTCCACAATGGTAGATTTGTTGTAGGATCACAATCATGTGATCGTCAGCAGGCCGCTGTGGTAGCGTTCACCTGTTGCCATGGTTACCGTGCCGCTATCAGACGCCGTGCTGCTACCTCAATGGGAAATCCTTAACAAATCCGTGGATCCAAACTTTAAGGTGGATCACTGCCGAAGTCTAATTACTTGGTCCTTGTCATTTCTGACCGACCCTGAAAACTTCATTAAAATCCCTGTCTGTTGGTAGTAATGTTGGTAACAGAGGAATGATTCGCACACGCTGATCGACACAACTCTGCCGTGTTCTTAGGTGGAACTAGAAGAGCCCTCAGTAGATGACAGAACCACGCCATCTACTGGCGAGTTTCAGTAGATGGCATTAAATACTTGTATATGACTCTGTATCAATTTTGATCATCCTACGTATATCCCTTCCTACTTGATCTGCTGACCTGTAACTCCACAACTGAGCAGGGGACCTTAGACTGATCTTCAGTGCCAAGTTTGATTATCCTGACTTCAGCACTTGCAGAGATATGGGACCGGACATACATACATACATACACACCCACATACATACTTACCCAGCCAGATACCGCACTGAATGCAGTAACCTCGCTGACATACGTCAGGCGTGGTTAATAATTAATCTAATTTACCTTCAATCTTTCAGTGCTCTATCGGATCTGGATGTAACAGTTTCCATCATGGTGATTGATGTGGCCTGTTGTCTGATCATTTCAGCCGTTCTAATATGTTTCGTGTTTTTTTAAAAAAAAAAAGGTGTGTCAGTCGATGATTTTGTTTTTCTTTTTTGTATTCCACCACAGCATTGCACAGGTGTAAAACAGTTTAGCTCTGCTTTGGTGAAGAATATCAGTGAATTAATTGTTTATTACAGTCTTCAGCAGTAATTTTTGTTGGTAAATGAGAGACATTAGTATCGCACATGTCTGCATCTACAAACCATAAACAAGGACGTGAATTCGATGAAGTATGTGCATTAGGTTTGCGCTGGGCGACTGCTTTGATTGGTGGAACTCCTGGGAGGTGGGCCAAAATTGCGGGAAAGTTGCCGTGATTGGACAAAATTGCAAGGCTGCGCAAAATTCGTGGCGATTGGTTGATTTTGCGTGAATTCGCGCGATCGCAACATCGCGAATTCCTGGAGGGACTGGATAATGTAGATAATGTTCATTGAATTCTTGGCCTCCAAAATCGTGGTAGTATTTAATATTCCATTAGTTGTGCAGTCCTCGTCATGCTCTGACTTTCTCCTCTGCAACCAAATCTTACTTTTCTCCAATACCTCGCAACCCCCAAAACAAACAAACAAACAAAAACAGCTGTAGCATGATGTGTTTGAGTTGACTCACTTCACAGCACACTTCCTGGTATGTGACCATTGCACATCTTGCAGTAGTCAATGCTAAGATGAGATCTTGTGCAGCCCAAACAGACTAGTTTTCACGTCACAATTTAAAGTTCTCACCTTGCTCTGACAGCAGCTGCTCAGTATAATAGGTTTTTGATTACACAGGATTTCTTCAGCGTACATGAGGTTTCCTTTATCACAGCCTCCAGTGTGAACTGCAGCATCTGTGCTTTGAATCATTCATGATATTTCTCTTAGCATTCCCTTTACCTTTGACTCATTTCTTTAGCTTCATTGAAACTGACAAAAGATGAAACCATAAAACAGGCAATGATTTTTTAAAATTTTTCATACTTTGTGTTCGCTTGACCATTTGCTGGACCTTTTTCATATCTGCTTTGTCAGACAGGATCTTTTTCTCATCGTTCCATCGCAGTGCTTGATAGCACATGAATAGCACATTTTGCCATAAGCTGTGTGAGTTTCATCTCCAATGGACACTATTATCTCCACACCAGCATTTTCCTGAAGCTGCTGTATTCATCAAGAAACAGGTATTTTTTTGCCCCTTTCTAAAGCACCACGACAATCACAGTGGATGCTGGTGGGGAACGCTTCTTTTGTGGGCTCAGCTATGAATCAAGCAGATACCAGTTTCCTTGCCTGGCCAAAGACAGATCTGTTGTTCCTCTTGTCCGCTCCAATGATCCCTTTTTTTCTGAGCCAGAACTCCATTATCAGCCCTTTAATGTGACTTTCAATTGCAAGAGGGTGCAATTATGTGCTGTCTGGATTGGGAGGTCAGTCTGTGCCGTAATCACGGTTGGATGGTTAAGGCCTGTAGCTTGTGGCTCTTCAGCTTTCTGTAGTCCAGAGGGTAGCTGCCATTCATTTTAAATGAAAAGCTGTATAGTCAGTAGTTGCCATCAGGTTACTTAACTTCTGTACATCTAATCCGACTTGCCCTCTTGACCGTTCACAGAGGAACTTCCTCCTTGACAGCTGACAATCAGAGATGCTGACATGTATGATTTCTTCTTTGGTTCAAAGGTACATGTGACAAATTTTGTCCTCTACTCAAGTGGGATGATGAACGCCTATGTTCATCTGGGGATCCCTCTGCGAACATTTATGCGCAGTCTAAAATTCATAGCCACGCTATCTGCCAGCATGCTGACTGTACATCCATCCATCCAACCATCTATCCATCCATCCAACCATCCATCCATCATCTATATCGACTGCTTCCTCCTCATTAGGGTCACAGGGGGCTGGAGTCTATCCCAGCTGCTTTAGGGTGAAGGCAGGGGACACCCTAGACAGGTTGCCAGTGTACTGCAGGACTACATATGGAGACAAACAATCATACTCACATTCACACCTATGGGCAATTTAGAGTTACCAGTTAACCTCAGCATGTTTTTGGACCGTTAGAGGAGGTCGGACAAGCCAGAGGAAACCTACACATGCACAGGGAGAACATGCAAACAGGCCGAGACGTGAACTGGGGATCTTCTAGCTGCAAGGCCAAAGTGCTAACCACCCAGCCATTGTGCTGCCCCTGACTGTACATGCACCAGGAAAACAAATACTGCTTCAAACAAATGTTTGCTTTGAAGAGAGGCGATACAATTTGATTCTTCACTATCCACACCTTCGTAATTCATCGGTGAAGAAATTGCAGTTTAAATAGTCACTGCATTACTTTGGATGTGCTTGGATTTCTACATGCTCAAGACAGTGGAAACTTCCAAATTGTCCAGAAAGCTTGTGATCCCCGCTGTGCTGGGCACACTTCAGGAATATTCACATTAATACGGCAACTGCAGATCACAATGATCCGCTTTAGTGCCAGAGATACCTGCAGAAAGGAGAACAGAGAGGCTGAAGCAGAAACTGCAGGGTACAGAAGACACAATCTTAATGACATTCAGTAGTGACATAATAAATGCATGGTGGAGGAGATGAGAGGAGTGCTGCTCAGTACATCAGTCAAGGTCCCTCTGCACCCTGGACTTATAGCGGTATATCGAAGGGATGACTAAGTCAACTCAGCCAATCCTATCGGCTTTAGGTCCAATCTTTAAAGTAGAGGGGATGCTTGCTTCACTGAGACTCATGGATGCACAAGACAGTGTGTTTGAATAGGAAAGAAAGCTCAGGTTATACTGCAAAAGCTGTTTCTGCTTAAATTTGTAATATTAATAAATTAATAAACAGTTGCATTTGGCTTAATATCATGTTCTCTGAAACGTTTTGTCAAGCTTTATTGTCCATTTTGGTCCAGACAAGCCACAGCTTCATATGTTATCAAGGACTATTTACATCACTGGCAACCTCCTTGTGACATCTCTCACACTCCCTCTCCTGTTTAGCCTCCTCTCTGTCTCTTTCCCTGAGATCAGAACGAGGCCTTTGGCTCCCTCCAGGAGCCCAGCCTTGGGTTGGAGACATTCTCATCTGTCAGTCAGAAGAACCTTCCTGTACTCAGGGCCATCCTGATCCTCTGTATCAGCCTTTGGACAGATAAGAGGCTAATGGGCTGACATGCTCACAAAATAGACCAGAGTTTCAAGGACTGCACTAGTGGTTTTTTGTTGTTGTGCCTCTTATCCATGAATTTCTTATTAGAGGTGGAAATCTTTGGCAGTGCCCTGCAGCGTTGTTGTTGACATATTTCCAGAAGTGAAGAACTGCTGTTCAAAATTTGGGGTCGCTTAGAAATGTCCTTATTTTCGAAAGAAGGTCATGTTGTCAATGAAGATAACATTAAATGAATCAGAAATATAGTCTAGACATTATTAATGTGGTAAATGGGTATTCTAGCTGGAAAAGGCTGATTTTTAATGGAATACACACGTGGACAAAATTGTTGGTACCCCTCAGTTAAAGAAGGAAAAACCCACAATTCTCACTGAAATCACTTGAAACTCACAAAAGTAACAATAAATAAAAATTTATTGAAAATTAAATAATCAAAAACAGCCATTACTTTTGAATTGTTGATTAACATAATTATTTAAAAAAACAAACTAATGAAACAGGCCTGGACAAAAATGATGGTACCTCTATAAAAGATTGAAAACTATTTGACCAGAGTGACATGATTAACTCAGGTGTGTCATTTAATTGACATCACAGGTGTTTCCAAACTCATAATCAGTCAGTCTGCCTATTTAAAGGGAGACAAGTAGTCACCCTGCTGTTTGGTGAAAAGGTGTGTACCACACTGAACATGGACAACAGAAAGCGAAGGAGAGAATTGTCCCAGGACATCTGAAAAAAAATTATAGACAAACATCTTAAAGGTAAAGGCTATAAGACCATCTCTAAACAGCTTGAAGTTCCTGTGACAACAGTGGCTCATATTATTCAGAAGTTCAAGACCCACGGGACAGTAGCCAACCTCCCTGGACGTGGCCGCAAGAGGAAAATTGATGACAAATTGAAGAGACGGATCGTTGGAATTGTATCCAAAGAGCCCAGAGCAACCTCCAAAGAAATTAAAGGTGAACTCCAAGGCCAAGGTACATCAGTGTCAGATCGCACCATTCGTCGTTGTTTGAGCCAAAGTGGACTTCATGGGAGACGACCAAGGAGGACACCACTGCTGAAAAAAAACTCATAAAAAAGCCAGACTGGAATTTGCAAAAATGCATGTTGACAAGCCACAAAGCTTGTGGGAGAATGTCCTTTGGACAGATGAGACCAAACTGGAGCTTTTTGGTAAGGCACATCAACTCTATGTTCATAGACTCAAAAACCAAGCATACGAAGAAAAGAACACTGTCCCTACGGTGAAACATGGAGGAGGCTCAGTAATGTTTTGGGGCTGCGTTGCTGCATCTGGCACAGGGTGTCTTGAAAGTGTGCAAGGTACGATGAAATCTGAAGACTATCAAGGCATTCTGGAGAGAAATGTGCTGCCTAGTGTCAGAAAGCTTGGTCTCAGTCGCAGGTCATGGGTCTTCCAACAGGACGACGATCCAAAACACACAGCCAAAAACACCCAAGAATGGCTGAGAGAAAAGCGTTGGACTATTCTAAAGTGGCCTTCTATGAGCCCAGATCTGAATCCCATTGAACATATGTGGAAGGAGCTGAAACATGCCATTTGGAGAAGACACCCATCAAACCTGAGACAACTGGAGCTGTTTGCTCATGAGGAGTGGGCCAAAATACCTGTTGACAGCTGCAGAACGCTCATTGACAAATACAGAAATGGTTTAATTGCAGTGATTGCCTCAAAAGGTTGTGCAACAAAATATTAAGTTATGGGTACCATCATTTTTGTCCAGCCCTATTTCATTAGTTTGTTTTTTTAAATAATTATGTTAATCAACAATTCAAAAGTGATGGCTGATTTTGATTATTTAATTTTCAATAAATTTTTATTTATTGTTACTTTTGTGAGTTTCAAGTGATTTCAGTGAGAATTGTGGGTTTTTCCTTCTTTAACTGAGGGGTACCAACAATTTTGTCCACGTGTGTATGTGGAAGGAGCTGAAACATGCCATTTGGAGAAGACACCCATCAAACCTGAGACAACTGGAGATGTTTGCTCATGAGGAGTGGGCCAAAATACCAGTTGACAGCTGCAGAACGCTCATTGACAAATACAGAAATCGTTTAATTGCAGTGATTGCCTCAAAAGGTTGTGCAACAAAATATTAAGTTATGGGTACCATCATTTTTGTCCAGCCCTATTTCATTAGTTTGTTTTTTTAAATAATTATGTTAATCAACAATTCAAAAGTGATGACTGATTTTGATTATTTAATTTTCAATAAATTTTTATTTATTGTTACTTTTGTGAGTTTCAAGTGATTTCAGTGAGAATTGTGGGTTTTTCCTTCTTTAACTGAGGGGTACCAACAATTTTGTCCACGTGTGTAGATACACACAAAGGAGTACAGAGGAACATTTCCAGCAACCATCACTCCTGTGTTCTAATGCTACATTGTGTTAGCTAATGGTGTTGAAAGACTATTTGATGATTGGAAAACCGTTGTGTAATTATTTTAGCACATGAATAAAAGTGTGAATTTTCATGGAAAACATCAAATTGTCTCTGTGATCCCAAACTTTTGAATGGCAGTGTATGTATACGACTTTCCTCTAAGTGTTAGTTGATTTGCTAATTACAACTCCTTTAGCCATACACTCCTTTAAGATAATCTGACAGCAGCTGACCTTGTAAGTTTCATGTCTGAATGAGCATCCTGGTTAGTTTTCGGTATAATTTGCAATGAAAATCTTACTTGGTCAGACCTAGTGACATCTTCATATCACTGTTATCCAATTCGCGTTAACATATAGCCGATATTGGTCCGAAAACATCACAGAGCATCAGACACGCCTCTAACATGTGCTGTCCCTCTGATGTACTCATTCCTGATCCTATCCATCCTGGTCACTCCCAAAGAGAACCTCAACATCTTCAGTTCTGCTACCTCCAGCTCTGTCTCTTGTCTTTTCCTCAGAGACACTGTCTCCAGACCAAACAACATGGCTGGTCTCACCACAGTTTTAGTAAATGCAATTCAAGATTGGAGAAAACATCAAGAGGAGCTGATGTTTAGTTTGCTGCTTCCAGCTGTTTTAAGGAGTCTTTCGTCTGAGCATATTAAATACCTGCAGCATCAGACAGCAGCAGGATCCATGCGAACGTCTCCAAAGAGAGAGGCTTTTTACATATGTGGCACATCAGCAGTAACTTCACTGATTACGTATTATTTCAAATTATGGACCTAAAAGTAGGCCACACAATGTACGCTCTTTACTTCAGACAGCACAGTGAACGGTCACTCGCACTTTAAATACTACAATTCGGCAGTCATAAGGTTGAATCCTGGGCTCCATCACAGCTGTTGAGGTATTTTCATTCCACTGTTACTAGAATATCAGTTACATTATTACTACGCACGGACATAATTTTAAGTGGATAGGAAGTCAATTATGTGCAACTTTTAGTTATTTGGGCCAGTTGATAGCTGCTCTTAGTTCCGATTTAGTCTTTTGATTGTCACTGAACGTATTATTATACACTTGATGTTTTGTCCAATCTTGCATGAATGACAAATATCGTACTGTGGTTCTCTCCATCACTATGTCTGAGGACTATTTCTGTAAAAGTCGGAATGACAGAATGCCGTCAGGCTGACAGACTGATGAAGCAGTAAATTTAGCTATCCAATGCCTGAAAAGGCTTTAGAACTGTTGGGTTGGCAGCAGTTCATGTCAATATGTTGTGAAAATATATTTGCAGGGATTTGCATGTGAAAGGTAATCAAACAGAGATCCCAGTCTGCTTTATTTGTTTTGTTGAAGTTCTGTTATCATTGAAAATACAGGCTGTTTTGAGAACTCTTGGTGGTACGTGTTAAAACAGCCAGCTCACAAGAAAGACCAACAGCTTTACTGTAATTATTCAAATGTCATTCACATCTAGTTGTTACCAATGGGGAAAAAGTCAAATTAAACATGGACTACTGGTAGTAACGATATGAACCACCAGTGTCATCCTTTCAGTTCTTTACAACCTAATTTCAGGGTGCTGTTTTCAACGTGCTTGAGGCTTATGAATGGTCATGGCATTGACTAGTGACGCTGCTCAGAGCCCATGAAATCTTCCTTTGCCTGTCCTTTCATGTTTATCTTAGTCCTTGGGGATTTACCCTTGTCAGTAAATATGAAGTTTGTCTTGTGCATATGTTGTATCCATTTCATGGTGTCCGGGCCTTGGAGGTTTACATGTCAGTTCTTGCTCGCTGGTATGGACGAGCATTTATTTCCAAAAGAGCGCATGAATGTTTATTTCCATAGGCGCTTAAGCGTGTTTTATTTCCAGCTGCATCCATGTGTGGCTGTGTTTATTTTGAATAGAAAGTGAGCTGTCTATTGAGAGCAAATGCTCTTAGCAGCATGTGTTTGGTGCTGTGAAGCAAGTTTGGGCTGACAGCTCCTACTCTCTCAGCACTGTAGCAACTTCCAGCAGTGTAGTGGACAGGAGCATTTTTAATCATTAAATAATGCTAGTTGCAATGAGTTGTGTACCATAATGCAGTTGTGGCCACTCTTATAATTTTGGCTCTGTCAGACAATTGTAAAACTCTAAAAGACACTATTCAATTACATGTACTTGTAACAGGTTAGAAATGATGCTGAATAGCATAGCAGTAGAAGAAAAAAAATATTTCCTTTGTTTCTTATGATTTTGGTTTCAGAGGTACAGACTTGACACACATCAAAGTTATAGCAAAGCCACAAGTAAAGCCAATATGCGCAGAATGTAATTCGGATCATTAACATTTTCCAACAATTCAGTTTTATGGATTGTTGAACCTTAAGAGTCTGTTGCAATAAAACTTTTCAAATGTTTGCCTTATGATTGGCAACTGTAATTTGCTATGACTATTGACTATCGGTGCCCAGAGACATGTTTGTGGAGTTGCACATATTCATTCTGTTTGCTTCTCATATTGGTTATGTTTGTCCTCTTCTCTTCCTTATGGAGAGGTCTCTCTCTCTGTCTCTCTCTCTCTCTCTCTCTCTCTCTCTCTCTCTCTCTCTCTCTCTCTCTCTCTCTCTCTCTCTCTCTCTCTCTCTCTACAACTTGCTATAACTTGACTGACTGTGTTGGAACATGAGCAAAGCTTCTTGAAGCGATCCAAGCCACACTTTCCCCTGCAGGCCTTAACACCATCCTCTTTGCTCAACCTCATCATCTCCTGCTAAAGCCAGGTACAAGCAGCACCTTAGCTGTGTCTTATCTCCAAGGCTCTAATGGGACTTTGTGTCATGACCAGGCTTGTTAGTCATAGTTGTTCCTGGACTGTGCATTATTACCTCTTTCTGTTTCTTCTTTGACCTGCTGTAAAAGACCAGAGCACCACACCTACACTGATAGTATGGATCGTCAGAAAGCTGCTACTCTGTGCATCTGCTGCCATCTATCGGTTGTATGCTGCACAGTACAGATGCAACATCTGTTCCTTCAATATACGGCTACATGCCTGTTTAAATCTGTACTATAATAATAATAATGATAAAAAAATCTGATCATTGTGTTGGATGCATGATGTTGTCCAGCTTGTTTGCTTCTGCCTGTGTGCTTTGGTCTGAAGAGATTGGGAGTGTGTTTAAAATTTTTTTGTAACAGTGCAGTTTATAGTCATTTTCTGTTCCTTTGTACAAAAAAAGTCCAAAGTTTGATTTGCATCAGCAAAGCTCAGCTCATCTTCTGCGTTATTCACAGTGTCAGAGATCTGTTTGTGTCTAAATGTCACTGATGAATGAAACATGACACAGCGTGAAGAAGATGGAGAGGGAAACGGAAACAGACTTGACTTGGAAATAACTGTTGAGGTCAGTTCATGCTTTCCATGTCCGCACATCCGCCAGGCTTTGCATTTTTCCATAATTTGTGACCATGTTGACTGTCTGCACCTCACACACGCTGGCGTATGTGTCAGGAAAACAAATGGTGCTGATAACAAATGCTTGTTTTGACAGACTGTGCAGTCAGATTCTTTGTCCTCCACACCTTTGTAGTCCTTGTGGAAGTGGTCACTGCAGACTTTTAGGTGCTTTCATGTGTGCTTGCTTTTCATTAGTTCTGAAGAAGTTCTAATTTTTCCAAAAGTCCGAACATGCTGAGGTTAACTGATAACTCCAAATTGTCTGTAGGTGTGAATGAGAGTGTGATTGTTTGTCTCTATATGTAGCCCTGTGATAGACTGGTGACCTGTCCAGGGTGTCCCCTGTCTTCACCCTAAGTCAGCTGGGATAGGCTCCAGGTTGAGGACTAAGCATTGTATAGAAAATGGATGGATGGAAAGTCACAGTCAGCCTTTCAAAACCTCTAGCTCGGTGTGTTATTCTGTGTTCGATATGGAGGACAATGCGACTGTGTGCACAGCAGACTGACTACCTATGGTGGTATGAGTAGAGCATGTGCACGTCCACTGTCTGCTTATAGTGTGTTAGGGCACGGGGATGCAGAAATCATGATGCCTGAAGTCAAGAGCACTGCCCTCATAGCTTTTCCACACCATGCTAGTTCTGGATTGTGTTATTGCTTTTCTGTTTCTGACGCCTCAGAGCAGCCAGCTGTCCATCGTTTCTCTTCCACAGAGATACAAATTTATAAGATAAGAATTTACAAAACTTTCCTTTATGTGACAACCAAACTCAGTGGGTCCTACTGATGCAAAACCCCTCACTCGCTTTAATGAGCTGGAATTCATCTGTCTTGACTCATTGCAGGATCCCATTACATTTTTTGCATCATCACACATGGAGAGGTAGATTGCTTGTTCTGCATTCTGACTGAAATAAACACACAAAGCACCAATTTCAGTAGAGGTCTCTTCTTTTGTTACACCTTAAACGGTTTGCGTGTTTTCTTATTTCTTCACCAAAAGCAGATGTAGCCACAGTCTGTAAACTTCTAGTGTCAAGTAGGTACACTAGAGGGCACAAATGCTCCAACACTGAGTGTAGGGAGGTGGCTCCTCCCGCTGATCACCTTTTCAATCCAACAGCATGGAGAGTCCAAACCTGAGCTCAGCCCTCAAGCTGTCTTCCTGCTCCTGCTCCTCTCTGGGGTCACACTCATCAGCGCTTCACATAATACAGTCACAGCAGACTGAGGATATTATCATTCAAATACACACTTTTCACATGAATAACAACCTCAGCTCGGGCAAAATGTGCTGTCACAGAGGTATTTTAGCTTAATTATGTTTTTTTATGGTGCATCTGCTCTTCAGAAAGAAAAACATAGCCGAGAGTGACGGGAATGAGGAATGAAGTGGAAGTGGGGGGAAGCTGTGAGAAGGATTTGAACCAGAAATATTATGAGCACATCATCAACACCCCGATCGTTAAACAGAAGAAAACCGGGAGGGAGAATATGAAAGGAGGGCGGTGGTTCGTGCACATTCATATTTAATTTATCATTTGAGCTGCTGTTGCATCTCTGCTTGTCATTGTAGTGACTGAGTGGGCAATGTGAAGGCTGCTTTGACATTGTGGTGTCCTGTTGGGGTTATTGTGTTGCCAAGAGAAATGCATCTATGGTAACCCAGTCGATCATGGGGGGTTAGAATATCTAGGTTATGGTAATATAATCTCTTTCACCCATGATCGCACTTAGTGTATATGCAGAGGGCTGCAGTGAAGGGATAACAGTGAGTGTGTGTCAGCACGTGGCCTGGGGCATGCTAAGTAGGTAAATGCAGATTGGGGGTGGGGGGTCCCATCTGGTGCACGTGTGTGTGTGTGTGTGTGTGTGTGTGTGTGTGTGTGTGTGTGCGCACCTTCCCCACACCCCACCCTGTCCATCTTCAGATTAGGAGACCAGTGCTGAGTCCCTGACCCAGAAGTCTTACCCCTGTCCCATCCCAACACTCCCACACCCTTCTTTCTCCCCCCCATCCAATTTCCTCCTCACAGCAGACCGCCTCGGGGGAGAGACATGGGGTGAGGTCTCCATTAGCAGGCCTGACCCTGATGTGTGGTGGTGGTGTTGCATTGAGGGACCCACACTCGGGGAAAAAGCGAGAGCTAAAAGCGACGGTGTCATCTGTGGGTTTGAATAGCAGAGCTTAAAGTGTTATGGAGGGCATGTGATTGCTCTTACTCCACATGGGGTAGGAATGAATTTCCACCACAAATCTGTGGATTTCATTTATGTCACAGATTATTTGCTGTTTTAGTGAACATAAAAGTGATTTAGATACCAAACAGTGTTGGATATTTGAGGCATATGCTGTTTTTTGAGTATCATACACTACCGTTCAAAAGTTTGGGGTCACTTAAAAATGTCCTTATTTTTTGAAAGAAAAGCTTTTTTTCAGTGAAGATAACATTAAATGAATCAGAAATGCAGTGCAGATATTGTTAATGTGGTAAATGACTATGCTAGCTGGAAACGACTGATTTTTAATGAAATATCTACATGGGGTACAGAGGAACATTTCCATCAACCATCACTCCTGTGTTCTAATGCTACATTGTGTTAGCTAATGGTGTAGAAAGGCTAACTGATGAATAGAAAACCCTTGTGCAATTATGTTAGCACATGCATCAAAATGTGAGTTTACAAGGAAAACATGAAATTGTGTGGGTGACCCTAAGCTTTTGAACAGTAGTGTACATTAAATCCCAATACACACGTGGACAAAATTGTTGGTACCCCTCAGTTAAAGAAGGAAAAACCCACAATTCTCACTGAAATCACTTGAAACTCACAAAAGCAACAATAAATAAAATTTTATTGAAAATTAAATAATCAAAATCAGCCATTACTTTTGAATTGTTGATTAACATAATTATTTAAAAAAACAAACTAATGAAATAGGGCTGGACAAAAATGATGGTACCCATAACTTAATATTTTGTTGCACAACCTTTTGAGGCAATCACTGCAATTAAACGATTTCTGTATTTGTCAATGAGCGTTCTGCAGCTGTCAACAGGTATTTTGGCCCACTCCTCATGAGCAAACAGCTCCAGTTGTCTCAGGTTTGATGGGTGTCTTCTCCAAATGGCATGTTTCAGCTCCTTCCACATATGTTCAATGGGATTCAGATCTGGGCTCATAGAAGGCCACTTTAGAATAGTCCAACGCTTTTCTCTCAGCCATTCTTGGGTGTTTTTGGCTGTGTGTTTTGGATGGTTGTCCTGTTGGAAGACCCATGACCTGCGACTGAGACCAAGCTTTCTGACACTAGGCAGCACATTTCTCTCCAGAATGCCTTGATAGTCTTCAGATTTCATCGTACCTTGCACACTTTCAAGACACCCTGTGCCAGATGCAGCAAAGCAGCCCCAAAACATTACTGAGCCTCCTCCATGTTTCACCGTAGGGACAGTGTTCTTTTCTTCGTATGCTTGGTTTTTGAGTCTATGAACATAGAGTTGATGTGCCTTACCAAAAAGCTCCAGTTTGGTCTCATCTGTCCAAAGGACATTCTCCCAGAAGCTTTGTGGCTTGTCAACATGCATTTTTGCAAATTCCAGTCTGGCTTTTTTATGAGTTTTTTTCAGCAGTGGTGTCCTCCTTGGTCGTCTCCCATGAAGTCCACTTTGGCTCAAACAACGACGAATGGTGCGATCTGACACTGATGTACCTTGGCCTTGGAGTTCACCTTTAATTTCTTTGGAGGCTGCTCTGGGCTCTTTGGATACAATTCGAACGATCCGTCTCTTCAATTTGTCATCAATTTTCCTCTTGCGGCCACATCCAGGGAGGTTGGCTACTGTCCCGTGGGTCTTGAACTTCTGAATAATATGAGCCACTGTTGTCACAGGAACTTCAAGCTGTTTAGAGATGGTCTTATAGCCTTTATCTTTAAGATGTTTGTCTATAATTTTTTTTCAGATGTCCTGGGACAATTCTCTCCTTCGCTTTCTGTTGTCCATGTTCAGTGTGGTACACACCTTTTCACCAAACAGCAGGGTGACTACTTGTCTCCCTTTAAATAGGCAGACTGACTGATTATGAGTTTGGAAACACCTGTGATGTCAATTAAATGACACACCTGAGTTAATCATGTCACTCTGGTCAAATAGTTTTCAATCTTTTATAGAGATACCATCATTTTTGTCCAGGCCTGTTTCATTAGTTTGTTTTTTAAATAATTATGTTAATCAACAATTCAAAAGTAATGGCTGTTTTTGATTATTTAATTTTCAGTAAATTTTTATTTATTGTTACTTTTGTGAGTTTCAAGTGATTTCAGTGAGAATTGTGGGTTTTTCCTTCTTTAACTGAGGGGTACCAACAATTTTGTCCACGTGTGTATATGCTGAAACCAACTGTCTGATGAAGTCGTATACGGTCACATGGAGCTGTTTTCTCGCTCTTCCTCGGGAGCTCTTAATGAAGCCACAGTGCATCTTCTGAAGGTTGTAATAGACAGCTGGTTTGCTGATTCCAAGCCAGTTAGGAGTGGCTTTTTCTCTGTGTTCTTCATTAAGCACCAAGATAGTTGTTTTCTCTCCATCTCGTGATTGTCTTCCTTTAGGCACTGTGATAATTTAGGTGGGATGATCTGATGACTTTTACACACGCAGCTTGCGGACAAAATAATGGTGGCTCAAGAAATAATTTCAACCATCAAGTGTGAATTTGATTAATTTTATGCATGTGTTGAATTATTGCGTCTTATAGAAGTTGTAATTTTTTAACCACAGTGATTAAATTCAGTGAAAGTTATCATTGTTGATGGCCTGCTGGGTAGACTTTGTAACAAAAACAGCAAGTGGTGTAATAATCATTTGCAAAGCTGTATAATTTGTATATATATCTGCAAATATATTCTAAAATAGACTTATTTTCATTTAGCCATAAGCCAGATCCATATCTACCCCTCCTTCCCACATATATCCATCTGCTTTACCTCTGCCACTCCTCCAGCTTCCCGTTGTTTTTCCTGTCTCGCCGTGGATCCACTCTGCTGTCCCTGATACACCCACCCATCCATACACAGACTCTCTCCTTAGGCGTTGACCCACAAGGGGCTTTGTGTGAATCCAGGCCACACCCAGTATAAAGGGCCCAGTTCTGTTTTGTTTGTCACAGCAGTGCTGGAGGCCTCTCTGTACCGCTAAGTCTCCACAAACACCGTTCAGCACCCAAACATGGTCCAGCTCTTTGTGCACACTGTGTGCTCTGTCAAAGGGGGATGTAATGGCTCTTTTTTTGACATCCAAACAATAAGATATGGCGACATTTAAACAAGAAAAGAAGCTGCCCCAAGTGTCAGAATGTATGTATGCTTGTGTCTGTGATGCCTTTAATCAGCCCGGTAGTACAGAGTGGGCTTTTTTCCCCGTTTCAGTACAAATTACCATCATTGACAGTGACGAATTCTGATTTTGACACGCTGGCTTTCATGCAGCGTTTTTGCCCCACGCTGTAGCAGCGAGTAGGCTTGTTTGCGACAGAGCTGGGGAAATAACAACACAACATATGGGGCTTTACGATCGAACTGTAAGCATCCAAAATACTTTCCCTTTAATGGAAAGCATGCCCCATCAAGTAGGGTGTGGGAGGCAGCATCTAAAAGGCATTAACGGCCAGGCTTCCACTGAATCCTTAATGAAGATGTGTTGAAAATAATGCATTCAGAACGGCACCAGTGTTTGAAATGATTGTTGATCAAATGGTAGAAATGGCAAACTGTGCCCTTTGACTTCCACTCTATTTAAAAATGAAACGGAATTTGTCAGCCAGATAGCTGTGTTGTTTGAATAGTTACTTCCCCATCCTTTGGGGTCATTTGGGAACGACTCCCGAAATTTCAAGTTCTCTGTTTTAATTTCCTCGAGTGTCTACTCCCATTATCAATGAAATTAAGCTATAATCCATTGTATGGTAAATTGAATAAATTGGTTTGGCTGTTTATTTAGCAGTGCACCTTATTTATGAGGTGATTGTGCCCTGTGGCAAGCACCATTTCTCAATTCAAAAAGTATTATGGTTCCTTAATTGATAAGATAAACAAGCCATTATGGGGGTTTCTTACTAAACCTTGCAAACCAAATTGAGTTTCTTTCCTCCTCTCTTTCATGTTACGCTAATCCATCTCCCCATTTTTTAATGTAGTGCATATAACAAGGCAACATGGTTATCAGGCCCTTTCAATTATGATGTGTACTCCAGGCTAAATAATTACGTGTGCTCGAAACAGACATCTATCCTGGCTGCTGGACTGAATGTTAAAGCGGAGCTGTTAAAGTTACATTATATGTACTCACAAGAGTGATGTAACTGGGGTAAAGGGGAGGGCTGGAAGAGAGCGAGGCATGAAAATCCATTAAGAAGCAGTGGGGAGAGGAAGGTGAAAGTTGCAGCTGGGAAAATGATGGGGAGGCGGGTATAAGGAGACATGTCGCCGAGGTAGATTGGCCTAATTGGCACTTTTGGCTGCCTTGTCACATACCTGCTTAATTGGCGTGCCGAGAGGTCGGTGAGAATGTAAGCAAGGGCTTAGGAGCGGGTGGCATATATGCCGGCAGATGTGTGGGAATCGAATATGTGTTTGTGTGCGTGTGTGGTGGAGGAGTATCAGAGCGCATCTTTCCGAGAACCGGAGAGACAGAGCATCAACTCATCAGCATAAAGCATTAAACATTTACACTGACCTACAAATGCTGTCAACCCCCCTTCACTCATACCCATCACTTCTCCTCCCTCGGTTTCATATCCTCTGCCTCCATCGAGCAGCTCCCCTCCACACATATACACACTCAGACACATTAAGCGCTGTTTCCTTTGGTAGATAATGAGAATCCGGCAGAGGACAACTTGAGAAATTGGTGGTTTGGATGGAGGGTAGTGGGATGGTGATGTTAAGCTAAGAGGGGTTTTATGTTTTTGGTAAGTGGCTAACCTGGCAGTCTCTTTGCGTGCTCTTTCTTTAGTCAACCACTCTACTTCTGTTTAACAAGGGGTTAGCTTTTATAATCTGCTTTTATTCCGGAGAAAAAGAAAACAGCATTTGTCAGTTCTGATATTGTGCTGTCTGCGTTTTGCAACAGTGAGAATTCTTTGAATATTTTTTGACTCTCATTAGTTTGGACTTTAAGGAAAAAATGTATTTGGAAATAATTATTAGAGCACCTGATGTTTTCTTCACAAAGTCTACACAACAGGTCTAAAACAATGATCATTTAGTTTGACTTTATTTCAAGTGGTTAAATAACTACAGCATCTTTTAAAAGGACTGAAAAAAGCCTTCTGATATTTACTCTGCCAAAGAACGCAGCGGAATTATGTAACAATCTGTCTGTCTGTTCACAGCATTACTCAAAAACGGACAAACTGATTTGGATGAAATTTTCAGGGGAGGTCAGAAATGACACAAGATGATTAGACTTCGGAAGTGATGCAGCTTATAGTCTGGATCCACAGATTTGTTAAAGATTTCTGTATCTTTGCTAGATAGCAGCATGGCGTCACTGTAACTATGACAACAAGTGAACACTACTTCAGCTGCCTGCTGATGATCACATGATTGTGATCCTACTACAAATTGAGCACTGCGGACTTATCAGTGGAAATCATTTTTACTTATCAGAAATCATACAACGACTGAGCAGCCTTGGTGGAGTACTGCGCTCCGAGTGCTTTTCTTATTCGGGATGTTGTGATCTGATCTGAAGTGTTAGGATTGGAACACATCCAGTCTTTCTTTAAATTATCAGCCTTGGCTAAACCTGAGCCCAATCCTTTGTCTACATTTGCTGTCAAACAGGTGTCATAAAGGGAGTGGACAATTTGAGACAGGACACCAGGGATGCAAATTCAAATTTTTTTCTTAATAAACGATCAGCACTGCCATCAATCATGAATTAATTGCACAAATAGAGTACAGTGGACATTGCTGACTTGCTGTTTTAGTCACAGACATGATATGGGCTGCCACTGGGATAGAGGACTTCTGTTGTAGTCAATCCTGCCTTGTCTCAGACACGTTAACTCTGGCTGCAGGCTATTATGCATCACAGAAGTCTTTGTCATGGTGGCCCATTGTGAGCTAAACCCTCACAATGTTTTCTAATTGCCAACACGGAGCTGCCCGTAATGACCGCCTCCTCAGGTTTTTGCAGTATTAAACAGTAAGAAGCTCCACTTGATGATACAACCAGGTGTTACAGCTGATCGACAAGGCATTTTCTGACATGCTTACATCCTTAGTCTTCTGACTAATTGGTAAAGATATTTTGAACTGGTTACATCATTAAAAGCAATGAATTGTTAAGCATTAGAGAATGCGGTTAAAATATCTGTAGTGTGGAACGAATTTAAATCAGAAAATTAATGCAATCCAGCCATCACTTGTAATATCTACAATGCAAGCATTTGACAAAGGTGGTAGCAACATAGCTGCGTTTAATAACAACAGAGATGCACCAGAAAATCTACACCGGAACACAGTGAGTTTACTCATGTAACTCTGTAAAGACTGAAGTGAAGCAACCCACTGGAGGAGCCTTTTAAAAGGAGGAATTGGCCATCTTTGTGCTTAATGAAGAGGGATAGAGTGACAGAGCCACTGCTGATGGTTCATTACAACCTTAAGAAGAAAACACAGTATGGTTCCACCAAGAACCGGCAAAGGCAGGAAACGGTGGTCACAATGGTCTAGTAATTATTTCCAAAGCTGTAGATGTGATATCCAGTTACTCGTGTCCTAACAAGAATAATTTGCATGATATAAAAACAGGATCGGCTTCTCCCTTACAGCCCAATTTAGCAACCTGTCCAGTGAAATGGCTGTGCATTTTACTAACAATTATTTAAAAGCAATGATACAAACGTATCAGCAGCTGTATTTCCAAAGTTTCAAGATCATTGCCTTCAAAAGTTTTAACTTCTTACATCACAATTTAATGCAGAAAGCAGTCCATAAAGAGGCAGCAGCTGTAGCTTTTACTCATGCAGCTCTGTGGTTTTTAAGGAAACAAATGCGAGAGATTCGGACTGTTTGTCATGATCGACTGCAGATGTCTTTTTGCAGCCAGTGCACTCCGCTGTGGAAATGGTTTGGGCGCTGATAGAGGGAAGAAAAAAACAACATGGATAAAAAGGGGAAATGAGAGTCTCCCTTGGTCTGGCTCTCTTGTTCTCTTTCTTTCTCGGTCTATCGGTGGTCTGTAATAGACGTGATGGAAATTGATTTCCAGGTGAATTATTTTGTCTGCCCCTCAGTCTCAGGGAGATAATAATCCTTCCCCTTCCCCCTCTTGGAGAAGCCCGTGTGACTTTCAGCTTGTCCGCTGCTGTCTATCTTCCAAGAAGGGCTGCTTTAATTGTCCATTTCAATATTCTGGACAGTTTCCGTGACTCTTTCACCTCAAGCCTTCCCTCTCTGCATTGAGAACTGCCTGTCTATTAGCTAGCTGATTGGCTGATCGATAGAATGAAGTGTGATCTGAGGAAACAGCAAAGCACAAATCATTAGAGATAAAGAACATTTTTACCCATCTAAACCCCGAAACTCGCTGGCTGCTTTAAAAGATATGTTATCTTTAAAAAAAATTGCCAAAATGACACCATTTACCAGAACCAGTAATGGTAAAAACAGAAAGAATGGTCAAGAAGGAAGTGATATTCCCTCTGAAAGCATCACCAAATCTTAGCTCATAAATCGGTATTTCAGTGTCTTTATTCTACATGTCCAATTTAAAAAATCAAAAGTAAATCATTTAGAAAAACCAAATTCTGTAAAAAAAACAAAATAATACCTTCTTGATGCGCCCATGTGGCTTTAAGTAAATTAGTTGTGACAGTCACTTGACAGAAACTCCAGAACTTTTGGGCAGTACTGGACTGAACAGCAGGCTGTGTTTACACTGAGCAGATAGAAGACAGGTATGGAAATAACTAAAAAAAAAACATAAGCAGCAATAAATAAATAAATAAACAAGCAAAGCAGTCAGAGAGCGCATCCACCAAGGCTGATCAGTGGTTGTATGATTTCTGACAGATAAATCCTAATAAGTCCACAGCAGTGGATTTGTAGTAGGATCACAGTCATGTGATCCTCAGCAGGCAGCTGATGTAGTGTTCACTTTTTGTCATAGTTACAGTGACATCATGCCGCTATCTGGCAATGATACAGAAGGGTCATTCCAGATGAAATGACCAGATATTCCTTGAGGGTGTTGCTGAACCATCTTCAAATTAGTCCTAAATTTGCATTCCATTAGATAGTCACTAAAGTACTTTCTATGCAAAATTGTAGGCCTGTAGCTCAAATAGTTTCTGAGTTGTGGGGGTCTGAAATTTTCAGAATTTGGGCTATAAAAACCTCGCCAGCATTTTTTTCATCTTTAAGTGGTTATTTCTCAGCCTCTAGACATACCACAGAGCTGTGAGTTGGTAAACAAGGCCTCTGCATGTAGCTAGTGCCCCACAAACATCCCCAGGTGTTTCCCTACACTCTGCAGGCCATGGGGGCTTGCTAAAAATGCTTCAAATGAAGAGATACCTACTCACGAGTGGGGTTTGGGACCTTAAAAGTACTAGAAATACTGCACAGAAGTGTTCTAACACCCCATGGGTTCCATTCTACACAAACTTGTGTGATAACTTAGCAAACTGGAGCTTTCTAGGTACCTCAGTTTGGAAAATATGAGCTCCCAAAGTTGGACGAGATTTTTAATTGGCTATTTTTGGTGGCAAAAATCTCAGTGTGGGACAGGTACCAGAGACCCCAAATTTTTCTACACGACAGTTCCATCTGTCTTCTATCACTGTACAAAAAAGCAGCAGGGTTATATTTGGAGTTACTGAGATATTCTTACTCAAAATGGCATGGGTGATGTCAAAATTGTTTTTTGCTTTTCAGTACTTTAAATTGGGATACAAGTATTAGCAGTCATTCCAATGTTAGTATGATGTATGTTTTGTTCTTTTCGAAATGTTAGTTGTTAAAGGTGACTACCTTCAAAAAGTGTAATGGTATAACTTAGGTATACCTAAGTTATAACTTAGGTATAGGTTCTTTTGCTTGTAACATGGCAGTGTACAATTAAATTTAACATGTTTAATCCCACTGCACTGATACTGTAAAATACAACATTATTGTTATTTTTAAATTAATCAACCATGAACTACTACAGAGCTCCCTGAATTCAAGTTAGTACATGTAATTAGTATGTGTATGTTAGAATTACATGTATGCATTGCAAATGGGTGTCAACATGTCATTACACTTTTTGAAGGTAGTCACCTTTAACAACTAACATTTTAAAAAGAACAAAACATACATAATACTACCATTGGAATGACTACTAATACTTGTATCCCAATTTAAAGTACTGAAAAGCAAAAAACAATTTTGACATCACCCATGCCATTTTGAGTAAGAATATCTCAGTAACTCCAAATATAACCCTGCTGCTTTTTTGTACAGTGATAGAAGACACATGGAACTGTCATGTAGAAAAATTTGGGGTCTCTGGTACCTGTCCCACACTGAGATTTTTGCCACCAAAAATAGCCAATTAAAAATCTCGTCCAACTTTGGGAGCTCATATTTTCCAAACTGAGGTACCTAGAAAGCTCCAGTTTGCTAAGTTATCACACAAGTTTGTGTAGAATGGAACCCATGGGGTGTTAGAACACTTCTGTGCAGTATTTCTAGTACTTTTAAGGTCCCAAACCCCACTCGTGAGTAGGTATCTCTTCATTTGAAGCATTTTTAGCAAGCCCCCATGGCCTGCAGAGTGTAGGGAAACACCTGGGGATGTTTGTGGGGCACTAGCTACATGCAGAGGCCTTGTTTACCAACTCACAGCTCTGTGGTATGTCTAGAGGCTGAGAAATAACCACTTAAAGATGAAAAAAATGCTGGCGAGGTTTTTATAGCCCAAATTCTGAAAATTTCAGATCCCCACAACTCAGAAACTATTTGAGCTACAGGCCTACAATTTTGCATAGAAAGTACTTTAGTGACTATCTAATGGAATGCAAATTTAGGACTAATTTGAAGATGGTTCAGCAACCACTATCTGGTGAAACCACACGGAATGACCCAGAAATCTTTAACAAATCTGTGGATCCAGACTATAAGCTGCATCACTGTCAAAGTCTAATCAGGTTGTCCTTGTGTCATTTTTGACCTTCCCTGAAAATTTCTTCCAGATCTGTTTGTCGGTTTTGAGTAATGTTGCTAGCAGACAGACCGACATAGGCCACTGGTCAATTTTTGCAAAATAAATGATAAAACTCTACTTCAGATTTCTTTTTATGTTTTATTACATTATAATTGTGACATACTCCCAAAAAAACACAAAAGGCTCTCACTGCTTTCAGCCATGGTTGTGCTGTATCCATAGAGGTGAAGAACTTTATGTTGCTGTGAAAATATTGCTGTGTTGCTTTATGTGGCTTACAGAGAGTAAACAGAGGGGAAAAAAATCCTTGTGGTTCACAGTGTTAAAGGGCTTGAGCCAAAATCATTTCTGGCTTTCCCTCAGCAGCAGTCTTGGTCCTTTCAACTACAAGCAAACAAAAAAGAGAAATCTCTTTGGTTATCTCCTGTAGCCTCCTAAGATGCGAGCTTTGGTTGGGCTTGCAACCATTAAACCATTGAATATAATTTGTTTGAATTAAATTAATGATATTAACAATACACTCTTTTTTAAAATAGAAAATGTGGATACCAGGTCTTAGGAGGTCAAAAACGTATCCATCTGGTTAAATGCCAACATGATTATTGCCTTTTTTCTTCTTCTTGAGGGGACCTGCTGCTAGAAAACATTGTGTTCAGCCCTGTGAGTAGGGCTTTATCATCACCTCTGTTTTCCTCAGCCTTGATCAGTCCTCGGGGCCATTTGCATTGTTTCTTCTTCACAGAGCCGAAGCAAAAGCTAAAAGGCGACAGTGTGCTTTATCGACAGCAGAGGCAGAGGTGGTCGATGAGTCAACATTATTGACCTGGGGATATGGGACTGAGCAAAGATAAACTCTGCTGAACGGATGATCAAGCTTACTCTAAGTTATGTCTTGCATCATCAGCTATTTGGGGGTTTGAAGCCAAATCCTGCTTTGAGCCAAGGTCAGACATCTGGACTTTTCAGGCTCTATTGTATTGGACTTAAATAGCTCAGTATATTTCATTGTACACGGTGTATAGTAAGACATGGCGATTCAAACAGATTCCCTCAGACTATCCAGCTTGCAAAAATACACTTATTTGCAACATTTGGGTGAAACATCTATCGGACAAATGGCTTGTTACAAAGAGAAGCCGTCTTAGCATAGGGAGTGGCATGAATCCCAAGCATTGCTCTACTGAATGACAACTTTCAAGAAGTTAGAAAAGTAGCACTTCCTATGCAATAACAACCATTAATGTACCTCCACAGTATTCACATTCATTGGATAAGTCACATGAAGTAAATTATTAAGGTCAATATGGATTCCAAAAAAATACACACACATTTATAGATAAACCTGCAGGGGCACATTTACATGGTAAGTGGTGCCTGTCGACTTCAGGCATCCACTGTATGCATTAAGCATAGCTAATTTACATACTATACAGAATGTTTTACTTTTTGTATGTTTTTGGTGATTATCATTCAGCAGTGATGCTGGGAGCACATGGGAATGTGTTTGGTTGCAGAATTACTGCCACATCTTACTTAGCTTTGTTGACACTTGAACTTGTTTTATGGCTCTTCTCCAGGTTGTTTTCTCCTCACTAGATCCTTCCTTGTGTTGTATCTACTCTCAGGTGTACGTCGTTTTGGATAAACGCGTCTGCTAAATGAAATCGTAGAATTGTAAACCATTTTCTTGATGAAGTTTTGGCACCAAAAAGTGGCCAATAACTGTATTTTTGCATTTGCATGCACATTATACAATCTAATCTGCTGTGTTTTTTGACATGCTTGTTCCACTCTGATGACCTTGTCTCATGAAAAGATGTGATCTATACAAAGACCTGACACGTAGGGTTTTGGATGGTTTCTCACTAGTTCCTTGTTTTGAACTGATTATTAACAACATTTTATCATGCAGCCAGTACTTAGGCAGTTTTAGATTGAACTGCTAATGCAAAGCTATATGAATCCTTAGTTGACGGTCAGTCCAGCACATTTCTTACTCACGTGTTTTCCACAGGGAGCAGTGGCTTGGTGGTTGGCACGAAGATCTCCGGTTCACGTTCGTTCTTCCCGGAATCTTTCTACATGGAGTTTGCATGTTCTCCCTGTGCATGTGTGGGCTTTCTGTGGGTACTCTGGCTTCCTCCCACAATCCAAAAACATGTTGAGGTTAATTGGTAGCTCTAAATTGTCCGAATGTGTAAGTGTGATTGTTTGTCTGTACACGTATCCCTGTGATAGACTGGTGACCTGTCCAGGATGTCCACTGCCTTCACCCTAAGTCAGCTGGGATGGGCTCCAGACTCATATTCATCTGAGCTAGCATCACAGTTCTTTTTGTTTTCTTGCCACCAAAGTCCTGGAGAAATATTAACCCGTTGCGCTTCAGTGTCCCTCCCGCGGTACACTTTGAGATCTGCGTAAGCAATTTGCTAAATGTCTGAAACTGCAAACGCGATTATACAAACACTATACACCGATGGAAAGCTTAGATTCTCATGAATCCGCCGGTATAAACCACTTTCAGATGCGATTACCACAGCGGGTAATATAAACACATTTGTCCGACAAACAACGAATATCCATCCATCCGTTCTCTGTACACGGCTTCAACGTACACAGCGCGACTCACATTTCCGGGTTCATTATTACACCCAGACGAAAATATTCCACAAAAAACGGCCGTAATCCAACTTTGGACATCCAGACAAAACAAGCAAGTAAAATATTTTGTCCAAAACATGTCTTGAAGTCGGTTTATAATCCACGAATAGATCGTTTTCAAGGAAATGCACCTCGCGATGCGCGTCCAATATTCCCTGTATTTCTTGTCATATTTTTATTTACAAATAGAATATTAGCAATTTTTTGTACTGAAAATGGCTGGAATTGACTGCAGCTTAAAGGGCTAATATTTCCGCCTAGGGAAAACATAGCTGTGGAAGAAAAGAAAAGTCATTCAGGGTAAAGGTCAGCAAACTACATGGCAGCTAAGCATCGGGCTGACAGCTGCACCAGGTTTCATGTTTTATAATGAAACATTGATTTAAGTTAAATTTTAATGTTCTGCATGATAAATGTTAATCAATACAACTAAATCGAGGTTTTTATTTTTTTATCATCAGTTATTGCCGCGTGAATCAGTAATCATTAGTGTTAGCAGAGGGAAAGGGATGAAGCTTTGAACAGCTTCGATTCATTCAATAATTATTTACCAACCAAACGTGAAAATGTACTGAAAATACATTATGAAGAAAGGAGCCTTTCTGCATGCTTTCACTTCCTTTGTACTTCCACCTGTATGCTAGCATATCACCTCAGGGTTGCATGTTGACTGGTGATTTGGTACTTAGACTTTGAGCCAGAGCTCGTCCAGCTGCGTTTCGCTTCCTGGGCCTCGTCCAGGCTTTGGAGCCAGCCGGCCAAGCAGGCAGGCAAGCAAGCTGTCTTAACCCAGCAAGAAGCACTCCCCTGGGGACTATCTCACTAGAAATTCCCTCCCTCCCAATCTTAACCACGGACAAGCTGAGGAGCCTGACACTAACCCTCGGACCTGCCAGCACAGCACGCACCGTCGTACCGATGTAGAATCACATGTGCACACATCAGCCTGCACACAATGCTCTCCTCTGCAGACAGCGGGGTCTTCAGGGTTACACTGCTCAATTTCTCTCCCTCTTTTCCCACTCTGGTTCTTCCTCTATCTTGGCAGGAGCTGCTCACACCTCTCCCACCAGCCATTACCCTCTCGCTGTCTCGCTCCTCGCTGTCATTCCAACTCCCCTGTGTTTTTTTCTTTCTCTCTGTTCATTCACCCTTTTCACGCTCCTAACATCTAATCCCTACTTTTTACTCGCTTGCACCTGAATCTTTTGAGTCCATCTCTCTCTATTTCTGTTCCTACACCTACCTCTTGCTATCTGCACGGCTTGCTATCTTCAGGTCTTGTACCCCCGTTGAGGCAGTCGGTCTATTCTACCAGTCTGGCCTGCTCTAACCTCCTCCCCCATCTCGTGCTCACTCTGCGTCTACCACTCTGCTCTTTAAACTCAGCACTAATTTGCCTCCTCCTCCTTGGAGCTCGGCACTGGCTCCAGCTTCTTTTCCCCTGAGATGTGTGTGTGTGAGAGAGAGCAAGTGTGAGACAGTGTGTGTAAGGAGAAGTTGGATTGTATGTGCCTGTCTGCGATAGAAAGTGTGCATAGTTGAGATCAGCTTAGGTGTGTGGGTACATGTGTATGTTTCAGAAAAGGACAAAAAGGGTGAAATCAGTACAGTTGGAGTTGATGTGTGTGCTTTTTTGTGTGTGGCTGTACCCTCACATGTTTAACCGTCACGCCTACCACACACACACACACACTGCCCCTCCATTTCCCTGAGGGCAACTCACCAGATAGCAAATCATTTATCATACGGTAATGGCTCTGATGATCTCTCTCTCTCTCTCCCCATCTTTCCACTTAAGGGGTTTGCCCCAGATTCTCAATCACAGCACTGCTATACTGTCCCTCACACACATGTGCATGCTAATTGTGTATGCACATGTTGAAATCATCTTGAAGCTGTTCAAGGCACGATTCCTACCAAAAAACACACCTGTCTAATCAGCCCCAATCAGACATTCATGCTTCCAAACAAGCATCATTTGCAAAAGTGAAAGACTGCTTCACACTGGTAATGCACTGCGGTGATAAATTGCAGTTATGAAATGATTAGTTATTTGAAAGGGAAAAAAATCAACAATTTTGATATTCAGTCATCTACATCAAGCATGGAAGTTCTATCTTGGAAAGAGTAGTTTGACAACATCATTTTTGATGTTGTCTTCTCGCCTGAATACCACAAGATGAGATCATCATCGGATCAAAACCGGAAGATTTGTCTGTGAGGTCAAAAAAGAGAGATGACGTTGTCCAATCCTTAAAGTCAATAATCAAATAACTATGACACATACTACCATAATAATAATCATATTTCTATGTTCTGTTTATGTGATGACAGCCAGCCGTTTGGCTAACTTTGTGCTGCCAAAGGTTGCCAAAATCCAACTGGCAACGCCTATAAAATTTAGCAATCAGTATGTTTCAGATCATTTGTGTAGCCCCTGAACCCCAAGCAGTTTTTTTTGCTTTTAGAGTTATGTGATGATCGGCATTGGTTTGTCTGTCTGTTAGCAACATTACTCAAAAACAGACTAACAGATTTGCATGAAATTTTCAGGGAAGCTCATAAATGATACAAGAACCAAGAGATTAGATTGGCGTGAAAAGACCTGAGTTGTTGAAGATTTATGTATCATTGTGAGATAGAGACACAGTGCCACTGTAACTATGACAACAAGTAAACACTACACCAGCTGCCTGCTGATGATCACATGATGCTACTTCAAATCCACTTCTGCAGACTTATTTGGACTTATCTGTCGGAAATGACACAAGGAACAATTGATTAAACTGTGGGGGTGTTTCCAAGTGCCATCAATTCCATCTGCTTGCTACATATTTAAGGTCACACGATTCGGTACATAACGTACTCACGCATAACACAGGCTGTGCTCAGCGCAAGGTCATTTTGTTTGTGGGTACATCTATATGAAATGGCCACATTCATTGGTGAACTGATTTCTGCCAAGAGTTTTTTCAAGATTTCAGTTGTTGGAAATGATACAACAGCTGAGCAGCCTTGGCTTTGTACTGCGCTCTCTGAGTGCTTTTCTTGTTTGCTTCTGTCACATTTTACTCACTGTGGGCTTGATTTTCAATGTAATATAAAGTCCAGAACTCAGCTGTAACATTTATAATGCCATGAATCATAAAAAAGAACAACACACATCTTTATATCAGCTCTGTAAAAGCACAGCCTGCAGCTAAGCCCAGTTCACCCACAAAGTGCATGAATTTTTGTCACATAATCTGTTGGCTGCAGGTGAGTCAGCCATGGCGTCATGCTCAATTATACCTTTTTGCTAAATCTGCTGAATGCAAACAGTTCATTTTGCACCTTTTTAAAGAATGATTTTGATGAAATATGATAATAAGCTTAGATTTGGTTGAAAGGGCACCTCCCAACAGTCCTTCAACAACTCTAAGTTGAAAATCTTTGAGGTTCAAAGGGTCAATTGGTCCAAAATGTAAAAATGTAACAAGTTATGGTTTCAGAGAGGGTTATGTGTGTGACTGTTTCTTGGCTTAGTGCTGTGACTTTCTGAAATCTTCCCTGGTTGCCTGGCAACCTCACAATGTCAGTAAGAGTGCAGCTTCATATGTACTGTACAAACATGAAAGTTTAGTTATCTTCTAATTCAAGTCATGAGAGTGGCTGAATAAGCCCTACCAATTTACCTGCTTTATATCGTCTTAAACTGAGTATCTTTTATCAAACAAATCAGAGTAAATATGTCACCTTAAGCTCTGAGAAATAAATTCTGTTATGGTTTAACGTTTTATGCCATTTTGCAGATTATTTGCTCAACTGAATAATCAAAATGAAAGATAATCATCAAATTAGCGGATAACTACCTGTCAGCTGCAGCCTGCTGAAATGTAAATGTATAAGTCTTAATATTAAAACAACTGAAAGTGCTGCTCTTTTGGCATGTTTCCTACAAAAGACCCATTTGCCTTCTGTTTTTATTGCTTGATATTGGGCACAACTTTCTGGGGAATAACACTCAGTTGTAAGAACTGAACTGATGTGTAATTAGCATTAGCATTAATAGCCACCAACACTTAACAAAGAAGAGAACAACAGACAATAAAGAGGAAAAGGGCATCACTGCTAGCATCACTGCAATCTTCAAAATTGAAAGAGAAAAGAAAGAAAAGTAATTCAGAGATCACAAGTGGAGTGAAATAATGTCCACAAAACGGCAACGAGCGAGCCCTCCATCTTAAGAAAGCTAGATCCTTATTTTCCTTCTTGTCCCTTACCCATTACAGCACTGCTATGGTGCTATGATGTAAAGTTTCACGCCTTTTGGTGTGAAGCTTTGCATACTGGCCTGATTGGTAAACATGAAGTGCCATATACAGATTCTTAATCCTTCAAAACAGTTTAATCTGTCTGACATTTTGGGGACACCAATTAGTAATAATTGCATTCTGCTGCTTAAAAACATCATGAATATGGACGTATTGTGAATATCTTTATTCATAGCATTTGAAGTTTTGAGACTGTAAGCACAAAATTCTTTTTTAGCTCTCTTGCTTGTTGTATTAGTCATGAGGGATGAGCCCAGACACACAGAGCTGCTCTTTCTTATACCACAGCTGCTTTAATTTTCATTTCTAGTGGCAGTGTTGGGCCTGTATTTCTTTCTAGCCAGAATGTAAAATATTTAACTTGATAAAACTTGCCAGCATCTAAACATCTGCCCACTTGTCCAGGTATAATCAGCCAGCCCATGTTAGAAGGAACTGTAGCCAAGTGGAGCTCCACGGCAAGCAACGACAGCATGGGTCTCATGACAGCCAATAAGGCGAGCTATTGAGTGCCTGGTTCATTTGTTGCTGTGGAGAAGTGAGACATCCAATCTGCCCTCAGGTCCCCAGGGAGTCACTGGGCCTGCAAGGGCTCATAAGGGTCAGATGGTAAAGATCTGGATTTGATCAAGAGGTGGAGTTGTTGTAGCTGGAAACCTGAGCGGCGGACTGGGACTAAGGATGGAGAAACAGAGAAATGGAAAGAAACTCAAGACTGGTGAAATGTCCCTCTACTTTGGATGCAGGCAGTGTTGTGTCCTGGCCCGTGCTTTGCCAGTGAAGAAATTGCCAGTATGTTATCATTCAAGAAATGTAGTGGCATGCGGAGCATATAAGGGAGAGGTAAAACCGACAGAATGCAAATGGCTTGCAGGTGTTGGAATGGCAATGAAATGAGAGGCAGATGAGGCGTTTCTGCTCATCTTATGGAAATACAGTGACAGAAGTGACCCAAATTGTCTAAAGCACTGCTGCAAATTGCTGCGAGTGAAACCTTGCCTTGTTTGTCTTCTTCTTTCTCTCACTGTATCCGAGTCTCTGTTCCTTCTCCCTCTTTTGCTGCCAATCTTTTTTCTCTCCTTTATCCTTCCTTACTTCCCCCTGTCACTGGAACGGTTTTCAAAATGAAATCTCACAAAACACCATTTTTCAGACCACGGCGTGGTGTTTTCTGCATACAAGGTGTTACCGTAGCAACAGGGCCATAATTCATCCCCCTGCTGTCACGTGCAGATCATGTTGCATGAATTTGGCATGACATGCGGGACCTGGGATATCATTTATGCTCTCTGTACCTGTGCTAGTGGACTGACGCAATTGTTTGGGACTTTACCTTGTGCTTCAAAGGGACTGGTAGTTTGTTTTCTGATGGTGGACAGTAGCGAAAGGTCTGCAGGGTGTTGGGTGCACATCGTAGGTGGGTGATTGACAGCGTGACAGCTAGGTACTAAATGTGTTGATTCTGCAGAGATGTGAATTCTCCCAGTAACGCCTGCGCGTCTCCACCAAATCCCATTTTCCAAAGCTACAAACTCGCTCCGCATTACTCTTCTCAAGGATGAGAGCGGCTTGCCTTGACCCCGTGTCCAGACCTCGTTGTTTACCTCGCAGATTAATATGCGCCTGAGGATGCCGCTGGTGCCGCCGGCTTCTAAATGTCTCTTTTGGTCCATCGGCATGGTTTTTGCTGCCGTTGTTCCTCTTCATTTACCTCGTTTATCAGTTTGTTATCCACATGAATAATGGATGAGGCTGCTTGTTGCCTCGGCGACACGCCAAGCTCATCATTGTCATGCGTTCGCTCACAAAAACCAGGTCCACTGCACTCCTCTGACTCCATCCCCACCACTTCTGGTTGACAGACGAGTTGACATATAAGCACACACTGTTCCCGCTGCAATTGAGTCTTGGCTGTTGTGAACAAACTGATGAAGAGGAAGAGGGAAGGCCAAGAGAGTAGGAACCAGTACACACATACAATGTTTTTTAATAGTACCTTCTATCCTGTATGAATGAGATTGTATAGCTTGTTTAACTGAAATGTCCTTCGACCGCACAGCCCATCCATCTACCACTCCATCCATTGTCCATACACCTGCTTGTGGTTACTCAAGGGCATATCGAAGCTTTAAGCTGTGCTTTGGGCTGAAGGCATGAAAACTCTATATACTAGTTGCACACTCACAGACAAATGCATTTTTCCGATGGTCATCTGTGTGTCTCCAGCAAACAAAAGCTTTGGACAATGGCAGGATACCAGAGCATCCAGAGAAATGTACTAGCAAAAACTCAAACGTAACATTGTAAAGATTCCACAGGAAACTGGTGATTGAGATCTTTGATTGCTGTATGAATGGTCAGTCCCCCTGTTTAAACACAGAGTCCAGACTTTAGACCAACACAAGCTTGGATTCATGAAGTGTATTTAGGACCAGCTTTTCTCTTAGAGGAACCGTGGAACCTCCACCTTTATTGACACAAGATAGAATTGAAGCTACTCACAAGAGACGATTGAGAGCCTTCTGCTGTGAGCCACCATTAGAAAGAATGACACTTTATTGATCCCTGAAGAAATTCTCTATTCTTTGTCTCCTTAGAGATGGAGGTCAGAAGTCAGGCGCAGCCACATGACAGCTTTCAGGACCTGAATGCATTCTACAGTTTGCTCAAGGATTCTTGAGCACGCTGTTTCTTGGAACGGGTGCTTTGTTTTTCCTGCTAATCACAGTCTAGACAAGCAAGGCACACCACTTCTTGGTTGTAAACAAGAGGTGGCAGAATTCAGGCGAACTATTGACATGTGCCTCACATTTTCATTTAGGTGTGCCAGCATGTATTGTAGGAGCACACAAACTTTTCACCATGCCTTTATGGCAGAAGATGACACCTTTAAAAACAGTATTTTTCATGCAACTTCTCACACCCGATGTCAGTTTCTTAACTTATGTAAATAGATATAAACAAGAATCAATGTTTTACATTTGACCAATTCCTTTTCACAAGGGTGATACGGGACTTGAAGTTTATAAAAGTAGCTCTTCTTTGGCTGTATTGTAAGAAGTGTTCATTTCTTGCTTCTTACTTCGGTTTACTGCTGTCTGGTGCTGAAACTTGGCAGGAAAGGGGAGCACTGTTGGCAATAAATTGGTCAGGTGTGGAAGATGTCGGTATTTCAGACTAACTAAAGTTGAAACCAAGTGATTTTCTCTACCCAGGTGGCTGCCAAGAGGCACACACATACACATACACGCACACATTTGTTAGATATTTGGTCGCAAGTGTGACCAACATCTCAGTTTGGAGGCCACATACGGCCCAAATTAATCTCAAGTGGGTCAAACCTGTAAAATCACAGCATAATAACCTATAAGTGATGGCACCCCAACTATTTCTCTTTAGTGCAAAAAAAGTAAATTCTGAAAATGTTCGGTTAATAACCTACCTTTTTGCAAAACATTTTGAACAACCTGAAATTTCTTGAGAAAAAGAAGTTCAATTCCACTACTATTATGCCTCAGTTTATCATTTACACATTACAACTGACAGATCACAGAGTATCTGCAAAGACACCAAACATTCAGTTGCAGGTATCTGGAACTGAGCAATCGAGTATTTTACTTTATGATCAAAAAACCTGTCAAGATCTACTAATTAATTTTAATTTACATTCATTTCCACATTTTTGTAGTAATCCTAAGCACCACACCACACAAACTAAAGTGGGAACTATAAAGAAAGAAGCTTCTGTTACCCCCTGCCTTGTAAATGTGTTGCATTTATACATAAAAAATACACAAAAGCTGTGGCACTAGACAGTGGACAAATTTAGAAAAGCTGTTACTTGTTGTTGTTACTTGTTGAAAAATTGCAGTTAGTGTCGTCACTATAATTTTTACACTTTGCAAAGTCACGGCCGTGTGTTTGACACCCCTGCTCTGTACTGTCCTGTGCATTACAATGTGCAGCAATCATTCTGTATGTGGCTGAAGTCAAAAGCTTGAGCTTCAGAATGCAGTTATACTTTTTCGAAGTTTGTTTTTTTTGTTGATTTTTAATTTTTTATATAGTCAGCTACAGGCACTGCACGCCCACAAAGTAAAGGGAATAGAGCTCACAAACTCGAGTGCTGGCTCTCGGCAGGCTTCCAGAAGTTGTCCCATCAGAATGAAGTGGACTTAAAGAAACAGGAGCTAAAATGGCTTTCTAAACTGTGAATCATGCAAGCTACTCTTCTCCAGTCCCAGAATTAAAATTCAGAGCTGGGAATGAGCATAATAGGTTGTCTTTAAACTTTTTTTTTGAAGAAGGAATTATAAAACATTCATTGAACCATCCAGTTTCTACCCGTTTGTTCTTCTTGCTGCAAATATTTAGCCATCCATTTATTCTAACCCTCCAGCACCTTGTGGCATTTGAAGGAAGAGATGTATCCGTCTGTCTCTACATTTTTTCTCTGTCAAGCATGAGAATGCCAAGACATTGTGCTTATCTTGTATGAATGTGTGTGTGTTTGAGAGTCTTAAGTTGTGTGCTGGAGAGGATGCAGCATAAGCCCTGTGGTTGACAGACAACAACTGTCAGGGTTATAGCAGGACATATTGTCGACTGTCAGGCAGGCTGAGGAATCAGAAGATGGTTCTTTATTGGTTACTCTGCCATTTGTGGTGGGTAATGGCATTCTTTCCTGGCTTTGGTTTCCTTCTTACTACAAACCATCGGTGGCAGCACTGACCTTGTTAACCCTTGAGGTCAGGATGCAGATGTGTCGGTCTTTATAAAAGCAGGAGAGTTCATTTTACTTTTCCTGCACCAGCAGGAGGTTGACAATTGTAGTGGTCATGAAGGCTGGCATCCTTGTTGTCTCAACACTGACTCTTACTTTGATGTTTAAATTAGAGCTGCAACTTCTTCATGTAGGTGATGTTTGACATTATTTGGAGGTAAGGTCTGAGTTTTGGTACTTACACCCGAAGCACTTATTTTATATTTTACTTTGAGAAATGTGAATATACACTACTTTCTAATCATCAATTAGCCTTTCAGCAAGATTAGCTAACACAGTGTAGCATTAGAAGGAAGCAAAATCGCGCTTGTCCAGTTCCTCAAAAAGACTTACATCAAGGTGATAAAGTCTTCTGCAAGCTGTAGAATTAGGCTGGCTTAATCCAACCCAAATCACCATCTCTCCCTGAACCTAGTCGAAATGCTTTTGTGCTTAAACCTGACCAAATGTTAACCAGAGACTATTTACAAATGAAAAAATCGTGATTTTTAACAGTTTTGGAAGGCGCAGACAAATGATGTTGTCTTCTCAAAGGGGTGTCTGATCCAAATTGTTGTTCATCAATTATCAACACATTTTTTGAACTGGCTCATGAACCAACTGATAAGAACAACAGTCAATCAAATTCTTTGCTTGTATACACATTTAAATCTATCCCCTGCCCAATTCATCTACATCTGCCGGTTGTGCAAATGGTTTTTATATCATCTTGTCAATTTTTAATGGCTCAGTCTTATTTCATTCCCATCCAGTTGCTACTACTTATGTACATTCACTCCTGAACTCTTTCTGTTTTAGGTTGACCAGAATGAAACCCTCCAAACTCAGGGTGCATTGTAATACCTAGTGCTAAGCAGGTCATTTATTTTTTGCCTGACCGTGATTGCAGCCTGAAAACGGCTATTTCGTCATTGCGGCACCACATTTTCATTAGGCTTCTACTTCCAGCTCACAGCCTTGTCTGACTGCTCTCTTATCAAAAGAAGCAAGAATTATTTACTGGGAGGGGAAAAAAGGGAATAGCACAGAATCTGTCTTGTTTGAGAGAATAACTTGAGCACATGCTGTCTGATTAGGCGTATAAATAATTTATAGTCATTTCATTTAGGAGCCGCGTCGCAACAAAAGGGTATTGCTCGGCGATTAATATTCCCCCTCTGCCCTCCATCTGAGAAGATCCAGTTCGACATGCAGCCAGCAGCCAGTGAGGGAGAGAAAAGGAAAAAGAAATAAAAAGAACAGAGAAACAGAGAGCGTTTTTTTCTGTACCTCAAATGCAAATGAAAGGGTCCCAGCATATAATAGCACATCACTGTCACCTCGGAAGCCAGAAAGACAATCAGGTAAGTCTCCTCATGTACAGTATGTGTATGTCAGTGATGTGTTCTGAAACACCGTGGTATAGTTTAATAAAGGTAAAGAGCACACTTATTATGAAATCAGAAAGAGCAGGATTGCTGGTGTGGAAGACGAGGCATTTTGCAGCACAGTAGAACATAAGGCCTTTGATGGAGCTGGAATCTAAAGTAGAATATTTCTAGTTCAAGTCAATGCGCATAATGGCAATGTTCTGCTTCAGACATGCAGCTCATTAACTGAAGCTTCTATGCTATAAGAAATGCTAAAAAATAAAATCACATTTTGGGAGCCGCAACATATCTCCATGGTCTTAAGCTTTAAAATTTAGCTTCCTTGTCTGACTTTTTCTGAATTGGTTTTAACTTTCTAAATGGAGATGATCAGGCTTCCCACACATTATTTTATGACCACCTTTATGTTTGCTTGTGACAGTGGCACATGGCTGATGTCGTTTTTGATCTGTGCCAGTGTAATACTTGAGATGTGGTACAGAAGTGTATGCAGGTTCAGACGGCTGCACAATTTTGGAAAAAAAAAGACATTTTGATCTGTTGTATTTGTGCGATATATTTTGGGAAGCAGAATACAGATATTTCCACCAGATTCCTTCTAGAATGATTGGGGTGCCTTTGTAGAGGAGTACATCACATAAAATAGAAAACAATTTAAAAAAAGCTGAAAATGACTTTACTTTTTTTTTTGAGTTTTTATGGTGTACATTGAAAAAAGAAATCAGTGCCTTTTGCTTTGGAGGCATTTAGATCTGGTTTTATACTCGTCGCACTGAGCTTTGTGATGATGATTTAAATGATCAAACTAATTAGTCGTGTTGCCTCACAAACATGCTGACAGAGTGCCTGTTTTTGGTCATCATCTTCCTTTCTGTCATTTTCACATTTACATAAACAAATCACTGCTTTTACTTACATTTCGTGCTCCTTCTGCTCATCAAAATTAAACTTAAAATGAGTTTTTTCTTCACCTAAATTCAGTGCATCTCCTAGTGGTACAATATTAAAAAATCTACCAAAAACTCCCCACTTGCTGAACATCTGGTTACTGCCAGACACCACACTTTACACTGTTACCTGAACACCACACGTGCAGGCCACAGGAAACAACAGTTGGGAACCTGTGCATGTAGAAACCTTCAGTTTCCACTCAGTTACTGCAAAGCAGCAGCTCAGACAGGTGTGTCATCAAAAAGGACTTTGAAAAAAATTAAATGAGTCATTCTAATGTCAGATTTACCCAATTTGAAACCAATGGAATTTTATTTGAATATTCTGTTTTCTATGAGCAGAGAATTTTAAGCATTAATGTGCTGCCTATTTCATTCATTTTTTGTGAGAAGCCAAAATCGTGATCATGATTAATAGTCCAGTGATTTTGCAGCCCTGCAGCTAACTTTGCATTCATTCATGCAACCAGGTGTTCCTATTTAGTGTTTTGCATCTGTTTCCCACTGATTTTTCTGTGTGCATGTGGAGCGTGCATATTAATGAACTCTGCATCTTTTGAAATAAGTTTGTTTTTAAAACTCCATGTATCTCAGAACCCTTGAGTCAGAATAAATGTTCTGTCGAGACGGTCTACCAGACAGACTTGTGGATTAGACATGGAAAATGAGTACCATGCAAATTTCCTTTTTGTAGAAATTAACAGAAGAGTTGTAGCATGATGTATATGAGTTGCTCTGTGTTACCTCACACTGCATTTCCTGTGATGTGACTGTTGCAAATTCACACATGACAATGTGGATGCAGCCCTTAGTTCAGACTGACATTAAGTTGCATTTCAAAGTCAAGATACATACGTTGAAGTCACACAGTACAAACTGAAATGACGACATCTTTGTGCATGTTACAAACCTTTTTAAAAACATCCATCTACAACATGTATTTAAATCAAAAAACGTTTATTCATAGGATAATATATAATCAGATAATACATTGTCTGATTTCTATTTGACAGTAGTCTTAAAGCGGTGATGTTACATCTACACCAAGCCCCACTCCCCTATTGTGTGCCTATCTGTTCTCTATCTACACCGATGCAAAGTACTATTGGGAATTGCCAACGCTGAAAGAACAGCTCCCAGCTCATAATGACTGGTCATCACAAGTCTCTCGCCACTTTCTCCGCATGACCAGGCCAGTGTGACTTGGCCAGCTCCCCATGACAGATGGCTTGTCTTGGCCTGCGACTGACATCTGTATCATCCTTTAGCTCCATCAGCTTTGCCTTTCCTGTGTAAAGGCTGTCAGAGCCAACCACTCCTCCTCTGATTCCCTGCTCCTAGCCTTCCTGCACTGCTGCCACAATTGGCTCCATATGCCAGCCACATGGAGAAGTGTCACTCCACTAGCTTTGCATGCAAGCAGCCAAGCTCCCAGGTTGCTCTCTCTCTCTCCTCTTCCAACCCTTTCTTTCTGTCACTCCCCTTTTTTTCCCATTTCATTCTCTTTCTCTCATTATTTTCCTGTCTGTGCCTGTCCATTGAAATAATTTCCTCTATGGCTATTAAGGGAAAAATGCTGGTGCTGAAGACCTGAATAAACAGGGCAAGGCAGTGGAGCGAGCAGGATATTACATCCTGTAATCATTATTGTGGCTGCTGATGTGCAAGAGGGGCTGCCTAGAAAATCAAAACTGGCGAATGACAACGTAGTCCTTCCTAAATGAGATCCTCTTTATTTAGTGGAGGGTCAGTGAGCAGTAGGCCTGAGAACATCAGCCGTCAGACTAGTACCAGCAACTTCTGGCACCAGATGAGCCCCGAGGCTACAAATATCATCCTCATCTTATGAGAGGGAACTGAAAGTCCAGCAGTGGACAGGCTCTAGTTCAGGCCTCAGGCAAAGAGCTGGCTCAGCGTAGGCTGAAAAGCAGGCCATGGCAGCGTGGGATGGAGTGGGAAAATGAGGCTAATGTGGCCAGAAATGTTGAGTTTGGACAGGTGGATCGTATTGACTGGAGACTCCTCTGTGGATGGCTAAAACAGCACTAACTGGAGGACTGGCTTACAGTCTGAACAAAGTCCTCAATAACGCTTATCATTGATATTCTGTACCTACATGCCAGATTTCAGGATGACCTGAGTGATGTGATCCATAGATTTACATTAATCTTCAGTTGTGGGTTGTCTTTTACTGATACCAGCGTCATAATGTTGCCAAGCTGACTCCAAGTACCGAGTGATGTGTCACATTGTGAGTCACAATATGTGGCGCCCACCAAATGTGGGAATGCTCTTTTTCACACTTACATCAGTGTTGGACAGAACTGTTTGATGAGTATTAAAATTGCATTAGTTGTATGCCATTGCCACTGCAGCCACTACATCTTTACTTATTGACCTCCCTGTATTCAAATCATACACAAGTCCCCATGCTATGTGGTGTATGGCCATTAAAAGCAAATGCATATTCCTGGTAGAATACTGCAGTCGTTGTTATGTTCCTTTCCACAATTAGAGAAGTATTCCTCATAGTCTTATAAACTGCTGCATAGTGCAGAATAATGAAAGTCTCACATCCCCAGAATGTGACTTCAAAGATTGTTCAGTTTACCATGACTGTATAACTCCTGGTTTTAGACAAATTCTCAACAGGCTGTTTCAGCGTCTGTAGCTTAAAATGCAGCTGAGCTGCTGCTGTCCCCGCCCCCTTCAGGAAGAAAACTCTTCTCTCGGTGTGTCTGTAACGTACAACAAAACAGTGGACCACACGGCAGCTGGCGCAGACATGAAATAGTGTGAGACCAAAACTTTCTATCACTTTGAAATTTCCTTCACATTTTAATATCACGAGTAGTATTTTAATTCGTGTTTAGTGAGTTTGTCAGACACTGCTGCAGTTATATAGTCAGTAGATTGCAAAGCACCAGCTTAGAAAATGAAGTGATTCACATTTTACTAGCAAGGTCCACAGCATTGATTTGAAGCTGGATTGTTTATTGGATGCAAAGGATCATTGCATTTATGATGACTGAGTTGAGCTGATGTAATGTGGGGAAAATTTTGGTCAGAGATCAGCAGCAACTCCCAGGCCAGCGGAGCCCCAAGGAAAAGGAGAAGACAGGAAAAGGAGGCAGAAGTATAGGGAGGGTGAGTGGGGCATGAGAAACAAGAACAAAACAGTGGGAACGACAGAGTGGTATATAGAGATGTACGACAGGACGAGGGGTGATTTAGGTGTGGTCCTCCTCCTGAACCTCAGCTAAACAATGTTATCTCCACGTAGTCTTTTGTGCTGAGTATTATTCATTATTCCATGCTCACTTTGTTGCCTGACAACAGAAAAAGGAAAATATGCCAGTTAGAACAGCTATATTGGGAATTTGGCTGTATTAAAATCCAGTATATGTGAGCACAGAGAGCAGGAGAGAAGTGAATGAATGTAAACACCAAAGTTTAGATTACACTGAAGCACAACAGGTGACCTGTAAACACAGTCCTTGTTTACTTGCTAAAGCCAGCTAGCTAGTTAAAGCTTCCACCAACTCTGAATGCAATTTAGCATTACAGTTTCCACACAGTTCTGACCTGTGTGCATACGATCAAAGCTACGATATTGATAGCTGCATCAACTTATTGCCGTTGTGACATTGCCATTTAAAGTAAAAGTAATCCACTGGATGTTCAGTTCCTTAGATGCTGGGAATAAATGAATACTTGTGTTCGCTCTTGCATCTAACAGCAGAACATGCTTCAGAGGCATGTTCTTTGCTAATTTATGTTTAGCAAAAGTAACTCTAGAAAATATATAAACCTGTTGGACAAAGCTCGTTTTTCGGAAAGGTTTACCTCGGGAAAAAAAAGGACATTGAAGAGGCAGAATTATGCAGTGTTTGAACTCGACAACTGTTGTTTATTCGTTGATATACAACAGCACAGAAAATTAAGACTGGCTCATAAAGCTGGGAGATAATCTTAACTGTGGGGGACTAGATGCAAGGCACTAGTAAATATCTGAACAGTTTTTACTTGATACCTCTTTCTTTATGCGCAAGGCTGTTCTGCAAATTGTGAAACAAGCACAGAATTTCAGTCTATTTTTTCCATTTGTTGGAGAATTGATTTTGGGTTGTCAGGATATGCTTGTTTTTATTCCTCAGCTGTCCTTGCAGCTCCAGCTCTATTTCTTGAGTCCCTGTTTTACAGAGGACAATGCCTGTTAGATGCATGCAGCTGTGAGAGGCCCTGACCTCCTCGCTACTAAATGAGTCCTGCTTAGTTTGGAGGTCTGATGACTGGGAAGACTGGGAATCTGGAAGATGGTGCAGCGAAGTCAGACTTATGATGATTGACGTTAATGCCAGAGCAAGGCAACTGGCCCACCTGCTAGCAGCTCACCGCCACGGCCCGCTGGGTGAGGAGTCTGGGCTTCCCTCCACCAGCTCGTCTGCACGGCTCGATGCACATGAAGAATTCAACATGGCCTTCTGATGTTGACCTAATGTCCCTGAAAACAGAATTTGTGGCCTTGAATACATAGTTCATAGAGAAATTAGATAGATTTGTAGGTAGTGTCCCACCACTGATGTTATGTGGGAAACTGGGCTATATAATTAAATACAAGGAAACAACTGTCAATAGCTCCTGTTTAAGCTTTGTGATGCCACTGGATGAAATAACGTCCATTACTGTAGAGGCCGTACTATCTATACATGCACATTATGCCACAACCAAATAAAAACAAAGTGACAAATAATGCAGTAAATTATCTTGGAAATGAGTCGCACATGAATAGTTGAGTAGGCCAGTAGACAGGCTTTAGTGCAGGCAATTACCAAAGCCGTTCTAAATTTTACCAGACTTTATTCTTTTCATCAACATCATTAAAATGCTCATTTACAATGGACAGCAGGAAAGGATGATCTCTAATGCCATTAGTGAAGGCAACAGCTTCGCTTTTGATAGCTCCTGCTTTGAAAAATGGACAGAATCCCACTCTAATGGGATGTTGGTGTATTCATCAACAGAGATTTTTTTTCACACACCCTAAGCTGTTGTTGTCGCATTTTGCAAAACATCTTTACACACAGTTTTTCCATGAAACATTATTTGATGAAAGATTCCACTAAAGAAGTCTTTACTGCTCTCTAGTTTTGTGTTAGTGAGCTTGAAAAAGTGCAGCACTCAGAAAACTGAGCCTCTAATGTCGTCAAAGCAGGTTGAATGACTTTGTTTTATTTTAATGTTAGCAGTTTTGAACCAGAAAATGCATTTTTTTTAGAAATTCATCCTCTTGGTGCTTAGTCATCTTTGCCATCTTTGACAAGTTACTTTCTGTGAATAAGCACCACAGTTAAAATGTTGCTGATTCAAATTTGATATTCAGTTCTTTGCTGCCTGTAGAATAGAGTTCTGCAGAGGTTTGCCGCAGTGAAAGCATGATTTGCACTTTGTTGCCTGTTTAAGCTAATCATGTCAAATCTATAGAGTTCATACCCTTTAGGGAGTGTAAATTAGAAATTACACTCACTTTCATATCTCTTGCTTTGTGTTTCAAAGCA
Source organism: Acanthochromis polyacanthus (assembly GCF_021347895.1). Classification (NCBI taxonomy): domain Eukaryota; kingdom Metazoa; phylum Chordata; class Actinopteri; family Pomacentridae; genus Acanthochromis; species Acanthochromis polyacanthus. The sequence goes on from NC_067118.1 coordinate 17,975,267, forward strand.
CTGATCACATTGTGATGGAGTGCTTTTAAACAAAACAACACCATTGCAAAATTTGCAAAAATATTACTGTATATCATCTGACCCTCAAGCCTGTGGCAGTGCAGTCGGAATAGTAGCGTGTGTGGGAAATGTATAAAGATGATGCAAAAACAAAGGGAATTTAGTCTTACTTGCTTTGATGCTCATAAGTAAATCTCAGTTAACAGACTCTTTTCTTCTTTCTCTTCTCCTGATAATCCTTTTGGTCTTTGTCGGAAAAATTGTCATTCTGCATAGGAAACAACTGTTTCCTTTTAGATCAATTAGATGAACACCGGTCAGCCAGATGCCCTGGATGTGCGCTGGGCAGCTCAGAAACGCACACACACACACACACACACACACACACACACACACACACACACACACACACACACACACACACACACACACACACACACACACACATACACACGCATGCGCGCGTGCCTACTTTGATTGAAGCATAACTGTCAATCAGTAATTGAACACAACAAATTCCTCACCCTCTGCATACAGACTAGCACACGTGCGTATCCACACACTTATCATCTCTTATTCCTGCCAGACCATTAAGCAAGAGAGCAGCTCCTTTGGCTTTTAATGGAAATTGCCATTTCAAAGCCTTCAGAGAGAGATGTTAACCTTGTGCGATACTTGTGGCATTAAAAATGGATCAAAGCAGCTGAGCTTTGATGTCAATGGAAGATTTTATTTGGGTCGTGGCAGCAGAGCTGGATGCTGGACTGACTCCTCAGCACCCTCTGCTGGGATAATGTAGCACTTTATTCACGATCACAACTTGTGATGTCATCTCTTCTTTGTAATGTAATTGTTTTTAGGCCCTCTTGCATATCAAATCCTTGCAGACAATCAGCACTATCGTAACAGTCACAGATAAAAGAGAGAAGAAAGACAATAAAGAGGCAGCAAGTGAGAAAGCAGCTGTTTCCCTTTTCTTTTCAGTCCATCAATCAGGTTTTGTTATGCAATGTGAGAGCTGATGTGGACTGTCTGGGGTATCATGTCTGGAGAGGGCAGAGAGGGGGAAGGTAACTCCGGGTGGGTGGTGTTGCTGATGATGGGGGGGTAACCTTTGTACCCTCAGCAGGTAGTCTAAAAACCCAGCTCGCCTCGTATTAGTCTCCCCCACAGAGCTTAGCTTAGGCCTGGGAATGACTTTGGAGGGGAAGAAAAATCACCTACCTGTGTGTGCGCTTGTGTGTTTGAGAGCAGTGTGTCCAAGTTGTGTTAGTTCGAAGACTGAAAACAGACAGAAACAAAAAGACAGTAAGAGCCATTTTGCTATGTGTATGTGCCAGTTTCTGTCAGGCGGAGGAGACAATTGCATGTGTGTGTTCATGCAATTCCTCTGTGGGTGCAGCCACTGTATGCATCACCGTTAGTGTGTATGCGTGTGCAGACCCCTGTGTAAAGCGCAGAGCAGGGGATGGGGGGTGGGGTGGGGGGAGTGAACGGCAAAGATGGAGATGGAGACACAGATAGAGAGAGTGAAAAAACATAAATTATTGATGATAGATACCGCCTTGCATCTGCCGCCTGCTGCCGTTGAGTTTCTTCAAAGTAGATATTGATGCAGGGTCGTGCTTAAGCACAGCATAACCCCCCCCCCCATCCATCCTGACCTCATTATCATATTTGAAAAATAATAATGCTTTTAAAAAGAGCAAAAAATAAATTACATTCTATGAAATAGATTCAAATGTTTCAGCCTCAGATCATTTGCCAGATGTGCTGAATATTCATTTCTTTTGCCACATTATTTAACACGGGGGAAAGAAAAAAAGAATCCTATTCCTAGTTGTCATGCAAGTGAGTCAGAAAAAAACCCTCTAAATGGGATTGTTAATTGAATTGTGGCTTGTTAGTGTGGAACGGATGTGGAGTTTCTCAGGCTCGTTTCTGCACTGGTTGCGCATATCGGTCACAAACAAGTGGGTTATGCTGTTTGGAGAGTCTCCATACGTGATTGACTTTAATGTATTTAAGTTTTTGCTCTCTCCCTCCCTCCCTCTGCAGGCCTATTTTCTCTCAGTTTGCCTCATTAAATCTTTGTGGAAATTCTCCAGCTCTTGTGGAAGAGACTTTCTTTTGATTAGGCTACAAACAAATGGAGGAGTTGGTTGACATCTCCCAAGACTGTGGCCCTCTTTTGTTTTGCTGCTGTTGCTGGCCCCCTCCCTGCTTTGACAGGACTTGAGTACTATTCCCCAAAGCCTTTATTCTTGCTCGTTGTCTTCTTTTTTTTTTTGTCCTCTGTTCCCTCACCCAACTCCAACCCCTCCTCCCCTCTTGCCTTTGTTAAAGACGGCCCTCATCCACTCCCCCCACATCTCTCTCTCTCTCTCTCCTGCTCTCTCATTATGCGCTCATCCGTTCCGCTGACTGAGGGCTGAGAGAGAGCGCTCAGGAGGAGAGTGTTTGGGAAACCAGCGGCATGTCGCTGCAGTTTTCTCCAAGGTAGACCGAAGTGTCAGGAGCTGCTTTTCCTTCTGCCAACACTCCTCCCATTTACCTCCCCTCTCTCTCTGTCCGCTGACTTCCCTCATTGACTCCCTCCACGCAGCTCCAGCGGGCTGACTGAGCGCTGACACTGGGACCACTACCTGCTGCCTTGGGGATTAAACGCGCTATGAATACCCAAAGCCTCATTTGTTGTTTTGGCTGCCAGTGAAGGTTGGATCTGCGCGGCGGAGAAGCCGGAGCATAAATCCTCGTGGCCAGTACCCTAGGAGCGCCTCTGGACTGAGACATCTCTGTGAAAAAAGGGACTGGATGCTCGAAGAAGCATATAAAAAAGAGACAGCAAACCGGAGAAAAACTGGAAGTTCTTTCCTGAAAGGCAAAACTGAGCAAGATAAATCATCTTAACTCTTATGAGAACCTTTTTCCTCTCGGTATTTGGTTGGAATTTTCTGTTTGCGGGCTGCTGACACACGGGAATAAAGCCGAACAAATCTTCGCCTCGGGCGGCTTGGTCGCTTTCTGATCACGCTGAGGTTTTTCTCCTTTTCTTTCTGAGTTTTTCATTCATGAGTGGCTTTGTATTGCGCTGCTCATCTGGAGCTGCTTAGGGGAGAAGACAGCTGTGAAGTGACAGATCGAGTGGTGGGGATCGCGATCGCTCTCTTCTCTTAACTTTTTCTGTCCTCTCTGCCACCTCTTCTGACCTTCTTTCTGGCCCCGGCGGACCAGTGGGTTGGCGGGGGGAGGGCAGCTGTTTACCGCGTCCATGAGTGGCTTGGAATAGAGGGTATTGAACTGAAGAGGAGTGTCAGACACGCAGGAGAGACGGGGAGGAAAAACAAACCAGCTCCGTGATCCTGGGAGCATATGGTTTAGCGAGAGGCAGCCAGCTGCTCTCCAGCCATCCACCTAATCACGCTACAGCAGACACAAGTTGCTCCGGTGACAGTGACAGGTTTGGACGGATTTCGTGTGCTGGGGACCACGCCACAAGCCAAACAACCGGCTCCTTTGGATACAAAGAAGTTGTGTTGAGTTCGAGAAGCGCTGGTTTTTGAGAGAACACCTTACCCTTGTCACTTCAGCAGCCACAGGGAAGCCAAGAAAGATGCACTTTTTAGGGAGATACTTGTGACACATGTTTTTGCTGAACACCAGCGCTTGGCTTGGTTTGTAAAGGCTTTTGACAAGAGAAGGAGGGGAGACCTCTTTCACGTTCCACTAATTACCAGTCAGGGTCACTGGGAAGAAAAAGAGCGGATTCCTGCTGAGGATTTACTGTTGGTCTGCTGTGGAAGTTTCCCGTGTGGATATCACACAATCAAAGACGCACACATTCTAATCTAATGCACACATTTCTGGCTTAGGTGCATCTCACACACACACACACACACACACACACACACACACACACACACACACACACACACACACACACACACACACGCCAAAAGAGCTCTAACATACTTTGTCAAAACACATTATCGCCACCTACTTAAATCTACACACGTTTGCACTGTAAGTATAAACCATTTCATAACACTTACACGTACTTTCACATTAAAATCCTATTAGCTTGTCTTTTTTCCAGCGGGCACAGCAGAATGGAGATCGTGTGGACAGGTGGGGGACTGTAGGAGTCCAACATTCCTGTACCCCTGTCTGTCCTCTCCCCAAATGGATGTTATTATCTCTAAAAATGCGTTGCTTGGAAACCGCTGAAGGCTTACTGCTGGAATTCTCTGACAGAAACAGTCGCCGGGTCCCTGCTACAGAGCACAGCTGGAACCACAGCTGAAACAGCGACCATTACGCATCCTTTTTGCGTTTTATTTCTTCTTTATCTTCGTCGTCTGCCCTCACCCAACCGGCATCATTTTTTCCAACGGGTCGTTGAGCACCCCTCGGCGCACTCCTCGTCCCATCATCTCCTCCACCCTGGAGGGGAGGGGGTCGTTGGAGTGGAGCATGAGCGGGTGCCACTATCCCTCGCCCCCGCTGCCGGAGCGGGACCGCAGGTACCAGCACAAAGTGTCCCTGGTGGTGCGCTACTTCATGATCCCATGCAACATCTGTCTGATCCTGCTGGCCACATCTACGCTGGGTTTCGCCGTGCTCCTGTTCCTCAATAACTGTACGTTGGTCCATATAAAGTACACAACTTAACCCTATGCACACGACTGTGTTCTCTTCCACTGCATTTTCATATCACCTAAATGTGTAGTTCACTGCTTGGCAATAGAACGCAAGATCCAAAGTACTGGTGTTGCTTTTGCTGCAATTTTGCAGCAAGAAATTATTTGACTTTGCCCACATTACATAGCCTTTGCATTAAATGTTGAAACAAATTGCCCCCAGCAGAACAAAACCAGGCTCACCTCCCCTCAAATTCTGACAGCCTTGTCTGAACTTGAACAAGGGACATCAGGACAGCTAAAGTCACAGCCCCCCTTCTTTAGTTGTCTGCAGGCTTCTAAGAGTGCTTATATCTCGCCTCCAAGGCTTTGACATTTACTTTGAACTGTGCAATGATGTATTAAATGGCGACTAAATGCCTTTGGTGTATGAAAAAGTATCTTTTGGTCTGGAAAACCCTGACCGCTCTCGTCATCTGCTCCCACTGCAAAATTCTTCCCTCACTGCATATTGACAGTACAGTAGCTCATTAAGAGCCCAAGGCGTAACGTTTGTGTGCCTTACTTACTGGTGATATTTTTCATATATTGGGATGTGTGTCTAAGACTTTTGAAAAGAGAATTAATTGCTTTAGTTTATCTTCATGCTGAGCATCACTTTCAAGTACTGGTGCCAATATAATGGATGAGTTTCTGTATAAAAGGATGGACTTTTCCATATATTAGGTTGAAGAATATAAACATGTCAGTCTTCTTCTTCCATTAGTGTTTTGTCCTAATATAAGCAGCTCTACAGGAACTGCATAAAAGACCTAAAAGAAGAATATGACCAAGTATGTGAGGCCAAGTTTTGCTATTAATTTCTAGGGACACCTTTCAAATAGATCTAGACAGGACAGTTTGAGTGTCGAATCCAATAGTTGCCTTCTCAGTATGACTGAAACAAACATTTACTCGCCCCTTAAACACAAATGTGCTATCTTTTTTTTTGTTACACTACAAACAGCACACCTTCAAATGTTCCCCACCAATCCCCATAACTCTGCTAATACAGGGTTATTCATTCTCCTCACTCACTCAAACTCGCACACGTCTGCTTCTGAGTGCCTTCCTGTATTAAAGAGTACCTTAACTGTGTTAAAGGTGAAATTTTGTCAGCTCTCTGAAGTAGGCTGTTAATTATGCAACAGTTGAGCCTCACGATTACTTCAAGATTAGAATAATTAAGTAAATGCGTTCAATAAGCACATCCAAAATAGTCATTTTAATGCTGCCAGTATGAGTTCAAGTTGTATTTGAGCCACGTTTCGAGAGGAAAGGCTCTGTTAATTCTCTCTGGCCATGGTTGTTATTCCATGTCGACTCTTTTTCCGGAATTTCGCTTTGTGCCTTATCAGGCCGTTGACTTTTTAGCCACGTCCAAGTCCCCACAGCCTGGAGGATGCATTTGTCGGTGACTGTCTGCCTTTTTTCAAGATTTGTGTGCTTTCTTGTCATTTTTGCCAGCCATTGCTTCTCATTCTAACTGGTGGTTGTCGGTTACAGGAAGCGGTGTAGTTCATTTGTAAGCTCACCGTGTCACAGAATCAATTTGAGTCAGACAGATTCTATTAGATTTTATACAAACTCAGTTAAAGCAGGCCAATCTTACCTCTCAGAAGGCCGAGTGAAAAGAAATGTGCACGGGAGAAATTGATGAGCTGAAAAGGGCTCTATTATGCTGCCAAGAGTCATCGCCATGTGACCACAAGGACAGCTGGATGGGATAGTGATAGCGCTGGTAGTGGTGATGTGTGTGTGTGTGTGTCTTGTGTGTGGTGGGAGGAAGGGTGTTAGAGGAGTCATGCAACCTCAGATTCGCAATTTCTGTTGTCGCCATATGGGGTGAAGGATGTCCACACATGGGCTCATAGTTTGTTACCCCCTTTCTCCAAATTCGTCTGCTTGCCAACGGAGCCCACACATGGACACGCACTCGCTTCATCATTCTGTACGACTATACATCAACTACAGCAAAGGGGAAGGTGACACACATACAAAGATCCGCACACGCACCTCTTTCTGCACATGGCTAAATGTCACAGTCAGACACGTATTGATTTGCTGAAGATATATGAAGAATGATGGCCATGTTGTGACATTCACACAGGCACAGGAACTCTCACAGGCTTTGCCAGGTGCACAGAGAGATGGAAATGGCTGATATGTTTATGGAAAGACCTTATCTTGTCCTTTCGTTATGGAAATGCGAAGAAATCGTTTAGCTTTGCCCGCCATTCTGCCTCACTTTGTACTACACCCGCTCTGTCAGGCTCTTTCTGATTCACCTTGTGCGACAATGTGTCTCCATTGCCGTGTGTTTGTTTGGGCATGCTTACAGATGCGGGATGGGAAGTACAGCCCCCGTCGATGCTCCTTTTGCACTCTTAGCAGAACTTCTTCTGTATCTGCCTCGTGCCGATTTCTGTTCTCCTCGTTTCATATGTTTTCTTGAAATCCCCCCCACCCCAGATGGAAATCAGTTACCGTCATGACTGACTGGGAAACAGCTTCAGCAGACACTTCATTATTCACCTCTAGCACCAGCCTCGCCTCTGCTCTCCCCTCTCCTCATTTTTTCTCTTTCTCTCCCTCACACGCACACACACAAGCAGTCAGACACACTGTTTCTCTTTCTTCCCCCAAGCCCTGGCTGTTGACAAGCAATTTTAAGTGAGCCTAAATTTAAAACTCAGCTGTGTCTCGGGATGCTGACGGGTATCGCAGAAGTCCTGAAAAAAAAGCTTCGGCGTTGCGGTTGACGGGGGCCCCGGAAAAATGTGTTAGCAGGGTAATTGATGCGATGTGTTTTATCTTCCTCATTATCCCTCACAGTGCATAGACATTGGAAAGATGGCTGGGTGGTTGCACAGCCTTTCTGAATGTGTGTGTTTGTTCAGTGCAGGCAGCTCTGACAACTCGCTGGGGCTTTGCTTAGTGAGTCAGACAGCCGAATTGACTGCCAGAGTGCAGATGGCGGTTTGGTTGGGTCGTGCTTGGTGCTCTAGTGCCCCTGGTACACTGTGACCAGCGCATCACAATGATCTTAGAGGAGCACATTGTGTTTGCGAGAGACTCTCCACTTAGTGAGGATCCCTGCTACATGACAGCAGTGCTTTGCGATTTTCCCGGTTTTGTGAAAGAAACATGTTCAATTAACACCAAGTATGATTCTGCAAGAATAAACAAGCTGGATGCTTTTCTTAGACGATGTTGGTGCCATATGTCTGTTCCAGTTGATGTTTCCTGTTTGCTGGTGAAATGATTAGTTGTTTAATCAGTTAGCCAATCCACAGAAAATTAATCTACCACGATTTGAATAGACCATTGTTTCGGCGAACAACCTTTTTCTGGTTACAGCTGCTCAAATGTGAAAATTGGCTGTTTCATATTGGAAATTGCACATTTCTGGGTTTCAGTGTGTTTCTCTAACAATATAAACAATTTAGAGACATTTCCTAAGGCTCTGTGAAATTGCTTTTTCCCTTTTCTTTGCCCAAAACATAATTGGAAAAAAATAATCATGACAATGAACAACAATAAAAACAAATATTAGTTGAGGCAAGATTTCTGTTTTTAGCCCGTTTTTCTTTTGTCATGAATGATATCTCCTACATCCCTGTTCAGTAAAGTGAAAACAAACTACATCGCAAGTGTCAGTTGCTATAGCCTGGTCAAATTTGTCTTCTTTTGAAAGCATCAAAGTTGCAAAGGGCTCAGGTTGCACAAGAATTTCCCCCTGAGTGTTACTCCATACTTGGTCATTTGACACCACAGGTCTTGCTTTATGATTCCCACCAACTGACAAGTCTGATGTCATCGTCTCCTGGGTGTTGACCAGGAGAGCAGAATGACATCATGCATGAGGACTGAGATTTTACTCAAATACAGAACACTGCTGTTCAAAAGTTTGGGGTCCCTTAGAAATGCCCTTATTTTTGAAAGAAAAGCATTTTTTCAATGATGATAACATTGAATTAATCAGAAATCCAGTCAGACATAGTTAATGTGGTAAATGACTATTCGAGCTGTAAACGGCTGATTTTTAATGGAATATCTCCATAGGGGTACAGAGGAACATTTCCAGCAACCATCACTCCTGTTTTCTAATGCTACTTCGTGTTAGCTAATGGTGATGAAAGGCTAATTGATGATTAGAAAACCCTTGTGAAATTATGTTAGCACATGAATAAAAGTGTGAGTTTTCATGGAAAACATGAAATTGCCTGGGTGACCCCAAACTTTTGAACAGTAGTGTCTCATCTCAGACTTTTCAACCCAAAACAAAAGCAGATCCCTATGTCCTCCTGTCATATCAAAAGCCATGCAGTGTGATTTGGGATCAGAAGACCACAGAAGCAACGAATGACAGCGATGATACTTCTGTTTCTGAAATGTACTCCTGTCGATTAGCTCAGCTGGATTTCTGCTGAGGCGCAGTCACTGCATTAGAATGTGTCAGATAGAAAAGCCCAGCCTGTAGACAGAATGTGTCTCCTCTTTTTTTTTCGCAGCAACTCAATTACTCGGCCTCCACCCCTGGGAAGTCGCTGAATCTTCCCAAAACTAAAAACCTATTTCTCTCTCTCTCTTTTATCTCTTTCAGACAAACCACCTCACTTCACACCGGCCCAGCCTCCTGATGGTAAGTCCTCTGTGGGTTCTCTCTGCTCGCCTTCATTGACCGCTGGCTTTCTGGGGACAGGGGTTCCTGCGAATAATGACCGCAGACAGCACATCTCTGCCTTTGAAGTGGGCAGCCGTCTGTGCTCTTTGCCAGATTTGGCTGCTCTGCTTTTTGTTTCTACGCTGTTGGTATGGCAGGCACGTGGCCCGGCCTGCTCGCGGCTTTGATGTACGAAGGATCTTTTGATGACTTGATTTGATCTGCTCCGCACGGCTAGTTGGGCTGATGTTCAATAGTTGTTACCGCAGCAGCATTCACATCCTTCTGATAGGGTCTAATAGGATAATACCCCTCCCTTTCCGTGAGCATTCAACACTACTTTAGGCTGCTGGGGGTTTGTAGGCCGGGGGCACAGAACACCATTACTTCGCCTTGTTATCCATATGTTCTCCGCCCATCTGGCATATTTAAATCTTTGCAATGTTGCACTTGTTTTCTGGTCCAAAAACATGAGACATTTATTGAAAAAAAAAAAAAGCAACAATTTATTTTCAAAACAGTAGCTCTTGACAAGCTTTAATTGGAGAAAAACAGCTGGTTTTCAAGCTGTTATCATGAATATTTATCAGAGGCAGCACAGTACGACAGTGTTTGATAGACTTTGGTGTGTTTTTGCTGCACTGACAGATAGCCAGGGATGGACTCCTGCTAGTTCTGAAGGTGTTGTATCATCCTGCCTGCGTGCAAGCTACAAAGCCAGAGGTTTGGAAGGAGAAAACACAAAGAGAAAATGTTTCTAATGATCCCAGAGTCGGCTGATGCCAGGGAAAAAAGGCCGGGGTGTGAGTTTGCTGAATCTGGTTCTGATAATTGCTCTATCACTTGTCCCATAAGCCAGCTGACTTAGAAAAGCATTTTGTCAAAGATGTCTGTTTAAAAAATGTATCGAATTAGAGGTGGTTTATGATGAATGTCATTGTCTGGCAGAGTGAGGACAATAGGCTGCTCACTGTCAATGTGGAACGGCTGCGGCGTTTGGCTTCAACAAACAATTGAGCCTGATTGAAGTATTTCTCAACTGTGTCTCACCTTGACACCTGAGGGAATGTATGGGATGTCTGCTTTTGCCCCTTTTGTGCCTCATCACAAAACACTCGAGATTCAACTGCAGTCAGCACAGTTTACAGCAGTTACTTGTTTTTGCCTTAATGACGGATGAAATTGGCTTGACAGATGATTATATCTTACAGAGAGGCCTCTGTTTGTTTGTTTTTGCAGCAAATATTGCCACAAAATTTGGCTCTCCAATAGGAAAATAAGAAACAGTATGCGGGCAGTGAAGCAGCCCATTCCTGACTTCCATTGAATTTTCCTCGACAAAAGAAATAACGCCCTGCTTATCGATTGAGCCACTCATTTCCCGTATATTAAAGTTTTTGCTGTCTGAGGGGCACAGTTTGTTTCTGCACTAGTCAACCGTTTAAAAGCTGCTGCTAGCCCTTAATTATATTTCCAATAGTTTTGTAGGCTTTCCATCAGCAGCCTATGCTGTTTTAATATGCCAAGCAAAACAAAAAGCAAAGTCTCCAATCAGCCGGGTAAGCCTGCCCTGTGGGAACCAGTTTCTCTGGGTCATTTAACGCTGAGGAGATTAGTGGGACAATTAGAGTTGGCCCAAATAGTAGAGTAGGCCACTTTTTGGAGACGTACGGTTTTAGTAGTGGTGTGATTTAGAAGATGCTGTGGACCAGCAGAGGGCTAATATAGCTCTGCTATTAGTCAAATCTGCTCCAAAGAGCACAGAGCTTGTTCTACTGAACTTGTCCTCAGCGCCAAGGACGCGCCGCTCCCCAGTACTTAATTACAGGAAATCACAGACAAGATACCAAGAAGCCTGCATTCTTAAACAGCCTGGCTTGTCTCTGAAATGCCGTTGATGAGATGTCCTTATTAGCACGAGGAGATTCTGCAGAAAGTAAAGGAATTTGTTCTGCAAATTAGAGTGAGAGAATCCTGGAACTCACTAGGGGAAATGCAGGTTCGGCACAACATGAGCAAAGCCCTTAGATGATATTTATGGGGTGTGCCACCCGCAAATAGCTGACGAATCCTCCCCACTGAATGGCCTATAATCACCAGTCAAAAAAGTGACAAAAGTCACAAAGCAGCCTTTAATTAGGCTTTTTCTTTGAAAGCTCAAAGCAGCAGTTGCTTGGCTCAGGCCATACTCATTATTGCCTGTCGTCTCCTGATAATAAGACAGTTGTTGCGTGTTTGGCTAAAGCGAGAAAGCTCACAGAATTTGCAGCTTGAGGGATTAGTATTGGACCTTGGTAATGGGGGTTGACGAAGAGAAATGCTTCATCAGTGAGGCCCTCAGCCCCCTGCTGTTCATGTCCACATCCAGAGGAAGTATAGAAAATGCTCGTTCATGGGTGAAGGACAAATCATGGCGCCATAAGTGATATTAGAAATGTTGTTTGTTAAAAGTGAATATTAAAACTTCAGATGACTTTTTGATTAATGCTGAATATAGCTGTATTTGAACGAAAACAGTTCACTTCTTGAATTCTATCTTAACGCTTTTAGGCCAAAAGGAAAATCAGAGACAATGCCTCCCTGGCGGTGAATCCTTCACTTCATCCTATTACAACCTTAGACGGCCAAACAATGGCCAAACAAGATTCAAAACAGGCCAGAGACTCTGAAAGAAAGGATGTGTAATGGAAGAGCGGAGCCTCAGACAGTTCAGAGGTCTCCTGTGACTGTTCTGTCTGCAGCACCACCTGCCTGGCCAGAGCCCATTTGCTGCAAAGCTTTCAATTTCACATTTGTCACTGACAGCTCTCTCTAGGGGATGCTCCTCACTGACAGTCAAAATAAACTCCTGGACCAAAATGTGATTTGATCTAAGATTGTGGGACGCGTGTAAGAAAAAGGTGCCAGTGGGCTCAGTAGCACTTTGAGAACAGTACGTAGAACTGACATAATTCAAAGTCAGCTGTCGGAGAACACAGTAGCCATGCACTCCACGCCCGCCATTGGCTCCGACGGGCTCTGACAAACACACACATGCACAAGACTCCTGCAATTTATTCTGCCGGAGCCTTCCCTGTGTTCTTGACAGTAAGCCTGACTCAGAGAGAGGCAGAATTAATTATGACTCCTCGGCCTATCTTAATTAAATCTTTTCACATCATAGATTTTACACAACAGAGACAAAATATCTACCTCATCATTTAGCCAGGGTGGGGGGTACTGCCTGAGAATGTCTCACATCAAGATATCAGAGGTACACTGTAAAGTTGCCTCTCCAGGATTACGATTTCACAGAAGAGTTGTCATGTCCGGCTTTTAACAGCGAGCAGCTTGTTAGCCCGCTGTTGTGGAGGCTGGTGGGGTAAGCGGACAGCCTCGACTTTATCAGCTGAAAGTTTGTTGCCCTTTTAAAGCACACAAAGCTTGCAAATTGCACAGCTGCACTCTGTTTCCTCACCTTGGCCTGTCTCGTTTCGTGTCTGTGGAGGACTCGGCCGATGCTTACGCGAGCGTCTGAAGAACCAGTGAGGAGTGCTTTTCAGAAACAAAGGTGAGAGACGAAGGAATTAGCCAAATGCGGCGAACCCACTTCTCGCTGGCGGCGTTCTCACACAGCCTCGCCTCACCCGACCTCAGCTCAGCCAGTATTGATCCAGCGAGACTCGCCTCTTCTCTCCAAAGAGGGAAAAACAAAAATATCAGCCAGAGAAGAGGGTGCGCTGAAGCTCTAAAGTGCACCACTATTTGCTTTTGATTCCCTATGACACAGAGTAATTGTTGACACAGTTAGCGATGCAGGTTTTCTTTGATAGGTCCCACAGTTATGGAGCAAAGCTGCAGGTTAATCAGGGACCTTGGACCTTGTAAGGATCAGCAGCTGTTTGATGTGGATGGACAGCACACTGAGCTGTCTGTGGCTTTGATCTGAAAGCCGTCACCCAGGATCTCTGATAAACATGTCAGTTTTAGAGGATCAGGAATGTTGCGAATCACGTCAGGTTTAAGTGAAGTTCCGAAATCTGCTTTCAATGTGAAATAAATGCTTAAAAATCCAATATCCAAGTGATATGTTGAGTCAGAGTGTGCTTTTCGGTACGGTCTTTGCATCATATTATTTCTCTAAAAAGTACTACTTCACACTGATTAAAGCTTTCTGTGCTGCTCTTCATTTTGCCTCGTTAGAGACACAAAATTTGTCCTCTTCCTCACAACAGACCAAGAGATTAAAAAAAATAGACTAAAATATAAAATAAAATAAATTTCCATTACCCTAAGTCTCTGAAATGAAATCGAAGGGATGACATTAGCTGGATAAACAAAACCCTATTGACCGCATAAATCCATGCGAGCTAATTAATAGCTTCTGTCTGCTTATCGGAGCCCTTATCGCTCTGCATGGCTGTACAGTGAAACGCTGAAAGCGCACCCCAGCTTCCCAGCTCTTTGTCATATAGTGAAAGCAATTAGCATGCAGAATTGCCTAATGTCACTTTAAATGAGCTCTCTGTGTTGGTCACATGTTGACGCCGATATTGGCTACGCGGCGACAGTTTGAGGCTGCGCTGCTCATTGTGTCTTATTAACACAGCAGCAAGTTATTAGAAATTGGGACTCAGTCATTGTTCCATTTTAAGCGGTGATGGGCAGACGCTAATTTAATTGTTGGGTGGCAATGTCAGAAAATAACCACACTGGGAAGTGTAACCAATGCAGTGAATTTCATTGTCAGGTTGTTAATTAGAGGGAAATGAGTGCCTTGCCTTGTCAACGTGTTTCTGAACAATATTGTGTCATGATATCCTGCTATTGGCTGAATCCTGCATCACAGCCAGTGTTCTTCTTATTAAGACGCAGGAGTTAAAGAGAGCGCTTTGCTCAGCGCTCACAATATCCACATTGTTCACGCAGAGAGCGTATACAGTACGTCTTAGTTTTCTTGCAGAAGCTGTAAGAGTCAGGCATCTGCAGTTCAGTGCTCTCTTGCTCGTTCTTGTTCTGTCAGACACACACACACACACACACACACACACACACACACACACACACACACACACACACACACACACTCATACTCTCTCCTGAACATTTCACCCCTTGCTTCTTGTTTTTCTTCACTCATCCAGAAACACTGTTTACAGATTGCAGTTGAACCTCAGGATGTGTGCATCAACACACATAGACTCGCAGCGCACACACACACTCACACACACACACACACACACACATTACAGAACCCCTAACATCTCATTTTACAGTTTGTATCGACTTTTATCCCAGTTTGTGTGTGCGCGTGTGTGCTGTGGGAATGTCGGTGTGTGCTTTGTGTTCCTGTGTTTGTGTGATGAATTTGTTAAATATGTGTGTGTGTGTTTTCCTTTAAGGCTCCCACACAGGGAGGGTAGGAAACCATTCATTCTGAACATCCCACCCTCCACAAGAACACAAACACAACCAGATGCACGCATTCAAGTTACCGAAGGTTCGAAAATGTAAGGGTGTTATGAGCTGATTGCATCACTCAACTTTTCAAATTTACAGTGGAGATGTTAGCGTGTAGCGGTGAATTTATTGGAGGTTGTCACGGCGACAATGTGTACATCTAGTTGCCGACCAGCTCATGACATCCTGGTAAAGAGGGTATTCATAATTCATACTCCGTCTGTAGCGGGTAGGAAGTGGCACCCACCCTGTTAACACACACATGCACACACACACACAAACACAAACACTGGTTAGCCTTAGCCTACATGTGTTTTCATCATCCCCTTGCATTTGACTTCTGGACCCTGGAAGCCCTGATATCAACCAGAATCTGTGTGTTTGTGTGTGTGTGTGTCTGTTGAATATATGTGTTCTGCTCCACTGGATACAATTACAACACACTGACACTCGGCCCCGCAGCATGTCAGCGACTGCTGTTTTTTTCTCTCCACCAAACAAGGGACCAGGCACGCACACACCATGCAAAAATGGGGATTTCATCAAGTCGTTCTTTCGTTTGTGTGTGTGTGTGTGTGTGTGTGTGTGTGTACAGCGTGCTCATTGCTGCCCTCTCGCTGAGCTTTAATAAGATTTATGATAGCAGAGAGCGAGACAGAGGGCAGAAGATATTGAGACAGAGAGAAACACAAAGAAAAGGACTGCAAATCACTATCATTTGAATGTTACTGATTGGCCAGCTAAAGAAACATATATATGTATATACTGCAGCGAGGCAGTAAAGGGAGCCAATGTGACATGGCGGCGTTTTAAGACAATATCTGTTGTCTGCTTACTTTCTGGTCAAAAATAGCATTTAAGCACATCCTTACAGAATTTCTGTATGAGGTATTTATACATGCAAGCTGTGGGTATACTGAGTTGAGGATTGCAAGATTTTCCCTCCACTGATCAATGGTGTGAGCACACGGCAGAGACTGAGCCCTCACCGTCTTTATGCAGCTAGAATCAGAAAAAAAAGACTTTTGAGTACATGATAATGGAAGAACCTGACATTGCAATATTGAATGATGTGTGAAGACTGACTGTGAGCGTGAACCAGTTGCTGTAACACTGGTGAAGACGTTGTTTTGGTTGATATTCAGATCTGATTTTGCAGTCATCATGCAGAGTTTTGTGGTTCTGATTTACATGATCAAAACAAATTAATTATGCTGGCTTGTGGCGTGACAACAATTGTAAGACCCTTTGTGTTTCTTCTTGGTCAACATCATCCTTTCTGCAGCTGAAATATTCCATACGACTGACTAGTGCTGCTCTATTATAGACACAATGCTAATTCCAGAAATTCAGATCATCAGCGAGATGAATGAGTTATTTATTGATTTTGGAGACTAGTTGTTTTTATTGCATTTTCACGTTTAAATAAACAGAGCACTGCTTTCGCCTTCATGCTGTTTTACAGCACCGCTAATGTCCACATCTGCATCAAAGTAAGGCTTAAAATAAAACTCTGCTTTACTTGAATTCAGTACATCCCTGACAAGCGTGATGTTAAGGAAATTGTACCTAAAATGCCTCACCTCTGCTTTCAGTGGCACTGGTCCTAATGATCTGCCTACTTTTCTAACATTCCTCAGGTCAGAATAGAAATCCCACTTGAATTCAACATCTTAAGACAGCATTGGACACAAAACCATTTTATGAACCACTAGAAACCACACACTGTAAAAAAACAAAAATAAGTTCTTAGCAATCCATCTGGAGCTGAGCAGAATTTATTTTCCCAATATGAGTGTTCTTCCCACCTTTGTTAACCTGTGCTTCAAAAGAAAAGTGAATCCTCTGTACTGACATTTGACATCTAAGAATTACTAAGCGCATCAGCCATATTGCCTTAATTTTCTACCTTACTAGTGATTTCTGTGCTCTGTGCACAGCAGAATTCAGTTGTGGTATCGTGCTTGGAGGTGTGTACATTGTGCAGAGTCGTAAATTTGACTGCAGATGAAACAATTTATCTATCTAACTGTCTGTCAGTCAATTGGAAAAGAGTTGAAGGATGTTTCGTGCACTTGTGACAGAATCAGGGGAATTAATTTCCTCCCAAAGACGGCTCGGTTTGTATTTTCTTATCTACTCCCTGCGCATTTAACTCATCGTTTCATTGCATCGCCATCAGATTTCTCAGCCACACACCTCAGAGAGTGTGTGCAGCACACAGAACAGAGAATGTGTTTAGTATTCCGACAAAATCGCACGTCCACCTGCTTTCTCATTTCCATAATGAGGGAGAGAAAGAAAGAGAAGGATAGAAATAGAAAAAAAACCACGAAGAATTGAGGATAATTTGAACAATTTAGCCATTGTGTTTATTTTTTCGTGAAAAAAGGATGGAATTTTGTGTGCGTCTGCCGATTGTACACAGTGAATCAACATGTGAGGCTCAATGTGTGCACAGCTCTGTAATTTGGCTGTTTGAACAGGTTTTATACTGTGTGAACAGCTAAGTTTCCACACTAACATAATGATGATGAGCAGAAAAACAGGAAGTTCAATGAAAAATGTAAAAAGTTCCCCAAAGGTTTTTCCATAATAAGCCAACAGGCAGAGCGCTGTGTGTCTGTGTATCTGCTCAGCACTCTTGCAATTGATCCTTCAGAGTTTCATGCACTCCGTAGACTCTATAACTCTATAATTAAGGGTTGGTGTCACTGAACGCAAACACCTTTAGTGTGTGTGTGTGTGTCTGGCAACTTGAGTCCACTGCTGTTTACCATTTATGGATGTTGGATTCAACCCCATTTAAGGTCAGGGTTAAGGTGGTTATGCTGCAGAAAATGTATATATTCAACACATAATTAAATAAAAGACCTTTCCCCCATCACAGCAGAAGGGGTGAAGCATTTAGGTGAAGCAATTCAGGGTATTTAGCGGGCCATTTTTCCAGTTTCACACGTTAACCCTTTGTTACGATCCAACTGCTGGGGTCAGCTGGGTGGAACAAAAATCATCAGATGTTATTGGTTTGGTAGAGCAATTTATTGCTCAGTGGCAAATTAACACAAAGAACAGTGATAATACACAGAAAATAGGGCTGGTGGATCCTGCTAAATAGAAGAGCCAATTTAAAGAAAATTAAAAATCCCCCACTTTACACCACTTAGACTACCGTTCAAAAGTTTGAGTCACTTAGAAATGTCCTTATTTTTGAAAGAAAAGCAATTATTTTCGAGGAAGATAACATTAAATTAATCAGAAATACAGTCTAGACAGAGTCAATGTGGTGAATGATTATTCTAGCTGGAAACGGCTGATTTTTAATGGAATATCTACATAGGGGTACAGAGGCAAGCATCACTCCTGTGGTGGTGTTGTTGTGATGCTACATTGTGTTAGCTATTGACATTGAAAGGCTAATTTATGATTAGAAAACCCTTGTGCAATTATGTTAGCACATGAATAAATTTGTGAGTTTTCATGGAAAACATGAAATTGTCTGGGTAAGCCCAAACGTTTGAACTTGAGTGTATCTTTGAAAAAAAATAGTAAGTCATCATCTGTGAAGTACCATTTCATCAGAAAATCCACACCTGAGCTTAAAGTTAATGATATTTCATCCAAATCACTTCATTCTACATGTTTCTACTAAGAATATGCCATTTGATTGTGTAAGTGAGATGGGAGACATGTATGGAAGCAAATTAACGACAGTAGTAGTAAAATGTTTATAGCATGATGAGCCTTTTGCTTTTCTTTTTCTTTTCCCTCATGATTTCTTACATTCTAACTTTGTCAGCCGCACAAAAGGCATTTTTGAGCCCTCTCTAGTTCTAGGGATGGTGGTGCTTGACTTTATAGTGCCTTTAAAAATGAGCCGACGGTGATTAAAAATTTGACAACAGCAAAAGCACCCAGAAGCTGTATGAGTTTCAGGGGGTTAAGATCAGTTTACTTGCCTGTAGATGCACTTTTGTGCTTTTAGCTTGTACAGGGCAAGGGAGTTGTAATTAAAAGATGTTGTTACTGGTAGTTGCATTGTGGGAAATGCAGGACTCAGCGTATCTGGAGCTTGACCCATACGGAGACCTGAAAGTGAGGATGTCTCAGCATCTGCTGCAGCAATTTTGATCATTTCCTTTATTAAACCATCTCCTGTGAGCACACAATTTGATGGTGTTGCAGCAATAAATCGCAGGGGCCATTCAAGTGTCCAAAAAAAGTTTAGAAATGATATTTCATAAAATGCATTTTAAGGTGTATTTATTGCATGTGTTGTATAGAAATTCTTGTGTCCCAGGTTCTGATAATAACAACTCAGCTAAATCTGTTTATTTTCCTGACAACTGAGCAGAACTGGACCAGAATTTTGACAGTTTGTGTATTTGTTTTATGCAGATGTATTTCCATCCATCCATTATCTAAACATCACTTAATCCTCATTAGGGTCATGGGGGGCTGGAGTCTATCCCATGTGACTTAGGGTGAAGGCAGGACACATCCTGGACAGGTCACCAGTCTATCACAGGGCTACACATACTGTAGAGACAAGCAGTCACACTCACACCTACGGACAATTTAGAACTGCAGATGTATGTTTTTTCTTGTTTGTCTTTTGCTAAGTGCCAGCTATTAATAAAGGTGAACTGCAAAATACATCCTGTCACTTCATTCTTGTGCTATATTTACACTTTGTAATTGCACTGTTAAATGTGGGGATCATTGCAGCGACTGACAGCCCGCTTACTAACAGTGAATGTCACGCTTTAGTCCTCTTTGGCAGCTAAAGGGAAGACAAAATGCTCAAGACCTCAGCTGTGTGGGAACTTTAAATTGAGCGACGACAAGACAAAGGCACTGTGCCAAATGTGCAATTTGAAACTGACCTAGCGGGCTGGCATAACAAGCATGAAAACTCTCCTGAATGCTGTAAGTAATGGGCTATTGTTTGGTGGCTTGAAAAACACCACACTTTTAGTCTGCTGTCTGCATTAGCATGCAACAGTCCAGAAAATGACACAAGCACAGCTGAAACCGAAGCTTTCCATGTCTGTGTCTTGTCTGATATATGGCTGAGTGGGTTGTGTGCCAAATATCAGCTATGCGTTCACATTCACCAGAAGTGCAACCACATGCGCTCAACATGTGCTGCGCACATGTGGAATTTCAATGCAAGTGAGCTCATGTCTCATGCACACACACACACTCTCTCTTGCCGGAAACAAGGCATTCAGTGTGAGTCCCTCCACATGTGATTTGTATTAGCGGTGACATTTCCCAGTGGTGGCTGACAGCCCTTATCTCCCACAGGTGTCTCCTGTCACAACACTGCAAAAACTTCTTCTTACAGTAACAAACCTGTTATACATCTTATTGCTTCGTCGTATCCCTTCAGTAATTTTCCCAAATGAAGTGACAGATCGCTTCTCCTCCGCTTCATCAAGGTGTTACAGCTTGATTCAAGGCCACAGTCTCGAGTGGGAGCGCGTGAGATTGTTGTCTTATAGATATTTGCCTGATAGGATGGATCAGTGTTTAATCAGCTGTTACGGTGGCAAAATTAACAGTTGGAAAATGCTTTTCCAAACTCCAAACCGGAGCAGATTTTTTTTCTGCAGTGTGCAGCCCTCCTCTGGGATTGTTTGGATTTCCTTTCTTTATCCTGCTTCCGATAAAACTGAAACACAAACACAGACACAACCACAATACAAACAATGCACACATCCTCTCCTTACACACACACACACACACACATGCACGCACACACACACTAAGACCCCAACTGCGGCTACAACCTTCCAGGTCTTGTCTGGATTCATTTTTACACAATACAAACACGTGTGTAAAATGAGGACATTTCTAGTGACCCCAAACTTTTGAATGGCAGTGTATGTCTTATCATTAAAGTTTCACTGGTAAAACACTGACAAGCGCTAGGGAAAGAATCAACGGTATACTGTGGTTAACAGAGAGGAAGAACAGGAGGAAAGAACTGAGGAAAGAAAACGAAAGTAGGGCGTGAGGAATGATGGAAAGAAGGAATTGTACAGAGAGTGAGAGCATGACAGTTCGGGGAGCAACTCAGATACAAGCACTCTCACCATCCTGCATATTGCTAACATTAAGTTATCATCATTCAGAAATTGCTCTGAACTGAAATTTGACTTTGATTGATCTCCCCCTTCACTCATCCTCCTCCTCCGTCGTCTTCTCTCTTCCTCCCTCTCCCAGAAATGCCCTCTCCTTTGCCCTGGGTGCTGAGGGCTCGTCAGCCTGGGGGATGACTTAGCACCTTCAGAGTGTGTGAGAGTGAGGGTGTGTGTTTGCCAGAAGCTGATAGAGAAATTTAATTAAAACTGCTTTTCCACTTGGTGCCCCTCACAGACTACTGTTCCCCGCACTATTTAATGCCCCATCGGTAGCTCAGCTGTCCTCTTCTCCGTCATATCAAAGGACAACATCAGCGAATGGCTTTTAATAAAGGATGAGAATCGACTCGATCAAGCCAATCGTTGCACAGCTCAAATATGCATTGCTAAGTGGATGGTCATTGGAGCATGTTGTGAGTTGGATCTAGACGCAGCATGTGGTGGGTGCATCCATGTCTGCAAGGGGTGGGGTTTAGCCGTGTAGCACTCATCAAGCCCCTGAGAGGTAATACATTTCCTCTTGTTCCAAATGAGACTTTTATGTCCACGTAGAAGCACCAAAAAGGGGGGAAAAAAAAGAATGTGCAATTACCTCAGCTCCACGCTGGGTTCATCTGATGCCACACTAAGATTCAATCACTTTCCCACCCCCTCGACCAGTTCCATTATAGCTGAGTGGAACAGGGATTGGTTTGGGTGATGATGTGAAGCTCCCTATTTATGTCTTTCAATCAGATAACTGAGTTCTTTGGCATTTTTCTTCTCCTTGTCTGGCTCGTCCAGTGGCTTTGAACAGGAGCAGTTCGAGATGGCAGCCAGGTTCAGCAGCCCTGTTAGACGGCCGCACAGGTCAGGAGCTGCTACAGCGAGGCAGGCCAGTGACAGGGCCAGATGGCAGCCAACACACACACACACATACACACATGAACACACACGCATTGTGTTCCTGGGGCAGTGTTAGATTGGTCATAGTAGTCCTCCTGCAAAAGATGGTGTTGGAGATAGGAAACAGAGCCTCGTGGGCCTGCTAAATACACACACGCTTACATATGAGCACGTACATATTCAAGCACACACACTGTCATTATTATGCATCAGCACACCCTCCAACTAATGCAGGTAAACAAACAGCGACGGATATTTGTCAAAGGATGCACCATAAACCAGCTTCGCCAAAAGATGATGACTAGTCTTCCCACTGCTGCTTGCCAATCAAATACCTTTCAAACTCATACACAGCTCAGGATTGACTTTTAGCTGCCTACACCAGCACATTACCGTTCAAAAGTTTGAGGTCACCCAGACAATTTCATGTTTTCCATGAAAACTAACACTTTTATTAATGTGCTAGCATAACTGCACAAGGGTTTTCTAATCGTCAGTTAGCCTTTCTACACCATTAGCTAACACAATGTAGCATTAGAACACAGGAGTGATGGTTGCTGGAAATGTTCCTCTGTACCCCTATGGAGATATTCTGTTAAAAATAAGAAAAACACTCAGAGAGCACAGTACTCCACCAAGGCTGCTCAGTCGTTGTATCATTTCTGGTGGCTGAAATCATGGCAGCATTTAATCTAGATATCTTCACAAAACAAAATGACCTTGCCTTGAGCACAGGTGTGTGTTATGCATGTGTACGGTATATACGGATAATGAATCGCTTGACCTAAATATGTAGCGGACAGCAGGAATTGATGGGACTCAGAAACATTCCTGCCATTTATCAAATGTTCTTTGTATCATTTCTGACTGATAAGTCTCGAAAAGTCTGCAGCGGTGGATTTGTTGTAGGATCACAATCATGTGACCGTCAGCAGGCAACTGACGTAGTGTTCACTTGTTGCCATAGTTACAGTGATGCCACAATGATACACAAATCTTTAACAAATCTGTGGATCCAGACTATAAGCTGCATCACTGCCAAAATCTGATCATTTGGTCCTTGTGTCATTTCTGACCTTCCCTGAAAATTTCATCCAAATCCGTTATTCTGTTTTTGAGTAATGTTGCTAGCAGACAGACGGACAGACAAACGTATGCCGATCGTCACATAACGCCACTGTTCCTTGGGAGAGTATTTAGCTGTTTCCAGGTATAATAGTGATTTACAACATTAACAATGTCTCAACTGTATTTCTGTATTTCGCATCTAATGTTATCTTCATTGAAAAAAATGCTTTTCTTACAAAAAAATAAGGACATTTCTAAGTGACCCCAAACTAATGAATGGTAATGTATATACAGTGACATATGTTGGAATCCAGGCCACTTCAGTGGAATGTTTCTTCAAAGGGATCTGCGTCCCCGTGAAGTTAAATTTTGCAAACATCCATACATAATTAACTCTCACAGATGCAGCTTAGATTTTTTTTTTTTAATTTTAAGCATCACAATCTGCAACATTTCTTCTATAAATTCATCTCTGTTTCTGTCTGCAGTTCTTGGATTTTATGGAGTGAATTATTTAGTCTGCATCTAATCGGTAAAGCTTTTCATTAGTTGTTCTAAACACAGGGGAAAAGACTGCTGTCACGCAGGAAGTGATGTGTTTTACATGCAGCAGACAGAAGAACTGGGTTGCCGATGCTTAAATACATCAGTAGATTCTAGTGTGATCAGAACAACAAATCTAGAGGACTTCATAAAAATAACTAAGAAAACTGATATCCAGACAATGTATGATCCTTTATCATTCCAGTATAAAAACTGCCACATCTAGCAGTTACCTAAAGAAGCCCAATCTCTTATGGAGTGGTCCTTAAGATTCTTCAGCTGCTGTTATTGTCAAGAAGGAACAGGACATCCTCCACATCACTCTGCAGCCGATTACAGTCCTGCCATCTAAAAAATGCCTCTCAGATGTTGACCCTTGTCTGATCTCACTTTGTATTTTGCCTTTTCTTAGTTTCTCTCTTCTCGTCCAATTTCTTCCTTCCTTTGGCTTGTATTGTACTGTGTACTTGTAGGCAAACAAGGAATGGGAAATTTAACACAAGTTGCTATAGCCGATTGACACAGCTTCTGATAGACTAGTTACTCGATAACCCAGATTGGTTGTTAGATTCTGAAAAAAAACAGTACAAATAAAAAACAAGCAAAAAAGAAAAATCCAAAGGTGCAGGCATTCACACACATCAACAGATATACACTGCTGTTCAAAAGTTTGGAGTCACTAAGAAATATCCTTGTTTTGAAAGAAAAGCATTTTTTCAGAGATGATAACATTAAATGAATCAGAAATGCGACCTAGACATTGTTAATGTGGTAAATGAATATTCTAGCTGGAAACAGCTGCTTTTTAATGGAATATCTCCATAGGGGTACAGAGGAACATTTCCAGCAACCATCACTCCTGTGTTCTAATGCTACATTGTGTTAGCTAATGGTGCTGAAAGGCTAATTGATGATTAGAAAACCCTTGTGTAATTATTAAGTGTGAGTTTTCATGGAAGACTTGAAATTGTCTGGGTGACCCCAAACTTTTGAACGGTAGTGTATATTTAATAGAAACCTTAATTTAAACATTGTTAGTGAAATGCTATGGTCAAAATTTGTGATTACACCTAAAATTAGAATGAAATGATATTACCTACGGTCACTTTAAAGCAGTGACAAAGTAGCTGCTCAAGTTGTGCTTGCTACAGATGATTGGTTTTCTTCTGAAAACAGCAATCCGCTGTAGCTGGGAGTGAGTGATGAGAACATTGTGCACACATGTAAAGTATTTCACACTTTCTGTGTGCTTTTATTTATCCAAGTCCCTGGTGGTCCATGTGCAGCCCCCACTGCAAGGACACCAACTGTACATGTGCCAGAGTAAAACAGTGCTTTAAGTGAGTTACAAGGTGATTTTCTGTTATCCTTACCCTCATAATTCATCATTTAAATAAATGTAAATGAAGTAGTTGCTGCTGGACTTCAGAGTTGCTCTCTTTTGTACATGCTTTCCGTTGTTGGAGCCCACTGTGCTCAGCACTCCTGAAGAATAATCACATTGACACGGTGCTACAGGCCAGTCTGTAACCAGCTGCTATATGCTGTAAAAAGTGCAGTCACAGCCTTTCAGTCGGATCTACCAGAGCCCTGTGTGTGTTTCTGGGTTTGATAAGAGAAGCAATGGGACCGTCTATTTAGCAGACCAAAGCATACCTATTGTAGTATAAACAGAACAACGTACCCTTTTTTAAACTCCCTACTAATCATGTGGATCCATGAACTGGCCTTGCAGTTGTGGCTCACTAAACCAAAACATTGACTTTAGAGTCTTAGAGACATGGAGGCATAGACTCCCTATACAGCCCAGGGAAATGACAGAGATGGGTGATGATACTCTAAAGGTTTGTCATTATGACCAATGCCTTCCAGTCCATACTTTGAATTTACCTACCTAAAACACAGCCTTGACCAGTGCGGGGCTAATGATTAGCTGAGCTACTTGCTTAGCTGGTATACACGTTGGTATGCACGTTTTCAGAAAATCAACTTTCCTAAAACCCTGTCTTCCTCATGATCTTGCCCTTTTCTATCACCGAACACATTATGCTAATGGACAGAGGCAAGCCCCACTCTGTCAAAGAGCCGCCACTGCTTTTAGAGGGAGTGTTCAGGTTCATCAAGTTTTAATGAGCCAGGAGAGAAATCAGCGGAGACATCGCACACTTTATCCCAGCACACTGCTCTGAACTATATGCAGCACACAGGTACAGCAGCGCTGTCATCTGTTTAAATTTTTAGCAGCTCTCTTTTTATTTAGGGAAAGGCTTTCAATCTAGATTAAACGGCTAATACTTTACATCATGAAGAACAGGATTATCACAGAGAAGCCTTTTGCTTCCTTAAAAAATGTATCCTGTGTAAATGGGATTGAAAATCAAAACCACGGCCTCCATCTGTCTAGTCTATTCTTCTGTTTTGAATTTTATGCTTGCTTTAGTTTTTCAAGACACAGCAGGATGATGTAATATTTAAGAACAATATAAACTACCAGTGAAAAGTTAACCTTGTCAGTCAATAGTTTTTATTTATTATTTTCTACATTGTAGATTAATAGTGAAGACATCACATATAAAAGAATACATATGGAATTAGGTTGTAAAAAAGGTGTTCATCTTCAGTATTAATCTACAATGTAGAAAATAATATAAATAAATAAAGAGCATTGAATGAGAAGGTGTGTTCAAACTTTAGACTGGTACTGTGTGTTTGCAAATTTATTCACACATCTTTTCAAAAAAATATTTTGAACGTTTTTGTTTGTGCTCACAAACTACAGTAACAGTATGAGAGTTGTGGGCAGTGCTTGGTTGGGATGGGATCACAGCGTACCAAAAAGATTTCTGATCAGACTGGATCATTTGAGTCATTGCAGCAGAGATGATGCTGTTGGTACGCCCACAACAAACACTGCTGAAGTTAAAATGAATTTGAAAGAGGTGAGGATGTCATGATACTGCTCCCTGTTTTGTTTTGATGAACACTTCTGTGTTAATAGCTCGTTATCATATTATTTTGGACAGAAGCTGAAAGCAGATGATACACAAATTTCAGGTTGTAACAGCTCCTTTTTTCCTACACTAGCCTTTTAGCTGATTTGTTGCATGACAGCACCTGCCTTTTCTGGCTCCAGTCATTGGACAGTATTGGTGAATATTGGTGAGAATTTGTGATTATTACATTGTACAAAGTTTTGATGAAAGGTCACAGCAGCACAGCGAAATGTCCGCATGCATACCAAGAAAAAAAAAACACAGGAGCTATTTAACATAGAGGCGCTTTACATCAGTTTGCTTCTATTCCGCTCTCTGTGCTGACATGCACTGTATGTGATAGAAGTGTTCTTATTTACATATTTTACTGTTTTTCTTAAATGATAAGCCATCTTTTTATCTTATCATGTGTAGCGAAAATAGCCTCATACAAGGAATTCTAATTATTTATAGCAAAAATATCTAAATTGCGTAGCAGAAAGTAGTCTCACCTGGGAGCAGTAAATAATAATAAGACGTAGCGTAACAGCTTTGCACGGCTGTGCCAAATAATAGGATTAAAGAATATGTAAAATGTGTAGCCTCACGTGGCTGCATCACATATGTAGACACTAGACTTTGTGATTAAAATTGCACTGGTTCATCAGGGGCACCACTCAGATATTTAAATTAGGCCATCTGAGAGACCTTTGTTAAGAATATTCAGGTTGAGAAATCATAAATTAATCAAATCTGCTTGTATTGATCCATCACATACAGAAAAGTCTAGAAAATTCTGAGTGTCAGGGAGAGAGAAAGGTCAGGAGGTCACAGTGAAGAATGGAATCTTCTCTTCTCCAGAAGTGTGGTTTTCCTCACAACTGGCACTGTAGGACCCTTATCAGGTTCTGCTGGAGGTAGGAGGCCTCCTGTTCCCTCCGAGAGGGCCATAGCAAGTTTCTGCAGATGTTCTATTTACAGTTGAACAATTTCATTTAGCGGATGCTTTTATCCAAAGCGACGTACATCTGAGAGTAGATACAACACAAGCAAGGGTCGAGTGAGGAGAAAACAACCTGGATAAGAGCCATAAAACATTTAAGTGTGAGTTTTAAGTTAAGCTGTCTTCTGAAATGGATTCTTACCAAATTTACAGCTGTGGGAAAAGGCCTCTGGACTATACCTGCTTCTCACTTTGAATTGATTGACTAATTGGGGAAATAGTTGATAGATTAATTCATTGTTGGTGGCAGCTCAAGAATATATTTTCATGGTCAGAGTCCAACAAAATTATTTGAATATTATATCACACCACAGCTGAAACTTATTTAACTCCATGACGCATCATCACACATTTTACCATGACATTTTGTCGGACAGAACTGCACATTTCTAACAAATGCTGATTACAGCTTACGTTTTCCACATTAATACCTAGAGCACATTATATCCAAACATGTGAGTAGAGGCCTCTTTAATGAGTCCAGATTGCTACATTTCACAGACGGAGGTAACATATGCGACACATATTCTGACATGAAGCTGTGTCATTAAGTATGCAGTGTCAGAATGTTTCTCTTGCAGGAAATTTGTCTTTGACAAGCACAGTTGCATCCTATTTAAGCTAAGAGAGACACCAGAGTTCATACTATATTTGTAAGCTGCATCAGTACAGCGGCATAGCACTCTCCTGGTGTTTAGTGAGACTTTCATTGAGCTTTATGTACTCTGAATGTAAACATATGTAGCCCAAGGAGGTGAAGCCATAACTCAGACTGTGTCATCTGACCGAGCTGCACCTCACACTTGGCATTTATTATATATTATATTACACTCTTTAAAGCAGTTGCACCATGAGCACACACTGTGCGAACTGGACTGGGATTCTACGACCAGAGGCAGTATCCGTGAGAAGAGTCAGAAAAAAGGATCGCCATCGCTGCTCTTTGCCTTGAGGAACACATGCACACAAACTGAGCCATGCGCACCATCTGCAATCACACTCTGAGCTTCTGCTGTGTGGTAGAAGGTGCACAGATTCCCAAGAATGAGTAGGAAAAAAAAGAGAAAAGCAAAGAAACGCTTCATAATGTATTCCACACAGATATTGAACTTTAAACTGTTGGGTAAGATAAGGCACTAATTGGGGATCTCTTTATAATTTCAGCTTCACTCTTAGTAATAAAAACTGAGCTCTCCTGGTGCTATTTAATATCTCATTACCACGACTGCACATGCAGTGTGGTTAAAATACAGAGTAAAGACACAAAAAAACGTAACACCACCATGGACATTATACCTTATGTAGCACAGGAGACGTTAGCAAACATTTCACATATACACTTCATTCATTTATTCTTTTCTTTTTTTGTTCTCTCCCAGCAGCAGCAGCAGCAACTCTATGATATGCATAGTATCTGTAAGAAATCAAAGCTTCCTGCAAAAAGGTTGGAAATGGAAGCTCATAAATGCCCTCACAGGCTTTTTGTCACCTCACTGCATTTCGTTTTTGGGGCAAATTTGAACAATGCTTGCCTTTTCTGTGATGCTTTAGGTCAAATCATTCACCTTGATACGGTGCCTATGGTATCAGAGGCCCAGTGTTTTGCCTTTGCTGTGCTTTCTGTAGCTTCTAAACTTCCCACTCGTCAACGGTGGGATAAGGCCTCAAGGATAGTCAAGGATTATGCGGGATTGCTCCTGCATTGCATAAGCTAATATAAAGTGCTGTTGGCTTTATGTATGTTTTGGTGTTGGTGGGGCCATATGCTGCTGCCTGAGGGCCCATCAGGGGATCAGTGCTGAGCAGGAAGCTAGTGTTATTAATACACCTCGGTTTAGCACTGTACATGTCTTCCCCCTTCCTCCTCATTTTTATCTCTCTCACCTCCATGGAGTCAAGGATTAATGTGGTGTCAGCGTGTGCCAGGTATGAATTCCAATTCCAGGTCTTGCGTCCGAAGCACATAGTTCATCCTCTTTTTTTTTTTTAAGTATGTATTTAGTATTTTCTTTTAGGACGAAGTTCATCCTCAAGTCTGGATCTGCTACTTGTTCTTAAAAATGCATTGGGAATAGGTTGAATGAACTATTTTTAGACAGAGTCCTGGGAAATGTATCAATTATTAAATCCTGTGTGTGTGCTGGAAGGAGTCTGATTGAAGAGAGAATTGGTGTAAAGATTAATAATGAAACACTGAGGTGTCAAAGAAAAAGAGTGAAGGCAGAAAACAGAGACGGAAGAGATAAGTGTATAGGTGGAGTGTACGATGTATGTGCATGGAGAGAGTGGAGGGCTGGTACTGCCTGTTCTTGTACCTTTGGTGATAATAAGTCAGTCCAGCACGTTTTTGGACACGTTTCTCGGCACTGACACTTGGCTGGCTGTAATACTAGAAAGATTCGAACATTTTGAGTCTGTTTGGTTCGAGATCATTGACACTTTATAGAACAAGTCATTGCATATTTCAAGTGAGAATGTTCAAGTGAATTCATTTGCTTTTGTCTTCTCTGATTCCTTCTAATGATGTGCAAAAATATCTTCGTCGTAGTATCTCACCATATTTAGCATTCTTACTTTAATGCAGCTATTAAAGTCTACTGTTGGTTACAGATTAGTCTTTTAAACGCTGTGTCTAGTAAAGCAGATTTTTTGTTAAAGATGTCTGACCCTGGTGGCATTATTAGTGTCATTTTCTTGACTTGGCAGAGCTCCTACACAGGCACAGGAGAATTTATATTGTTACTTTTTACAATTGTTAGAGCAGTACTTAGTAAAACCAGTAAAACCTTCACAGGACAGTGAAAATATTCAATTACAAGTAAAAGTCCTGCATGGAAATCCTAATGAAGTAAAACTGCGCAAGTATAAGCAGCACAAGTATTAAAATTAAAGTCCTGATTTGGTTTCTCTGACTGATATGTCATTATTCTCCCAAGGAACGCCGGAAATATGTGACCATCGCCATACGTTTGTCCGTCTGTTTGTCTGTTAGCAACATTACTTACAAACAGACAAACAAATTTTGATGAAATTTGTAGGGAAATTCAGAAATGACATAATGACCATGTTATTCAATTTTGGTAGTGATTAGGCTTATAGTCTGGATTAATGGATTTGTTAAAGATTTCTGTATCATTGCGAGATAACGGCATGGCGCCACTGTAACTATGACAACAAGTTAACACTATGTCAGCTACCTGCTCACGATCGCATGATTGCAATCCTACTACAAATAAACCACTGCAGACTTATCAAGATTTATCCATCTGAATTGAGACAAGGAACAATTGGTTAAAGTGTGGGGGTGTTTCCAAGTCCCATCAGTTCCTACCACCCACTACATATTTAGGTCACGTGATTCAGTATCCATACATAATGTACACATTTGTAATAACCCGGATGTCATAAATGTGTACGTTACGCATCCTGAATGAGGATATGACTGTAAAACCTTGTTATTTTAGTCATTGTATAAAATCTTCATCTTAACCCACTATGTGTGGTATTTAGAAATTCACAAAAATAAACCACTTGTACTCAAAATGTGGGGACTTTTAAGCAGAAATGCTGACTGTTTTAACACATAGTGGAGTGGGGACAAGGGAAAATTAATGAATTAGATGATTCCAAAAATTTTTTGTTAAAAAAAAAACTACAAAAACTTTTGAATTTTCTTTCTTCATGATAAAGGTCTTGAGGTTTAGACGGTAAAAGTACCAAAAGCTGTCAAATATGTGTAGCTGAGTAGAAAGTGCAATATGTCCCTCAGAAATGTAGTGAAGTAGAAATACAGTACGACGTAGCATAATACAGAGGTACTGAAATAAAATATATCCAAATTGTTTTTAAAGTTACTTTCCTCCGCTGATTTTCACACTGGATTCAGATGGCTGAATACAGATTGAGACACGCAAAACTGCGGTATGTCCTTTTAAGACCACAAATTACAGCCACTTTGTGCTGAATTACCATCTTTTGTGGCTGTTCATTGTGTGCATGTGACAGCAGTAATACTTAAATGTTCTTATTTATCGTTTCCTCAATGCTACATTCAAAGTCTGTCAGTTAAAATTAGCTCCAAATCATCTCCACTCTTACATTTATACAGAACATTTGCCCATAAAGCTTAACAAGAAAATGAAATTTCTTTTGTCATTTGCTTCTAATTGATTTTATGTTTATGAACAATTTCCAGTAGAAAAAAAATTGGATTTTGCCAGCTGTTATTCTGTTCTCATACTTGATTAAACAGAACCTAAAACAATAAAAGAAAAATGAATTTGGCTCATTGGAAGCTGTTCATGCCCTGCATATTGATTAGAACCTTTTTTTAAACCATAGCAAAACCTCTCAGTGATTCAATTACATTCTAGTCTTTGATGTAATTGTTGTTTTTTGCCATTTGGTTACACAAGTCTCAACCCTGCCCTCCTACTGATTGGTTTCATTGTAGCAGTGGAGTGGGTGGTTGAAGACGTGTACCTCACCGCCTTGACAGATCTCAAATACCGTTCAGGGCAGACAAGACAGATATGAAAAAATATAACAAACAGACCGTTCTGTTTATGATGTATTAATCCTTCTATTCTGTCCTAGATGTTACGTGTGTTCAGCGATGAAACTAGACTGGAAGGTAATCGAAAGGGCACCAATGAAAATTACCTTTTTAAGGAAGCCATCTGCGTTGTATCTGTGTGCGTGTTTTGTCACCAAGGAATTAATTCAAACTATCTGTACCAATCAAGACTCTTTATGTGAGCACCACACACACACACGCAGAGTGCAGGTCAGAGGTCACACTTCCACCCCGTGTCTCCTTCCATTATTTCCAGTCCAATTTCCAGGATGTAAAGGGTCTCATGTGCTGCTGAATACATATGGTTAGGGCTGAGGCATGAATATGGAAGAGATCACGGCTACCACATGCACACACATGCACAGACACACACCGGCGTCTGGCCAGTCACAAACCCCCACCCAAACCAGCTGCAGATCATCTGCAGGAGGTGACGGACACTGAGCAGCCTGACCTCCTCCACCCTCATGTACTATTCATGATGACCTTTCCACCGCCACCTCCTCTTCCATCCCCAACACCCACTTCCACACGTCTCAGCCGTCACGGACTCCTCCCACCTGTGGCCCCTCGGTGGCTCATGCAGGTGCTTTCAAGGCCGCTGCTCCTAGTGTTTTAGTGATGAGGAAGAGAGAGAAGCAAGAGGATGGATTTAACAATGGAAGGATGTAATTGGAGACAGCAAACTTTTGCTTGTGTGGGGTCTCTGGTATGACTCAATCACACATGATGGGAGAATGGAGATGAAGAAAATGAATGAACAATACTTGTAACTTGAATTGTACTAAAGTGAGCCACTGTCGGGTTTGAAAGGCATCTTCTTTTCAAAAATTGTCAAGAGCCAGAAGGAGTTGTAGAACTTTAAACTTTTAATTGGTCCTTGAACTACTCATGTACAACATGCTGGTCAGTTAGACAAAAAGCAAAGAAAAGCTACTTTATTTGTTCTCTTTTTCACGGTATTATAACTTTGTTACACTGCACAGGAGACAATTTTTTTGTTTCTTTACTGGTCATGGTTGTGCAGGACTTAGTAAAAGAGTGAAAAATTAGCCCACGGTGAGCAAAAAATGCTGTATTTGCATGCAATGTCCATGTGCCAGTGTTGATTAAATTTTGTATAAAAACAAAGAAAAAAGCAACAATCTACTTTCCTTCAATTGCACCATGTATCAAAGTCTAAATTTTTTGTATTGCAACAACGTGACACTGTCCAAATGTTGCTGCCAGATGTGCTACTCAGCCGCTGTTTGCAAGCTAGCTAGTTAGCTAACAGATTGATCAGCGGCGTATGAGGGCTGAGAGACATCAATTATTATACTGCTGTTCTTATTAATGCAGCTTTAATGTGTTAAATAAACCATGATATGCTTTATCTAAACACATTTAATACACTGTCAGACTGTATGTTGTTATCTTCAGCCCATGAGAACATGAAGCATCCAATTAACATGAATTTGTTTTCTAATGGTGGTTATTAGCAATAGCATTTCGTATGTTGCAGTTTAAGCACTGTTCTATGGGGAACTTCCACTTATGAAATGACAGAGATTTTATTACAATAGCAACTGTCCGGGGATGTGAGTAGTATTGAAAGCTCTCAGTTTTGTCTTGCTGTAGCACACTGAACAATTTCATCACTTTGTGTTAATTGTTCAGTAAAACTGTGTATTGTACCCCGCACAGAGCGGTCCTGCAACCAGAGGTGGCACGCACGCGCACACACACACACACACACACACACACACACACACACACACACACACACACACACACACACACACACACACACACACACACACACACACACACACACACTCCAGCTGACTTCTTTGTATCTCCTGCTGTCGTGTACGAAAATGAAAACGCTGCATGGATAATGGCCAACAAGGCCCCTGAGTCTCTCCCTCTCTCTCTCTGTTTCTGCCTTATATTTCCTAATGAAAGCAGTTGTTACTTTTCATATCTTTACTACACAGATATCCATAAATTCATGCTTGAAAAATACATACCTAGCACCATTTACCATATGAATAGCCCTACATTTAGCATAAGTGATTCAAGTTAATGCAGTCTGGCACTCCATTAAATGAAAAGAGAATCTGATGCAATCTAAATTTCAAGGCCGCTCGCCTGAAATGTTCTGGCTTCCTCTCCAATGACAAACTCTCCACACATTTGCCCAGTTTAGCAGCAGCAAACCCACGTACTGCTGTCACCTTATTCTGCCTTCAAGTGCTTTTGGAAATATCGTAATTACAACTTGAGCACAAGCGCATAAGCCAACAAAGTGGTTAATATGAGTCATAAAGCTGGAATTTCCTCTGATTCCCAGGCTACAGAGATGTGATCTCTTTAGTGATGAGGTGGATTCAAATTATATGATAAAAGTGACGCATGATCAATACAGTGCTGTGGTTTTAATCATTATTTGTTTCCTTGGACATGTACGCAACAGTAGAAGTGGAACTGGACAGAACATTAGATTCACAATGTCTCTTTCTGCTGCAAAATAACAGCCACAAAGTGAAAAAGGCTCTCATTGAAGGGTCCATCTCGCTGTTATATCCAAAGAACTTGAATGAGTGACAAGCCATATTTACAGTTTGTGAACTTGGAATGAGCTTATGAAGTGGGATTGAGGACAGCGTGAGATTGCAGTGCTCCATATGAAAAGAAAACAAAAGGCTAGCAAGGAGGAACACATGCTGTAATGTTTTCCTAAGCCAAGGACGGCTCCTATCAAAGCCAAAATGAAGGTTTCACGATAAAACGTATTGCTCAGCGAGGTTCAGCTACAGCCCAAAATGCCTCGCATCACTCTGGTATGTCTGCAATTCTTCCTGTGCAGCTCCTGAATGAAAGAAAAAGCACAAAGACTGAAACCACATTCGTTCCAGGCTTCATTTTGAATGTGATCACTTATCAAGTCGTGCTTGTGATGTAATCCCACCTGTCTCACTTTCCAAACTTGTTTCCAGCCCACCTTAGCGGAGCTGAACTAATTCAGCCTGACATGATCCCTGTTGATATGTTGTCGGGATGCGGCATCCTAATCGGCCTCAGACATATGTCACTCAGGCTAAGGATCATTAGTGTTCCCTCCGGGGGGAAACGTATCATGTTGGTGAGCCGATGATGATTCAGAAATGAATACCTTCCCCGCGTTCTCTCTTCCCACTCGGTTTTTAAAGGTAGAAATGGAAGGAGGCAGCAGCCTCAGCACGCTGAGCAGGACTGTGGAGACAAAAAGAAGCATTTATCTGTGTTTCCATATGTGTTGAACATGGGAGATACTGAGTCACTCAGCCAAAAAGCCTTTAATAGATGAAACATGTGTGCCATATGCTTTAGAAGACCATGTCGTTTGCAGGCAATGTGTTTGTTGTTGCACATTAAAAGTGTTTTCCATATAAATTGGTTGCTGTACGGCGTGATAGATAAGCTCTAGAGTGAAAAAAGCGACAAAATTAGGAGGGAGAGAAACCAGTGTCTGTGCATGAGCAACACCCTCTTGTAATACTATTTTGTTGTAATTTTGATTTTGACACTTTTGTTGACAAAAAGAGAGGCGCCTCGCACAGTAAAATGAAAAGCTGTTTAATGAAAGGCTTTTTTTGGAGACTTTGCTTCTCCATAGCTGATCTGATCTCTTCCCTTACAGCTCACCTGTCCAGATCAGACCTCACACTCATTGGTCCCAAGTGAAATAAACACATCATTGAACCTGCCTTGTTTGTGTATCGAAGAGAGGAAGGCTCAGCGGTAGGTTTTCGCTCTGTTCCACTGACTGCACAGACCGTTTATACGCACATGCTCACATAAACCGTGGAATGCATTGTCTCAGTGCAAAATGGGATCATACACGCCCTGACACACAGATGCACATTCACTCACACAGAAAAACAGACGTAGCAGTCGAGCCTACACTGGACATGGAAGCAAACATCGCCTTCCTACTTCCCATCTCCCCACAGGGCACAGCAGTACAGTGCTGCAGGAGTGTGTTTGTTATATGAGAGTCTCTCATACCAAAGCTGGTTTGAGGAAATATAGCGCTCATAAAATAGTTAAGGGTGAACCACCATCCTCGATTCTAGTCTTAGTGTGAAGTCCCGGTGGAAAATGCATGTGTAGCACATAAATCAAGACAGTAAAGTTGATGCGAGAGAAATGATTTCCATCTGTGCCTACAATTTCCCTACAAGCAGCTTTACCTCTTTACAACTACTAATGCTTAAAGCAAGGAGGAAGCTCGTAGGCGTGCTGACAGCTAATTTTGGAGGGTAAGTCTACCTGAATCACAAACACACTTTTCCAAAAAAGGGCACCAGTAGGAGTGACCTCAATTTACCTGATGTCTGAACTTTGCACTGCAAACTCAATCCAGCACTTTGTTTAGCCTCCACTCCTTTTCAGCCAGAATCCTGATCCACTCTACTGCTTTCCTGTTTTCAACGAGCAGCTTGCTGAATAGTAGATTTTGTCGGATGAATTCAGCAGGCCATAGAAGTCACGCACAGTAGCTGACTTAATTTTGCCAACCTCTGCTTTTAGCTTAATTTCAGCTTCGCAGCAAAGTTGGGGAAGTTAGCTCTCCAAAAGTTTATTTGGTTTTCTCTCCTTTTAGGAGGAGAAACAGGCCAAGCTGAGGAGTAAGATGACAGCAGATGGATGGACAGATTGAGACTGATGTGAGCATAAAATGCTCTGTTGCTCAGCTGTTGAACACCACAGCTGAAACCCAGCGGTTTCAATCTTTTTTTATTTTCCTTTAAGTGAAATAAAGGTGTACTGTATGGATGCAAGAATGTACAGAGTGATCAAAGCAGATTTTGATTTGATTTGATTTACATACAGTAAGTATACGGATCATTTTTTTGCTGATTTTTTTCTGCTTTTTTTTAATTCAAATTAAAGTCATACTAATGGAACTATTCATGCTTCATAGTTCCCTTTCATCCATTTCCAATTAAGATAATCTGAAAATGGTTTTCTTTATGCATGTTTTCTTTCCGTTGCCCTACGTAGCTCTAAAATCACTCCATAATCGTGAGAAATAGCAGTGATCTCAAAACCCCTCTCTCTGAATTCACTTTTAAGCCTGTTTAGTCAACAAAAGGTCAGAAAATTATGAAAAATGTCAAAGGGGTCTATTGCAACCTCTTCAAAGTGTTATTAGGATTAGATAGCAATTACAAACTTTTTCACATGCATCAATATAGGACTTGTTCCTTGTTCATTTGGAATGTATTTAAAATTCTGTGAGATGCACTAATATTGGAAAGTATTATGACAGCTGTGTCCATCCGTATCGGCCTAGTTCATTGATTGATTAAACGGAATAACTGATTCAGCACAGCAATACAGCCTGTAACTGTTCTCTGGATATGTGAACATATGAATAAAGTTGTGTATACTGGTGCCTGTGGTCGTTTAAATAGATCTACAATACTTGCTGTAGAATTGCAGTTGCGGTTTGCCATTGATTTACACACTGCCTTCTGTTTCTCACTGTGAAACCCCGACTGTGAGAAAGTTCTTACCATGTGCACTGACTGTAATACAGCCTGTGGCAGCACCATAAAAGTGAAACAAAACATTGCAGACAGACTCACTCATGCAGAGTTGCCTCGTGTTATTGTTATCAGTGTCCACTATGCTTTAGCACACTTCAGCCATCTGTCTCTCTCTCACAAGCTCACTTTCTCTCTTTCTTGCTGTCAGGGATAACTATTGGCTTGGAAAGAGGAACACTGTGGCAGCTATTAATTATGTTGGATGCTAACTGCCAAGACAGACTGTGTACAAGTGTGCATGTGCACGTGCACGTGCACGTGGGTATTTACCTGTCATAAGGTTTTGTAGAAGTGTAACACTTACACATAAACACTCCAATCAACCATGTATTGGTCAGTCAGCGCGCCAATCACCATCTGTGTGCTGCACGATGAGAAGGCTTCCCACACATCAACACCGAGCCAGAGGAAGAGGGGAAGAATGATTCAAAGGTGGGAAGGAGAGAACTAAACAACAGGGAATTTTTTGAATTTTTGTGTGCGTGCAATTATAGCGAGAGTCATAGGCAGTTCTGCAGCAACAATAATGAGCGATTTCCAGGAAAACACAAACTTGTGATTGGAGTTAATCCTGCAACTGTGGGCACATTTTCTCACTGGTGTTGTTTTCTCCACCAAGCATTGTGTTAGTGATTTGTAAGGCTTTCCTCAGGCCTCACTAAACAAATACTCTGAGAAAGAGAGACTTGGCTTTACAATGCAGTTTTAGTATTTTGTGCAGATTCAGACAGTTCGCATGCAGAAAAAAATACTGGGTGAAAAAATGGTCTCTCAGTCTAGACTCCCACATTTGGTAATCGTTGATGTGAGAGCCCAAAGTGATGTGTTCCATATTTCCTTTTAGTTTCCATTTAGTAAATTCTAAATAATTGATAATAATAGAGTCTATGAATATATGTAGATTCTGCCTTGGCCGTGAAACAGTGGACCAGAGATTTACTCTTGCGGAGTTGCTGATGGGGTCGTGGGAGTTTAACTGTCCAGTCCTCATGTGTTTTGTGGACTTGGAAAACCCTGTGTTAAATACACAAGATCATGAGGTATTGGGACTGTCCTGCAATTGCACAACCAAAGTGAGAGCTGTGTTTGTATTCTTGACACAAAGTCAATTATGTTTGTGGTGGGTGTCAGACAGAGTTGCCACTTGATTCTGAACCTGTGTCTGATATTCTTGGACGGGATGTTAAAGGGCTGCCGTTGAGAGGAGGGCGTCCTGCTTGGGAACCTCAGATTTGAGTCTGTTTATTTGCAGATGATATGCTTCTGTTGGCTTCATATAGCAGTGACCTTCAGCATGCACTGCAGCCAGCTGTGAAGTGAACAGATGAAGTCCGCACTTCCAAGTCTCAGGACCTGGTTCTCTGCTGGAAACTGTTGGATTGATTCCTCTGGATTGGGGGAGGAGTTTGAGTTTACTGGAATCTTATTCATGAGTGATGGGAAAATGAAGCATTAGATGGACAGACTGATTGGAGAAACATCAGCGCAACGTGGACGCTGTTGGGGGCCACTGTGGTGAAGATGTACCCGTCAGTCTTCATTTCAACCATCAGCAATAGTCATCAGCTTAGCGTAGTCACTGGAAGGATGAGATTGCAAGCCATCAAAATTTGTTTCCCCTGTAGGTTGGTAAAGCGTTGCTGTAGATATGGGGTAAGGAGGCAGCTGAGAGTATAGTTGCTTCTCTTTCATGATTAGACCCTAAACTCACTGCAGAGATTACATATCTCATCTGGGATGGGATCACCTTGGGTTCCCACAGGAGGAACTGGAAAACATTTTTGGTGAGAGAGATATCTGGAATGCTCTGCTTTGCTTGCTGCCACCATGAGACAATCAATGAATAAGCAGTAGAAAATGGATGGATAGATATTCTCTTAAATCGTCAATCGTGACTCAACACTCATGTCATTATGAGCTATTCTAATTTCATCTGAAATTTAAATAGTCTTTAATTTTTTTTAAAGCAAACAAACAATAAAAGCAGAGTCTACAAACAGTTACTTTATATTAATAAATCATTTAGTCTACAAATATATGATGAGGAGTGCTCCAAAGCTGAAGGGCCCATTTTCCAATGGCTAGTGCAAACAAAAACCCCCAAAATATCTTTAATAGTTATCTTAGAAACAAAAAAACTGAAAAAAAATCACATTCAGGAATTAGGAACCTTGGCATTTCTACCATTTTTGCTTACAAATAATTCCTTTTGCTAAAATAATGATTTTTCAAAATTAATTCAGATTAATTGTCTGTTAATTGAGTTGAATTGATCATTTTAGCAGCAGAGAAAACATGTAATGTATTAACTTGGACTCTCAGTTGCATTTATTGGCTTGTCTTTTTATCCCCCGCTGGCCGTAGGCATGGAGGGGGATATTGGCGTGGGCACGTCCGTCCGTATGTCCGTCTGTACATACGTACTTACGTCCACATTTCGTTTCCGGAGCATATTTCAGAAACTACTTGAGGGATTTCATTCATATTGCACCCAGGCCATCTCTATATAGTATAGATGTGCCTTTTGGGGCGCATGACCTTGACCTGATTTTCAAGGTCATAGTGAGGCACTTCAAATATTTTTTGGTTTCCAGAGCATATCTCAGAAACTACTTGAGGGATTTCACTCATATTGCGCACACTAAACCTGTTGGTAATGTAGATGTGCCTTTTGGGGGGCATGACCTTGACCTGATTTTCAAGGTCATTGTGAGGCACTTCAAATATTTTTTCATTCTGTTTCTGGAGCATATGTCAGAAACTACCTGAAGGATTTCATGCATATTGCACCCACACCACCTGTGCATAATGTAGATCTGCCTTTTTTGGTGTATGACCTTGACCTGATTTTCAAGGTCATTGTGAGGCACTTCAAATATTTTTTTGTTTCCGGAGCATATCTGAGAAACCAGTTGAAGGTTTTCCTTCATATTGCACACACTAAGCCTGTTAGTAATGTAGATGTGCTTTTTCGGGTGCATAACCTTGACCGTATTTTCAAGGTCATTGTGAGGCACTTCAAATATTTTTTCATTCTGTTTCTGGAGCATATGTCAGAAACTACCTGAAGGATTACATGCATATTGCACCAACGCCACCTGTGCATAATGTAGATCTGCCTTTTTTGGTGTATGACCTTGACCTGATTGTTTTTATTGTAGTGAAGATGTATCATTTTGTAGGTGTATCGTTCAGTATATATTATTATTTCTTGCACTTAGAGGCACTATATATAAGGCGGGGGATGTTTTAAGCGGAGCGTGTTTATTAATTAATGCTGTGCCTTTGTATTGTTTAGCACGAATAGGCTTTTATGTTGCGGTAGTTTAAATAGGTCCTTCATAATGAAAGGTATGCCACTGGAGATAATGTCAGCAGCAACAAGCCGTGTTTTACACATCCTGGAATGTGTAAAATATTGAAAATAGAAACTGTTCTTTAACCAGGTGACACCTCAGAGTTCTATAATTCTTCTCTCGGAGCTCTTTCGCTTTTTCTCTGTTCACGTTTCTTAGAGTACAACTCTTTCAAGTTGACACTGTGTCTTGAGCAAAGCGAGTTTCCCAACAGGGAGCAGTAAACTACCATGTAGTTATCACATTACTGAGGCAGACTTAACCTTGTACAGTGCGGATTTAACAGCATGACTGCGTATCAGCACTCAGACCTTTCAGATTTATCTCCCAGATTATATTAGATCCACTTATATTAAATGAATGTGTTTGTACAAATACATGTGCTGATGCTTTGTGAGGCTGGTGGAGACTCTCTCATGCCACCAGCAGCAGCCATCCCACTGTCTCAGCAAACATCTGCGCCACTGAAATGTCCTTGAACCACGCACTGAATCCCTACCAGCTGCTGTCCACTCACTCAACTTGACCTCTGCTGATGTCCCAGAAGAGGAATGAACTAAAACAAAAGACATCAATCAGTATAAAGGTACACAGACCTCACAGGCTCTTTAAGATCACACGCTGGATGTTATTGCATTGCTGTGTGCAGCCGTGATGCAGTTGGCCACCACACACATTCACATCCATGCCCAGTGCCACTGTGCTTTTGATGATATCATTAGACAGTCTCCTCCATTTTCTGCTGTTAAAACACATCAGAGGTACCCTAATTAAAGAGCAATGCATGTTCTCTTCTCTTTTTTTCTGCCCGTACAGTTCCAGAATGGAAATATGAAAATGAAATATGAATTTGCATAATGAACATTTAAGAATTTGAGATTTTTTTCTGCCGTGTGTTTGTTTGTGTGTGCATGTTTAGCTCTTTGTAAAGAAGCCTGGATCGGACCAGGGGGTGTGAGTTTAAACGAACAAAAGATTGGTGTCATGGAGGGCTTTTGCTTTGGACTGATTGGAAATTCCTGGTCCCCTTTTTCCATCTATCCTTCCAGGTTGTTGTCCTTGTTTTCCACCTTCTTTACCTCCCAAGACATAACATAATTCTAGTCCTCACTTTAATGGTGAACAAAACACTTACCCATCCTTGAGAAACAAATGTTTTGTGTCTTCTAGGCAGTGTCCAACCCTCCCAGTTGTCTGCACTCAGTGAATGCATATTTATGTGTGTGCAGGTAGAGGCGTGGTGTTCAGACAAATGTTTCATTATGGAGAAAATACGCGGCATATTGGGAGTGGAATGTGGTGTAATTTGATAAGCGCATCCACAGGCATGCCAAAGCCACATTCAAAGACATAGGGGAATGCAGTGAATGAACAATTTGAGTGCGTGCAGGGCTCTACAGTAACACTTGACCCGTTGCCCGGAGCAACCAAATTTCAGTGCTGTCAACCACCTTGTTTGGACTGGTTGGTGCTGCTGACAGCCGATTTTCTGTTACAGAAGAACGTATATAGCTTTGCCTTAAATGAGGGGAGCTGTACAGCACAGCGAACCTTTAAACTTTGACGAGGTAAACACATAATGGTGGACCTGTACAGTCAGCTTCAGAATCAGGAGCCAACAGAACACACAGTATGTCATTTTATTCCACTGCAAGCAATCCTTCAACAATCTGTCTATAAACTAGAGAAGCAATTAATTGATTAATTAATTAGTTATCAGTTATTAAAGGGATTGCCATATAGTTTGATAGTTTTGAGTAAAAAGGAAGTCAACAATAGAAATAACCTTAAGTTGCAGCCCTGCTATTAACATATACACCATTCAGTGTCTTCTGCTTGTTGTCATAGCTCACTTTGAAAGGTACTTGCACCAATGATCCAGAATCAATTTGGAAACTGTGCATGGTCAAGGTAACTAAAACTGAAATATTAAATAAGCCATGATGAAACTTTAAAAAATATGCAGTCATTGCCTGCACAAATTTGTGAGCTGCACTATTTATGTAGACAGTGAATAAAAGTGATGTATGCTTCAGTAATTTGTGTTGTTTCAAATGTCTGATTCAGATTTTCTTGCTTTAAGGTTTCTTATTTATTGTCTGCAACAACCACAGAAGTGAGGATTTAACTTTGCTTCTCTGTAATATAAACAGATGAACTTCTAGCAGACTTCTCTTCACTTGAATAAGGACATCTTGTCTTATTGCTCTTATCGACACTCCCCTCCAAAGGTACTGGAACAGTGAGGCCCATTCCTTTATTTTTTATTTTTGTACAATGCTGGTTATGTGCAGCTGCTGACTGTGTAACAGACAGTCTATTTCACTATTGACTGTTCTTGATTTTATGTTCCCTTTAAA
Organism: Acanthochromis polyacanthus; assembly: GCF_021347895.1. Classification (NCBI taxonomy): domain Eukaryota; kingdom Metazoa; phylum Chordata; class Actinopteri; family Pomacentridae; genus Acanthochromis; species Acanthochromis polyacanthus. The sequence continues at coordinate 18,018,542 of NC_067118.1, forward strand.
AAAATATGGGATTTTTTTCACACAAAATCATTATTATTCATGCTAGACAAATGCAATATGGTGACCATTCTGCCAAATCTGAGAACCAAAACTGGGGATACCAGCATGCCAACAAATTTTCAAACTTCTTGGTGGATCTCTGAGATCCATTTGTGTGTGTGTGTGTGTGTGTGTGTGTGTGTGTGTGTGTGTGTGTGTGTGTGTGTGTGTGTGTGTGTGTGTGTGTGTGTGTGTGTGTGTGTGTGTGTGTGTGTGTGTTGCCTCACACTTCATTTTATTGGCTTACATAAACAGGGATATGCTGGTTCACACAACATGATGTTAGTGCCTGGCTCTGACTGCGAGTGTCAGCGTATATGTGTGAATCTGCATTCTGTAAATGCTTGCAAGTGTGTGCCTGTGTGTGTGTGTGTGTCTGTGTGTGTGTGTGTGTGTGTGTGTGTGCGCGCGCGCGCATATGTAGGTGCAGCCACTAGTGTGTTCACGCGCACAGCTGTTTTGTATAATGGAGCTACAGTGGTGTGGGTCAGGATGGGCTAAGCGTTCCAAAGAGAGGAAATGAAGACAAATGAACAGAGATGAGCTAAACACTCTTCCAGTCAGCCTCGTATTACTTATCACTGCCTCTCCTCCTCCTGCTTTTCCATTTCTCTTCTTCCCTCCTTCTCCCTGAGAAAATATTACAAAGCCACACAAAAGGACTCCCGGCACAGTAATGAAAAGCGCAAAAGCGTGGCACTTTTTGTGCTACTTTCGCGTCACCGGCAATTAATTCCACAGCGGTGGCTGGCGGTGCTCATGGTGCTATAATACTAACGCTAAAGCCAGCAATGCATGGACGCTGCCTATAAATTTGAATGTGCGTCAGGCACTTTTTTCCACTTTGTTCCTTACATTTACCTCTCCACTCGGAGTGTGTATGTGAGCATTATGCCAGCTTATGGTCTCCAAGGCACCTTACAGAAAAAGCTCAGGTTGATGGATTGGCAGCACTTTGATTTTCTGAGAATAACACAATCATATGCTACATCACCTTTCAAGACTATTAACAGGGAGAGGCTGTGATAACAGTGTGTAGACGTGTGTGTGTGTGTGTGTGTGTGTGTGCGTGTGAGGGTGTGTGGGGCTGCAAATATTGATAGGGCTTAAAATGTGCCGGACTTCTCTGTAATACAGATGACCTTCTAATAGGCTTCATTTGCCTCTTTAGTTTCATATAAACCAAGAAGGAGACAGAGGCAGAGAGAGGAGGTCACTTGTTAAATTGACGCTGCAACCCACCCCCACCCAAATCCCTATTTTTACATTTTATTTTGTCCTGGTTGGCTGGGATGGACGTCACTAAAAAGAGAAGGAGGAGAAAATGAAGTGATTTGTGGCCACATCGATCGACATGTCAGGGCTATTGATCAGAGGGTTTTGAGAGAGATGGAGAGACAGGAGGAGGGAGAAATGAAGAGGGAGGAGAGGAGGCATGATGTAGTCTGGGCAGGAGAGGAAAAAGAGGCGGAGTAGCTCCATGAATGGCTAGAAGGCCCTTGGGGTTCATTATGGATGGGTGCAAAACTAGGGCAGCCATGGCTCAGCTCCCTCATGGAGCCACTTTCATCAACTCCTCATGATTGGGGAGAAGCTCGATATTTCCTGCAGGAGCTTTTCAGCTGGGAACATCAATATTAATCTATATTCTTTAGGGGAAGATAATGCCCTTTACCACCTGCATCTAGAAATCACTTCTAAATAAAGACATCGAGAAGGATCCATGATTCTGTTTTCACTTATTCCATACGGTGGCACCAAAGCAACTGGCAAAAGGATGGTTGGCCCTGTTTCCTACTTTAAAGACAATTTCGCACACTTTTCCCATCAAAATTGGTTATTTCTTTTCAAACTATCCTGAATTCTTTCCAGTGACAATGACAGTGAGTCTGTGAGTGCCTCGTTGTGATTAGGCATGGCAATGAAGAGCATATGGAGGAGGCCGCCTCCCTTTTATCCATTGCGGACCAGCTCAGCACTTGAGAGATGCCGCTTCCTGGCTCGCCTTCCAAGCTCTCCCCAGGTTGTCTCTGAGTCTCATCCTCCTGCCATCTGCCACTGACTTGGGCTCCCTCCAGAAATTCTGGGGGAGAAAAAAAAAATGGAGCGCCCTCCTCTCTCCGTAGCAGGAGCCAGCATGGAGGCCCACTTTCCTCTCCGGCTCTTCGCTTTAAAGGAAACTGCAAGTTCCCACTGGTCAGAGCGACCAGTAACGCTGAATTCTGGTCATATGGGGAAATAAACTGCTAGTATGATTCGACAGTTCAAAAAAAGTCACTTGAAGTAGTCACATGTCCAAACCTTCAAATGCCAAATCCTTGAACTAGCACTCAGGAAGAAGTTCAGATTTTATTACGAAAGAGCACTGAAGTGTCTTTAAAACGAAAAATAGCCTGCTCTCTCCTGAAACAGCGATCACAAAATCACTTAAGTGCTTCAAAATGATTCGTTTTTGTTAATCTGAAAAGAAAAACATAATTTCCGTCTTAGCACAGGTGTTGGGGAAATTCCACGAATCGGGCAGTAATCAGGCATGCATGCAGTATCTCTGAAATGCTGACAGCATTCTTGAATGTGGTTTTCAAGTACCATTTCCCCCCATAGCGCAGAGATGAGGATAAAGGTGGTTCTTCCTGTGGCTCTTTTGCTGTGTTCAGGACATTAAATGTGGTCACTGAAATAAGTCAATGTTTTATAGCTTTTAATGCATGTCACTCAGCTGTGTACCCGTCATGTTTGCACTATGAAATATGTCGAGCAAGCCAAAATACCACAGAAAATGTAACACAGTCTGTCTTCACTGCTCTTAGTCTGCCAGAGAAATGCATGCTGGATAACAGCATTCAACCCAACATGGTACTGCTGTTAAACACAAGACATGGTCGAAAAAAATACAAGCTGAAAGGCACAGGATGGCAGCAGTACGACATTGTCATTAGACAATTCTGCAAATCCTCAATTTTCCGATTTTTATTCGAGAGTGTGGCCTCTATGTTCGAGAGCACAAATTCTTCATTTTATGTTTAGATTTTCTCTCTCACTCCAACGGTCCCTGCTTGATGCAAATCTGCTCTGCTCCTGCTCAGAACTGTTTGTCTGCACTTAGATTTATTGCTGTTGCACAAATGTCCTGGGCTTACAAGTGCATGTCCTCGCTCTCAGACGCCTTCTGTACCAAACGCCTGCTCTCAGATTTGTGCTTTCGTGCTCGAATCTTATGTGAAAGTCTCAAACCGAGAGAATGCCTGCAACGATGCTCACCAAATGCTATCGTCACTGCCTCCTTGCAGACATACTCACTTCTACTAAGTTTACTCCCTCCCACCCTCCAGTGCACATTATATGTACTCCATTTGCTTTCTTGTCAGACTTATGAAAGTAGTACATTTACCAGTGTCTGTATTTAGGCATTTACAATGTCCGTTTTACTGCAGTCACTAAGTATAATAGCAGCACAGGATCCGATAATAGCTCCATACATCCTCAAAAATATGTTTGGACTCCGAAGGTAACAGTGTGCATCAATCTTTTTGGACTGGGAATTATGTTCAACCAACAAACTACATTTCATTTAGGAGAATTAGCTTTTCCTCTTCAATCGCTGCAGTTTTTCAGACAAGTTAGGTTAGAGGAAGCTTCTTAAATTTCTGAACTCAAGGTAAAGAAAAAAATAATCAGGCAGATTTCATTAAGCTAGTTCCAAATGAACTACTAAAGAAATTTGAGTTTAATGTCACACATGATATTAAATTGATGCCATTACCAGCATTATTATGTCAACCCAGCTCATCAAACATATTGCTTGCAACTTAAAGGGTTTTTTTTGATCAGTACATATTTTTAAAATCTTCTATCCATGCATTTAATTTGAATTAGTAATTCAATTCTAGAATGTAGCACATTGTTAGCGGAGAAAATGAGGTCAGTTAAGGTTTTCACGGCTGGTTCAGCAGATCACTCAAACACAAATCACCCAAATCAAAGACGTCAAGGAAATATTCTATTTTATTCCTGCTATCATTTTCTTCCTAGGTAATTGGCAAAGGCATGGGAATACATCTGTCATAGTATGCCTGGCTTTCAAGTGTTAATTATGCTCAGTAATGCAGACACTGTTATTGGGTAACAGACAACAAAGTGGACACGAGCGAACAGAGGCGGCTGAGAGTGAGGAGACGCACTCGAACTGAAGCACAGTGAAGCAACAGTATGCAGATGGAAAGACTACACTCCTGAGTAAACATATAACTGGACATCAATGTCAGTGTCAAAAAATTTGAGCCTCATTACATAAAGACATGCACTGAAGACTGGTATTCTTATATGAAGAGAAATTCTTGAAATGCTGGAATGCACCTTATAATCCTGTATTGATCTGTAGCTCAAGTGTATATTCCAGGGAACCATGGAGGGCAAATGTAGCCACCATTTAGCCATATTTTCCTCAGTCAGGTTGGTTTACAGACATGTACAATGCCAGAATGATGGGAGTCTAAAGCTGCAGATGCAGTTATGATTGCTAACACCCACATAAAACTGACTGAGTGCATGAGGAAAAACTCTGGACAGTTCTGCTTTTTAGGTACAAAGAAAACAAATAAATAACACCTCTAGAAATCAGCCAGGCCTGTTATGAAGTGTTTGCTGTCAGGCAGCTGCACATAATTACAGTGCATTAAGCCGGGCAGTGCACTTCACAGTAAGAGACTCAGTTTTGGCATTTGGTGGCATGCAACCACCCCGGATCTGTGTTCTGCCTCTTATCAAGGAGGACACTCTGGGTGACTTTTAGACTCACTTTAGTCTGGTCTTCTGAATCATTAAAAAAACCTCATCTAATTTTAGCTCATGACCTCTAGGCTTTGCATGTGACACCAGCTGGCTCTTTTCAAAGTTGTCACCGCTGCCCGGTTTTCTCTGTTTTCTCGAGGAAGCTGGAGTGGTGTGTCGCGCAAATGAAGCAGAAAAAAATGTATCTGAAACCCCCTGCTGTGGTAGCAGTGACAGAGAGGCAAGTTTTACTCACTGCTGCACCTCCTCCTCAAACACAGCAACTCTCCTTTTTAATGCATGAACTGAGAGGAAATGCAACGCTGATGAAACATTTGATGACGGCGATGAGAGATGGAGTGAAACAGAGTGGAGTGTGTGAACAGGAGAGAAGAAGGGAGGCATGGAGAGGATATTAGCTTTAGGCACTTTGTGTGTTTGCGGGCATGATTATATGCATCAGCATGCCCGTGTCTTTGCATCAATTCTCTCCATATCTGCGTGGATGTTTTTTTTTTGTGTGATTGAATGAATCGTCTGTAAAACTCCCACTCAATGCCTACCTGCAATTAGGAAGCATCCAATATGACTATGCATGTGTGTGTGTGTGTGTGTGTGTGTGTGTGTGTGTGTGTGTGTGTGTGTGTGTGTGTGTGTGTGTGTGTGTGTGTGTGTGTGTGTGTGTGAAAGAGAGAGTCCATCACAGGTCTTTTGGGAGGTGATAGTGAGTTGTAACGATGGGCCCAGAGACATGAACAAAAGAGGTCTCCTCTCTTCATAATACTGGCTTAGCTGAATAATTGAATTCAGGAGTGCGCTGGCAGCCATGCTGGTTTTCTTCATGTATATTGCAGACAAGCTGTAATCTGTTCTCAGGGAGCATCTCTGTCTGCCTGCTGCTGAGTTTGTGGAGGAGATGTGAGGTGACAGAATAGGGCTGTGTCACCAATGCCTCCATTATTGATAAGATAGGGTGAAGGGACGCTTGCAGAGAGAAGTGGGAAAAACAGAAACACCGTAAAAGCTCAGAAGTTTGTTCATGCCAGCACACAGCTTGTTTTCATTTCCCTTGTGACTCATTAGGAAGAGCAAAGCACTACAGCTGATGGGGTTTGGGGTCGCATTTCCTGTAAAGTGCTTTGGGTTTAACAAAGCACTATTAGCACTAGCGTGTGTGTGTGTGTGTGTGTGTGTGTGTGTGTGTGTGTGTGTGTGTGTGTGTGTGTGTGTGTGTGTGTGTGTGTGTGTGTGTGTGTGTGTGTGTGTGTGTGTGTGTGCATTCGAAGCATTGGTGAGAGCTGATTACATACACTACCAGTCAAAAGTTTGAGCACACCTTCTCATTCAGTGTTTTTTTTTATTACATTATTTTCTACATTGTGGATTAATACTGAAGTCATCAAAACTATAAAAGGATACATCTGGAATTGTGTTGTAAACAACATTAATCTACAATGTAGAAAATAGTACAAATAAATAAAAAGCATTGTGTCCAAAATTTTGACTGGTAGTGTATAAAAATGCATGCAGCACACTCTCATGAATGAAGCCACGCAGTGAGGGGCAGTAGAGAGACAGACGGGCCCAGTAAAAATGGTATCAATCTTTGGACGGTACAGCACTGCATGATTATACCAATTGAGGATGAGGAGCATTACAAAGGTTTTGGGCTTTACATTACTGGAAATGCATAGTTAGTTTTTTGTTGATATTGTTTTGGTTTTCTGCAGTATATACTGAAATATGGGGGGAAAAAACAGTGTGAAAACAGTGGCTTTTCAGTCCGTATAAGTTCGTTCTTGCATTATTTTTCAACACGGTTTCGTCTGAGTGAGGCAGAGAACTATTTAAAATAGCTTTGTATGTAAGACTTGGCTGCCTGGCCGGACCACGGACCCATTGCAGCAGCATAATATTCCACTGTGACAGCTCAGTTTCAACTTGTGTATTGTATTTTTCCAACAGCCCTGGGATGGTAGCTTGAGAAAAGCATGTGTGTGATGATATTGCACTCTGCTTGGGAAGTGGCCAGATTATATTTTAAAACCTCTTTGGTAACTCCACTCTCTTACGGTGTGACATCAGTTTTTTGTTTGTTTCTTTTTTGCTTTGGATACAACAAGAAAGTGAGAATTTTCTTTTTGTATCAAACACCAACAAAGTTGTAGCATGATGTGTTTCCTTTACTTCACATTTCACTTCCTGCAAACTATTTCAAATATAAACACTGAAATGTTGATGCTGAAACAATATCCTGTGCAGCGCTAGAAAGGTCATTTTTATCTTGATGAATAAAGTAATTCTTTGCTCCAAAATGTCCGTTCCAAAGAATAATATCGTACCTCTGCCTTGCTAACTATTCTCCATTTTGCCACAGAATTAGATGCTTCTATAAGCTTCCATTGAGTGATCATCTGCACTCTATTCTGCTGTTTTTAAGTGAGCATTCTTACTCTGCTGAGATGAGGATTTCAGTTCCCTGGACTCAGCTCTTTCCCATTCCATCATTCTGTCTGCTTTAGTCCCCGTTACCTTTCCCTGATCAAGACAAATAACTAAACGTTTTTCCTCGTGTACTCTTCGTGTATTTTTCTCCCATAACAAGCGTGATTAGGTAGATGTTCAAAGCTGTCGAGAGCTGTCATATTTCCGGCCTGATTTATGAAGATGCTGCACCTGCTGTATTCTGAGATTGAAGAGACAGTATAAATAAAAGAAAAAAGACTGATCCTTTGCAAAGATTTGGCGACTGGCCATGTGGCTATGATGATGAATGTCAGCATCAGTACGTTTATGTGTTGTGGTCTGCATGACGGCAAACATGGTCAGATGTTGGTTTATTGCTCTGCAGATTTTTAAGTGAACCATGACTAATCAGTAAACCCTATTGAGGCTTTTATTGATCCCACACCTAATGTAGGAGGCGAACAACCTTCCTGGATAAATCTACAGATTGCCAATAAATCACAGTTTGCACAGCCCATAATGAACAGGCCCTGTGTTCGGGCCGGAACGCAGCTTGATTGCGTTTCCACATCATACAACAGCTCTGGGGTTGGTTTTGAAACATATTTCCAAAGTTCTCTCAACAAGGTCTCCGTCTAATTGCTTTGGCAGTCATTGGGTGCTCATATGGCCAAACAAAGTGAACAAAACACAAAACAGAGAACTGCTCCAAGGTTTGAAATAACTTCTCACTCCCAAGTAGGTGTGAAAAATGCATTTGCTCAATGATTTTAAAGCCAAAAAACAAGACAAAAAATAGAGGGGTGGTGCCAGTGTGTGCAAAGTTAATGGGAAGGAGGGGAATGGTGAGAGATGGATGCTGCTTTGCTCCAAGGAAAGCCAGTTAAAGACAACTTTTAGCCTAAGCAAGAATTTTGAACTTGTTTATAAAACCATTGGCAATTACTTACAAATAGACATTTTTCTTAGTTACCTCACAAAAGTACATAAATACAATTGCCACACTGATATTCAGAGTTTTTTATGAAATACATTTTTTTAGTAAATGTTAGGGAACCTCTGCCATCAGCAGTGTGATTTCAATAATGGTTAAAGTCATGGTTTGCTGCATTTTCAATAACATTTTTGAAGGAAACATATTTTCTCCCAGTAAAGTAAGGCTATCACATTGTGTAGGAAATGACTGCAGTTTAAAAGAGCCACAGATTCACATTAGTAGGTTGAAGGAGAGAAGGCAGAGGCCTGTCAGAGATTGGAGTATATGTTCCATGTGGGACGAATAATCATACATTTAAGTTGAAGGGTTAGGTCAGCTTTAGGCACCAAAACTGGGTAAGTTTAGGCAAATATCATCATCTGAGTGGGAAGAGACCCTTTCTCAATGTTGGTCACATGCTTGAACCTTCTCCATTTTCTGGATTACCAAGTTGATGAGTCCTACCCCATCTAATGTATCACCGGGTGTTAAAAAGTAGTGTCGGCTGAAAAACAATACAATAACTAGAAAAGCACTCAAAGAGCACAGTACTCCACCAAGGCTGTTCATTCCCCCAAATGACACTGTTAGAAATGCCGCATTCTTTTTTCGAAATGCAGCATTGGTTTATTAGTTACTGATGATCAGAAATCATTTAATATAGATGTACCCACAATCAAAATGACCTTGCACCGAGCACAGGCGTGTGTTATGCATGTGTACATTATGTACCGATACAGAATCACGTGACCTAAACTGTTTAGCAGGTGGTGGGAATTGATGAGACTCGGAAACCCCCCCACAGTTCAATCAGTTGTTCCTTGTATCATTTCCAACTGATAAGTCCCGATAAGTCTGCAGCAGTCGATTTGTAGGACTGCAATCATGTGATCATCAGCAGGCAGCTGACGTAGTGTTCCCTTGTTTTCATAGTTACAGTGACGCCGTACTGCTATCTGGCAATGATACAGAAATCTTTAACAAACCTGTGAATTCAGACAATAAGCCGCATCACTGCCAAAATCCAATCACTCAGTCCTTGTGTCATTTCTGACCATCCCTGAAATTTTTATCCAAATCCCTTAGCCTGTTTTTGAGTAAAGTTGCTAACAGACAGACAGACAGACAGACAGATGGACAAACGTATGCTGATCGTCATAACTCTGCCGCATTCCTTGGTGGAGTGATAAAACTATGTTGACTGAGTAAAAATATTTCTGTTGTGTCACAAAGCATAAATGGAGAAAAAAATCTTTCCCTTCAAAACATGTAGTTTTGTATTATAGGAACATATTGCAGGAGACAGAGCTCGGTTTTAACCCCTGAACATTTGCAGTTTAGGGACATTAAAACAACTTGGTGTATTTTACTCTCATGCTTGTGTAAAGTTGCTGACATACTTACCATGAAACTGAACTTTCCCCAAGCTACGCAACAGAACCTTTAGTACATGAATCTGTGTGTGCTCACTCTGGCTTTTGTATGGTTTGTTTATTTACACTTAATGCCAGTGGGACATCATTAAAATAAAAATAAAAAAAGTAACCATATCCAAGGGAGGCTAGAAATAGCATTGACAAAATCTCACAGCAGTAACAGCAGTCGTAGTTGAAGTAACTGAGCAACAAAGCCAGCAGGGAAAATATATGGATCTACAGGCTGATTAGTTTTAAACATATCCTCTAAAAAGCAGAGTCGCCGTATTTTCAAATTGTGACCTATTGATTTCACACAGAGATACAAATAATGCTAATGAACACAGATATGTTTGCTGTGTCTGAGGCCTGTTGTAAGCAGACGTGTTTGGAGCTCTCTTTGTTCCTTTTGTTCATAAGAACCTAGAGGACGTTTTTGCATCAGTTATGCCTCAGTCTCCAAATTATTAGTGGCTGGTGAGGGTTTCTTTGACTTGCTGGATTTAAGAAGGTGCATGTGGAGAAAGAGGGATTGTAGTTATTTTCCATCTGCCTCTCATATTTTGCTGTAACCTTTCCTCACCTCTGTTTCTTCATCTCATATAGTATTGCTTCAAATAAAACATTTTTTTTCCCCCTCGCCTGCCTTCTCTCTTTTCCCTTTCTTGACTCGCTTTGTCTGCAGCTTTATCTCTCATTTTCTGGAAAGACTCATGCAGGTTTGGGCTGGAGTTTGGTAAATAAGTTCATCCTGTGTGTTGGCCAGGTCAGAGCCCAGGCGCTCAGCTGTATGAGCATGTGTGCTGCATTCAAGAAGCAGGAAGAGAAGGAAATTGATTGCCCCCTTTATGTGAGAGGAGAAAATACTATACTGTACCAGCCCTCACACACATATACACCTGCAAAGACAAACTCACACCCTCTCCATCTTCGAGCAGAGAAGTGCAGCTAAAAGCACAGAGAAAATACAGTGAAAGAGTAGCCCTCCACAGTTTTCTTTCTTCAATTTATTCTGCTTCCCCTCTGATAAGAGCAATGCAGTTGCAAAAGCAGGACAAGAGAAAAGTTGTTTTCTTCTAAAAATCCTTTGAAAGTCTCCTTTCTCTTCCCTCCTTCACCTTTTTTTCTTTTCATTTACCTGGTTTAAAGAGGCGATTCCTCATACTGAGCTGGTAAGGTGGGGCGCTCTTTTGTGTGCAGATGTTTTCTTTATTTCACGCTGGGTGTTGTATGATTGCTGCACAATCAATAATTGACGGCATCAGTCCCCTGAGGAACACTAACCAGGGATCAATATAAGCCATGTAGGGTTGATTTTCCTCCTCAGATATTTTACCAGGTGTAGCCGTTGGCCACTATTGTGTTTCCTTCTTTATGTTTTCTGCAGGGACACAGTATATCACAACTGGACTCAGCGGTAAATAATTCTGTTGACGTGCAGGGGAAGGCAACTGTTAATCAGTACTGCACCGATCTATTGCTGTTCTCCACATCTATGCTAAACACCTACAGCTTCAGTACAGTGTGTGGTTATAGTAAGAGAATTAGATTTTCAAAATGAGATTTTTACCCTCAGGCACCTAATGGATGAAGTTATATACAATGACTGCAATGAAACTAAACAGTGAGCTCAAAAAACTACTGCAAGGAGTTTAATATGGAGGTAGTAGTTTATTATGGGAACTGTGTGTGTGTGTGTGTATGTGTGTGTGTGTGTGTGTGTGTGTGAGAGAAAGTGCATGTGTATACATATTTAAACCACCTGTGTGCATGACGGAAAGTTTCCACTCCCAACATGATGAGAGAAGCTGCTCTGTGCCGATTGCATCACTGGCTGTTTCTATAGCAACCTGTCCCCTCACCACGAAGGTCTTCTGGCACAGCTACACTGATAGAGAGGCTAAAGCCCTCTTATAGTGTGTGAGAGAGAGAGAGAGAAACAGAGACAGAGAGAGAGGGGAATACTGTTAAAAGCTGCCCAGCTGAGGAGCACATCTGTATTACTTAGCGTCAGCTTAAAAGAAAAGGTCCCTTTATTAGGGAGTAAGTGGAAGATGTCCCCGAGGAGTGCTAGAGCGTAATGAATTTAGACCCATTCTACATTAATGCAGTGTCACTTTGATCCCACGAAGCTGTATCTCCCTCCATCAACTTTCCTTTCCTGATTTCCTAGCAGTCAGTAGGTCATTAGTCAAAGCCGAAGCCACCGTTTGCAGATTTAATCTGATCACGGTCCAATTGGCTTCACCTGAACGGGTTACTCAACACATTAGCCATTTGTACGTCACTGCCCCGGCTGTCCCAGTAATTCGGCCGCTATTCTTGTCACCCATGTAAAGTTCAGGACTGTTAATTATTCATGCACACCTTCCTTTCCTTTCCTCTTCTCCTCTCCTTTTTTCTCCAGCTAAAGCAAACCGGACTGCTGCAAAATTGGCTGAACAAAAACATAACCTCAGCCAGCATTTGAAAATGTATCTATACTTTCCAACATACACTAGCCTTCAAAAGTTTGGGGTCACTTGGAAATGTCCTTATTTTTTAAAAGAAGCAGTTTCTTTCAATGAAGATAGCACTAAATGAATCAGAAATACAGTCTAGACATTGTGATAAATGACTATTCTAGCTGGAAATGACAGATTTTTAATGGAATATCTACCTACATAGAGGTACAGAGGAACATTTCCAGCAACCATCACTCCTGTGTTCTAATGCTACATTGTGTTAGCTAATGGTGTTGAAAGGCTAATTGATGATTAGAAAACCCTCGTGCAATTATGTTAGCACATGAATAAAAGTGTCAGTTTTCATGGAAAACATGAAATTGTCTGGATGACACTAAACATTTGAACAGTAGTGTAGAGGAAGAAGCATTTGTTGTTTTGCCACACAGCATCTCTGCAACGTCATGATATCATGAAGCCACCAAATACTTAAAACTGATAATTGGCAGACTGAGAGTGGGATCATAGAGCAGAAATCACGTCATGAGTGTGTTCATCATTTGCGTTGCATGGCATGACACGTGTGGCGCGCAGAGTTACCACCTGACTAGGATGTGGATGAACTCAGTTATTACTCTGCCAAGGAACGCAGTGGAGTTATGTGACGATCAGCATGCGCTTGTCCGTCCGCCTGTCTGACTGTTCGCAAATATACTTGAAAACAGACTAATGGATTTGGATGAAATTTTCAGGGAAGGTCAGAAGTGACACGAGGACCACCTCATTAGATTTTGGCAGTGATGAGACTTATAGTCGGAATCCACGGATTTGTTAAAGATTTCTGTGTCATTGCGAGATAACAGCACTGTAACTATGACTATGTCAGCTGTTTGTTGACAATCACAGGATTGCGATCCTACTAAAAATTGACCGCCTCGGACTTATCGGGAATTATCCGTCGGAAATGATACAAGGAACAATTGATTAAATTGTGGGGGTGTTTCCGAGTCTCATCAATTCCCGCCACCCTACATTTTTAGATCAGGCGATTCGGTGTCCGTACATAACGTACACATGCATAACACATATCTGTACTCAGCGCAAGTTATTTTTTATTAAAGATTTATTAAAGATTTCATCCATCAGAAATAATGCGACTGAGCAGCCTTGGCGGAGTGCTGCACTCTCTGATTGCTTTTCTTGTTGAGAATTTGTCAGCTTAAAAACTTTATGTGCACAGTTAGCTAAATTGAACCCATTTCCAACCAACAACAACACAAATGAGATTTTAAATTTTTTCAGAGTCAGAAAAGCAGACTATTTGCATGCTGCGTTTAACTCTTCCCCTAGCAGAGGACAGTTTTCCTTCCCTAAAGTAGCCAATTTGAGTTTGCCAAGGCGATTCTGTCAAGCCTTATTGGGTTTGAATGCGTTCACGTTTGCCATAACAGTCCACTTCTCCCCTTTTCACTTTCTTTGAGGTAGATACAACAAGGCAGCAAAACAAGGAAACTGATAAAAGCATTTCACCACGGACTTGGGCTATAGGGACATTTTGTCCACGGAGTAGAAACAATCTCACAATAATGGGAACTTTCTGGTTTGGGGGCATATTTATTGAATCTGTGTCTCTCTGAATCTATGTCGAAAAGCAAGCAACTAACAAAATGTTGCACAGATAATACAGTATGTGATGAGTCCTCCATTGCATCTGCAGAGATAATTCAAACTAATTTCAAAAAAGCTTAATAATTACTTTTTACAGTAAAAACTTGATTGTGAGTCATGGAAATTTCCTCATTTAGTCTAACACTGGAAAAGGCACCAGAAATGGTTATTTGCTTTGGATGGCATTCAGATCAGACTTTTGCACTCATCATGCAGGGCTTTGTGGTGCTGATTTAAATGGTCAAACTAATTAGTGTAGTGGAAACAGTTACAATACGCTGCCAGTAGAGTGCTTTTTGGTCAACATCATCTTCTCTGTTGTCAAAATATTTCCAGAAAAATAACATGGGCAGCAGGATTGTGGCCTAAATGATAATTACAAATATTTTAATCAATATTGAGATCATGATTACCCCATTTAGCTTTCGAGACAAAATATTTTCACTGCGCTTTTTTTGGACAGTCATATTTAAATGTTTAAATAAACTGAGAATTGCTCTCATTTCCAATTTGGCTACATTTCTGCCTAATATTCCAATAGTGGAGCTCTACAATTCACATTGCAATTCTTATTTGTCATCTGTGTCTGTGTAAATAAACTAGCAAACAAACCAGACGGACTTCACTTGTAGATTTGTCATGGAAAATGAGAGCCATGTAAGTTAGTTTTTTCTATATCAATCAGCAAAGAAGTTGTACCATGTGGGGCTTAAATTATTTACCCAACTTCACATTGCACTTCCTGCGATATGACTCTTGTGCAACACAGTGTCAATTCTGAAACTGCATATAGTGCAGCTCCACTCCGAACACATAATATGTATTGAATTTCCACTGTTTTTACAAATCAGGTGAGAGAAAACAATCTCCACAGGTCATACTTGTTAGTCGCAGAGGAACACAGTGGTTCTCATTATAAACCTTATTATTTGGACCCAGACTAGCACTGGTTTTCCAGCACTGCTTACACTACTGTTCAAAAGTTTGGAGTCACTTAGAAATATCCTCATTTTTGAAAGAAAAGCATTTTTTTCCCCAATAAAAATAATATTAAATGAATCAGAAATGCAGTCTAGACATTGTTAATGTGGTAAATGACTATTCTAGCTGGAAACGGCTGATTTTTAATGGAATATCTACATAGGAACATTTCCAGCAACCATCACTCCTGTGTTCTAATGCTACATTGTGTTAGCTAACGGTGTTGAAAAGCTAACTGATGATTAGAAAACCCTTATGCAATTATATTAGCATGTGAATAGAAGTGTGAATTTCTCTAAAAAAAACATGAAATTGTCTGGGTGAGCCCAAACTTTTGAACGGTAGTGTATATTTTGATCTTTTAGCTCTTTTATATATAACTATACATTGATACTGTAAAGTTAACTGTTGATAATGTGCCTGCCTCAAACAATGAGCCGTGAAAATGTGCACTCTGCCGCAGACCACCATTTCAAAATGAAGACAGATAAAATAATAGCTATTAGAAAAGAAAGCTAAACTTGAACTCATTGTCGAAACAGTGGATTTTTTTACACTGTTGGAATATAAGGGACCAGAACTTAAGAGATCAGGGTCGTCCAATAAGAACTAATCCCTATTTAATATTCCTGGTCTTTATCGGGTCATTGGAATTGTTAAAAATGCAGGAGGCTCTCGCAACCAGTGGGGGGAAAAAAAATCTGCCCTGAGGTACAATGCTGTGGCAGGACACATATCGCCCTGGGGCCTAGAAAACGTTTGGCTGTGAGCATTTTTTGCAATATAACATACACTTACACAGCTTCCAGTTTATGATGTACACATAGCTACAAACAATACCTGCCTGCAATAAGGCCAGCCTGTGTGAAGGTTGTAATATTTCAGGTTGTGCTGAATTTGTTTTGGAGGATTCAACTTTATAGTCATTTCTGAGAGCGTAATTTGTGGTGGTGCTCAACTGTATAGTGTTTGTGAGAGGTGTTTCTATTATTACACGTTTCATGTCAGTATGGCTAGACAAAATATTAGAAAATCTCCCCATTTTTTGTCACGGGCTGTGCAGGGAGTTTGCTATACTAAGGTGGTGCTAGGAGTTGAAAAAGAAATGGAAGATTTTTGTTGTTGTTGCTGAATATGCACAGCAGTAACAGACAGGTCATTGATTATTACTTACATGAGTGAGGTCATTAACTGGGGCTTTGTGATTAGAGTTGCATGGATGTATTTTTACAATTAAAATGAACTTCGACGTTTAGTCTTTTGTTAAAAAAAAGTTTTTACTTGGCATTTTGGCCTTTATTGTAGTTCACAGTAGAGGGAGTGAGAGACAGGAAACGTGGGTAGAAGAGTGGGGTAAAGACATGCAGCAAATATCCATGGGTTGTACTAGAACCCATGAGCGCTACATCAGAGCCTTTAGCCCCGTTTATGGGTCACCCATTCAACCTGTTGAGCTACAGGACCACCCAACCATTTAGTTTTGATGCACACAAAAGGAAACAGCAACTGAAAATGAAAGTGAAGAATGTATGAAATAATGATAAAACAGTGAGGTAATAAAAATATTACAAACAATCAATGGTCCAACACATTTGACTGTTAAGTCCACTCTCCTGGGTGGCACCCTGTAAAAGCTTAAACACTTTCTGGGCATTTTTGCTCCTGTCTCATTTTCCGTAAAATAACGTCTTGCCCCTCCATTTAAACAGCACAACCGTGGCTAGAAGTAGAGAGCGCTTACAGAATGTCTCCTTTGCAGTAAAACAATGCTATGCTTTTGCATGCATGCATTTTAAAATATAACAAAACTAAAGTTGTTTTTTTTAATTATCTATTAAAACTGTTTGCATTCTTGCAGTCATTGTAAGCTAGATTTAAGCACATTCGCTCTTAAAAGATATTTCACCATGTTGAATGTATCTTCCTTCAACTTGCTGACAACTTGCTCCTCTGTGTGCCGTTTTGGGCCATGCAGCATTTGTGTTATCAATCAAGTATGACGTATTTCCTGGGGCTGCACAGTGGATTGGTGGTTAGCACTTTTTCCTTGCAGCTAGAAGAGCCCTGGTTCTCGTCCCCACCTTCCCAGGATCTTTCTGCATGGAGTTTGCATGTTCTCCCTGTCCATGTGTGAGTTTTTTCCAGGTACCGTGGCTTCCTCCCACAGTCCAAAAACATGCTGAGGTTAATTGGTAACCCTAAATTGTCTGTAGCTGTGAATGTGAGTGTGATTTTTAACCTGTGATTTATTTCTTCTGACAGAACCACTCTAGAATGTTGAATAGCCGATGATTCTTTCTATTTTTACAGTTTATCGCTGATAAATTGTGTCATTTTGGTTATTTTTTTTATAGAAAGCATGACTATCAAACCCACTGGTAGGCACTTCAGGGTATCTTGAGTCACTTGCCCTGAAACTTATGATCCACCTGCCATGGATGGCTACGGGTCACTTGAAAAGACAAGGCAAATAAACAGCAGGCATCTCACAGTCTTACAGCCTTTAATGTGAGCCTAATACATTTTTACTGTGGATAAATATAGCTATTACACATTTAAGTGTGAGACTTTATTGACCATGTTACTAACTGTACTTCATGACGTTAGCTTCATATTGGACAAATGTAGTGTCTGAGTAACAAAGTCAAAGCCAAAATCTGTTGCTTTTGTCTGGCAGTGCTACTTGGTTTTGTTGAACTTATAGAAGTAATATGTTCTGTAAACTGATGACTATTGTGTCGAAATACTTGTCTCTGTTCATTTAGTGCCAAGACCATGCAGTAGTAGGATAACCAGCACTTTAGCTGTGTGCGCCAGCGGGGAAACCTTTACTCTGGGTTTCTGGAGGCTGTATAATAAATGATCTTTGTATAATAACACTGACCTATCTCCAGGACATGTCCACTGGATCCTCACCATTTTTGTCATTGTGTCTGCACTCCCAGAGAGTCAAAATAGGTCAGAGCCAGTACTGTTGAAATGTATTGTTGATAAAGTTTTTGTTGGTGGTGTACTTTTCTTTCAGCCACAGTAGATAACCCTTTTCATGACTGCCAAAGGTTTTTATTTATTTCAGAAATTGAAGGTCCTACATATATCTGTTTTCAGATTCCAGGAGGATTTTTCCCAGGAAAGAACTTGCAGTGTATAAGTATGCAGTTTGTACTCTCGGTCCAGAGCCTGCACTTGATACCTTCGCTTTGACAGAGCCTTCAGCTCCTGTGTCAGTCTTTTGTCAGTCAGCTAAGCTTGGGGCTACTGAGATTTTCTTGTAGGAAACAATCGCTGAGGGGATCTGGTTACACTCCACCGCTGGCATGCATGATTTCTTTTTGTTTTCTGAACCTACATTTTTGTAAGTTACACTACCGTTCAAAAGTTTGGGGTCCCCCATACAATTGTATGTTTTTTTTTTAATGAAAACTGACACTTTTATTTATGTGCTAACATAATTGCACAAGGGTTTTCTAATCATCAATCAGCCTTTCAACACCATTAGCTAACACAATGTAGCATTAGAACACAGGAGTGATGGTTGCTGGAAATGTTCCTCTGTATCCCTATGTAGATATTCCATTAAAAATCTGCCGTTTCCAGCTAGAATAGTCATTTATCACAATGTCAAGACTGTATTTCTGATTCGTTTAATGTTATCTTCATTGAAAAAAATGCCTTTCTTTTCAAAAATAAGTACAATAAATTTCTAAGTGACCCCAAACTTTTTAACGGCAGTGTACATTGATAATAATATTTATATGATTTGTTGTCTGACTTTACTGGAATACATCTGTACTGTGAAGAAACAAAGCTGATACATGTCGACCGTAGAGATACTTTTGGTGACATGCATCCTCAGTCTCTTGTGTTTTTTTGTCTTTTTTTCGTTCTGTTATACTCTCTCTTGTACACATCTGACACAGTTGGATTGAATCTCACCTCCTGTCACCCTGCTTGCACGGCTCCGCTTCAGAACCACTCACATGCACACGCACTGAAACACACACGGCACCAGCAGTGGGCCAGTTGTGACAAGTCCTTCATGCTAGCACCAGGCCACAGGCGTGTGTGTGTATGCGTGAGAGACACCTAATGCCTACACCTCTCAGACACACACACGCTGTCAAGAATACAGATGCATTCAAGGGTAGCTTCGGCACATACACACTCGCTTCTCTTTCCCCCGGTACAAGAGAGAGGGAGCTCAGGTAGCTGTCAGGCGCTCCCCCACAGGGAACAGTGGGCAACTCAAAAACAGCCTCCTCGCCTGTCACTCTACACGCACACACAAACAGGCTCACACATACGCAGTTTCACACAATGTGCTTCAGTGTGAGGAGTGAGACAGAATGAGACGCCTTGGGCAGATGCTGGACCAGTTGTCTGTGCTGCACATAGAGACTTTGTGTATGTCTGTGTGTCTGTCAGACTGTTGCTCTGTCTGTCCAGTACTAGGGAAGCCACCTGCTAGTGAGTCCAAGCGGACATGCTGCCTTCCGTTTAGACCTAGCCTGGGAGCCAGTGATAAGAAATAGTTCTGTGTGGGTGCACGGGTGTGACATATATATCCTCAGCTTTGACACTGGCTGCTCGCCTCTCCAAGCAAGGAGACTTTTTTTGGGGGGTGGATTTTTATGTGCTGTTGCCCATTGATTTCCAATCAGGTTGGCTATCTGTGAGAGCTCGCCATCTCTTTAAATGCCCCCCAACGCTGAGGCAAGGACGTCATGCCAGCTGCCTGCCCAACAGCCCTCTAAGTGGGCACAGAGCCACAGCAGCAGTTGTAGCTGCCACAGTACGGGTCAATTACTCTCTAAGTTGATGCTGTGTACACAAACACATATCCACGCACATCCCGCCTGTTTGCGTCGTTCCTTCAGCAGTTCTCTGACGAAGTTTATCATTTGCTGTTTCACACTTGATCAAAGCCAAGGAGTCAGTGGGAGGTTTAGGTTCAAAGTCTTAGCAGTTGTTGTTGCTTGACTTGTGCAGCCTTGAAGAGTTTGGTTAACCTTGGTTTGTCTCCATGTGGCCGGCCCTCCATGTTTTCCTGAGCGGTGCATCATTGATGTTTCAAAGACGGCAGACTCATGAACTGTCCACAGGACTGTGTGTATCAGCCTGCTGGCTGTAGATTGATTTTAACGTTGTTGCTGAATTTAAAAAATTTTAACATGGAAGTTTTTCCAAAATCGGCAAAAGACCCAGCATGCCCAACAACACGCTGTGTTTTCTCTGCATGGGTGGGTAGATTCTCCCTGAATGAATTGAGAGCATCTGTTTACTTTACGGCAGGATCACATTTAATTCCTTTTGCTTTTCTGTTGCTGAACTGTGTAGAGTTCCCCACAAAGACCCCCATAACCAGCACATGTTGAGATGAATCTGTTCAGACATGGCTGTCTGATGTTAAACAAAAACTTTCTGTAGATTTAATCTTGAAAACTTCTGTGAGATGAAGTTAGAGAAAAAAAAAACACAAAAGACTTTGTTCAAACATAATCAGTTCATGTTGGAAGAGTACACAACACCAGAACCCCATCCACTGGGCAGATTTGTGGTCATTAACTAGATTTGAATTTGTGACATTAGACCTTGTTCAGATCAAGTGTTCTTATGTCAATTCTAATTAATTTTCCTCTTGTTCTCCCCATCTGATAGGCTGCAGAGGGATGCTGTGTGGCTTTGGCGCTATATGTGCGCGTGACCCATCTGACCCGGCCAAGGCTGAGTGTGTTTGCAAGAGAGTGGAATGTCCGTCCCTGGTGGCGCCAGTTTGCGGCTCCGATTCATCCACCTACACCAATGAGTGTGAGCTGGAGAAAGCTCAGTGCAAGACACAGCGACGCATCAAGGTGCTACGCAAAGGACCCTGCTGTAAGTACCTGCTTACTATCCTGAACATTCCTCATGTACACAATTGCAAAAATATCCATTGTAACAAATCACCGAGTCACATTTTGACACTGGTTATTTTTTAAACAAATGGAGAAGAATCTGAGATAATTCCATGTGCTTTTAGTGCAAAGTCACTCATTTTCAGAAAGCTGCCTTTTCCGGTCTATATCAGCTTTAAGCGCTGGAAGGGGTGGACATATAAGGAATTTCATTTGAAATTTGACATTTAAATGCTTGATATGTTCATGCAGTAGCATGAAAAGAACAAGTGAGAATTTAACATGTGAAGACAGCAGAGGCTGAGCAGATTTGACTGTTCATCACTGTTGTATTCATGGATCATCACAAAGTTCTTGCAGCATCAGCAGCAGCACTGGAGAGTTTGAACATATTAAGAAATCAAATCAGTGCCCTTAATCAAGAAAAGATTGATCCAAGAAATAATCAGTTTTGTCTGAGAATAATACTCTACTGTGGTTGGAGGTTGGGTTTAAATAATAGAAACAGGGCTTGTTATGTTTTGATGTTTGGCTGCTTCATCAGACAAACACAAAGCTGCAAGTCTCTGAGTGACACTAAATGGCTTGTTATTGTCAAGTAAATGGATTTCTATTACACCCTGTCCTAATACAGCATGCTCTGCCTTCCTATCTCTATCCCACAATAATGAAACGCGTCCCCATTATGTCCATTCTATTGTCTTTCCAATATGGCTATGTTCCCAGTGCTTAAGCACCACCTGCACCCACACAAACACAAACTGTGCCACTTATTGCTCCTATTGGTAGCCATCCAGTGTGTATTTTATCCCCTAGCCCGGGATGGGTGCCTGTACGCCTGCTGTATGTCTCATTGCTTCTCTTTAGCAAAGCCCATCAAAATCCACGGCTCTAAGGAGCAGATTCCTGCCAAAGCTGCAACATTGCAGCAGCCTCAGTAATAACTATAGTGTTTTGTCAGCGGCGTGCCTCACTGCCAGTGTGGGGCCCACTGCTAATTCCAGGGGTGTGATTACAGTGCAGCCTTGAACCTGGCACTAATAACAAGCTTGGCGACTGCCGAGAACCATCAGAGAGGAAATAAGGAGATAGAAAGGACAGAGATAGGACACGAGGAACAGAGGGTATGGCGGAGAAGAGCGAGAAAAGGCACCCGACTACGGAATGATGTGAAAAGACAAATTAGCAGTGAGTCTAGACAAAAAAACGGGATGCAAGAGCAAGAGAGTGAGTGATTGAGTGAGTGAATGGGTGAACAGATTACAGGAGTAGATAACATCTAGAGAGGAAAAATGGAAGTGCTCTAAAGGAGGTTTATTGAGGGCTGAGGCCATCTGAAGCATCATAATTACTGCTTACCAACAGCAAGCAGTCAGCAGGAAAGAATGATATTCAGAATGATACTAATGATAGTATTGCTGATAATAACAGCATACTCACAAGCAGCACAGACTTTCTCTCTTATCCTATCACATCAACATGAAGGAAGGATTTGGTTTCATTCCTCCATCAAATGCATTTCAGAGAACAACATGTAATTGATACTAATTGCGATTTTTGCATTGCTAATTTACCGATAAATGTGAAAACACAGATCTATAAAAGTTAATATAGACAGGTGTATAGCCTAATCTGTGGTCAGTAGACGGTGTTAAGTTTTGTTAGTCTTGCATTCCTGTACAGTAAAAATTCAATAATAGAAAAGTGACCCGCAGGTCACTTTTCCATGGGGGTCAATTTTCTATCTGACACCATGTTTTTCCTCAAATCCTTTAATGTGTGATTCTGTCAAATCTCTGCTCAGAATGTCTGGCTGGAGAAATGAATCCAGTGTAGCTTTTGATGGAAGTAAAAGCTTATAAAATATTGACAAACTCACAGTCTTGTGACATTCTGGTGATTGGTAGATCTGCCCAGAGCTCACAGACTCAGCCACGACTCCATATGTTGAACAAGCTGTCATGTCCAGATGAACTAAACTTTAAACTGTTGATCAGGACGTCTCAGTCTGGACCTCGGACTGCATCCTCAGACTGAATGACAATGGATAGCAAACTCAGAGCCAGCCCATAACTTGTGTTATGGATATAATACATTGTGAAATATGACATGTTTAATTCCTTTATTGATAAGTAAATTAAAGTGATGTTAGATGTAGCTGCACAGTGGTTAGCACCGTCACCTTGCAGCTAGAAGATCCCTGGTTCTCGTCCCCACTTTCCCTGCATCTTTCTGTATGGAGTTTGCATGTTCTCCCTGTACATGTGGATTTTCTTCAGGTACTTCAGCTTCCTCACATAGTCTAAAAACATGCCCAGGTTATTTGGTAACTCTAAACTATCCATAGGTGTAAATGAGAGTGCTTATTTGTCTCTAAATGTGGCCCTGTGACAGACTGGTGACCTGTCCAGGTGTCACCTTCCTGCACCCTAACCCAGCTGGGATAGACTCCAGCACCCCCACGACCCTAATGAGGATTAAGCGGTGTATAGATGATGGAAGGATGGGTGTTGAATGTACAATGTAGCAGGAGATTATTCACAGGGAATCTGTCTCCAGGTGAATGTTTTTTTTTTATTGTGGCGTATTTCCCTGTTGTTGACATCATTGTCATGGCAGCAATAACTGCTGCAAAGAGTGTTGTGTGTTGTTGCTGCTGAGTTCACACAATAATGTTACACAAAAGAACTTTCTATCTGCTGTTAAATTACAGATACATAATGTTTTTTGCTATTTGCAGCACTCGATTTTTACAACTAGTTTAACTGTGACAATGTGTCTGAATCAGAAATAAGTGTAAACTGACTGTCTGAGCTGCGTCTCTCTCGGTGTCCCGCTGACCCAGTCACAAGAAATGTGATTTGATCACATGTCAGAGTTCAGAATCACACTGATGCAGCTGATTGTGGATAAACAGTGTTATTTCCCACATGAGATTTAATGTGCTATAGCTTGAATGTCTTGACCTTGATTGTGTGTAGCTTTAAAATTATAAGTGAGCTGATCAAAGGTTATCTTGTTATTGCCAATCATTCTGAAACTCTGACCTTGAATATAAATCAGGTTCAGACTTTCAAGTAGTAAGTTTGAAAACTGCTATAGATTTTAACTTGAAACCAGGATATCATGTTTTGTCTGTAAGTGATAAATCAACATTTTTTCCTTTTCAATTCTGACATTCTCTCTTACCTGCACTAGATATTTATTTCTTTGTGCCATGGATACCTGAGTGCAAGCAGTCAACAACAAGCTAAGGCCATTCTGTGCTTTCCATTTCATCAAAGTCTGCAAAGGTCCAAACCGACCCTCTGCAGGTGTGCACTGCAGCCCAAAATCTCACACTGCAAGCACCCGGACTGCACATGTGCTACTAAAACTAGTGGTGCTTGAAAACAAATGCTTGTTATGAGGAAATACTGTATGAGGAGATTCTCCATCCTCAACAGTTTTATAATCTATCATTAAAAGAGTTGTAACTGGAGTCAGCATTGGACTGCTTTGATTTGTTCTTGGTTTCCATTGACAGAGCCCAAACACATTAGAACTTTCTAAAATGACCAACTAATCGTGTGCTATGTCTGGCCACCTATACTCGACACACCTCAGGAAAACTCTGATTGATTCAGTGCTACAGCCCAAACTGTCACCAGCTGCTATATCCTGTAAAAAGTAGAGAGTCACAGCCTCTCAGAAACGTCCATGGGAGCCCTGTGTGTTTCTGTGTGTGGTATTCAGGGCAATGTGACCATCTGCAGAGCAGACCGACATGTACCTATTGTAGTATGAACAGGAAAATGTGCATGTCCCCCTGCCCTCTTTCAAAGCCCACATCTGTCACTCAAAACCCATGGACTGGCCTTCAGTTTGCTGTCATCTTGTAGGTTTATTTACCTTTGCATTTATTGCAGCGGTCTTGTTGAGGCTGCTAAACAAGCCGAACATTCATCAGTATCCAGACATACACTACCATTCAAAGGTTTGGGGTCACCCAGGCAATTTCATGTTTTCCATGAAAACTCACACTTTTATTCATGTGCTAACATAATTGCTCAAGGGTTTCTAATCACCAATTAGCTTTTCAACACCATTAGCTAACACAATGTAGCATTAAATCACAGGAGTGATGGTTGCTGGAAATGTTCCTTTGTACCCCTATGTAGATATTACATTAAAAATCAGCCGTTTCCAGCTAGAATAGTCATTTACCACATTAACAATGTGTAGACTATATGTCTGATTGTTTAATGTTATCTTCATTGAAAAAAAAACTGCTTTATTTCAAAAAGGGACATTTCCTTATATTTTCCCCCTTATTTCCAGTTTCATTTTTATATTTTTAATGTTTGATGATTTCATGTAAAGCATATTTGAGTGTTTTGAAAAGCGCTATACAATAAAATGTATTATTATTATTATTTCTAAGTGACCCCAAACTTTTGAATGATAGTGTTGTATATGTTTGTGTATGGCTGAATTCACAGATATTTGCATTTTTGTACTTTGTATGCACAGAGGTAGAGGTATCAGTGCAGACATGCAGGATGATACACATGTACACACGTGGACAAAATTGTTGGTACCCCTCAGTTAAAGAAGGAAAAACCCACAATTCTCACTGAAATCACTTGAAACTCACAAAAGTAACAATAAATAAAAATTTATTGAAAATTAAATAATCAAAATCAGCCATTACTTTTGAATTGTTGATTAACATAATTATTTAAAAAAACAAACTAATGAAATAGGGCTGGACAAAAATGATGGTACCCATAACTTAATATTTTGTTGCACAACCTTTTGAGGCAATCACTGCAATTAAACGATTTCTGTATTTGTCAATGAGCGTTCTGCAGCTGTCAACAGGTATTTTGGCCCACTCCTCATGAGCAAACAGCTCCAGTTGTCTCAGGTTTGATGGGTGTCTTCTCCAAATGGCATGTTTCAGCTCCTTCCACATATGTTCAATGGGATTCAGATCTGGGCTCATAGAAGGCCACTTTAGAATAGTCCAACGCTTTTCTCTCAGCCATTCTTGGGTGTTTTTGGCTGTGTGTTTTGGATGGTTGTCCTGTTGGAAGACCCATGACCTGCGACTGAGACCAAGCTTTCTGACACTAGGCAGCACATTTCTCTCCAGAATGCCTTGATAGTCTTCAGATTTCATCGTACCTTGCACACTTTCAAGACACCCTGTGCCAGATGCAGCAAAGCAGCCCCAAAACATTACTGAGCCTCCTCCATGTTTCACCGTAGGGACAGTGTTCTTTTCTTCGTATGCTTGGTTTTTGAGTCTATGAACATAGAGTTGATGTGCCTTACCAAAAAGCTCCAGTTTGGTCTCATCTGTCCAAAGGACATTCTCCCAGAAGCTTTGTGGCTTGTCAACATGCATTTTTGCAAATTCCAGTCTGGCTTTTTTATGAGTTTTTTTCAGCAGTGGTGTCCTCCTTGGTCGTCTCCCATGAAGTCCACTTTGGCTCAAACAACGACGAATGGTGCGATCTGACACTGATGTACCTTGGCCTTGGAGTTCACCTTTAATTTCTTTGGAGGTTGCTCTGGGCTCTTTGGATACAATTCCAACGATCCGTCTCTTCAATTTGTCATCAATTTTCCTCTTGCGGCCACGTCCAGGGAGGTTGGCTACTGTCCCGTGGGTCTTGAACTTCTGAATAATATGAGCCACTGTTGTCACAGGAACTTCAAGCTGTTTAGAGATGGTCTTATAGCCTTTACCTTTAAGATGTTTGTCTATAATTTTTTTTCGGATGTCCTGGGACAATTCTCTCCTTCGCTTTCTGTTGTCCATGTTCAGTGTGGTACACACCTTTTCACCAAACAGCAGGGTGACTACTTGTCTCCCTTTAAATAGGCAGACTGACTGATTATGAGTTTGGAAACACCTGTGATGTCAATTAAATGACACACCTGAGTTAATCATGTCACTCTGGTCAAATAGTTTTCAATCTTTTATAGAGGTACCATCATTTTTGTCCAGGCCTGTTTCATTAGTTTGTTTTTTTAAATAATTATGTTAATCAACAATTCAAAAGTAATGGCTGTTTTTGATTATTCAATTTTCAATAAATTTTTATTTATTGTTACTTTTGTGAGTTTCAAGTGATTTCAGTGAGAATTGTGGGTTTTTCCTTCTTTAACTGAGGGGTACCAACAATTTTGTCCACGTGTGTATGTCTGCCAGGGTGTAGGCCAAACAGTGAGGGTGTTAGGAGGTCAGTGGAAGCCAAGTGACAGGTTCTCATTCTCTTTCTGCCTCCAATAAATTCAGCCGCTACTGAAGGTCTGGACAGGTCACTCTGGCTGAGATTATGGAGTTGTCGGGGCTGATGAAGGAAGAGAGTGGCAAAGACGGGAAGGAGGAAGAGCAGGAGACAGCGCAAAAGGAGAGAGGGTTGAGGGAATGAGAGAGCTTTTAACTTTAAGAATAGTGTGGGCGGCTGGATTGGTGCTTTTGTGCAAAGCCTAGTTTGACTCATTCAATTTGAATGGCGGGTTTTCATTGGGGTAAGTGAATTGGCCACCGTTCTGAGAAGCAGTCATGTCCAATTCAAATCAACTCTGAAGTCTTATCTGGCACTCAGGAGTACAGCCACAAAAGATTTTTTTTCTCAAAGATTATCCTCTTTTTTAAAAAAATGACTGGAGTTATATGGAACATTTTGTGAGCATTAGGAAGAAGTCTAAAGATTGGAGTATGTTATGCAAACAAGAAGAAGCTTCAACCAGCATGTCTCGAACATCTGTAGGATTCTGACACCTCCACATGTCCACATTTAAAAGAAGACTTAACACATTCATTCTCTTACAAATGAAACGTTGCGCTAATGAACTAAAAATGTAGAAGTAGTAGTTAGTGGCACTGTTGCTCACATTTTGCTGTGTAGCTGACATTAGTGAATTTTGCTTTAATGCTTTTTATGCCTAACTGGTTAATCGACAAGTCTTCTTTCATGCAACCTTGGTCATATTTTCATAGATTTGGAAATCGTTCCTGTCAGTAATTATATCATTTTACACATCAAGTGTATTATTGTAATTTGGGAATGCTTAATTTGCTTAAGAGAACACAGCTGCCACAGGTACTTGGTATAATCGATGATGCTGACTCTAAAAAATGCATCGACACCAGTTTTTTAACCGACGTGTGTGTGTGTGTGTGTGCGTGCTTGCGTGTGTGCGTGTGTCTGTATGTGTGTCTGTTTTCAGTCATTGATCAGGTCAAGTCAGGACCACAGTTTTAGAAAATGGCAGCTTCAGCGGACTAGTTTCAGTGCAGATGTTTTCAAAGAGCCAAAGCCTCAAAAGAATGGGAGTTTGTGGATTGGGGAATATCAGAACTTAAAAGATGATTTAAACACTAAGCAAAGTTTGGACAGACCACAGCAGGACAGCGCAATGCCTTCTAGGAGGAAAATGAATTCTTTGGATTGGCTAATTAATCATTATTGTAGTCAGTTTGTTAATCGAAAGAACAGTCATTAGCGGCAGCCCTAATAAGGACAGTAACTTGATCAGACATGTTGTAAACAAACCGCCACAGTTAGCCAGACTGATTTGGAAAAGAAAAGGAAGAAAAGTGGTAAAATTCAGCCAGAAACTATCTGTTTTAAGCACCCGTCGCAGATTACAGATAGACTTCCTGGCATAATTTTTTTCTTATCAATACTCATCATAGTTGGATGGATACAGTTTTCCATTGCAATTAGGCATTTTCTTTCCCATTTGGGTAGCCTTGCAGTTCTGAAACCAAACAAAGTGGCTTGTTTATGGCCTAGACTTTGACAGATGCCCCTACATTCCCACTCCTCTCACTGCACAGCTCAGCTTAGCTTGGCTTGGCTCAGAAACGGGGAAAAATCCCCTTAAACCACGTTCATTTAGCACTTCACTCATAACACTGAATGGCTATTAAAACGTTTAAGTTCCAAGGTAATGGTGCAGGCTCTCTCCTGAGGGCAGGACAAAACAACCCACACATTGTTGAGGTTCGGGCACTTAGTTTTCCCCAGTGCTCCACTCTAATATTCACATAACCTGCCCCTTAATGGTTCAGACCAGCTCAGGCCCAGCTTCTTCATTATCTTCCTTTTGTTCTAGATGGATGATTTGGGACCGGTGGGGTTACAGTTCCGGCGCTCGAGCAGGCAGGTGGTGAACGCATAATGGCCTCAGATATTATTGAAATTAAAAGGAGAAGCCGCGTTCAAATTGTCCCAGCAGGAGTGCCTGATAACAACACGAGGAGAGGGAAAAAAAGGCGGTCAGTTAAGAAAAGAACAACCTCAAAGAAGAGAGAGACAGAAACAGCCAGCAGAAGCGTTTTCTGGTTTAGAGAGACAAGAGACATTTGGGCAACTGGACAGATGTGTGTGTGTGTGAGGGCATGCACACACTACCATCAGCGAGGGAATGTGCACCATGTTGGCTCTCCTAATATTGAACTTGGAGCAGAGTGGTAAATACACTCCCTTTCCCAGAGAGAGCCACAGAAGTGCTGCAGAACTCATCTTGTGTGGCCACTCTACTGTAACATGAACTTTTCATTCTTCTTCATTTTTTTTCTTCTTGAAGGAGTGCAACAAGTAATGCAAAAAGAAAAAAAAGTGAAGTGTGTGTAGGTGAGGTGACTGAGGTTTGAGCGAGTGATCAATGAAGATTGATTTTGTGTATGTGCGCGTGTGCACATGTGGGTGTCTGAGAGTTGGAGCTATCGGCATGGCCCCCTGGCTTCTGCTCTGTCGATCCACTCTTCTCTCTCTGTCTGTCTTTGTGCTTTAGAGAGGGCTTTATCTCTCCAGCACCAACACACTCTTGTGTCCTCACAGTGAAGGGAGAAAGGCATCAGTACTCCACACCTGCTGCTCTGTCTGCTCTTACATACTGCAGGCAGTCGGATGCAGTACTACAGAAGGAGGGAACCTCTTCTTCTTCAACGTTACATTTTAGTTATTATATATAGTTTAACATTTACAGTGACTTTTTACTTACATTTTCTGTATTTAATACATGAATGGTTTAAACCTTTCTCGTCCTCATTTTGCAATTAAGCTTTGCAGCAACCCTAATGCCACATAGACTAAACTTGCTATCAGCTTAATGAGGAAGTCTTCTCTTTGAGAACACACTCCAGGCAACTAAATAGTAAGAAACATTTCCATAGTGCTGGTTTGGAAACTCAACACGAAGATCCGCAGGCATGATGAAGCATTGAAGAATATTGAAGTGCAAGAAGCCAAACATTGGCTTTTTCAGTATGTAAACAAACCCATGGTTTTTTTGCTTAAATTTAGCAATGTTTTAGTTTTCTAGCAGCATGTGGGATACAAGACACAAACCTGATCAAACTGGCAACAGTTTCCTCCTATATACCAAAGCAAAGTACTCTTGTGGACTTTCAGAAGTACAGAATTTCACAAGAAAAGTACTCTGCCAAGGCTGCTCAGTCGTTGTATCATTTCCAATGGATGAAATCTTTAATAAAAAATGACATGCTGAGCACAGGCGTGTGTATGCTATGTGTGCATACCGTATCGAGTGAGCTAAATATGTTGCAGCCGCCGTAAATTGATGGAATTCAGAAACACCCTCACAATTTAATCAATTGTTCTTTCTATCATTTACGGTGGGTAAGTCCCGATAAGTCTGCAGCAGTGTATTTGTAGTAGGATCACAATCATGTGATCGTCAGCAGGCAGCAGACGTAGCGTTCACTTGTTGTCATAGTTACAGTGGTGCCGTGACGCTATCTCATAATGATACAGAAATCTTTAAGTAATCCTTGGATCCAGTCTATAAACTGCATCATTGGCAAAATCTAATTCCTTGGTCCTTGTGTCATTTCGTACCGTCTCTGAAAATTTCATCCAAATCTGTGCATTTTAGAGTCATGTTGCTAACAGACAGACAAACAGACAGAAAAACATACGCGATCGTCACATAATTCTACCATTCCTTGGTGGAGTAATAATATATTAGCCAGTAGAACCAAACCAGGACTTTAATTTTCATACTTTTGCTGCTTATACTTATGTAGTTTTGCTTCATTAGGGTTTTCATGCAGGACTTTTACTTGTAATTGAGTATTTTTACTTTTTTGTATTGAAGGATTTACTGGTTTTGCTCAGTACTGAAATGGAACAACAGACGGAAGGACAAATGTACGCCAATCATCATATGACTGCCGTGTTCCTTGGTGGAATAATGAGACTATATTGTGTATATACAAAGTGTGTTTTTGCAGAATATACTGTATTGAATATGTTAATTGCATTTAGTCCATTAATTAATCTCAGTGAACACGCCAATGGTGGCGAATTATAAGAAAACTTTAAACAGTTGCAGACTTTTTCACCCAGAAAATGAGCGATCACTGTCTGGTCTGTGTGCGCTAAAATGATGTGAGTCATATGCTTTGGCTTTCATCGTTAGAGGGTCTTCATCCAGCCTAATGCCTCTGGGAGATTTTGAAGCAATGTGCTGAACAGTGCTCTCTGAAATCATCAAAACATCTACTGCATGGAAGAATGGCACTCATCCCTCCAGTAGAGGGATCAAATATTTCATAAGGCAATGTTTATTGATTTTCCTTTCATTTTCTGTCTACCTGTGAAAGGTGTATGTGTAACAAAAATGTATTCCCTCTCTCTCCGTACTCTCTTTTTCTAACTCTGTTTTGGGGTTATGCAAGAGAGCAGAACATATTTGATCTTGAAAATAACCTATTAAAGGTTACGCTTCCTCTCGTTCGTGTGTTTATCGAAGTCTTTTCTTCTTTTGTTCCTGAACTGTTGTGGAAAGATGAATTTTCCTCAGTGAATATAAAAAAGCGGCTTGATCATGTTCCTCCAGCTTTGCATTTTGTCTTTTGTCCGGTGCTGGTTTGGCCTCTTGTTAAGGTGTCTGGACTGCAGTGGGTGAAGACCTGATTTATTCCCTCCTAAGGCCCAAAGCTGGCTGGGAGTGAGGTTTCAGAAAATCCCCTGCTAGCAAAAGCCTCATTCTAGAGCTGAGCTGTATAGTCAGTAGATGAAAGCCAACCTGGTTTATTCCTCCCTTCTCCCTATATACCCCCTTCCTCTGTTTCGTTCTTTTGCTTTTGCTCTGACTATTTCGTTTGTCGGCCTGATCACATGCCTGGTTGCCACTGGTGACAATGGACTGGTGGTATTAACTGCAGATGATGGAGATGACTTTTGGTTTTGCCAGAGCAGATAACAGTTCTCTGTACAGTCTCACTGATAAGAAGTCATGTTTTCACCACCTCCCTTTTTTTTTTTTTTGCTTTTTTCCCCCGTTATTATTGTCCTCATTTTCCCATCCTTTGTCTAGTCTTCTGCTCTTCATCTCTTTGCCATTCTCTTTTACCCTCATTGCCTTATTGGTCCCCTTGGTTTTAATTGTCTCATATTGTACCCCTTTTCAGCAAATAATTAAAAGTCTCAAATGTCCGCAGAATCCATCTTTCAATATTTCAACACAAAATGCTACAAAAATGCAAAGATGGTTCATTTCATTTCATATCATAAGTGTATAAATCTTTTAAACAGAACTGAGTTGCTGCTGTCCCTCCCTCCTTCAGGAAGAAAACTCTCTATGCTTGTCCTGTCTGGGCTACCTGGTTGATCCTGCCAGTAGCATATGCTTGTCTCAAAGATTAAGCCATGCAAGTCTAAGTACACACGGCCGGTACAGTGAAACTGCGAATGGCTCGTTAAATTTACACGGAGCAAATCTCTTGACACCATGTTAAACTTCAGTGTACCGCCAGCGGTACACCTACTAATTTGCATAGGAATTTCAAGAATGTCCGACGGCTGCAAACGCGATTATACAAACACTATACACCGATGGAAAGCTTAGATTCTCATGAATCCGCCGGTATAAACCACTTTCAGATGTGATTACCACAGCGGGTGAGAAAAACACATTTGTCCGACAAAAACGAATATCCATCCATCCTTTCTCTGTACACGGCTTCAACGCACACAGCGCGACTCACATTTCCGGGTTCATTATTACACACAGAAAAAAATATTCCACAAAAAACGGCCAGAATCCAACCTTTTACATCCAGACGACACAAGCTAGTAAATTATTTTGTCCAAAACATGTCCTGAAGTCGGTATATAATCCCCGAATCGGTCGTTTTCAAGGAAATGCACCTCGCGATGCCCGTCCAATATTCCCTGTATTTTTCGTCATTTTTTTAAATTTAAAAATAGAATATTAGCGATTTTTTGTACTGAAAACGGCTGGAATTGACTGCCGCTTAAAGGGTTAATGTGTAGTGTTACTGGGCTGCATTTCAGTCGCTATTTCATAGTCACATGTAAATGAGAAGAGCTTTATTTCTCTGCCAAGGAACGCGGCTGAGTTATGTGACGATCGGCATTGGTTTGTCTGTCTGTCTGTCTGTGAGCAAAATTACTCAAAAACAGACAAACGGATTTGGAGGAAATTTTCAGGGAAGGTCAGAATGGACAGAAGGATCAAAAGATTAGATTTTGGCAGTGATGCGGCTTATAGTCTGGATCCACGGATTTGTTAAAGATTTCTGTATCATTGCAAAATAGCAGCATGGCGCCCAACAGCAGAGCATTTGGTGAGATAAACTGGTAGCCAATAAGCAACTGTAGCAAGAGAATAAACCTGATGGCAGCTGGTCACTCTGAATGACAGACCTGGAAGCAGAGGGAAATGAATTGTTTGATGTCTACTGGTTCCTCAGTTCCTACCTAGAAGCTGAATAAAACTCTGCCTGGATTGTAAAGGTGGGAGGTTGTCTGTGAGAGGGACTGGAGGAAGGACTGTAGTAAGTGTCTTCATAATTTCACAGCTTTTTTTTCTTTACATGTACAAGTTTTTAAGGCAATCAAAGCACAATAAAAATGGATTTTCTCCATATGAGACCTTTAACCAATTTCTTGCTTTTGTCACTCCTTCTGTTTTTACTCTTTCCTCTCCGTCTTCTCCTCTCCTTATTCTTTTTATGCCTTATTTTTTGCTTTTCTCTTCCCCATCTTGCATTTCAGTATATTCTCCTTCATCTCTCTCTCTCTCTTTCATTTGCTCCCTGTTAGCTCAGCCAAAAATTACTTAGTCACGCGTTCCTTACTTCCTCTCTCTCCCTCAATTTCAATCTTTTTCTCCTGATCTCGTCTTCCCTTCCATTTGCTGCTTTAAGACTCGAGCACAAAATCTCTCTCTGTGTCTTGCTGCTACTGTCGTCAGTAGTAACATGCTTGCACATTCGTATAAAAATGCAGTAAGTAATCAAATTTCTCCGGGGTAATTGCTGAACACATTTATTCGCACACACGCACAGACACACACACACACCAACAGACACACACACAGGGCGAGAGGTCATTGTAAATAACTCGGCTTTCGTGCTTTCATTTCCCTGGGGCACTGACTCTTGCTTGGTATTCATAACCATAACATGTAGAACCTGATGGACTGACTCTGTGTGTGTGTGTGTGTGTGTGTGTGTACTGATACTGTATTTATACCCCTATGCATGTACACGCATACTCACACAGGCATACTTAGTGAAATATACACACACACTGCCGGCATTTTACAGATAGATTGAAAAATATACATTCTTGTTACCGTACAGCACACACACTCTCTTTCCCTCTCTCTCTCTCTCTCTCACACACACACACACATTAAAAGATGATAATGGGATTTGCTGGAATCCTCTATCCATCTTTACTTGCTGTTCCACTCG
Organism: Acanthochromis polyacanthus; assembly: GCF_021347895.1. NCBI lineage: Eukaryota > Metazoa > Chordata > Actinopteri > Pomacentridae > Acanthochromis > Acanthochromis polyacanthus. The sequence continues at coordinate 18,052,951 of NC_067118.1, forward strand.
TGTCCGACCACTGATACTTGTGAGACAAATCCCGTCGTCTTCTTCATCTCTCTCCTACTCTCCCTCCAGTGTTCAGCTCTCTACAATCTGCAGGCAAAACACTGATTATGTACACACATACACACATCCGTATCCACACATACCTGCTTAATCCCAGACAAGGGGTTGTGTTTTGAGACTTTTTAATGTATTTATGCATTTGGCTTCTCCTGAATAATACATTGGTATTTGTTATTTTCACTGCGTATACTTCTGGAGAGATGGAAAGGAGTGAAAATAATAAAAGCAGAGAAGTGTCGAAAATATGAGGATAACGACCGACTCAGCAGACAATAGTGAGTATTTTTCCTGGTTTTGTGTGGAACACGAATGGTGACAACTGTCAGGAGCCAGATTCCTGAGCCACATTTGTTTATGTCTGCATTAGGTTTGTTTCTATTGTATGTGTGTGAATGTATATATAGGAGAAAGTTTATCCATCATTCATCGTCGTTCAGTCATTTTCTTTTAAACTATGTACAGTAGAACGTCATCAAAAGTATCTACTATAATATTTAGGAGTAAATATTTTATTGTGTGTCACCAGTATGTCTTTTTTTCCGCTTACTCTAACCTTTGCACAAGATGCCTTCATTACCATATATTCACTCCTACCTTCATACTTATTCAGCAGTTACAATACTACACAGAAAAAGAAACACCTGGATATGTTTACTCAGATATAATTACGGAGCCTCGGCGGAGTCATGTGACGATCAACGTACGTTTGTCTGTTTGTCTGTTAGCAACACTGCTCAAAAATGGAGTCGTTTGTCTGAGCATCAGCTGACACTGTGCCGTCTCAGAGCTAAGAGGAAGAAGCAGCACGGTGTTTATTGATCAAGGCCATCGGGACACAGAGTTCTACTGGTGTTCATATTATTGAGCTAATGAGACCCTTTTTACACCTGGTGTGGAATGTGGATGTAATTAACTGAGTGGGAGGAGAGAAATCCAGCAGTCTTTTATCCTCAGGGTATGGAATGAGGAAATGTTGCCAAAAAAAAAACCCCATGTAATCTTTTTGAGTCTAGGGCTGTGCTGTATTTGGGTGCTCCATTTCTGACAATGTATTACATTGCAAAGTACCATGAGAATTTAATATCTATTACTTGTACTCGATACTTTCTGCTAGCAATCCTACAAGACAGGCTATTCCATGTGTAGATGCAAGATTTGCATCCATGATGATCCATAAGCGAATCAATTTGGTGCTCACCATGGAGTAAATTACTATTCAACAAGAAGTATCAGAGTAAATGATTGATTTCTGACACAGTAAGGCAGAAGATTCTCAGTACCCCAGTTGTTCTGGGCAATTTATGTTTTAACCCTGAAGTCCTAGTATATTTTATGAGTTTTCCACTTGAATAAACATCCCCAAATTTAGGCAGTAGAAGCTGCACAACTGTGAAGCCAACAGGAACAACCTTGGGCTCTATGGATCAGACACATGGAGGATGTTGAAATACAAGAAATCTCCATAACCCTATCACCAATCCAGACTAAAATTTCAAAACCTCTAGTCAAAACTAACATTTTTGGTTCTGCCTATTGAAAACTGTAAATTACAGAGTAATAATAGTGTTCTAACAATGAGTCAGTTAATAGTGTAACATTGTAAAAATTCTCAACTGCAACTCTTGTCTCTTTAGAGAATGTGTCCCACTTTGCAACCATCTAAAATAACACTAGTTGCTTTGTTTGTGTAACAGATAGGGCCGTCTCCTGGTGCAGGTACCTACAGCACGCAGAATGATTTCTGTGACGATAAAATCTGTATCGAGACTATATCCTACTGTACAGCAGCCACAGTCAACAGTTTCAGAACAATGCCTTAGTGTGCCTCCATTTTACATGACTCCCCTCAATCAGTTGCTTTACCTGACAGCAGGGTACCACCAGATGGTGGTCACCTTGACAAGGCGCTGGATGTGTAAAACATGTTGCCTGCAGTCATTCATCTTCCACTTGAACACTTTTATTGTGAAGCGACACCAGCGGGGAATGCGAGACCTTCATCTCTTAATTGTGATGGAGAAAAAATATGAAAGGTAACATTGATGTACATATCTGTAACATTTCCTGGGAAAACCCCTGACCATGGGAAATGTAAATGCCATACAACACCGGTGTATTCAACCAGTAACAAAGGAAGTGTCTAATGCACAAAGCAAATATGTGCATTACCACTGTGAACACCAAAGCCAGCTGGTTTGTTTGAAGGCATGTTACATTGCACCCTTTATCAGAGCCAAACTGTGAGAACAGAAAGAATAGACAAGAAGGCACTCCGAAACTACTGAGATTTCAGAGGGTTGCTGAAAAATGCTGGTCATAAATACAGCAGTCACAAAAAAATACAGTAGGATTCTGTGAAAATCTTAAGGAAACATCCATGAGTAAAAGCAAAAATAATTAAAGCTGTAAGCAGCGCTGGTCGGCTCCTCGCATCCTTGCTGGTCAACGAATCCAAGCATGTCCACCAGGTGGCGCTGTGACTGTGAATGTATATCGGCCTAGGCATGTTATCAGGGCCAGACTGTGATCACACATAAAGTTTGAGGCAGATTGGAGTACAGGCTAGTTAGACAGCAGTTCCTGTTTCTTGGTGACCCATCCAATAGGTGGCGCTCTCTCTGTGAATGTTTTTTGGTCTGTAGAACTCACCAAGGCCAGACTCTGATCTCACATGTAAAGTTTGAGGCAGATTGGAGCATGTACAGGCCAGTTCCACAGCATTTCCTGTGTCATGACGAACGGCCAGTTCCACACCCTCTGAGTTTTGCGGAGCATTCTGATAACTTTTAATCACACTTACCTGGTGATTAAAAGATTAAAAGCCAAATCTGAGCTCTGTTGGGGCAACCCTGTTGGAGTTTATAGCTTTTGAAAATGTGCAAAAATTGGTCCAAAATTGTCCAAAATATATCACGTAATTCAAAATGGCCAACTTCCTGTTGTGTTTTAGCTATGGTTGTCAATTACATTTTTGTGCGTCGTGACAAGTTACTTATGTCTGCCAAATTTCATGGCTGTTTTGTTTTGTTAGCTGATAAAGATGCATTTCAGAAAATGAGTGACTGGTTCTTCCTGATAGCTTGCAATTAAGCTGAAATTGTTCCTGAAATTCCTGTGACTCGCATCCTTCCAACTGAAGAACACAAATGTACTAAAACATTTCTTGTACACCCTGGTACTGACAGACTGCCCTGGCTTTTGTTTGTCGCAGTGAAGCGTGTACATTTCTGAATGCTTCCCTTCTCTGGTGCGTCCTTTTGTTTATAGTGGAATAAAACAAGCCAGATGGTATTAAAATGCCGCTCCTGGGTAGATGGAATAGGTCAGTTTTATTGTGTCTGTCAGAATCACTTGACCAGTATGACTTATTTTCTCTGGCAACAGTATAAATGCTCTCTTGTTTATTGTTTACCCTAATCACATCAACTCCATTCTCACTTTGTGAAAATGTAAAGATAGGCCAATATACCTTAATTTCCTAAAATATGTTTGTTTTCTTACTCCTAAGGCTAACAATTTTCTTCACAATTAGAATAATAGACGCACACACTGTGCCTGCCTGCAGTAATCATACTTGCCAGGAAAGGAAGAGAATCAATCCAAGTTATTTTCATCTAGTATTTGCACTGAATAAATGTCAGTACTTTCTCTCCTGCAGCTTCGTGCTGCCTCTCTCTGTCTCCAAGAGGCTTATCAAAATGGCTTAAATTAAATTGTTGTCATGTTAAATAGGGTCCCATATTGGAAGACTGAAATGGGCATGCTGATTTGAGCGGTTTATCTGATTGCAAATGTCTTTGTGTGTGCGTGAGAGAAAGAAGGGGAAGGCAGACAAAGAAAAAGTTGGTTTAACCCTCTGAACCCAAAGCAGCTTCTGGGTGTTTGTTTGCTCCTGTCAATTTTTTACTCGCCTCATTTTTCACTGCAATATAAAGTCCTGCACCTCTATGAAAACAGCACAACCACAGCTAGAAGCAAAGAGAACTCCAAAAATGTCATCTCTGCTATGACACAGTTATAATGCCATAATTCTAAAGAAACATGACTTTCCATACTGTAGACATTTTTGTTCTCAATTTATTTCCATACTAGTCTTCTGTCTGTTCTGATACATCCTGCAGTTCACATAAAAAGTCCATGAATTTTGTGGTTTAGTTGCAGCAGAGTGTCGGTAGCTTCATCGTTGCATGAAGAGGTCAGAATTAAAATCTGGTTAATGCAAACATTTAAAATGGAAAATGTGTAAATGATACCTGAATACATGAAGGAAACAGAATCATACATCACACATGACTAGACCTAGAATTTGGTTAAAGCAAAGAGTATTTTTTAGATATTTTTGGGTTTTGGGGTACATAGTTGAGCTCATAAACAACACTTTAGTCAGATTTTTTAAAAAGATTTTTCTTTTTGTTTTTGGCCAGCTCGGGAAATACAGGGAAAAACATGCAGCAACTGTTTCCCAGCTGGAATCAAAGCTGGAAGTTGCTGCTCCCAAACACTCACTCATCGAACTACTGCAGCGTTTTTGTTAACACGAATTTTAAATTTTAATCCACCAGCTTCTTGTTTTTCAATATTTTTCATATTGCCTCATTTTTTAACAGTTTTTTGAATCCTGTCTTTAATTTATGAGAATAGAATTAAAGATTTAATGTAGGATCATGAATAAAGTACAGATTTGTTTCTTCATCCTCTGTGATATGTCCACTGAACACTTTATCAGTAGCATTAAGAAAATAGCTGTATAAATTGTTCGATAATTTCACTTAAATGCATCAGATGCAGATTGTCAAATCCCAAGCAGGCTCCCTCTCTGCCTCCTAAACAGCCTAACATATCCTTTGATAATGACGCATGGTACTTTCCATCGCTCTTTCCACTTGCTTCCGTGCAGGCCTCTCCAGTCCACCACCACCTGGGCCTCTATAGTCACACTGTCTGCAGACCTGCCCTGGTGGACACTGAGGCCAACAGGGAGCCACAGTTACCCTCACAAGAAAAACAAGTAAAGCACTCTGAGACCGCAGTACTCCACCAAGGCTGCTCAGTCGTCATATCATTTCGAACGGATTAAATCTTTAATAAGAAATGACCTTACACTGAGCACAGGTGTGTATTATGCATGTGTACGCTATGTACGGATACCAAATCACGTGACCTAAATATGTAGCAAAATTGATGGGACTCTCCCACAATTTAATCAGCTGTTCCTTGTATCCTTTCTGACCGATAAATCCCGATAAGTCCACAGCACTGGATTTGTGGCAGGATCGCAATCATGTGATCATCAGCAGGCAGCTGGCGTAGTGTTCACTTGTTGTCATAGTTACAGTGACGCCGTGCCGAAATCTCCCAATGATACAGAAACCTTTACCAAATTCATGGATCCACTTTAAGTCAAATCTAATCTAATCATTTGGTCCTTGTGTCATTTCTGACCTTCCCTGAAAAATTTCATCCAAATCCGTTCGCCCCCTTTTGAGTAACGTTATAGACAGTCAGACAATCAGACGGAAAAACGAACGCCGATCATCACATGAAAACAAACTTTTGGCCTGGCTTATTACTGGATGACCCTGTATCTCCCACCATCTCCAGCTAAATAACACAGTATTTAAAACCAAAGTGCTCAGCTTTTTTCTTGCATGTCTTTATTAAAAATAATCAATACTTCTAGACATAATTTTACATTTCATCATGATACATTTTTTAGTTGTATTGACCAATTCTATCTTCTTTCAGTGTTAATCATTACACAGTCCTTACCCTCAGTCTGGAAGCCACTGACTTTAATTCTGCTTTCACAGTGTGGCTACTGATGGAATTGCTCTTATATCAGTTGCAGACAGAGAACTCTTAAGCAGACACTTGTTTACATAACACATTTGAGGAGAGAGATAAAGCAGAGTGAATTGTCAGAGTCTGAGCTTATCATGCATTCATGTGGAGTGTATGTTGATACCGTCGTCACACGTCTGTTTGTGTTGAGGACCAAACACCTACTGTAGCTGACTTTTTAGCCGCTCTGAATGGCATATTGTGCCCAGTGGCCATCTCTCATTAGTGAGGCTTTTGATGGCAAAGGCCAAGTATGATTAGCCAACGCTTCGCTGCACATCAGTGCTGATTTTGGCTTCCCACCATCACCGGCTCCCGTTAATCAGGAACTAATGAAAGGAAACTTGTGGCATATGTGCCACTTAGCTCAAATGAGTCCTCGTGTCTCTTTGTGGGGCCAGAATGACGCTCTGAATGCACAGCTCTCTGAGGGAAGTTCCTTGATTTTTCGGAACAGCATTTTGCCATTTTGCTCCCAGTTTATCAGCTTAAAGGTGTTTTGCACATTAAATTTATTCAGCTTTTAAGCTATTATGCATGCTAAAGTCAATTTTCCTGTTTGAGGCTTTCAGATGTTTTAGTGATGAAAATATTTCAGCAGTGAACCGTAGCTGGCATAAATGCATGCTGCAATGCTGAATCTGTTACCTTGGTCTAACCTGTTTCATCTCACTACTTTTGATCCAGTGGTGCCTCGCATAGAACTCAACAACTGAAAGCAAAATAAATGCATTATTGATTATGTGTATCCTGGTCTCAAAGAGGTAAACAAAGAAGCAGTTAATAGCATCTCTGACTACGATCCTCTCCTTATTTTGGCACCGAGATCTGCTTTGTTGCTTTTAAAAGGCCTTAATCCAAGAGACACAACTCTCGACAGTTTTCCAATAGGTAATACCGACTGTTCCCCGTAGCCTATTAAAGTGACACGGAGGTCCTTAGGTTAAAGAGACTGTCCATCAGCAGTGTGTGTCTTTACTTCTTGCGTTTTATCTCTTTTAGTTGTTCATGTGGATCACAGGTTTGAAATAAAGTGAGTTGCTATGCTTTAACTGCCTAGATGGTTTGACACATGATGTAGAACCATTCACAGGGTCCTTTAGCAATGTCATACGGTGATAATGCTGTATAATAGATTTGTGTTTCGGCTTGTTCTGCTGACCCCAAGTGAACAAAAAACGTTTTTTTGTGTTTGACAAATCAAACACTCAGCTCTAATCACCATGTTTCTGTTGAGCTTAAATCAGGATTGCACAGAACCTTTGATGTAACACAAATAAAGCCACAATGTATTTATTACAGTGATTCACTGAGACAGATAGACATGTTTTTTATTGCACATCCACATAAACAGAGGTCTGTTTTCAATTACATGTTGTCTATATTATATATTATACAAAAATCTGCATCAAAATAAGACTTTATATCAACACATGAACATATGCTTACCAATAGACTCACAGCATGGAGGCCACAACAGAAACAAGAAAAGCACTCAGACAGTACAGTGCTCCACCAAGGCTGTTCATTCCCATTGTCAGAAATGCAGCATTTTAGTAGGATCACAATCATGTGATCATCAGCAGGCAGCTGATGTTGTGTTCACTTATTGTCCTTGTTACAGTGACTCCATATCTTGCAGTGATGCAGAAATCTTGAAGATATCTGTGGATCCAGACTGTAAGCCGCATTACTGCCAAAATCTAATCACTTGGTCCTTGTGTCATTTCTGACCTTTCTGAAAATTTCATCTGAATCCATTAGTCCATTTTTGGGTAATGGTGCTAACAGACAAACGTACGCCGATCGTCACATGACTCCACCACATTCCTAGCCAGGCAGCTGTGCACAGAGAAGCCTCTAGTCTCCACTATTATTTTGAAAACAGTGAATTAAAATATTCTATTGTCAGATCTATGTGAAATCAAGTGATTTTATCTGCATGTGCTGTTTTTTTAAATTGCATTTATTGCAATCCAATCTTCTTTTTCAGTCCTTCACTCCTGCTTTTGCCCATTTTGCTGTGCGCATGTGTTCAAGTAAAAGAAAATACTGTTTGGCCAAGAACCTATTAATTGGAATAAATGTTCTGTCAGATAGACCTCACAAGTTTTCTTTCTGTATCACACAGCAAATAAGTCAAGTTCATCTGCCTTACTTCACTTTGCCTTACTGTAATGTGACTGTTGCTGTAGCCCTAATGAGGAGGACACGACCCCAGATCCAACAGATTCTTCATGTCACCTCTCACTTAAGCCTTGCTCGCTGTGGGGTTGCTGTGCTGTAGCTGACCTTGTCCCAATAAAGCATATATATTTTGATAGTGTTAAAATTCTGTTTAGGCTGTGCCAATTATCAAACACAAGATGGTGTCTCGATGAGACTTTTGTCAAAGAACACTTTTTAAATGTGTTAACATTTGCCGATGTTTAACTTGAACATTTTAAGTGTTTTTTGTCGAACTGTGTGCTGTCCTTTGAAAGACCTGTACGTCTCCATCTGTGTTTGCCATAAATGCCACATCCAGACGATTTAATCCCGTCCCGCCTTCATTCTGTCACTCAGCAGAGTAAATGGGCCCCGTGTCGTCATTTCAGCACCCCACCTGTGCTTTACTGCGTCTTTCAAGCTTGAGATATCTGCCACTGGAAAATGACAGCTGTAGTGCAACAGAACTGAACCTGTAACATTTTAGTATTTTATCCCTGCGTTACATGTTTTTTAAACATCGATCAGTTGGACAATACTACTGTCTTCAAAACGCTTTGTCTTTCTCCTCTTTAGAATTGTCCTGCCTCGGTTTTGTGTAGTCTAAACCACCTATAGTTGGATACAAATCTGTCTAACGCACCACACCTGTACTGTGAGTGTGACCAGCGAGTGGAGTATGATGAGAGCTGTTTGTGGTTCATTTTCCATTCTCAAGGGTAAAAACAGCAAAGCGTGTAAAAGAGAGCAACAGCTGCTGTTCAGTGAAGCTCTTTGAAGAACTACATCAAACATCAGAATCATCTTCCAGCCATTGGCCTCACAGTAGAGAATGTGGAGGGTGTGTGTGTGTGTGTGTGTGTGTGTGTGTGTGTGTGTGTGTGTGTGTGTGTGTGTGTGTGTGTGTGTGTGTGTGTGTGTGTGTGTGTGTGTGTGTGTGTGTGTGTTGGAGACGTGTGTGGGACTCTTAATCCTTTGGCCTTCCCTCAGTCCCCGCCTCCTGCTCCTCATCACTTTGGTTTGGATATCAGACTGCACATTCTCATCCATATTTACTTCTTGGATTTCATGTGTTTGTTCTTCTTGTCTGTTAATTTTCTGACCATTCCGGGCTGCCTTTTTCTTGCTCCCAGTCTGACCCTTTCCCTTATCTCACTTGTGCACACTTCTCTCTTAGTAGTTCCATACCACCTCTTCATCTGCCGTCTACCATTTTCAAAATCCAGTCTGTCCTTTACTTAGTTAAACATTGCCCAAAGTGCCCATTGTTGTTTCCCTCCTGCATTTCTTTTCTTTAGCATGCTTTTCTTTTTTGCCTTGAAGTACAGCACTCTGTTTAAAATCACCATGTAGTTTACTTATGTATGTTTCCCCAAATAAAAATCTCCCACTGACATTACATACATTCATGAATCCTATTTTTTTTTCTTTTCTGTTGTGGTAATTTTTAAAGCACTATATAGTGTTGAAACTCAAACAAAATGGCATAAATTTAATGTATGCAAGCTCGGCCGTGGGGAATGATTTAGAGTGTACTATTGAGTTTGAATCAACATTGCTAATTGATGATGATGAAAAGCAAAAGTGACTTGTATGCATGAAAGTACATTATAAAAACTGAATGGATGGCAAAAGCCTCTTTCTGACACGCACTCCTTTCCAGTAATCTGACAGCATCTGAATGTGTTGGCTTCATGTCTCAGTGAGCACCGTGCTCACTTTTCCTGAAAAGTCAGAATGACAATCTCACTAGATCCGACCTTGTAGTGTAACATTTCCGTATCGCTTTCAACACGGCATATATCTGTACTGCATGCAGTCGCATTTCCGCACCAATATCAATCAAAAAACATCACAAAGAGCAATGAATCACAGACTGTCTGTCTCTTTCACTTCACCCTCCAGTTTCACACCAGTTACGAAGTCATACACTACTGTTCAGAAGTTTGGGGTCATCCAGGCAATTTCATGTTTTCCATGAAAACTCACACTTTTATTGATGTCCTAACATAATTGCACAAGGGATGTCTAATCATTAATTAACCTTTCAGCACCATTAGCTAACACAATGTAGCATTAGAACACAGGAGTGATGGTTGCTGGAAATGTTCCTCTGTACCCCTATGTAGATATTCCATTAAAAATCAGCTGTTTCCAGCTAGAATAGTCATTTACCACAATGTCCAGGCTGTATTTCTGATTCATTTAATGTCATCGTCACTGAAAAATCTGCTTTTCTTTCAAAAACAAGGACATTTCTAAGTGTCCCCAAACTTTTGAACAGTTATCTATGTCCATAAAAACACATTTTATTCCATAAAGACAGAACGAGCCATTTTAGTAAGACTTAGCAACAGTGAATGTAATCCTGGTTTTGACAAAATGTTAATGCATCAGTTTGCTTCTTCCAGCTGTTTTAGGAGTCTTTTCTCTGAGTTTATCAAAGACCTGCAGTGTTAGATAGCAGCAGGATCCTTACAAGTGACTCTAAAGAGAGAAAGCTGACCTCTCTTCCTTTACCCTTTTTGTCCCTCACAACCTGCCTGGTCAGCAGGCAGATGGGTCCCCCTGCATAAAGAGCCGGGTTCTGCTCAAGGTTTATTTCCTTGTTAAAAGGGTGTTTTCCTTGTTACTGTCACCTTTGGGCTTGCTCTAGGGGTCAAGCCTATGGCTCTGTAAAGCGTCTTGAGACAATTTGACTGTAACTGGCGCTATACAAATAAAATTGAATTGAATTGAAGAAGACGTAAAAGTAAAAGTGCCCTGAATGGGTGACCCCTAGCTCACCTGGTGCAGGTGACCCATAAACAGGGGCTATTGTCCCCAACACATCGGTCATGTTTTCCAGTCTGACCCATGGCCATTTGCTGCTTGTCCTTCCCTCATTCTTCTCCCCACATTTCCTGTCTCTCTCTTCACTCTCTATTGTAAAATAAAGTCCCAAAAATATCTATAAAAAATACAATGAATGACAGAATGCTGTCACTTTAACGAACTGATACAGCAGCTATGTTGTTTACTGCATGTTTGAAAAGGGTTTAATAAACACAAAATTATGAAATTTTACTGTAACCATTTGAATGTTTTACTGAATATTTACTTTCTTTTTTTGTTGCTTTGTTCTCTCGCAATATTTTGCCAACAATATTTTAACTCAGTTCCCTCGTTGCCGTCTATTTTTCACAGCCACGCTTTCACACAAGCTGCCTCGCTCATTTTTTCCCTCTCTCTTCTCCTTCTCCTGCTAGTGATGGGGGGTTTCTTGATTAGAACACATGCCAAGTCCCCCCCACATCACATCATTGCATTTGATTAGCTTCAACCCCCTGCTCCCTCCCTTATCACTACCAGCACAACAGGAAGCACAGCACGCCTAACACACACGTATGCACAAATACACACGCTCGCGCGCATGCACAGATGCACATGCACACGTATCACAAACTCACTTGCGGACTTATCTCAACTCCGTGGCTGCCTGTAAACGTGCCCTGGCATATATGAATCCCAACACACACACACACACACACACACATCTGGACTGCTGCTGGTGCTGTGGTGGCAGGGCATCAAGTAAAGCCAGCACGGCGCTGACAGCTCCCTGTCCCTAATGAAGCATTAATAAACTGCAGCACAAAACAGTGGATCATAGAGCAGCAGAGCTCCCCACCTGCCTGGCTGTCTGCTGGCTGCCAGGGGAAGAGAAGATGAGAGGGGAGAGGATCACTGTAATCTCCATTCTCCAAAACCCCTCTGCCCCACTTTTCGGGGAGAAATCACCCCCCTATCACCTGCTCTTCTGTGTCATGCTGAAGGTTCAATATTCATGAGTCTCATGTCAAAGCAACCCTCAATAAGTGAGACTTTGCACACTGTAATTAAGCTACCACACACTTAAGCAGCTCTGCACCAAACTATACAGCCAGAAGTGCGAGTATTTGACTTCACAGTTGTCAGATATTCTTCCAGGTATGCAGTTTATCTTTTAATATATGTTGATATTCAAAAGTTTGGGGTCACTTAGAAATGTCCTTAGTTTTTTCAGTGATGCTAGATAAAATTAAATGAATCGAAAATAGTCTACACATTGTCAATGTGGTAAATGAATGTTCTAGCTGGAAACTGCTGATTTTTTTAGTGGAATATCTACATAGAGGTACAGAGGAACATTTCCAGCAACCATCACTCCTGTGTTCTAAAGCTACATTGTGTTAAAGAATTATGTTGAAAGGCTAATTGATGATTAGAAAACCCTTGTATAGTTATGTTAGCACATGAATAAAAGTGTGAGTTTTCATGGAAAACATGAAATTGCCTGGGTGACCCCAAACTTTTGTATGTTAGTGTATATGATATTATTTTTAATGCATGCAGAAATAAAACATGCTCTCAGAACTGAGAGATTTAGCCTCGTCCACACACAATTCTAATTCTCCAGAGCTTTATTTTAACGCTTTCCTCTTTCGACCTTCCTCACTACCGCTCAAAAAGACTGAAGGAAAACACTTGATTTTCAATCTACACTGAAAAATAAAAGTGCTAACTCTTTTGTTTGGTTCCACACAGAACCTATCAGCAAGAGGTTTTTAATGAACCATTTCAGAAAGCAAACAACTCCAAAGGTGCCTCATTAAAAATGGTTCCTCCAGACACCATAAACAGCACTGCGGCGATCAAAAAGTGGTTCTTTCTACCGATTCACTAAAATACTCTTTTAAGTGGTTCTTAATTAATTTGTTCGTTGAACATTTTATATTGAATTATTATGCACATGAACATAGTTGTTGGCCATTTATTAATAGTCTTTCTACTTCAGTCAGATACAGAGAAGTGAGCTATTCTAAATGGGAGCTTTAGAAGCACAGTCCTGTGAGCTTCATGGATGAGCACAAATATAAAATCTGTCACTATGAGGGGGAACCTAGATTCCTGTTAACCAAATTAACTTGTGCGTCCAGATTACCAGAGAGCCTCTGAAAAACCATGTAAACCCTTTTTCTCTCTTTTACCACTGAAATTTAATGTAAAGTTCTACAGCTCAGTCCACAAAGAACTTCAAATGTTTCATTCTTTGCACATTCATGAACTAAAAGTCAAGAAGCTTTGCAATAAACAACAATATTTGGCTAAACTGTATCTTTCTGTCCACTTATGTTGGCCAGTCATCAGTCTGAGCACACTCCTTAAAAGCAAGCAGTGCTAACCTGTTACTAGAAGCACCCTGCAAAGCTGTGCAGCATTTCATCACAACCAGACTGATTTCTGCCCCAGTTTGAAAATCAATTTCACTGCCATTAAGGACAAAGTGCAGAGACGTTCTCATGTTGACACATGAAAATGTGTGTCCCGGACTTTGTACAGCACATTATTTCACAACAATTACGCAGGCAGGTAGTCCAGTCACAATGACTCCCCGACAATACAGCCCTCTGATTCAAATGACGCAAACCTGCTGAGTGTAGATATTTCAAGGATGTGTGTCCATTCAGATGCTGCAAGCTCGTGATTAGAAGAACAACTGGAACTGGAGAAATAGAGAAAAGCCAATCAAATTCAGGACCAGCTGCGATGGCTTGGCAGAAATAAGCCCAAAGTGTTTTAAAAGTAGGTGGATTTTCGAAAATGCAGCAACTTAAAGTGTGGATAAGTCAAAATTTAGCCTTCATTAAAAGTCTATTTCAGCACTGATATCAAGATATAAAGAAATATTCTTTTAATTGGGCCCCAGACTATCTGCGTTTCTTTGGGGTGTCCTTTCCTTCCCTAATCAGAACCTACAGATGTCATCTCCCTCTGTGTCTTTGTGCTGGAATGCTGCTGCTTCTGTGTCATTTTGTGTATTTATCTCTCTGTCTGTCTGTATCCTTATCTGTTTTTTTTTCTTCTCTTTATCCTTGCAGCCTGAACCTCGCTGAGCTTTAGTCTAGCGAGGGAGACTGATCTAATTGGCTGCGAGGATCATTCTAATTTCGCGAAGCCAGCTCTCCTGACTTTTTCAGCTCCGTGCTTTCTCCTCATTTTTACCACTTTTTACAAGATCATAATGAGAAAGTGTAGGCAACACCTCTGTGGAGATCATGCATTTTTCTCTCTCTTTTTCTTTTTCATTCATGCTTGTTACACCGATCACATTCGCCCGGGTAATTTGCCTGCTTGTCTGAGTCTGAGAAGGGAGGCTTATCTGCACTAACGCCCCATCGACGCTGGGCTTCGTATCCAAATCGGCCACTGTTAGCATTCAAATCAAGAGCCCCACCTACTCTTCCTGTTCTGCCTTGCTCTCGTGTCCCTTTTTTTTTATCACTCCCCACCACTCGTTGTCAACATGCAAGCTTTGTTGGCCTGATGGGAATGCTGGGGAGAGACAGAGAGAGCCCAAGCCATTATTTAATGAGATCACGAAGTGCGAGGAGGATGCTGTTTACTGTCTCAAAGCAAACAAGGCCCCTCTCTACAGCAGAGGAGGATCACTGGGTTTCTCCCTCATCGTCCTCCAATTCCACTGTAGCTGTGACTACCGCCTTCGCCTCAACAGCCACCATTTTGCAAAGCTGTACGCAGTCAGGATTCATCTTCCGTCCAGGTGTACAGAAACAGTGTGGCTTTAAATGTTTGCTCTGTTAGCATATGCTGTGGCTCAGACTGATTTGTGCGTGTAAACTGTGTAGTGAATGTAAGCTGCATCTTTTACATGACACACAGCTGATTTAACAGAGCCGTTTACCTGCGCCGTCAGATCCGACAAGGTCGTTACTGCGTCATCAGTGTCTCATTGTTCGTGTGATTGGTCCCAGCATCACAATCACTCTCAGGTCCACACAGGCTGCTATTAAGCTGTCATTAATGGCTCACAGAGACATCTGATTTCTAGTAATGGCTTATGATTGAGAGCTCTGTGTGTCTTTTCACACAGAGCTCTCAGTCAGAGCTCTAATTTAGTATCTTATTTTGAAGTAAATTAGGTGTAGAGTCAATTTCAAAGTTCCTGTTGCAATGCAGCGCAAATATACAGTGAAAAAGAGTGTTCACTAACGAGTCTTACTCACCTCAGACCTCAAAAGAACTTGACAGGCGAGAGCAGAAAAGAAAGGAAGGGGGGAATTGTGTCGTGAAGATGAGGAATGCAAGGTGGGGGGATATCCTTTGATCAAGAGCACTCCCCGTAGCAGTCCTGTCTCCTTACACATCCATAATATATCCCTGCACACATTCCAGTCTCTTAATAACGAGGCGATGCCATTTCATCCTGGAGGCAGGTATTGAATTAAAAAAAAAGACAAACTTGAAACACATTCTGCTATTGTCATCTGTTCACAATGAGGTGAGGTGAAAGAGAGAAAAAAAACAAAGTAAAATGCACAGAAAAAACTTTGTGATTCAATCGGTACACTCCCCCTTTAAATGAAATGTATTGATGTTGGCTGTAACCAAAGGGGGATAATATCAGACATGGGTAAATATTTATTCCAAAAGTGGCAGGCTTAGGTAATAAGAGGGCTGCTGACACTCTCATGGGAGAGCATGCTGGTCCGTGACAGACATAAAAATGCATCGTGCTGGGAGATGACTCCGGTTTTTATCTCATGGCTTCCTTTTGTCGAGCATATGAGGTCCAAGACCAGCCCCCACTGGTGACAAACTCAGGCAAAACTGAAAGTTGCACCTTCTAATATCATCAGATTAAGTCTTCCTGAGACAAACGGCGTGCTATTTAATTAGGGCGGAACAAAGTCCTCAGAGGAGCTTACCCTTTGCCCTCCTCCCTCTTGATCTAATTTGTGGATATGTAAATATTCATAGGCTCGCTTTGAGCACTCACGATTAGGAAGAGTAACAGCAAATGTGTTGTGGATGCAAGGCTTCTAATTTTGCTTGCACTGGCTATGCAAAATGAAACATTCTTTTTTTGTGTGTGAGTAGACAGCTGTGGCAGTGCATTGCTACCTAGAGGTGTCAAGTAGTTCTTCAAAACCAGAATAACTGCACCGGGCTCTCTAAAAGTGTGCCTGCAGCCACTTAGATGGGGTGGCCTGTCATCCACGATGCACTCAAACGTACAGTAGTAGTGAGTGTCCTGGCATGCGGCTGTTGGACAGACGTACAGTTCTGCGTGCGAACCCCTCTGCTGCTGACTAAACCTTGCTGTCGTGTGTGTTCCTGCTTGCAGCTCTGAAGGACCCCTGCGCTGACGTGACCTGCAGCTACGGCAGCACCTGCGTCCAGTCATCAGACGGCTTGTCGGCTAAATGCATGTGCCCTCTCGGCTGCGAGGGGAAGCCTGAGCAGACAGTGTGTGGCAGCGATGGGAAAGACTACCGCAATGAGTGTGAGCTCCATCAACACGCCTGCAATAACCAGAGGAACATACGTGTGCAATACCAAGGACGCTGCGGTAAGTACTCTGCTCATTTTCTTTAGGATTAGTTTTGCATCAGTTGAGCATTAACCCCAAAGCCCACCGTAAAGCCTAACAGAGTGTATTTTTTTTTTTAAATCCCCAATATGACATCATTTTTCAGAGCCAGGGCCTGTCGAAAACAGAAAGAATTGTTGGATTCTCAATTTTCTTGTAGCCGTTGATCTTAATTATGTGTGATGTATCTTTCTGTCTGGGAATTAAGCAAATCTACGCTTATAATTGTGATATTTCTTTAAAAAACTATATTCTACATTTAATAGCATTATTAATGTGTCACACACAGAAGACAGAAGACATTTTTGAGTTCTCTCTAATTCTGACCGTGGCTGTGCTGTTTCCGTAGAAATGCAGGACTTTGTATTGTAGGGAGATTAGTCACTAATAGTGAAGAGTGCCCATCAGGGTTTCTTTCACTCAAAGATACCATCATCCAGTTTGTTTGATTATCCCAGAACTTTGTGATTTTTAATGGTATAATCAGAGAGGAGAAAAACAAACTCTCACTGTTGAGATCGTGAAAATAGCAAATGCTCGATAAAAGCCTTTCTCTGCTTCTTTTCCCACCACTCTTGTCTCTTCTCTTTTCTTTGTTTACTACCTCTGCTTTTGTTGTCTCCTCTTCACACCCAGCTCACTTAGGGCACACCTCTGCTAATTCTCATTTTTCACTCAGGTTGCTTTGCATCACACAGGTGCTCCTGCAGTGCGAGTTGTTGTGTTCTCTAAGTACGTCTTCAGAACTGTCGTTTTTGTCTGGGCTTTTTTTTTTTTTTTTTGCAAATCCTTGTTATCATCAGGCAGGAGTTGTTTACTCCCAAGGCGCTCAACTTTTGAGTTCTTTTTGTTTTGTGGCACGCCAGATGGAGGGAAAGTGGCAGACACTAACTCTCTTTCTTAACAACAGGAGCCTCCAGCAGACAGAGTAGGGTAGTGGGCAATGGTAGATGGATGTGCAGATCCACGGGCAGAAGGTTGGTCGTGTAAATCCTGCATGAGTCGGCCGAAGTGACCTGAGTTGCCCTGTGCTCCTTAGGGAGGGCCAAGGCTCGGGGGACCAGTCGGCCCTGATGCTCCCCTAAATCTTCCCAAAGCCTTGGCTATTTCAAGTTGCTAGCCCTCGCCAGACAAATTCAGTTGATTTATCCACCCTGCTAGTTTTTGCAGCAAACAGGCCATTTTTTTCGTAATTACCCTCCTTCCTCAGCTAGAGAAAGCATGGATCCTGGAAGCTGTTCTTCTCAGTTAATGGGAGGTAATGGTCTCTCTCTCAGATAATGGTCTGGCTGGCGGGTGAGGCACTGCGTCATGCAGAGACACTGCATGCATTACGATAAAACCCCTGTTTGCTTGGTTGCTAGTCTCCGCAAGCCTTTGCATTGTGCTGATAGAAAACAATCCGAGGCCTGACTAGTGGTCACTCCGCCTCCCAGCCCTCTGCAGCCAAATCGCTCTGCTCCTTTTTTTGTCCCAGCATTGTTGCTTGCTGTATCGCTGCCAGAGGTCTTTGGAAACCATTTCCCCTTATTCTATTCCTCATTCTTTTTCTACTCCTTTCCTGATGATAGGGTGTTTCATCCTTGGTGTGTTTTGAATGACTCGCCGGCAGCTTGGCAGTGATTTAATATGTCACGGTGCTACATAAATCCTTTGTCTTCCCACATGCTGAAAGCGTGGCGCGCAGGATAAAACCCGGGCTCCTGTTTCAAGGAGTAGCCCCCCATCACACACATCCACAAACCAATTTCATTACGATCATGGGCTGATAGGGCCAAGCATGCCACACCACCGCTCCCCTGGAATGAGGGGAGGTGCAAGAGAGCAATCTAAACCCAATGTCTCTTCATCTTTTTCCTTGTCTCCCTTCCACATCCAAGGTCCCACTCTGAGCTGTTCTCAGGACTTCTGATAAAATCTGAGACAGATACTCTCCTCTCCTCTCCTCTCCTCTCCTCTCCTCTCCTCTCCTCTCCTCTCCTCTCCTCTCCTCTCCTCTACTAGACTTTATTGTGTCCAACAATAGTTGATAATAGATTCACCAGATATCCAGGAAAACACATTCTACACATATGGTTGTTTACTATTAATTAAATCTGGCTTACAAAGCTTCATCTAACAGGGCGTAAGAAGTTTTCTTGGGAAGGAGTTTAACAGTTGCCAATTAAGCCAGGACACATCACATTTTGTTCCATTTTTTCTTTTGCCAACATATTGTTGTTCATTTTCAAGATGGTCAGAGATGTTTTTGATCACAGCGTTGCTGTTTATTCCCCCTGAGTCTAATTAATATAGACCGATTTGTTCAGTGTTCTTTCCCGTATCAGACTGCATTACATACTGTTCTCTGTTGCGGTACATTTTCATGAACATTGTTGTTTCCACAGACCCCTGTAAAGACAGTGAAAACAGCCTGAACGCAATGTGCTGGGTGGAGGCTGTCACCCGCCAGCCCCTCAGGTTTGGCCCACCGGAGTCGTGTCCCCCAAATAACGAGCCTCTGTGTGCCAGCGACGGCCAGACTTACCCCAGCGAGTGCGCCATGACAGCCACGGGCTTCCAGAAGGGCATCAAGCTCAAGAAGATCCATGCAGGACAATGCAGAAAGCTGGGTAAGCAAAAACTTTCTTGGTCTTTAGACAGTACTGAAAATTAGCCATAGAGAGCAAATAACCAGAACTAGGATCACCGTAAGTGCTTCATTATACAACTCTATATATGCACATCTAGGAAACTGCACAAGTTTGACTGTGGCTCACAAATTAATTAAAAAAAAAAACCACTCCTTACCAAAATTCCATCAGCCCGAAAAAAGGTTTTTCCTTATTTATTATTATTATTTTAAAGAATTGCATTGAAATCTATCAGTACAATGATGTCCCATTAGCTAATCATGTCCTTCTATTGCTCACATTCCAGTTTCAGTTGATGAGTAAGTTCATCCAGCTCATGCCATGCCCCTGCAGCACACAGCACCCCCTCTGCAGGTGTTATGCATGTACATCTCTATACATTTGCAGGATGCTAACATGGCAGGTTGGCATCCGTCGACTAGGATTACAATGAGAAGCAACAGAAATATGGACATATCATATTAGGGATGCACGATTTTGGAAGAAAAAAATTACATTGTAATATTTAGTTTTTCTGTGATACATTTTGTGAAAAACCATCCATCCATCCATCATCTATTCACCGCTTAATCCTCATTAGGGTCACGAGGGGGCTGGAGTCTGTCAGAGCTGACTTAGGGTGAAGGTCATCAGTCTATCACAGCGCTAAATATAGAGACAGTCACACTCCCATTCACACCTATAGACTATTTAGATTAATCGGTTAACCTCAGCATGTTTTTGGACTGTGGGAGGAAGCCGGAGAAAACCCACGCATGCACAGGGAGAACATACAAACTCCATGTAGAAAGATCCCGGGAAGGCGGGGACTTCTAGCTGCAAAGCGAAAGTGCTAACCATCAAACCACTATGCAGCCCGAGAAAAAATATAAAATACAAAACACATGAACTTTTACCAAATGACTTGAATAATTCTATTTGGAAGTAATTCATTTTATTTGAATAATTGGTGTGATTTTGTCGAGGAGTGCATCTGCATAGAAAATTAAAGATAATGCAAAATACAAAAAAGCTGAAAAATGATTTTTCGGCTGTGAAGACTTTATTTTGAGTGCACACACTGGCAAAGGCATCTGAATTTTTTTTTTTTTTTTTTTTTGCTTTGGATGGCTTTCAGATCTGGCTTTCCACTCCTACAGAACTTTGTGCTGCTGATTTAATTGCTCAGACTAATTAGATGTGCTGCCTCATGTGGTGGCAACAATTGCAAGACTCTGCTGACAGAGAACCTGTTTCTGGTCAACTTCATCCTTTCTGTAGCTGAAATATTTCCATACAGCTGACTAATGCTGTAAAATTATGGCCAAAATGAAGATTTTTTTTCAACAATGCTGCCATCACAATTAGCCTATTTATCACAATTATTCATTGACATTGACAAAATATTTATTTATATTTAAGTAAGCAGAGCACAGCCTTAACATCCATGTTGTGTTACATGCCTGCTAATGTACAAATCTTCTTCAAAATAAGATTGAAAATTACATTTTTCGTTACCTTCTTTTAAAGCAAAAATGAAATAAAATTGAACCTAAACTCGTCACCGTCTACCAATCAGCAGATGCATGGAAGAGTAGTCGCTACTTATTTGGCTGTGCACAGAGAAGCTTTTAGTCTCCACTCAGTTACTGCAGCATAGCAGCTCAAACAGGTGTGTGACCAAACATGACTCAAAAAGGCATTCTCATGTTATACATTATATCACATGTACACTACCATTCAAAAGTTTGGGTCACTTAGAAATGTCAGTACTTTTGGAAGAAAAGCAATTTTTCAATGAAGATAGCATTAAATGAATCAGAAATACAGTCTAGACATTGTTAATGTGGTAAATGACTATTCTAGCTGGAAACTGCTGATTTTTGATGGAATATCTCCATAGGGGTACAGAGGAACATTTCCAGCAAACATCACTCCTGTGTTCTAATGCTACATTGTGTTAGCTAATGGTGCTGAAAGGCTATCTGATGATGAGAAAAACCTCATGGAATTACTGTATGTTAGCACATGAATAAAAGTGAGAGATTTTATGGAAAACATGAAATTGTCTTGGTGACCCTAAACTTTTGAACAGTAGTGTACATGATTGATGTTGTCTATATGGACGGTTTTTAATGAGTGTTCTATGAGTGGAGCATTTTAAACATCAGTATTGCAGCCGATCATCAATGTTCATTCAACAAATTAGAGAGGCCAAAATCATAATTGTCGTTCATATTAATTGTGCAACAGCTAATGTTCTTTTTGCTACCAAACGTAACTCTTCAGTGTCTCTTTCCTGTTCCTCGCTCACTGTTCTGTGCACTTTCAAAGCAGTATGGCACTCCAGAAATGCAATTACTGCTTGGAAACTTTAGATTCAAATTCATCACAAGTGTTGACTAGTAATAAATAGACTGTGTTTTACTCAAACCACTCCAGAAGTGAGAGGTGGTTTTTAGATTGTGAACAAAATGGCCTAAACTGCAAGCAAAACGGAGTGCAGCTTTTAATAACGCATGCATTATCATTTATATGTAACAATATATCAGTATATTGCGTCACATTGTCTTACAGGAGAGCATTCACATACTAAATTTCTGCTTAAGATTTTAAGCAAGACAGGTGAACTGGTATTAAAGTTAAACTCTGTAACTGGATTCTCCTTCATGATACAGAGATGAATGACTCTGAGGTGTCGGGGTCAATTCGGTATCCATACTAGCACTAGCCTCCTCCAGCCTGATAAGAGCCTCTGGGGCTGTTATCTGCGCTATTAGAACACGGAGTTTAAGCCTTAGTCAACAAAGAGCTGTCAGCTTTTACTGTACATCTGATAGCCATCGGAGGAAATCCAATTTTCCTGCTGTGTTGTCAGCGGGTCCCCGCAAAGCCACAGCTGTGTTGGTTTACAGCGGTAATGCATGGAGACCCCCACACATGCACTAAGACCCCCTGACAAAGCCAACGACAAGGATAGATCACTGCAGGATGTGCTTCTGTACAATCAGCAATGAAGGCTAATACACACTTTTTTGGCACAGCCCGGTTCTTCTGTCTGCTCCGCCTGACAGCCTGACAGAGGAGTGTGAGGGCTTAAAATTGCACAAATCCCCTCCTAACTAATGTTGTGAATTTGTGTTTGTGATGCATGTCGGTATGTGAGTGCCAACATGTGCAGGCATGTGAGCAAGGGATGAACATTTCCTTTTTTTTCACCCTTCTCTGCTGCGCCTCTTTCAAATGAAGGAATAATTCAATTTGAAACAGAGATCCATGAAATCGTATCCCTAAGCAAATTACAAATTGGTAACTAATGAAAATGGCCATTTCGACTTGTAACCATGACATTGCATATCCTTGTAGCCCTCTCACTCAGATACAGCAGCGATGTAATTAAGTGTGGCATGACAGGCTTTTAAAGAAAAGAGAAGAAGGAATTGAATTGCTGTACAAATTTTATCCACTGATCAGGAATGAAATGAATTCAAAGTCTAGTGAGCGCCTCCAGAACAGAGGCTTGATTCAAATTGAATTTTCTCACTTCAGTGGCAAATTTACCATTTCACATTGCCACTGCTTCTTCCTTTATTCTTAATTTCTGCGGCGGATTTCTGCTTAGTGAGGCAAAATGTAATGACTGTAATAGTTTAGACTTTAACGTGACCCTAAAATTACATTTTTGATGAATTCTCGAGATTTTATTAAAGTTTCATGGAGGAACTTTATTATAAAAGTTAGAAGGGAGCATGGAAAACTTGATGCAGTCAGTTTCCTTTGGTTATCACAAAAGTATTAGGTGTCCTTTAATGAAGAATGCTACCCAGTTTTCAGCACTAAAGTAAAAATGAGATTTATAAACACAGCTATAACTACTGTACCAGTAAAATGTGATAATCCTGGGCTCCTTACTTTGATTCATTCAGTCACTTCTGTGGTTGAAACAATATTGAGCAGTCATTTTTCTCTTTTGGAAAGCATTGTGGGTCAAATTTTGTAATTGTGCTATATAAATGACAGACTTCAGAATTCACTTCCCATTTAAGAAAAACAGCATGAATGTCAGTTTCTATGAGATGAACTGCACAAATTAAAGCTTCTGAACAAAAACACCAATAAAATAATAATATACCATCAATCAATGGTCTTCTTCAGTGATACAAAAATAGTGGTTTTTCCTAAGACCTCTTCTGTCACCTTGCAATATGTTGGCTGATCTGACATATGTTGTTTATTCCCCTGCTATTTATACAGAAACTGCTCTTCAAAAGTTTAGGGTCACTTAGAAATGCCCTTATTCTTGAAAGAAAAGCAGTTTTTTTTCAGTGAAGATAACATTAAATGAATCAGAAATACAGTCTAGGCATATGGTAAATGACTATTCTAGCTGGAAATTACTGATTTCTAATGGAACCATCACTCCTGTGTTCTAATGCTACATTGTGTTAGCTAATGGTGTTGAAAGGCTCATTGATGAATAGAAAACCCTTGTGCAGTTATGTTAGCACATGAATAAAAGTGTAAGTTTTCATGGAAAACATGAAATTGTCTTGGTGACCTCAAACTTTTGGACGGTAGTGTATGTTGTTTATTCACCTGCCATTTATCCATCCATCCATTATATATACACCGCTTAATCATCATTAGGGTTGCAGGGGGCTGGAGTCATTCCCAGCTGATTTAGGATGAAGGCAGGGGACCAGTTTATCACAGGGCTACATATAGACAAACAATCACACACATTCACACCGATGGACAATTTAGAGTTACCAGTTAACCTCAGTATGTTTTTGGACTGTGGGAGGAAGCCAGAGAACCTGGAGAAAACCCACACATGGACAGAGAGAACATGCAAACTCCATGCAGAAAGATCCCAGGAAGGCTGGGATGCAAACCCAGGATCTTCTGTGCAGCCCCTGCTGTTTCTATTCAGGTCAATTGATGCTGTAATTCAGAACGCTCTGAGATTCTTCTTAGTGACGAATGCTTGTATTCATATTCAGTTAACTAACATATATTCTGATGTGTTTCCTTCTTGTATTTTCACCTCTGAAGCAGACAGAGAAGCTTTTACATGGACTACCAGTGAATCAGTCCACCATAACAAGTAATTACTGTTTAGATGAAAACTGATTTATTTCCCCATGGTTGGACTAGCAGTGTCACACAGGAGGAAGAACAATCAGTTCAATGTGTTCCTATCTTGAAATGTTGTTTTTCCACACTTGCTGAGCATTTCCTCTGTCCTGTCCTCCGTAGTGATCTGTCTGTCACACCGCCAGAAAACAGGAGACAACTCTGAACATCCTAATAAGTGTCTGTACAGATGGGTGACGAATGA
The DNA here is from genome assembly GCF_021347895.1 of Acanthochromis polyacanthus. NCBI lineage: Eukaryota > Metazoa > Chordata > Actinopteri > Pomacentridae > Acanthochromis > Acanthochromis polyacanthus. Next base: position 18,077,426 of record NC_067118.1, read on the forward strand.
AAGGAAAAACCTGAATGAATGATGAAAATGCAAATGCTTTTATACAGGGCACAAGGGGAGTAGGTTAGGGTTACTTGTGGGCTTCTCTCTGAATCGTACAATCCACTGATGCTGGATTCATTTGTTTTTTTCTTCCAGTGGAGTGCAAGGAGGAGTGTCTCTTCAATGCTGTGTGTCTGGTGGAACAGCTGAACGCCCGCTGCTCCTGTGATCCCATCGAGTGCGACGGCATCTACAAGCCAGAGTGCGGCAAGGACGGTCACACCTACACCAACGAATGTCTGCGACGCAAGGCGGAGTGTCTGAGCAAGACCCTCATCCCCATCAAGCACCAAGGGCCCTGTGGTGAGTGGAGCTGGAGAGTAGGACAGAGCAGCAATGGCTCCTTTTCAGGCTTTACTTTAACTAATGCTGATTCTTTTCTCTTGTTCTGTGTTTTTTATGCTTATTTTTGATCAATATTCAGTGTGTTTTCCCTTCTGAATCTTCGAGGCTAACTATATGTGTGCCTAAACCTTCTGAACAGTGCCTGAAATGGTTGGGTGATGCTCTCTGAAGGGGCGGGGGGGTTGGATAAGTCAGACAAAGATGTGTGTGCCTTCCTTATATGAAGTGTGCCTCCACTCGTTCACCTCCCATCCATCTCCTCACCACTGATATGCTTCATCCCTCCATCTCAAACACAAACCAAAACGAAATGCCACCTTCATGTTTCATTCATCTGCTCTCTGTCTTCTACCCCTTCTCTAGTGCCACTCTTCCACTTCAGTGGCCTTTCTCGTTTTCTTTCCTCCTCTATCTTTGTCTTTTTGTCTTGTGTGCTTTTCTTGTATAAAAAAATTATTCTTTCTTGTTTCAGTGCGTCAGTCAGTCTGTCTGTCTGTCTATGTCCATGTGGCCTCCTTCCCGGCTGTCTGGCTGCAAGTGGAAAGTGGGGTCACCCAGTGGGCGACCTCATCAGGCGGATTCTGAGGGGTGAAGCCCTTCCCCTCGTCTCCGTGTGGACCTAACAGGAGGGGTCTCATGCTGCTGTCTTTTTCCTTTCACTCCTTCTGTGTCTGTGTGTTTCTTTGTGTCATTAATGTCTTTTCCTTCTGTTTACCGTCCTGCAAAGATGTGATCCGTGAGGTTGGAGAAGTCTCCCTTTCTTCCTGCTCTCTGTTTTCTTTCCCGTATAACAAAAAAGAAAAGCTTCTCCTGGTCCTACCTGCCTAACCACTGGTCACCTCTGACTCCCTTCCTAATGCATGCTGTAGTGCACGTCAGCTCCCAACCTCACTGCTACCCAAGTGATACCTCTCTCCATCATCAGGAGTATCATATAAAGGCTTGCAACTGTGTATATATAGTATATATAGTATATATAGTGGACGTAGCCATCTGGCTCTAGAATTGAAGCCAACCCGGAAGTGTCAAAAACTTGCAATATCACGCCGTCCACTAGGGTTGGCTCCATAAAGCTTTTTCTCCATAGACCCCAATTCATTTTTGGAAAAAATAACATTTGATAGACTGATTTTCTACGGCTCAGGATTTTTTCCCCGTTAGTTTTCTTGGTCAAAATGAGAGATCAGGTAGCCGATCTTAAAATAAATCAATACTGAATTTTAAATAAATCATTAAAGTTAGCAGAGCCAGGGGGCGTGGCTATACTTGATAGACAGCAACAGAAGCCTCTGCGGTAAAATGTGGGCGGGATAAGAGAGTCCTCAGCCAATCCTGCCCCTAGTTGCTCTCCGGTCCAGCCTGTTTGATGACGCTTTTTACGTCACTGGCTCCAAAAAAATCCAAAACGGCGACCAGGAAGTAGCAAAATCCGGGCTTCATTTTCTCGGCGTTGAAACCAACGGGTGACGTCACGGTTAGTTTACGCCTGTTCTGGTTGCACAAAAAGTGAAATTTTAATTTAGTCTTTCAGAAAATGTCCCTACTTCTCTCTTGATTTGTTACTTTAGTGAACATTTTCTAATGAGTTTATAGTGTCAATTGCTAATTTCATGGCTTTCTGAATACACCATGATGTTTATTACTAAGCCAAGGAATGCAGCGGAGTTACATGATGATCGGTGTTAGTTTGTCTGTCTGTCTGTCAGCGATATTATTCAAAAACAGACGAACGGATTTGGATGAAATTTTCAGAGAAGGTCAGAAAATACACAAGGACCATGTGATTAGATTAATATAAAGCGGAGTGTTTTTGAAGCCACAGTTTTCTGCTCATTGAGAGGTTGCTACCATATGGGCATGTGTAATGTCGTTGAGCGCTCAGCCAGATCCTAGATCATCATGTTTCATGTTTCAAAAGAAGATGCTGACAACTTAATGTCAGCCTGGAGGATTCAGAAAAGCTGTCTGCACCCCTGTTGATGGTGTTGTGGTAACTGCACCCATCTTTTCTATACATTGTGTGGTCAGTTCAGTGTACTGCATAGTCAACCCTTACAGGCTAATTCTGAGCCAGGAAAGACTCATGTGCTGATACTTAAACAATAAATTATTATTGAAATCATTGAATATTGAAAATTGAGCGTGATCCGAGGTAATGCAGATCTGCCCGATATCAACATTCTGTCTGTTAAAAGTAAGAAGCCTGCTGGCTGCATATTATGAAATGCATTTTGCTAATAAAAGAAGAATGAGGAGAACTAAAAGATTTAATAAGAGATAAGTTGGCCTCCGAGCTGAGTGAACTCAACCCCACACTCCAGCAGACGTACAATGTGAAAGAAGGTTGGCAGGATTTCAACTGATATCATAAAACGTTCAGGACCCAATTTGCACTTGGCATTGGCACACTATCTATTATTCCCACCGTTAGAGGGCTGTTTAAAGGGTAGATTCACTCAAATAAGTGGGGATGTCTTTTAAAATCTTTATTTTCTGTATTTCAAGGCTGAACATATACAGTTTATTTGTCCAAGTTCATCCCTTACAATTTTATCCCTCAATTATTCTCTTCCAGAACTACAAGTATTTCCTTTCATTTGTTCTTTCCCATAATGGTCGCCCAGCCTGCGTAATAAAGCTGGAGCAATCTACTCATGCTGCTCAGTTTAACGTTACCTCAAACAAAACATCCAACTAATAGATTGTTGTGATTTTGTTCAGACTTGCTGTCTATATTTCCATTTTTTGTTGCAACAGCAGCTGATGAAACGAGAAAGATCTGTCCTCCAGGGTTTGGGGCGTAGCTGAAAACCAAAGTTATCTTCAGTTGTCAGCGTCAGGAGGGACCAGAACTCATTTGCATTATTCGGCCGTCTGAGCTGTGAATAAATTAAGTAATAGAAATGGCAATGTGAGCTCTTATATGTTTTGCTCTGTTTCATTATTTCAGACAAATAGTGTCTCAGCCCTACCCCCTCCTCCCTCGTTTGTTTCGTTATTTACTTTTTTCTCTCTCTCTCGTCATCCTTCCTCCCTTCCACTGCACATCGCAGCCGTCAGCGACTGGTAGTATGTTTCTTTAATGCATTTTTATTGACATTTGCATATTTTTCAAAACAGAGCGCCATGAACGCCGCCACCCTCCCCCCGATACGGTTTTAATTAAACATCAAAAGAAGCAAGCGTAGGTGCCCACTGAGACTGTTGGTTTAGTCAGACAGATGATATGCGTGCAAGGAGAGTGTGTGTGTATAAGAGTGTGTGTGTTTGTGTTCATACACGTGTTGGAACTTTGTTTCTTTGTTTCAAACGGTTTTACTGCCAGTGTAAGTGGGACTTGGTCCAGACTAGTCTCGAGGTCCCGCTCTCTGGCAGCTCTTCCCAAATGACCCAGGAAATGCATGTCATTTCCTAAAAGGCTGCTGTGTTATAAATCAAAAGCTGATCATGTGACAAAACACACTTGGATACACTGCACACAGTGCGAGACACCCCACCATTGTGCTATCACTGTGACTGGCAGGGTCAAAGGACACCTACACAATGACCACATGCTATGTCCAGCATTCAGGCAAAATTTCATATATATGGAAGGATTTTTAAATTAAATTATCATTATTGGATAAGCAAGGATCTCTTTCATTTCGTTCTCTGGTTTCATTGGCTGAGCGGTGCGATGGGCGGGGTGATCAATCACTCTGTCAGCTGTCAAACGGATGAAATTCTCCAGTTCTGACACAGTCGTAAATCTCTTCTCATGTGGGTGACAGAGCCTGATGTCACTCCTTCCCTGTTGCTACTCTGCCCCACAAAGGATTGTCATGCAAAGAAACCCCACAGGTCCCTAATGCCCCGACTGCTGTCCTCCTGGAAAACAATTTGATTGATATCTAAAGCTCTTCCATTTAGAGATGCAGACACCGCGTGGTGTTTAGCTGAATAACTTATGTCCAGCGCAAGCCACAAATCTTCCAGACATTTGAGAACACGTGAGCCTGTGAAGGATTTGCTGGAAACGAGTACAAGCGGGCTGCTGGGAAGGAGAGTGAATAGGTCTCCAGCCTTGGATTCTGAAATGGAATACAAGAGCCCTGTGACACCAGAGGAAGAGAAGATATTTGTCATCAGCAGACAGGCAGACGGGATGATATAGCTGCGTATGCACCCACTGTTTACAAAGGTCACAGATTATTTTATTTACTCTGAACTTTAATTTTCTTGATGTTTGCCATCATGTTGGGAATTTCATCAACCTTTCATAGACCTTTAACCACACACGCACACGCACACACACACACACACACCCACACACACATGTTTGTTTTTCTATACCGGTGGGGACTTACCATTGACTCCCATTCATATCTAACTCCTAACCCTTACCCTAACCCTAACCTTAACCATCACCAAATCAATGCCTAACCCTAAACAAACGTTTTTGCACTTTTACATTTTTTATTAACAACAATATGGCCACCCGTGTTGCCACCCGTGGGGACCTCATTTTAGGTCCCCACCGTAAGACAAGTCCCCACCTTTATAGCAAATAGTCAGGTCAAAGTCCCCACCGGAATAGCAGAAACAAGTACAGACACACGCACACGCACACACACACACACACACACACACACACACACACACACACACACACACACACACAGAGCCATCCAGAAAAAATAATTAAAGTGTCTTCAGCAACAGAACCTGCATTCAGTTTCTGATTAAAATAAGAGAAAATACCTGCTTTGGTGAATTTCTAAATGACTGTGTATTCATACAGATGGTTTTCATTAGGCTGTGAGGAACGCACAAGAATGTTGCTAAGCTTAAGCAAAGGAATCCTGTTTTTCTCCATAAAATGTCAATACAGCAGGGAATCGGCACAGAATGTAAAAAAAAAAAGGAGGTGTGCACACAGCTTGGGCAATTGTGGTAAAAATTCTGTGATGATTGCTCAGCAATAATTAGTGGACCAAGCACTGCTGGGACATCAACACCCAAATGTTTTCTTAAGCTTTTATCAACAAGTCCTCAAATTCATACGACCACATCCATCCTATGTAACGTGCACCGGAATACGACCCATGAGAGCGTATTTATGTTCTTGCCCCTATGGGGAAAAGGAATGCATTACGGGATTTAATTCGAGAAACGGCTTTTCCCTCGCGAAACGGCTTTTTCCTCACTTTCCCAGCACAGGTTTAGGGTTATGGTTAGGGTTAAGGTTAGGGTTAGGGATAGGGATGGTGTTAGATAAATGTTTGTTCATGGTGACGTTTCACCTGCGACACCGGAGTGTCGATATTTACTCAACCGCCAGAGGTCGCATAATCAAAACGTAACACTCGGTCGTAATACGGGCATGTACAGACGACCACCTATGTGGTCGTTTTTGGTTTGAGGACAGGCTGGCTTTTATTCTTTCTTGCTTGCTTTCTTCAGTTTTTGAATCCTCAGCAACTGATCAGATTTTCTGGCACTGGCACAACAACAAAGGTTAAATCTAAAAATGAAGCTAATTATAGAGTGAATTCAACACATCACCTAGATTTGGAAGTGCTTTCTGGAAGGCCTTTACGCCAAAATGTGAAAGAGGCTAAAACAAGTGGATGATAAAAACCAACAAACAAACAAACAGGCAGTTCTGGTTTTTGAAAAGCTCTTTAAAAAATCATTTCTTTTAATATCAGTGTGTAAAATGCATTCATTATTTAATGACAATGCATAATTAGAACTTTTTTTTCTGTCTTGTATCACAACTTTTGACGTGTTCAAAGGCTCCTGGAGTCAGTCTAGCTGTTTCTTTTTTTCTCTCTCTCTTCTTTTTCTTTTCCTTTTTTTTCTAGCTGTTTCAATGCATATTCAGTTGTACTTTCAATCAATGGAAGACACTGATGGAGTGTGAAGTGTCTCAGCCTGTGGCTCCCTGGAGCCTGATGATATACTGGCCTCATGTCTGGTATTAACAGAATAAGAAGTGGAGAGGGGTCTCTAAATTGGTAGTTAGGCTGTTCATAAAATAGAAATATAAGCAGCAGTGTGACTGTAGAGAGCATAGAGAAGGATAATTCTGTAAAAGCACTAAAGCAGACAGACTGCGAGGAACATGTTGGCAGACAAACTAGGAGTGAACGAATGAAACATCTAGTTTTGCGGACAAAAATTCTTTATTTGCTGCTCTCTTGTCATTTCATATGTACCCAGCTGAGCGTTTCTGTGAGTTCACAATTACAAGTGCAGAAAAACTCATGCAAGTGCAAGCAAGTTGCTTGAAATGTGTTGCCTGTCGCCTCTGGAGGTTCACACAAAATCACTCAGCGGAAGACACGTTGTCATTGACAGAGAGCTCTGCAAAGCAGGAAAGAAAAATCAGTCACCTTAGGTGTCAAGATTCAGTGCAGAATATTTTATCATTTGCATGTTTATTTGATGAGCATCTCCGCCTGCATGCTTGTGATTGGACTCACAAACAGTTGTGGAGCTTAAGTATGTAAGTCAGCCTGAGATCACCAGCGCTGTTATTCCTAATCAAGTTAATTAGAGGAAATGCCGAGGGAGCCAGATCGACAGCAGCTAGGGACCGCCAGTCCGCTTACTGCGGCCGCAGGCTGTCATTGAGCAGAAATTGCAGAGAAATGTGGGTCAACAAGGTGTCAGAAGCAACTCGAGGCATCGTGGGTGTTGCGTGCCATTGGGCCGCGATCAACCGCGTCATTCCTCCAATTTCTACATTTCCAGTTTTATTTTTGGCTTCTTCTGTGGCTCTTTTCCTGCTGCAGACTTGATTGGACATGCAATAATGCTGCGATTTACTGTTCCATTTCTACATTTTTTTTAAATGTTTTTCTTGTGTTCATCAGTCTGAGGAATCTGAGGAAACTTTGTGTGGCACACATCCTGATGATGAAGTCAGTTGCTGGGATTTAACATTGTTTACATGTCATCTCACCTCTGATAGATACATGTCACAAGATCGGGGATCCCAGCTTGTCTTTCGTCTTCCCCACATGCTGTTTTTGCTTGTCTCTATTTTGAAGAACAGCACATTCTTAGTTGTAAATGCACAAAGAGGCTTCAACTCGACTCCTGCCTGTGATAAGTATTCAGTGGTAGACAGACACAGCCTGCGGGTATGCCTTTGCTGTATGCTAATATAGCCTTTTCTCTGCACCTCCCTTTCCCTCGACTAATATGATACATAAATGTTTTTAATGTGAGTGAGGCAAAGGGAGTCGGCTCAAAGCCCCGCAGGTGAAGACACACAGAAGGTGGGGTTTCCTGCAAATTGGCTGCGCCCTATCGGAGTCCTGTGTTGTAATAGGTTGCAGTTGTAGGTGATTCTCCCTGCCAGTTGGCTACTGCAAGCATCACCTGGATTACACCGATTCACTGCCCTGCATAATATGGGGAGCGATTTGGAAGTGCACACAAACCCGAGGGGGAAAAGTCCAATTAACATATGTATGAGCTGAGCGGAGATGGGAGAAAGCGCTCGCCAAAATAATCTTCCAGCATTTCCCTGACATGTTACGGGGGGGTTAACAGTCTATGCCTGCTTGCTGCGGCGATGACAGAGTCGCAGCCCGTGTCCTATCACAGCTTGCTGTGCCGTCACGGCAACCTAACAAGGGGTTGTTAGGCTTAAGAAGTTACACTGTGGTGTCCTTGCTACTTTATGTGTCAGATAACACTGCTAAGTGGGCAGTAATAATACTTCAGGCAGACAGGTAAGCACATATCAGGTCGTCAGAGAACTGTGCGCTCTCAGTTTTCGATGTGGCCCGCAAGTGCCTCTGCTGGGCAGAGTTGACACGGAACTTGAAGTAATCCCCTTCGAGTGCTAAAGTGGGGCCACACTATTAAAATACCACACTAATTAAAAGAGAAAAGTTACACAGCAGCTGGCAGGGGAGGATACACAGAGGTGACACCCAGAATGTAAAGTCCTCTCAACTGGTGTGGTAGTACAGAAACAGAGCAGAGTGCGCGCTAGTAGAGCAGAATCCTTGATTAGAAAAAATTATTCCTCTTTTTTTTTTCCTTCACTGTTTTCCCCTGACTTTCCATGACAACTCACTGCACCTGCTCAGCCACTAAAACAATGACTTGGCTACTGTGCTCTTTGTTTGGCACTACAGATGTTCCCATTCAACTGTCAAGCTAATTTTCACATATAAATAGCTTGGTTTAAACCCAGCAACTTTGGTTTATTCTGGACTTGCCTGACAGAAACACTGATACATGCATGAAAGGATGGATTTAAGTGTTTGGGAGAGGACCAGGGAGAGAAAAGGAGCTGGAAAAGGCTTGCGAACACCATCCGAGAAGCCTTAGTTGTGACAGGCTGCCATTTCAAAGCTTCTGCCTGCATCCAAGAGAGAGTTAAAAGACAGCTTCACTTTTTAACTGTGTCATAAGATTTTCACACTTGGGGAGATTTGCCTTTTTTTCTCTCTCTCTTACACCGTCTCCAGTTAATAAGTCAGGCAGAGTTTTTGCCCCCCAGAGGTTGAGGATGATAAAAAATTAGTTTTGGAGGGGAATTCTTTCATCTTTTTCATGAGTGTGAAACAAAGAGAATGGGAGACAAAGGCGTTATCGGAGGCTGCAGTTGTGTTTTAGGAGCCCATCCTTGGGAAGTGGGCTGGTGAACTTTTATGGAGGCCAAGGTTGTATAGTTAAGCCCGGATCACAAGCTTACAACCGTTACATCCACACACTCGCAGACACACGCAAGGTGTTGAAATGAGATCACGGGGAATCAATTGTTTTAGAAGTGCTACCCAAATAAGCAGCATTGAGCAGCTTACGAATTTATGTGGCACCTCCAAGCTCCTTTGAAACAGCAGCCTGGCATCAAAACACAGAAATCAATAGCAGTGTTCCACCTTCTGAACTGAAACATTCACTTTCGGAAATGAGGGAGCCGGTGTCCTTGCTCGGAATCCAGAAAAATTAGTTCAATTCCAGCTGCAACTTAGTTGGAAAACATCAACACAACCATCAGAGTGTAGTGGACAACCTGTATTTTTTCCCCTGTAGCTTGTTATTTTAACCCCATTTGATCTTGAAACCGTTCCTAGAGGTTTTTTGCTCCTGTTACACACTGCTTTTGCATTACTGCAATATAAAGTCCAGCACCTCAATGGAAGCAGCACTAGAAAGTAGAGAGAACCGAAACCTTTCTTTTGTGCATAACACTATTTTGGTATCATACATTATAATACTTTGATTATTTATTTTATAAACATAAACATCAACGTACCGACAAGTGTTACCTATACTGGAAAAAAATGGTAGCGCTGAATACTATACAGTACATGCTACCTACTCTATGTAAACACAGCTTGCAGTTCAGTTACACTTTAAATGGAAATGTCCCTACATTTTTTAAATCATTTTTGTTTTTTACAGATTTTGTTCTGTGGAAATTGTTTATTTTGCTGAAATACTGAACGAGACATATAGAATAAAGTGATCTTGGTGACATATTGCAATCTTAAGCTTAAATCTGTTAATGTTTCCCTGCAGAACAGCACATTACAAGTTAGTGGTTCAAAGAGCATCAGAATGTTGAATGTCTGACAATTCTTTTACAGTTTCTGACTTTGATAAATGGTGTAACTTTGGTGATTGTTTCAAAGATAGCATGCCTTTGAATCCCGCCTACAGAGTTTGCGGTTCATCGGGTTCATATCCACACCTCAACTTCCTGTTACTGTGTATCATAATTTAAAGACATGTCCACATGGACTGGTCCAAAGATGTTTAGATGACATTGATCGTCAGCTCAAATACTCTTCCCATTGCCTTAATCAGAGTGAAGCTAATTGCCACCATCTGTGTTATCAATTGATAATTTACCCCTGCATTAGCGCTACAAGTTGAGGCTCTACTCAATGTCTCCGAGCTGATAAATGAATCATGAGGCTCCAAGCATGCCAAGTCAGCCCCCCTGTGTTGCTATCTAATCCCATAATGGCCTCAATAATGATGGAGCCATGGGTGGTGTCATTACAAGGGGCAGTTTCCATGACAGCGCCATCAACGGCCTAACCAAAGCTGAAACCAAGGTAGGGGTAGAGAAGGAGGAAGTTTTGTTTCACTTTGGGTGTGAAATGCACCTCTTTCAATTTTCACCCGTACTTCTCATCAGAATCTTTTTGATGCCTCCGTCTGCATTTTCACCTAATCTGCAGACACACTGCATTTAGCTGAGCGATCCACCCCTCATGCGTGAAACCCTCCAAATGAAAATCACTATGGAGCCAGGTTATCGCCTTTTATTTGGACTGCTCTAATATGACAGTGTATACCATCCCACTTTAAGGCCTCTGTCTCCAACCATCAAGCAAAGCCCACAGCTCTCATAGTGACACACTGGCACCCGGCCTCAGTATGCCATGTAATGTTTTCACTGACACACTAAGCTATAAAGAATTGATTAAGTCAGGATGGGAGGCTGAGGATGGGATGATGTGATCAAAGCATTGTTCTCACCACTTTTACAGGTTTCCACTTTCTCCTGATCAAGTCAGGTTTTATCAGCCCAGTTTCCATGCATCTGCCACCACGGAGAATCATAGGTGCCAAATCCAGTCCTCGTTTTAATGAAGTCATGCCGGAGTTAGTGTGTGAGAGGGAGAGACTGAAGCAGACACCTCTGATGTTCACATTTCATATCTGCCTCTGCCCAGGAGCTTGCCTTTTTTGAATTATTAAGCAGAGAGCTCTTTCTTCTCTTCGCAAGTTTCTTTTTTTCTCTCTCTTTTCTCGTTCTCTGCATATTCTCTCTCTCTCTCTCTCTCTCTCTCTCTCTCTCTCTCTCTCTCTCTCTCTCTCTCTCTCTCTCTCTCTCTCTCTCTCTCTCTCTCTATCCCCCATGCTCTTCCTTTTCCTTTTCTTTCTCCTCCATGTCAGTTCAACCAGCTTTGGCTGAAGCAGTGGCTCTCGCTGGGATGCAAATGGCAGCCTTTGAAGGGGCACACTGGGAACGTCAATTAATCCAGGCGTTTACTTGCCTGAAAAAAAAAAAGGCTCCACAACCATTGTTCGCCGGTTGTTTCATCTCTATTGTGCTACAGGGCCATGTTTTCATCCTCTGTCCTCATGCCACCGTATTCGGTGGACTCTTCAAAGATTCAGGATACATCGGGATAGGCACAATGGTGAGGAAATGACATAGGAAGCTGAGGAAGCGGAGGTGTCACAGGAGTAGGGCCATATTGCATATCCATCGTATCTGTTTCATCCCCAAACCCTTTCTAACACAAAGACCTGCAGTTCTCCATGTAGTTATATTCTAACTTACCTCCCCATCACCAATGCCCTTTCCAGACCCAGACCTTTCTCCAACCTCTGCTTTATATTCTCCCCACCTCTCAGCTACCCTGTTCAATATCCTCCCTCTAACTTTGGTCTCTATGTCTTGGTTGGTCGGCCTTCAGATCTCAACTTACCGAGCCCCTGTTTGGATAAGGAGTGCGATCATGGGGCTATGTGCGTGGTCAAGAACAACGAGCCAGTGTGCGAGTGCCCCGAGGCCTGTCCTCAAACGTCTGACCCTGTGTGTGGATCCGACGGCCACAGTTACGGCAGCCCCTGCGAGATGCGAGCAATGGGTTGCGCCCTGCAGAAGGTCATCCACATCCAACACAAAGGACCCTGTGGTGAGTAGCTAAGTGTGGTGGTACCTTAATAAACAGTTACACCGTTAGAGCTACAGTGACTAATCAATTATTGGTAACTAATAAATGAATCGCCAACAAAGAATGAAAGTCAACATTCTCTGATTACAGGTTCTTAAATGGTAATATTTTCTGGTTTATTTCCTTCTCCATGACAGTAAACTGAATATCTTTGTGTTGTGAACAAAATATGATGTTTGTTATTCTGGAGTTTGAGTTTTTGCATGATTTTCTGACATTTTATTGGCCAAACAACTCATCAATTAATCAAGAAAATGGTCAACAAATGAATCAACAATGAAAACAATTACTATCTGCAACTCTGTACACCAGATTGTTTGTAGTGCGGTCACATTACTATCACAGAGTGTGAATTAGAGCTTACAGGTAGGTAGGGAACTCTGTCTCCCTGTGGAATATAATTCAGCTCAAATTAATTAATAGTGCTACATCACTGAGAGGCAAAAGTATAATCCAGAGATGGTAACAATTAACAATTACTACACAGAGTGTTGCAATCATGTGTGGCCCCCTGACACCCTACAAAGTCAATAATACCGTTCTTAGCAACTGTTGCTCTTCATCTGTTCTCTAGTGCTCTTCTTCAACACCAAGACTCCAATTTGCCTGTTTTGACCTTTTAGTGAAGATGCACTTTAGTCCCAGTGAAACAGAGCGTGGAGCATACTTGCCTGTAATTGGCTACATGAGTCACTTGGCTTTGTCTTGCAGTGTCGGCGTATCAGCTAGTCATTAGCACACCAGCAGAGCTTCGAGTGGTAAAAATATCTTCATATTCACTATGCAGGCACGCGGCCATATGGACAGGTTTTTACAGCTTGGTAAACTCGCATAGTAAATGCTCTTGATGACTTAATGCCATCTTGCAAGGCCAATTTTCCCATAATCTCTAATTGGTGATTGAGTATTCTTCCTTGTCTACAGTCAAGCCATTTGCTTTTCACACACGCTGGACACAAGTACAGCAGTTACTAGCCCCTTGGCCCGGCTCTACCTCATTCACTCAGTTTTACTACAATAGATTTTTTTTTCCTGCATATTTTGACAACTGTAACATTTGGAATCAGTTGGCCTCTGTGGTGCTGTATTTGTGAATGAGCTGAACACTTAGCAGAATGATCAATACAACTGAATTAGATTTACTCTGCTGTTATGAAGTTGCTCTCTACTGTTTTGTCCGAAAAGTGCAGTTTATGGTCCCGACTTTGTGCAAAGCTTGCATTTTAATGAGTAGTGATTTACGCTTTTTTTTCAGGAGATGATAGACTTGGTTGTTGGAGAGGTCCTGTGTGGACTCTCTGCCTGCTTGTGTATTGCAGCCATCATATTCCCCTCCCAGCATTATATAAAATTGAAATCCAGTGTGTGTGTACAGGATGTACGCCAACAAGAAATGGATCGAGAGTGATGTTTGGTCAGTGGGCAGACTGGCTGAGTCAATTTGGTGCGCCACACTGCAGGTAGATGGCACCTCTGTCGGCCTGAGGTCCCTCTGTGCTAATGAATATACTTTATATTGAAAAGCGAGTGGCAGAGCGAGCTGGCAGAGCGAAGGGCCCTGTTTGTAATCCAGCACTGTGGATGGTTCTTGGCTCCCAGAGGAGCAGGCCTACGTCAGCGCAATGGTGCCATAAAAATGCTGAAGCATTGGCTTGCCAAGCGTGAGCCAGCCAAGGAATGATGGCGATGATAATGTGGGTTATTTCTGGGCTGTTTGCACAGCTTTACTGGGCTTTATTCAGCACCATAACAACTGACTGACTTAAGCTATTATCTTACCTAATTGTCACAGGCTATTCCCACCACTAATATACTATACATGTTTATGGAGCAGAAAAGGAGAGAAAAAACACACTTTGCCTTCAGGTGGTTATTTCCATCCAAATGCTCTATAATGTGAGGTGTCATATATATGGCTTCCAGATTCAAAAGTAGGAGGCAGTGAGGGCAACGAGAGTGGAAGAGGTGAGAGAAGTGCCACAACAGGCAAAGTAACTGTGTGTGCTTGTGTGTGTGTGGCTTTCTACAGCCTCTCATGGACTGAGCCATAATTTCATTTCCTTCCCTCCAGGCTGGAAAAATACTGGTTATCTATATGGCTCAGGTGCAACCTGATAGCAATATGAGTGACATTTGTTATTATTCTGAGATTTTTTCCCCCTTCCTGCATTTGAGAGGCAGGCAACCTTGTAAGGTGGGCTGGGAGAAGTGCACTCGGTTAATAGACCCCCCAGCTGGATATCAGTCGTCTCCGAAAAAAAAGGCCATTCATACGGCTTTACCCAAACAGATGAGAGCAGATGTGCCTGAATCATTTGAGAAAAGGAAATAACAACTTCCCTCTTTTTTCTCCCACAGGTGTTGGAAATGATATTCTCAGTTGAGTAAGAAATATAGGTCACGCCGGCAGCAGAAGAGTGGTGGGTGAGAGACAGTGAAAAGAGGGCAGAGGAAAGAGGGAGGGGAAAGTGATAAATGTGGGGAGGGAAGGAGATTGAGGTAAATAAGATGAGGAGGAGTGAAGAAAGTGGGAGGCAGAGTTAATAGTGTACCGGCCAGGCAGGCATCAGCAGGGGAGTTGTTATCACCCAGCCATGTTCACAAGCCTTCAAAACACAAACTAGCCTACTTCTTCCTGCTTAATCCTGAGGTAATACTGCACCCTGAACCCCTCAGCTGTAATTCAGGTTTTTCCCTGGTAAGGATATCAACAAAATACTGCAGAGCTAGGGGGTCTTTGTTTTTTTTTTTTTTCCTTCTCAGTGAGTCAATCCTTCATGCTTTCAAGGGCACTTTTTATACCAACCTGCGCCTGTTCCTCAATCTGTCTACCAAAACCACAAACAATACTGCCACCAAGCACAACAACAGAAGCTGTAACGGAGCAAAAACCAACAGCAGCGCTGCTATCTCCGTAACCAGGGGAGTTCAAGGGGACCTTGATGAAATTCTAGAAAGTAATAAGTAAAAGGAAAATAAAAAGCTTTGGTTTGGAGGTTAGAGTGACATGGCATGAGACTTTATTACTCTGCCAAGGAATGTGGCAGAGTTATGTGACTATCAGTGTACGTTTGTCCGTCTGTCTGTCTGTCTGTCTGTTAGCAACATTATTCAAAAAGTGATTAACGGATTTGAATGAAATTTTCAGGGAAGGTCAGAAATGACACATGGATCAAATTATTAGATTTTGGCAGTGATGTGGCTTATAGTCGGGCTCCACGGATTTGTTAAAGATTTCTGTATCATTACAAGATAGCGGCTTGGCGTCACTGTAACTGACAACAAGTGAACAGTAGTCACATGCCTGCTGACGATCACGATTGCAATCCTTCTAGAAATCAACAGCTGAGGACTTAGCGGGAGTTATCTGTCGGAAATGATATGGAACAATTGATTGCATTGTAGGACTGTTTCTGAGTCCCATTGATTCCCACTGTCCGCTACATATTTAGACCACAGAATTCAGTATCCGTACATAACGTAAGCATCCATAGCACTACAGTGTTCAGTGCAAGGTAATTTTGTTTGTGGATACATCTATATGAAATAGCCGCATTCTATGTTGCCGTGATTTTTGATCATCAATAACTAATAAATAAACAGATGCTGCATTCCTAAAAAATAAAATGCTACATTTCTGACAATGTCATATGGAGGAATGAACAACCTTAGCGGAGTACTGTGGTCTCTGAGTGGTTTTCTAGTTTTATATACATCATCAGCTGTTATCCCACCATTTAAATTTCCATGGCTGTTACTCATCTGCTTACATCTTTGAGATATTTTCTGATAACTTTAACATTTTAGATCCCAGTATGTCTGATATGAATAATTTTTGGGGGGGTTTGTTTTTTCTTTTTTTTAATACAGCATCTGACTTTTTAGAATATAGATTTCACAGGCACCAAAAGGGTTCACCCCTCCAGCTGCCATATTGGAAGACTCATGCCAGATTTGTGATGAATGCTATGAAAATATCCTGCCAAATATCATCTTAAGTGAATCTGATGGTCACCCATCTCTATACACCTAAATCATTTCCAAATCTGACAGTCATTTTTTTTTTTTTCTCAGTGCCTGGTTCCAACTTTCAGCCTCATTTGGTCTTAACCAGATGGCCACTTGGGTTATCTTGCTGTAGTACTGGAACATTTTTAGTTAACTCTTTGTTTTATTTTTGGAATGTAGCTAAGATTAGGTCTTTTTATATTCTGCACATGAAAAGTCCATTGTGTGTTATACAGGATATCCTTTCCTTGGCTAGAGGCATTCTTGCATTGGTGGACATGAAAGTTAAGTTGTAATATCGGCACACTAGCCTCTCACTTTTTATTGCCATATCTCTGTGTCATAATGTCCAGCCAGACTTACATTCAAATCTGAACTTTCCATGGTTGTGAAGTTGCCTTCAGTCAAATCAGTCATGACAGACTTGGAGTTGACTGAATCAGAGATGACAAAAAGTACACTTCTTAACATTATCAGTTATGGCAAAAGTTCCCCCCTCCCTCTTCTCCGGGCTTTGAACTGAAGCTCCCCTCCTTCTCTGACTGTGATGCATGTTGTCTGGGGGATCAGGCAGCACGGAGAGCCAGGTGCGAGGGGCAGGAGCTGATAAAGAAGCGAGGCTACTATCAGGACACAGGGCCTGATAAAGGACAACACTCACCACCGCTACTTCCTGATTTATAGCTGCTGCAGCCACACAGGAGTCACGACCACAGCACCCTATTTTATAGACACATATTTTATGTTTATTTATTTTTGTCATAGAAAACCTTAGCAGATGAGCTTCTCCATCTTATTATCTTAAAGCTAAAGCTAAAACTTCCAGACCCACTTGCAGTGAAGGGACAGAAGGAGCGATAGCAATACATTGTGTACGATTTAAAATATCATAGCAAAACAATATGAATACCCCAACTTCAAAGTATTTTGTGATCATATTGTATTCCATTCCATCTTATACCCAATGAATGGTATTAATATGGTGCTTAAGTAGCTTCTACCCTTCTACTCTTGAAACTTTGCATAAGATTTTCAGTTGCAGGGATTTGCTTAGATTAAGCATAGAACAATATTAGTAAGGTCTGTCACTAATGCTGCAGTAGTAAAAGCAGTATTTTAGCTTTGATGAGCTGAAGAGTGAATTAAAGCTAATGGTAATGTTAGCCACATTTGCTGCACAACACACTAACACTAGGGAATTTCCAATTGTTATAGGGATGTTTAGTTCATCAGATGCTGGGAATGCATGAAGGTTTGTGGGTTCACTTTTGCAGTTAACAGCAGAACATTTGATGAGACATTTTAGACTTAACAGAAGCTGATTTAGAAAGTGAATAAACCTGACTGACAGTGACGCAGCTGCTTTTTTGGAAAGGTCAGGCCAACAAGCAGTGAGAGGGCAGGACCATGCAATTTGTAGCTGGACAACTATTTTTTTCCTCACTTTCTCCACAGTAGCTGAATTAAGCTCGAAATGGCTTATAAAACTGGGAAGTCATCTAGTTGTAGGGGAGTTTGAGGAATGCCAATAGCAAGAGTCTTCACATTCTCACAGTTTCAATCCTAGAAGTTTTTAGGAGATACAAGATCAGATAAACCTTGCTCTGTGGGCAGACACAGTGGCATTCAGAAGGTCAAAGTTTTGTTGCAAAATTATTAGCAAAAAAAATCTTTCGGTGGTTTAGCATCATGATTTTCCAAACTGGAACAAGAGCGCTGAGGACAACTATGAGCAACAGCCCAAGACCAAAAGTACCCATTAGCTTAGGAGGAACATTCGTCCTGCATGTCCTGCTCATGTAATTTCATTTACAGTAGGTCTGACTTCATAGAACTGTGTCATTTTGCTAACATAGAATGACACGTTTTCTCCTACAGGCATTACCCTGTATATTAAGTGCCATATACTGCCATATCTAATCCATGACCAAGGTTGTTAATCTACATACGGAATGGATGCCAACACTAGATGGAGAGATGAGGGAAATGAAGGGCTCTAAAAGAGCAATAAACAGATTAATAACGTGTAAGGTTCCATCGACTAGCCTCGCCTCTCTCAATTAGTGCTAAATCAGTGTTGGTTATTAGCCTGCCCCTAATTGATTTGATAGTGAGCTGGGCTAATGCAATCTCCTTGGTGTAATTGGTGTCACAGGAAAGGGGCCTCTACGAACAGCCCTGTTTGTGTATGAGACCTTGCATTTACCTTCTCAGTCGTTTGTAACCTCATGCCACATCACTCTGCCATGCTGCTTCTTTTTCAAGAAACTTTGCCTACAGAAACAATCGATTCCTCAAGAGACAATCCATGTGAATCCTCCAACTAATATGGAAAGTCTCAAAAGCTCCCTAAGCCCTCTGGGTGTCTCAATGCTGTCTTTTGCAGAGACAACACAGAGATGGTCCACCTGATTCAGTATGAAGTGTAGTGGAAAATAGCTTTTTTAAGCAGATATTATCAGCCGTACAAAGTGATAAATACAACCAGAAAGTGTCACTTTTGTTAGTCAGTTCTGACTGGTTTCCCAGTACATCCTGCTCTGAAGTATCCCCAAAAAGCAGTACTGGCACCGTCCTACCCCATAGGGATGGTAGTAGGGAATAGGTAGCCAGTACCTGGCTTTCACGAGATACAGAAATTGGCATTCAAGCCAAAGAGTTCAGTTCTTGTCTCATCAGACCGGAGAATCTTTTCCTTCATGCTTTCTGAATGCTTTAAGTGTCATTTGGCAAGCTCCAACCAGGCTCTCATGAGACTTTTTCTCAGGAGTATCTTCAGCTTTTGACCACTCTCCCATAAAGTCCTGACTGATGGAGTGCTGCAGAGATGGTTCTCCTTCTGCTAGCTTCTCCTATTTTTACTCAGAATTTTCAAAGCTTTTTCTGTTCAGTTATTTAGTTTCAGTTCTAGAAAGAGTGGTTTGAAATTTCTTTAGTAATGGAGCCTACTATGCTCCTGGGAACTTGATGTGCTTCAGCATATTTTTTGTAATCCTCCTGCTCATATCCGTGCTTGGGTACAATTCTGTCTGTGGAGAGCTTTTTGAATTTCATTGCTTGATTTTTTAGCTCTCATATACATGTGAACCATAACACCTTGTAATGGACAGGTATGTGCTCTTTTATATTATTTCAAACCAGTTGAAAATACCATGGGTAGACTCCAATAAGGTTTTCCACCAGTTTTGCCCTCAGAATTTTAACTTTGCATCCCTCCCCTCCCTGTGGATGTGCAGCTCTTCTACTTATCAAGCACGAGATAAAGGAAAAAAACAAAACAGATTTTTACTATTTCAGTGGCTTATGGATGCAGTTTCTGTTATGTATGCTAAAACATCTTATCATAACAGGTTGGCAGTTACTTTTTACTATGATAACATTACATTGATGTGAGTTAACTATAAGTTCACAATTGACCACAAAATTGTGTAATCCCAGGACTTCAGTGATAGGTATTTTGTGTAAATATGCACAGTAAAAAGAATCCAAATCCAAAAGTAAACAATCCAAAGCTTTCCTAAGGACATATAATAAGGTAGAAACTGATTCTTTGTGAGCTTATATCTACAGGATCATCAACAAGATCAGTTGAAGTGCACTTTAATGTGTTTTCAAGTTGACAACAGGAGATAAATCAAACC
Organism: Acanthochromis polyacanthus; assembly: GCF_021347895.1. Classification (NCBI taxonomy): domain Eukaryota; kingdom Metazoa; phylum Chordata; class Actinopteri; family Pomacentridae; genus Acanthochromis; species Acanthochromis polyacanthus. The sequence goes on from NC_067118.1 coordinate 18,097,170, forward strand.
CATTGTGAGTCTACAACTGTTGGTGGGACACGATTAAAAAAATATCTAATTAATTAGAGGCTTTGTAATTAAGCACAGTGAATCACATTTTTGTGAAACAGCAATATTTGACACAATAGGCAAAGTTTTTCAATTCAAATAAATTTCAGTTTACGACCATCTGTGAATAGCCATATACATGAAATTAAACATCAAAAATGTTTGTTTTATTTTTCATCTTTCTACGACATCCACAGATTTCTGCAAACTCAAAGTGTAATTAGAGTGATTATATTCAACATTTTAAAAGTTTTTGGAACCTCGAGCACTTTCAATGTCTTGAGAAGTACTCTGTTTTGGGATGGCTACACTGTTTGCTGGTACCAGGACTGTCATAGCTAATGTTAGCTTTGGTGCTCGGATCAACATGTTTTGCATTGAAGTTATACTGTCGACTTGAAGTGCAGTGGTGATAAGAAAACTCTTTGTTGCACAATTATGCACACAACCACGCATTTATCCAAGCTGTCATCAGAAAGATTTTTAAAAGAAAACGTTCCTCCCAACAAGCTGAATGTGCTCTCATCTTCTTTCACTGTTCACCAAACTTTCGTGTGCACTGATTCACTCCGTGCTTCTTGTGCGTCTTCTTCACGGCTGGCAAACAGACTTTAGGTGCATTACCGCCACCTATTGGGTTGGAGTGTGCATCACTGTTACCTGTGTACAAGAAATTAGGGAACTGAGAAAGGTGCATTTCAATGAGGGTTTTTTTTTAGTGCATTATTTTTTTCTGTAATTAATTAATAAAAATTGAGATCCCAGCCCTATCTACAACACAACCAATATGAGCAGCATGAAAGAAGCTTAATATTTTTTTCATATCTGCTGTGTTTATTACAGTTTTGTCTTGGCCCTGAAGTCATGTAAATACACCTGAAGCACACACACATGAACATACGCACTAAGCCTCTGCCACCTTTCTTATCTCCATCTAGATGAAGCTTGTGCCAACTGCTCTTTTGGGGCAATCTGCGACGCCCAGAGCGGGCTGTGTGTATGCCCATCGGAGTGTGTGGAGTCCCACCAGCCTGTGTGCGGCAACGATGGTACCACCTACAACAGTGAGTGTGAGCTGCATGTGCGGGCCTGCACAGAACAGATGGAGCTCCGAGTGGTCAGCCAAGGAGAGTGCAGTAAGTAATGCATACACTTATGCAGTATGTGTCAGGTAATTACAGTGTGGCATCACTTTGGAATCCGAACATCAAAGGAACATGAATGATCTTGGCATAAGCACGGATCCTGGGTCCTGAGAGTTTAGAGTGGAAGTAAAATGCAGGTAAAGCATCAAGTTGTATGAAGGGTTTTTCCGATAGCTCTACATTAAATGTGAAAATGTAATAGAAAATAGAGCCCAACAGGAACCTCACACAACTACAGGCAGGCAGTTAAAATACTAGATGGATACCCAGATGTAGAATTACGAAAGTACCATGTGTATGTTTCATTACAAATAAAAGTGGCATTCATGACAATTAGTACAAGAAAAGACAAATTTCATGTAAATATAATAAAAAGAAGAAGAATACATTTTATTTGTAAGTGCCTTTCTTGACACCCAAGGACGCTTTCCAAGAAAAACAAATACCACAGAACAGATAACAACCATACATAGACTTGAGCAGGTGAGTTCAAGACAATACAAAATGCATCTACTCTAGAGATGAATTTTAACGTCTATGTGGACAAGCTCCATCACAATAACTCCATGAATATTTCCTTTTAGCATTGACCCACAGTGCTCTGACCTGTCCTTCTGCTGTGTGTCTAATACAGAAACATGCGGCAACACTGTTTGTGCCTGGGGCGCCCGTTGTGTCCAGAATAAGTGTGAGTGCCCGCAGTGCTCAGGCGAGGCCTACTCCCCAGTGTGTGGAAGTGATGGCACCACCTATGACAACGAGTGTGAACTCCGCATGTCCTCTTGCATTCAGAAGAGGAGAATTGATGTGGCAAAGCCTGGCAGCTGCGATGAAGGTAGGAAATGGACTTTGGAATGGTATAATCATGTTAACCAACCGGCCATTGAAGTAGTGTAATCATCTTTATCAGCTGACATGTGGTACTGTATTTAGTCATCTGTGGATCTTCATAATGGTGGCATACGCTACCAGCAGCGTGCTGGTGGTCTGACCTTGCAAAAGTCACAGTATGCATCTATAAGTAAAAACTGTTTCGGGAACAAGAACTACTTTGGAGAGATTAAGTTCAGGTCAGCTGTACTTTTAAAACAAAATCATTGGGTGTCTTGTTTGTTCAAATGTACTTTTCCACTAATTTGCTGCAGCTGTTGTTTATGGATCTTTTTCCATTATTACTTGCTGTCTCAGTAAATGAATACCCATTATTTACAAAAGGTCAGTGTTTTCATTCAGTGTTATGATGCCTTTAGTCTGACTCAGTGGATTTTGATTGCAGGTATAAGTTTGCCATTAGCATTTTTTCCCCCATTTCAGTTTCTGCGTGTTTTCGTCAAAATTCTCTTTCCGGCGAGAAACAGGAGCAGCAGCCTTTGGGCAGCAACCTACACACTGAAAATTTCTTTTCAATTTTTAATGCCCAAGGTGTGGATCATGCAGCCAGACAGACCTGCCAGTTCCTTTTTGTGAATTAGTCATTTTAATGATCATCTTACTGTGGGCAAATGTTGTATTAAATCAGTTCCCCAGCCACTACTTTGAGTGATCATCATTGGTGCATCCTGTTCTTAGCTCCACTGCAAACAGTTGTAATTGGTTTAAAGAATAACAAACATTTTTTTTTTCAACCTTTAGCAGACTGATAATGAGGTGCAGCCAGACCATTTTACACAGCTCTATTTCAGCGGGCTGGTTATGCAAAACACACAAAAGAATTGCAAAAAAAAAATAGGTGACTGAAATTACTGCATGAGTATGTTATGTTTGTTAAAATTCAGATCTCTAAACAGCCGGCTGGCAATTATCAATCACTCAGTCAATCCAGATTTATTTCTATAGCCCTTTACAAGAGCCCAAAGGGTGTCCAAAGTACCTCACAGTGAAAAAAGAACAACTTAAAAACAATGCAGTAACTTTAAACAGAGACAGCAGTAAAATATACATTAAAACAATAAAAAATAAACAGCAATAAAGCAACACTAAAATATGCATCTAAAATTAGTACCTAAAATCAAAATGAAATATCATCATGCAGCTAAAGCCATTTTAAACAGAAAGGTTTTGAGCTTTGATTTAAAAACAACCTATTTTGGGCACGTGTATAGTTCAACACATTAAGCAGGTGAACCATGTATTGGGGCTGGTCTCTGATACAGCGGCCAGGGTTCGATTCCCACTTGCGGCCCTTTGCTGCATGTCTTTACCCCATTCTTCTCCCCCATTTCCTGTCTATCTCTCCCTTCGTCTATCCAATAAAGCCAAAAAAAAGGCCATAAAATTAATATTTAAAAAAAATACCTATTTCAGTAATGGCGCACATATCAGGGTGGAGCTTGTTCCAGAGCCTGGGTGTGCCTGCAGAGAACACCGGTCATCCCAGGAATCATGCGTTTTCCTCAATATGTGATACAAGCCATGACAGCACAGGATGCTTCACTGAGCTTTACTGGGAGCTTGGCTTCCTTTGTTTGTGTTGTGATAGCTACAATACAAGCCCTTCTATCCAATTAGGTTTTAAATGTGTGCCTGATGGCACATAATGGGAGTTTCCCAGACTTCCGTGCCTGTAGCTCTGTCGTTCTTCCACATTCTGTATAAATGAGACCTAATTCACCGTGCAGATCATATCATGATCAGCACTGACAGACCAAGGCAGGGTATCACAGTCCCTCGCTCAGCCCGTCTAGGGTACAGCCACATGCCAACCTCTAGTTGTCATGCAGACAGTGGCGATGCTGTTCCCCTGTGGCAAGTGGGTCATCACACTGAACATAGTCATCCTCTGACAAGGTGTGAAGGGGAGCAGATTACACCTGCCAGCAGGAGGGATGGCTGGAGAGAAGAAAAGGGGAGGTAGATGGAGGACAGAGCAAATAGACATGAGGGGAATCCACTTCCATTTTGATTGCTAGCCAGGGGTGCTTCTCCCTCTTTTTTCTTCCTACCATTGTCTACCATTTTGGCTTTAGGCCTGCGAGGCGAATCATGCCGCCAGAGCTTCTTGTGTTCGATTTAACATCATTCCATTGGCTGAGATGACTGATCTTTCTTGTATTATGTGCAGCATGAAGAAGTGTGAAACTGTATGCCCTCAATGCAGACGTACTGTCACCACATGCATCCTCCTCAGTGTCTGTTGGTTGTCTGTTATCAGGCAAAAATACTCCCATCTGCCTCCCCAAGGGCATTTCTTCGCTTGTGGTGCCTGATGGCTTCATTCTTCGATTTTATTCCCTCTCTCATACTGTCTCTGAACATCCTCCTTTTTTCCATCACTTGCTCATTTTGATTCAGAGAAAACCATCAGGCTCGCACAATAGAATCTTTTCTTTTCTTTTTTTTTACACTCCCCGTTGCTCCCTGCTGTCCCACCCACTCATGTCTCTCTCCATTTTGCACTGTTCTCCATCAAAATTGTGCCTCTTGACAAAAGGGGCACCAATGCTTTCACAGATAGGGGTGGAGATGGGATCGTCTGAAATCGATAAATTTCACCCTAGGGGCAACCACTAGTTCTGTCTTTTTCTGCAAGCTCTTTCCCTGATTCTTTCAGCCCCCTCAAATCTGACCCAGACCCTCCACAGGACGTCTGGTGTGAATGTAAAACAGGCAAAACCAAGTTGCTGGTTTTCCCTGTGAAATGCCTGCGTTGTGCTGATTCTCTTTGGCTACATGGCTTAAAGAAGGATTTGTTGCTGATATATTCACACCTGCCTGGATGTATGAATGGTAAGTTTTGGGCAAAATTAAGAGTATATATTGTGTAATACAGCACCTGTGTCACTAAATGTAATGCTGTATGTTGTAGCTCTATTGTAGACAGCAACAAAGCTGTACATTACCAGCATACAGAACCCCACCCCCCACCCCACTCCATACTTCAAATCCAAGATAAGCCTGGAGAGGAATTGAACATGTGATTTATGTACTTGCGTAGACCTGCCTTAAAAACCATCCTCATTAGTCTTGCTGGGAGGAGGGGAGCACATAGCATAAAAATGGAAGTTGTTTTCTCCCGCCTTTTATTTAGCAGTAATGAAAAATGACAGTGTTCCCACTGTTGGCCATACAGGGAAATTTATCACCTGTTTAATTTCACACCCGGGTAGGCCTGGCCTCAGCTCCTTTTCTCGACACTGACAAAGTGGCAACTGAGAGCAGTGCATCACCTATGGGGGCCCCGGCCATTTTTAATTGAATACACATTTAATAAACAAGATTATGAGTGCAGAATCACAGAGTGATGCACAGTCCACACCCTGTTCCTCACATCGCACAGATCGGCTCAAGTTCTGAAACACTTGAAAAGGGCACAAAAAAGCAATGCAAAGTACATGGATGGGTGAGAAAAACTCCTTGTAGGGAGATGAGTGGAATTCCTCTTCATGGTGCATCCATTACAGAGCTTGTAACCTTCTGTTGAGGCAACAAAACTTCTTTACTCCTTCTGCCACCTCTAAACACTCTATCCCTTCTTCCCACCGCCTGTGACGCTACATCCCTCTTTATCTTATGGGAACTTTATTTAGACTAACGCGCTGTCACATCAGTCAAGAGCAGGCCATACTGATACTGATAGATGGAGTGAAAACAAAGGCAAATTGCACCACGCTGCATCCTTCAACAAATGTCATTTCCGATCCCCTGTGACTCATGCCTTAACGAGGGAGGATTTGTCGCAAACGATGTCCGAGTTGACATTTACTCAGACCATGACATCAGAGGTGGCTGCTCCTGGAGCCACTGATGTTGAACCACCACATCTGGTTGACCAGACATCCTCAGGCTGCATTTCTGTCCATCACACACATTTTCTCTTTTATCATCTGGTATTATTCCATGTTCTCCTCTCTTTGTTGCTTCACTCAATTTTTTTTAGCCCTCTGAACCTCAAGGATGGTTTTTTCTCGTCAATATAAAGTCCTGTAACTCTGTGGAAACTGTACAACCATGACTGTCCAGTCCCCTGCGACCCTAATGAGAAATAAGCAACATATAGGCAAGGCAAGGCAAAGCTAGTTTATTTGTGTAGCACCCTTCATGTCCTAGACATTTCAAAGTGCTTTACATAAAACATTAAGAGCATTACAGTGAGGTGCAGATAGTTAAAAAACAATGAATGGATGGATGGAATCAACATTTTCACCATTTTTCAAAGCACCCTCAGGTGTTACCAACACTGGGAAAAATGGTGGCTCTGCATACTCCAGATTTTTAGTATTTGCATTTGAATTTGTCTACTTGTCTGTCTGTTTATCCAAAATGTTACCAAACTTTTTAGGACATGATTGTAGCTTGTAGTGGAGTTTGGCCATGGCTTCATCAGTTGTGCTAAGAAGGCCAGAAGCTTTTATTTTTTTACAGGATCTCGTCAGCATAAATCTTTTCTTAATGTCTTAGTTTTTTTTTTTTTAAATGAGGGATGCTGTAAACAGTGATTTGGTGTGATATCACAATTTTAAACTTAGATCGTTTTTCTTGTTTGTTGCCTTGTTTTCCCTGAAAGGAACAACACAAATTAGTGGTTGGTAAATTTGAGAATCCAATAAATTAGTGTTTTTACAATTTCAAACTGTGATAAATGACATCATTCTGAGTATTTAAAAAAAAAGTAACATGCTTTCAAATCTGTCGGCGGGTTGTGGGGGTTAAAAGGGTTAACAACACACGATTTTAGACAACTTTGACAGTAAGGTCTTTGCTGTCACCTCTATTACTTCTACTGTTAAATTGTCTCTATTTTTCCTGCACATTATTCTTATGCTGATCATTTCCTTTCTTCTCCCCATTGCTGAATTCTGTCTTCTTAATGGAGCTCCCTCGGCAAAATAGACTCCGGCTTCTGACAAGACTGAGTAAAAAGGAACGGATGGACAGTGCAGAGAGAATAGCTGATGCAGCCATCTTAGCTGGGGATGTATTAATTGAAAGGTTCATAGGCAGCGCGGGTGGTGGGCACATCAAAGACCAACAGCTAATTAGGACCCCCCTACGCCCTTCACTTTTATTTATTCCATTCTAATGTCCTACCTCTTTTATTTATTTATCTTGTCTCTCTGAGGGTGCCTGAGCGGAATATGAATTGGCTACTCCTGTCTTCCTCTGTTACTGTGTCGTGCTGTGCTGGCGTACAGTAAGCGGATACAGGAGGACGACCATCACTGCCTGAGCTCTGACACCGCTCTTGATCTTCTCCGGCCGCAGCTGACTTCTCGTTTTCAGATGCCATTTGAATCGGAATTACCTGTGATAGTGTTACTAGCCGTTGAAAGTCATCACGCAGCCTGTTAGCTCTGTCACAAACTGTTATTTTTAACTCGGCCTGCGGTTCACAGTCAATAAGCTGTGACGACGGCAAATTTAGTGAAAGGATTAGGGTCGAGAGGTTGTGCTGCTTCAAAATGGAGACAAAGCAAGTCCTTAACAAGTCGTGATGTTTGTGGGGGATGTGGCCTCTGGAACTCGACACAATCCTGCAGCTCCTCCGTATTATCCACGGATAATGAGCTGAGGGCTCCTCCACTGTATCGACCTCTCAGATCTCTCACAGCTCACTGCTGATGACCCAAACCGAAGAACGACCGGGTCTCCATCTGCTCCTGCCCCTCCCCTGCACTGTGACCATAATCTACTTTAGGAGACGGGTTATGCTAAGTGGTACTTCTATCACAAGGACATTGATTTCACCATTAGAGGTGGCACATCAATAGACAGAGCTGAATGAGCCCTAAAAGAAGACACGAATAGGAAGAAACACCTTGATTACCGAGTGTTGTTTTTTTTTGAGTCTTTCAGCTGCACTGGGAGCTTTTAGTTGGACTGCATTCCTTTTTTGAATAACAAATTTGTTTCAAATGAACTTTCTCGGAGCCCCTAGGGTGCCTCTCTCTGTCTGACATTCTCTCCATCTTTCATGCTGACTGCTTTCATTCCCTGCTTCATACACATTCACCTAATCTCCCTCAGGAGTTCCACTGCAGGTGAAATTTGCAACTTCAAAAGCAGGATCCTCCCACTTCTTTGCCTGCACTCTACAATAGCCCCGATTTGTTTTTCTTAAATGAAACAGCAAACAATCCTGTTGGATAAGTTTTTTTTTGCCTCCTTGCATTTCTTGTAAAAACTTTTGTGAACCTACAAATCCTGAAAAGGTTTTAAGGGATTTGGTTTGTCCTTGCTACCCCTTTACCCGGAACATAAGGTCAGCTTGAGTACTTTTGCAACAAATAAAAGGCCTTTCAGGGTCTTAGTTAGAGTTGCTGGCACAACTTCTTTAAAGTCTCAGGAGATAATTAGATTTTACAGAACACTTTGCAATTAGTTGCATTCTCATATCAGGAAGCAGGCACCCAGAAAGTCGGCCTCGCCACCAATTCTCTCTGCACACTTGGAGGCCAGAGCTAATAATTCCCTCCCTTTTTTGTTTCTGATTTAATTGAAATGAAAAGGATGCCTCACTGGTGGTGCAGAGATGTCTAATTTAGTTAGTCAATCTCTAGCCCTTGCTACAATTGGTCATTATCTTCTACTAGCAGCAGCGCCTTTGGTTCCCCCTCTCTGTCACAGCGTGAGGGAAATATTAATTATCCCAACTTTGTGTGTAAATATTGAGTTTACTTCATTCTCTGAACCTCGAAGCCCATTGGCAGGTTTGGTAGACATGTTACTGTCTAAAAAGTTCCTCAATTTGATCATTCATCAGACCCAGAAGCTGTAAAACAGAAATCAATTTTTCAACTTGGAATCAGTACTTGAAGTGCTCTTTTGTGACATTCTGTTCATTCAGAAAACCTGCCTTCATCTGAGGTATCTATCTATCACTTTATCCTGCATGTTCAGTTAAAAAGTGACAAATGGTAACACATGGGAATTTGGAAATAATGTTTGACCAGTTTCTTCATTTTTGTAAAATAAATTATGAAAGAAATTCAGCTTAGGTTTGTTTTTTTGTTTGTTTTTTTTGGCATTTTAAGTGTGTCTTGCTGTTAACAAAATCATTTTGAGTTCTCCCTACTTTTAGCCGTGGTTGTGCAGCTTCCATAGCTGCGCAGGACTTTATATTGCAGAGACAAATGAGCCCACAGTGAACAAAAAGGGGACAGAAATAAAAACACTTAGAAACTACATGGAGCTCAGAGGGTTAAAGAGGAATAAAACTACATCACAGTTTCTACTTGGTGCAAGGGGAAAACTCCCCCGTGTGTGTGCTTGTTTTATTAATGATTGTGTGTGTATTTTGTGTGTTTTTGTGCAGACTGTGGCTCAGGAGGCTCAGGCTCAGGTGCAGAGAGTTGTGAACAGGACCGCTGTCGCATGTTTGGAGGCTCGTGGGACGAGGACGCCGAGGACGACCGATGTGTCTGTGACTTCACCTGCAAAAGCGTACCTCACAACCAGGTACAGCTGCTGCAATAATCACTCACCACACAAACATCAGACACCTCCTGCTGCTGACTGTTTTCATGGGATAACTGCATAACCACAGTTTACCAGATATACATAACCGTTCAAAAGTTTGGGGTCACTTTTTTCAAGTTTTTATCAATGAAGATAACATTAAATTACACAGAAATAGAGTCTAGACATTGCTAAGGTGTTAAATGACTATTCTAGCTGGAAGTGGCTGATTTTTTATGGAATATCTCCATAGGGGTACAGAGGAACATTTCCAGCAACCATCACTCCTGTGTTCTAATGCTACATTGATATTTGTCCATACATCTTTCATAGCAGTGCAAACAGAAACTGCTTTATGAATAAATATGAGGTAAAAAAGAGAAAGGCAGGTTCAGATGTAGCCCCACAGGTAACTCTCTCACTAACTCACTCCACAATTCCTTATTAAATGTTGTTCAACAAAAGCTCAAAATATATTCATGCAAGTGGGAAAAAGAAAAAAATAGCATGAGCGAAATGACTGAAAACTAGTTTTGCTTGTTTGTTTTATACTGTTGGTACATTTCCATAGTGCTAAAGCCCAGAGTGTTCTGTAAACCTGATTCTGACAAACATCTCTGGAAAACTGACAATGACGTACACCGATGAGCCATAACATTAAAAGCACTGACAGGTGGAATGAATAACACTCATTATCTTGTTACAGTGGCACCTGTCAGTGGGTAGTATAGGAGGAAAGTGGGCGACGATAAAGTAACTTTGCCAAGAGTCAAATTGGGAAAAGTAGACAGATGGGCCGGAGCATCTCCAAAGCAGAAGGTCTTGTGAAGCATTGTGCCGTAGTCGTACCGACCAAGAGGACAGGCTCGTTGGTGTCCACGTTTCCTTGATGCATGTGTGGACTGAAGGCTGCCTTTGTGGTCTGATTCCTCACAAATTGATTTTAAAAAAAGCTTTAATGCAGCCTGACAGAAAGCTGTCAGAACACACGGAGCTTCACAGCTTATCAGAGTGTCCATGCTGACCTTTGTCCATAGCTGGACCTTCAAGTAAATGGACAAAAGAGTTTTACATCATGTGGGCAGCCTGGTGCATGAGCTGTTTACCTAGGGAAGAGACGGCAGCAGGATTGGAAAAAGGCGAGCCAGCAGAGGCTGTGTGATGCTCTGGAAAATGCTGTGCTGAGAAACCGTGGCTCCAGCATTCATGTGGATGCTGTCTTCTCACATTGACTTAAACACTGTTGCCGATCAGACCTCTTCACGGTGACTGTATTCTCTGATAGCAGCCGTTTCTTCCAACAGGATGATGCTCTCTGCCACTCTGCAAACATTGTTCAGGAATGAGGAACATGACAAAGTGCTCAGTGTACTGAGTTGGCCTCCAAATTTCACAGATTTCAATGTAATTGAGTATCTGTGCTGGAAAAGCAAATATAAATCGACAGAAGCCCCGCCTCTTACCTTCTGATACCACATGATGCCTTCAGAAGTCTTAGAGCTGTTTTGGCAGGTGGTTTTCATGTTGTGGCTGATGGATATATATTATGAGTTAACAGGTGACCTTCTTAACTCAAGATCTACGTAGTATTCTTCCTGGTGCATTTGAATGCACCTTACAGCCTCCTTCAGCAGCAGTTTGCTTAGTTGTCATAGATGTGGCTTGGCTGCCATCACACAGTCTACATACAGTGCCTATAGCATAACTTCACCCATGTCCATTACAACTAAGACAGCTGTTTTTCTTTTGTCCTGATTTTTCTGCAGAAGTACAGTTGTCAAGGTGAATGATCGGTCACGCTAGACACAGAACCTGCCTTAACAAGGACATGTTTCTGCCACACAGAAGTGAAGTGAGCAAAAGAGCCTTGAGTGAAAGTACACGTTGTGTGAAACTCTGCTTTTTTCCTAATTCGTTTGCAGATTTGTGGCTCAGATGGAAAAAACTACAGCAACGAGTGTGAGCTGAAGAAGACCAGATGTGAGAAACAAGAGCACTTGTTGATTCAGAATCAGGGACCCTGCACAGGTCTGTACATTACGCCGCTCGCAGTTAATGTCATTACAGAAGCACTCCATCAAGACTCATTATCAGTGGCATCCCATTTCTCCATTCATTTCATCCATTGGTGGGGGAATAATTACATCAGGTTGGAATGTATTTCTGACAGCACCACTGTTGTTTCTCTTCAATGTGATCACTGTAGCCATAAGCAAGTGAAATGATAACAGTCAGTCTTAAATATGATTTGTGTGTCTGCGTAATCTGCTCGGGGGATGTTGACTCAACACACTTGCAGCTTTTTCTCGATCATATCTGGAAAGTGACCGGTCCTCTGGGGCCGGCTAATGTACAGAGCTCTAAATGTTTCTCACGGGCTCATGTATGCACCGAGCAGATAACAATAATGATTCACTTTTTCCACCCAGGCATTCTGACACTTTAAACCATTGAACTTGTGCTCACAAGCTTGCCTCTTGACCCTCAGGATATCACTTTGCCCCACTTTAATATGAACACCGTTTTTTGCATGTAATAAATGACTGTTATCAGCCAGAATAGTTGTCAGATCAGTGGCTAAGCAACGGAGGTTAACCCTCTTCCTCTCTATGACTCTGTTAAATGAAGAGCCTTTGCTAGTGCAGGCCGGGGAGCAGAGCAAAAGGCACTTAGGGGATTTTGTGTGATCATTCCAGCCTGTTTGATTCCCTGTGGGTCTAACAGAGAGGAGGATGGAGAGAGTTGAAGAGAGTGAGAATGAGGGAGCTGCCAGTGTTTTCACACACATCCCTGCAGATTCTTCCTCTTCCTAAGCTGGCCTCCTTGGGCACTGACTGTCACGCTTCTCTACCATCCATGGATAATCAATCCTTTTTTGAAGAGCCCTCTATGAGAAGAAGACCTCTGGGCTCTCCTTTCCTATTGGCTAATGGAAAAACTCAGATCTTGGGGAATTTCGCTGCCCTCCACATTAGCTATGTAAGGAGAAACTTCATTTGACCTCAGCTCCCGAAACTTATCAAAACATGCCAGCTCCCACTTGCCGAGCATGAAAGCAACCTTGTTTTTTTAGAGGTTCTGAGTTTGAAAAAGTACCTCTTTTGCATGCAGTGTCAACACTGTCATCTGCTGCATGCATGTTTGTGAAGTTTCCCTCTCATAGCATTTCAAACAAAGCTTTAATGCTTCTTGCAAACTCAAATCTGGGTCAGGGATTTTTAATATAATCCAAAAAAATATTTATTGGTTTACTAGACAAGCACACACGTGCAGATGTGTCCTTGTGTGAATGAGACCAGCTACAATGATCGCAGCGAGAACGCACAGCGGCAGACCTTGAAAACGTAAGGGTAATATTGCACGTCACAGTGAGCTGCATTGTGCCGGACAATGGAGGAAAAACCTATGAAGTGTGGAAGAACATATGAAATTAAAAGTTCTCCTCGTCCTAATAGGCTCAGTACAGATAGCTGAATGGAGTGCTGGAAAGTGGCAAGTTAAATGAACTGTGTCCAAAGCCCATCTCTGGAGTGGGAAAGCACTGGAAAAAGAGCGAGCCGAGTCATCACCATTAGGCTGAGGCTCATATCCACACCAGTAACAGTGTGATTTATGGCCCCTGTATCTCCAGCCTCCAAACTCTAAATGAGCTACACAAGAAAGGGAGATTGGGAGGCGAATGGAGAGAGACAGAGAAGGAGGAGGGAAAAGATTTCTCTTTTTTATCTACAACTTTACTTTTTACTCCAAAGCCTGTAGAGAATGTGAACAATGATATTTCTGCCTTGGCCATTAAACAAACCCCCTTTTCCTCTCGCTGCATTTTTTTTTTCTTGTTGTTGCTCTTTTCCAATAGCTGGAAAAGCGCCAGGTTTGGGAACTCATTTGTTTCTACTTTGTTGAATGTAGCTCTGTGTTCGGTGCTGTCACACTAGTTTGGCGGCTGGAGCATCCTTAGACAAAGGAGTTCTCCACACATTGCGCACAAACCGAAACTGCTTGGCACATTCCTTCACATTATGCAGCGGGCTTTCTTTTTATTTATTTCAGTTTTTTCGGAAGGTTGTAGGGCGGCAGCGCAGTTCCGTAGTATTAGACAAGAGCAAATGAAGAGAACGTGCCTCCTAGTAGGTGGTAAATGTCAGCTGCCTCACATTCACCAGAAATGCCATTGTTTGTTTTCACTGGAGGTAATAGCATCATTTTCCCCCTGATTTTGAGCCATTGTGGAGCAAGTAGAAAATAGAATTGTTATCTTGAAGCTGGCTGCCAGCCTCTCCACCTCTGCCCCTCGAGCCAATCACATTGTTGGCAAAAAGTTACATGCTGCTTGGAGATTGTGTTGTATTATTCCCCACCGCCCACCAAACCCCACCCCACAGTAATCACTCAAATGCTGGTGTTCTTCTTTTTTCCTCCTTGTACCATCTTCCATCTCCCCTCCCCGTTTGCTCCTGCCTCATCAGTGAATTCAGCCTTGCCTGTGCCTGAGCCGACAGCGCCCCAGCACTGCAGCCTCACTGTATACGGCTGCTGCTCCGACTACGTGACGGCCGCCTTAGGGGTCGGACAGGCCGGATGTCCCAGTAAGTTCCACTTTGACCCTTTTGCCTTCTGTGTGCCCCGAGTGTGTTGTGTGAACTCAAAAAAAAGACTGTAGATGCTATCAGGCTGCTGCCGCATCTGGGGCTGATTGTCCTTGACTGCAGTTGCAGGACCAAAGTTGCAGAGCAGAAAACGTTTCATCTTAATCCAAGGAATAATTATGATAATGCTGCACTGTATCAACAGAAAGATCTCTTCATCTGATGATCTTGACAAATGATAGCACACAGATGGAAGAGAAAATGCTACAGCAAGCTGTTAGTCAGTAGGTTCAGTATGGATGGAGGAAATGCAGACTTATAAATAAGGATATACACTGACGTTCAAAAGTTTGGGGTCACCCGGACAATTTTATGTTTTAAAAGAAAACTCACACTTTTATTCATGTGCTAACATAACTGCACAAGGGTTTTCTAATCATCAGTTAGCATTTCAACACCATTAGCTAACACAATGTAGCATTAGAACACAGGAGTGATGGTTGCTGGAAATGGACCTCTGTACCCCTATGTAGATATTTCATTAAAAATCAGTCGTTTCCAGCTAGAATAGTCATTTACCACATTAACAATGTCTAGACTGCATTTCTGATTATTTTAATATTATCTTCATTGAAAAAAAATAAAAATAAGGACATTTCTAAGTGACCCTAAACTTTTGAACAGTAGTGTGCATAGATTTAGTAAAGGGGAACTCACCTAAGCTCACTTTATCTACCTTTTTATTTTGGAAATCGGGCATACCGAACATTGGAGCCTAGCAGAAATCTTGAAGACAAACATGTCTATAGGGGAATAGTATCCAGTTGTTTTAGGTTTTGTGACAGTGTGTTCTTTCAAAGTCAGAAAACCAGAAGTAATTGCAGTAAGATAGTGTGCGTCTGTGTGACATCTGCATTGCTGTGTTCTCCTCAGGTACCTGTCAGTGTAACATCTATGGCTCCTACAAGGGGACATGTGACCCAGCTACGGGGCAGTGCTCCTGTAAGCCGGGTGTTGGGGGTCAGAAGTGCGACCGTTGCGAACCGGGCTTCTGGAATTTCCGAGGCATCGTGACGGAGAATATGAGCGGCTGCACACGTAAGGAATCAGTTCTTTGTTCTTGTGCTGGCAGTATAAATATTGTTTATTTTACATATGCACAGAGGTTTTATGTGGTTTTTATGGGCCCTGAAACAATGTCCCATTAATAATCTGTAGACTTCTCAACGAAAGAAATTGCCCCTTCTTAATTCTTTTAACAAAACCAAACACAATTCACCTCATTTTATAGGAATGAAACCAAAACTAGCCAGATATCTAAAACAAATCTGTTTAAATGAAGCCAAGTCCACTCTAGGTAAGTGGAAAAATACATTTGTTATAAATTAGTCAATGTCTCAGCAAACCTTTTATGAAATATGAGCTTGGTATCTGTAGAGTCAGTGCAGACAAAAAAAGCAACTAGATCAACTACCTAAACTTAGAGTACAAATTAACTCTTTGATGCCAGTTGCTTTAAAGTGACAGCGTCCTTTAGTCCTGTCAAAACCGTATTGAATGAACAGCACTCATTTGTATTCAAGTAAAGACCAGGGTCAGGACCCCTTGTTTGTCTTGGCGTAATGCAATATGGTGACCAGCTCGTGTCCTGCCGCTGAGGTTTCATTGGACATACGCTCCCAAAGCCACAGAGCATTTTCAGTCAACAGCAGGAAGCCTGCAGGTGCCTCACCCATGGCCTGACCTTAACAAGGTTTACCCAAAGCAAGCAGACAACACACCGCCCGCCAATACGGCGTTCAGCAGGAGAGGAGCAGAAAAAACAGACATCATTGATTCTAGGAACATGATGGGGTTGATGTCCTTCCCGGAGGTTGTTTTCTTGAGTTTCTGTTACACACTCACCCTCCTCCTTCTTCTCCTCCCTCTGTGGCCCCTAAGGCTGCATGAACTATTCCCAACCCCTGACTCCTAGACAACGGTGTGTCTCAAACAAAGCACAGCGGTTAAGGCTGTTTTCGAACACATTTTGTACGCTATATAGTGTATCCCTCTTCCTGTCACTGTCCCTAATTGATAGTTTTTTTGCTCATAAGTTATTCTCCTCCTTGTTTCCTGTACCTGTCCACGGCAGCATGTAACTGCGATGCCACAGGCTCGGTACGGGATGACTGCGAGCAGATGTCGGGACTGTGCTCCTGCAAGACGGGAGTTAAGGGCATGAAGTGCAACGTGTGTCCAGATGGAAGCAAGATGGGCATGAACGGCTGCGACAAAGGTAATAAGAGAGCGTGTCAAGTGTATCCGAGGAAACATTAACAAACCACACAAACACACGCACAGTTTTCTCCTTGAACCCGGCTTCTGTCTATCATTCTAAAGCGGTTTTCTGTCACTAATCTGATTCGCGGATCGGACACATAGCAGCCACATTTTTCTTCATCTGCTCTTCACATCCATCAAGTTTATTGGCAAAGAAGGAAGTGCCAGCAAGATAGTTATTCGATTGTGATTAGGAAAATACTGGCGTGTATAAGTGGCATGTGCGTGACATATTGCGCATTGATGTTTTATTTTCTCCATATCATTCTCCATTTTGGATGACTCACGATACTTGCGTGTGTGTGTTTATACCTCTCTCTAAGGACTATTGATTGCTTTTGATTCATAATGAGAACAGCCCCAGTGATTGCACAAGCTAAAAAGCTAGTTGAAGGAAAGGTTAGTTCCTGCTGTGGGGTCCTGCAGCTCCTTGATTAAGATGCACCATCAGACATCAAGTGGAAATCAAACACTTAATGAAGCCAGTGGCCCTGGCACAGGTGGAGCACTCCGCCATGCATTCCGTCAGATAAAAAGGTAAGGTTCTCAGAGGGTGTAGCACATAAAAGCAGGAGCCAAGCATCGGGGCGTACTCTCAGCCTCTGTGATGTTGCTACAATGCAGAGACCCCACACTCGCAGCCTGGCGGGCGGATGGCGGGTTCCCTGGCTGCAGCTCCTGCTGTGGCAACTTCAAGGCTTCAAACAAGCTTTGGGAGAGATTCATGTGGGTAAAGTAGAGGCAAAATATCCTGAATGCACACCTTTTAACAACTCCAAAGATACTTTTTCTGCTCCACTGAAGCAATTTTATGAAAATGCTGTGGTCGATGAAGCTATAAATGTTTTCTTGTCTGTGATGTAAAGAATGTTATGATTGCATTACCACTGATGCGTCATGTTTGAAACGATGCTAAAATCAAGTCACTTACTTAGTCAAATACGGAGCAATGGAGCACAGCCATTAGCGTTCTTATACCATCCATCCATCCTCTATACGCCGCTTTATCCTCACTAGGGTCGCTGGGGGGGCTGGAGCCTATCCCAGCTGACTCGGGCGAAGGCAGGGGACACCCTGGACAGGTCTGGACTGTGGGAGGAAGCCGGAGTGCCTGGAGAAAACCCACACATGCACAGGGAGAACATGCAAACTCCATGCAGAAAGATCCCAGGCCCAGATTTGAGCTGGGGATCTCCTTGCTGCAAGGCGAAAGTGCTAACCACTACTCCACTGTGCAGCCCACGTTCTATACCACCGAACACAAAGATGCATGTCATAATGAAATATCTTTCAAATCACACCATTTATCAGTCAAAAAAGTGTAAAAAAAAAAAAAAAAGTTTTTGGACTTTCAACGTTCATAATTCTAGAACATTTATGTCTGTGATGTCCAATTCTGTTGAAACATGCATTCAAAACAAAGTGTAAAATCATATTTGATCAAAATTGCTTTATTTTACATTTGTCGTTAAACAATTCACTAATGATTTTCTCTAACTAGATTCTGTAGAAGAAATAATTCTGTGGTTCTCAACAACCATGAAGCCAACAGAGGCTCAACATGTCGCATGACGGAAACGATCAGACTTGTCAGCTGAACCGCAGGCTGTGTTCACACAGTGTAGCGGAGTGACAAGCATGAAAATACATTTAAAATGTTACTAGTAAAATATCTGTCGTTTGTAGACAGACCATGTTTTTTCCAGTTTTTTTTAAACAAATATGGGCACTTGGAAAAGTGCTGTAAATTCAGTTTCCATTTATTTTTAAGTTTTTGTAAAATCAGTTAATAAGGAAATTGAACTTTAATTTCTTCTTCTGTTTTGAATCATTTATGGCATTATAACTGTGTCATTCTGCATAGAAGACATTTTTGAATTCTGCCTCCCTTTAGCCACGATTGTGCTTTTCCATAGAGTTGCA
Organism: Acanthochromis polyacanthus; assembly: GCF_021347895.1. Classification (NCBI taxonomy): domain Eukaryota; kingdom Metazoa; phylum Chordata; class Actinopteri; family Pomacentridae; genus Acanthochromis; species Acanthochromis polyacanthus. Next base: position 18,115,579 of record NC_067118.1, read on the forward strand.
GGACTTCATATTGCAGTGAAAAATGAGGCCACGGTGAATAAAAATATGTCAGGAACAAAAAACAGCTAGACGCTGCTACAGGTCCACAGGGTCAAGCACCACTCCTACCAATACTTTTAAAAATCAGTCCGAGTGAGATAAGTGGTGTCATGGAGTTGTGACTCTATGCAGTAGCCTTCTGGTTCTTAACACAAACACTAACACCACCCCATGGCTAAGCTTGATATAGAATTCTCTAGCTAGTAAAAAAAACTGCCAGTAATACAGATTAATTATTGATTGCTAATTAGGTTGGGTTGCAACTGCGGGAGTTAAACAGACTCTATTAGTTTTCAAATATAACACTATAGTTTGGATCTGACTTAGTGGCACAGAGCAGTCACAGCTTCTAAAAGTCAGACCTCTGTTTGCTTTTTTGTCCAAAAGAAAGCAACAACAGCTATACACGTACTATGCTGTTATTTTACACTCAAAAAAAGTTTTATTTTTTAAATTACTCTTGCTTTAAGAAAACAGTTTAATGGCTGTTTAACTTCTGCATACTTTTATGAAGTAACCAAAAGTTCTGTCACTGTGAAATGTTAAATATTCATATAATTGGATGTTTTCATTTAGCTCCACATTTTCATGTACAAAGCTAAAAAATAACGCTTTGGCACAAAACAAAATATAAAGATAATGTTTTCACAGGATACAGGGATAAAGTGGGGGTGTGACAGTCACTGGTGTGCACAGGTTACTGTTATTCATTATTTTATTCTTTAATGATTTGTTGTCCATATTTATTTATGTGTATTATTAGTTGGGTCTTTTCTGTCTTTTGTGTTTTGCTATTGTTAGTTTATTTTGTCTTTGTCCTTTTGTATTAATGTAGATAGACATATTGCTGTATATTTATTATAAATCATATTCACTATTGTTGTTGTTATTGTTTTTAAATGGTAGTATTTTGAAGAAGCAGGAAGAATGGATTTACAATCATTTATGTAAGGAGAAGGGGTGGGATTAGATGAGCTTCGACTTCTTCCCACTCCTTTTTGAGCAAGTTACTCGATGTCTTTTGTTGTTGGTTTCTTTTTATGTTGAAATGTTTAAAATAAACTTTCAAAAATCAAATCAAATCACGCTAGGACTGATGAGGCAGCTAAAGCTATACAGAACACGTAACACTGCAAACCTTCTCTCCACAGGTCCCGACGCCCCGACATCTTGTGATGAGTTAGAGTGCAATTTTGGAGCTTCTTGCATCGAGGTGAACGGTCAGGCCCACTGTGAGTGCCCCACACCTGACTGTGACCTGAAAAACAAAACTAAGGTGGGTCTTTCGCTCTGTCTGCTCTAATGAAACAAACAGGTTGATCCACAAATTTTCAAAACGGCAAAGAACTGATATGCATGGTTTCTCTGGCCTATCGAGAGTTAACATGTGTTACCATCTGCCACCTCTCCATCTCTGTCACGGTGGAGCAGGTGTGCGGCTCAGATGGGGTGACCTATGCCGACCAGTGCCAGCTGAGGACCATCGCCTGTAGGCAGGACAAGAACATCACAGTGCAACATTTTGGACAGTGCACAGGTGAGCCCCGTCAAAGCCTCCATGCATCACGTGCCACGTAGATGGCTAACTGTTGTCAGTCCCCAATCAGAAGATAATGAGCAGTGCTGTGAGGCTATCCTCCTTCCTGCTGCTTCCCTTTCTATCCATCTCTCTCTCTGTCTCACAAGGTAAAGTCACAGCATCAGGAATTCCCATTTAGCTTCAGTGTTGCATTATGCGACATGTGCCTTTCTTTCAGGAAATGTAACCAAATCTAAGCTTAAAATCAACAGCTCAAAATTGCTTTACTCTAAATTTTATTTAAAAATTGCCAAAAATAAGATGTTTGCACCAGATTCTGTACAAAATTTTAAAAAATTCTGCACTTCTTGGCACAGGCTGAACTGAACAGCTGAACTGGACTGAGCTGCAGTCTACAGTGACACAGACCAGGCAGAGTGATCTTCTTTTTTTGTGATTTATAGAATTCATACTTTGTCACACTGCATGGAGGACATTCCTGAGCTCTCTCTCCTTCTTCATGGTTGTGCTGTTTCCATAGAGGTGCAGGGCTTTATGTATGTGAATAATGAGCCCAGAATGAGTACAAATGTGACGGGAGTAAATAATAGAATGCCTGGAAACTGCTTGGGATTCAGAGAGTTAAAAGACAAAAAAGAAAGCCAAGTTTGGCAAGTTTTTGAGTGTGAGCCTTCCACAAGGTAGCAGTGACACTTCCTCTTTGCTTTCTCACCCCTCTGTTGGGATTTGGCTTCATGTTCAAGCCCTCCTGTTGAGGAATGCATCAAGCCCTTTGCAGTTCCATGTGGCCAGTAGCATGATTCTGCTGCAGAAGGACTGCATATGGAGGCTACATGTGTATGGAGGAGAAGGTGCAGCTTTTGCCACATAGTCCAGATGCTGAAGGACATTGTTTGGATCGGTGTAATAGGTGCTGGGACTTATGCCAAGGCCACAGCTTTCATGTACAGTGAAGTTGTCGCGTCGACTGCCAGCTTGCGTCACAACAGGATTCTAGATGAGCTGCCGGCAAGCGCAGTGGGGAAGAGGAGTGCCAGCTGTGTAGTTGTGGCCATGAGCCACTGCCAGGTGTCTAACATTTCTGGATAGAAAAATGTTCATTCACCTCATTGCTTCGCGAGCACAGATCAGGTGACCAAACATTGAGATACAAGTCCCTTTCTTTCATCTCCCTGGAGTGGTCTTCATCAGTCCCACATTAGGACTTATCTGTGGGAAGTAAGGCTGTTCAAATAGACTGTGTTGATTTGCAGTTGCAGGTACACAAATAAAAAATTAAAATATGCTCAACAAGAGATCGACAAGGCTTTGATAAGTCCCTGAACATCTGGTGATTACAAATTCAGTGCCGTGGGTTAGCAGCGAAAGGAGCCAAACTCCAGTCTGGTTTCACATTCCTCTGTTGCCTGGCAATAGAGATGTGGGTTGTGTGGAATCCCACACCTAGCATTGCTGCACACAGAAGGCAAGAAGAACGCCTCACAGCGGACTCTGTCTCTATCAAACCCTTAGGGGAGGAACAGACAGGCGAGCGCTCGGGCCCACCGACAGCCACAGAGGATCTTTTAATTTCTTCTCCCGGATGCGGTCGCACCGCGGGTAGCTGCTCTGCCGCTGCTGTCAGCTCGGGGGTTAGATCTCGAGCTCATTTCACGTGTGGCTGGGTGCGAATTAGCATTTGCTCTGCCTCCACCCCTCACCACGCTGCAGCCTCGCCTGCCCTCCCTCCCGCTGTTTACATGCAGTGCTTCCAGACGCCCGGCCTCAGCACTGTGGCATGCTAATGCTCACCGAGCTGCTATGTGGTTTGACAAGAGCATTGCCAAGGGCTTATATAAATGAGTGAATATTGATCTTTTTTAACATTGATCTGTTGCAACTTTTTATTATACCACAGAGTGTGACTACTGCTGCACACAGTCTGTCACTAATGGGCAGGCTAAGAAAGAATCACAACCCTGCAGAAGAAGCTCCTCAAATCTTTCTGCTTGTGACAGAGAGCTGTGATGTTGCCCGGCTCCCTCAGAAGTCTCGGAGCAGCCACAGACTACAGGGAGGAGCTTTTCTGGCTTCTTTGCTGTGTCTCAGCAAAAGATGAAGCGATATCCGAGAAATCCAGCCAGAAATGCAAGAGCGACTTTACCGAGCACCAGAGGGAGGGCATTTGTACCGATGAGCAAATTCTGGCACTGGGAGAAAATGGCCACCATGTTGGCAATGACCTGCCTCTCCCATATGGTGTTATCACCTGTAGGTTTACGGCAAATTGGCAACGAATGCCAGCATATGGCACCAGCAGCCCTCAGCCAGTGTGTTAGTCAGGGTTCTGTTGCCTTCACTGTCTTCCCTCCATGTCCTGAAATTTTCCCTCATTGTTCATTATTCTCATGCTGCCACTTTGTTAACCTGGCTTTTCTGATTGATTTCAGACAGTTCGTCCCTATCATTTCTTCTACTTCGTGCCTCCGTGGTTCTCTTGTCTTTAACTTCTGGTCTCCTGTATCCAGATTCCTCCTCCTCACTGAGGGTGGATGCCACCACAGACAATCTTAATAACCACCTTTCAACAATAACTGCAGGGCTGAGGCAAGCAAAGATGACAGTGATTTTTTTTTCCCTCTCTACCCAACATTACTGTCCATTGCTCTTCTGAGAGGGGAAAAATAAGAATGGCACACAGACTGTTAAACCTGATTAAGAGAAGCATCAGCTGAACAGACTGAGCAGCCGATCCTTCTTTGCTTTTCCTTCACTTATCCCATGTTACAGAGCTATGCACACACACCCAAACATACATTAGGCCCTTTCCAGGGAGCAAACCTCTTGACGCTAAGCTTGGCACCTGAATGACATGTGTAGCCAAGAGGAAAGGCAATGCATGCCACCATTCTTGGTGATAGCATCGCTGCTCTATGGACTCCACTCCGAATCTCACTTCGTACAAATATCTGGGGAGCGTTAAGCTGACACTCTGTGCGTCTCCCAGACTTCTTGCCGTCTCAGTCGGTATCACGTTTCACACCTCGGTGAATAATTGCCGATCAACTAGGTGATTATCGCAGTGTAATTAAGTCCTACGCATAATGTTAGCCGAATCCTAATGAGGCACAAATCTATGGTATAGGTTCTGTTTTAATCTTCTGTTCATTTCACCCTGTCACCAATAAATGCCTATGCTCGTGGGACGTAAAGAAGGAAAAAACGACAATATTGTCACGCCTGCTTGCTTCGACTAAATCTGGAGTGCTCACTTACGTAGCATCTCCCTGCTAACTCACTCGTCCCCCTCAGGAGTTTTTGTCCTATTTATCGTTCTTTTATCGCCGACAGTTTGTCCTTTTGCACCACAGCTTTTTGCATTGGTAATGATGGTCTCTTTGCAGAGAAGCTCCTCTCTCTCTCATTTGGAGTGATTTTTTTTTTTTTGCCGTGTGTGCGTGTGTTAGTGTGCATCTGTTGACATCAGTGTGTTTGTAGTGGCGCTGATGGATGCTCATGCTCTCTGCAAGCAGCAGCCTGCTGTCTTTGAAGCCAGAGTTAAAGCCAGCTTTTTTTGCCCCATTTCTATCAATCATTCATCACTGGAGGCACTGGCTGTTGGTGATTAAAGCTTTGCTACTGGAGGGCAGCATTTGAATATGGATATATAATTCATAGGCATTGGCACAGCATGCATGCGACACACAAACATGCATATTGTGAGCGCAAATAGATGCCACATGTGTACACAAGCACATTACACACAATGTATTGACACCAACTGGAGTGGTTTAACCCGGGAAACAGAACTCATCTGAAGGCAAAACATATAATCAGTGCAAGTCTGAAAGCAGTTGCCATCGACATTCAACATATTCCATATTCACTCCTAAGACTTGTGAAATAAAAATTGCTGACATCTCATCCATTGAAGGGTTTTTATTCAGGTAGCTTTTACAAATAAAAGCCTGCATATAAATTTGTGTGCATTCTTTTCAATGTAATTTCTTAATGGCATTGTTGAGGGTCAGGGAGATGAGTTAGATGATTACCAGGGCTATTATCATTCAGTAAATGCCGAGATAAGAAAGTTATTGCCAGCAGTAGGTTGTAATAACCATAAAGTGGCTTTGTGATGCTTTATTGGCTAATGATGTTTTCATTTCCTTTGGTGTGATTTGTGAGGTTCTGCTGGCGTCAGGTGAAGCAAAATCAAACATTTCCATCTTTGCTCAGTCATTCATCCATTCCTTGCTTCCTCCCCTTCCCTCCGCCAGAAACCATCATCGAGCCGGCAGAACGACCCACCCCCAACCCACCTGCCACCATCCCCAGCTCAACCGTTGCCGCCACCATCACCACCGCCGCCCCCTTTCACACTAATAAGGTGTGGGGTATCCCGCCTCCGAGGACCACCCCGCCAGAGACCGTCGACCAGCCTCCGACCACCACCCCCTATTCCACCCCCATCCACAACCGAGTAAACTCCCGCCACTTCATTCACACTCAGCCTCAGGCACCGCAGCCCACCGTTGCCGCCGCCACCACCACCACCCCATCGCCTCGCAGCAGTCCTGCCCCCTCCACTGCCGCATCCTCTTTTGAGGGTTCAGGCAGCGGGGAGCCAAGCGGGGACGACCAGACTGAAGAAGAGGAGGAGCGGGAAGAAGAAGCGGGTAGTGGCGTCCCCCCAGAGGCCAGTGGGTCAGAGGAGCCTGTCGGTAAATCCCTGCTCTTTCACTTCATTATCCATACAGCTTTGAGGGGTGTGTGGGTGGGTCTCTTGGTTCAAGGAGGGGTTGAACAAACTCATGGTCTCTTAGCCTACATCATAACACATTCATGCCATCACCTGTTAATTTGAAATTAAAAATGGGCACAGGTTATATATTTGTATGGAAATTGCTTTTGAGGAGACAAATGTCAATGCCAGGCAGGAAGAGAAGAGAAATCTTTGTAAACAGATGCTGTTAATGTCATTTCAACTTGCATAAGATGTACACTGATGAGGCATAGCATTATGACCACCTGACTGATATTGTGTTAGTCCCCCTTTTGTTGCCTAAACAGCCCTGACCTGTCGGGGCATGGACTCCACTACACCCCTGAAGGTGTGCTGTGGTACGTATCTGGCACCAAGATGTTAGCAAGAGATCCTTTATGTCCTGTACGTTGTGAGGTGGGGTCTCTGTTAATCGGACTTGTTTGTCCAGCACATCCCACAGATGTTCAATTGGATTGAGAGCCATCACAGAATACCGTTTTCATGAAAGGGTATACATGGTCTGCAACAATGCCTAGGTAGGTGGTACATGTCAAAGTAACATCCACATGGATGGCAGGACCCAAGGTTTCCCAGCAGAACATTGCCCAAAACATCACACCGCCTCCGCCAGCTTGCCTTCTTCCCATAGTGCATCCTGGTGTCATCTGTTCCCAGGGTAAGCGACGCAGCCAACCATCTACATGATATATAAGTAAACATGATTGATCAGGCCAGGTCACCTTGTCCATTGTTGGTGCATTGCCTGACTGCTCTGCAGCTGTGCATCCCCATATGCAACAAACTGTGATGCAGTGTACATGTTGACATCTTTCTATCAGAACTAGCATTAACTTCTTCAGTGATTTGAGCAACAGTAGCTCATCTGTTGGATCGGACCACATGGGTCAGCCTTCACTGCCAATGTGCATCAATGAGCCTTGGCCGGCCAGGACCCTGTCACCGGTTCACCACTGTTCCTTCCTTGGACCACTTTTGATAGATACTGACCCCTGCAGACCAGGAACAACTCACAAGAGCTGCAGTTTTGTTTGTTTCTTGCTTCAACTTTGAGCTCAAAGTGTTCATTTGCTGCCTAATATATCCAACCCACTGTAACAGGTGCCATGATGAAGAGATGATCAGTGTTGTTTACGTCACCTGTCAGTGGTCAAAATGTTATGCCTGATCGATGCACATCAAAGCATCAGAGTTTTAGACAGAAAAGAATGTATTTGCATGGTTGGCTGTTGCTACAACACCTATGCCTTTTTCTCCCATTCCACCAGCGCATCTGCTCTCCACACCTAACAAAACAAACCCAAGCTCTGTAAAATACACTCTCGGCAGGCCAGATAGATGAAACTATTGGCCCGCATCTTTGGATCTCTGGAGCCTGTCTTGACAGGATGATGTGACTGTGAGGTTGAGGTGCGAGTGTTTGCAGAAGCAGTCTGAAATCTTTCTCGACATGTCCTGCTGACTGTAACAGCGAGCGGCGGCTACAGGGCCGCTGCCATTTTTTTATCTTGCCTTCCGTCCATCTATCCATCCATCCATCCATCCACTTCGTCTGACAGCTTGCAGAAACAGGGTAGGATTGATGGAGCAGCGCAGCCCCAATGTGCTCTTCCTCAGCTCTTCCTCTCCGCCCCCACCCCTTCCGCTCCGTCTCCCGGGTTTTAGATTTATTCTCTTGTCAGAGGCTGACCACAGTGCTCGGGGACGCGAGGAGCATGTAGCCTGTCTGCAAAGGAGACCCGGTGTCTTGTGACTGTGGGTATATGTGTGACTGTGTGAATGAATGTGAACCCAAGCATGCCTGGATGTTTTTTTGCGTTGTGTGTGCGTATGCATCAGTCTGTGATTAGGCAGATAAGGATTTTTTACAGTTCAAATTTCAACATGTATATTAAAAACTGAACTAATCTATCTTTCTTTATAAGTAGTGGATGTGTGTATGCCAGACGGCCTTGTGAATTTGTGTGTATGTTAACGTCTTGTCTGTGTTTCTGTGTGTGTGTGTGTGTGTGTGTTATCTCTTTTTTCTCATATCACTGAGTTTGTCCAATTCAGAGTGCACATATCACTGTCTGAGTGTATAAATGTGAGTAGGTCAGAGGTGTATGTTTGCACATTTTTGTATCCTTGCTCTTTTGAAATCTGCACTCGTGTGTGTGTGTGTGTGTGTGTGTGTGTGTGTGTGTGTGTGTGTGTGTGTGTGTGTGTGTGTGTGTGTGTGTGTGTGTGTGTGTGTGTGTATTTATTCGACAGCTCCCACTGGAGTCACATAATGTCCCTCTGCTGTTGTGGACTGCCCTATTTCCCCCACCAGCACTCTCCTCTTCAGCCCAGCATCTGTAAATCTGCAGACCACATGCCAACAGATGCCCCATAAACCCCAGCCTTATCCCCTCCATCTCTCCTTCCTCCCTCCCTCCTCTTCCTCCTCCCTCTCTTCACATCGTTTGACCGCGAGTCCTTGAGCAGGACATCCCTCGCCTCTGACGTCTTTACGACTTGTTTAGCCGCTAGTTGTTTGCCCCCTCCCGATTATTTCTAATCTCTGTGCAACCATAAACTGCCCCGCTTCTGCCCAGACTCCCCCTGCACCAGCAGCATCATTATAGAGAATGGCGGCTGGCTGCTGTAACACATTCTCATCCTTCAGATAGAGAACGCCCAGCCACTTTCATGTCTTTTATGTCCCAAGATAGCCAGATATACAGGGACAGTAACGGCAACGCGACTGTATGTTTTTTCCTCCTGGGAAGCCTTCAAGGTAACTGCCAGCCAATCGGCGGCAGCAATCGGCGAGCACTTATCACATCCCCCCATCATTTATAGTGCTCTGTGTGTGACATGACTGGCAACAGTGCCCATTAAGTGTTCTCTGCCTGAAAAAATGAGTTCCAGGTGTAAAATCAGTTCCCATGAAAATGTCATATAATCACTCCTGACAGATGCCTCTATTAACGTCCAATCACTGGTCAGCTGACTGAAAACACACAGACATTTGGAGAAGCAGGAGCACAAAGGGAACTAACAAATGAAGTTGTAGGTTTTGACTGTAGAAACACTAAATGTGTGTTTTAAAAATGGCTCTCTCCTGGCTTTTAGAGACAAAGTGGCTTGAATATATGAATTTTCCGAAGCTTATTGTGAGCCCCTGTGTATCACCTCCAGGTCCTGTGCCGGCCAGCACCACTGAACCCACAGTCGTGGTCAGATCATCCTGTGACAACACAGAGTTCGGCTGCTGTCCCGACGGCAAGACACCGTCCAGCACTCCAGAGGGCACCAACTGTCCCTGTAAGTCAAAATGTCCCTTCCGAAAACCTTTTCTCTCTAATTACCTACATATTTCACCGTCCTTCCTTGTTTGCATCTTTGTCCGCTGTCTGTTGATGCCTGTTCTTCTGAAGCTCTGCTCTTATTGAGGGTTTCTGTCACTGGTCTTTCAGAAAATTTGAATCAGGTTCCCGGGATTTATCATTCTTTCGTAAGTAGTATTAAATGGTAAATGGTTGTATTTATATAGCACTTTTATCCTAAGCGCTTTAGTATTGCTACAGCAAGGGAGTTACAATTTGAACACTTTGAGATTTAAGCAAATTTTAATATCAAATGAATTTTTAGCAAAATGAGCCTTTGGGGGTGACTGCACATGATCAATATGTGTACAGTGAAGCTAATTAGACTGTGTAACCTCGATTGACAGAAATCTGTGCATTTTTCAAGAATCTTACACTTTCAGACCATTTTTTATTAAATATATAGGGCTAAATCTAACAATTATACTTTATTTTTGTCATTAGTCGAATGATTGTTTGGTCTACAAAAAGTATTTAACACACCAAAACTATTTTTTAGCTTTAAGCTCTGCTGCCTAAACAACGCTACACCGTCCTCTGTTTGCCTCATTTTGCAGTGTTTGGCCCCAGAATTCAATCCCTGCTCTGCTGTCTTGGGCTTATGGGAAAAGTCTGTTTGTGTAAATTAGCTCAAACCGGAATAGTGTATATATCTGTAGAACTCTGATTTGCATAGGGGTATTTAACATTTATGTATCGCAGTATTTCTGTCAATTTGTGTTTTTGCAAACAAAATTGAGATTTTAAACCAGGCTTTCTTGCTAATGGGACATTAATGTCCAAAATGTTTCACTGTTAAGAGCTGACATCAAATGCACCAAATCAGTTAGTTGTTTTTATCAATTAACCCTCTGAACTCTGAACTATGGGATCATTTCTCACTGCAATGTAAAATCCAGCACCTCTGTGGAGAGAGCAAACCAACTACGCAATGGCCAGAGGTGAAGAGAACTCAAAAATCACTTCAGTGCAGTATACCGTTAAACTGTACACCATTGTGAGGTGTAAATTATAAAGTAATGTAGAAATGAAGTTACATTTCTTTTAACTGTCTTACTAAGTTAAAAAACAAACTAATTTAAAAAATTACATGTACAACATTTTTCCATGTGCACACATGGATTACTGATACTGGAGAAGTGTTAACTCTGCAAACTAAAGTCCCTGAATTTTTGTTATGTGACTGTTGGCCCCTAATGTCTTCACATGAGCAGCAAGGGGCACAAAATTTGAAGTTTTCTCTTTTACTCCACCAGTGAACACAGCGGAGTTATGTACGATCGGCATACGTTTGTCCATCTGTCTGTCTGTTTGCAACATTACTCAAAAACAGACTAATGGATTTGGATGAAATTTTCAGGGAAGGTCAGAAATGACTCAAGGACCAAGTGATTAGATGTTGTGTGATGCTGCTTATTGTCTGAATCCACAGATTTGGTAAAGATTTCTGCGGGGAGTGGTTCTTTTGTCTTCTTTTGGCATATTTTTCAGACCATTTGTGTTTTTTTTTGGTTCAGAGGGTTAATTCTTTCCACCTATTTTATTTTATATTCTTCTTTTGTTGATGTGCAGTGAATGAACACAATCTCTATTCATTTTTAATGTCTGCTATAGAAACAATGGTGTTGAGCCATTCGCCTTAAACAGGTGGTGTTTTTTTCTGCAGCAAAGCTTTCATGAATCACCCACCTCATATATGAATGATCTCACTGGCAGGTGGCAGAATTTCTTAAAAAATACGAAAACAGTGAAAATGTAAGTCCGACTCTAGGTAACCATGTTTATGAATGTGGCAACACCTCAGTCGACACTGATATTAGTCATACCTTGCCAGATTCCCAATGAGTTTTATCGTCTTTAGTTTTTCTCGACATTTTTGAATGAAGTTTGGTTTGATGCAGCATCATATTTTAGGGCCCCTGTGCTTTGCTTTATAAATAACCATCAGTGTCTCTATTCTTGCTCTTGCTGTCCCCTTCAGCCTCTTCCCTATTCTTTTAATCTCCCATCTATTCCTTTATCCACACACGCACATATTCTTGTCTTTATCAGACACTGTTTCGCAGCTCCCTCTTGAGCTATATCTCACTCTTTTCTCTCCATCAACCTCAGTCAATCTCAATCCAGTCTTGCATCAGTTGATTTCTCTCTGGAGTTGAGCGGAGAGAGAGTTAAGAGACTGCGAGAGGCCGACTAGCGATGTTGTACCAATCAGTGCCTTCTGCCACACTTGCTTCATAAAGGCCTTCTTTCTCCCTTTTGCTTCTCTGTCTCTCTCTCCCTTCATCCCACAGTTGAAATCTGCTCTCTATTTGCCCTAGCAATAGTAGTCTTCTGACTGATAGTGAAAAGAGGGATTCTCTCGGGCTCCCGCGGGAGCTCTAGGTCAAGACTTGAAAGAGCTGAAGCTACAAATTAGTGCATGGAGTTACATTTCTGACTTGCTGAAGGTCCCATAGCCCTCCAATAAACCAGCAGGGTTTACTGCCACATAATCTGAAGATATGAGGCTACCTTTGGCCTTCGAACACTCTTCTTACTCTGGGGCTTATAGCCAAACAGAGGTGAAATATGGAATGTTCTGTTGATGTTGAATTTGGTGACATTTGGCGTGAAATCCAGGCGACAATGGAAGCAGGCTTTGGCTGCAAGAGAACTGTTAGAAATCTGCTAAAGCCTGTAAATATTTATCTAGGCTAACAACGACAGCACACCCGCGATCGATACTTCATTCAGCTCAAGTGTTACCAATAAAAGCCGGCAGCGCGACAGGCTGATCAATTTGCTTTTTTCTCCTGAGAAGGGCTCAGCTGATCTTCCACTCATTAGTAGTGAAATGACACGTGCACGCCTCGTGCGTCGGATACCGTTTCATTGTACCATCCAGTGTATTGACACTCGCCCGGCTGTCTCACAACCCAAAAGGTCTGATTGTTCATTTTTCCTCTTTTATTGAGGCATCAAATGCTGCAGTTTCATCCACACATTCACACACTCAAGGACATTTATGACGCTCTTTGAGTACTGTGTTGTAAAGCTTCACAGTGGATGTCAGACCTTAGTTGAGAAGGTGTGTATTTTACCTTTAACAGTGTCAACCATAGAGAGAGTTTTGGGTTTATTTGCCCAGATTCCGTTAATTAAAAAATCACTACAAGCTCTCCATATGTTACGTTTAAACAAGGCAATATCATATTCATACGACATCAAAGATAATGACCAGTAAATGCTTGTGTGAATGTTAATGGCACACTAAGCTCCAGATACTGTAAACTCTTCCATATGCCAGGGGAAGTCTGACAAATCCATTACATTTTACAGTTCACTAGAAGTTGATGGTCAAATAGCACCATCCCGCCTTTTATCACTCTCTTTCTCTCTCTCTCTTTACATCCGTCATGGCAGTGGGCTGGAAAATCACCCTCTCTGATGTTTGTCTTCCTTGCAAATTAAAAGTCAGGTCTCTCTCTCTCTCTGTCCCCTCTCTTGCTTTTCTTCGCCCTCTCGCTATCGGCCAGACTTCGCCCATTTGCCTCTATTTTATAGCTGCCGTCACATCTGAATCGATGTGTGCTGCCCGTGAAAGTACTGTAAAGACGAGGGGGGGAACCGAGGGAAGGCAAGAGGGCCGGGCGAGTGTGTGTCAGTAGTGTCTGCTGTCCTTTTCATGCAGTTTTAACCATGCTGTGTCAGTCATCGGTCTGGCGGCATTAAGGAGACAATTACGACTATCTTTCACGATAATCATACAAGTGCTCTTCCCATCCTCCCTTGCATTGCTCAGGCAGGGGCAGCCATGATTGATTTGGGCAATTTGTTCTGCTGATTACGAGCGGCGTGGAAGCCCGGCATCAGCGCCTCCTCACATGCTCCTTCCTTCTTCGCCGTACACACACACACACACACACACACACACACACACACACACACACACACACACACACACACACACACACACACACACACACACACACACACACACACACACAGAGTCAAAAATCCCCTCGACTTTGAGCTTTATTTCAAGCCTCTCCTCTCTGGCAGCAGTGTGAAGAAACCGTATAGGGAGTTGATAGATGCTGGACAACATAACCCCCAAGGTCGCACAGGGAGGCTCTGTGTTTGCTGAAGAAGGCACTTTTCAGAGTGCCTGTGGGCTGTTTCCTCCGTAGCGTATGTGTTGTGGGGGGGGTTTTGTGTGTATTTGTGTGTCAGTCTAACTTGTTGTCTTTTTACCCAGCCCACCATGCCACGGTCAGCTTTTGGGACGAGTCTCCGTCTGGTAAAACTGGCCCATTTTTCCAAATTCCCTTCAGTCCTTCCCCTTTTTCTGTTCCTTCCTTTCTTCTCTCATATTTCACAGTCCACCTTTTCCACCACCACAACTTCCAAACTCCAGCCCCTTTCAAACCCCCACGCAGTCAGCAACACACTCACTAACCTGACCTTGTCAAACACACACGATCCATCACTAACACCAAACTGGCACAATCCCAAAACGAGCACTGTGTGACGGCAGCGGGAACTGAGCGGTAGAAGACAGAAGGGTTGAGCTGTGCCGTTTCCCTCTCACATCTTCTTCCCTTTTCTTTTCTTCCAGCCACCATGAAGTTCAGCGGTTTCCTGCATCTGGACCAGGTGGAGGGCCAGGAGATTTTCTACACACCAGAGATGGAGGACCCGAAGTCAGAGCTGTTTGGAGAGACAGCCCGCAGCATAGAGAGCGCTGTGAGTTCTACCTTTATATGAAAAATATCATTGAATCAGTCAAGGCAGCATGATTCTCCTGGACAGTATATTTCAGCATTGATTTCTGCTGACAGTCTTTGCCTTCTGAACCCAAAAACACACTGCCAGGTTTGAAGGCATGTTATCTTTTAGAAATTTTCCAAAATGACACTGTTTATCAGGGACAGAAACTGGTAAAACAGCTCAGAACCATGGTGTTCTTCAAAATGACGCATTCTACAAAATTGACCAAATACAGATAATTTGCGCTAACCAGATTCTTCAAAAAATACATAAATAAATCTGTGCTTATTGGCTGAACTTTGAAGCAGTTAGTGGTTTTGCTGCGACCAAGTTCTAAGACTTTGATTGTGGCTGAACTGGGCTCAACTGTTGAGCCGATGGAAAGAAATGTGAAAAGGTGAGTCGCAAATATTTCTGTTTTGTAGAGTTAACCGTTTTTTTCATTTGAAAAAATGTACTTGGTGATTTCAGGTGTTGTAAAATAATCAAAGACACTTTATTTGATCAGTTTTTTATTGGTTTGTGGCATTTTAACTGCCTCATACTGCACATAAGACATGTCTGAGTTCTCTCTACTTCTAGCCATTGCTGTGCTGTTTCCATAGAGGTGCAGGACTTTTTATTGCAGTATAAAATGAGCCCAGACTAAGTAAAAATGCGACACTCGCCAAAAACGGCCAGACGCTGCTTAGAGTTCAGAGAGGGTAAAGTTTCTAAAACCTGAAATCTTGTCTATATTAACAACGCATTTAAATGAGTGTGTAATGAGAAGGATGATGCTTGAGGCAAACACAGAATTGCTGCACTCTCTTTTAGACATTTTTAGCAAACAGCTGTCCACAAAAACCCTTCACAAATGCCCTGTGCTTAGTGGAGATCAAAACATAGCTAAACGTCGAGTGCATATTGATTCTTAAATTAGAAAGTGCCATATTCCGTGTATTCAGTTTGTTCTACTTTCGTCATGTGTCCCAAAAAAGTCAATTAATGCTGCATTACTGCAGCTGGCTCATCTGACAGTTGTGACTGTGTCCACTGTACATTTAGATAGTCTCGTTGCAAATTGGTGTTTTCCCATGAGGGTTCTTGTCAAGAGTGGAAAAGCTTTGGAAACAACATCCAAAGCATCATGACACAATAAAACTCTTCACCAACAGAGACAAATCAAATTCTTTCAGCTCCTTCAGGCAGGTTTCGGTGCACGTTTTTCAGACTTGACACCCCCGAAGCTGCTGAGTAATATTGTGCCACGCTGAGCTGAAGTGCTTTCTCTGGTCTGACATCTGATAGAAAAATAACAATGATAAAAAACATATTTGCTGGCTGCGGTCAGGGAGGAACATGCATCATATCAGAGGGAGACAGCATCGCCTGGCTGATATTTGATTTTTAATAAAAGGGGAATATTGGCAATCTGTTACATGAGGTAATCTGTAGAAAGGAATATGCAGAGTGATTGAATACCACTTTTTTTTTTTTTTTTTTTTTTTATCCAGGCACGTAGATCAAAAGAAAATAAGACTTTTCACACAGTCATGGTCCATTGTTGTTTCATTGCTTTGTAATAGTCATTTCACCTTTTTTTTATTTTTTTCAACAATATTTTTAAGTCAGTATTTACTTTTTCACAAAAATTAACTCCCTGGATCCTAAAACCCGACAGCAAGTTAAGGAAGGCTTGCTATATTTTAAAAATGACCACAAGCTTGAAAAACATCAGATTTTCAACTCATGTTACAGATAAGTCCTTGAACTACTCATCTGTATCTCATCCTCTTCATCCAGAAAAGTTAAGCAAGAGTAAGCTTAAAATTGTGCTATTTAAAATACTTTATTTTACATACCTCATTTAAAAGGTGCAAAGTATAAACCGTTTGTTCTATCCACATTCTATGAAAAAGAGCAAATTCTGCCCTACTTGGAGTAACCTTGAAGCCATTGGTGACTCAGACAGTCACATGACAAAAATTCAAGAACTATTTGGCTGAACTGTAGGCTGTGTTTACACAGGACAGAGAGGAGCATCAGATTGCACATTAAGTATTTGAATATCTAGAGTATATGGAGCCACTATTTTTTCCAGGATTAGCAATACACATGGACACTTGGAAAAATGTTTTGCATGTTGATTCCAGTTTTTTTATAGAATAAATAATGAAATGAATAAAATTCTCTGAGATGTATGGCTTGAAACTGTGCCATATTGCACAGAAGACATTTCTAAGTTTTGGCTGGTTCTAGGTACGGGTGTTCTGTTTCCGTAGAGGTGCAGGACTTTATAATGAAGTGAAAAAATGAACTCACAGTAAAGAGTAAAAATGGAGCAAATAAACTGCTTGGGGTTCAGAGGGTTAGCTTTGAAATAAGAATTCGGATGATGTCAAGACTAAAACAATCCTGATAGATGTACTGCTGTTTGATTAAGAATTCAAAGAATTAGGGCTGAGTTTGCACGGAGAGAAACTGTTTAAGCTTAATAAGACAACCATAAAATAGCTAACGGCTCTCTGCGGACTTGTACAAAGACTAATTTGTCGATTGCTTGCCAAACACTCCACATTCGCAAGCAGCTTCTCATGTGAGATTAATTAAGACTTTTCAGCTATTTGAAAAATCAAGCCCTTCTTCTGGATACGAGGCTCCTAAGTTTGGATGGCCATGATGCCAGTTTGCTGTTAGCAAGCCAAAGCCCGGTCAGGCACAGAGCCTGTGCAGTAATCACAGCTTGGCTCTTGTGGTTTACCCTGGTTGAGGTTCTCCGCTGTCCGTTTTCTCAGATCTTTGAACAAATGTCTCTGTTGTCAAGCCAGGGCCTCACTCCTCTAACGAAATGGGAACTTGTGTGTGTTTGCCGACACAGTGCACGTGTACCAGCTGTTGAATCAGTGTCACCAGCTCCCACTGGGACCTAATCTGCTACCTTACAGCGATTTGTGTGTGCATGTGTGCTCGTTAGTGCTCTCAGCCTGTGTGTCTCTGAAGCCTGGTGTGCCACTTGACAGCAAGCACCCCTTCTTCATCTTCCAGCACACCCTCTGAGCACATACATGCAGCCACAGACACCAAAGCACCTCCACAGATATACCGCAGCAAAACAATCAAGCTACGGGACATTTCTTTGACACCGTGGCAACTTGTTATGATTAGTAGACAAATTAGGACATTCGAAAGAAAGCAGAGCGACGAAAAATCGGGAGGTTTCTAAGTCGGTGTGTCCGCTGTGATTTTCATCCCTAAGCCAGCTTTGGAGGATTTTATTTTTCTACTTTGCTGTCACACCTCAGCCCACAAATTAGACACATTCAGTTCATGAAGGAAACGGTCCCTAAATTCTGAAGCTTAACAAAGTCTACTGAGTCATTAGTCTCTCTGACCAAATCAGCAGCTTCGTTAGAGTCTGAGAACTCCTCTGTAGACAGAATGTGAAACACAGGCATTAAGGTTATGCAGCTGTTCAAAAGTTTGGGGTCACTTGGAAATGTTCTCATTTTTGAAAGAAAAACTTTTTTTTCAATGAAGATAGCATTAAATAAATCAGAAATACAGTCTAGACATTGTTAATGTGGTACATGACTATTCTCGCTATAAACAGCTGATTTTTAATAGAATATCTACACAGACGTACAGAGAAACATTTCCAGCAACCATCACTCCTGTGATCTAATGCTACATTGTGTTAGCTAATGGTGTTGAAAGGCTCACCGATGATTAGAAAACCCTTGTGCAATTATGTTAGCATGTGAATAAAAGTGTGAGTTGTATTGGAAAACGTGAAATTGTGTGGCTGACCCCAAACTTTTGAACAGTAGTGTATTTCTCCACAAGGGTTCACTCTGAATATGTCTCTTTTAAAGAAATGTCATTTTGTGAACAATGGTAGCTTTAGTAAAACGCCAGAGATGCAGATGTGGCTTGTGGAGGAGCACTCACTGGAAACAATAGAAGTGGCCACTCAGAGGATGCTGCGCTGAAGTGGGTTATCAGGCCCTGTCGCTCCAGTGATTTTAACCGGCAGCTGAAAAAGGACAATGTTGAGGATTTTCCTGTTGTCGCTTTTTGCTGATTGTGTGAATGCAATTAATCCTCCTCCACGTTGACAAGGACAGAATCACGGGGAAACACTGAGTTCTCATTAAAAAAAATGGCAAAATTTTAGGGTAAAATGTTGGCCCAGATTTGGGACTAAAGGCAACTTCAGTCTCACCACTGCAATATCACAGCTGGATTAAAACACACTTTAGTCTAGCCTCCTTACGGAGCTCTTCAGGCTGCAACAACATGCACTCGGCAGAAGCATCAGAAGCAAAGCCAATCAGAATGTCAGGGTAGCGCAGCATTTATCTCAGCTCCTCCTGAAAACTTGTCCATATAATTAATGCCACAGTAGCAGCTAAATGTCAGTTTATGCACCGACACCCAGTGGGTTTCTTCTCTGCACCCTGATTTGAGCAGCAGTCTTTCTTCCTTCTTCAGGAATTGGACTCGCTGCTATGATAGTGTGGAGCTCATTACCGCTTTCATTTATCATCTCTTCTCTCTCTCCCTTCATCAGCTCAACGAGTTGTTCAGGAAGTCGGAGGTGCACAAAGATTTTATGAGCGTTCGTGTCCGTAACCTCGCACCCAGCAACTCCATCCTGGCCTTTGTTGAGGCCCACTTCAAACCAGGTGAGAGATTTTTGATGAGAGCATATATATATATATATATATATATATATATTACTTGCTCTGTTTGTCTTTTAACAAGCAAGATGTGTCAAAGAATACCTAACAGATTTAAAAGAAACTGGGAAATAATTCAAGCCCTTGGCCAAAGAAGACCTACTTTTTTAATGCCGAATAAGCCACCGTATCACCTTTTAAAGTACATTTCATTTATCATTTATTACTTTCGGACTGCAAGTAAGGCAAATATGAATCCGTCCTAGTTTAATTAGTCCCACACAGATCAATTTCTTTAAAGTTTCAACAACTTTTTTTCTCTCTAAGTTCCAATCTTCACTAAATTCAACTTATTTTTAATATTCCACTTTCCAACTTCTAAGCTTGTGTAGATGTGGCCTGCTTCACAAAATTTGTTTTCAAAGCGGTTTCACAGTAGCAGTCTACTGGTGTCTGCACATAATCATCATGGAAACTTAAATATGAAGTAGGGGGCATAGACTCATTTAAATAACTTAGTGAAACTTTTGACAGTTGATCCGTTTGCAGGATTTCAGCCCAAAAATCATCTGAATGTAGGTTAAAAACTTAACTAAACATTTCCATTTTTAAAATATCGCATTTAGAGGATTGTGCATCCTTGGCATGTGCTGTCTGAGTGCTTTCTACTTATTTTTTATTTGGCTCATGATATTGTGAAGCACTGAATGTTTTATTTTAAATGTTCTGTTCAGTGCCAACTTAATCTTTTGCTTGCCTGTTTATTAATTTTTTTTTTTAAAGATAAAGCACTAGACCATGAGAAGGTTTTTTTCCTTTGATTAGACTTTCAGTGAAGTATTTTTTGTTCCTCAGAGCCAGGAGAAATAATTTCAGTGTTTGTGCCAGTGAGACTGTTGGCTTGTGCTCCTGAATGGTTAAAGTACAGTGTGTGACAATGAGAAAATTAGAAGTGTGCCCAACAAAATTCAGACGGGTACAGGAACCTGCTGGCCGCTGTTTTAGTATGCTGTCAATCACTGGACAACGAAAAGGGGATTGCTGCGGTTTTCCTAATTTCTTGAAGGTTTGTTTTCAGTGCTAAAACAGCTGTAAGCACAGTTCTGATTCATTTCCACCCGTTCTAAGTGCTGAATTTTCATCATTAGGCAAAGGTTTGTAAGAATACATATTTATCTCAAGATTACTGGGTTGATATCCCACAACTATTCATTTGCACTGCTTTTATACTAACCAAGCGCCAGCCTCCTCCTTCCCTTCCTCTTTTATGTTTTTCTATTTTTTACGAGTATCATTTAGCGTCCTTCATACCCTTCACATGGGGCGACGGGTGCAGTTATGAGGTGCTCCTCTATGGCCTGTAAACCAAACATCTGTGGCGAGTGTTATGAGAGCGATTCATCTGGAAAAAAAGCCGGACAAGCTATGGTTGGAGGACAAATGGTCCGTAGAGACGCTCCACCTGTCATCCACATGGCTGTCTGATATATCCATTGTGGCATTAAAGAAGCTTGAGCCCTGTATTTGCTTTGGAGTGCTCCTCTGAGGCTTTGCCCTGAGTGGCTTTACCTCTTGTTTGTTGTAGACACCAGCTACACCGTGGACGACATCGTTGGAGCCCTGCTGAAGCAGTTAAAGGCCTCCAAAGACACCAGCATCTCCGTGAAGAAGCCAGAGGACGAGAATATTCGCTTCACCAATTATGGTAATGCAGTGTGGACTTAACAGGAGTGTGTGGGGATTAATAAAAATGAAAGGGGGTTTTAAGTTATTCATGAGGTGATTTATCAAAGGTTTTATGGGTCTTGAATGGGAAATCTCAGGACCGCAGGCTCAACATACTTTAACGTCTCTTTTTCTTTTCCCGTTCTCCATTGTTTTCCACGACTCTGTTGACAGGAATGTCCACCATCCCCATCTTCACCACCACCACCATGACAACCACGGAGTCAGCCACCACCGCGGCCCTCTCCACCACCACCACCACCAGGCCTCCGCCAACCTCCCCTTACATCACCCGCCGCCCACCAGGCACCACCCGCAGGCCCTCCAGCAGTAGACGCACCACCACCACCTTGGCGCCGGTCACCACGCCACGCCCCGCCACCGCTGCCGCCGCCACCACCACCACCACGACCGTGCTGCCTCCAGCCACTACCATCGCTCACGTCAGAGGCAGAACTCACCACAAGCCCCAGAAGCCCTGCGAGTCCCACCCCTGCCTCCACGGGGGCACCTGCGAGGACGAGGACAACGACTTCAGCTGCAAGTGCCCCGCTGGCCGAGGAGGCTCTGTGTGTGAGAAGGGTGAGTCAGCCAGAATCTTTCCATTTCTTCATGCGTTGGGATAGCATTCTATTTGTTCTTATTCTTAAATCAAAAGTTTCAAAGTCTGGGCCCCCAGACTTACAAACAGAGGCTATGGTCCTTGATGCAGCGGTCATGGGTTTGAATCCAGCCCATGGCCATTTACTGCGTGTCATTTCCCCGTTCTTCTACCCACCTTTCCTGTCTCCACTGTCCTATATAATACAGGCAAAAAGTTTCAAAGTCTGAGCTTATTTGAAAAACTCATCTAAGAAAATGAGCTGGAACAAACTTTACCTGTAATTTGGCATTGCTCTGATTAGCAATTTCAAAGAGTTTTTTTTTTTCACCAAAGGCTAACATTTACAGAGATTTTGCAGCACCAAGGGGAGTTTTAGACACTCCATTTTGCATTGTGCCAATCATGCCTTTTAAGCTGTTCTATAATCACTGCTAACCACGTCCTCAAGTGCTTTAATGTGTTAATAAAGCAGGAGAGACACACTATTAGAATAAAAAGCTTAAATATATAATTTAATATAATATAATATCATCTAATAGTAAATAAAACTTAGAGGAAAAATGAAATCTATTTATTCTGTCATGCGTTAGTTTTGTGTAATTGTGGTTAGTGCAATGTGATACCGTTAGTGGCAGCAAGGTTTATGACTTTTCATCCTTGCTGTAATATATATATATATGTGCAAATTAAATGCAATTAATTTACATGTATATATGTAAATTAAAGTGGGCACAGATATGGATTAATTGGGCCATATAGCGCATACCACAGAAGCGAGTACGACTCTAATCAGAATCAACTGGAGTCACAATAGAAGACATTTGGGATATTTTACAGAGAAAGGTACAACAGCACAACCCCTCCAGCAAAGAGCAGCTGAAAAAAAACATCTGTAAAGAATGAAAGAACATCTAAAACCTGGTGCCCTCCATATCTTTAAAATAAAGGCATGCATATGAAATACTGAACAAATAAAAGATTTGAATCTCAGTAATATCTTTTGTTGCATTGACTTCCTACTGGGGGTCTGTTTTTAATATAACATATGAAAGCTGTTTTTAATTTAAAATCACAGCAAATATTCTAATGTTCTTCTTACAAATAATGCAATGACTGAGTGATAAGGTGTGAGGTTGTTGGAGCACAGGGGTGTTCTCACTTCTGTTGTGTTCTGTGAAGCTCAGTGAGTTAACGCCAACAGAAGCGCAGGACAGAGTGTCGGGTTTATTTTGGATTTCTTAAAAACTTGACAACAAAGAGTTGAGGTTGAGTCAGATACAACATCCGTCCTTGGTGGCTGCACTTCAGACTCATCTCAAGTGATTCAAACAGGTTCAGCATGTCAGAAATGAGCAACCACTGAGCCGTTCCCCAAAGAATCCAATCAGCACCACAGAGAAAATCATGAATCGAGAAGAACTTCTTGAGCAGCACAAGTCTTTTGTGTCTTCCCTCTTACCCTACTTTGGGATATTCGGGAGTGGAGGAGCAACCTCACGCAGCTGTATCTTATTGACACTAATTGCTTTGATGGGGATTAGCTGGTTAGAATCAGTGTGTGTCTTCGAGTTAGAATGGCTAAATGAAATGAAATGAAATCATGCACACACTCACACACACACAAACTGCATGTGAGCCTCCTTCAGATCAATCAAGTCATTAGAAAAGAGGGAGCTCATCAGCTGCCATTCTCCTCAGGGAGATGGACAGAAAGACAGATGGAAAGAGAGAAGAGGAGCCCGGGAGAGAAAATGGATGATAATAATCATAATTGTAGAGGGAAAAAAAACAAAGGTTCGTGTGTGTGAAAGTGAGAGAGAGAGAGAGAGAGAGGGTACATGAATGTGTATGACTTGAGAGTGGGTGAAAAACTCCAGTCCTCCTCTTTCTCAGCCTTCTCCTTTTGATAAACTCATCAAGCATTCTGAAAAAAAAAAAAAAAACCTCCTAAAATAAACTGATAGAAAGGCTTGTTTTTCCATCAAGAGCCAGTGACACACCACCATCGCTCACACTTAATTATGCACATTAAAAAAGCAAATCACATAGTAATGACGGGATTGGCTTGTCTTCATTCTTCCACAGTGATCAAGTACTTCATCCCATCGTTTGGAGGCCAGTCGTACTTGGCCTTCCAAACCATGAGCGCGTACCACACAGTCCGCATTGCCATGGAGTTCAGAGCCTCTGAGATGACCGGCGTCCTACTCTACAACGGCCAGGACGGCAAGAAGGACTTCATCTCTCTGGCTTTGGTCAACGGCAGGATGGAGCTCAAGTGAGTGTCGGCTGGTTTAAGAAGCACGGCGACCTTGTCAGCTATCGATTCTGCTGCTCTTGTTTGATTGAATTTTATGGATGCTTTTATCCTTCCAATCCGTCCTTCCCAATGATGAAACTTTAATGATCCCTATGAGGAAACGGGGTCTTGCAGCAGCAGCAGCTGACGGAGGATGTAAATAGGAATAAAACAGGAACGCAGCACTGAAGATAATGAGGCAAATAATTACAGCGAGTAAACATGTTGAAAAGAGCCGTGCCAGAAAATAAGCAGATACAGAAGCTTCATGACAGATTTGAAGGGTACGGCTATAAAGGCTTTTTAAAATATGTTCAAATTTGCAAATAAGCTGTTCACATTATCGCATTTACAGGTGGTGGGAGCATATGCACGGAAATGTGTGCAAGTTGTCTAAAATGGGCATTTTGTTATTTTTAATCACATATGTACAAATTTCAGGCTGGATTAAGAAACATGCTGTTTGTATTTACAGATGAGATCTTTGCCAAAAATGGCAAATAGATGCTTTGAACTGTACATACACTGTGCAGTGAAGATAAAATTATATCATATGTTGATTTAACATCCCTAGAATTCATCCAGCGCTCCGACACTACAACCTTGAAAATATAATTTATGTACTTATTTTCTTCAGACTCAAATCCTGTAATTCCCCTTTTTCTGCCATAAACCAGTAGTCAGTCTCTCAGTTTTAATAGGTTCAGAATGCAGCAGCTCTGCTTTGTATTTTCTTTGTAGCCAAAATCACCGATATTCCCTACATTGGTTTCCTGTTTGTTATAGAAGTAATCTTTAGATTTTATTGATCACTTTCACAGTATTTCTGGGTCTGCCTCTAGCCACATAGCAGAAATATTGGCCCCATGTTCAATGCAATTCAATTTTCTTTATATAGTCCCAATTGCAATTCAGGTTGTCTCAAGACACTTTACAGAAACCAAATGGCCCCAGAGTAAGTCCTAAGGTGGCAGTGGCAAGAAAAAGCTACCTTGTAATGAGAAGAAACCTCATGTGGGAAGACTGATGGTACCAAGAAAACACATAACACACAATTGGCATAAATGCATGATATGAGAAACATAGAACATGAACACAGAGTGACAGTGATATACAGAACAAGCCAACATTGAAACGGATTCATAAATTTACTGTTATGGTGTAAGGCTCTGGCATTAAATATGCTACATATATAGCTGGTGGTAAAATGCAAACAGTCTGTAGACGAGCATATCAAGTATAGTGAGGGTGATGCAGAGTAGATTGGTGGAAATGAGCAGCTGGAAGCAGTGGGCTGGAGGAAAGACAACAGCAGCATCCCACAGTGGACATGATGGAGACTTAAACTAGTTGGTGGGACAGCAACCACAGATCAGAAACATCCAGCTCTGAGACCAGGGACAGTCAGAGAAAGGACACAGGGGGAAAAAAGATGCAATAATGGTATATATAGTGAATGCATAGGTAATGAGAGAACAAATAAGAGCCAGCTTACGGCCTTCGCTCCTCAGGTGTGACCTCTCGTGCTGTTTCAAGGTGGATTCTTAAATTGAAAGGGGCCCTCAGCTTTAGAACATCCAGCCTGAGGGGACAAGGCTCGCAGAATCAGTGACTTCTTTTAAATCACTTCTTCAAACCCATTTATATAGACTTGTTTTTTGTGATGCCTTCTTTTGGTGCTTTGTTATGGTTTATTCCAATTAGTCTCTTAGCTGTATCCATTTATATTGACATTTTGCATGTTTGTGTCTGTTGTCGTCTTATTTTAGCCGTGTCTTAGTTTTGCCGTGCTGTTGCTGTACGGCCTTCTGGCTATCCTGCTGCTGCTCTCTCTGTTGAAGCCTTTTGTAAACTCTGTTTAGGTGCTGCATTAATTCATATTATTATCATTAGAACAGATGTATAGAACTAGAATGTCTCAGTGCTGTCATACAACGAGCGAGTTGGACCCGAGCAGAGAACCACGTCTCCAAGACCAGAGGAGATGTAAAGGATTTATTGGAGGGGATGAATAATGGTGGGTGGGAAAAGCCAGGGAGCAGAAGCAGGGGGGTTCCAGGCAGGAGTGAGGCTCCAGGCAGGAGTGGGGGTCCAGGCAGGAGTGGGGGTCCAGGCAGGAGTGGGGTATCCAGGCAGGAGCGGGGGGTCCAGGCAGGAGTGGAGGATCCAGGCAGGAGTGGGGAATCCAGGCAGGAGTGGGGAATCCAGGCAGGAGTGAGGGATCCAGGCAGGAGTGAGGGATCCAGGCAGGAGTGGGGGGTCCAGGCAGGCGTAACTGGTGAAGGTTTGTTGGGGAAGCCGGAGGGGAAGGAGGATGGCGTGGGATCCCGGACAGCTGATCTGAGGGAGGCAGGAGAAAGCAAGGTCAGAAGTTGGCAGAAACTTAACAAAACCGATCATGAAGGGGGCTAGAGAGCAAACCGAACTGCGTGGTTCTTGTTTAACGCTCTGGCAGGGAGTGGAAGGCTGAGCCGGTCTTTATTGCAGGGGTGAGTCGTTAGTGAATGATCGTCAGCTGTCCGGGAGCCGTGCAGGTAGTTGATTGCCTGAGTGGAGTCAGCTGAGGAGCTAGACTCCACTCAGGCACCGAGCTGTAGGGGAAAGACAGGGCAGAAGAGCGGATGGGAGACAAACAGACAGAGACAGACAGGACAGAGGAGCGGATTGTGACAGTACCCCCCCCTCAACGGGCGCCTCCCGGCGCCCCATGGACCCAACCAAACCCACCGGGGCAAACAAGGAGCAGACAGAGACACGCATACAAACAGGGACCAGACCGAGCGGAAGGAACCAAAAAAGGACAGGAAGAGCAGAAAAACGACAGGAGGGATGGGAGGGAGGGAAAGACGGGGGGACGGGAGGGACAGGAAGGAGAGAAACGAGAGAGGGACTGAAGGAAACTCAAGGCTGGGACTGGACCTGGCACAACTGGACTGGGAGAGGAAATGAACATGGACAGGACTAAAGACTAGACTGAGGACAGGACTGAACTGAACTGAGGGCAGGACTGGCCTGGACTGAGTTGAGCGAAGGAAAGGACTGGACTGGACTGAGCTGAGCGAAGGAAAGGACTGGACTGGACTGAGCTGAGCGAAGGAAAGGACTGGACTGGACTGAGCTGAGCGAAGGAAAGGACTGGACTGGACTGAGCTGAGCGAAGGAAAGGACTGGGCTGGACTGAGCTGAGCGAAGGAAAGGACTGGACTGGACTGAGCTGGACAGAGACTGAGCTGATCGAAGCTGAGGACTGGACCGGACTGAACTGAGAACAGGGCAGGACAGGGACTGGACCGGACTGAACTGAGAACAGGGCAGGACGGGGACTAGACCGGACTGAACTGAGAACAGGGCAGGCCGGGGATGGACAGGGCGGAGGGTCCGCTCCGGAGGACGGACCGTAGGCTGGACAGGCCGGGGATGGACAGGGCGGAGGGTCCTCTCCGGAGGACGGACCGTAGGCTGGACAGGCCGGGGATGGACAGGGCGGAGGGTCCTCTCCGGAGGACGGACCGTGGGTCGGACTGGCTGAGGATGAGTGGGCCGATGAGTCCGTTCCGGTCGGCGGAGGGTCCGTTCCGGCGGGCGGACCGTGGGCCGGACTGGCTGGGGATGAGTAGGCCTGAGGGTCCGTTCCGATGGGCGGAGGGTCCGTTCCGGCGGACGGACCGTGGGTCGGACTGACTGGGGATGAGTAGGCCTGAGGGTCCGTTCCGATGGGCGGAGGATCCGTTCCGGCGGACGGACCGTGGGTCGGACTGGCTGGGGATGAGTAGGCCTGAGGGTCCGTTCCGATGGGCGGAGGATCCGTTCCGGCGGACGGACCGTGGGCCGGACTGGCTGGGGATGAGTAGGCCTGAGGGTCCGTTCCGATGGGCGGAGGATCCGTTCCGGCGGACGGACCGTGGGCCGGACTGGCCGGGGATGGGCAGGACGGAGAGTCCGTTCCGGTGGACGGCCTGGGGGTCGGACTGGACGTGGACGGGCAGGGCAGAGAGTCCGTTCCGGTGGACGGCCTGGTCGAGGCTGGGCAAGCCGGTGGGTCCGTCTTGGGGAACGGCCCGAAAGCGGGACGGTTTGAGAAAGGTCAGGGCGGAGGGCATGCTTCAGAGGGGGCCTGGAGGCGGGGCCGGCCAAAGCCGGACTCGCCGGAGGGTCCTCCTCCGAGGACGGCCCGGGGTCCGGACAGACAGGCGGGGCCGCTCCGGCGGGCGGCCCGGGGGCCGGACAGGGCAGAGGGACCGCTCCGGCGGGCGGCCCGGGGGCCGGACAGGGCAGAGGGACCGCTCCGGCGGGCGGCCCGGGGGCCGGACAGGGCAGAGGGACCGCTCCGGCGGGCGGCCCGGGGGCCGGACAGGGCAGAGGGACCGCTCCGGCGGGCGGCCCGGGGGCCGGACAGGGCAGAGGGACCGCTCCGGCGGGCGGCCCGGGGGCCGGACAGGGCAGAGGGACCGCTCCGGCGGGCGGCCCGGGGGCCGGACAGGGCAGAGGGACCGCTCCGGCGGGCGGCCGGGGGCCGGACAAACAACTGGGTTGGAGGTGGGTCCTCCGGGGGCGGAGCAGGATGGGAAGCGCAAGGCCTCTTCATGGACTTGGGGAAGGCTCCAGGGAGCGGAGGCGGGGCGTCGACGGCCTCCTCGGGGAGCGGAGGCGGGGCAGGATCCAGGGCCCCTCCGGGGGCGGCGCAGGATCCAGGGGCCCCTCCGGGGGCGGCGCAGGATCCAGGGGCCCCTCCGGGGGCGGCGCAGAAGGGAAGGCACGGAGCCTCCTAAGGGGCTCAGGAATGGCCTTATGCCCGTCTAAGGCCGCTGAGGTCGCGGGGACCGGAGGCGGGGCGTCGTCGACCTCCGCGGGACCGGAGGCGGGGCGTCGTCGACCTCCGCGGGGACCGGAGGCGGGGCGTCGTCGACCTCCGCGGGGACCGGAGGCGGGGCGTCGTCGACCTCCGCGGGGACCGGAGGCGGGGCGTCGTCGACCTCCGCGGGGACCGGAGGCGGGGCGTCGTCGACCTCCGCGGGGACCGGAGGCGGGGCGTCGTCGACCTCCGCGGGGACCGGAGGCGGGGCGTCGTCGACCTCCGCGGGGACCGGAGGCGGGGCGTCGTCGACCTCCGCGGGGACCGGAGGCGGGGCGTCGTCGACCTCCGCGGGGACCGGAGGCGGGGCGTCGTCGACCTCCGCGGGGACCGGAGGCGGGGCGTCGTCGACCTCCGCGGGGACCGGAGGCGGGGCGTCGTCGACCCCCGCGGGAACAGGAGGCGGGGCGTCGTCGACCCCCGCGGAACAGGAGGGCGGGGCGTCGTCGACCCCCGCGGAAACAGGAGGCGGGGCGTCGTCGACCCCCGCGGAAACAGGAGGCGGGGCGTCGTCGACCCCCGCGGAAACAGGAGGCGGGGCGTCGTCGACCCCCGCGGAAACAGGAGGCGGGGCGTCGTCGACCCCCGCGGAAACAGGAGGCGGGGCGTCGTCGACCCCCGCGGAAACAGGAGGCGGGGCGTCGTCGACCCCCGCGGAAACAGGAGGCGGGGCGTCGTCGACCTCCGCGGAAACAGGAGGCGGGGCGTCGTCGACCTCCGCGGAAACAGGAGGCGGGGCGTCGTCGACCTCCGCGGAAACAGGAGGCGGGGCGTCGTCGACCTCCGCGGAAACAGGAGGCGGGGCGTCGTCGACCTCCGCGGAAACAGGAGGCGGGGCGTCGTCGACCTCCGCGGAAACAGGAGGCGGGGCGTCGTCGACCTCCGCGGAAACAGGAGGCGGGGCGTCGTCGACCTCCGCGGAAACAGGAGGCGGGGCGCCACGATGCCTCCTGGCCTCACGTCTTCGACGGCCCGGCCGCTTGGCAGGTGGTTCTATGGACGGCAGGGAGACAGGGCCCGGTTGGCTGCTTGGGGAGCCAGTAGGCGGCTCGCTCAGAGGAGCACTCAGGAAGTCACAGATGTAAGCAGGTAAGTGGTTGGCTAATCCGGGTCGCTGGCCTGCTAGCTTGCGGCCCAGGGTTATGGTTGCGTCTTGGGGATCCTCCCTCCACTTCTCCCACAACTCGTATAACGTGTTGAAATAAACGCTGTGCTCATCGCAGGAGGAGAAGATGTCCCAAGGCGTGTCTAGGGGTTGGGTCTGATTGAGAGGAACGGAGGTCCGGTTCTGGAGAGCAGAGGTCGGGGTCGGGGTCCGGTTCTGGGGAGCCGAGGTCAGGAGGATGGACGACATGTGGACAACGGGTGGGGGGTCAGAGAGGGGCGGTGATGGGGCAAGATCGCGGGAGCCACGGCACCTCCTGGTATGGTGTCCTAGGCAGCCAGGTCGTTCAATGACCGGCTCCACGATTGGCGGGGACTGGGTGTCTCCTCTCCGGGGAACATGCTGCTTCCTAGATGGTGGTTTGAGAGCTAGTCGGGTTCCCCAGAAGGGAGAGGAGGTGTCGTCGGTTAGGGTCTGGGTGTTGGCTGGGCCTGGGGCTGGTGGGGGGGAAGATGGCGCGGGTTGGGCTGCAGATGAGGAAACTTGAGTGAGCAGGGCGATGTTTTGGTTCAATTGTGCCTTAGTGGCGGCAACATCCTGAAAGGCTTGGTTGTATTGAACCAACAGGGCAGGGTCGGGGGCTACCTGGGATACCTGGCCAGTTAAAACAGTGAGTTTACTGAGTATCTTCTGGTACTTGACCGTGAGCTGACGAAAGGTTTGGTGGACTTGCCTGATGTCGGGTGGAGTGAGCCAGTCCGGCTTTGACAGCGAGTTCTCCGGGTCCATGTCTGGCCAGAGCGTTCTGTCATACAACGAGCGAGTTGGACCCGAGCAGAGAACCACGTCTCCAAGACCAGAGGAGATGTAAAGGATTTATTGGAGGGGATGAATAATGGTGGGTGGGAAAAGCCAGGGAGCAGAAGCAGGGGGGTTCCAGGCAGGAGTGAGGCTCCAGGCAGGAGTGGGGGTCCAGGCAGGAGTGGGGTATCCAGGCAGGAGCGGGGGGTCCAGGCAGGAGTGGAGGATCCAGGCAGGAGTGGGGAATCCAGGCAGGAGTGAGGGATCCAGGCAGGAGTGAGGGATCCAGGCAGGAGTGGGGGGTCCAGGCAGGCGTAACTGGTGAAGGTTTGTTGGGGAAGCCGGAGGGGAAGGAGGATGGCGTGGGATCCCGGACAGCTGATCTGAGGGAGGCAGGAGAAAGCAAGGTCAGAAGTTGGCAGAAACTTAACAAAACCGATCATGAAGGGGGCTAGAGAGCAAACCGAACTGCGTGGTTCTTGTTTAACGCTCTGGCAGGGAGTGGAAGGCTGAGCCGGTCTTTATTGCAGGGGTGAGTCGTTAGTGAATGATCGTCAGCTGTCCGGGAGCCGTGCAGGTAGTTGATTGCCTGAGTGGAGTCAGCTGAGGAGCTAGACTCCACTCAGGCACCGAGCTGTAGGGGAAAGACAGGGCAGAAGAGCGGATGGGAGACAAACAGACAGAGACAGACAGGACAGAGGAGCGGATTGTGACAAGTGCACATTGATGAAAATCACCTTATTTTTTTTAGTATATTCAGTTTTAATCTGAATTTGGTGTTTCACATTAAGGTCATGAGTGTTACCATGTGGTGGAGAGTTTCTGTGTTTTTTTTATGTTTTGGGCTAGACTGGTGTGTCCAGTGTGTGTAATTTATGATTGTTTGAGTACCTATTTAAAAGCAATTGAAGGGACTAATGAAGACCAATTTAAAAAAAAAAAAAAAAGATAAATTGGGTGAAACTCCAAAAATGTAGCATCCCACATCTCCCATAATGTAACTCACTAATGTTACTGCCAGACCTTTCCTGCCCACATCTGTTACCTATCAGTTAGTCATGTAGAGGTTGACTTTAAGTTAGGCCAAGTATCACTTGTCATGTTCAGGACATTGATTTTGACATGTAAAGTTGGTGTTGTAGTGTCCATTATAGACATATAGAAAGATACAAATGATATGTTTTCTAATAATTATCAAACAGTTTTAGACTGAGGCTGACAGTATCTTTCAGAAAGGCTATTAAAATGATTCAGGTTTGCTGCCAGAATCCTGCAGAAACTCCAAGTATTCATCTGTTCTCCCAGAGTGGAATTTTAAAAAGACAGTGTCTTCAGAAGAGACGAGAATGGACTAATTAGAGATTCTGCACCACATCTGTTTGTACCTATTATTTCAAACTTCATCTTCTTTTTTGATCTTTTGGGTCTCATATTTCACTCTGACCCTTCAAAGTACTTTCAGTTTCACCCAACCTGGCCAGGTTAGATTTCTCTATTCAGAGTGAAATCAATAGCAAACTAAAGGAGCTCATTAGTCACTTGTGCTTTCAAATACAGCTCTGCCTCAATTCCACAAATACAGCTGTGAGATTACCACCCACAGCCCTGCAAATCCAAGACATGGGGAGAAGAACTAATTATTTGTGGCAGATAATTGCTCTCAGGTTGTGCTAATGCTAGCATATGTGTGGGTGCACATACACTGCAGCTCCTTTCTGTGATGATATGGGCTTTTTCTCAACAAAACCTCATTAGATTAAGGGTTGAATTAAAATGAGGGCGTGAAAGACATTTTTTTAAATGAGTAACTGCTTCATTCCAGTCACATACTGGAGTTTGGAAGCCCAAATGGGAAGTCTTCTTCTTCTTCCTTTCATCCTTCTCTGTCATGTTGACAGTCTGAGCAGATTTCTTCTAGTCAGTTAGAGGCGCTCGATGGATAAGTATTTTTCCGAAAACAATCTCTGCAGGTGGTGCTGTAAACTGGTGTGAAGTGTTAAAACTACAGAGGAACAGAATGATTTTTAGATAAAGCGGACTGATGCTTCGTCTAACATGTTGTATATCAACTGTTCCCAGGTTTAACACAGGTTCAGGCACAGGTACACTTGGTCAGCAAAGTTCAGGTGAGTCAGGGCCGCTGCATCAGCTGGTGGTGACTCGCAATCGCAGAAACGCCATGCTCAGCGTGGACAACGAACCACACATCGAGGGCGAGAGTCCCCGCGGCACAGACGGCCTCAACCTCGACAACCCACCTGTTCATTGGAGGAGTGCCTGAGGACATGGAGCAAGAGTAAGACCTTCTTCCTACACGTACAGTTACCACCATTATGATAATAGTCACTGCAGGAAATAAATTAGACAGAAAATGTTCTGCATGGAGCTTGCATGTTCTCTCTGTGACTCTGTTTTCCCCAAGTCAGCTGGGATAGACTCCAGCCCCCCTGCAACATTAATGAGGATTAAACGGTGATACACAATGGATATATAGAGAACTTGGAGAGGAAAAAATATTGAGCCTATTGATCCTGTTTTTGTATTGTGGCAAAGCACAGGTTCATTTACAAATGTACACCATTTCTATTTTTGGGAATTCTGTAATAAGTTTATCATCAATGCTATACAGTATTTAGCATTTTACTGTCAGTTCAGACTTATTAACCCTGTGAGTGTTTCTGGACATTTCTTTGCTTCTGTTACATTTTTACTCACCATAGGCTCATTATTTAAAAAAAAAGTGATTCATCATATTATAAATATTTTACTACTTACAATTTTCTTTCTTTCTTTCATTCTTTTTCTTTCTTTCTTTCTTTCTTTCTTTCTTTCTTTAGTGTAAGGGAAAGGACAGGGGTGGCCACAGGTCTGGTGGGCTGTATCCGCTTGCTGGATGTCAACAACCGGGTGCTGAACCTGCAGGAGACTGGTGGCGACAGTCTGTACGGCAGTGGAGTGGGTGAATGCGGTAACAACCCCTGCCAGCCAAATCCCTGCAAGAACGGTGCTGCGTGCCAGGTCAAGGAGGCTGAGATGTTCCACTGCAAGTGTAGCAAAGGATTCTGGGGTAAGATGCTGACAAAAGAAAGTTTCATGACTGCACTGGTGCAGTTCAGCAGTTTTTCAGATAGTCATACTGGGATTTCTGGACAGTTGTGGGGCATTGAGAAGGTAATTCCTGTCTAAATACAGGGAAATAAGTAGAAAAATACTTCTTATTCATGGTGAATTTTCCAAACTTGTGTACGTGTATATTTCTGTATTGCCTTCTCTTTGGGGATTCACCATGTCATGTCTTACTCACAAATCCTAAGGTAAGCTTGACAGCCTATATTTGACAGTGTAACTCGTGCCCCCAGCAGGAGCGCTGCGAGTCATTTTGTAAACACCATCAAATCTGTGTGTCCAACACAGAAATGAGGATTAAATGTTGACGCAGTTACAGAGAACATGAAAACTTCCAACAAATTCTCAGTGATTGGCCTTTGGCCTATCTCGCCTTCCATATCCCTTTCTCCTCTTTTTCTCCCTCCAGCAGATGGCAACTAACAAGCAACTCAGAGAGAATATAGTTAAGAGCCAGACACCATCAGGGCCGTAGCCAAGCGTTGCCCCAAGCCGGTTATACTGCAGCCCACTGCAGAAAGTTTCACATAAGAACCAGATTAATTGTCAGAGTTAACTTTTATGCTTGAATAGTAAAGGATTTTATTCTCATACATTTTCTTTGAATTTAAAATGTGTTCAATAAAGCACCATATTACATTGTTGTTGCCTTTCATATGCTGCTTTTATATTTGTTATTATCGAGGAGTTTTGAGTATAGATAAACCCACTACTCAGGAGAGGCACTGCTTTGATAAAAGTTGTGTTGGCAACATGGTGGTAAAATGAATTTTGATAATGAGAACTGGACGCTTGCCTGCAGACTCACATTCAAGTTAATTTGTCATGATGTCAATTTGAAAGTGGCTAAGATTGCCTGTCTCGGAGGGAGGGACAGATCACAGAGAGGGAGAAGAAAGAGTAAATGGGTGGGGAGAGTTGTGGTTGGAGGGAGGACATGTCAGGACAGCCGGATAAATGAGAGAGGTGAAAGAGTTATTACAGTTAAAAGATGTGAGAGGAGGAAGGAGATATGAAAAAGAGCTGTGGTCGGAAAGAAGTGAGAGCGGTGGATGAAAGACAGCTTCCAAAAGTGAAAAATGAAGGAAAACGGGGGAGCTCTGTGAGCTCAGCAGGGATGGGGGTCATTAAAGCGCTCTACTCTCCACAGCTCTGACTGCTAACGTAATGACGGGTGAATTCAGATGGGCTGTGGCAGAGGGCAAAACCATCATCCAATAGACACTGGTGAGCCTTTTCCACCGTCGCATTGGCCACAAAACACGGCCGCATGGCAGGGAGGCTCTCCACTGTTTAATCTGGATGTGTAATATTTCCAAATCCTATTAGAAAATGACCTCTATTACTGAGGAAATCCTCATGCTCAACTTCTCTCCCTTTTTTGGCTCTCTCATCTCACATGGAATGTACGAGACAGTGGTAGAAATGTTGCACGCATCATTGGTGGATTCTAATGGAGGACATCTATGTGTGTACGTCCAGGTTCCAACATGTGCTGACGTCCACGACCCATGTGAGCCTAACAGGTGCCATCCATCTTCCCAGTGCCAGGCACTGCCCGAGGGAGGCTACAAATGCGAGTGTCCCATGAGACGTGAAGGGAGGCATTGTGAGAAAGGTAATCTGAACTAAGCATTGTGTATCTTGGTGTATCATCATGCTTCATGCTTCAGCTACTGTCCAGAGCAGTTTGGAGTCAGTTGAGTAGACCCTCCTCAATTTTTGCCCATTTCTCTCCTTTGCTTTCCGCTCTGTAACATATCCATCTATCTTGAATTGAAAAGGGAGATCAAACAGCAGAAGGGGGAGGGTGAGCCTGCAGGGTGCGAGGGGTTTGTGTGTTACAGAACTGAGTTAGATGATTGGCCCCGTCGGGCCATTCACGACACAGACTTGGCTACGCTTGTTAGCGGGTAAGCAGGAGCCAAGCTGCAGCCTTCCTCACTCCCCTCCCTGCCTATCCACCCACAGTGTTGTCTTCAAACATGTTTGCTGGTACTTAGTTTCACATCACAAAACCAGTCCGCTGCTGGGGAAAAAGACCCGAGAACACGGTTCAGCTGCTTCTGAAGTTCATCATTAGACTTTTCCGGTGTCACATTCTGAAGTCTACTCATGTTATTCCCTCCCTGCCTTTGTAGTTGTTGTCATGTACGGTCTGCAGAAGTTGACTTCTGCAACTGCAAATTAAAGAAAATATACGGTCTTGCACATTTCTAAAGAGAAAGAGAAACATGCACCCTTGTACCCCTGGGAACTTAGAAAAACCAGATGGGAATAGCCCCCTTCCAAGCCCTGAGTTCCAGTTAGCAGGTGATTAAAATGAAATTGAGGTGAACCAAAATCAAATGCCATGTGAGCAAGAGCGTCTCCCATCTCAAAGGCTATTTTTTCACAGGAATCAATGAGATGACTAATCGCATCAGTCCCTCCCTGCCCACTGTGATTAATGGAGCGTCAGTCAGCCAGAGTGTCAGCCCCAGACAGGAGCTCACAGATAAGGTGGCAGCCAGGGCGGACGTCCCTCTGAGGGCTGCACTGAGAACAGTTAAGAAAGACAGGTAGCTTAGAGCCTCACTCATCAGGAGCCTGAAGGGGAATTAGTAGTGATATGAAGTGTTTGCATCTGAGTGTCTGTGCACGTTTTGCTGAGCCGTGGTTTCCAATTTCATATCTGCCAGAGTTTGTGAGTCCAGCTCACTGATGTAATATTCACAGTCAAGGACCTTTCTCAAGGGTGTTCCAGTAGTATTGAGTGGCCTACTTTCCTCACTGCCTTAACCCTGTGATAGTGTAAATCATTACAATTTAGCAATGAAAGCAGGATCGCTTGGACTCAAGCACTCCATGAAAAACCAACTGCAGGGGGGAGTATGAATTTCAAACAGTGTCTCACATTCTCTGACTTAACTATGTGAAGTCAGTGACCACTACAGTGTGGTGTGTGAATCAGAAACAGTGTGAGTTGAACTCTGCTGAAGTGCTGATTGGTTGTAGCTGGACGGGGAGCTTTGATCGCCGCCGCAAACTTTATTAAAAAAGGCAGAATTGATTTTCAGCTGCTTTAGTATTGCTTTTCCTACATTTCTAGGGTTTGAAAAGTTTTATTGCAAGTAGTAATTAGGTAATATTAATTAAATCTAAATATAATTGGCCCCAGTGTTTACACTGACCTTCCTGATAGATGAAAAAGCACTCTAAGTATTGCTTTCATTTGTTTATTTCTCTAATAGTTGAGCAAAGGATGATTGTAGAAGCTTTAACTGGACTCACTTTTTAAGTCGTCAAGTTCAGTCCCTCCATCTTGTGGTCAGATGGTTTTCTCCTGGTCACTCTGCTCCTTCTAATGCTTTGACCTTCTACTGACTTATTGATCACTGTGCTTTCAGTGGCGAGCCATGGGTGAAAAAGAGCTGTTTTGTAAGGAACTACACTCTGAGCAGCTCTGGTACTCTAGTTTAGTGCACAATTCCTTGTTATGTGTGCAGGACTATTTTTCCCTCTCCTGCATGGTGCGTGCCATCATCATTAGCAGTCTTGTGCGCAATAACTAATTAGCTTTCTCATCTCCGTCTGTTCTGACTCGACTCAGCTAATCCCAGCCAATTACAAATAAAGGCTTTCTCGTCGGCTACATAGGATAGGTATGTGTGTTAGTTTTGTGCGTGTGTACGTGTGCGTAAGCGTCTCATATAACACATGCCTCTGAATGATGGTAGTTTTGCAAACAACACCATAAACACATACCCCCGGGTGACACTTGAATGATTTTTAATGTCAAGCCACTTGTTAGAAGGATGGCACAGTGCCTGTCCTAATCACTCCAGACAGCCAGAAACAGGACACCCAGACATAGGCCCGTCGCAAAGAGATGAATTTGTAAAAAGACCTGCCAAAATACAATAGCTGCATTATTTCATAGGTCCCGGCTGTTGGTGTTAAACTCCACATGTCTCCAAAGGTTTTTTGTTAATACAGTGGCGGGCTGTGTAATCAGTCTGACGTAAGGGTTTCTGGATCTTTTTGTTTGAATTTCTGTCAAGAGAAAGTCTTAATCCAAAGGCTATAAAAACACAAATTCATCTTTTTCCATAATGCTGACAGGTCCCTTGAAGATGTACCGACTATCCTGAATTTCAATTCTGTCAGCAACAAGAACAGGACCTGAGGTTGAATATAGTCTCTTTGTTTTTCCAGTGGCTGAGAGGAGAGGGGCTTACATGCCACTATTCAATGGAGACTCCTACCTGGAGCTGAAGGGTCTCCATCTCTACGGGCACGATCTGCTGTAAGTCCATGTCTCAGTGTGAAATCCACACAGTGAAGCTCTGTATGTATTACTGAACACTGGGAATCTTGTCAGTTTCATAGCTTGAGCTTGTTTTGTGCCTAAGGCAAGAACTGTCTTCCATAAGCCTGAACTGAATTGACAATGAGAGTTACACAAATAATGTTATCCAGACCTAAGCATGTAGAATATATGGTACCTCTGAGTACGTATAGCCATGTTTCATTAATTCTTGCATACGTTTATTGGTTGTGCTTGTTCTGCGTCTTTAGTCAAAAGGTCAGCATGACAGTGGTTCTCATGGCCAATGACTCCAATGGTGTGATCTTCTATAACGGTCAAAAATCGGATGGAAAAGGAGACTTCATCTCTCTGTCTCTCAATGACGGAATCCTGGTGTTCCGCTACGACTTGGGAAAGGGGCGCAGCTACCATCAGGTTCGTCTGAATCACCAGATGTGGTCTTATAAGGTCGCTGCTGATCGTGCTTGTGATGCAGCTCTAACCTCCCCTTCCTCTACCTGTGTGCTACTGTTTTCAGAATCCCCTTTACTTCAGAAAAAACAACAGTAACAACCTCCTGCTACATTGAAAGTTTAAAGTTTTGCAGAATATATGCATCATGCAGTCAGGCAGCTCTGCTAGTTTGTATTTGAGTAAATTAGCCATTTTATGAACTGTTCTTTGCCTCCCTGCATGCAAATGTTGCACCCAAAAACAATTCCCCTGTCACTGTGATTATGATTGGTTACAGAAGGCCAAGCAGCTCAGTGTTTTTCCCCATATAGCAGAATGATAATGAGGTACAGTCAGATCATTCTGTGCTGCCAAATGGTCTGACTATGGGAGACTACCAGCATTTGGTATTTTATATTCTCACATTTCATAAGAAGACATGAAAACAACATTCAAGGTGCTATATTCCGATAAAGGATCATGCATTATACATTTAACACAGCAAGGTTTTGCATTCCTCTGATATGTGGCAACAATCGAGTCAGTTTCTCCTACCATGTGACAGTCTGTGTGTTGTTCGTGTGATTCAGGAGCAAGGAGGCAATCCAGCTGAACGTGTGGAATACCATCAACCTGGAGCGCTCCAACCGCAAAGGAGAGATCATGGTGAACAAGAAGGACCCGGTCCGAGGAGAGGCACCAGTAAGAAACAGCAAGCTAACATACTCCTGCTCATGGTTATCTTCCTTTCAGCATGCAGGGCTGATGGGCCCATGCTACGCTTCTCCTTGCTTCTGCCCACATATACTCATCTGTGTGCTCGCATCCCATCAACCCCACTTCGGGCTGCTATTTGGCCTTATGAAGATAATCCAATCCCATACTAATTCAGACACAGTTGGATCAGCAGTTTCCACCTCTGTGCTGAGGTTTCCACACAGCTTCGTACCCTGTGGTTTTGCTGGCTCGTTTTGACTCTGTCAAGGTGGGAGGGAAAGCTTCAGATGCAGAGGGCCGGTTTGACAAGCTGTCCTAATTTGTAATTCCACTCTTTTTTCTTTTTTTTTTTTGCAAAACTCTCAGCCTTGACGCACAGAAACGAAAACAACCTTTACTGCCGGTATACAGTTAATTTTATGAATTCAGCCTTTGAGGAGGAGTCTGGGGAGGTGGAGGCAGATGAGAGAGACAGCAGCAGCGAGTAGAGCGTAATGAAACTCTTAAGCCCAGCGCCTAGACCAATAAGCAGGTACATGCTTCTAAATGAAGGTGATCTAACAGTTTGATAAGGCTGTAAGTCATCCAATTATATTAAACAGTGTAATTTGTGATTATGAACATGAACTCTGTCGACTCCATCATCTTACTTTAAGACGCAACCCTTTTTTTTCTCCCCTCATTGCTCAGTCCTACCCCTGCTGCCTCCATCGTCCGTATGGTAATTGTGTTTTAGTCCAGCAACAGAGGCAGAAAATCTTATTAAAGAAATAGAGGAGGGGGGAAATGTGAAGATGGATGTGGGGCTGGAAGGATGCAAGGGATGAGCTGAGACTAGTTATGGAGCTCAATGCAGAGAGCCTATCCAGTGTGGCTATCAGCTAATCCTCTCCTACTTCAGCGTTAAGAACCAGGAGGCAGTTACAGGATGGTTTGCACAGAGCAACCCATACCTTGTCAAAGATGGTCACACACAGGAACATATATGGATACGTATAGAAAGCTGAGACTGGTCATCTTATCAAATACTGCTCAGGCTGAGCTTAATGAGATACAAACTTCAAAGGCACATATATAGGAACAGGAGAAATAAAACATCTACTTTACCTCTTATTGTGAATGGCAGTAGTCTGTAAATGAGGTTGGGTTAAGTGGCACTATTCACAGTCTCTCATCCATGAAGTTTGTTTCTTTTCATCTTTTCTTAATGGCACCATCTGCTTCATGCATGGCCTTCTTAGACTCGCTGTCTTATTTGCATTCACTTTTGCAAGCAAACACTTGCACTGTTTTGTGGTTGTAGTATGAGTACAGTATGAGGTGCATTCTTTACATGTCTTATATTCTTATTTAATGTACCTAATGTGTCACTTCTCTGTGCTGCACAGCAGCTGTTTTTAATGCTCTTAAGTACAGTGTGCATGAGTGAGTACATGAGCTTATATGTGACAGTGTGTGGATGGTGAGCTTTTGCACTTGTCTAGCTCTGCATGCCTCTTTGTGCACAGACACTTACTAGTCTTCCCCTAATAACTCTCTTCCTCCCTATTTTCTTTCCTTCTCAATGATGTGCTGTCTGGAAATAAGAAATCACGCAAGGTAATGAGACAAGTCCCAGTCACACCTTTGCCTGTGTTTCATTTGAGCCGTTCACTACGTCCTCTCACTCCCATCTCTCCATGCAACAACCGCACAGAAAAAAAAAGCTACTTCTGCAGAGCTGCGAGCAGCTTTAAAGGGGCCAGTTCTGTAGAAAAACTTTGCCATTTCATAAGCTCATGCACGCACACACAGCACAGAAGAAGAGATGCTCCTAAAGAACACGGTTTGGCTTTCACCTCGGTCCATCTGCTGTGGGGGTGGAAGGGGTGG
The DNA here is from genome assembly GCF_021347895.1 of Acanthochromis polyacanthus. Taxonomy (NCBI): domain Eukaryota; kingdom Metazoa; phylum Chordata; class Actinopteri; family Pomacentridae; genus Acanthochromis; species Acanthochromis polyacanthus. The sequence continues at coordinate 18,156,531 of NC_067118.1, forward strand.
CAGGGTGGGAGGGAAGAAGGAAAAGAGGCAGTCATCTTAGTGACGACCATTGTTTTTAGCAACAAAGAAGCGTCTTCATTAGTCCAGCGTAGGCGGAGATATTACGCCAATGCCGCGTGCCTGTCGGAAAGTGAGAGCGAAGACACGGGAGGCGAGGAGGATATATACCGTAGGAGACGGTGAGGTGCTAAGCCAAGCCAGGCTGTTCTTTTGTCATCTGCTCTCACTTCTTTTGCACACAGGAACAATCCTCCATAACATCACAAAGTTTCTCCCTCTTTCACCCACTCAGTCATTCATGACAACATAAACAAGACTCGCTGAACATCACAGAGCAAGAGTCACTCCATAGTCCTCTTTGGCTCGGGGCAGATTGTTGCCTGTTTGAGATGAAACACAACCTGATCTACCATTTCATCGCATGAAATTTCACTTTAGAGTCATACAAAAGTAACTTTACATATACAGATAGCAAGTACCACCTTTAGAAAGCATCTTCAACAAGATGACAGACCAGAGGAGCAGATTCAGTATTCATCTGTAAGTTGACCTGCAGAGTAGGTGAGTGTTGAGGAGCAGTAATGTCGTACAGTTGGTGACAACTTTCGGCAAAGCCTAGAGGCGCCAATCCACAGCTGGGTCTAGCAGCTTTGGCCAAGGTCCCTGCCCTGTCTCTGTTGGAAGCAGCTCAAGGTGCAGTGACACAGCCCCAGGCTCCAGCCAAGCACCGCTGCCTCCTGCACTCCAAATCTCTTCCTAAATAAAAGCCGAATCGACGCCAGCTTGCCTGCCCAAAGCCTGTTTATTTGGCTTCTTCCATCATTTTTCCAGCAATTAACTCCACTTTACCCCTCTGGCAATTACTGCCCTACATAAAATAAAGATCATTAATTCTTTCCTTCTGAAGTGGGCTGGCTCTTCCATGCAAAAGAAGGAAGCGGCACCTTGCTAATGCAAAGCAATTGTCCCAAAGGTTTGGTGGAAAGAATCGGATTTCATAGCCATCTGCTGCGCAAATGAATTACAATTAATGTGCCTCCACAATCAAATGTTTGAAAGGTCGGTGCTTATAATCAGCCATTCATTAGAGATGTCTGTACAGAACCATCCATATCTCAAGTCCAGCCTGCTCCTTATTTCCCTTTGTAGTCTCTTTTTATGTCATACAGATAGAGGATAATTGACCACTCTCTCTGAGAGACACAGAAATCAATTATATTGTAATGTAACAAGTGTGTTGGCCTAAGGCAAAGAAGTGCAGTTAAAACCTCTGCTGGGTACAATATGGATAAATCCTTTCTGCTTTTTTTTTAATGGGACAATCTATATGACTGGGGCATGGCTGTGGTCTGCAACTTATACGTGTGATTCAAGTTAGATCTGGCTCCCTGGACATAAACACATAACTGCATTCACTATAGTAAAACCATAAACCATTATGTCCTCAGAGGAATACTCCAGAGACAGATTGAAGATGGGGTCTGGAAAAGATTTAAAGATATATGTGTGGGTTTTTTCACAGCTCTGGCTCACCAGCTGAACTCTGTTTGTGTCTTGTCTCACCAGAACATGCACGTAGATCTTAACCTCAAAGAGTCTCTTTTTGTCGGCGGAGTTTCTGATTACAGTCGACTACCAAGAGTTGCTGCGCTCACAGAGGGCTTCAAGGGAACAATCCAAAAGGTAAATGTTGACAAGTCTTTAATTCTTAAAGGAATATTGAGTCATTAGATGTGTGTCTGGAGTCTAGATGTTATTTTAACAACTTTGGGCCCTCGTGTCCTGAGACATACAGCGGCAAAGTCAAGTGATAAGTTGTTAGCTGTCCAGCTGTCATATTACAGACCCTCATATTAGTCATTTTCCATTATAAGCTCACACTGTGACAGGCAGTGACTCTGCTCATTTGGATTAGCATGCACTAATAATAGAATGCGCATTTTGAAGTCCCTCCGTTTTGCTATTCTCAGATCTTTCCCTGACAGCGTTCCAGTTTTCTCTCCACTTTCCAGTAAAAAGCTCATCTCTGAGTGCCAAAAATATCTCAGTAGAACAAAGGCAGGATGTTACTGTTTGCAAAAACTTGTCATTAGTTCTCCGCTACAAACTTTCCCTTGACACTTTCGAGCAAATCAAAAGCTAAATGTGGCGTTTGTCTTCCTTGGCCTTAGGGAATAGTTAATAATGAAGAAGACGGCATGTATTCTCAGTTTGATGTACTGTTTTAACATACGTGTTGTATCAACACCTACTTTCTCAGGTTCTTTATTGTGTGATTAAAGTGTGGAATTTGTCTTTAGACGAACACGTTAAACTGAGTCTATGGCATCAGTGCATGCTCTTTCTTGTTCTAAGGACGTGTCAATAATTAGGGTTTAATGATTGTTAAGCTGAAAACACAAATCCCTTTAACTGGATGCTTTTCTTTAAATAACAGACAAGAATGGTAACAAGTAATAATCTTCAAGAGTTTTGCTAAGAGAGAAAATTTTAATTAGATGATTGAACAACAATAATTAAACGGAGGTAACAGACATGAAGCCAAGAAAAGGATTATATTGTAAAAGTAGCCCCCAAAGAAAGGTCACTTAGAGTGTTGCATAAATGCAGGTCTATGAAAAGTGTTTATGAGATTATATTGTTTTACTGCCGGATTTTGCAGGCGAGTTGTGATGAACTAGTCTGTACTTTAAAACAAGGCTTCTAATTGAGCTTCAAGGAACTTTGTTTTTGCGAGGACAAAGATTTGGTCTGTGATGTTATCCTTGCTAGAGGACAAAACATTAGCAAAAGCTATGTTTCATAAAATGCCTGTGTATGTGCACAGCAGAAAAGCTGAGGTTTAGAGTCTGAAGCCGTAAACCCTCTGACCTCTGAGCAGTTTTAGGATGTTCCTCACTCCTGTCACATTTTTATTCTCTGTGGTTAATTTTTCACTGCAATATAAAGTCCTGCACCTCTATGGAAACAGCAAAACCACGAAGAAGGAGAGAGAATTTAAACATGCATTATAAAGCAGGTATAATGCCATAAACCATCAAAAAAAACAACCTAAAGTTGAATTTCTTATTTATTTTACTTTTTTATTAGTTTAAATGGAGTCAACTTGTGAAACATTTTTCCAGGCGTTAACACAACAAAAAATGGTGTCTCCATATGTTACAGATTGTTCTAGATTTAAGTGATTTTCTTCTGAGATTTTGGATTTCAGTGGGTTACCAAGAAATACTTCAGGATGTTTTTTTTTCCAAACTTTGCTTATTTATTAACAAGCATTTCACTTTACAGAGAAATGATAGTTTTTAGGGGCTTTAAAGGGATCCTCCAGTCATTTAGTATTGTACTGCAAGACTCTAAAGAGACAAATTAAAACAAGGGGGGTAAAAATCATAAAAGCAGAGGCTGAGATATCCCCACTTTTTTCCTCAGTATGAGTCAAAAAGTCTTATTCTCTGATACATTTCACATATTAAAACCAATAGCATTCTTGTAAGATCATAGCTGTTTTGTTTTTGTTTCATGTCAGTGCCTCACTTTTTGCCTCTTTTTGTTATGTAAGTCAGAGATAACGCCTGATGACATAAATTTTCAACTAACTTTTAGCACAAAACCATTGAAGTGCTCCTTTTTTAACTTTGTGTTTCCTGCCTCCAGATCATTCTGATGGGTACACCCATCCTCAGGGAGGAGAACGCCTTGCGCTCCAGCAACGTAGCCATGTTCCAGGACCACCCCTGTTCCCAGGAGCCCTGCCACAATGGCGGCCGATGCAACCCCCAGCTGGACACCTATGAGTGTGTCTGCCTCAGCGGTTTCTCAGGGGTACACTGTCAGAATAGTGAGTAATCCAGCTTTTGTCAGTGTCTATCCTTACAGACATATTCGATTTGTCTTTATCATAATGTGAGTCAATGAACCACAGAAAATCTCTGTGCTTAAGCGCATTTCCTACCCCAATTTTAAGCATCAGTATGATTGGCCTTTGTGTCAGCCTGTGGCTAACAATACTCAGTAGGTTGAGATCACCTTATCATGGCAGTGTGCAGTCGCAATGAATCATTGTAACTGTACAAATTGTTCTATTTCCTCATCCAAGACTATCAGGTTTTGCTCTAAGAGGACACGTAGCATTCTGGCTGCTTTAAAGCATGCTATGAGTGGGACTGAAATCTGCGATGCTTCATGTAACACAGCTTTTTCTTGGCTTGCCTGAATATCAGGGAAAATACGAGCCACATTTTTCACTGCTTGTAAGACCTTCATTTCCATTGTGTTCTGTCTGTACAAAAGATAATAATGCCAATATTAGACATGCGATGCCTCTTTTATGCTAGTGCCATTATATACTGATTTCAAACTAATGCAACAGAGTTATGAAAATGATGAAATGTGTCAATGGAATATTCATTAAAGCATTGAACATCCCTTTCATTGTCTTCATGCTACTCTGCCAGACATATACCCACTCTGACCCGATCTGTCTTACACACTCTGTCACTGCTTTCGCCATTAACCGTGTGCGTGTGGTCGGCCGAGCCTTTCACGTTAATTAGAAACTACTCCCCCCCACCACATTTGCTCACAATCCAGTGCTTTAAGCTCTGATAACCCAACCCTCATTCCTATCGATTCGTGTGATCTCATCTTCTCACCCTTCCCCGTCCTTCACAGCCATCTACGAGAAGTCTGCAGGAGAGACCGAGGCCGTCGCCTTTGACGGACGGACGTTCATTGAGTACCACAACGCTGTTACAAAGAGGTAAGGAAGAGGACAAGAGGAACATCTTCATCTATTCAGCTACATCTTCCATCTCCATTGTAACAGCTATTAGCCAAATAACCCCTCTGTCTATCCATATCGTCCCTTGGTAAGCTGTGATGACAGTGTTGATGATATCATCAGTGCCTGGCCTTCAGGGGTGAACTAGACGCTTGGCTAATAGCTCATCCCCCCCGTCTATGGCGGTTCTGCTTCGTTTTTGACAGGATTTCATTAATTAGCGAGACGGTTAACAATCACAGTGTTGCCCTGAGCACACTCAGTTCACTTTGTGGTCTACAGCTTAGTTCACACAGGCGCTGGACAACAAGCACACACACAAGATTGAACTTCTCAGCGTGAAAATGTCTATTTTTCATCAAATTGGCATCCAAAGATGTGTCGCCTGCAATTTTTAACACCCTGTAAACGAAAAAAAAGAAGGAAAAAAAAAGCTGATGACGTGAGCAAGTAAGAAATCCTCTCCCTTTCGGCAGCTGATGAGACATTTTTACTCTTCCATCCATCTACAAGGCTGGCAAGAGTGTGCCTCCAGGTTGGCATAAACAAAAATGTTTATGTGATGAACCTGAAAAGACGTCAAGCATACGGCTCTATATCTTCATCCTCACAGCTCTTCACACAAACACTCGGAGGTGTGAAAACCGGGCCACAGCCTGCAGATCACCACACTCCCATGGAGACGCACAACTCACACTCACTCAGAAACAACTGGCTAGAGAATTCTGTCTGATGTGTGTTTGTCTTTGTGTGCATCTCTGCTGTTTGTGCATGGTGTCAGTGTTCCACTTGCTTTTCCTTTCTCCTGTCCTTCAATTTGATCTCCCTTGTCGTTGTCCACGCGTGTCTTTGTCTCACATGAATGTCCTCACTGTCTTTCCTTTTCACTCAAGCCAACTGACCAATGAGATCCCAGAGTAAGTAGACTTTAAGACTGGGTGTTTGTCAGGTTTCAACTCAAGCCCAACTAACAGCACCAAAAAAATCCATGTTTGATAGTTAACCCGAATAAAAAGATTAAAGTACATTCAGTTTCTGCACAAAAATCATCTTTATCATTCAAGTCAGATTCCATATTCAAGCTACATATCATATTTTAATTTAACAGAATTCTTTATTTTAAAATACATTCCGCAGTGTCAATAGATACTTTCTTTTTTCCAGCGCAAAGGGAAGCATGAATGTGTGCATGATAAGCATTGTGCTCAGCCCTCAGAGAAAAATTGCTGTACTAAGAATGTGCAATATTTTATGCATGGTTGTAGCTCATTCACAAACAAAATGAACTGCCATGCACTTTATGCTGAATGGCATTAAGCGTCGAATGCAGGAAATGAATGAGACCCCTCGAAAACTGCAAGAGGATATACTAAATACCCCTTAACCTAGTTTCTGGTGCCTGTGGGATTTCTGCTTGGGAAGACCCTCGGTCATGACTTAGTTATTAAGGGTTTTTCTTCCTCCTCATTAGCTCGGTAAGTAACCTCTTTTTAAAAAGTCCCACAAAGCGGCCAAGCAGAATTCAGCTCAAATTAAGCCGACTGGATTCAGCCCAGAGTTCCAATCCATGCCAGGGCTTCTGTCATTTCATTTTTGCCAGATCTCTAACTGTAATTGTGAATAATTACAGAGTCAGCTGTACAGAAAGGCTGTGACATGTTAATCACAGATTTGTCTCCCTTTGTAGATTAGACCTCCAATTGAGATCTCTCTGCAGTGTGTAGCCATGGGCATCAATCTCACTTAGCAGGAGGGGACAGTGGTCCTTGGAGCCAGACTGTCAAAAGTTTAATGGATGTCACATTCACTAAGAGCCTCAATGAGCATGAATCTAAGCAAACCAGACCCTCGGTGCAGTACGCTGAAGGCGCGCCAATCAATTCAGCTTGAATTGATTTTGTAAAAGAAATGAATAAATGTCTTCAGAGGTCATTAAGTGCCTGTATGGCCAAAAGGTCAAACTCTCACTTTGAGTCCCAACCTGTTACTATTTACAGCACCCTTTGATCACTCCTCCTTCACCTCTTTGCCCGTATCTGAAAGCTCAGGTCGATTGGCTCAAGCCCCATTATTTCAGTGACAAATCATATCTGGCCATGACTTTCAACTGATACGGAGCTTGACCCCATTTTTTGACAATTGCCCAATTTTTCTCATTCACTGCTTTCATCTCTAGACAGAGGGTAATTGCCGCAGCACTGTAGCGTGCAGCACTATAAATATCAAGGAGTTGTTCAATAATTGTACGCTGACTAAAAGCAGTGAGCACACTGACCATGAATGTACTTAATCTTGAAGCTGACTTTTTAAAAAAATGCTTGATCCAAGGCATTTTGCCGCATTAGTCCTCCATCTCGTTCTGAGCGGTTCCCCTGAGAACCTCCTTTTATGGTTGTGGTGTTATCAAGGCTAAGCTGCACACTTCCTATGATCACACAACAGTTGTTATCGACTCTTGACAACGTCGATATTGTAGTAAGCAGATAAGTGAGTGCTTTTTGCAGCTTCAAGTCTAAGCTAGTTTGTGAGTTACCCAATGGGCTCACAACATCCTTCCTCCCTTCCCTTTTTCCTTGTGGCCCCTTGCGCTCACACTGCATGCCGTTGACTTTCTCCCCTGCTCCCTTAAGTCCCGAGTCTCTGGAGAACCCATCTGACCAGAGGTGAGTCTCTCGACGCTTTCGAAACTTTGGTGCCGTGTGCTTTCGTAGTGCCTCCTCATTCCTCTCTTCCTCTCCAGACAACCTCTCCTCGACCTCGCACAGGGCTAAATCCTCCTCCGCTGAGACATGATTGTTGCCATTAGTGCGATAGAGTTACCAATAGGAATCACAAAGAGCCTCTGCATGTGCTTCAATTAATTCTGAAGTTCAGAGCTCTGATAACAGCAGCACAAAACCAAGCAGAGCTGCAGCCTAGTTGCAATCGCTGTTCTGCCTCATGGCTTGTTATTATTCTAACCACTACTGCCACCTAGAGTTGAAACCGAGGTCCACATGCTGAGCGGCCTTCTGATGATTTGAATGTAAGAAACAGATAAAACCCCTTTATTTTCAAAAAGAAACACCATCACACTGGAAATCTGTGAAGTCAGTGGTGTATATGAGATTTAGAACACTGTGCACCGGCGTTGTTTTATTCATGATATATTCAGCACTTTTAATAACCTTGACCTTATCACTGACAAGCCGCTCCAATGGAGATTTATTGGGCCCTGTAAGCTCTTTGAGGGTTTGCCAGGAGAGGGTTCACTGAGCTGTATTTCTGTTAAGTTTTTTTTTCTCCCCTGGGAGAAAAAAAAAATCTGATGCTCCGAGATCATTTTTTTTTAATGTTCCTGTTTACCTCAGCGGTTTCAGTTAATCAATGGGGTCAAAGTTTCTAACCTGAGCATGTTTTTCAAAAAGGAAATCAAATTTGATTCTGGATTGTTCTCTGCTTTTGCTGAGGTGAAACAACATTATTGTTGGCCTGAGCTGTCAAAGCTGTCTTGCCTCCACAGTTAAATATCATGTTATTGCTTTTTTTATGCTTGCTTATTATTTAGTAGAAAATTGTCATAGAAAATGAAAAAAAAAAATTCCTGCAGATTAAGAAGTGCTGCTCTCTGTTTCTCGTTATCCCTTCCCATATCCTGTCCTGTTTGTACTCCCATGTGCTTCCCTGTTTACTCTTTTGTCTTGTCGTCTGCCTTGTCTAATCTCTGTCTCCAGCTCTGTGTTGCTGTTGTGTTTTTATTTCATCCATGTGTCACTGAGTCTTTGTTGTACGTGTCCTCACCTTGTGCTTGTGTTTAAATACCCTTTGAAGAAGGTGTAAGTACTTCCATTTGGCAGATGTGCAGACAGTTTTACAGAAAGTGATGAATGAAAATTGATGGTACGATTGTCTGGATGCCCGCTGTGTCTCTGCAGGACTCACGAAGCACTTTTGTAAGTGTGTTTGTATGCAGGAATAGATGAGATGCTGTTCTTGTGTGCTCACACATACAATAGAGGCACGTCGCTGCTGTGTGTTCCTTTCTCAATCAGTGGTGACAGTGGCGCACAGTCTTACGCCACTGTCACTCTTTTAAGGATGGGGGATTGTCTCCTAGTCTCTGCATCCAAATCACCCCTGCAGCTGTAGCAGTCAAGAGACGGGAGATCAAACAGCTGCCTAAACAGCACACACACAGAAACACACAGAGAAACACAGGAAGCACTGAGCAGCAGTGCAGTTCAGGCTCAGTAGGATGTAGAAAAGCTAATAGCAAAACAGCCCCATGCTTCTCCTAAACTCAGTCTGCATCCTGATTTTCCTTAAAAACCATTCTGTTAGTATGAGGCCACAGAGCCTGAGCTACACAGCTTTCTGCCTGAATGTGTAAGCAAACTGAACCATATGTCATCCTTGAATCATGGGTAATGTACCTTTGAGACAGCAGCCGAGGTCCCTCGCTTCCTATATGGAACTACAAATAACACAACCCTCACTGAGCTACATTAGCTGCCATGAAGATTAGGACTCTTTTTGATGCAGCAGACCAAAAACTAACTAATGTGTTTTCGGCTCTCCTAGTGAGAAGGCTCTGCTGGTGAACAAATTTGAGCTGAGCATCCGGACTGAGGCGACCCAGGGCCTGGTGCTGTGGAGCGGGAAGGGCGTAGAGCGCTCAGACTACATCGCACTGGCTATCGTGGATGGACACGTCCAAATGACGTACGACTTGGGCTCCAAGGCCGTGGTGCTGCGCTCCTCGGTGCGCGTCGACACTAACCGCTGGATACGCATCAAGGCCAGCAGGTAAAAAAGGAGACGACAGGTAGCTGGGGATCAGCACAAAAAGCTTTTACAGTTAGACCAGGATTAGGCTTAATCCATATTGTATTTGTGTTGCTAAAAACTGGGCGATCTCCTGCAGGAATCCTCTGCCACGCAGTGATCCCTAGCACAGAGATGATTTTGATTAGTTTCAGATTAAGGTTATTTTCATGCCTGAGTATGACGCAATACGCATCGAATTGCTTCGGCACGGTAATGAATGATCAAAAAGGAGGAGCATGCTGCAACATCCCAACATGTTTTTGCGTTTTATCAGATAATGGGAAATACGTGAAGGAAGCAAGAAGTAAATGTATACAGTATAAACTATTGCACAGATATTATCATACCCCGGTCAGACTACACGGTATGAAACTTGTATCAGACAACCTGTGCTGGAAATGTAAAGTTGAGGTGGGAACATTCTTACATTGTATGTGGGAATGCGCTCTAATATCACCTTTTTGGACAAAGGTCATTGAAGTTTTAAGTCACTGGGCTGGTTCACAGATGCCCTTGATCCCAGAGCTGTGCTTACTTGGTGAAAGATGTCAAATGCCTAATGTTTCAAAGAATGTTTTCAGTATTGTCATGACTGGACTGGTGACAGCATCCAGAATAATTTTGAGACATTGGAAAACCACTGTGCGTCCGGAAGTGAAAGACTGGATTAAAACCATGGCAGAGACAGCCTCTTATGAATCTATGCTTTACAAATTAAAAGCCACCATGGAGGACGAAGACACTAAATGGGACTCATTTTGGAGTTTTCTCAAACAAAATCTGATTTATACTGATGTATAAAATAATACTTTTTTGGTTTGTTTGTTTTTGTTTTTAAATAATAGCTGTCTGGATTTGCTCCTGTTTTGGTTGCAGGAAACAATGTAACTTCTTTGTACTTGCATTTGCAATATGTGTGACTCTAAAGGGAAAGGGGTGGGGGTGCGCCAACCAAATTTTGTTTTTTTTTTGTTTGTTTGTTTGTTCTGTTTTGTTTTGTGTTTTTCCCTGTTTTGTAAATTTTAGAAAAAGTTTTTTGAAAATCAATAAAAACTTAAATCACAAAAAAAAAGGAGGAGCATGCTGCAACATCCCAACATGTTTTTGCGCTTTATAGAAAATGTAGGTTGGAAATAAATACAAATTGAGTGTCTATATTAACACAAAAGCTACACACACACAGTATACTGACTGGATACACTGTTGTCTGAAGACTGTGTATTTGGACATGCAAGAAGTGCATTTGAATGACTTTTAAATGCACATTTTAAAAAGAAAAAATAACGAGAATATTTTTTTAAAGGAATACAGTTACACTATTATTTTTCTACTGGCTTTAATTTTTTTGTGATTATTTCAAATTGATGTAGAAATATGCAACAGTATCAGCAGGGATCCATTTTCATGTCATGATCATGTCAGCTGATCCATTGTTAGTGTTTATTCTTCTGCTCTGAATCAAAATTGGAAATAATTGAATTACCACAAAACAATTTGTCTGACAGTAAACAGTTTTTGAGATCCTGACACAGTCAAGTCCTTTAAACATTCTATACAAACTAATAGCATGTGTATATATAACTATGCATAAATAACAAATAGTCCATGCATTAGGAGCAAAAGCACAGGTTTTACTTTAGTGCATGGATAATGGATGGATAATTATTCTGAAGGTAGAAAAGCACTAAACATAAAATACGTTTTTTCCACACAGTGATGTTACAGTAATGAATTCTTCCGTTAGAAACAAATTAACTGCCTGATGTTTGAAAATGACCAATTTAAAACCTTCCACATGATCTCTGTTTTATCGCTGCTGAACATTTGCTTTCAGCATTGCTGTGAATGGAAGTATCTGGGATAATTAGATTGGTTTCATCATGTAAGGCAAGAATAATCGATCCTCGAAAAGCAGCTACATCCATTTCAAACAGGGATTTGTCCAGATCTCATCCCAGGCTTACAGGGACACCACATGTTGCTGGAAGATGAAATAATTTGGATGTTGATGATGGTGTAAATCGCAGCATGTGGCATACAGCTATTATAGTTACACAGCTATCTGTGTTTGTGACTTGCGTTTAATGACACTCTCTCTCTGCTGGAAGCCCACTTTAGTGGGTTCAGATTCGCCCTGTCTTCACAACTCTTAAGTGTGTGTTAATGCACAGCGCGGAGCCACCTAAAATGAATGGTGCTCTAACAGCATCTGTTAGCTGAAAGACAGGCACATTTAGAACACTGCTTGGCAGAGGCAGTTATGTGAATGCTTAGTGTACTGGCAGTGGAGCAATAGAGTCTTGATGCCTCAGATTAAACCAAACTGCAATTTACAGCTATTCAGCGTGACACACATGCATCAGACTAACTTCCAACGGCATCTCTCTCTTTATTGCTCTCCTCCACAGAGCACTTCGAGACGGCTCTCTACAGGTTGGCAATGAGGCAGCAGTAACAGGGTCATCGCCTTTGGCAGCAACACAGCTGGACACAGACGGAGCGCTTTGGCTGGGTAGGTACCCACACATGCAAAAAAGAAAACTATCATTCAGACTTCAAAATGCATCTACAGATGCCATACAGCAAGCAAGGGGAACACTTGTAAATCTGTAGTGCTTTTTCACCCTACCACTGGTAGAAGGCTGCCAAAAATGAGCAATGAACTCATTGGCATTGCAGAGGATAAGCAAAGTCTGTGGCAGGGAAAAAAGATTGCCACTCGAGCAAAAAAAAATGTCCAAGCCTATTCAGGTATTGAGCTGAGAAATGAAAGGCTATCTGACTAACTCAAAAGTTGTCTGCTCTCCTGAATTGAAAATGACCAAAGTCGGCCCGTTATCTGCCTCCAGTTCAATTTGGACTGAACTTGGCTCCGAGAAATCATTTTTGAAAGAACACACACGGCACGGCCGGATTGAACATTCTGTGGAAATAACATTGAAGACAGGCGGCAAAATAAAGTCAGACTGTTCTTCAAAATGCACAGTGTGCTGCCGAGAAGAGGCAGGTTTGAGAGGAGAAGCAGTGAGTGACATTTAAGAGGCTCGCAGCGTGTAGAGGTGCGCTCGTGCACTCAGGTACACTTACACAAACACACATGAGGAGGCAGTGCAGTGGAACAGGTGCTGAGCGAGCCCTGCAGCAAGAATATATAATCCTCACGCAGCCCTCCCATCGAGAGCCCTTCTCCTTTTTAAATCCCCTTTTCACTGTTCATCATTAATTCATCTGTAACTCGCATGAAATTAGCCCTGTCGACTCCCGATTCAGAGGCGCACAATCCGATTAACGGGAGCAGGGACAGGGGATGTAAAGAGCTTGACGGGAATATGAACTCTCAGTCCGACAACACAGGGAAGAGAAGAAGAGCTGGTCAATGTCGAGGGAAAATGAGTTACACTAACATCAAGTGAAGAACGCAAGAGAAAGTGGGAGGATTCTGACAGTGTAGATAACAGGTAGGGAGAAGGCAAGAGAGCACTGGGATGTCAGCCAGGTAAAACATCAAAAACTAGGGTCAGCCTCCCGCTACAAAGTGATGAATTCTGAATAAGGATGTTTCATGCTGATTTGGTGAGAAAGACACTAATGACTACTTTGGGTTTGCTGGCTCAAAAGAATAGCTGAACACACCATTAAAAGCAGCTAGCCACACACCCAGCAATTAGCTCATGGCGGCTCCACAGAAGGATTTCAGTTTTTTGGATTTGAAATAGAAGAAAAGCTAAGAAAATTAATTATTTAAGTGAAGGTAAAAGAAAATGGAAAGCTTTTAAGTAGAAATTCATGACAGTTTCATACTGTTGTGACTGGTAGTTAAGAGCATGTTGGTCAGCTTTCATTGAATTTACAGATGCTTTAAAGTTTGACAATAAGACAAATGATTTTGTTACATGAACCTCTGATTCCAACACCCACTGATGAAAGGCAAAAACACCAAAATTACAGCTGAAAAAAAATGTTTCTAATAGTCCTTATAGTCTGTGATATAGCGTTCACCAAATCAAAGTTTAAAATTGAGGATATTTCACAAGAATTAATTTATTTTAAAAATGTTCTACAGTAAAAATTAGGATTCACAACAGCCGCTGTTGATCTTTCTTTGATTATGATTTGCTTTCAGCATAATTTTATCTTAGTATGCAATTCAGTTTTTCCTTTGATTTGAACTTTTTTCAATTTCAATTAGTTTAAGACCGTTCTAGTTATGTTCTTTCATAATGATTTGTTGACTGAGCACATCTGTTTGTAAAAAGAAAAACCCTAAATAATTTAACAACTAAGAGTTTAACATGCTTTAGGTATAACTGACCTAGACCTGTTTATACCTGCTGACTCCTAAAGACCTGTTGATGCATGTTGAACTTGGGTTATACTTTGGCCAAGGGGTTAATCTGGCCTGTTCCACTGGGGCTCTGTCCCCTGTTCTAGTTAAGTTTAATATGAGCAGTTAATAGAAGCGTAGGACCTGAAAGAAGTTAACTTTAACAGAGGGCTGACAGCGTTCTGAATACACTCTCTGATGGACAGGTGATATCTGGTGAGTTTACTGCACGGCAGTGAGCGCTTAGGCCCAAATATGGAAACAAATTAAAAATAATGAGGATGTTAGGCAATCATCATTTTACACTCTGTCACCACCTTTCATTCATAACACATCTTTGAGCACTTTATACACCATGTCAAATTAAAAGAACCTTCTCTCCTTTCCGTCTTAGCTTAGTTTTTTTGTTGGTGGTGTGCAGGCTCACTCTCCTTTTGATCATGTGGGATTTGACAAATGAACTGTCATCCTGGGTTGTCCATCAACTGGTGTCATCATGCAAAATATCAAAGGCTGTAATGCAACCTGACAAAACAAGTAACTGCTTTGGTAGTTTGCACCAGAGTATTTCAGGGCCAGCCGTTTGATGGAATTTTCAGGTTTAATTTGTTATGAAACATCACCCAGATGTTTGATGTTTTACCCGCTGAAACCCCAAACCCACCAGCAGGACTGAAAGACACATTTTCCTTATAATATTGCCGAAATTCCACCACTTACAAGAGCCAGAAACTGTAAAAACAAAAAAAAAATTATTGAATTCCCAACTGTCTGACAGTCCTCAATATAGTTGTATATGATATGTAATTTTATCACAGCATTTAACCAAATCAAACAAAAAAAAAAGCATTTCCTCTAACTAGATTCTGCAAAAAAAACAAGGAATTTCAAAATGTTCAGCACATAAATCATCATAAAGCCATTAGTGACTCAGCTGCTAATAGTCACTTAAAAAATCTGGCACTTTTAGCCCTGTAAAACAACATCAATTTTATTTTTTCACATTTTTTCACATATATTTGGGTTTTAGTGTGTTAGGCTGAACTGCAGGTTGTGTTTGCACAGAGCAGATAGAAAAATTATGCAAACAAATTAAAAATGTAAGCAGTAAAATATCTATTCTATGTATTTTTTCCAGTTTTGGTTACCCCTGTGGACACTAACAAAATGTTGTATGTGTTGATTATGGGCTTTTTTCTGTTTGTAAATCAAATATATAAATAAAATCTATTATTTCTTCATGATCTATAGCATTATGACTTTAATGCTCCTGAAACCTTTTTTGAGTGTCACTACTTTTAGCTGTGGGTGGGCTGTTTCCATAGCCTAGCCGCGCTAGACAACCCACGGCAACGAATTTAATTCTCTGCCAGGGTGGGTCTAGTTACCCTCCATAAGGCTCGAGGCTGGATGCTCCTAAAACTGGCCGGACCAATCACCATGAAGTGTAGAGTCAGAAGGCGGGCGTAACGAAGTGATGACAGAGGCGCGACGATTCTGACAGAAACAACTGGCGCACAATAAACAGTTATCTTTCGACTCGGCTTTGGCCACAGCCCTTAAAGATTTGAAGCTAAAATTCAACTTGAAAGGTAAACTAAGGACGGCACTGAAGTGTTTCATTGAGAAGAAAGACGTATTTGGACTTATGCCGACGGGATATGGCAAATCCTTAATATACCAGTTGGCTCCGCTGGTTGGGAAGCTAATGGGACTTAGCCACAATCCGCCGGCACTCTAGGAACTACGTCAGCCTATTCGTTGCGTTGATTGGTTGTATACCTACCCAATTGCTGCAGAGGGATTTGATAGACAACCTTTTAGCCCGCCTTCCTCCCTGTCGAGCGTGCCTAGACCCTTGTGCCTTCAGAACATGGGTCTAGCACAGCCAGGCTACTGTTTCCATAGATGTGTAGTAAAAATTCAGCCCACAGTAAGTAAAAATGCAACAGGAGCTGAAAAGCTGCGCAAACTGCTTGGGGTTCAGAGGGTTACAGTGTCATGCTGTCTATTTTGCACGTCATATAAATTCATGACTCGTGCAGTGTTTCTTTGCTTGCAAAAAGTTTGGTGGGAGAAAAAAGTTGTAATATTTAACATGTAAATAACTTAGATTGGGGCTCTGTGTTTTTGTTATGTGAACTGTTGTAAATGACTTGTGTAGCAGTTTAAAACACAGACATTAGCTGCATTCAGAGAGCTAACAGTTTCGCTCGTGTCACTTTGTATTTGTATCTCAGTTGTCCCCTAATGTGAGGGCATGAGCTGACTCAGTCATTCTAACCCCTGCCTCTGTCCCTTCTCAGGTGGTCTGGAGGAGCTGGCGGTGGCCCGTCGGTTGCCCAAGGCCTACAGCACCGGCTTTGTTGGCTGCATCAAGGACGTGGTGGTAGACGGTGTGGATCTCCACCTGGTGGAGGACGCCTTGAACAGCCCCAAGATTTTACACTGTTCCGCCGCCAAATAGCCTGGCAGAGACAAAATATTGCAAGAAACGAAATAAAGAAACCCTCCATCCGCTCCCTCCATAGCGCCCGTGTCTCCTGCTGTAATTATTTTCTATTTTTGTATACTTTTCATCGCTTTTTATATGGAAAGAAAATTGTTTTAATTTTTGTTTTATATATTTTGCTGTTTTTTTTTTAATCTGCACCTCCATTTACAGAACACAGTTTATTTCCCTTTATGGCCCCTCAAGTTTTTTTTTTTTTAAAAAGAGATTTTTTTATTTTTGTCGATTTTGTTGTTCTAAAACAAACACCAAGTTTTAAAAAATCAACCACGCTATTTTCCCTTGCTCATTACTTGAACACGGTGGACCTCGCTAATGATCTCTGGTTACTGCCTTGTCTTGGTGCCATATCTATCATCCACATTCCCCCAAGCATGGCCGATACATATTGAATATATGGCATACATTCCCTCGTGAGAGCTGGACGCAGTATTTGTTGTAGCCGCTGTGTGCAGTTCGGTGACGCTGCAGCCAGCTATCATCTATAGTCAAGAAACTCTGTATTCAGTCCACTGTATTTTCCTAATGGGACTTTTTAGATATCAGTCAAGCTGCTACAGTGAGAAAGTACACAGTTGAAACTACTCGATCAACCCCATCTCACAGCGCCAAAAAAAAAAAAAAAAACTCTCCTCTCCTCTCTGAGTCCCATCAGAGCCTTTAGTTTTGAAATATGACTCACTAACACTGCAACCCAACATGATGGAGAGAGTGCGCTGCGTTCCACAATAACTCGCATATCATTAGTCATAAGTCAAGACATGAATCATAGACATTGATAAATGTTATAAATATAGAGTATATAAATAATACCTGAGACTGTGAATATGTAAGGTGGGTTCTCTTTGGAGAATTGTGCTTCTCATGTACTATTGTGCGTTCTGTTCTACAATCAGCAGATGAACTAATGATGACCACTATAAATGCATGCACTTCTACAGTGTTGGTTTGTTTCTGGTTTTTGTTTGTTTGTTTTTTTCATTCACATTTAGTTCCACACAAATTCTAATTTGAAAAATGTCACTGTTTTGGGCTTTTTTGCATTGATTAATTCTTCTGCATTTTTCTCTTGTTTCCACTGATGTTATTTCAGAAAGAGTTCAGAATTATGTTTGTTTATTTCCTGTATACGTCTTTTGTATTTTTTCTTGGGAGCAGTTAGTTTTGCAGGACCTTAAATGGTGCATAAGGGAAGAGTTGTTACCATATCTGACCTTAAGGAGGCGCTGAAAGCAAAGACTGAAGACACAGCAAAGAGGCAAGGAGAGAGCTACTACTCTTGGGAACGTCCCGTCGACAGCAGTCAGTCATCAGCACAAACACTACAAGATTCAAAAAACTCTACCTGAGACTTAATTTCATTTTTGCATTTCACCTTAGAGCATTCCTGGAGGAATCTATTTTTCGGCTGTTGAGTGAGAGAGAGAGAGAGACTGTGATGTTCTTGTGACCTTCTGAAGCCATAACAGCCGCAAAAACTGGGGAAAGATGCATAATCCTAGACTACTTGCAAGTTAACATAGCAACGCATGGGTTTCTATTACTAGTGCGAATTCTGTAACATTCAGTGAACTGTTGCAACGTGGAGTCGTCTTTGCTGAACCACAATAAGCTGCGATGACTGACTTAAAGACACTCATTTTGATATGAGAACCTTGGCAATATTCTAAGACTAAATCATGCCTGTTTGTGGTTGAGTATCAAATGGTCTTGTACGATTTTTTTCTTAAGTTCTTAATTTTGTTTCCCTCCTTAAATCATCAAGCAATCTGTTTTTGTACAGCCCTGCAATTTTTAAGTGTAAATTTAGCAAATGTGTGATCTGTGGAGGTTTATGTTTTTAGTAATATACACTGGAGCCATGTCTGACTTGTCTGTTCACCCACACGATGATATACTTCTGTACATGGGGGAGGGATAGCCCTAAAGCTACTACTATGCTGGGTGTGTTCAGGCTCTGGGCGTCCGCACCAGACCAGGAAACCCTCTTCTGGTGTCTCTTTAAATTCCAGCACTCACTCTGTTAACTTTAGACTGGTCTTATTTTAACACACTGTTCTTTGAATTTGATCCATTCAGGTGGTAACACTTAAAGACGAAGAGAATCCTGTGTATTTGGATGGAGTCATAAACAATAAAGACAATTGCAGTCTATGGTTTGAGTGGAAACTATGAATTGCCTTAAAAACCGGTCACCTTGACTGTAAGCAGGTGACAAAGACATCATCCATGTAACTGTTTCCTTACTTTAGCCAGTGTATTAGCCTCATCCCAATGATGTAAATGAGTAATACATAATAATAATGATAACTATATTAGTAATAATGCTCATATACAAAAAAATACCCCAGAGGGCCTCTGCAAATGTCCCATCTGGCTTTTTACAAAAAATCTTCTATTTACTGTTTTTTGAATCTTTTTTCTGTTCCTTATTTATGTCTACATGTGGATTACCCTCCATGTCTGGCCTCTGTAAACTACTGTCTGACTGCGCAAACCTCGTCAAAAGGCAGTGCACCGAGTAAGAGTGGCATGACCTGAACATTACTAACTTTATGACCTTTGTCTTGTGTTCCTACCACCATGAAATAAAATGTCAACCAAATAATGGAGGCCATTCTTGTCGGTCGTCTAATTTTTTTCTGTCATTTCCATTTTTTGCTATTTTAATTTGCAACACTTTACACAAATCTGGAAGAAAGATCAAATGAGGGATCCCCCTCCGTGTATGACCACCTGTTCTCATGAGACCAAAGTTCCATACTTAGATTGCATGAGGACAACTGAGCCGTCTCCATGGCAACTATCTGCTGATTAAGACTATGGGATGTGGCTGAAAAAGATAGCAAGTGGACCTTGTGTCAAGAGTATTTTGCCAAATATTGATTCCAGGCCAGAACTTGAACTTAATGCCCTCATATCTTTTTCCTCTGCGACAGGTCAATACTAATACGGAATAAGGTACACATGTGCAGCTGTAATAAAAGGGCAATTGGAAGAGAAACACACCTTCCCAGGTTTGTTTTGTGACATTACAGGTATTTCTGGGAACATATTGGTTTTAAAACTGCCATATTATAAGTACAGTTTGGTAAGAAAGCTTCAGCATCCGATGAAATCACAGCATCAGTCTCCTCTTCATTGTTAGTTTTCAAGCATCTGCACACATTGAGGCAACACAAGTCAAGACTTGATTCTGTGTCCTGTCTTAGCGAGAGGTTTCTGCTCACATATCGAATGAAATGTCCAAGACAAGCAGTGCTCTTTCAAATCAAAAGCAATTTTAGCTAGCGCACTCAAACGCACATCTATAAACCGCATATCTGGCTACAGTGATGTTTACTCCTTAGAATTCAAATCACCTACAGCAATCTCTGGTGTCTCTTTGCTAATTGAAACCCTGAAATTCATGAGGGGGGAAAAAAAAGTAGATGCTGCACAGCTTCATACATCATTCAGTACATCCCAAATCTGTCTTGAGCATTTTCATTAAGCCTGAGATTTAATGAGTTTAATGTATTCCTTACTAATGACAGAGAAGGACACTGCATCTTGTGTTGTGTTAATTAAAACTCTATGAAATGGTGTAAATTAAATAGTTTTGCCCAGTGAGGGATCCCGCTGTGGAAAGATCGTTTTCAAGTTAATAAGTGTGAGTAGTTTGATTAAAGGGTTTTCCAGGAATTAAATTAAAGCAAAATATAACGGTCATATTTGGAGCCAAATAATGAGGTAAAGGATCGCTTCCAGGGTGACACCCAGAGGATTTAAGGGGCTTCGAGTTGAAATATGTCTTTTGGAGGACACATGATTCACAGAAGCAAGGAGACACAGAAAGCTAATTCTTATTCATGTATTGAGCAACTGACTGGCTTTGAGAAGAACTGCATAAGCAAGAGCTCCGAGGCAGCAATAACATTTTCAGATGTGTGTTTTTTGAAGCACGTATTGAGGAATGCAGTTTGTTCAAAGGTCAAAGTGGATTCATGAATTATGCAACAATCTCAGGTCTTCTCCGGATAAAATCTCCTCGGTTCTTCCAAACTGAACCAGACATGGGACCATATCGTCATCGGTGATGGAAGAAGCTGTTCTTAGAAAATCACTGGATGACTTTCTTGTGAGTGTTCTCTAAAAGCTTGGACAGTGACTAAATAAAAGACCTCACCCATAAAGTTTCTCTCTCACAGCTATTTGTGTCCACGTGGTAATAAAAGTTCTGTCTCTCTGTCGAGGCTCCAGCTGTCCAGTTGCATCACTCTCAGTATAAGACTTCTTTGTTTGCCTTCTCAGATTTTTTTCAATCTTTGCAAAGGCAGATTTGCAAGTCTCAAGGCAAAAGGGGTCAAAGGCCACCAGCCTATAGAAGCCGCCACCTCAGGGTAGAGGGGACATCCTGGTTTGCATTCCCAGGAGGGAAACTAGGCTTTGTGTTTTGGAGCCTATTTATCCCCCCCATAGACTCAACAGGACATCAGTCTGCAGGGTGATAAAAGCTAGATGTTTCAGTCCAGGAACATTACCGCTAGTATGATTTGACAACTCGTCTTGCTCTTAATTTGAGAAATGTTCTTATTTTTGTTCCACTCCTCTAGGAATCCACTGTTTTCCATTCATTTGTCTAAGGTGTAAAAATTAATCGTGACTCTCTTTAAAACTTTCTTTTGTCATGTGATCCATTCAGTCAGTGCAGTCAAAGGGTCACTATTTGTGTGGTGAAGGGGCATTTTTTTCTGGCAAAAAGGCACCTGGACTACACTAACACACAACAATGACAGAATTGATGTTTCAAACATTGGCTAATTGATTTCCAGACTAAAAAAAACAGATGACTGTCTGAAGCAGTTGGAAAATGTATATAAAAAGTCTTCCATATTTTATAGTCATAGCTGTATTGTAAAAAAAAAAAAAATCCTGACCCATCGCTTGCATCACGATAGAGCAAGTTACATTTTGATTGCCATGGTAACGCCTCCCCAATCAGTTCTATTGAGTCGTATCAAAACTTCCCCTCAAGGCATGAGCATGGAGCTTAAAGTTATTTCATACAAGGGACTGTTTTTAATGGTCACAATTACAATCTTTAAGTTCAGGGCTATTCGTAATTCCTCTCCCAGCACGAAAACATGCATAAACTCTAAAACACTGCTTGATTGACCTTTTTCTCCGACACATAAGGCAGCCAAAGTTAATGTCTCCCACTTGTCTAGTGAAATATGTGCCTGTGGGTGCAGAATTGAAACCGCTTTATGATTATGCTTTAAATTAACAGAAAATATACAAGGATGTCTCACACTGTAAATGGCAAAACCCTATAGGTGTTGTATCAGTCACATTTGGAATTGAACACTAAATGCACATTCAGTGTTACTCCAATACTCAGTTACTGCACACCATCTTCATCAATTTCCAGGATGTATCGATCCAACAGGACTGTCCTCCCTCTGCGCGACAGGGTTATTTTAACTGCTCACCAAATCTAAACAATAAACTCTATGTTCACAACCATCCATCCAGCCTGAAGCTTATTGCATTTGGCAGGAAAAAAAAACATCGAGTACAAATTCCACGGAGAGGAGAAATTCCTACTTCATCATCTCAGGGTTTTGTGTGTAGGCTGCAGCACCACATTGGGTCAAACAGTGGAAAAGCAAATCCATAGATGTGAAGCCTGTGGGCTCACAGACAATTGCATAAGCCCATCCATCCCCGAGTAGATTAACCTCCACTGATAACCACAGGGTGGTGACGTCAATGCTGCTCTGCCTCAATCCTCTCCTGCAACACCAACTGCACCAATCCGTAGGGCTGTCCCACCATGACCGTACAACACCAGAGGTATATAGATCCGCTTTGCAGCAGTACAGGAAAAACACTGCAGGGGTTAATTGCTATTGCATAAGTGGTGGGGGAAAAAAACAAAACAAAATAACAACAAAAAAACATGATGAATCAAGGCCTGCACAGTGGATGGTGGTTAGCCCTGTCGACTCACAGCCAGAAGATCCCCGGTTCGTATCCCAGCCTGGATCTTCTTCTGCATGGAGTTTACATGTTTTCCCTGTGCATATGTGGGTTTTCTCCAGGAACTCCAGCTTCCTGCCACAGCCCAACATGCTGAGGCTAACTGGTAATTCTAAATTGTCTGTAGGTGTGAATGAGTGTGATAGTTTGTCTCCATATGTGATAGAGTGGTGACCTGTCCTGCCTTCACCCTAAGTCTGCTGGGATAGACTCCAGCCCCACCATGACCCTAACGAGGATGTATAGATAATGGATGGATGATGAGTCAATGAGAAAAATAGGTGCATTCGTAGCAAGAATCCTTCTCTACTAGCACTACTTCTATTATAAAGGCCACTGTGACATGAAGCACTTTTAGTTTATTTTCAGAATAAGTAAATTCATAGTGATGCAATTTACAGCACTGACAGCAGAGAACATCATGGTATGTTTAGCTTGCTAAACAAGTTGAGTAGTGACTTTGTGGTTTTTAATTTGGACCCTGTTTTTAATTTCAAAAATGACTCAGTCAATTAGAAGCAATGATCCATTTATGCGGATGTCACAGCATGTGTCAATAAGAACTTTAATAATATTTTTTAGTTAGACTTCATGAGTAGAGAACATGACAATAATCTGATCATGCAAAACAAATGGAAAATGGTCAAATTCACTTTCTTTCTAGGTTCATCTCATGTTCCACATTAATATCACAGTGAGTGCACACTGAATTTTACATATTTAAAGATGGCCCTTGGAAGTATTTGTTTTCAGAAATCTACTAAGTGCAAGAGAAGAGGTTCACATGCTTCTGAGGATAAAAAGCTCACCCACAACACAGCAGCCCAAATAACTAATAATCAAAGTGAAACCTGCTGCCTGTTCCTGACTTAAAAAATCTGACCACAGCATTAACTTAGTGACTTGAGAGGTTACGTTCTATGGGTTCTGTAGGTATGTGGAAGCATCAGTACACTCACTAATGTCACTGCTGCAAATATCCTGCCGTGAGAAGGAAACTGAAAAATCCTTGAAATAAATCAGTCTGCATCTATCAGTCCATCCATTATCTACTCACTTTGTCCTGTGCAGGGTCATGGTTGACCAAAGTTTATCCCAGCCTACAGAACGCTCAGCATGACAGAAATATGATATTGTTTGGGGTAGTAGAAATAAAGTCTGATTCTTAATATGAATTCAATAGCTTCTTCCATTGATTTATGCAGTGGTTTTGCTTGACCTCTGCATTCAAGAATGTTTTATGAATAACTCTGGATCTCAGTTGTTCGGTTTGTTTTTTTTTCTCTGATCCGAGAAAAACTTTTAAAATTGCCCTGATTCTAGTCATCTGCCATCTCAATACGTTTTATAGCCCTAAAAATGATTTGACGTAGCTTATTAAAAACTTTGAGATATTATATTACTGCTCATAAAAGATCTGTTTAAGCTGCAATAATGTTCCGTCATGTTGAGTGTTTATTCTGGAACATTTTGCTGGATATTTGAAGCAGTGACATTTTTGTGAGTATGGGTGCGTTCTATAGCTACCTATAGAACCTGATTTCTCTAATCATTGAAGTGAATAGCAAAGTGAGTCACCATGGGGGGTAAGGAACAACAAACACATTATTTTGTTTCATTGAACGATGCTGTGGTCAGATAAGTTCTCATTAGTACATCATTTTTGTCAGAAAAATGAATAATTATTATAGTTACCAGTTTTTTATTTGGGGTTCTGTGTTGAGGGAGTTTATTTGTGAACTATTCCCTCCACATCCAGCATTTGAATCTCTTCTCCTGGATTGCTGAAAGGGTCAGTTACCAAAGTCCTATTAAATTAAAATAAATCCATGAAAAAATAACTATTTCCACTCACACCTGAATACATAACTGTGTAAATCTCACTGTGATAAGGATGTTGAACATGTGCTGGGCACAGAGAGGAATGACCTCACACAGTGTCTCACATTTTATATTCCCTTTACTCTGAATACACCCTGTGCCAAATTATTAGCCAAGTAGGTTTTTTGGTCAAAACATAGTCTTAGAAATAAGTCTGGGCCTTCCCACTTTTAAATAGTCTTCTCCTACGCTAACTTTGTATTTGTCAGACATCATTTCAAAGAAAATCACCACATACGTCAAAAGTGCATGTGCCAAATTATTAGGTAAGTTTTAGCTTTCATCAAAATAGGACAAAAAAAAGGACTTAACGGCTACAGAAAAGAGCCAAATAGTTCAGTTGCTGTCAGAAAAACTTACTCCCAATAAAATTGCCAAGAAATTGGGAAGAGATACTCGGACCATGAAAAAGTATATCAAAAACAGT
Organism: Acanthochromis polyacanthus; assembly: GCF_021347895.1. NCBI lineage: Eukaryota > Metazoa > Chordata > Actinopteri > Pomacentridae > Acanthochromis > Acanthochromis polyacanthus. Next base: position 18,181,285 of record NC_067118.1, read on the forward strand.
CAAGATGGCAGAAAAAAAGCGAGTTGAAAAGAAAAGAAGAACGCTATCATCAAAGGATCTGAGAAGAATTAAGCGAGAAGCAGCCAGACGACCGCTGGCATCAAGTTCTACCATCTTTATAAGCTGTGACTTACCTGAAGTTCCTGTAAGTACCAGAAGCCGCATCCTAAGAGAGTACGGAACAGTCAAGAAATCACAGCCTCCACTTGAGGTCAGGGGATGACGGTGGCCAAATCATCAATCTGCTGTCCTTGAAACCTTTTTTAGCCAGCCATGATGTGGTAAACTTTGAGGCATGGGATGGTGCGTTGTCCTGCATCAGAATGAGAGCCTTTTTGAAAGAAGCAGGCTTCTTGTTGAACCATTGTTTGAACAGGGTGTTGCTTAGTAGCTCGCAGTATGTCTCAGAGTTGATTTTTACCTCTTCTGGAACTCGAAAGGGACCCACAACTTCATCTTTAATAAGTCCTGCCCAAACCATGACACCACCGCCATCTTGCTGCCGCTGTAAACGTCATGGGGTTTCCTTTCCATTGGCCACCCATCCTCTTGCACATGCACTTTTGACATATGTGGTGATTTTCTTGCTTTAAATGTAATATAATTTGAAATGATGTCTGACAAATACAAAGTTAGCGTAGGAGAAGACTATTTAAAAGTGGGAAGGCCCAGACTTATTTCTAGTTTTGGCCAAAAAACCTACTTGCCTAATAATTTGGCACAGGGTGTATAAAGATTTCTGACTGGGCTTTTTTCACAGTCAGATTATTATCATTTCCTCTGCTGCTGAACTCAAACGAATTTGAAGCCATGTAGAGACTATAATTAAAGTTCTTACTGACACATGCTACTCAGGTAAATATTGTAGACCAGGAGTGTCAAACATATGGCCCTTGGGCCAAAAGTGGCCCACCAGAGGGTCCAATCCGATCCATGGAATGACTTTGGAAAGTGTAAAAATTACAGAGAAGACATTAACTGCAAATTGTAAATGTATAAAATTGAAATCGTTTCCAGATCTTGACAAGTTTTTGATCATAAAGTAAAATACTACATTGTTCAGTTCCAGACACCTGTGACTAAATGTTTTGTGCTTTTGTAGATAGTCTGTGATCTGTAAATTGTAATGTGTAAATGTTAAACTGAGGCACTTGTTTTCCTTAAGGAATTTCAGGTTGTTCATATTTAATTTGTAAAAAAGATTTCAATATGAACACTTTCAGAACTGCACTTTTTTTTGCACTAAAACAAAGTTATTTATAGGTTATTTTGCTGTGATTGTGCTGCTCCAGCCCACTTGAGATCAAATTGGGCTATATGAATTAAAATGAGTTTGACACCCCTGTTGTAGAACAAGAATCTACAAAATAAAATATAATAAATTGCATGTATAACACAATATAACTTACGCCGTGGGGGTGTGGAGAATGAAGGCTGATTCTTAATATGAATTCACCTATTTTTTTCCCACTAGCAAATCATATTAAAGTTATCATCTCAAAAACTGGGGGGCTGGGCTGAGCTTCCTGTGTGTCAAGATCCCAATAACGTTAACATTGACTCTGACAAGAAAATTGCTGTTAAATTAAAAAATAAAAGCCCAAATAGGAAATAAAAAATAGGACAAATAACATGAAAAAATGTCACGACTACACAGTATATAGAGAAACTTTCGGATAACCGGCTATTTAGATACAACGTAGAAATTCACCTGCTGCAGATTCCGTCTCCTGATGGGAGCTTTATTTTGAAGGGGCTGAGCAGAATGAGTCGGTGTGCGCAGCTTCACGGCAGGTTGAACAGCCTCGGTCCGCTCAGAGGCTCGGCAGAGGCAGCAGGAACGTTTGAGGACACTGACAGCTTTCAGAGACTGCTATGACATCTCGCAGGTAAAGTGGACTTTGTTTTGCAGACTGACAGTCGGTTCCGTTTTTACCGCAAACCGTCAGACTACCGGCGGTCGGAGGCGACACGGCCGCTGCGCCTCAACTTTACTTTTCGCCGCGGACCTTCATATTAACACCTCGTATTCCAGCCTCTTCTCAAAGAAGCTGCGTAAATGTTTGTGTTGTAGCTGTGAGTTACTCAGCTGTTTGACTCGAAGTGGGGCGACAACACAAGCAGACTAGAGCCTGCTTAAACTGTGTTACCTGCTGAGACTCTCCTCAACTCTCTCTGCTGTCATTCATTCAACCATTTGCATTTTGGCGTGCAGGGCTTTGTGAAGGTTGTGATTTATTTCTGACAAAGTCCGTGTTTAACCCTTAGATGCTCCAGTGATTGAACCTTAAACTCTTCCACAAAATGACCCGTATGATAATTATAATTTTTTGTAATTTTGGTTAAGAATAATAATTAGTTTTACTGTTTTTTTTAATTATATTTTTGTACACACACGAATGATTTCATGTTTGAAATATGTTTATTTTTCACTTTATAACAGATTTTAAACATTTTGATAATTGAAGAAGAAGAATATTACACATGGCAGCAATAGAAGAATGTCAGCATCCATTTTATTGACAGTTTTCCACTCTTTTTCTCTAACTGTTGCTGATTTCTGTCTGTCCAAGTTTGTGTACTGCATCACCTGTTGTATGCTATTACCAGTGATAAAGAGCTTCGGGTAGTCGTACAAATACTAGAATTTCTTTAAAAGTATTAAAGGCAACTTAGAAATTAAATGGATTGATATCAAAAACATTTATGAGGAACAACTGGAATATAAAATTTAAAAAAACTTTTCATTACAAATATATTGCGAGAAAATGATGTCACCGGGTCATTTTTGACCGACTTATGCATCTATTGGTAAAACTTAAACATAGATATTTAGATTCTTTTATACAGGGCTGACTCTAAGGACTATTTTTCTGTCATTTAATCTGCAGTTTTCTATTTTAACTAATAAAGAATTGATGTACATGATTTATTTATGACCAGAAGGGAAAAAAACATTGCTATATTTAAGACAATACATGTAATATATTAAAGTGCAAAACTGTAGAGTTCAACTGGGCACTCCAACTTGACAAAAAAGCATGTCTATTTAAAAGAAAGAGAGTAAGTGGTGCAAGAAATCCAAGTTTCTATGGAACCTACTAAAAACATGCAGACCAGTTTGTGACACGTCTCAGAAATAAACTCAGCAGCTTCCAGCTAACAGCTGTTTAACATGTAGTCTTCATGGGCGCCTACCGTTGTCTGACAACAGAGGCAGAAAAAAATGTAAAGAAATCAGCTTTAATGGAAAGTTTGCTGGATTAAATGCAGTATATTTTAGCACAGAGAGCAGGAGAGAAGCAACATCTTCAGGGGTTTGTGCGTTGGGCCACTGAAACTCTGCACAGTTTACAAACCACCATTTTGGCCCACAATAGTTTGAAGTATATTCTCTAAGCCTTTGGGTCTTTGGAAGCTTTTACATTTAACTGAAGTGGCCATTGTCTGAAACTGAAGGGCTGCAGCTGACCAAAGAAAAACAGAAAATTAAAAAAAAAAAAAAAAAGCTAAATATACTGATGTTGACGCGTTTTGTCGATTAATTTGTTTTCTAGTAAGTGCTCAAGAGACACGATTTAACAGTTTATTTGATTTCAGTATATATACTTTATATATAAATATATATATAACACTCTCCTATGTATTTTTTATCATGTGTACATCTGTGGGTTATTTGTGATTTGTGGATCTCCCTGATGCATTATCCAGCTCAGGATTTGATGAGTTCAGTGCTACAGGAGGCTGTAATTAACAATCTAGACTCAAATGGATGGTTTTTTTTTTTTATTTTGTGTTATTGTATCATCTAACTTAAGATTTTGCGCTTGATAGAAGTTCAGGTACCTTACATTATATATTACGCAGTACCTCTTGTATGTGTACGTAAAAAAAAAAAAAAAAAAGAGGAAAAAACTATTCAGAGTTGTAAAGGGTTCACGTCATTTTGTGTGTTGCCGAGAAATGGAGCTATTTAAAGTGAAGCGCTTCTTTCAAGCTGACGTTTTAACTAAACTGCACAAGTTTCATGGCAGTTTGTTTCTAATCAAGATGACCTCTGAAATGTTGACTACAGCCACCAGCTTGCCTCAAAGCCATTACGGATGTTGTGGACTCAAGAAAATGCAGCGTTGGCAGTCACAGAGTTTACAGTTGATACAAATAGTCTATATGGGTGGAAAAGTTAGCATGTGCATCGTATCTCATGATGTTTGACAAACGACACTGTGCTCTATATGCAGTTTTGCCCATTAAGGACAAATAAATACTTTTCAAGCTGTCAGAATATAATAACCTGTTTGTGTCCTTTAGAGTAATGAATTCTGGACCAATACATGTATGGTTAAACGCACAACATTTACATAAATGGGTGAATTTGTCCGGGCGTGTGTGTGCACTGAAAATAAAAAGTCATTTAAAAAATGCTGATACAAACAGTTTGGACACTTTCTCATAAGATTTAACTCTGGCATCCACAATAGTTTTTTTTTTTGTTTTTTTTTTGTGCTTCGGATGACAAAGTTTGCAGAGCTTTGTGGTGCTGATTTAAATGGTCAAACAAACTGGTCATGTCGTCTCGTATGGTGGTGACAAATTGCTGACGATGTAATGTTTTTATGGTCAACTTCATCCGTTCAGCAGCTGAAATATTTCCATATTACTGACAAGGGCTGCACGATTAAGGGCAAAATGTTAGTCATGATTATTTTAATCACTGTTGCAATCGCAATTTCACTTTTAATGATTGTCATGGTTTTGGAGACAATATAGTTTTATTGCACTTTGACATTTAAATGAAAGACAGAGAACTGCTTTAACTTCTGTGTTGTGCTCCATTTCAGCTAATGCACACATTTGCAATAAAACTAGACTTAAGATATAATTCTTCTTCTTCTTCTGCTCATCGATAGACGCTACACTTTACAGATTTTCCCGAAAAACGACAAAAGGGTGATGTTTGGCCAAAAATTACTTAGAAAATAGTAGAATAAGGATGCCAGATTTACCATAAGCCAGGAGATTTTACCTGCACAAGCTATTTTCAATTAGATGAGTTTTGTGTAAGCATTTTAAACATCAGTATCGCAGTTGATCATATTCCTTTTATTGTGAGAAGCTAAAGTTATGCAGCCCTGAAACTAATGGGTTTTTTTTCGCAACCGAATCGTCCTTATCAGCGTTTCTTTCCTACGCCTCCCTCATATTGCTGCTCACAAGTGGAGCCTTTGTAGATTAGTTATGGAAAATGAGAACCACGACAGTTTTCTTTTTGTATCAAACAGAAAAAAGTTGTAGTGTGATGTGTTTGAGTTAGCTTGCCTTACTACATATCGCATTCCCTGCAACACCATGTATTCTGCAGCTCTAATAACGCACAACATTTCCGTAATCATTGTCCATTGCCACTCTTCGCTCCTTTCCGTTGTACCTTGAAGCAAAGATGCAGCTACATGCTGTACACAGTTTATACTGGTGGTGTGTACTAAGCTATCAAGTACAACCTAAATACTTGTAAGCTTGCATCCGTAACTGTTTATTCATCAGACTGTTTGGAAGACTCTTTCCAGTTTGCGTGTCCGTCATATTTATTTGAATCAAAATGCACAAATGAAAAGCCTGACCAAAACAAACTGTGCATGCATGCATAACTTAAGTAGGCAGATTAATTTCTGTAAGTCGAACAAGCATTTAGTTGACATACTGTATTTAAGTGTTAGTCAATTACCTAAAAGCTGAACTCACTTTTATTTCCAGTGTCCAAATAAAGTATGTGGCTCAGATTACTGGATTACTTGGAGAAAAGCTGTTGCCGCCACAGCATTGTGAAAAATAATGAGTGAAATGTTTTCACACCTGCTGAGAATAGCGGGGAAAAGAAACTATGAAGCAAGTATCGGTGCCATAAACTCTCACTTTGTCACAGGAATAAGACTTCAAGTTCATTTATTTCATAGATGTTTGTGAGATTTAGAGGAAGCACTTGTGAGCCGACAGACGTTCAGCTGCCTCGGGGGCCGACGCCGCCAGCAGGCTCAGATCAGAGTTGAGGGGAAAACACTGAGACTAAGTTTAAAGCTGTTTTCATCGCAGCCAGTTTCCACGGTTTGTCGATTGGTTGAGACTTATATGACTGTTGCTCTGTGGCTCGTTTTGTACTTCCTGAGCTGAAATACCACAGAGGAACAATACTACAATGTGAGCCATTTTGATCTAACAGACCTCCTCTTCTGCCGATGATCATATCAGTCTGGCTCCCCGTTTCAGGAAGGATTTTAATTCATCATAATATTGGGCAGGGCTGGAGTTTCCTCTTGTTTTGTCATTATTGTCTTTGTGGTGAAGATTTGTGGCTGTTAAGTAATAATGGAAGTGTTTGTACTGCCCCTCATTGTGATTGTGCATTCAGTACAATCACTGAACACTGGAAGGAGTTCAGTAGAAATGTGGGCCGAGAGAATCACTTTACACTGCTCTGCCATTTTTATTTTGCCAGTTAATTCTGTGTAGTGTTACAAACTTTCCCCTATTGGAAAGCACCTCTGCCCCCCCCCTCCCCCTTTGTTCATGGAACAGATCTCGTCTGTCACTGAAACTCATTTGACCAGCTGAGAACAGTGAGTCAGTTTTCTCGATAAGCCGACAGGAAAACAACAGCCCATGTGGAGGAATAAGATAGCGCTGCCAACATTTCCAGGAGTGCACTGAGCCCACTGTTGGAGTATTTTTTTCCAGATGCATGTTTTGCATTTTATTCATTTACTCAGACACAAAGCAGTGCAGATATAATATAGGAGACAAAACATGACTTTTTCATCAGCTCCACGTGCCCATTTAAGGGGAACATGGTTAGTAGTAGCTTTCAGAAGTAGAAGGAAGATGCATTTTTATGTGTGTGTCAAATGTTTGTGATTTGACATATCAGAACTGCATTCGTCAGACCGAGTAGTGCATGTCTGAGCTGAGGTTTGATCAGGTCAATAGAGACACGACTGCTGTTGTTTCTAGATCTTCTCTGTAGATTACTGACTTAGAATATAAGTCGCGCTCATTTGAATACGATTCAGTAAAAAAATGATCGCTTCCTAGTATCTTTGACTGGTGAAACGAGTAAGGTCACAGTTTTCTACTTTCTGCACCTTGAAGGTTTGTTAGGGATGTAAGTTGTGTCATCTGTGTCATGCTACAAGGACATCAAATGAGCATGAAAACCAACATGGGTCGTTCTGATGTGATTTGTAGTGCTAATGAGCAAAAAGATCACGCTTTCTGTTCATGCTTGGTTTCTGCTTGTGCATGGAATGTGTGCATCTCCACGCATAGCCTAGAAAGTAGCATGTAAGAACTCCAGATCTGTGGTGCATGTGGTTGTCTGAGTGTACGTCTGCAGTGGAGTATAATCTACGCTGAAAAAGAGGAGCAAAGTGACCGCCTACTGATACTGACCTTTCGACTTCTTTTTGGTGTCAGGTTGATGCCTTTGCAAACTGGCAGGTTTGTCTCAAGATGTACTTTGATTAAACTTTCTTATTTTCCATTAATTCTTTATATGGCGGGCGTATCTTCACTTTATTGTTTAACCCAGCAAACCTTTAAAACTGAGGGTTTCGCTTTGCGTCGTCCAACATAAAGCCAAAAATCCCAGTTTCTGCCAATGCACGATTCATCCCCGTGTTTTTTTTTTTAAAGGGATTGTAACATTTGATATTTTGCTCTCAGATTTTCTAAGTTTTTACACAGCAAAATGGCAAAGCAGTCAATTTTTAAATATTTATTGTCAGTGGAGCAATAGCACTATTTAAAGGGGTCGATATGATTTTTAAGTCCACACTTTTTCCCCCCCTCCATATTTTGTGTTTGGCACTCATTACAAGAAGTCAGGTGTGTAGTAATTACTTTCTATGATCAGTTCAGAAACTTAAATTTTCACATTCTGTTTAAAAAAGAAAGGCTGGATGTGTCTGTGTAAAACATGAGTTATTTATTAACCGATAATGCCCAAAGCTGTTTTTAGTCAGTGTTTCACAAGTCCTGTTTACTGTAGGTCTCAAACTCGCTATGCCGTTTGTTATAAGTTGTTTTTGCATGATTCCAAAATGACCAAATTACCTGGAAAGCTTTGACTTTTTGTCATATTACTAGCTTTTTTTGCGGTCAGTTAATCGACTTCTTGCAGGTCACAAATGTTTAAGTGCTGCAAAAGGTGCATGTGAGCAGTGTTTGAATCAGTTTGTTATTTGGCAAATTCTGCTGAGCTGACTGGCTGGTGCTACACAGAGCAGTGAACTATCCAGTGATTTAGGGGTGGTGGAAGGAGTTTTCTTTTTTTTTTTTACTTCATGTAAATACCCCAGATCATCAGCAGGGCTAAAAATAGGTGCAACATTACCAATATCCACACCCCAGGGCTTGTCTGTGACCAATATAGCCCCAGCAGAGACTTTCATGCTGCGCTGTGGCTGCTAAGAATATCACCTTTTTGTCAGCGGACCTAGACAGGCATGCTTTAAATAGCTGTCGAGGGCTATATTGAACCTGAGACATTATGCAAGAGGATAGAGTGGTGGCTGGATGCATGCTGAGCCTGGTTCCCTTCAACCAGCCCAAGGCCTAACCTGCAGCTCCCAGCTGCCTCTGTCTCTCCCACAGTACATCCAATTTATTCTCTTCTTTCCTGTCGACGTCTCGTCAGATAACCCCAGTCTGTTTGAAGTCTCGTTCTCTTTGCCTTGTCGCTGTCTCTCTTCTCCTTGCTGCCCAAGGCCAGATGCAGGGAAATGGGGCGCCTGGTGGTTGTCAAAGGGAATCCTATTCTTGGAAAGCCCTGAGTCACTCCTGCTCCTGCAGTCATGATCTAAGGAGGAGAGGGAGGTGGAAAATATGGACAAGGTTGGATAGGAAGGGCATGCTGTTCAGCCCGCTTGAAAGACCTGACAACTGACTCACAGGTGTAGTCCCACAGACTTTTCAGTTAAATTAAAAGAGTAGACATACCTTTTGGGACCTTCAGTGATATTAATCAGCAGGGGAATGCACTGTAGTCATCTTTGAGTTTGGATCTGTGCTATGTCATTGTAATGCTGATTATGTGGTCTTTTAATAGCACTACCCATTGTATGAAGTATAGATGGTGTTTTTTTTTTGTAGCTATTTGGTCTGCAAACATATAAAACAGTCTGTGTTAATGAGGTTCAGTGCGACATACGCTCACTGAACTTTAACTTTACATACTCTCTGAGTAAACAAAACAAGTTGTGGTGAGCTTCCCATGAGAAGGGAGTTCTTTGCCATTAATTGTGCTTTCTGTTTTTATTGTTTAATGTATTTACTTAACTGGTCTACTATCAACAAGCCTGGCAGATTCAGATATGTAGCTCTAATTAAACTAACCAAACAGCGAGAGATAAAGCATTTTAATATGCTTCACTGGTTCTCCAAGTCACAAGAAAAATAGCCAGTCCTATAAATGAGCAGTGATAATCTTTTAATGCACTGTTTAAAAATGAACATATTTCCAGTGCAATCCTGCTCCTCTCAGGTTTGAATATACATTTTAAATGTAGTTTTGAATGAGTGCCCTAAAGTTTGAGAGTTACAATATGTTAATCAACATATGGCAGCAATAACTTCATTAAATTAACACTTACTTCTCAAAAGTGGTGTGGTAGTTGAGAACACATCACAGCAGCACTAGTTCTAAGCACAGTACTTTTTTTTGCAACTGGTTTATGTGACATTTGAATATTTGCAAGCAAATAAGCAGCTCCAGTCTTTTTATTTTACTGATTCTAACCAGGTTTGTTGTTGCACACGTTTCTTGGTGAGTAATGGTCCAACAGTTAATGATTAAACACGCCGACACACACAGAAAGAGAAAGGCAAAATACATTTTGTCCTGCTCTACACAGATAGTCGCATCACAAAATAATGGTGTCTTTACAGATCTCAAAAAGGCTTCCGAGAAAACCTACGGAGAACCTCACAGCCCAGATTACATAAGTGACATTTGAGGGAAATGAGTTTCATAATTAAAAATAAAATGTCTTGTTTGTTCTCCCTCATATGAAAAGGACAGCGTTGAAATCGGAGCCAAAATCAAACTGTACAAGGAAACCGTGGAACTATTTCGATGCAAATTACTGAGACATTCAGTTTGAATAAAAGCTGTGAGGAACTTAACATGGATCGGTGGATATTAGACGAAAAGCTGTACAAGGATCTTATGAGATAAATTTGGCAGCTTTGCATTTTGATAACTGAATTTTAAGAAGTACAATATCTAGAAATGCTGAAGTCTGACAGTGCTTTATAGCAGACAGCAGTGAGGAAAGAGAAATGTTTAATTTTGGTAATTTATGTGATTTCAAAATGTTCCATTGCTTTATGTTTTTGAATTCAGTTGGTAAAAGTTATGAAGCCAAAGCAATGCCTGTTTTCTGTAATGTTAAAATCATCAGTCTAGCCCACTTAAGTAGAATGCAAATATTAGGAAAAGTCCATTTTCTGGACTTGTTGTTATAATACAGCAACATTTGTGCTTCATGATGAGCACCAGAGGCTTTGCAAGGTTGTTGTAAAAACGAATTCAAACTGTGCCAGTTTTAAAGGACTTAAACATTTTTTATTCTTTCCTATTTTGTTGTTGTTGTGCTTTGCAAAGATTTTTCCTGTTGTTGAAATTACTTTTATTTTAATATTATGTATTAGGTACAAACACAGCTTAAGGCAATGTAATTAATATTCAGAAGTTCATATTTGTTACCACGGTGGCACAGTGTTGGGAACGGCAACTTAGTTTTGTTCATTCATCAGTCTATTCACCAGTCAGACTGAAACTATGGAAAGGTTCGTTTGTTATGAATTTTTGCATGTAGTTTTGTAATCCCCATAGAATGAATTTTAATGAATGTTGCTAACTGCTGTTGAATGGATTTCCATGAAACGTGGTGCAGAAATGCATGCTTTGCCTTGAATAAGCCACAGTAGCTTTGGTGTTCCTCTCACTTCTTGTCGTTGTCATCAGGTTGCAATTTGAATTTGTCTTTACAACGATCATTGCAACCATGGACAGTCTCTAGTGTGACTGCTGGTTTTTAGGTTTGTTGTTCATAATGAACTAATCAGGGAAAGTCAAATATGACACCAACTGATTAGATTTCGACAGAGATGTGGCTTATAGTCTGGATTCACAGATTTGTATCATTGCAAAATAGCGCCCCAGCGCCACTGTAACTTTAACAAGTGAACACTACATCAGCTGCCTGCTGACGGTCACGATTGCAATCTGACTGCAAATTGACCGCTGCAGACTTCTCTGTCGGCAATTATACATCAACTGAGCAGCCTTGGCGGAGTACTGCACTTTCTGAGTGCTTTTCTTATTCAGTAATGTGAATACAAATAATGAAGAAACTTTGTTATCCAGTTCTGTACAGATTAATAAATAGATATTTACGAGTAGAGGAATAAAAATGGAATATGGATCACATTTACCTCAATATTCAAAGTGGATGAAATCAGACTATATGTTCTTTGATAGGTGTAAAATTGGGAGCTGAACTACAATGAATTTCTGCCAGGCTTTTCCTCAGTGCATTTATTTTCTAACTCATTTGCAAAGCTCCCTAACCAACCCTTGCAAAATTAATAGTCTAATGGCATACTGCTGAATTGGCTGGATTGGAGGGTTTAGCTTGGCGAGGGCTAACTATGATCCGGTGTAACTACGCCACATGTAATCTCCAGGCACAGGCAACACAGCTGTTGTATTTAGCCTCCGACAAGATAGCAAGGACCTTGTAGTTGTCCAAGACCTGGCTGCGTGTTCTGGCCTGTCTTGGTCTGGTTGACAGCCAGAGAGGGCTCTGTTAGCTTTAGGATCACAGAGAGGGCTTTGGAGACACGGGAGAGCCACTGACCTCTCGGGCTATGAATGAGGAGGGAAGGTGAGGCTGAGGGAGGATCGCAGGGGGGAGCTGGTCCAGTCTGCCAGCGGCTGTCACATTCATCTGAGGTGGGAATGAGGGGAAGGCGGGGGGACGGCTGATAGCACTGACGGGTGCTGCTATCAGGCCTGCTCACGCTCATCCAAATCCCAGATTAAAAGGCCCCCGCCCCCTCTCTCCCTCTCTCTCTAACACTCTTACACAGCACCCCCTCCACTTCTGTCATTTCTCTCTATGTCTCGTCTCACTCTGTCTAACCCAGTAACACTTTTACAAGCACCCCCCACCACCCTCCCCTCTTCTCTATATCTCCCTGCTCCCTCCCTTGTGTAGCAGTGGCCAGTGCTGGATTACGAAGGTCTGACGCTGCTGAAGCAAGGGGCTGCTTCCACCACAATGGTGAGGTAGGGCAGAATCAATCCCATTCAGCTTGACTTTATTTCCTCCTTTCAGACCAGCCTGACACTTCTTTAACACATCCTCCCTCAAATAATGCCTCTAATTGTGCTATAGTTTTCTTAGTTTGATTCACTGAATGCAGCACTGATGGATGACAAATGAAAGAGCATGTGGAGACCTGGTTGTGTAGAAGTGTGTATATAAATACGCTATTTCTCTCCTTTCTCTCTCCCTGCCTCCTTGCCTTCAGCTCTCTCTAAACCTGACAAGGTTGTGTAATAGTTGCTCCTGTTGTGTGCCGAGGCATTGATCCAGTTTTTGTGTCTGCTTGCAGCCCATCTACATTGTTTTGAGAGTTTTGACGAGTGACAGCAGCACTGTGATGAGGGATTAGAAATGGATTAGTGACATAAGGCATTTTTGTCCCTCTGTTATTATTTTTCTGTATGAATCTGTGTAGGATTAAAAACAATACCACAAGTAATCTGTCTACCAGCTGACACCCGTGACCTGTCAATGGCTCCTCAGTCCAGAAACCTGAATACATTCACTAGTTCCAGTTGTAAGAAAATACATGTCAAATAAACTGAAGAACGCCTGTCAAAGATACAGCTGGTCCATCACATATTACAGTATTAGAAATACCACGTACTCTAAAGCACCATCCATTAATTAACATGACAGTGGTTGTAGTTTTTAACTTCTTGCTAATGATGTGCTAATGGTATATCAGCCCACTGTAAGTCATCTGACAAAGGTAACAACAGATCCAACAGATTTTTCCGTTTTCAACTGTAACATGGTCTGTGCATTTCTTGAGAACAAATTGAAGAGCTCTTCATCCTAATTATACACTACTGTTCAAAAGTTTGGACTCACTTAGAAATGTCCTTACTTCTGAAAGAAAATCTTTTTTTTTTTCAGTGAAGATAACATTAAATTAATCAGAAATACAATCTAGACATTGTTAATGTGGTATAAAAAAAAACTATTCTAGCTGGTAACGGTTGATTTTTAATGGAATATCTACATAGGAGTACAACGGAACATTTCCAGCAACCATCACTCCTGTGGGACATTGGGACATTGTGTTAGCTAATGTAAACACAATGTAACATTAGGCTAATTGTTGAATTAGCCTAATGTTGAAAGGCTTTTCAACAATTATCCTGTGTTGAAAGGCTAATTGGTGATTAGAAAACCCTTGCGCAGTTATGTTAGCACATGAATAAAAGTGTGTGTTTTCATGGAAAACATGAAATTGTCTGGGGGACCCCAAACTTTTGAACAGTTGTGTACATATTCATGTTATATGTAATGAAATATCACCAAATATACTGTACTATGCAAAGGTTTTCAACATTATAGATGTCTAAATTCTCGTACATTAAACAAGATCATCTCACCTTGAGGCATATGTTCATTTTATTGCAGGTGAGGTATGCAGGCAGCACAAGTGACCATGATGGTCTATCAGTTTAAAACAAAATCGGTCTATTGGTCTTCTTGAGATGCAAAAAATGAAGCATTTGGAAATTATTCTCCAGTAATCAAGCTTCCTCCCACAGTATGAAAACATGCCGAGGTTAATTGGTGATTCTGAATTGTCCATAGGTGTGAATGTGAGTGTGATTGTTTGTCTCTATGTGTAGCCTGTGATAGACTGGTGACCTGTCCAGCGTGTCTCCTGTCTTCACCTTGTGTTAGCTGGGACAGATTTCAGCCCATAAGCGACTTTAAGAAGGATTAGGTGGTGTATAGATAATGGATGGATTTTTCCCCAGTATAGTTTGAACACTTGTACAAAATGTTGTGCATGTGGATTCTACTTTTTTTTTTTTTCCAAAATTTTGTAAAGTAAATATTCCATGACATTTAGCTTTCATTTAATGCTTTTTTTTTTAATGATGTAAGTTTATGCTTGACTAAAGCCATTGTTGGCCTCTCTGCTTCGGTCTGTGGCTTTGCTGTTTCCATAGAGCTACAGGATTTTATTTTGCAGTGAAAAGTGAACCACAGTGAGAAAATGTGAGCAAAAACCAACTGCAGACAGCTGCTATGAAAGAATTCTTTAGAAAGCATTTTGCATTTAAAAAAAAAAAAGACTGTAATTACAAGAGAACATTGTTACTCCGCCAAGGAACGCAGCGAAGTTATGTGACGATCGCCGTTGGTTTGTCTGCTCAAATTTTTACGCAACAACGGACCAACGAGTTTGGATGAATTTTTCAGAGAAGGTCAGAAATGACACAAGGATCAAGTGATGAAATTTTGGTAGTGATGCGGCTTGTAGTCTGGATTCACAGTTTTGTTCTGTATCATTGCGCAGCATCACTGTAACTATGACTACAAGTGAACACATCAGCTGTCTGCTGATGATCACGACTGTGATCCTGTAACAGACCACGAATGTTTCAAAGATTTCATACGTTAGAAGTCATACAAGGACTGAGCAGCCTTGGCAGAGTACTGTGCTCTCTGACTGCTTTTCTTGTTATTGTATTGTTGATGAATGGTGTCTGTTCTGATGTCATGTCAGTAGTATATTTTTTTACTGTTTAGGGACAGGATACTGTGCTGCATGTGGACATGCCTCGTATCTGCTGTGGCTTTACTTTGAATGCTGTAGATATTATGTTTATCACTCTTTTTGTGTTGAATCATTTCCTGTTTTTCTCCAAATGCTCATGGCTCAAAATGCTCAAACATAATATCCCAATGGGACTTTCAAAGATATTTTTAATGTCACAGCGATGACCTTGTTCAATTCACCCTCCGTTCTTCCATATATTTATGACTAATCCCCTTGTAATCGCTGACAGTTTATCATTTGTACAGTTCCTCCTATAATCTGCTCCCTCGGCTCGTGGAATGAGAGAAGGTGCAGCTGCTCGGTTTTGCCCCCTGGTGAGGTTGAGGGGGGGTCAGGTGCAGTCTGGGTCAGATGTCTCGGCTGTTGGGGTGTGTTTATTGTGAGCTCCAGTCCAGGGCTTTGCCTCAGTCTCATTTTCATCATCACAGAGTCTTTGATCTGTCAGACAGGACTGCAACGGAATTGATCTTTCTGTCAACTAAATATTACAGTTTGATGTTATACTGGACTAGTCCTGTGGTTTACATCCAACAACGGAGCATCGTCAGTGACCGCAAAGTTGTTGGTTTGTTGACATTTTCCCATTTCACATTCCCTTGCTCTGCAAACCAAAGTTTTCACACAGCTTCTGTCACACATTTGGCATCCTTCCTGGTCCTCCTGTGGTGTCTGTCTCTCACTCCACCTGTCTCTTCTTTCACTCTTCTCATGTTTCCTCTCTGTCAAAGTCAAGACAACTCAGGCTGCTTTGTGATTGACAAGCTGTCAGTGTCACTTTGATTCATCTGCTGAATGCAAAATAGTGACAGTTGCCTCATTTCTAAAACCGAGCATGTCTGACATTTACATTTAGCTCCCAAGAAGCAATTCCAAACTTTTTAGATTTAGTTTTTCTAAATGTCACTCTCGCTTTATTCAATCCGAATTGTCACGCTGACAAACAGAAGCAGTTGACAATAACAGTGTCAGGCTTAAATATCCTTGTTTCGCAGAGTGATTATGTTTATGCACTTCTATGAGTCGCTGAAGAATTATGTTAAAATTGTTTGTCACATAGCATGAACTGATATTCAGATCTTTGAAAACAGCAGTGACCACAGAAGTGTTCTGATGTGTATTTGCTGTTCTGAGGTGACACAAGATCTGCTGAGCTGACACATGGGTCTTATTTTTATCTTACTGTCATGGGTTTGTGTCATACAGTGTACAAAAACAGAAACGCCTCAATGCTCGCCCACTGTTAAAGCTTTCAGATATTATCTTCTCAGCATGAGCTTCAAGAAGGCACTCTTGTGTCACACACCGCCTACGCTCCACTGGGTTCTATTAATCAGTTATAAGCTCTTGAAAACTGGCAAAGGCGAACGACTACGATTTAGAATGTGAATGTATGATTTCCATGAGTCATTTGGTCTATATGTCAGTCAGAAAAACTTGTTTTTCTGTTCTTCATGAATCACATTTTCAAGCACTTTCCTAGTCAAAACCTCTAATCAAGCATTATTGTAATTCAAGACCTTGAGTTATCACAAAAACAACTATACATAGTATAATGCACAGTGAACTGCAATAAACACCTGTTCCAGATCAAAACCATAAGAATAAAAAATGAAAAACACACAAGAAATATTTATTCTGGATGCCTTTTACCAGTGTTGCACCATATGAGAAAGGTTTCAGGATTTCTTTCAATGAAAAGTCATTCATTTGTCAGAGTTTTTTAAGTTATCTGGTAAAAATTCCTTTATTTTTTCATTTCACAAATATACCTCAAAAAACCAAAATATTACAATATGATTCTTTCCAACACCTTGCAACCCTAAGTTTGTGTTTGTAAATTGCAGATTCTCACTGTAGGGAGGAAAAAGCACAAGGTTTTCGAGAGATTAATAATCTACAACCTTTCATAGTTTACCTAAATGTCTGGGCTATACTGTAACTGATCAGTATTTCAACACATACACAGTAATAGTCATGTATTATTACAATTTGCAATTTCATTGCTGTATAAAGATATGCAATCTTGAGGAAAGATTTAAAAATGAATGAGTTTGTTCACTTGTGCAAAGCATTGACAGTCATAGTTTGATGATATAACAGTGTAAGATGGTCTGCTGCAGCCAGATTTGTCAACACATGTTCATATCTGCACTGTAGTCAAAGATAATTGACACACATCACTGATTTCCAAGTAGCAGAATACTTCCCAGCTTCCAGCTGGCTCAGATTCAGAGAGCTGTCTTTAAAATGCCTCTGTGATGCCTCTGTGAAATGCTTTTTTAACTCCAGGGTTTATAAGACTGATTTGTAAAATGTTCAAATTACACATTTCTACAATCTAAAAGTACAAACAACCCAAATTATATTTTCAATGTAACACTGAAAAGCTCTGACATCAGGCTAATAAATAATAAAATAAATATAATGAAGGAATATATATATAGACATGATTAACTGGCTATTAAGCCAAATGAAAAAATATAAGTAAGAACGACATTTTAATAGTACTATAGGCAATATATCATCTTATTACATTTATTAGTGCCTAACGTGTGTAGCTGAGCTATAATACCTGATATGGTTGTACAGCTGGGTTTGTTTGCTGGCTTTTACCTCCAGATTTCCTCCAGTGTTACAGGTTCGATCCTAATGCAGCTCAAAACACAGAAAACAACAATGAGTTACTGAAAGCATTTCTTTACTTTTGGTCAAAACTTAAATGAAGCAAGAACTTAAAGTGAAAATTTTCACTGAGAGCGTTTCCGTTCATGAAATAAAATTGGGGAAAAAAATGAATTAGGAAGGTTTCAAACCTATTTCTCAGTTGTTTAATTTTAATAGTGCCAATTGAACAAAGACCTACAAATCCTTAGCTCTTGTTTAACTCCCAAACTTTTAAAAGTTACTGAATATGCACTAATAATTTAATTTGTTTTTTGCTACCAACAGCCTTAAATCATTGCCAGATTAGTCCATATTTGTAGAAATAAAAATCCAGATGTGTTTGTGTCTTACAGTGGGGACATCTGCAGTCCTTACTGGCAATGCATACGAAACGGACTTGTATAGTTGTGACATTGTTGTTAGTGAGGTTTGTATAGCTTTTACAAAATGTACCAAAAGTGAGTTGAAGTTTTCTTCTAAAATGGAGCATTTTTGGAACCAGTTCAAGAAAGCACTGAACCATCATCAGTTTTTAGTGTCGCCACTAGTAGACTACATACCACTGTATACTAGTGTCATTTCATGTCAGTACTGTGTTCACTTTTGTCTTGACACACAAATGGGACCCTGCTTGGCTTATGGTGTGTTGGATTAACCAGCAGTGCCACATAGTAGTAAGGGAGGTTTAACCTATTGATCCCTGCTTAAACATGAGCTGTGAAACCACAGAGTAACCAGACAGACTAATATAGTCTCATAGTTTCTGCTCAACACTGCAGCCTGTTACTACAAGTGTCACCGTGTACATAAACTTTGTGTATTCCTTCCATTTGTGAAAAAATAATAATTGACAAGTTGTGTAGTGGATTGGACAGGTCACAGTGTCAGACAATCCAGTAAGGGCGCACAAGCTGGATAATTGGTCAACATACCTTAGAAGGGGATGGGATAAATATTTGCCTGCAGTGTTTAGCCACTGGGGAAGTAACGTGTAATTATTAGCTTTGGCTTTGCAGTACTGTAAACTTTGGTGTCCTTCCCTTTTAAAACCGAACAGCACATACAGGTTGTATGTGTTTGGTGATTCGTAAAGAAAAAAAATGTGTGTTTTTAATTGGGGGGGGGGGGGGGGGGAAGCACGCTAACGCACCACTTTAGTCATGAGTACACCATAACATATGTGAATAAATAAAAGGATAAATAGATAGCACGCATAGAACTTTTAGCGGTTATATTTACTCCCAGTTAAGCCCTTTGCTTGCCTTTTTCAAACAAATCAATTTTGAAATAATGTATTGGTTAGACTACTATTGTGTAACAGAGTTCAAGCGCAGTTGTTTATTTTGGCTTTCAATTTATCTGTTGATGCAATGTCAGCTGATATAAGTAAACATGCTGATTTGAATGTGGATCAGTGATTCATGAATTTTTGGTAAATTGTGATATGTAGATATACTGGAACTGGAAAATATATCATTGGTCGCTTAGAAAGAAAGTGGTTGGGGCTAATGTTCATATGCAGAAAGTACTGATTGAATGCATGAACAAATGTCACATTAACTATGACACAGACAGTCAGTGTAGTGGAATCTCCATGCCCTTTATGACCATCAGTCACGTACTATAGATAAGCATTAAAGGTCAGCCTTCTCTGTGGAAACAACAATTCATCTGTGCCCATGTTACAAACTGGAACTTTTCATGGCTCACAATGAATGACTGATGAGCAAAGGCCAGATCATCATGGCTGACATACTGTCAAACATTACAACCGCTCAGTGGTTCTCTGGAGCACAGAACCAGTGTTGCAGTCCCAACACTGACTGTAAAGTACTTTTTGTTGTGAGAATTTGTGATCCCACATTTTGTCCATCATGACTGTTCTGTTTGAAATATGTCAAAATACTCTTACTAATCTGCACATCAATAGAAAGATAAAACATTGCAGGCCCATCATAGTCAGCGAGACGCCAAAACGGACATTTTGAACTGAAATACACTTTATCACATTTTTTTAGGCAAGATCATCTATGTCAGTTGTATATATACACACATTTGGGTGTGTAACTGACTTCTCTTTGATTCCCTCTTTGTGTTGTTCGCAAATGTTTAGGTGGTTCCACCCCAACATAACCGGAATTGAGGCAGAGCAGCTTCTGTTGACCCGGGGCGTCCACGGCAGTTTCCTGGCCCGTCCGAGCAAGAGTAATCCGGGGGATTTCACCCTGTCTGTCAGGTAACCTTACATACACTTCCTTACTTCCTTTTTATTTTAATTATGTTGTTCACCAGCAGCTCCGCCTTTTAATGCCACTGTTCTCGCTGCTTTAAAACTGAGAACAAACTAAACATCATTTTGAGAGGCTGACTGGGTGAGGATAGAGGCAAGTAGCTGTTTTGGGAAAATGATCATTGTGGCATTTACATTTTAGATACTTTGCTAGTGATCAAATTGGCACAGATATAAAGGTAATCCCGCTACGCTTAGGCATAACTAGGCCGAAATACCCAAAGGAACAAAAAATACACTGAAACAAAACTCAGGACTGCAAACATCAGGTGCTCAATGCGCTTAAAAACCTCTGCAACCATGGATCTAATCGATATTCAGTCTTAGAATAATAATAATAGAGTGACTGTGCTGGTTTCACAAAAGTCAAAAGTTTGCCACTCTGACATTCCTCCCTGTGGGTCAAGCACGTGACATAACATTTTGTCTGCAGGTTAAAAGATGGCATTTAAACAGAAGTTGTTTTGTGAGTGTTTCTATCGGCACATTAGATAACACATTTGGAATGTGTGATTTGGAAACACTCGGGCAAAAAATAGCTATAAAATCTTAATTTTGGTCAGCAGGGTAGAGCTGAAGTGAGCTGAACAAGCGCAGTCAAGTGTAGTACACTTTAAAACTCATCAGTCACACTTCATTTCTTCATATTTCTCTTAATTTCTTTAATTAAGGGCCCTGGTGTGAGGTGTGAAATTTCTGGTAAGTAGACTCAGCACTACATGCTGTGTTGATTACAGAGAACAGGAAACAAGCTGAGATAGAGGAAGAGAGAGTTTAAAGAGTGACTCTTCCTTGGCAACGGAAGCTTTTAAGAGATGCATTAGTTGGCTAAGCTCCTGGAAGAAAGCCCAGACTGTAGCTGAAGCTGGCATTGTGACATGGGCATGGACAGGCCTGAGTATGTGAGAGAGACAAAGAATGAAACAGAGCAAGAAAGATGAAAGGAAACGGGGTTGTTAAAGTGGTGGTAGCTTTCAAATGATGTTAAAGAGTGAGAGACCTGTTCAGGGTTTGACCTTCGCTGCCTGTGGTTTGTGTCTGTGGTCCAGGGTGTCGTTAATCACACCCACCATCGGAAGGTTGGTGGGGTGAGTTGTAGCCACAGCTTGTGGTCTTTGACAGACTCAGACACACATACACACACTGAGGTCAAGTGGCCAGTGTGCAGATCCTCACCACCTGCTACGGAAGGTAGGTCACTTTGAACTGAGAGCAAGGAGGATCAAACAGAATTCACATTAAAGACAGTCTAGAAAGCTAACAACGGAAAACACAACCTTCCTCTTGCCAAACTGCCAATTTACCAACTTCAGGAGCTTTGTCTACTTGTGCTTCTGTTGAATGTTGCTTAAGTATTTACCAGTGTCATAAGGTTTACTTTTTCTGGCTGCTGATTCCTTAAACATGGTTTTCATCGATCCATCTATTACCTATACAACACTTATTCCTCATTGGGGTCACGATCACACTCGCATTCACACCTATGGATAATTTAGAATTACCAGTTAACCTCAGCATGTTCTTGGACTGTCTGAGGAAGCCGGAGAACCCAGATAAAACCCACACATGCACAGGGAGAGCAAGCAAACTCCATACAGAAGGATCTCAGGAGGGCGGGGACGCAAACCTTGCTGCAAGGCGAAAGTGCTAACCACCAAGCCACTGTGCAGCCCACATGGCTTTCAGCTCTTTATTTTGGTGCTAGCTGTCAATCACACCTTTGTGTTGGCAAAACATTGCTACTAAATCTAAGATCACGTAAATACAGGTATTGACACAGTACCTGTTGTAGCCATTGTTTTGGTTTTACTGTAAAAAATGAAGTAAATGCCCATGTGGAAGTTGTAAAGTAATTCCCTAAATAATACATGAAGTAAGAGAATTCTTATAGCTCTATTGATTGTGCTTTGTACCTCTTTTTTAGATGTGATTTTCACATGTTTCTGAGTTGGGCTGGATGATAAAATAATGTGTATCGACAATAGAACCTTCATTAATTCAATTTAATCGAGTGTTGCAGAGTTTCGCTGAAACCTCCATGAAAACCGACAACAGAAACACATGGAGCTTCTAACCACTTTTCCCTTTCCTACTGTTCTTTATAAAAAATAAAAAAAAGTATTAACATTTTTTAGCAAAATCAAAAACATTTTCTCATGCAGATTTTTCAGCTGCATCGTTGAGCCCTAATTCTGTTCTGACCAAAAGTAAACAGACTGTAGCTGCCTGGAATGGCCATTACTAATGACCAAAATTCTCAACAGTTACTGTAAATGTTCAGATTGTAATGGATGCTAAGGGAGTCCATTGCCCCTTGCGCTGTCTCTTATCTTCTGCTCCATGCATCTCCTCCTCTTATCTTCACCACAGCCCTTCATCTCTGGTCCACGAGGAGAACAGAAGAAGGAGGGGTTGGACAGATCTGCTGCTCTGAAGTCTGAAACACTAATGAGAGCTTTTTGAGGATTTTGAAAATGTAATCAATTCAGAGTTTCATAAACTGTGGGAGAAAGTGGGAGAAAAAGAAAGTTTGACCTAGAAAAAGTCTGGCCATAATTTATATACAAGTGTAACTCTGGGAGCAGAGCAGTCTGGTCAAGTTTTCTCCATCATTTGTCATGCTCTTTATACGCTTTAAAGACCCCAAGAGGAATTTAAGGGCCATCTTAAGAGAGAATTTTGCAGGGCAAAGTACCACAGAGAGCAAATGGATTTTCTCCCACTCTGTATTATATAATGCTAGCCTGCATTTGCTGAGTTGTGTTTCCACCGAAGCCAGAGTATCTGTAGTTATCATTGTACATGTCAGACTGTGAATATTTACTGTGTTTGTAGTAGCTAAATCTCTAAATTACATCCAATAGTTACACAGTTACAAATGAAAAATATTGTCCCTTAACTTGTTTCAACGGTCATTTATCTGTGTTGACTGTGAATGCATTCTGACTTTAATCTCCCTCATCATGACAGGCCCCAGTTAAGCCCATCAGCTAATACTGACATTAGGTACCAAGACCTGCAGGTCAACATAAACAAAGACATAACAATTACTGTACTATAATAATACTAATAAATAACCGTTTTTATCTTAATTTATCCATATACAAACATAGCATTAACATGCACTCTCTCAGGATAATTCAGGTAAATTCCATTTATTTGCCAGTTTCCATCTAAATGATACCACTGTGTGTCACCACCTGGTTAAACGACTAAGAATATTTCATAAGTCTCCATAGTATGGGGTGCCTGATTGTACCATGTTGGAAAGAGAACAGAGGGGAGATTTGCTCTGTTTTCAAAGGATAATCTTTACACACCCCGAACAATCTGTATTGCTTAAGTTTCTGAAATAATAACTAGAATTAGTTCAGACTATTTTTTCATACAAATATTAACATAACTCTAAATGGTCCGTAGGTGTGAATGCGAGCGTGATTGATTGTTTGTATATGTAGCCCTGTGATATACTAGTTACCTATCCAGGGTGTCTCCTG
This sequence comes from Acanthochromis polyacanthus, assembly GCF_021347895.1. Taxonomy (NCBI): domain Eukaryota; kingdom Metazoa; phylum Chordata; class Actinopteri; family Pomacentridae; genus Acanthochromis; species Acanthochromis polyacanthus. The sequence continues at coordinate 18,204,670 of NC_067118.1, forward strand.
CCTTCACCCCAAGTCTGCTGGGATAGACTCCAGCACCCCCGTGACCGTAATGAGGATTAAGCGGTGTGTAGATAATGAATGCATGGAAACATTACCATGCATGGCATAGTTGATATTATACATATATGCTTTGCTCTTGTAGGACTGCCTTTAGGTGAATGAGGATGGCAGAGTTGCCCGTAAGGCAGAGGCTGAGGTGTCTTGCTGCCCACAGGAAAACACTTGGATTTATTTTTTTATTTCTTTTATGTTGTTTTGCTCAAATTTTTGTCGAGTTTTTTAAAAATCGTATGCAACCAGCCCAAACTGTCTGTGTGTTTGTGTGGTGTACAATGTAAACAAAGCTGATTATTCCCACCCCTATGTGTGTTTCCTCCACCACTCAGCCATCCCTTATAGGACAGTATGAGGGATTTCTCAGGTTGCAATAAATAAAAGACATTTTTGCTGGGTTTAACCTCAGGGCAAAGCAAGCAATACTTTATAGATTCTGAGGTTTGTAAACGCATAAATATGTTTGAGCAATATGTTTGTCAGTTGTCCAGGTTTGTGTCCTTCTTGTCAATGTAGTTGTTAGTTTAGCCACACTGATCTGAATACTGTTTACTTCTAAAATTCTGTATTTTGCTGTGGCTTGTCCAGAATGTTGATCGTTTTTAACACATAATACTGCACATAGATGTAATCTGTTTGCTGCTCTGGCTGTTAAGCTGCAGCAAAATAACAATACTGAGATCAGACGGGTGCTGTGAAGGACTATGTGACTTTTTGTGCTTGTGCTCAATTGGTCCTGTCGATGCAAACCAGTTCATTGCATGACCGAGGACACAATTGCTTGTATTTGCTGCATTTGTTTTTCCATTAAGATAGGATGGCATTGCAGTGTGAAATTAAATACATCAGTACTGATAGGCCTGAATTTCAATGCATTTCCCACGAATATACTGTACTTATACTGTAGTTTTCCTCCTGTCATGATGAAAACATAATCACTCTAAATGGCACAATGTGTCAGAGGAGCTAACCGACAGCACACACTCTGAAGGTCAAACCCATGCCTCAGCATTCACATGAGACCATGGTATTCATGGACAGGATCCCAAGTCACTGCTCGGGTGAGGATAGTCTCAGGTTTGGGAACCTCAAAGAGGCGTTTCTGCTTTTTGCACTTTTTTGACCTTCAGAACTCACTTTGCAGCTGAGTGTGAAGCAGCTGTGATGAGAATCAGCACCTCTAAGTCTCAGAGCATGGTTCTCTGCCAGAAACCGCTGGAATGTTTGCTCTAGGTTGGAGGTATCTTAGAATCTACAACAGATAGGAAAATGGTCATTGTCATAAAATGTGGGTGGTCAGTGAAAGAATGAGATCACGGATACAAGTGTCTGAAATGGGTTTCCTTGGTAAGGTGTCTGGACATGAGAGACAAGCTGAGCACTCCCAGGGTAGAGCTGCTGCTTTTCCATATCAAAAGAAGCCAGCTGAGGTGGTTTGGACATCTGATTAGGATGGCTTCTTGGCACATTTCTTTAGAGGTTTTTGGGCACATCTAACTGAAAGGAGACCCTGAGGTTGACCCAGAACTTGCTGAAAAGATTACATAACTAGAAAAGCACTCAGATAGCGCAGTACTCAGCCGAGGCTGCTCAGTCGCTGTATCATTTCCGACGGCTGAAATCTTTCAAAAAATTGTGGGTCCGGACTGCAAGTCGCATCACTGCCAAAATCTAATCACTTGGTCCTTGTGTCATTTCTGAACTTCCCTGAAAAATTCATCCAAGTCCGTTAATCTGTTTTTGAGTAATGTTGCAAACAAACAGACTGACAGACCGACAGACAACCAACGGCAATCGTCACATAACTCTTCCAAGAGTAATAAATACATCTGGTCAGGGAACATCCCCTGAAACCCCTAGAGGGAGCTGGATAAAGTTGGGGAGAGGGATGTCTTGAATGCCCTGCTAAAGCTGCTGACACCACAATGGAACATGTTGGATGTTCTTTAAATCATACAACACGTGACGAAGACTGATTTAAAAAAAATTGTGTGCCACAGACAATGTGAGCTTCAGTGCACAGAATAGCCACAGACAGGTGTATGTGCATTTTGACAAATGGCAACGCAAACTGGTTGCTTCACAATGACACAGTTAAATGACGAACTACAGATGCAGTTTTCCAGACACTAAGTCAAATTTGTATTTGACATGTTTATCAGCGGCAACAGTAACGCTCGTTTACATTCCGAATGAGGGATATTGAAATTTGTTAGGCCATGATTTTATTTGTGAGAACACCTGTAAGTGAGCGACTGTGCCTGGCACATCGAGGGTGCAGAATGGACAAAAACTTTGGCACCCACTCGCCAGTCAAACACACAGCTGTTGTGCTGACTGTTGCTGGCTCAGCGAGCATCTAATGTGTTTCTGAATTTTCATTTTTAATGTATTGGGATGTGTCGCTGTGGCTTGCCATGGTGCCCCTAATAAATTATTCATTATATCAGCTAGTGACTGTTTCAGTAATCATTCAAGAGCCATATATTGACAATGGCATCTAGATGTAGTTGTGAATTTACTCTTTTTCACAAAACACAAAAAATCATATTCAGTAATCTGTCCTGTATTGGAATGGACGGCAGTAATGCTGTCCTTTCTGCTGCATTTGAACTGCAAAGAAGACTGCCATGTTGTAATAAATCCAATATGTAATAAAGGTTATCAATATCTCAAAGTGGGAGAGTAGGGAAGTGAATGAAAATCTAATAGGATGTGTTTGGCTCATTCCAGAGTTAATGGTGTTAAACTCAGAGAGACAGAGGGGCTTTGGCCTGAGAGTTGAGGAGGGGCCTGTAACGGGGCCATAGACCTGTGGCAGCCGGCCAACAGCCACTAATAGAGCCATAAAGCAATTACCAGGAAACACTGAGAAAGGGGACGGTGGAGGGAGAGAGAGAGAGAGATGGAGTATGGGGCAGATAAATGCAAGAATGGAGGAGAGGACTGATAGTATCCTGAGTGGGAGGATGGAAAGAAAGAAAAAAGGAATGTGAAATTCATTAGAACAACAAGAAAAGTGATGGAGGAAAATAGGATTTATGTCATTTGATATGACCATTAGCTGATAATCAGTTTGAGGAAGAGAGGAAGCTGTTATATCTCACCCTGCAGATCAGATAATATTGACGGCCTGGCTAACTCCCCGATGGTCCCAAAATCCGTTGTGTTTGTGTGTTGTCATACTTAATATATTTACAGAATGTTTTGTTTACCTCAGTTTAAGAAAAATGTTGAACAAAGTCACAAGAGATAGAAAATGGAAAAGGAGATTTGCATTGTAAAAATATATTCAGAAATTGAGCTGTTTAGCTGCTGCCCTCCTTCCTTTGCTTCCAGGCAGACATTTTATAGATTAGAAGTGTGTGTGTGTGTGTGTGTGTGTGTGTGTGTGTGTGTGTGTGTGTGTGTGTGTGTGTGTGTGTGTGTGTGTGTGTGTGTGTGTGTGTGTGTGTGTGTGTGTGTGTGTGTGTGTGTGTGTGTGTGTGTGTGTGTGTGTGTGTGTGTGTGTGTGTTCACATTCATGTACATCTATTCAGACCAGCCAGAGGACTTTGAATATGCAAAGTGGTACCAAATGTGTTTGAGCTCATCAGTCTTTGAACTCGCCATCTGCATGCTTTCCTCTTCTACTGTACTGCAATCATGCTACTCTGAATACTTTGGATATGAAAACTACAGAGCATTAAAAAATGATAATCCCTTGTTGTGAAGATTTGTGCTGTTTTGTTTACAGAAGTCAAAGTGAAAAATAATCTGTTTGTGATGAAATTCATCTGCATTTCTTGCTTTTTTTCTTTCCTGTAATAGCTTGTGGCTCATTTATAATTCCCCAGATGGAAAAGAAAGAAATCACCAAAAAGAAAAATTCTTTCACTTTTACTGTATTATATTTAACAAAATGTCAAGTATTGCTTGACAGTTGAAATTGTGCCATTTGATCCGTATGGGCTTTAACGTGGTTGGAAGAAAATGAGGTTCAAAGCCTTAAAATGGGAGCAGGTGCCGTGAATCGGATGGACATGTTTGTAGTGTATATACATTTATGTTCTGTGAGTGTGGGCGGAAAAGTCCTGATTTTCTTTGTGTGAACATGTACTGTGTGATCATGTGTGTGGGTGGCTGTGTTTTAGCAGTTGAATTTCTGCAGGGTACCAGTGAAAAGAAAAAAAAAAATAGAACAGAAAATGCCTCCACATCATCATGTTTACATGCATGATGAATAATTTGGTGACTAAATTCCCTATGTGTTTCATTTATTTTTTCTTTCTTTTTTTCCTGCTTAGGCGTAACGATGAGGTGACCCACATTAAGATTCAGAACTCAGGCGACTACTATGACCTGTACGGAGGCGAGAAGTTCGCCACGCTGGCCGAGCTGGTGCAGTATTACACTGAACAACAGGATCTCCTGCGAGAGAGGAATGGCCATGTCATCGAGCTCAAGTATCCACTCAACTGCAAGGACCCCACCTCTGAGAGGTGCTGATAAACTTCCACACTAACACCCACACTTTCTAACATTTACATACAGCTCAGCGCTGTGTGGACAACACCAGACAGACACAAATATACATATAAACTTATCTGAGGTCAGCTTGACATGATTTATTCAAACTGATTATAACTATAAAAAAAATGTATTCCTGACCCCAGACATGTATTAATATTCTAGTAGCTTCAGGGTGTAGGACTGTAAAGTCTCATCCTGCAGTGAGAAGCAGCTAAACCACCTAAGAACCGCTAGTGTTGTTACAGCAGCTATGGTCTAAATTCAATTTGTTGTGCATAAAATTTCTTATATTTACTGCTGCTTTCAGAATCTTTAACCTATAAAGACCTATCCTGTAAAGATGTCGGCAAAGAACTTCACTAAAAATCAGTAGTGGAACGTCTGAATCTAGATCTCTTTCATGTTTTGGCCGAGACAAGGCTTCTATTTTCACCTTCATAAATATCACTATATGACAAACAATTTATCTAATTATGGTTTTGATGGTTAGCTCTCCCCTTGAATGGATTATGATGGACAAAGGAAAAACTTGAAAAGCAAAAACGTTGACAAAAATCATGTCAGCTCTGTCTGTCTTCACAGCCTCCACAAAGATATGTTGCTGCAAAGTGCACCATTATGTTCAAGCGCTAGTTTCTGTCTTTGCTGCTGACAGCAGCTGCCTGCCATGACTGGAGGAGGAGGTTGATGAGTGTACTGAGAATGAACCAGAACAGCAAAGTTGTTGTCCTGAAAACTAAAACAAAGTAAATACAGTTTGTGTCAATGCAGTTCCACTAAAAGCCTGTAGACCATAGCATTGAACTACTGTCTGCGCCCACATCACCACTTAGTAAACTATTCAATAGAATGGCAATAGGAAAGAATGAGCCATTAGCTCATCAATTATGTACCAGTACACATGCATGATTACACAAACTGTGTAGAGGAGATGCACTATTTTGTACACGCACACTTCCACATGTTAAATTCAGATGTAACTCGGATCTCAAGTACATAAATAGTGGCGAATTTCCAAGTGCATGTTGAACAAACTAAGATGGTGATGCTGCTGTTTGTGTCTATGCTCCCCAAGTATCCACACAATAACATCCTTCAGAGAGTATACACAGGTGGAAAGCAGCTACACACTTCATTACACCTACGCAATTTCTTTGAAATGGAAGACTTGTGCAGCTGGTGTATTATTAATAGGCACTTCCTGGAAGCTTCCAGGAAATCTAAATCATCATTTTTCTATCAGAATTTGTAAAAAAAAAAAAAAAAAAAAAGTAGTATAACTTTATGCTGTGCAGGTTATGTCCCCTCTCCTTTTCCACACATCTGCACATTGCAACATGTGTCTCTTAGTTTCTATTTAGGTCTAAGAACGCCTTGTGATCTATGGTTTTGGTTTATGTGGTTTTTCCATTCTACATGCGTCTCTTGTCAGAGCTTCTGACGCGTTGTTGCTCACCACACAGGAAAAAAAAATGCAGACATGCAAGGTTTTCATCTGAACATCAGTAATTGAGTGAGGCTACAGCAATATAAGAGACACTATCGTTGTTGAGTAGGAGTCTACGCTCACATTTTACATATAGATAGGCATTATGTTAAAACCCCAAAGATGCAATATAGAACTTTTTCCCTTGGCATAGGAAACATTTCACTAGTCCTCCCACTCAGCTGGTCTCAACTTCTCACTCGTCTTGTTAGTTTTTATACCTTACTGCAACATCAGCCAAGATACTTTCCATCCTGGTTGTAGGAGAAGAAAAGGGCTAATCTGAAATAAATTTTAACAATTGTAATATGTATTAGTTTAAACCAGTTTTGTCTGCCTTGTGTATTTATTTGTCATCTTTATTTGTCGTCTTTTTAGCATATCTGTAGCTGCAAGCTTAACTTGATCCTGCAGATACAACCAGCTGACATCATGTTTACAGTGAAAGGTCTTAACCCTGAATAATACCCTAAAGATTACTTAGGTTAATAATGAAATGAATTCAATATGCTGCTTTACAAGCTGATACAGTATGATTTATGATTTGATAGATGAGAATTATTGTTTTGACATGAGATGCGCAAAATGTAATATGAGGGTTGGTCAAAAAGTTACCAGACTGTACCTGTAAGAATCAAACACCATACCTGATTAAAATTTGGCCTGCATCCCTTTCAAAGTAGTCTGTTTGTGCAGGGATACACTGCTTCAAGAGCTTGTGCATCTCTTGTAACGCTGTAAGTCCCATTGTGTAGTCATGTCAAGCACCATCTGTGATGAGCTCTGGAAGTCCTTAACTGTGTCAAAACAGCGACCCTTCCACTTGAATTTCATTTTGGGAAAGAGAAAGCAGTCATAAAGAGCCAAATCTGGTGAGAAGGATGTGTGATTATTGTGTTGTGGACAAAAAAACCTGTGTGCTGTGTCACACGGCACATTGAACGGTGCACATACCATTGTGTCAAAGTTGAGGCCGTTTGCGCCGTATGCTCTCCCTCAGAGCACTGGGGACGTTACAATAGAACTCTGCCTCGAGAGTCTGACCCTGAGGGATGAATTCATGAATGTTAAAGAAAACCAGGCGCAGGCTCCAGGTAGTCCTCACCTGATGCACGTTGTCTAGTTTTGGTGGCTTTTCAACTTTGCAACTGTTGTTTCTTCTTTTGGTGGTAGCTGCAGACCCACTTCTTATCATTGACAGAGAATGTTTTCTTCTCTGCTCCAGTATGCAATTTATGGAGAAATCACACATGTGCTCCTCGCAGTGTTCACACAAATGTGTGTAACACAGGTAGATAGCATGGTGTCATGTGACGTCATAACTCTGTGAACAATCTCCTATTTTTTTGATCAGCCCTTCCCAGATAGCAAACTGTGGGTGAATCAATGTTGAATCTATGTTGAGACCTAACGTAGAAATTATACAGAAAGCGCAAGGTTGATAAAATGTTGAGTCAATGTTTGCTTTTCAACCGTAAATCACACTTTACCCAGATAGCAAAAGATGTTAAATCAATGTTGAATTAGGGTTAAGAAGGTTGAATTTTGGTTACGGTTGAAGACTGATGGTTGGATCAACGTTGATTCAACAACATTTTGTTAACATTGAAGTTTGTGTTTAAAAGATGCCATTGAATCTACATTGTATTTTGGTTTAATTAAAATGTTTGACAGGTCAATGTTTAATTAATGTTGAATCTATGTTTGCAAACATGTAATCTATGTAAGCAAACATTGACTCAACATTTTATCAACCTTGCGCTTTCTGTATAATTTTGACGTTAGGTCTCAACATAGATTCAACATTGATTCACCCATAGTTTGCTATCTGGGCTGTGTTGTGGCATAAATAAAATGAAAAGATCAGTGTAATGTATTAGTGCATTACCAAGTGACATCAATAATGATCATCTAGTTCAGAACTGTTTTTTCAAATGTATGGTCAGAATTGATGGTTCTTAACATTTTTAATTGTTAAATTTTATTTTTGAGAAAATGACACAATTCAGCTGATTTCATTCTTGCCATTATACTTTGTTTCTTTAGTCACGCCTTATTATAATATGAAATTTCTCTGTTCTCCAGGTGGTACCATGGACACCTATCCGGACGAGATGCAGAGAAACTGCTCACAGACAAAGGCAAAGCTGGCAGCTTCCTTGTACGGGAGAGCCAGAGCAAACCAGGAGACTTTGTCCTCTCAGTTCTCACCAATGAGGAGAAACATGAGAATGTGGACCGCAAGACCAAGGTTACCCACGTTATGATACGCTATCAGGTGAGATAACTAATTTCAAGCCACCTGTATACAATACCATTCAGAATTTTGGGGTCACTTAGGAATGTCCTTATTTTTGAAAGAAAATCTTTCTTTTTCAATGAAGATAACATGAAATTAATCAGACAGTCTAGACATTGTTAATGTGGTAAATGACTATTCTAGCTGGAAAAAGCTGATTTTTTTTTTTTTTAACTCCTGTGTTCTAATGCTACATTGTGTTAGCTAATGGTGTTGAAAGGCTAATTGATAATTAGAAAACCTTTGTGCAATTATGTTAGCACATGAATAAAAATATGAGTTTTCATGGAGAACCCAAACTTTTGAATGGTAGTGTATATAAGCACACAATGTTATATTGATAAGGTGGATTTTGAGTATTGCTTCGGTGTGTTGAGCCTGGAGGCATACAGTGCTTAGACTCCCTGAGTTTAAGACTCAAATTAATCCTTTGAGTCATGTATTTTTAAGCAAGTCATGATTTATGTTTCCATTCGATCAATTCCTTGGACCTACGCTTGCTGTAGCTGAATTATCAGTATTTGTCTTCAGCAGGACGGCAAGTACGACGTTGGCGGTGGGGAGCGATTCGACACCCTGGCTGACCTGGTGGATCACTACAAGAAGAACCCCATGGTGGAGAAAAGTGGCATCGTAGTGCACCTCAAACAGGTATGGAAAAGAAATCTAACAAACAGCAGCTTCCAATCCTGTAAATCTTGTGGTGCTTTAAAGGTCAGTGAACACACTGAAATATTAGGGTTAATATCAAACCACATGAAAATACTACTTTCAGTTTAGATTAAGTTGTTTTGTTCTGTCGACTAATTTAATCTTCTTGTTCCAATGTGGCAACAATAGCCCTTTAATGCCACAAGGATAAACGCTGCCAACATTGAGAACCGGGTACGAGAGCTTAACAAAGTAGCAGACAACTCTGAGAAACCCAAACAAGGATTCTGGGAAGAATTTGAGGTATGTAGCTTCACTGCAAGACACATCATCGATCATGACGTGAAATTTGTGTCTCAGTTAATATTGTTGTAGTTGTTTAAAAGGCACTGTGTTGAAATTTTAAATGCGACTTCCGTTCAGAGCGAGAGGTTTCAAGACACTTGGAGAAACTGATTCATGTGAACGACTCTTTTGAGTGCCACTTCCCTTTGTGTTAAATTTTAGCTAGTGGACAATGTTTTAAGGTTGACAGTTTTAGGAGCCCTTTTACAACACACCCCTTCCAAAACAGATTTATGTTTTTTAATTGTTATTCTAGCTTTGAGTATACAGTATAACGAATTTGTCAGATAAACATAGTTTAAAATATCATATGGTAGGTTGGTTGTTCCCTAATGACTTTTGTTGTTTATTTGTTGCATATCCGTTCCCTTAGCCTTATATGTATGTTTTTTCCATGAGTTATTTGTTTTCTTGTCTACAGTGGGAAATCTAAATGCATCTCTGCTGCCTTAACCTTTCAGTAATGATACTGGTTGAAGCTTATCTAGTGCATATTTTTGTAATGTGATTTTCATGCAACAACAGGTTAATAATAATAGCCTAATGTGAACATTAGGCAGTAAATTGTTCTGTGGTATTTACAGGCCCAATATCAGGTTTATACAGTGTAGGTTTGTCTTGTTATTGGATTAGCTGCTCCAAGTTTGAAATCCTTATTGAGATGATAATCCTTGTTCCACTGAATTTACTTTGCTTATTGCGTCTTCTGTGTTAGAGTGTGCATGTTAACTACACAATATGAAAACTTGTGTATATCTATGTTTCTCATAGATGAGACACATAGTGTATTATTTGGAAATAACATCAGGAGAACAGTGCAAGGGTATTAAATAGCCTGACTGGCTTTGTTTATGTGGCATGTACTAGGCTTTAATCATTACAGATAAGGAGCTGTAGATTCATGCTGCATGTATGGCCTGAATACTGAAATATGCAGTTTTTTCTGTTGCACTCCAGGGTGACCCCTGCTGTATTAAAGGTCCATTACATGGTTCAGAGCAATATTCAAATGTTATTCTGTCTTCAGATCTGGCCGTTGGATTTTCTTTTATTTTGAACTATTTCTAATAAAAACAATTATAACATTTGTCTTCCATTCTCATTTTTCTCACTCTCAGGTACTTCAGCAGCAGGAGTGCAAACTTCTGTATCCCCGGAAAGAAGGCCAAAAGCCAGAAAACAAGAGTAAAAACAGATACAAGAATATCCTCCCCTGTGAGTCACACAGCAACCTGCCATTTCCTGTCTCTCCACCTTCCTGTGGAAATTATGACACAAATAGTTAAGAGGCGACATAGAGGCCTAACGGAGCATGAAGATACTGCTCTGATAGCTGACAGTCTATCACTTTCATTAAGTTGTGTAATCTCAGTAAACTGTAGACTTTTCTTTGTGTATTAATAAGTTCAACTTTGTGCTTTTAGTTGACACAACACGTGTTGAAATCAGGGAAATGGATCCAGATGTTCCGGGTTCAGACTACATCAATGCCAACTATATCAGAGTGAGTCTGCTCAGCATTACACAGGACAACGTATCAGGAACTGTGATTAATCAAAACATAGCAGCAATACATGATACTGAGGCGTCGCTCTTTAAAAAAGTGCCAAAATTGTATTCATCAGAGAAAAGAACTATACATACAGAAACTAACTTTCCAGTGACCCTGGATGATACTACTCTGTGACTTCCCATTCCATCTGAAAACATAACCAAGACCTAAGTTTAAAACTAACCAGATTTTGTAAAAAAAAAACAAAAAAACACATATCTGAACTTCTCGCTATAACCACTGAGCCACTACAGTTTGCTGTCATAAACAGATGTGTGGCTAAAAATTCAGGGACTTTTCAGCTAAACTGTGTGGAAACAAATTAAATATGCAAGTAGTGAAACCTCTGTAGGACGCAGAGTTTCTTATTTTTCTTCCAGTACTGCCAACACCTGTTTCAATTTGGAAAATGTTGTTCTGGTAAAAAACAAATTCGACTTTTAACTGATTTGTCGCATTATGACGTGGTTATGGTTGTGTTGTTTCAGCAGAAGTGTAGGATTTGATTTTATGTTGCAATCAAAAAATATGAGCCCGCAGTGAGTAAAAATGTGACGGAAGCAAAAAACACCCAGAAACTACTTGGAGTTCAGAGGTTTCATGTATTTCTATACATTTAATTCAGCACTAGCTATTGCATCACTACACACTCATATGAGATTCTTCTCTTTTCTCATCTTCAAATCACTTCATTCAAACAGAGTATGCATGAAGAGGGGCGCCATGTGGAGGAGGGCAAAGTCTTCATTGCCACCCAAGGGTGCCTACAGAATACAGTCACAGACTTCTGGAAGATGGTGTATCAGGAGAATACACACGTCATTGTCATGACCACAAAGGAGATGGAGCGAGGAAGGGTGAGCAGACACTCAGTTGTGTAGCTTAGCTGAGGGCCGGTGCAACTGTGTAATTTTTCTGCACGTCTGATATCTTGAACTGGAGAAGTAATTGATTTATTGGAAATGTTTGATCAAAAACACTCATGCTTAAAGTTATATGTGACATTTTTGCATTAAAATGTCTAAAATAACTAGACCAATGTTGTATATTTTGTTTTCTTCTGTGTTTATATTATCCCAAAGGTTTCCAATGGTTCATTTATCCCAGAGAAATCTTTAATGCTTTCCGGTGTGACTGTTTAAATGTGGTCTCCTGTCAGTGCTATCATATCCCCTTTACCCACGTTGAATTAGAGGTCCTTTGCTGTAGAAATCCTTCACTGTATGTTTAATATCTGCTGTGAAATGCAGGTGTTGACCTACAAGTCTACATTGCAGCCAGCCATTTTGTTTGACATTTTCAGAAGAAGGGCAGTATTTGAAGGCAGTAACTAATTCTGAGGATTGGGATGATGATGATAATGATGTGTGTGTGTGTTGTGTGGGGGTGAGTAGGGAGATGGCTGACAAGGATAGTATGACAGTTAAGCTGATTGAAAAGCCGCTTGAGCTGGTTCTTTAGATCTCCTAATACCCACCACCCTCCCTCTGTCTCTCTGTCTCACTCTCTGTGCGATTTTGCTCTGATTTAGAATAAATGTGTACGTTACTGGCCGGACCTCCACGGCATAAAGGAGTTCGGAAAGGTGCTGGTGAGGAACGTGGATGAGCGGCCAGCTCAAGACTACATCCTGAGGAAGCTGGAGGTGACGCGTCTGGACCGGGTAGGGAAGGCTGTGTGCTCAGTTTGAGCTGACCTACTGGCCAAGGGTCAGATTATCTAACCCCTGACACACACACACACACACACACACACACACACACACACACACACACACACACACACACACACACACACACACACACACACACACACACACACGCAGACAATCCTGCAGCACATGCCTGTGCTTACGTTAGAATCGACTTCATGGATATCTCACAAGAAGCAGATGCAGAAAAAAGTAGATAGCAAAAGTGCACAGAGACTTATAGAAAGCACAGTTGTCTTGCACTAAATGTGAAATAAAAAAGCTTATTGTGGTTCATGCTTTTATACAATAAGTAGCAAATGTAGAAAGAATTGGTCACGTGTTGTTGTTCAAATGTATGCTGTCCACACTGTCCTATTTATTAACTTATTAGATATGCAGTTTTGGTGTAAGTTTTCAGATGTAAATATCAAATATATTTGTAGATGGAGAGATATAGATATATGTCCAGCTAAATCATTCTCACTTGGGGACTAAAGTGGAAAGAGTGGTTGGTCCACATTCCTGCAAATTGAGTTCCAAGGCAATGAATTGGTTTCACAGAAACAACACTGACAAGTGGAGAATATCATTTTTTTGTTATTCTGGATGGTTTCTGCTCGCTTAAATATGCCGTGCTGGTCACAAGCATTAGTTCCTCTGCATGCCTCTATATGAAATTAGTGAAAGAATACGCAATCTTTATTTAGTATGAAAGCATATCCTTGCCTTCAAGGGAATTAGAAGCTGTGTAATCACTGTGTTACCACAGTGCTGGTTCCAGCAACAAAGTCTACACTTGATTACCAGAAGGTACCACTACGTCACAGTACAGTAAAGAACGTGGTGTCAGCCAGCAAGGTTTAATGTGACTTTGGAAAGTAGCCAACTGTGTTTGCTAAATCAAACTGAATGTGACACATTAGGTTTGGCAGAACTTTGGGATAAAGACTGTAGATTTTGTCCTCTCTTTCTTACACAGGAATCTTAATGTTTTATTAATACTGTACAGTTAGTAAGGTGAAAAAAAGGCTTGAAGCCTTATGGGACATATGAACATTGCACTAAAAATGTGTGAAATAATGACGTAAATGTACACAGTTGATATCTTTTTTGTTGTAGAAGGAGCCTTTCAGGTACATCTGGCACTACCAGTACCTGAGCTGGCCGGACCACGGAGTGCCCAATGAACCCGGCGGTGTCCTCTGGTTCCTGGAAGAAGTCAACCGCACCCAGAGCACCATTCCAGACACTGGACCCATTGTCGTGCACTGCAGGTACAGCTAGAAAGATGGGACCATGTTTTATGATGGGATGTTTTGGGTTTGGGTAAAAGAGACAAAGAGCAGTTGGACTACAACTTAACTAAAAAGGAAAAAATAAGAAATGTGATTTGCTATACAGTTCTGGCTCTCGGCAGATAATGTCCTGCAGTCCCCTGCTGTGTATACACACATCTAGTAACTGAGAACTTTATAAGGCATCGTTGTAAACTTTCATATTCATGTAGTTACCCAGTGAACTAATTATGTGGCAGCACTGCAGTGTCTAAAATCATGCAAATACAGCTTCAGTTCTGTTCACATCGGAACATCAACATGGAAAAAGTGGAATCAGTGGCAGGACTATTGATGCCAGAAAGGCTTGTTTGAGTATTTGTGAAACTGCTGATCTTCAGGTATTTTCTCACATAGTAGTTTACTCAGAATAGTGAGAAACAAACAATATCCAGCTATTGGCAGTTTTGAAATGACTGGAACCGACAGAAATTCTGTAGTAACTCAATAAACCACTCTTGGAAAGGTGGCTCAGAATAATATAAAAAGTCCAATCTTGAGATGGATGGACTGCAACTTAGGACTGGGTAATATAGCTTAAAAAAAGTTTTTACCCATATCGCTAATTATTGATAATCACCTATTTTTTTTAACTAAAGACAAGGAGATCAAAGGTTTGTTTTCAGTTTAATCACATGAAGGCCTGCATATCAAGGTACACGTATTAATTTTCTCAACACAACAATAAAACCATACACAAGTATATTTACACATTTAAAACATCCATCCATCCATTATTTATACACCGCTTAATCCTCATTAGAATCGTGAGGGCTGGAGACTATCTCAGCTGACTTAGGGTGAAGGCAGATGACACCCTGGACAGGTCACCCATCTATCACAGGGCTACATTTACAGACAAACAATCACACTCACATTCACACCTACGGACAATTTAAATTTACCAGTTAACCTCAGCATGTTTTTGGACTGTGGGAGGAAGCAGGAGTACCCGGAGAAAGCCCACGAATGCACCTTGATGTACATTAAATATGGGGAGCAAGTAAAACCTGGAGGTCCACAAAGGGTGACCAGGGAGAAGCAGCCACACTGCACCACAGTTGAGGTTCGAAGTGACTAGACTGTTGTGTCACCATCAGAAACCCCCAGCGTCAAGTCTGTCCTCTGGGAGTGTGTTGCTCAGGTGGATGTGATGGGTGGATCTTGCGAGTCTTTAAACCATGAAGTCCATCTCGCAGAAGCAGCCACTGGTCCCTGCCTATCGTAGTCTATACCCAGGACAGGTCTGTGGGTGCAGACAGCAGCGACAAGAAGCCATGGACTGGTGCACCACTGAAAACCTGCATATTAGCTTCAGGGAGAGCAGCTAGTGTGAAGGGGCTCCGTTACTGAGGGATACAATAAGCTGTTATAAGCCAGCGAGTAAGCATGCTAATGTGCATGCAAACAAACTTTATATTTTCATTATAATCATTGTGCTATTATTTTTTTAGACTTTTTTTTGTGTGTTTTAAATCTGACTTTGCTGTACATGAGGAGATGTTTAGGACTTTAAACATAAAGGTTAGACTTGACTTGGAATTTATTGGGTTTGATTCAGGCCTTGATTCGAGACTTTATAGTCAAAAATTGTGATTTCATAGCTTTATTGTTCACCAGTCTTGTTTGAGAGGTGAGGCAGAGTATCCATATGGAAGTGTTTGGAAAAGTGTTAATAAATGCATTTAAAGAAATGCTTACATCTACCATAAAAACATTGCATCTTAATTTGGGTGGGTGATTTGTTCTTAAATATTTCTGCGCGACTAAACCCATCTGTGTCTTTGCTTTGTTCTTCTCTTTCATGCTCTCACTCAGTTTCCAGTGAAACAATAAGTGGACATGTTCATTTTTTTTTTTTCACTAATCATACCTTTATATATTACAACTGGCCACTTGGGTGCGCTGTAATTAAGGTTCAAAATTTTACCCTATTATTGACAATAACTCTTTAACAAAGTAGCAGCAACGTAAGTGATTTTACATGTTCACGAGAACCAACCAACTTTTCCAACTGTTGAAGAAATGAATTTCATGCTAATGGATGCTTTCAATGAAGCTTTGCTTCAACAAAGCAAAACTGTAAGAACTTGGTTCTTACTTAGAAAGAATGTCACCTCAAATTTCTTATCTTAACAAAACTCCAAATTACAATGCGACATGCAATAACTAAGATTTATACAAACCTAAAGATTGTAACTACTTAAAATTTAACGTAGTTTTGCAGATGCTGTGAATTATAATAATTCCTGCTTGATTTTTAAGAATCTGTTTTTGATTAGTTTTATTGTTTGCAAATAGAATATAAATAGAGTGGAATATAAATTTTAACAATGTAACAGCACACAGGTGTCTGTTCCTCTCAAACATGGTGACAACAAATGATACATTTGTCTGTTTGGTGTTCTTCCATGCTTCCACTCTACACACCCACACAGACATGTACTACAAACAAATGACAAACTGACAAAACAGATCTGACTCATTTCTTTAACTGATAAGCTGGTTACTGATAAGTCAGTATTGACTGATTTGTCATTATTGTGTGGAAAATAACATTCAGTTGAACATAGCTCACACAGAGATCTACGTCTGTTTTATACACTACCGTTCAAAAGTTTGGGATCACTGAGAAACATCCTTATTTTTAAATGAAAAGCATTTTTTTTTCAATTAAGATAATATTAAATTAATCCAGTTTAGACATTGTTAATGTGGTAAGTGACTATTCTAGCTGGAAACGGCTGATTTTTTTTTTTTAATGGAATATCTACATAGGGGTACAGAGGAACATTTCCAGCAACCATCCCTCCTGTGTTCTTATGCTACATTGTGTTAGCTAATAGTGTTGAAAGGCTAACTGATGATTAGAAAACCCTTCTGTAATTATGTGAGCACATGAATAAAAGTCTGAGCTGCTTGAAATTGTGTGGGTGAGCCAAAACTTTTGAACGGTAATGTATGTAATACTTAAAGAAATTTGGCAGATGACTTCAATGTGTCATTTTCATTGTCACGTAGAAAACTCTTCTACCCATTATGCTATTCTACCACTTTTCATAACTCAATAATATAAATTTTCTCTTAAAAAATAAATGTCTATTTTTCATCTGGACATTGATGCTATGTTATAGCAGCACATGGTTTTGACTTTTTCTCTGTCACTCCAGTGCAGGCATCGGCAGAACTGGCACCATTATCGTCATTGACATCCTTATTGACATTATTAACCGCCAAGGTGAGATATGAAACTAATACTCTGAATATTATTTCTCACACTCTCGGTCTTTTTACTGCATCTTCACTCATTTCTGATTTGTTGTTTGTAAGGTCTTGACTGTGACATTGACATCCCTAAGACCATCCAGAGGGTACGGCAGCAGAGGTCCGGCATGGTGCAGACAGAAGCCCAGTATAAGTTCATCTACATGGCTGTGCAGCAGTACATTGACACAGCTCAGAAGAGACTGGAAGAGGAGCAGGTATTCAGCTACACCAAGGTTCAACTACAAAGTGACCTCTGAAAGAGAGACAGGCAAAAAAAAAAGAAATTAAAGTGTATCACAGTCAGTCGGTCTTTACAGTGTTAACGAGAAAAGCACTCGGAGAGCGCACTACTCCGCTGTAGATGTGCCCACAAACAAAATGACCTTGCGCTAAGCACTGTGTGTGTTATGCACGTGTATGTTATGTACAGATACTGAATCGCATCACCTAGTTATGCAGCAGGTGGCGGTAATTGATAGGACTCAGAAACACCCCCACAATTTAATCAGTTGTTCCTTGTACCATTTTCCAACAGATAGGTCCACAGCAGTGAATTTGTAGTAGGATCACAATCATGTGATGGTCAGCAGGCAGCTGATGTACCGTTCACTTGTTGTCATAGTTACAGAGACACTGTGCTGCTATCTCGCAATGATACAGAAATCTTTAACAAATCCATGGATCCAGACTATAAGCCACATCACTGCCAAAATCTAATCACTTGATCCTTGTGTCATTTCTGACCTTCCCTGAAAATTTCATCCAAATCTGTTTGTCCATTTTTGAGTAATGTTGCTATCAGACAAACAAACATACGCTGATCGCCACATCACTCAGCTAAGATTCCACCTCCTTGGTGGAGTAAAAATAGTTGATTTTTGACACAGTAATGAAGATTTGTAAACTTCAAACATGTTGAAGGTCAACATTCTGCATTCTGTTTTGCCAACTAAAACAGTGAGGCAGACCTCAGCAAGCCAGATATGTTAGTTTATTTCACAGTCATTGTTTCACTACTGAATGTGTATCCCATTTGGAACTGGATCCTTTGAGCCCCCAAGCCTTTTCTGCTCCTGTCACATTTTTACTCATTATGTGCTTATTTTGATGACAATATGAAGTCCTGCACCTCTGTGAAAACAACACAACCATGGCTAAAAGTACAGAAAATTCAGAAATATGTTTTGTGCAGCATAAAATAAATGCTATAAATTATTTTTAGAAATTAAAGTTTCATATTTTTGTTCATTTTACAACAATTTTGGGCAAAGAGTGTAAAAAAGACTCTGGTTCAATCAAAAAGTCCCTGAGTTATCATCATGTGACTGCTGGTTACAGCTGAGATTGTAGTGGCTGTCAAGTTGCACAGAGTCGTGCACAATGTTTAGTCTTTTATTTACAAAATCCATATAGGACCAACTCTGTTTCTGGCATATATATTTTTGATAAAATTTTGATAAAATATCACAATTTTAAGATTGTGTTTTCTTTTTTCCAATATATATGTAATTTTAGCATTTTTGTGAAAACAACATACTTTTCAAACACAGTGACAGGATTTGGGGTTCAGAGGCTTAAAGTGAAATTAAGGTTTTAAACGTCATAATTTTGTCTTTTACATTGTCCTGACTGACTTTGTTACTTCCAGAGAAATAAGATGAAGGAGAGAGAATATTCCAATATCAAATATCCCCAGATGACAAACTCAAGGTCAAAACCCAACATGGCTTCCTCCCGCTCTTCTTCTGTGTAAGTTCTGTGATGGGAAACCATCTGACATGCAGCCACAGAATCATAGCAGAAAACTTGTTTAAAATGCTTGTTTTGTTAACAATTATTTTCTGTGTTACTGTAGGATGACAAATGATGATTCATCGAGTGTATATGAGAACATAAACTTCAAAACCCCTCAAACGTCTTTTAGCAGTAACACCAGGAGGTAAAACTGTTGCTGTGGACCTCCACTACTCTCTGTCTGCCTCTCTGTAAGTGTCTGCTCATTTCACTCTCCATCATTTGCTTTTCCCTTTTGTTTGAGAGTAGAATTTGTTCTGTTGTTGTGCATTTCTTGGTAGCACTTTGTAAAAGGTCTAGATTAAGGTGTAAATATAACTTTTGGTGGAAAATCCATGAAGCTAGCTTGCGGCCCAAGTTGATGTGTCAGTGAAACCAAATTTTCCCCTATAGTCGAAACTCTGTGTGCTTTTCCATTGATAGCAGGTAGATCTTCTTTTTTTTTTTCTCCAGTGAATCGAATTCATCCTTTTCACCTAAGCAGATGAGTAATGTTCTTTCATTTTCAAGTTCCAAATTATAAGGTGGGCAAGAGTAGCTGAGTTACCGAAAACCAGAGCTCTCTTTTAAAGCAACAAAAGATTCAATTTAGGCTCAAATCATGACCAACCTCAGATCTCACAGTCTCATTATTTTCTGTCTTATAGGGACTAATACAGGACAATAGAGAGGGAGCTCACCAGTGTTCTAGTGAATGAACCATAGCTCATCACCTCAAGGCATATGCTCTGCGCTGTTTTAATGAGCAGTGAATGTATTCAAAGTGTGTGTTATATTAATTTAGCATATTTTACAAGTGTCTAGACATTTAACAGCCCTTTTGTGTTTTGAAATACTCAAAATATAGCACCTTAATATTTCCCAGATTCTCTGTAAGTTGTTAATGTGAAAGCTTTATTTATTTAGAAGGACCTAATTTTGACAAGGTCTTGTATTCTTTCTGAGTTTAAATATAATGTTTTATACACCGTTTTAATGTTTTTAGTAGCAAGTGTGGTTTGATGCCGAGTTCAGTTGCTTCATGGGTACATTGAAATTGAGGGGAAATTCACACACAGCAAACATAGCAAACATATTTACATCCGCAAATAAGCATAATAACAATATCTACAATATGTGCAAGGATGAAAAATTAAAATGAATAAATACAGTACTGACACACACAACAGCAATTAAAATGGCTTGGAAATGAATTTAAAAGTGCAAAGGTGCAGCAGTGCAAGAAGTGCTGTGCAAATTTTATGGTTTGAGATGATGGTATGATATAATCCGGTTATGTTAACATTAGCTAGTGATGCTGATGCTGTGCAGTCTTACAACAGATGGTATGAATGTTCTGCGATAGTGCTCCTTCTTGCAGGGTTAGCAGCTCCTTCAGTCTGCTGCTGAATGCCTTTATAAAAGCAATGATGATTTTTGCATTTCTGAACCATTTGAATGGCTGAAGGCACTCCCATTATAACGGATTGACAGCTATTCAAGGACAGTGACCTCTCAAGAAAAACATTTACATTCCTCCTTCACTGTATTCTTTGATATTCTTAAACCCATTAATGAATATGAATGTCTCTAGTTTAAGAGTTTTTCGCACATTATTCCATGACCATGATGTATCACTAAACTAAAAAAAAAAAAAAGTAAAATCCAGACAGACACACTTTTGCTGTGTGGGCTCTGTCTCAGCCTGCCTGGATAAACTGGCAGGTGTAGTGTAAGCTGAGTAAACCCTGTTTTTAGCTCCATATCCTGAATTACATCAGATCCTAGTGCTCAGGATGCAAACTGACACCAGCCATTAACTCTGCTTGTCGACCTGTCTGTCTGTGTTTACTTCAGCTTCAGCGGCTGCGTCGCTTAGTCAGCACCTGAAAATCTTTGTAGGCCGGAGGGAGTGTGGTGCTCCACACTGCACTCCACATCTGTGGACCTTGTCCTGGGCTGAAGGTGCTGGGCTGACCCTCTGCTGCCGCCGTCCTGCCGGATCTCAGTCTGGAGTCAAGCCTTCCCCTCCTTACAGGGGAGGACTCCACAGCATTGTGCCTTCTCTCAGGGCCGTTGTCCCCTCTCTACCCCCCCTTTTCCCTCCAACCTCTGTTCCAGCATCTTCTCCCCTTAACCAGCACAAGTGCCTTGTCACAGGATGCGTCTACACTCTAGCCTCTCTAAACCTGCTGTTACATCTCTGCTGTTTCAAACCCTGGAGACCCACGTTGACATGAGAAACAACCAGTCTTTCCTTTGGATGACAGATTTTAAACGTCTTCCCCAGCCTAAACTGAATGGAGCTGTACAGGGCCAAGAAGAGTTCAAAGCTAAGCTGTTTGTCCGCTCATCACCAGAAATCCCTCAGTCCATTATCCCTTTTTCTCTGTCTGTGCTGGCTGTTATTTGAACTCGTTCCTAGGACTGTTTTTGGTACGCCCTGTCACTCCAGTTGTGTTGGTTATTAGTGTGGCCACTGACTGATAGCATGGACAGCTACGTAATCTGCTCCAGGGTCCTGCGGCACAAGAAGGACAAACAAGCCCTGTCTTCTTCAAAGCTTCAAAACAATTGTAATTTTAATTTTGGGTTTAAAAGTGGACTATTTTTTTGTTATTTTTTGTCAGAGATGTGGCTGATTATCAGAGCGTTGTAGGAAAGCTCTGTATGCAATGTCATATGCTATTGCAAATGCAAATAGGCTGAAGTGTTTTTGTTCTTTGGCAAAATTGGCATTTTTACTTACAGTGCTATAAAGGAATGCAGGGATATAACCATCTGTCCTGTCTGTCATCTGAACATGGTCTCCGGTGGTCCAATGATATAAACAAATTCATTCAGGAAAATCGAGTTGGGGTGGGGGAGGAGGAGTGTCTTGTTTTGGGTTTTTTTTGCGGGGGGGGTCGTCCTTTTAATGAGCTTCTTTCCATTATGGTGTTTGTTTTTTTTATTATTATTGCTGATGGTATCATGATTGTGTTACATATGTGATGATGTTTATTTAAATACATATATATTTATAAAGGAGCATTCTGGTGAGGAGGTAATGTTTTAACACATACGTCAAAGCAGCACCCCCAGCAGTAACTTGGATTTAGATTGTAATCGTAATTTGAAGTCCATATTTTAGAGGAAACAGGGTTGAGAGGATTCCTGAATGGATGGTTGGAGTTGAGCTTGGCTGACTGCCGTGTCTCACTTGGTTAGACTGGCTGTCCTCGTTAATCAGCAGGTCTGATCTGGTTCAACATCTGTCGGAGGAGATCGTCACAAGGAGACAAAGGAAAGGGGACGATTACAGTGGGCCAGATGGCCATCTGCCTGAGATTGAAGAATAGATTTGTCTCCAAAAAGTAATTTAGAAGATGGCCATAATCCAGGCTTGATGATAGTGGGACGAGTAAGCCAACGTCATTGATGTGATAAGGAAGATGGTGGGGCCGTGGCACACTGAGCCCTCTGTGCTGTCTGGCTGCTGTTGGCTATTTTTAGCCTTCAGAACGAGTACCAAAATATCCTGCTCAAATACGAGTGTAGATATGTTGGTGCAGTCTGACCTAGCTCTTTTGAAATGTAATAATTTAATGGTCCTGATAACATAAAAAAACAAAACTAAAAAAGAAAAAACGAAGATATCATGGTGATGTGTCTTGTCTGCCTATTTATATTTTTAAAGGTCCCAAATTGTGTTAGTCAAAATGAAAAACTCACATGCCCCACAGCATCTCTTTCAGTTTGCCTGTTCAGAATAACACAAAGATGATTCATTTTACCATGCCTGTGTTATTCCTGGTTTAAGTCCTGTTCCAAACAGGCTTTTTCAGTGTCTGTTGCATTAAATACAGCTACAGCCATGGCCATAAGTTTGGACACAGCATGACTTATTATGTCTGTTTTGATGTCTATTACAGAACATAACTAATATTTTTTGACAGCACCAGTTTAATTAGTCAACAAATCAACAAGGGATATAATATTAATAAATTCCAACAATTGGAACAACTTTGTTCCCAAAACATAATATTAGAAGAAAATAACAAAAAAAATGCAGTTACTTTCACAACCGAATTTGGTAAGAATAACAAAATGACAGCAAACTCTTTTGATGTTTTTTTTAAATATGAAACTTAATATAGTTCTCAGGAGTTGTGTACTGTATTGTAAGTGACAATTTTGTGGTATTTTCTAAGATTCACAAGCGTCATGGTACTTGTGTCCAAACTTATGGCCATGGCTGTATACTGCTGCTGTCCCCGCCCCCTTCAGGAAGAAAACTCTATCTGTAATTGACAGCATGGAGCATAGCAGTTGACATAGACGTTAATGAGCTTGTGAGATGTTTCTGTTACGTCTAACTTTCTCTCTGAATGATAGTCTTACCTAGAAATATCCCAGAATTTACAGCACAGTCATTGTTTTTAACTCATGGGGAGTTTGTCAGACAACATTGCGGTTATAAGATTGATCTTTTAGCGGTCCACACCAGCTCTTAAGTGTCTGCTGGTTAACGTGTAGCTTTAATGGGCTGCATTCCAGGC
This sequence comes from Acanthochromis polyacanthus, assembly GCF_021347895.1. NCBI lineage: Eukaryota > Metazoa > Chordata > Actinopteri > Pomacentridae > Acanthochromis > Acanthochromis polyacanthus. The sequence continues at coordinate 18,228,177 of NC_067118.1, forward strand.
AATATTTTATACTTGTTCTGTTGTCTGACAACAGAACAAACTGGTTTTAAACACCGGCTTGTTTATTGGTTTCAAGTCATTTTTTAAGTTTCCATCATCCCTAAATGTAACTCAACTTGGGCTGTTTTGTAAAGTTGGGAGGCCATCTAGCTCAGGGGATTGGGCAGAAAAGCTGCAGTGAGGGTCTTCATATTCTCACATTATATTTTACACCTCAGAATTTTGAAGACAGACAAAACACAAAAAATTTATCTTCTCCATGTGGGACCTTTAACGCATCAACATAAACAACAAAAGAGTGGAATTTGTTTGTGATCATACCACTCCAGCAACAGAAACTAACCGGGTTAAGGAGAATCACCGACTGGACTCACCTTGTCGCCTTCGGTCATACATTAGCCAGTTTCATTTAAGTCTGGTCAAACTACAAGGCTCAGACCTTTCACGGAATTCAGTCGTTTGATACTTTTGAATAGAACTTGCAGCAGCCAGCTCATCCTGTCAGGCAACTTTGTTTCTTGAAGGCTTGTAAGAGTTTAAGTCTGTCTCCTGATTTCAGTCAGTTGTCTTGAGTTTTGAAACTTTTCCCAGTATAATTTGCTGCCGTGTATTTTAATGGTTGATTGTTTCTGTGAATAAAGGCTCTGTTTTTGTGAAATGAAAGGCATTGCTACCATGTGTCAGCGAAGGCCTCCAGTATGTCAGTTGTTGTTACGCTGCACCACTTTGATGTTCCTCAGTTGAACTGGAACATTGATGGTATTTAAATCTCTCCGTTTCCCCTTTTGTCATTTTCCTCTCTGAGCCCGATGAATGAGAAATGACTTGTGGATTTTAAATCTTTCAGCGTTTTTCACTTTGCCTCTATGCGTCAAATTGTCAAGGATTTGGTGAACCATTAGTACTTGAAAGTGTGAAACCGCTGAACCTTTGGCCTCAGGCTGTGTGGATGTCCGTTGGCTGTGGAAATATTTTGGGTAGTGCACTAGATTTTTGCCATCCGTGTTTTTACGTTTCATTTGGTTCAAATAATGTACTTCTAATTGTTTGTTTTATTCATTCTTGCATTTTGTATTTTATCTGAGGTATTGTTTTTGGGGTTTTTTTGTCAGTGTGATTTCAGCATTGGTAATTCAATTCTGGCTCTGAGTCGAACCAGTGTACGTGGAGGTGTGCAGTAGTGACACGGTAATTTCTTTCTGCTTGTCCTCTTACATTTACTTGAACATGATTTTGTTGTCCTTCTTTCTATGTTGGTTGCAGTAAGGCTGAAGTGTGTAGTGATATACTTAGAGCTCCCATGTGATTCCGTGGAGATTCTTCCCCTTTGCTCTTCTTCTTGCACTGGCTCCACCCAGACGCCTTTCTGCTGTATAGGCTGCAACTGCTGATGCAATGAGCTGCCAGAAATGGCATCGAAATGGTTTATTATTATATAGTTTAATAAAAATCTATGATGGCACCATATGAAGTTACTTGTGACTTTTTGCTTGTTTCTGAAGTGTGTTCAACTGCAAATCTGGAGTGTTTTTTTTTAACTCGGGGCAAGGTGATGAAGAGTCTCAGCTGTTCTATTTTTGGACAAGATTTCTGCCCTTAAGTGAGAGAAACAGCAGTCTTTGCACCTTGTGCCTCCCGGTGCAATCCCTGTTGTGGAGAAGCAAGAACGGAGAGCACAGGGCAGTGTGTCATGAGACAGTGTTTGCATTGAACCCTGCTGTCACTCTCCTACCGTATCTACTCTAGTTTTCAGCTAAAGGGAAAGTCTTCAAGTACATCATGATAGAAAATACTGCTCAATGACCACCGCTTAACTTGTATTAATACTGAAGAGCGTGACAGGAAATGTATTTCATAAAAACATCCAGTCGTTACTTTTTTCATGTGTGAATTAGCCTTCAGAAAATGTGCTTTAGAACTCCCAAGCAAGTCAAATAAGATGGGGGGGATCAAGACTAATTAGTTTGAAATTTGTCCCTTCTTTGCAGTTAATTTCAGAAATATTTACACATGAGCAGTTTTGTTACATTGTCAGCAGAAATGGGCTGTTTCTTCTGCTTTACTGGCGACGGGGAAAGTCTAAAACATCATAATAGGCTTCTCTCTTAAAACACTTCAGTTCAAATGTTGAAGAGCAAAATTATACCAAACACAGGAAGCTATTACTGATAATATTTGCAACAGGTTTTTATTACAATCTCACGGTGCTATGACTTTGCTTTTTTCCTCTTTGTCTACATTTATTGTTTAACTGTGTTTACTGGTAGTTCAAATAATGCTTCAGGAAGTTGTGCTTTTACGATCAGTCCTAAACACGTGTGACCCTCTTATCAAGCAAATGACACAGCTAAACTCTGTGGAAAACCCCACAGCCTAACGTTTTCCGTCACCTGACACACCTGATCCAGGAATAAATGAAGACAGCTTCCTGTCAGGACAAAGGAGGGTTTTGTTTTTACAGTCATGGGTTCAAGGTTCATACAAGCGGAAATAAAACGTGGCTATTTTTTGTTAGTCACCCCTGAGTGACTAACACCGTTTTAATTTTCATTAAAAAATATCAGGAGCTGTGTGTTTCAGAGGAATGTTTTGTGTATGCTGCTTAGGCTGACTGAAACACCAGTTTACTGTTGCAATACATGTAAATTTTAAATGTCAAGAAAATGTGTGAATACAAGAAGCTACAAACAATATTAGTCTAAATATTAAATTTCGAGACTGCAGTACACAATTGTTTTGTTATTTCCCAGAAACATGATCTGACTTCATGGTTCACTTTTTATTACAGTTCTGTAAACAACAACATATCAAAACACACAATCAACTGTACAGCATATAAAGTTTCTCATTGGCACACTGGAATTACATTCATACTCTTTTGTAATGGATCTTCGCTGCCAGCTTGATATTTGCAAAGCAAAGTTCAGATTTCATGAAGAAATGCCGGCATTTAAAGCTTCATGTTTGACTTGGATACAGCAGCAAGTAACTCCGTCATCACTGAATTGTTGAGTACACACTTACAACAAAATAACCTGTTTGTTGTCCCAGCTCATCACAGTTTAGGGACAAGACTTTCTTATCAAATCTCAAATAACAGGTGTGCTTTAAAGTGCTAAAAGCTTGCAACCGTGAATATTTTCGCGTTGCTAGGCATATGTGATTGCTGTCAGAGTTCCCATCCTTTTACTGATGAGGGTCATCTGTATCAGTCAGTAATGTAGTACTGCTGATGCATGCAACTCACAAGGATCATTTCGTTACGTTTAGAATTTAGGCTGTGACTAAAATTGAAAAAAAAATCAAAATAATGTCAGTTGATCTACATATGGCATGACAGCTTAAAATATAACTACAGAGAAATTTTGGGTGAAAATCAGTGCCGTTGTGTGCGACCTTGTGTTTTTTAAACTACCACTGGGGAGCACTAAAGTCAGTCGTCTAACATTCCTCCCTATCCACCTTATTTCGCCCCGCCCACTTTTAATTCTTCGTTGTTCCGCATTTTGTCGTGCGTGTGGCTGTATGGGATGTAAAAAAAAATCTGAAGCCTCAATAGTTGTGTGAAGCAATTACCAGGCACACTTATCAACAGTGCAATTATTTACCAGAAATTTACAATGTCAGATATTTAAAATATTATACAATAATATCTACATTTCTCTTAAAGTCCGGTTTAAGTTTAGTTTGTCACATCAGGCACCCAGGTGGAGGGGCTGACGGTTGTGGTAGTGGGTTTTTCCCTCAAACAGCGGACGTTCCCAGTGCTGAACACACACTGCAGCGGCCACAGCACAACCACAACCAGCAGCACCATGAGCACGATGAAGAGGACCAACCTCTTCCAGTCTGACAGTCTGCTCAGCACACCGGAAGTCCGGCGTCGCGTCTGGACTGGAGCAGCTGCCTGCTTGCTGGCACCAATGTCAATGCAGATGCAGAAGGGCACGGGACTGTCAGGAGCGTCGGAGCCACCATCCTGCCTGGAGCTTTTGTAGCACAACTTCTCTCCATCCAGCCACACTGGTTCTTCCTGCTGCTGGTGGGTGGGCAGCTTGCAGAGGACCTCGCGGCTGGTGGTCAGGGCCGGGGGTCCCTCCATGGGCAATACGGTGGGGTGACGGCAGAAGGGGCAGGAGAGGCGGGCGCTGCTATCATCATCATCTTTGCCTGTTGTTGAGATTGCCATTAGGCGGGAAAGGCACTCGAGGCAGAAGGTGTGGGTGCATTCCAGCAGTTTGGGTGTTTTGAAGACATTGTCGTAGGTGTTGAAGCAGATGGAGCACTCTGGCTGGCTCACTACTGACACCTTCTTTTGCAGCTCCTGTGCCACTTCTGGAGGGGAGATCTGCACGTGCCAAACTTGCTGGGGGTTCTCCATCTTCAGCCCTCTCTCACAGTTGTCCAGTGTCGTTTGGACTTCCTGGTCTGTTCTGAACTTCTGGATTACCCTAAAGAAATGAATGAAAAGTAGAGCTTTAACTTCCATATTTCAGATGATGTCTTGGTGCTGGTATCAGTCAAATGCAAACCATTTTTTCAGTCAGGACCGACTCGTTTCACTCAGAGCACATTTTATACAGGCCAACTGGATGTTTGAACTCTGAACTATTTGTACCCTGAGTCACTTACAATATTACAAAGCTGACAGGATTTTCCTCTGTCAATGAGTGATTTCGTCACAGGAGTGACTCCAAATGGGTCAATATTCTGTGTGCTAGAATCAACAGCAATCAGTACAAACAAATGCGTCAGTGAAGTGACCTGCCAAGAGGATTGACAGGGAACATGCCCACCGTCATGTGCTGAGTGGACAGTTCTGCAGGTGCAGCCCGAGTGTTACTACTGTTTAGAAGGACATGTTCTCAAGGAATCAAGTCCAGCCATGATTACATTTCAATCAAGATAGAGGCCTTGTAGCAAGAAAAACATATAAATATACCTTTAATTCCAAAGTTAATTATAAATATTATAAACCTCTACTGACAACAGTACTACATTATAAATCAGAAGTGAAGTTCTGCTTGTGATGGAGAGGTTGTCTGATGTTGCCTTCCTCATTCAAATACTACTAAGGTGATCTATTGCAAATTTTAAGTTTTTTGTTGCATATTGTAATTTCATTAAAACGTGATTTTTTTTTTTTGTAAATGAATAGGAGAACCGACAAGATTAGAATCACGTCTCACTTTTTTCCCAGCATCTTTCATAGATTTCTATACAAATGCTAAAAACGAATAAGTTCCCTCTTATTACAAAGCAAAACTGAGGTGCTCACTGTGAAAACCAATACAGATATCACATGGTCATGTAATTAATGCAAGTTGTGGTAGAATATCATGAAGCAAAAAGACTCAGACAAGAGTTTATCTGTGTAACTGCATAGACTGTACATGCAAGACTTTTTTTTATTTTTATTTTTACTGTATTTAAATTGGGCTGCACAGTGGGGTAGTGGTTAGCACTTTCGCCTTGCAGCAAGAAGATCCCTGGTTCTAGTCCCGGCCTGAGCCCGGGATCTTTCTGCATGAAGTTTGCATGTTCTCCCTGTGCATGCATGGGTTTTCTCCGGGTTCTCCGGCTTCCTCCCACAGTCCAAAAATATGCTGAGGTTAAATGATTACTCTAAATTGCCCGTAGGTGTGAATGTGAGTGTGATTGTTTGTCTGTATATGTAGCCCTGTGACAGACTGGCAACCTGTCCAGGGTGTCCCCTGCCTTCGCCCGAGTCAGCTGGGATAGGCTCCAGCACCCCCCGCGACCCTAATGAGGATAAAGCGGTGTATAGAGGATGGATGGATGGATGGATGGATGGATGGATGGATGTATTTAAATTTTCTAGAGTCAGTTTGCATGTAAGCTATTGCAGAGTGCAAACGCATGTCAGCCGGTACGGGGAGTCCTTGGTTCTTCTTAATTTGAGCAGCTGATGAAGGATTGTTGTGGGCAGGTTATGCAAGTATCAGGGATCAACACAGGCTGCTTTGTTAATGTGACTTTTTGTTAACATCTGTATGGCACTTTCATAGAAACTAGTCGACCAAATTTTGGCCCACTGTGGGTGCCCTGAAGCAGCGCTGCCTAGACTCATGTCAGCAGGGCACCAGTCCTTGAGGGCTGAATTGCTGCTCTCTTCTGAGACTGCTCTCCTCGTTTCCACAATGATAATGACAAGAATAACCTGCCTTCTGGTGTCGTGGGCCTGGTATTAAAAGTCAGTAATGTGAAGGAGACTCTGTGCCTGTGCATTAGGGATGAAGGATGTCAGAGCACAGGTGTTCTCCTCTCTTTGCCCTCAGGGCTGGTCTTGCCCCAGTTCTCCCTTCTACACAAAGTCCCTGCTTGTTCTCCGTCTAATCGCTCCATCTACCCTTGACATTCCTGCACTGCCAACTCTCTCTGCTCATCTGAGGATGTTGAATTCAAGTATGCTTTAGTAGGATGAGGACAGATTTTTCTCCATAATTACACTTGTCTCATTAGTATAAGCCTCCAGACTCAATTGTTTTGTTGCTCAAACTGAAATTCCGTTGTCAGGTGTGGTCCTCTACTGGACATCTTTCCTTCCTGCAGGAAGTGATGAAGCAAAACCTCAGTGTGGCTCAGTTAACAATTAACTAATCATGATGGCCAGTTTTTTATGGACCTTACCAACAATGAGGGGAAAAAAAACCTGTGTCCAATTTTACAGCTAACTGTAAAATTCAGTGAAGTCCTTCAGGTTCAAATATTTACACAGCTGTCAAAGCGACTTCTAAAAACTACTGACTATGAATTCAGCCCTGGACTTATTTGCTGGGACCAGCCCGGCATGGGTTGGGGATACTCAGATCTGGTTGTCATTAGCAACAGGTAGCATACTCTAATACACATCCTGAGTGACAGGCGCATATAGAGGCTGCTGAATAGACAAACTACTAGCTCACTGATGCAGTGGCTCACAGGGTGTCCTGGTGTCCACAATGGCCGGTGCACCGCTGGGACTGGCATAGCTAGCATAGCTAGCATTTAAAGTTATCGTTCACTCACATAAAACTTCACATGTGGATAAATAGTATATGTTTCATTATCTCACAGGTCACAGAAAGCCAGCACTGGCCTTAAAAATGAGGGACAGTTTTCCAAAGCCTCAGGCAATGTTACCTGGAGTAAAAGTAAACAGCGAGTTACCAAGCACCAACAACTACAGTCTCACATTGTTAAGCACCAAAGTACGGCCTCAGGCTGTTGTAGTCCTAATGACTCCCTGCTCCCTGCCTGACATGAGCCGAATACAGCTTTTCATATGCTGTGTACTGTGCATCTTGGAGTAAATTTGTTGTTTATTCTTTACTTAAAGTGAAACTTAAGTGATATTTAAAGAAGCATTGTCACTCTTTCACTTACAGATGAAAAGTTGAATTCGTGACCATTTTAATGCACCCCTGCTTAAATCGTTCCTCTCTGGGTTTTTTTGTTTGTTTTTTATTTACTCCTTTAGCCTTATTTGCTCTTGTGTGGCCAATTCCTTGTGTTAGCTGATGTGTGGAAATACTACCTTCATTCAATTTCCATACAGGAAAATTTTCTTTACAAATGTCAGTCTATTATATTGTAATTTACCACGCATCAATGACAAATACATACACCCCCTGTGGTAAGTCTTTGGTGAAAGTATTACTAATAAATCATTTCAAATCCAGTTTGTTTGTAGGACACACAACAACCTGAATTGACCCAAGTGCTGTTCATGTTATCAGTTAAGCACCAACAACAACGTAAGAAAAGTAAGACAAGATAAGATGTCCCACTTAAAGGTCTACTTACTGCCTGTTTGTATGACAGGCTGTTTCTAAGTAAAATGTAAAACTCACATTTAAGTTTTAATCTTTTAAAACATATGCATGGTTGTATGAAAGTGCATGTTTGTTTTTGCATATGTGTGAGTACGATATCTGTGATCTATCTGCATTAATGTAGAATCAGTTCTGGCTGCGAGTTGACTTGTTCTCATCAACAAAATAAAATGTCCAGGATCCGCATAGAGCAAAAGCAATTCTAAACATTTGGTTTCCACAGTGAAGGCTCACTGCACACCGGGGTCAAATATTAACTTAGAGTAAGTCGTTGCTGAACTTAAAATGCTAACCTCAAGCAGGGCAAGACTATGTCTTTGTGCTCTGTTCTACTTTGACCTTCACTTCATGATCCCTGTCACTTATCAGTGGCACATGTTTTTCTTACCCGTCCTACTGACCCATTTGCGTACCAGTCATTTGTGTCTTAGTCAAATTAAAGAATTTTTTTCATGCTTCATGTAAAGCACAGTAGTGAGCTTATTCTTCAGCTCCTTTGTGGCAGGCTCAGCTGTGTGTATTCGCTGCTGTATGTTCAGCTCTACTGTCAACCACAAAGCTGCGCTACCTGTTCTCAGTTTGAAAAGTAAATGAAACTCGATCTACCTGTCGTTTGAACTAAGGGGTGGGGAATGGGGGAGCTTGCTGCAGATAGTTTAACTGAGCCTGCCAGAGGCAAAAACAGACCTGAGTAGTGGCATGTGTAAACACCAGAAGACAATGCAGGAAACAAGATACAGACACTTGAGAATACTAACTGAATATACAGAAAACTACTCGTGAAATGTGATTACTGACTGGTGGAGCTGCTGCAGGGGTTCACTGATGGATGTAATCCACCTGCGCTGTCGCATTAACAGCTTTTTGCAACTGAGCACAGTTTAGGAAATGAGGTGAGGGAACCTAATTTATTACACATTAACTCAGCAGTCTGCAGAGTTTTTTGGTATTTGGTTTATCTTGAATTTTTCTAAGGGATGAAAAAAGTATCTATCTATCTATCTATCTATCTATCTATCTATCTATCTATCTATCTATCTATCTATCTATCTATCTATCTATCTATCTATCTATCTATCTATCTATCTATCTATCTATCTATCTATCTATCTATCTATCTATCTATCTATCTATCTATACAAAAACTCTTAACTCACAGTAGTGCAGTTCTTAGAATAAGTTATTTCATTTTTACAGAAAAACATACAATGAAAACAAATGCCTAAGTCAAACATTTTCAAGCTTTACAGTTTAACAACAGTAAGCCACACACTGGCAAAGAAAGCACAAAGCCTCGATTCAATATAGCAAAGGTTCAGTTTACCTGTTCGATGATGAAGATGTCAAATGATCCTCTGTGGATCTGTATGGGCTGGTGTCTGCTCACTCCCTCTACGGTTGACAATGCATATATCTGGAGCCAAAGTCAACTGATTTCTCGGATCCCAGCAGGCAGTTTTTAATTGTGTCTCTGCTCAGGCTGAGGTCCTCCTCTGCGCTCTCCTCTGCTCTGCTGGAGTGACAGGTGTGTCAGTCTGTGTGTGTTCAGAGGCTGAGTAATAGTTCGTTGTGTCAGTATCAGCTCTGGGTCCTCCTTCTTAAGTGTCTGGTGGCCAGTCTCACCTGACCTGCTCTGTCAGCTCCCTTTTCAGCACTCTACCTAAATGGCCTCAGACACTTGGACTTGAGGTGGTGTCTAGAGGTGGTGTCCAGAGGCAGGGGAGGAGGGCGGGGAGAGGGAGGTTGTTGATGGTTTGGGGTGGGGGGTGGGGGGGGGGGGAGGCGGGGTTCGTTCAAAGCCTTCAAGGGGAATAATACACATTCCTGGCCTCTCAGTACCCCTCCCTGTCTCCCCACCTTCACAAAACACAGATAACACAAACAGTCTGCAAAACTAGCAAACTAATTTAATGTAATCCTTCAACTGACAACTGCATTTTCTTTCTTGTCAACAATATCTGAGTCTACTCTCTTTCAAAAAACACTTTTTCTCTCCCAAAACAAATGGAATGCAAACTGCTGATGTGTAACACCGCTGCACATTAAACACAAAACTATATAGCATTTGCATCAGCCAGTGTACTTGCGCTGCACAATACATGTAAAAGATTCATTTCCATCCATTCAGTGATAAGGGAACAGGTGGTGATGCAGGACTATGTTCCCAGTGGAGCACCACTCTCGGTGAATAGCCTCTTTTTCTATCTGTCTGTACAGTGTTGCTAGTCAACACAGCAGCTCTAGCCATGCTGTCCCCAGAACATTCATCCAGAGTTGCAACATTCAGTGACTTGTGGATCTGGAGTTTTCCAGCTCTGCTTCATCAGTATGTTGTAATGACAAAAATGATGTCATAAGGGTGAGTTCACCATTAGGCAGAAAAGAGCCTAGAGAGATTAGATAGGAACACTTTCTTCAAATTTACATTTCAGAAACTTATAAAGATTCCTTCAGTATTTAATTCAGGAAATAAACATTAAAGTAACAAATGTGCATCCTCCATGAAGGGTCTGTTGCTCATTAAGATGAATAAAGGATGTGTGTTGGAGGTTTTATTTGATTACTCATTTTATTTTATGATAATGACTAATGGCCATGGGCCATTAGCAATAGCATGTCTGTGTGCTAACAGCTGCCACACTGACTCGGTTATTTAGTAACCCAAACACAAATACTGCCGTATCATATCAGCAAAGTCATTTATTGGAACTTGAGTTGTGGGTGTTTCGAAGGAGGAGGTATATAGTCAAATGTTGTTTTATTTCCTTTCCTGACATCCATGAACTTGACTTCCTTCATAATAAAAATGTCAAAGATTTATTGGGTGACTGGACGAAAATAATAGCCTACAGTAAGTTGTTTTGCTGTATCAAGGGCTGGGCGAACCTGCAGCTGCACGTGAGCCGGGAAGCTGTGTGTGCAGGCAGGCCATAAAATGACACAATGTTGACTATCCCTCTACTCGATGCAACATTTACTCAAACGCTAAAGTGCAAGGATGATGTTTTCAACCTCTGTTGTCAAGCCACCAATTGCAAAATCTCTACTTTTGTATTTTCAGAGTAAAACATACTGAAGCTGAGGGTGAAGCAGGTGGAAATGAACTGTGTGTACACTGATTTGTGAATATTGACCTTGTTTTCTATGATTACCAGTATTAGTTCAGTATTATTGACCTGTGACATGGTTTTCTATGGTAATGAGCCTTCTGGGGTTGATCAAACAATGTATGCTATGCATCCAAAAATTGTTAAAATCCACCAAAAAAGGTGAAAAATATATGTATATCCTCTCTGATTCTAATGCAGACCTTAAGTTTCTCCAGATACGGAATCATTTGTCAGTTTGAATGTAAATGAAATTTGTATTAAAAAACACAGAATCTTGGGTGGGAACCCAAAAGATGATGGAAAAAGAGCAAAAATATAAATCAAAGGAGAAAAGGCTCTACACATGGCTTGTGTTTAGGTGTTTAAGCAATAGTTGATTTCAACAAACAAAAGGGAAAATCAAAATAGGAACTCTGTTAAGAGGTTTGGTTGATGGTGATGCTAATAGGTAATATTAGTAGAGCGCAGTGCTCCGCCAAGACTGTTCACCCCCTGATCTTGCACTGAACATAAGCGTTTGTTATGCATGTGTACATTATGTACAGATACCTAATTGCCTGATTTAAATATGCAGCAGGAGGCGGGAATTGATGGGACTCAGGAGCACCCGAACAATTTAATCAGTTGTTCGGGTTCACCCGTCATACTTACAGTGATGCTGTGCCGCTATCTCAGTGAGAAACCCTAAACAAATCCATGGATCCAGACTATAAGCCACATCACTGCCAAAATCTAATGAGGTAGTCATTGTGTCATTTCTGACCTTCCATGAAAATTTCATTCAAAGCCGTTATTCTGTTTTTCAGTAATGTTGTTAACAGAAGGATTCACTTATGCTGACCGTCATATAACTATGCTGTGTTCCTTGGCGAAGTATTAACTTTTTTTCTTATCAGCTATTGGATGGATAGCCGTGATATTGCAAAATTCAATGAGGATGACATCTACGATTTAGGATATCTCTTGACTTTTCATGGCCTTTGATTTAATCAAGGACTGTAATAGTCAGTTCCTTCATTTTGATGCAGGTAGTGGTATCTTAGGCTGTCTTTTCATTTAATATCCTTTCATTTTGCTAGATGAATCACCTTCAAAGTTTTCACTGCATGATTTGTCTGATGTTTTAGTTTATAACCAAATACCTGCAAAATTGATGATCACGCTATCAGCATCAACTGCATTTCTATTTAGTACTTAGCAGCAAATGTTAATATTCTAAATGCCAAATTAGGATGAATTAAGATGAGGTCAACATTATTCCTCCTAAAACTCACTGAGCATGGGTGTAGATTCCTAACGTCGTTTTATGATTACCACCTCGAGTGTCAGTACACAGTCTAATTAATTGACCTATTTTTCAGGTGTGTTTTCAATTTTAAAATATGGGAATTGGAGGAAGGATTTTTGTGACGTCTTGGCCTTTCTCATCACCAGACAAATCAAGTCACCATTTTTAATATAGAACATTTAAAAGTGAGACGAAATTGGTATTACAAATTCACTAAACAAGTTTTGACATTAGGGTTAAAGACCCTACACTATTATTTATTATGTGAACTTATCTAAGAATATTACAGAATTATATAGAATATGGTATTATAATATAGAATCAGTAATATTACAGTTAGGTCACTATAAAATGGCATCTAGAAAACCTAGTGAAAGATTCTCCATGAGCAGCTTTTTGGTGTCTGTGGAAAGAAAGAAGTGAAAAGGTGGAGACCAGATAAAGGGAGGACAACAGTCTGCCTCGACCAACTGCAGTGAGGTCAAAGGGCAAAGGGAAAAGGAAAGCACAGACAAACAGATGACAATCAACAGAACATAAACACTGGACAAGTTGAGTGGGAGCAGTGACATCAGATCAGACATGTGCAGCTCCAGAACCTGAAATGCACCCAACTCCAATGCCGATCCCTGCAGGCGATGGGAGCACTGGTTGGGACTATGTCCAGCTGAGCTACATGGGTCAAGGTTCCACAAGGGGATCCCAGTGTTTGTATTTGAAGTGAGGTTGTACTGCTCTTTGATTCCTGACTAATTGGAGTATTCAGACTACAGCCATGGCCATAAGTTTGGACACAGCATGACTTACTATGTCTGTTTTGATGTCTATTACAGAACATAACTAATATTTTTTGACAGCACCAGTTTAATTAGTCAACAAATCAACAAGGGATATAATATTATCAATAAATTCCAACAATTGGAACAACTTTGTTCCCAAAACATAATATTAGAAGAAAATCACAAAAAAAATGCAGTACTTTCACAACCGAATTTGGTAAGAATAACAAAATGACACCAAACTCTTTTGATGTTTTTTTAAATATGAAACTTAATATAGTTCTCAGGAGTTGTGTATTATCACCCAAACACTTTAGTATTTTGTGGTATTTTCTAAGATTCACAAGCGTCATGGTACTTGTGTCCAAACTTATGGCCATGGCTGTATTCTTAAACCAGACCCCATCAGAACGATGCTGCGTCCAACAACACAGCTCCCAGGATCACAGGGACACTAAACCTCTCTACCATTATAAGGTATCAATTCTTACGCAAAGTTCTTGATTTATCAGTCAGTCTATGTCAAAACCGACAGAGTCATGAGTTCTGGGTTGTGACAGAGAAAACAAGGCTGCAGCTACAAGTGGCTAAAATGAGTTTCTTCCGCAGGATTATGGGACTCAGTCTTAGACACAGGGTGAGGAACTCAGACATCTGGACCGAGTTTGGAGTGGAGTTTACATTAAAAGGTGAGCGTTTAGGGTTTCGAGCATCTAAATAGGAAACTTCCCGAGGGCCTTTGTTTGGAGGTTTTCCAGACATGTCTAAGTGGGAGGAGACCCTGAGGTAGATCCAGAACTTGCTGGAGGGATTGCAAATCCTATCTATCCTGTTCTAGCAGGAACAGGAAAACTTTGTTGTGGGGAGGGACATCTAAGGTGCCCTGCTCAGTCTGCTTCCACCAAGATTTCACACCAGACAAGGGGAAGAAAATGGATAGATGAAGGGTGATTGAAAACAGCAAAGAATCTGAAAAAGACTTTCAGCAGAGGTTCCTTGGCTAGATTTGAATCGAAAATGTTGTTACCACTGTCACTGACTGCTTGCTCATAGGGAATCCAAAGGCAGCTTTGAGTTCTCTGTGCTTTGTTCAAAACTCGTAAGGTCTTTACCCTACTATGTTAGGTGCTATGAGATGACATTGGCACTATATAAATACAACTGATTGGAATCGAATTGAATGATGCTCGGGCTGCACAGTGAGTTGGTGGTCAGCACTGTTGCCTTGTAGTTTGAGGATCCCAGCCTGGACCTGGGGTCTTTCTGCATTGAGTTTGTATATTCTTTCTGTTCATATGTGGGGGTTTTTTATGGTTACTCCGGCTTCCTCCCACAGTCCAAAAATATGCTGAGGATAGCTGGTTGTCCGCAGGTGTGAATGTGAGTGTGCTTGTTTGTGTCTATGTGTAGGCCTGTGATGGACTGGTGGCCCGTCGAGGATGGATGGATGGATTATGTTCTAAACTTGACATGCATTGGTAAGAGTCTTGAAAAACAAAATCGTCAGTGAATTGTGTATTCCATTTGTCTTTACTAGATGATTAGAGAGAACTATTAGAGAGAGTTTTGTGTTTGGCATGATGAGACAATGTAATAGGATAGCATAACAATCAGGATGCATTGCTCAGTGATAAAGGATAAAATATTAAAGCTACCTGTAAGTTGTACAGGTTAGCTGATACAAGGATTCTAGAGATGTGATTAGGAAACTTGACACCTCAAGGTGCCACCAATGTTGAAAGAAAATGTGGCAAGAAGTGTTTTTATAATTTTGAAATTAGACTGCGGTCTAAATGGGTAGACATGTTAGCAGAACCACCAAGAAGAGGACAGTGTGAGGCAGTGTGAGGTAAGAGCTACAAAAGTTGTCAATGCTGTTTGCAAATGAAGAGTTCATTTGCAAAAACAAGTAACTCCGTTTTATAAATTTTCAGAAAACTCATTGTTTTATTGTTTACTTGAGATAATAATAATAATAATAACACTAATAATTTATTTTTTCTCTATTTTGTCATGTATTTTTCTACTGAATCAAATCCACTGAACTTCAGTTGGATTGATATTATCTCAAGTAAACAATAAAAAAAAAGTTTTCTAAAAATTTATCAAAACGGAGTTTTATGTTTTTCCAAATTAAATCTTCAAATAGATATATTTTATTTACATTTATATTTTATTCTATAGTTCACATTTAAGGCTATGTGTGATGTAGACTCTGCTAAATCACAGCAGTAAGAATCTTGATGGAATTTTGGTCCGGTCACCTATTTCTCAAACAGGTGCAGGCAGAGGTCACGTTTCAGATGGCGGTTTAAAGGACCTCGGAGCAAAACAAACAAACACAAGGAATATTGGTTTATGAGCTTATGAGGCTATTTCCAAGGCTTTCCTGTAAGCTAGTTTTCCTTATCTTTATAGCTCCCAATCGCAAAACAGTCACGTTCTTGATCAAATAAACTTTGGACCAGCGGCTCTTACTACAGTGATTTGTCACCAATGATACATCAAGGAAGGGGGAAGTATAACCTCTTCATATTTCTCCTTATCGAAATCACATTATCAAAGTTATTAAGAAATAAACACACAGCCCAACAATCTACAGAGTCTAAACAGTGTTTGGCAAAAACAAACCACATGCTACTCTTCAGATCTCCTAAAGGTTATCATCGGTCTAAGACCAACTTTTCACAACAAACATCCCACTTTTGAAGTGCTCAAGCAATATTTCTGTTTAGTATGAAATTATTATTTTCCAGTTCACTGACCTTCACTGTCAACATGCAGCTTTTATGGTTATGTTTACGCTGAGTCAATTTTATGCATTATCGAGTGTGGGCAAAACGACTTTTGGAAAATGATGATACACTGGAAAAAAACCCTGTTATCAAACACATATTTATGTCTCTCTCTCTCCACACACACATACACACACACGTTTTTTATGTAAAGAATATGAAGACTCGGTGGATAGTTTGGATGCAGGTTATATATATATTTATTAATAGTAATTTAATAGTGATTTTAATACAAAAATCAATGAATCACATTACTTGTATGGCAACTGTCATACAAACAGAATGTTAAAACAAAGTGCACTACAGAACAAAAGGAATAAGATGCAGTACCCTCCCAACCCATAAACATTATGCTATAAGCATTATGTACCCTACTAGGATTACTGTATAATAACTATAACAGAGAAATGTGAATTTTTAAAGGACGGAAGCAGGTTTTTTGAAAGATATATGTATATTTTACACAAATTCTAGGCCCTTTTAATTATTTCTGCTGTCTGTGCTGGCCATAAAGTTCCTCACGCAATGTAAAAGATCCATCCATCCATTCTCTATACACCGCTTTATCCTCACTAAGGTCGCAGGGGGTGCTGGAGCCTATCCCAGCTGACTCGGGCGAAGGCAGGGGACACCCTGGACAGGTCGCCAGTCTATCACAGGGCTACATATCCAGACAAACAATCACAGTCATATTCACACCTACAGACAATTTAGAGTAACCAATTAACCTCAGCATATTTTTGGACTGTGGGAGGAAGCTGGAGTGCCCACAGAAAACCCATGCATGCACAGGGAGAACATGCAAACTCCATGCAGAAAGATCACAGGCCCACCCGGGGATTTGAACCCGGGATCTTCTTGCTGCAAGGTGAAAGTCCTAACCACTACTTCACTGTGCAGCCCTATGCAAAAGATTCATTATGGAAAGAAGAAATAAGCACAGGGTCCAGATATTGCTCCACGAGGGCATGTGAGTTTGTTTAAGACATACTTCAATTCAATTTAACTCACTGAGTCATCCCCAAGCGCGTTACATATACAATATCAGTAAGAGAAACCCGACAATTCCCTCATGAGTAAGCGCTTGACAGCAGTGGGGAGCACCAGAGACATCTGCATGGAGGACAGAAGAAACAGCACAAACTACCAAAGAGACAAAGCTAGTGACATGCAATAAATGTATGGAGTGGAAAAGGAGTGAATAAAGGAGAGATACTCAGTGCATCACGGTAAGTCTTTCAGCAACCCGTGACTAACCATAACTAAGTGATGATCCATGGTCATCTGAGCAGCCCTGACTATAAACTGTATCATAGAGGAGGGTTTGGTGCCTGTTTACCTCCTAAATCCAAACTGGGTTTGGATTCCACGGCAGAGCAGCTGATAACTGAAGGCTCTGTTTATGGGAAAACTCTTTAAAGCAGGGGTGTTAAAAAAAAAAAGAAAACAAGAAAAATAAGTGCAAATTCAACACCATTATGACTCAGTTTATCATTTACACTTTACAACTTACAGATTACAGAGTATCTACAAAGGCACAAGACATTCAGTCACATGTATCTGGAATTGAGCAATAGAGCATTTAACTTTATGACCAAAACAACTTGTAAAGATCTAGATGTTACTTTAAATTCACATTCATTTCCACATCTGTGTAGTAATCCTGAGCACCACACCACACTAAAGTGGGAACTATTTAGGAAGAAGGTTAATTTGTAAATGTGTTGAATTTATACACAAAAAGTACATAAAAATTGTAGCTGTATAGTGGACAAATTTAAATAGCAGTTACTTTTATTGAAAAATTGCAGTTTATGTTGTCTCTGTTATTTTTACACTTTGGAAAGTCTTCCTTCGGGCTGGATTGGACCCTCTGGCAGGCCGGTTTGGGCAAGTGGGCCATATGTTTGACACCCCTGCTTTAAGGTTTTTAACATGTTGTTCATGAAGGGCGTTTTATGTGAGAAGGATTCTAAATTCTATTCTCAATAGAAATCAGAAAAGTCATCAAATCATTTTGCTAACAGAAACTTAGATAAAAGGCATCTCCACATTTAAAGTTTCTGTTTTTTAGTAGTAGTGTTCATATTATGTTCTCATAAATCATCACTGTGCACTGATTTTTGATGTATGTGTTGTAGGTGGGCAGGGAGCAGATAACTCTGTGGGGATTTGGGATTTTTGCTGGGTGGTTAGTTTGTGAAAATGTGGTTAATTTCACATCGTGCAGTGATGCACAGTTTATAGCTAGAAAAATTGCCAAAAGTTTACCAAACCTTAAAACAGCAACTTGAAGAAGTTGTCAGGATTTGTGAGATGATGAGTAAAACAGCAGGATCCTTCACTGGCCAGTGTGAAGACAGAGTGGACTGTGGACTGGAATCAATTGGTGCCACCAGCTTGTTTTCGCAGCTTTGTGGAGTTGCAGTGATAGCAGCAATTAAATTAGTAGTTCCATGTAAGCCAACTTTATTTATGGCATTTTTTTCCAGGACTGATATCACAACAAGAGATTAAAAAGGCAGTAAAACATTAACCATTGACCCAGTTTAATAAAATGGAAAACGTTAGGTGCACAGGGGTCAGAATTCTGACTGGTTTCTAATAGCAAGAGTAAACATCTTCATAAAGGAACACCACTTATGTTACATGTCCAACTTTACAACAAGCACAAAACACGATAAGAATGTGTCTTCCAAACATGGGGAATATTGTAATTCTACTACTGCTGCTCCAGTCTGAATTTCAAGCTACAGTAGAGTCTGAGTAGCAGGTCTGATTCAGAGGACCCACAGTAAGACTCCCGGATTAAACACTGCATTGTAATTAAAGTGTGTATCTGTTCCTCTGTGTTGTCCAGCCAATGCTTCTGAATGGAGGCAAAGACACAGTGTACCATCACAGGAAGTGACTGCAGCCGTGTTCAAGTATGACTGGTTCTACAGTCTTACAGCCTCTTCATGCACCACTGACAGTGTGGCTTTACTTCCTTATTAATTAACCAAATCTGCTTTGGCTTATTTTCATATGATCACATTTGTGATGTAGTGTCCCCTGTTGTTGCAAATATGAATCCAATGTTTCTTGAAGTCATGTGTTGACTTTATCTGAGACAGTTAGTGGACTTTGAATTTATTATGGTGTCACGTCTGGGTGTTAGGTCCTTTCCACTGGTCACGAGATGAATCTGAGAGACACTGCAATAATTATTGTTTGGGAAAGAAGAAGGAAATCCTGCCACACAATTTATTAGATTAGCTTTTTTTGGAAAACACTGCAAGTAGAACTTCTCTGGGGCTAAAACAATTCCAAATAAAACTATAAGAAGTTAAAGGTAGAAACTGTTAAAACACACAGGGGTCTGTTTTCAGTTGCCTTCTTTGGAAGGGTTAGATGCCAATGGTGGTTTCAACTTTAATACAGCATCAATTTTATTATTTCATCATATGTTTTATGAAAAACCTTAATCTGTAAAGTAACTAGTTGTGAGATAAATGTAATGCAGTAAAAGTAAGTTCCTTCTGAGATGTAGTGCAGTAGAAGTGTAAAGTACCCTAAAATGGACATAGTTAAATTTCTTTAAGTATGTACTCAAGTACAGTATTAATGTTATGACCACTGTGAATAATTACAGCAAAGACGACTCACACGCTGAACAAAAAAGGAGTGGAGACTAGAGTGTGGACTTAAATATTTCTGTTTGATATATTACAGGTCTGATCAGACAGCGAAAACTGTGTAGAGTGCAAATGATTCAGTCCATGTAGGACTTGTTCTGTTTTTTGTTTTTGCACTAAGGAAAGTCCAACATGATCTGTGCAGTCCATGCACTTTGGCACATTTTTTCAACATCTGTACAGTGACGTATTGTATCAAATGTGAATATCTAAATCCAGATTCAAGTCTCAGCTTCTTTTTTTCATTTGGTATGCGAGTTCTCTTTTTCTGCACTGCAGTACCGCACCACAGAAGAAACAGAGCAGCTCAGCCTTTGAAAACCAGTAATCATGACTGTACCAGAAGTAAGTATGGTGCACCAAAGATGGAGCTGTTATGTGAACATTAGGGACAGCAGCCTTATAAGAGCAGCAGAAGTGGTAGTCCTAATAGTAGGGAACACTTCAACATTAGGCCTAGTATTTGCATTTTCTTTGCCTATGAATAATGTGAATCTCCGGATTTCTACGAAAATGAACAAGTTGCAGCTTGCCAAGGTTAAACAATTTGTTAAGGTGTCAAAATCAGAGATGGCCAGGGGGAGTTCATGAGGAGTTCGGCCTGTTTCTGCCTTGACAACTGTTCATTCCACAAGCAGAAACAAACCTCTGAGTCTCTGAGTCTGAGATATTGCATGAGAGTAGGTTCTCTAAATCAAACAAGAACTTGTCCTTATAAATAATGATAAAAATGGATGGGTATGAATAGTTAATGGTCGGGGGAAAATGTACCAATAAAACAATATAAAAATACTCTGCAACTGAAAGCTCTGCTTTCAAAAAATCCTGCTGAAGTGAGAGTAAGTATAAAAAAAATAAAAAAAAGTAAGTAAAAGTGATCATTACTCCTCCTCTGACTTCTAATTTGATGTCTCTGGTGTGATTCTGTGTTGCAGGTATTGTAAAACAATTCATACAGTGCTTCTCAAACTCAGGGTTAGGACCCTTTCAAAGGTCACAGAAAATCTGAGGATACTGAGATGATTAATTGTACCTGAGCACATGGTTATGTAATCTTCTCCATCACTGCACATAAAAATGTCAGAGATGTGTAGTGTGGAATGTGTAGCAGTAATATTAGCAACAGGGACAGCATTATAGCAGAAGTTGTAAACTTAGAGGGAGCATCAGTATTCTCAGCAGCTCTTTAATGTGAGTCTCACCACTAGCGCTCACAAAGTAACACTTTTTGTCTGTCTCTCTGTGTGCCTACAAACAAATCTCTGAATTTATATGAGAAAAGAACAGCTACAGGTTTGGTTCTTGTCAAGGTTAAAGAACTTGTAAGACTGCTGCAGTCAGTCCTGGTTGAAACTGTGAATGTAACAATGTAAGTAGTGCATTCACAGTGAGTTTGTCTATTCCTGCAACAACAACAAAAATGTGAACTGAAAACAGACTCTGAGGCACAATACTGCATGAGGATATGAAAATAAACATGTAATTATAATGCAACTGCTGCACTTTAGACCATCACATTTCTAATTCTTTTGATTTATTGGCTTTGCTTTGAGTTGCTATAAGTAGATCATCAAAATTTGTGTGATTGAACACTACCTCTAAAGTAGGCTGCAGTCATTCATCAAGGCAAGTGAGAGGAAACGGGTTCTCTAAGGATACATCTTGGCAGACAGATAATATGTGTAAATCTGCATTGGACCTATGAGACACTCACAATCTGGCAATATTCTACATTTCTCTTATTAGTCAAAAATTTCATGAAAAAACTCCAGTAACAATGTGTCACACAGTACTTGTTTCCAACATTCCTGTAATTTTCAGCCCCACTGGTTTAAAGTGAAGCTGTAAATCTTTTTTTTCAAAAAGCTGCAGTGTACAGTTGATGTTGCCAAAGAAATCTAATGTGATGATAACCTCCATAAACAGTGTTCATTTTTGACAGTTTGGTAAATATTTGTGCAGTATATCTGTCACTGAAACAGGAAATGCTCTTTTAAGATGCATTTGTTTGATTTAGATGTAGAATTCTTTGCACAAAGTTGCTTTTGTAATGTTGAATACAATCTTTTTAACTTTTTCCCCTTATGCTTATTAGTCATAAGGGCATTGTGATGATGTATTTTCGAGCGAATCCAGTACAGAATTCTTTAAAAAAGTTTACAGAGCTTAACAAGGAGGAGAATGTTCTCAACTCATAAACTTAATTTTTGGGTTTATTGGATTTACATTTAAAATCACCAAATTTGGAGATCCACTTGTTTGAAAAACTGTAAACTGAAAAGTAGCTAAAGCTGATAGACAATTGCAGTGGAGTAAAAAGTACGATATTTGTCTCTGTGATGTAGTGAAGTATGGGTGAAAAAATAGCACAAAATACAAAAAGCCAACGGACAGTAGATAACATGAGTGGCCTGTCAAAAATGTAGAATTTACATATATAATTAGATTTTGGTAGCCTAAATAAATATTAGTGGTGTTTTTTTTTTTCTTTCTGTCTGGTCTCCAAAATAAGGCAAACATTTCTAATCTTGATGCGATAAGGTAATACTAACATGTCCCGGCCAGACTGTCATGGTTCTGCTGGCCTTTGTGCTTCATACTGAGCCTCAGCAGAAAATGGAAAGGCAGCGCCCCCATGTGGTCCTGGTGATGACGTTTTAATGAGTTTGCTCAGACGCTCTTGTATGACACGCAGCCTCAGGAGGATACTAGAAGGGTTTTATTGACCTGAAAATTGCTTCTCAGACTGAGCTTACACCTGTGTACCATTCCAACAAGCCCCATTAATCAAATGGTTGTTTTCTGTAAAAGCTGGAGAGCTTTGGGCCCACACATCAGAGATAAAGCATAATAATACCTCTATTTATATAAAAGCAAAGTGCTTTACAATAAAAGAACAGATATTACAAGCAAATGTTACTCAATAAAAATATCACATGATAAAATCAATTAAATATAAACAGTTAAGAATAAGCCATACGACCAAGTGAGAAGAGATTTAAAACTCGATTTTCAGTTTGTCTGGCTGAGTTCTCCAGGCAGCAAAAGTTCACCTTCAGTTAGAGTCAAGACTTTGCAAGCATTTGAAGGGCCTGCTGGAGGATTTCAGCCAGCGATCAGGCTCATAGAGTATCAGCTGATCACAGATATACTGTCAGATGAGGGCCTGACTAGTCAAAGATTCACTCAAGCAGTAAGACTCTCAAATCAGTTCTCATCAGTTACTATTGACAGGCAGCTATGGTCTTTTGGTGCATAATAAAACCAGGAAAATGCAGTCTTTGGATGTTTTCCTTGCAATAGACAAGTGCAGAGGAGATGAAAGCATGGATGAACTTTTAAAAGTCTGTAGCAGAGAGGAATGAGTTCATCTTGATAAGCTGTCTCAAAGCAAGACTGAGTAGCTTCGGTCATCTCAATGTAAGAAGACAACTCTTAAGGAATATCACTTTAAAAGAGTCCAGCAGGACATAATATGTTCCACTGTTAATGTCAACTATAAACTTCTTCTCGGTGTTTGTTTTCAGAGAAAAATATTTTATGTGGTGCCAGCAGTAGATTAGGTGGCAGTTGCAGGCAACCAGAGAGCAGGTTTTCCCTGACAGGCTTAGTGTAGAAAAAGAAATCCTTCCTCTAAAGAACCAGTTCTGTCAAAATCGCACTTTCCTCCCACTCAGGGTGGGTCTTAAAACGTTTAATGCACCAGTCCTCTGGAGGACCAACTGCTCTGTGCACATGACCTCATCTCAAACGCCATTTTCACCAATGATGAATAAAAAAAAAACCTAAAAAAAAATGTAATAGAGTTGAGTCAGAGTGAAGTGAGATGAGACAAACAAACTGGTGTATTTTACATAATGAGCTGTGAAATCACAGTACAAGATCTATGCACTGAGTGAACTTTGTGCAAGGAGATTTCTGAGCAGAATATTTTATTTTGAATGGGGCAGCATAGTGTGTTTGGAGGAAAACAGAGACAGGAGAGTTTGATGGCCTTCTGCTGGGTGACAGGGGTTACCATGACAACCCAGGCTGATGACCTCATACCCTGACCCTGAACCAGGGCCCAACAGAACTTCAACCGGGCTCACTGCAGGACCAGAGCCCGGGTGGAGATGACCATAGGCCTGCTGAAAGCCCGTTTCCAGAGCCTACATCTCCTCAGGGTGACCCCTGAGAGGGCCTGTGATATTACTGTGGCATGTGTTGTTCTTCATAATATTACCACTATTAGAGGAGAGCAACACCCTGCCCTACAAACTGAAGACCCAGATGATGACTCCATCCACCTGCAGCTATCCAGGACAGCAGAGCAGTCAGAGTCACCGTATGCAATAATCACTTTAGAGTTTAAGTCACCATCATCACCACCACAGCAAATAAAGACATGATACACATTTCATTTGGTCTTCTATATTTCCTACAAATAAAAGAGATAGTTCAGTTCATGTTCCAGTAGTTTACATAATTCACCTGTGACCATCCCCCACCTCTAACTTGCTCCAGTATTTCAATTTCCAGATCTGCCCTCCTAATCTGTTTTTGGATTTTTCTCACCAAATGCAGTTTGTAAATCTGTTTTGCTGAAAACTGGGAATACATAGAGGACATTAAATTATACAGTTGCACATGAATTCCATGGAATGAACCTCTGGTGTTTCCTGAACATCCATCTCACTGTGTCAGTCTGTGCAGTGGAAGCTGAGGAACCATCCTGCTGCTGTCCAGCCATGCTCTGTTAACCCTCAAGCGACCAAGCTATTTTAGCGACTAAAATGACAGACTGGGGTCATTTATGACCCCACTATATTTTACACAGGAATACGTCTACTTTATTGCCTCTTTTTGTGCTTTCTTACCTATTCCACTCCACTGCATTTTTAAGATGGATATTCTAAAATAACCTTCTTTTATTATTCATGGATTTTAATCATTTTTGACTCAGAGCTAAAGTAAAACCATATGAACAATATGATGCATTGTAAGAACGCAATAACATTTATTTAGGCACGCTTTGTCTGCCACTTCTTTTAAAACTTTATTCCTTTTGTTTCCTCAATAGTAAATCAAAAGTAAATAAAAACAAAATTTACACAAGCATCTTGTCTGTATGTGTGCAATGTAACATGCAGAGAAGTATTTAGATTAGGGGCGGCTGTGGCTCAGGTGGCAGAGCCCTTCGTCCAATGCAAGACACTTTACCCACCTTACCTCTAGTGCTGCCACTTACACTGGTGTATGAATGTGTATGCTGTGTAATGTTGGTGGTGGTCAGAGGGATTGTAGGAGTGAATTGGATTGGCAGCCAGTCAGTCTGCCCCAGTGCAGCTGTGGCTAAAAATGTAGGTCTACCAGCTATAGTGCACTGCAAAACACTGAAATATAGCGATTAGAGGTAAAAATAAATAAATAAAACTAAGGCCTACAATAATGAAAAACCTATACATCTTTCTGGGGTCATAAGTGACCCCAGACAAGTTTCCATTATCCTTGTCACACCAGTTGGCCGATCTCTACAAAAAACTATGAGCAGCTGTAGGACAAGTAGATTGACAAATTCATGGTAGGAAACATTTTTCAGATAAAAGATATAAAAACGGCAAATATAATTATATGGCTGGGGTCATAAATGACCCCACTCGGTCGCTTGAGGGTTAAAAAGGATGAGAATGTGCAATACTTCAGTGTAGGCTAAATGTCACACTCTATATTCCACCAGAATGTGAATGGGAAGAGAACTATCAGTGACATACCTCTGTATGCCTTTCTGGATCCCCCTCTGTAAAGGCAGCAGAAACACTTTCATCCTCTTCATCCTAGATCAGTGATATGTTTCAGTACACTTAAACTACCGTTTGGATAAATCTTTGGAGTGTTGACTACTTACAGTTACAAGGTCTGTTGTGGTGTGAAGGGGCCAAAAGACAAAAAAAGACACAAAAGAGAACTAAATAATAAATAATATGATATTTTATTTTTATATATATATATATACATATATATATATGGCATGCCGTTTAGGAAATTATATATATATAATGAAACTCCGAATATACTGAATGAAAGTCTATATAATTGAATGAAAGTTGATATATATTGAATGAAAGTTGGAATATATGGAATGAAAGTATATATATATATATATACATATGTCAGGGTAGAGACTGCGATTTGGTAGAATTGGAGTCTCTACCAGTAGAGTTTGCGATTGTAATCTCTACCAGTAGAGATGGAACTTTAAATCTGACCCCTGCCCTGACCCCTGACCCTAACCTTAACTAACCCTGACCTTTAAATCTGACCCCTGCCCTGACCCCTGACCCTAACCTTAACTGACCCTGACCTTTTAATCTAACCCCTGCCCTGACCCCTTACCCTAACCTTAAAAGTCTAACCTTAGCCCTGACAAATCTCTACTGGTAGGATTGGAGTTTCTACTGGTAGAGGTTGCGATCGCAATCTCTACTGGTAGAGACTCCAATTCTACCAAATCGCAGTCTCTACCCTGACATATATATATATATTTGTACTTTCATTCAATATATATTCAATCTTTTTTTCCTACCGAGAAGGGACACTCACCCGGCGCCTGTTTCACGAAGCAGGTTCAAGAAACTCTGAGTTTAATCCTCAACTCTGAGTTGATCTACTCTGAGATAGAAAACTCTGAGTTTTCGGTTTCACAACGGCTGATTTGAGTTGGTTTAATCAACTCGGAGTACTGTCACTCGGAGTTAAGCGCGTGCACCGCAACTCTGAAAAGACAGCATCAATGGAGCCCCGATTCGATGAGTCACCATGGCAATGGGGAAGCAAAATTTTTAACGCGCTCATATGGCGAGTTTTAACACATTTTAAGAAAGAAGTGCAACACCGCTGCAGCTGCAAAAGAGAGGGAGACGGCATAGAGAACATTGCTGCCCGGGTCACCTGATTGTAACTTTGAGTATTTCTTAATTGTAATTTAGCTTCTTGTGGTCATATTGTAAATTGAAAAATCAGAAACTTTAATCCAGTTTTAGTGGTTGATTCAGCTTTTGCCCAGTTAAGGAACGTTTCAAACGGCCTGACACTTCACATTTTAAAAAGTCTTTGAGTCAGACAATTTAACAGTTTTCATGTTGTAAAATGCGGTGATTGAAGTTGAGACAACTGCATGTGTGTGTGAAAACTATGACTGTAACACTGGCAGACTAAAATTATGTTCCTCCTTAGAGTTTTATCGTCATAATATGATATTTTTTTGTACCTCATGGATAACTATTTATAAGTTAGATTGAAAAAGTGGATTCACAGGATGACTGTTAAACATCTTTGACTGCTGAGTGACTAAGTCATGAAATCGCATAATGTTTTTTAACGCAATGCTACATTTCCCGCATTCCTTTAGACCTCAGGCTTTGAGTTGACTTTATCATGTAATGAATAATCTGAAATGTCTAATTAGTAGTTGTTAGATCATATTAGCATGTGGCTAACTGGTAAGATATCTAAATTGTCTTGTTTTCCTCCAGCGTGAGTGTATCTCCGTCCACGTTGGTCAGGCTGGAGTCCAGATTGGCAACGCCTGCTGGGAGCTTTACTGCTATGAACATGGGATCCAGCCAGATGGACGGATGCCTGACGATAAGGCTGTTGAAAGAGGAGATGATTCCTTCAGCACCTTCTTCAACGAGACTGCAGCTGGAAAGCACGTCCCCAGAGGTGTGTTTGTGGACCTGGAGCCCACTGTCATCGGTAAATAAACTCTCAGTAGATGTATTCAATTGCAATTCAATTCAATATTCTTTATTGTCCCACTTGGGGAAATTTGTCTTGGACTCAGAGCTGTGCTACCAGTATTGCACAAAAAACACATCAAAACAATATTGCACATAAGACACATAAAAAAAACAATATTGCGCATAAAACACATAAAAGCAGTATTGCACATAAAACACATAAAAAACAGTATCTAGAAGCTGATTGTCGCTGTCAGTCAAAGCTCCTGTGATTTCTGATTGAATGTGTCTCTTTAGATGAGGTGCGCACTGGGACCTACCGCCAGCTGTTCCATCCTGAGCAGCTGATCACTGGCAAAGAGGACGCTGCCAACAACTACGCCCGTGGACACTACACCATTGGAAAAGAAATCATAGATCTGGTTCTGTACAGGATCCGCAAACTGGTGTGTAAATTCAGGCCAGTTATTTTCTAATATATCTTACAAATCACTCATGAAATGACATTCCTGTATGTCATGTTTGTCTGCTGTGTCTCCCTCTCTGTCCTCAGGCTGAGCAGTCCTCTGGTCTTCAGGGCTTCCTGGTGTTTCACAGCTTCGATGGAGACACCGGCTCTGGTTTCACCTCCCTGCTGATGGAGCGTCTGTCTGTGGACTACGGCAAGAAATCCAAGCTGCAGTTCCCCATCTACCCAGCTCCCCAGGTGTCCACTGCTGTGGTGGAGCCCTATAACTCCATCCTGACCACCCACAGCACCCTGGAGCATTCCGACTGCACCTTCATGGTAGATAACGAGGCCATCTACGACATCTGCTGTAGGAACCTGGATATCTCGCGTCCCACGTACACCAACCTGAATAGGCTGATGGCTCAGATTGTGTCCTCCATCACCGCTTCTCTTCGTTTTGATGATGGAGCCCTGAATGTTGTTCTGACAGAGTTCCAGACCAACTTGGTTCCATATCCCCGCATCCACTTCCCTCTGGTCTCCTATGCTCCTGTCATCTCCGCTGAGAAGGCTTACCATGAGCAGTTAAGTGTGGCTGAGATCACAAGCGCCTGCTACGAGCTGGCCAATCAGATGGTGAAATGTGACCCTCGCCACGGCAAGTACATGGCTTGTTGTCTTTTGTACCGTGGTGATGTGGTGCCCAAAGATGTCAACGCTGCCATTTCCGCTATTAAAATGAAACGCACCATCCAGTTTGTGGACTGGTGTCCCACCGGCTTCAAGGTTGGCATCAACTACCAGCCGCCCACCATGGTTCCTGGTGGAGATCTGGCCAAGGTGCAGAGGGCCGTGTGCATGCTGAGCAACACCACTGCTGTGGCTGAAGCCTGGGCTCGGCTGGACCACAAGTTTGATCTGATGTACGCCAAGCGGGCCTTTGTTCACTGGCATGGGTGGGAGATTGCCGTAATTTTACGGAATTTCCATAAAACCAAATGTCCTTTTTTCTTTACACTCCGCTTCAACACGTATATGATGTGCGACTCGATAACTTTCGTTTTGCGACATACGTAAATCATACCTGCCAACTACTCCGGTTTTGCCGTAATGATTACGGTTTTCATGATCCCACTCCGGGTTACGGTTTTATTAATCAAAATACGGATTTTTTCACAGTGGATCATTGACACTGTTCGAATTAAATCAAACACACACTAAATTCTTCAAATCAATCATTCTGCGCTTCATACACACACCCTCATCATGGAAAACACGAAAAAAATGCGTATGATGCTGCTGTTGCAGGCCGAGCCTGCTCTCCTTTTACCTAGGCAGGTTACGGTGTGTGTGTGTGTGTGTGTGTGTGTGTGTGTGTGTGTGTGTGTGTGTGTGTGTGTGAGAGAGAGAGAGTATGTGTGTGTGTGACGTGAGGAGGAGCGCTGCAGCTGTGTGTGTGTGTTGCAGACACGAGTGTGAAAACGGAGGCAGAGTGAAATGCACCACGATGATAACAATACAATAAAAAACTTCAAGATAAGCGCGCTAGCGCAACCCGAGGCTACCCAACCACGGTTCGGCAGCCGGCAGAATCGGGTCGGTAACACAGATTTTAAGTTAAAGGCAATTAATGAATTTAGCAGCTTCAGGTAACAAGTGCCACAGTGTGTCCCATTCAAAAGAACAACTGAAGAAAGCCAAGAGATGCACCATGGAAAATAATAATGCTTGAGAGTTGAGACTGGACTCATCTGATAAGAAGAGACAACTTCAGTTCATAGTAACTGCCTGGTCTAGTTGTGAAAAATGTGCTGACGCTACTGTTGATGTGTGCAGACTCTTTGTGAATGTTAGCCTTTGAAATGACAAGACTTATTTTACATACAGTGAGGTATTTTTGATAAGTCAATAATGTTATTGGGTATAAGGATTCAAGTTATAACTTCCAAACATATCTTTTCATGAACAGAAGTAGGTAATGTTTCCTAATGACTTTATGGTAAATGAAACATCAAAAAATTGTTTATTAGAATGAGAAATGTCATCACAATATTGGAAAATGTGATCTGGATGCCTGTGATATTTTGAGTTTAGTACCTGTCAAATTAAAGGAACATTTTGAAAGGCTATATATTATTAAGTTTGTCCTTGGTCTTTTCCATCAGCATTTATGAATTGACAGTTTAAGTAACATGGAAACATGATTCTGAGCCACATTCTAAGTTGATTTAATGCTAAAAATCATTTGGCGTCAGGGGGCTTTGCCCCCCTGAACCACCCACCAGGACTTTGTCCTGGACCTACCGGGGCCTGCGGCCCCTGGACCCCGGCTGGCTACTAGACTTTTCAGGTTTCAAAAGTTGGCAGGTAATGCGTAAATACACACGTGGACAAAATTGTTGGTACCCCTCAGTTAAAGAAGGAAAAACCCACAATTCTCACTGAAATCACTTGAAACTCACAAAAGTAACAATAAATAAAAATTTATTGAAAATTAAATAATCAAAAACAGCCATTACTTTTGAATTGTTGATTAACATAATTATTTAAAAAAAACAAACTAATGAAACAGGCCTGGACAAAAATGATGGTACCTCTATAAAAGATTGAAAACTATTTGACCAGAGTGACATGATTAACTCAGGTGTGTCATTTAATTGACATCACAGGTGTTTCCAAACTCATAATCAGTCAGTCTGCCTATTTAAAGGGAGACAAGTAGTCACCCTGCTGTTTGGTGAAAAGGTGTGTACCACACTGAACATGGACAACAGAAAGCGAAGGAGAGAATTGTCCCAGGACATCCGAAAAAAAATGATAGACAAACATCTTAAAGGTAAAGGCTATAAGACCATCTCTAAACAGCTTGAAGTTCCTGTGACAACAGTGGCTCATATTATTCAGAAGTTCAAGACCCACGGGACAGTAGCCAACCTCCCTGGACGTGGCCGCAAGAGGAAAATTGATGACAAATTGAAGAGACGGATCGTTGGAATTGTATCCAAAGAGCCCAGAGCAACCTCCAAAGAAATTAAAGGTGAACTCCAAGGCCAAGGTACATCAGTGTCAGATCACACCATTCGTCGTTGTTTGAGCCAAAGTGGACTTCATGGGAGACGACCAAGGAGGACACCACTGCTGAAAAAAACTCAGAAAAAAGCCAGACTGGAATTTGCAAAAATGCATGTTGACAAGCCACAAAGCTTCTGGGAGAATGTCCTTTGGACAGATGAGACCAAACTGGAGCTTTTTGGTAAGGCACATCAACTCTATGTTCATAGACTCAAAAACCAAGCATACGAAGAAAAGAACACTGTCCCTACGGTGAAACATGGAGGAGGCTCAGTAATGTTTTGGGGCTGCTTTGCTGCATCTGGCACAGGGTGTCTTGAAAGTGTGCAAGGTACGATGAAATCTGAAGACTATCAAGGCATTCTGGAGAGAAATGTGCTGCCTAGTGTCAGAAAGCTTGGTCTCAGTCGCAGGTCATGGGTCTTCCAACAGGACAACGATCCAAAACACACAGCCAAAAACACCCAAGAATGGCTGAGAGAAAAGCGTTGGACTATTCTAAAGTGGCCTTCTATGAGCCCAGATCTGAATCCCATTGAACATATGTGGAAGGAGCTGAAACATGCCATTTGGAGAAGACACCCATCAAACCTGAGACAACTGGAGCTGTTTGCTCATGAGGAGTGGGCCAAAATACCTGTTGACAGCTGCAGAACGCTCATTGACAAACACAGAAATCGTTTAATTGCAGTGACTGCCTCAAAAGGTTGTGCAACAAAATATTAAGTTATGGGTACCATCATTTTTGTCCAGCCCTATTTCATTAGTTTGTTTTTTTAAATAATTATGTTAATCAACAATTCAAAAGTGATGGCTGATTTTGATTATTTAATTTTCAATAAATTTTTATTTATTGTTACTTTTGTGAGTTTCAAGTGATTTCAGTGAGAATTGTGGGTTTTTCCTTCTTTAACTGAGGGGTACCAACAATTTTGTCCACGTGTGTACATGTACCGCTTTCCGGCATTTTACGGCACTTCCGATCAGTCTACAATCGCAATGAGCCGCCATCTTTTGCTTTGCACACGTGTGTATACGATACAAACATGTTTCTTCAGCTTACTGAGACAACTAGAGCTCGTGAAATCGATGCAGAGTTGAAGAAGAATAAGTGGAGAAATGAATGGCTTGATGAGACAGACAAGAAGGATCGCCCGTTCTGTATGTGGCTTCGAAAATGTGTAGAACCGGGTGCAGCATGGTGTAATCTGTGTTCAAAGAAGATCGCCTACAGGAACAATGGGAAGAAGTCGATTGCGAGCCACAGTATCGAAACTGTCCATGTGGAGAGGCTTGACGCCCTGAAACACACATCAACCCTTCCAGCTGCATCTCCAGTGCATTGTCCTCTGTCAAAAGTGGACTCCTTGGTTGATGCCAAGATCCGGACTTGTGCATTTTTGGCCGAACATTGCCCAAAGAGGTGTGGGAGCCAAACTATTTTGTAGTTTGCCTTCCTGAACAGGAAGCACACAAGGAGCAAAGTGAAACAGACAGACACCAGCAGCTGAAAAGAAAGGCTGGCCAGCCAAGCATCTTTCAGTTCTTCAACAAGAAGCAAAGACACTGAAGAGAGTTCAGTGAATGTTGTACATTTTTTATACTCATTCTAACAAGTCACCACTGGAAAGAACTCTAGTAACTGTAAATATATCCCAGGAAATACAAGGAAAGGGCATTTCATAGCTTTAGTATATGATTTTTTCGTCAGCGGCCACTGGACCCCGGCCGCAAAGTTCAGTAAAAACCAAATTTCTCACTCCCACCCATGCACTGGTATGTAGGTGAGGGTATGGAGGAGTCAGAGTTCTCTGAGGCCAGAGAGGACATGGCAGCTCTGGAGAAGGATTATGAGGAGGTGGGAGCCGATAGTGTTGAAGGAGAGGAGTATTAAAATGAACATGAAGGCATTTAGCATATATAAAGAAATCAATCAGTTCCAAGTGTTGTTAAATATGTTCCAAAAATATGTTTTCTTTGTTTGAGTGTTGAGAAAGTCAAGTTTATTTTTTCAGTTTGTGTAAAAGATGATGTCTCAGTTTGGAATACGATGTGTGTGTGTGTGTGTGTGTGTGTGTGTTGTTAAAAATTGGGTCACAATTTAAAACCCAGTTCTCACCAACATTAAACTGTAAGTCTTTATTGTTAAAATTTCATAATTACATTGTGTATTTAGTGCAAACAAAAGAAACATAACATGACAAACATTTAAAGTGTCTTTTTAGTAATTTAGCATCTCATTTTAGTTGGTTTGTA
The DNA here is from genome assembly GCF_021347895.1 of Acanthochromis polyacanthus. Classification (NCBI taxonomy): domain Eukaryota; kingdom Metazoa; phylum Chordata; class Actinopteri; family Pomacentridae; genus Acanthochromis; species Acanthochromis polyacanthus. Next base: position 18,261,161 of record NC_067118.1, read on the forward strand.
TCTGTATAACATCTAACAGTTTTTTAAAGAAATTTTGGAAACATTTTAATATATATGTTTATTGAATCTCAAATAAAACATTTAAAATGAAATTTAAATCTTTTTTGGTTTTATTTTTTTCATCGATGTCTCTTGTAATTGTGGTAACATTTTTTTAATCAACATCCATCCATCCATTCTCTATACACCGCTTTATCCTCACTAGGGTCGCGGGGGGTGCTGGAGCCTATCCCAGCTGACTTGGGAGAAGGCAGGGGACACCCTGGACAGGTACCAGTCTGTCACAGGGCTACATATATAGACAAACAATCACTCTCACATTCACTCCTATTTAAATTCCATGGTTTTTTTAAAATATTTATATGTAGTTCCTCAGCACAACTAACTCATGACATCATGTAAACCCACATAAACAGGAGAATTTCAGATTAAGCTTAAAGATTAGTTGAATTAAAGTGCTTCAAGAGGTTATGAAACATGGAAAAATACAGACACAAATGTCAGTACATTTCCACAATTCAAGCAAAAACATCTCCCCAAGCCTGTTGAATATGTAAAATCAAATTAAGTTAAATTAAAGTAAGCAATACCAGGAGTCTGTACAGTGGTGGCCAAAACTTTAGACCAAAGTGTAAAAATGAATGGTATTGCATCAAACTATTCCATACAATCTTGACATATTTACTGTGAATTACCCATTCAAATTCACATTTATTAACCCCACAATTGAAATTTTGTTACACACAACTAAAGAGAAAGAAAATGTTTTCTAAATTCCAGGTGGTCTAAACTTATGACTGTTTTGTTTGTGCTTTAATATGTAAAGAAAATTTGTCCTAAATTGGGCTCAAACCACATTTTTATTTAACAACTACCAATAATATAGTCATGTCAATATTTTTTAGGGCATCCCTTCTGCTTGATGACTTCTTGCAGCCTGCGAGGCATGGACTCTACCAGTTTGCTGCAGATGTCGCCAATAATTTTTGACCAGGTTGACTGACAGTCTTCCCACCTCTTCATTTTTGATATGAATGGACTTGTCCCAATAGTGATTAAGGATTTTCCACAGGTTTTCAATGGGTTTCAAGTCTGGAGACTGCAGTGGCCAGTCCAAAACTTTAAACTTCTTCTTGTTCAGCCAATACTTGGTCTTCTTTGCCGAATGCTTCAGGTCGTTATCATGCTGGAAAATGTCTCGCTGATGCCCTAATAGCTTCTTCATACTCGGTAACATCGACTTCTGGAAGATGTGAATGTTCTGCTCTGTCTTCATGATGCCTTCAACTCGATGTATACAGGCATGCTATTTGGTTGCGGATCCGCGAAAATTCGTGCATCGAGGTATTCATTCATTCATTCATTTATTTGTTCCTTCCATGAAAGTGGACAACATAATTTGTGGATAAATGCACTCTACATTTTCAGATCAACACCTCCATGATTGCAAAGGAGCAGCAAGAAGAAAACAATTCTTGTATTTGCCTGCCCCCTACTTGAACAAATTAAATTTAAAAATAAAACTGATGGTCTGACATCACATGCAGATCCTTTTCAATAACCTACACCATCAACACTTTGATTAAAACAACAAAACAAAAGCAAAAAATAAAAAATAACCCATACAAGTAAAATTCAAAACAAGCTCAAAACAATTCATCATCATCATCATTAACATCCAATTTAAGTTTCAAGCACATACTGACAATTTTTCCTGTGTTTGTGTATTTTTTTAAATCTATAAATATCTGTACAACCTTTTAACTCTTGTAGTTGGGAATTCCTTATTTTCACACCAACAACCGAAATACACATATGTTTCATAGTAGTCCGAGCAACTTGGTGTTTAAAATCAAATCTTCTTCTATGATTTTCATCTTCTGAGGTAAACACAAACAGCTTTTGCAGGTTTTCTGGTAAAACTCTGTTTTTGGCTTTGAACATAATTACTAATGTCTGGAGTTCTATTATCTCTGTAAGTTTCAATAACCCTGATTAAATAAATAAACCATTGGTATGTTCTCCAAATTTAACTTTGTGAATGATTCGGATTGCTCTTTTCTCCAATAAGAACAAAGGCATTATATTGCTCATATATGTATTACCCCACACTTCTGCACAATAACTCAAATAAGGCAATATAAGTGAGCAGTGTAACATTCTCACTGTTTTGCAATCTAAAACATACTTGACTTTGTTCAATATAAAAATATTCTTTGACAACTTCTTTTTAACATATGATACATGTGATTTCCATGTCAAATTTTCATCCAATGTGATTCCCAAAAACTTAAACTCTGATACCTTCTCAATATTCACTCCATTAATGGATAATGAGACTTCTTCTTTACTTCTTTTAGCAAAAACCATAAACTTCGTTTTTATCAAATTTAACGATAACTTATTTACATCAAACCAAATTTTAAGTTTCACCATTTCACTTTCAATATTTTTAGATAATACTTTTAAATTATCTCCTGAACAAAAGAAATTTGTGTCATCTGCAAACAAAACAAACCGTAACAGTTCAGAAACATCACAAATATCATTGATATATAAAATAAAGAGTTTCGGCCCCAAAACCGAACCTTGTGGGACCCCACATTCAATCTTCAAACATTCAGATGTATTACCAGCAAAATGCACATATTGTTGTCTGTTATGTAAATAGCTAGTGAACCAATTCAGAACAACTCCCCTCACACCGTATGTATTCAATTTAGCAAATAAAATTGAGTGATCTATTGTGTCAAATGCCTTCTTTAGGTCAATGAATACTCCAATTGTACATTTCCTTCTGTCAATTGCTGTTGTGATTTCTTCTATTATTTCCATTATTGCCAGGGCAGTAGACCGATTTGTCCAAAAACCATATTGACTCTCACTTAATATATTATTTTTTTCAATAAAGTTATCTAGTTTTTGAACAAACAACTTTTCTAGCACTTTTGAAAATTGAGCAAGTAAAGATACCGGCCTGTAATTGTTGAAGCTGTATTTATCTCCTGCCTTGAAAAGTGGAATGACCTTTGCTGTTTTCATCTTATCTGGAAAAACACCTGTTTTAAATGAAAGATTATAAACATAACATAGTGGTTTAATAATACAGTCAATAGTCATTTTTACTATTTTCATGTCTATTCCATCACTATCAGTTGACATCTTATTTTTTGTATTAGCTACCACCGAAATAATTTGATTTTCACTAATCTCACCAAGAAACATTGATTGAATCACCTTATTTTCCATTTTCCAGCCACTTTCTGTTTGACCCTGATTTTTTTATATCATTTGCCAAATTAGGACCAACATTTACAAAAAAAGAATTAAATTCATTTGCCACTTCATTCATGTTTTTAATCACCTTATTGTCCTTAATGAAATGATTGGGTAGGTCTAATGTTCTAGATTTATTACCCATTACACTATTTAGAATGTTCCATGTACCCTTAATATTATTTTTATTTTCTTGTAGAATTACATTATAATGTTCCTTTTTTGCCTTTCTCAATATATTGGTTAAATTATTTTGTACACCTTATATTTTTTCAGCAGTCTCTATTCTAGATTTCATGAAGTCTCTATAAAGTTTGTTTTTCTTTTTATATGCATTTTGTAAGCTCTTTGAAATCCAGGGTTTTTTGTTATTATAAGTTTTACGCTTACATAGAACTAATGGACAGTGTTTGTCGTAAAGCGCTAAATAACAATGTAAAAATGAATTATGTGCAGTATTTACTTCATCTGTGTAAACCCCATTCCACTCCTGTTTTAAGAGATCATTTCTAAAAGCATTTATTCGGTCATCAGTCCTCATGCTTTTGTATCTGCGGCAATTCTCTGTATTCTTTCGTTGTGGTTCATAATTAAATGTTGCAAATACAGGTAAATGATCACTTATATCATTTATCACAAGGCCACTATTAATGCTGTTTTCCAGAACATTTGTAAAAATATTATCAATTAATGTTGCACTAAATGTTACTCTACTGGGCTTTGTGATCAGTGGGTATAGCCCTCTACTGTATAATGTGTCCAGAAAGTCTGAAGTTTGTTTATGTGTAGATACCTTTAAAAGGTCGATGTTAAAATCACCACAGAGTATAAGTGATTTATTTTCATTTAAATCTTTCATTAAATCATCTAAACTATCCTTAAATGTTTCTACATTTGATCCTGGTTTCCTGTAAACACATGCAACAACCATGTTTCTCCTTCTTTCTAATTCAATTTCCACTGCGATACACTCCATTAAATCATCAATTACAGCTGTTAAGCATTCCACTGGTCTACATTTTAAATTATTAGCAATATAAAGAGCCACACCCCCTCCACTCCTATTAATTCTATTGGTGACGTATAAATCATAACCATTAATGTGCAAATCAATATCCTTCTGTTCATTAATCCATGTCTCAGATAGAGCTATTAAATTAAAGTTATTTTTAAATGTATCCAAAAATTCATTGATTTTTGTGAAATTTTTAGGTAAGCTTCTACAATTGAAATGTATTAATGAAAGGGTCTTGTCGAGCTCAACGCTGTCATTAAGAAGTTCCTCAGTATAATATCTACAAGAATCATGAATGTGACTAAAAACGTGATTCTCTGGATCTACATCATTTTCAAAATCATAAATCCTATGATCTGTGTATTCAGATCTTAAAAAAGAATGACTCAAGTGTTTCAGTGATTAAGCAAAAGTAATTTATATCCTGTCATTTTTCTTGAAAATTAAATACTTACTCCACAACACAAATTTTCAAACAAATCTCAGCAGAAGATAAAAGACCAAAAAAAAGGAGAAGAAAAGAAAAAAAAAGTTCATTATCACTTGTAATGGTCCAGGTCTCTCAAATTTCTTACCACAACCACTTTAGCTTGCTCTGGGGGTCCATTTAACCGAATATATACCTTTCCATTCCTTGTCCAGGTTGCTTGGATCTTGCTTTGCTTTCTGAGGACGCGGCCGTTCCTTGCTATTTCAGCATTTTTCTTTGTCAGGTGCTCATTTATATACACCCCAGTGCCTTTAAGTTTTTTGGCTTGCTTCAACACTTCCACCTTGTGCTTCCGATTTAAAAACTTGACCACAATTGTGGGACTAGCTTTGTTATCCTTACGTGGAAGAGTGTGGCAGGCTGAGATTTGGTGACTCTCCAGGTGAATGTTTTTACCAAACAGGAATTGAACAACTTGTTTCTCCAGAGTGTGCAGCTCCTCAGATGGTGCATCCTCACCTTGTTGGTCACTGGCTGGGCTGGCAACCCTGGCATAGCTTCGATGTTTAGTCTCCAGTCCAGTGATTATAAGGTCGTCAGCTCGGGAGTACTGCTCCAAGTCGTCAACCCTTTGTTCCAGGAACTCAACTCTCTGGTCTGTTTGCTTGATGATTAATTTCAACTCACAGATCTCCTCCATTAGGCCAGTGAGGGTTTTTTGTTGCTTCCCTACGGTGCTGATTTCCTCCGACATACAGTTGAGAGAATTTTTAATCTCTGCCATTTCCTCTGTTAGCTTTTTAGTTGACATCTTGTTTTGAGTATATCAAAAAATAAAATTAAAGATGTGCTCTGGGTAGATTCAATACTGCTCTGTTGCCAACCACCAGTTGCTCCCAGGACCCAGTCCTTGCATTCAAAACACTGGTTTTCAAAAATTTCCAAAAGTATGGACAGAAATCAATACTGTGCTCACAGCAGTGACTTGATTTAGAGAGGATGGCCCCTTGTTTTGGTGCTTTTTGAAGGATTGTAAAAGGCCTCTGAGCAGAGAAAAATAGTGGCAGCCATCTTGAGTTCTCTCATCGTCATCGGCAATTTTGAGACCCAACGTGAATCGCCCAAATTCGATGAGAAAAAAAATATAGGGTGTAAGGGGTATAGGGTTGGATCGCACGTAGTTGTCAACAGTGCGCTGGCAAAAGCACGAGTTGGAAACAACGATTGGAGAGCATTATCGAAAGTTAGATGTAGCTGGGAAAGCGAGATGCATGGTGTGCGACGATGAGACAAAATACAGCGACAGAGGATGCCAAGCGCTGATAAACCACATGAAAACGAAAAATCATGCCAGGAAATTGTACGAAAAGCGCTCTAACTACCAAATGCCCAGCAATTTTTCCCCCGGCGGAGGGAAGAGACGCGACAACAGGACCAAACATACGGGATCAGTAGTGTGTACTTGCAACCATAGACATAATAAAGAGTAGACGCCGCTCGGGCTGCTGCGCAGTGAGAAATACAGCCCGATCTCACGAGGATTCGTGAAACTGTTACGTAAATTTTTGTTTCGGTTTCGTGCGCACCAACACGATTTCGTCATGTTTTTCGTGCCGCTCACCACGAAATGCGCACCAATGTATTTTAAACGGCGGACTTTTCGTGCCACCCAGAACGTATTTCAAACGAATGTGTGTATTATATTTTTAATGTAAAACCATGGCGAATCCAACGCTATATTTTGCATGACATCGTCCCTAACCATAACCCTAACCATAACCCTAACCATAACCTAACCATAACCTAACCATAACCCGGTGGTACACTTACCAATTTGCATAGGAATTTAAAGAATGTCCGGCGGCCGGCGGCCGCAAACGCGATCACACAAGCAGTATACGCCGATGGACAGCTTAGATCGTCATGAATCCGCTGGTATAAACCACTTTCAGCTGTGATTACCACAGCGGGTTTCGTTGTGAGCAACACGAAAAACATTTCGTGGTGAGCGGCACGAAAAACATGACGAAATCGTGTTGGTGCACACGAAAAAGAAACAAAAAATTTACGTAACAGTTTCACGAATCCCCGTGAGACCGTGTTGAGAAATACGGCCGCCCTCTTGGTCCGGTCACCCGCTCCACTCAGCGCTGTTTGACAGCGCATTTAATCCATCTTAACTCTGAATATTAAACTGATTTTCACGCGTTTTTATTTTTATTTTTTGCTGCAAATGTCATACATGTAGCTATGATACAGGACAAATGGTTCAGCATATATTAATATTCATAGCGGGATTAACAGTAATAGAATATTCTGATATTAAGCTCGACTGTAGACAGGTATTTTGCAAACACTGTAAACACACACACACACTAATATATGTTGGAGAAGCAGATAATGGCAGTAAAGTCAGTTAGCCTATTTTAATAATTTGAAGAGACAATATATGATTACGCTATATATACATATATAAACAAAATACGGACTAATGAACACATATTTCTGTATAAAACAATAGATAGAAGTTATATATCAGAGAAAATGAATATATATAAATCATAGATGGAGTATTAATATAATCAATATATCAGAGAAAATTATTATATAAATCATATATAGACTATCAATATAATTCATAGATATATATTAAAAAAGATATATCAGAAAATTATCATATATATATATATATATATATATTGTTTTATATAGAAATGTGTTCATTAGTCAGTATTTTGTTTATATATGTACACACGTGGACAAAATTGTTGGTACCCCTCAGTTAAAGAAGGAAAAACCCACAATTCTCACTGAAATCACTTGAAACTCACAAAAGTAACAATAAATAAAAATTTATTGAAAATTAAATAATCAAAATCAGCCATCACTTTTGAATTGTTGATTAACATAATTATTTAAAAAAACAAACTAATGAAATAGGGCTGGACAAAAATGATGGTACCCATAACTTAATATTTTGTTGCACAACCTTTTGAGGCAATCACTGCAATTAAACGATTTCTGTATTTGTCAATGAGCGTTCTGCAGCTGTCAACAGGTATTTTGGCCCACTCCTCATGAGCAAACAGCTCCAGTTGTCTCAGGTTTGATGGGTGTCTTCTCCAAATGGCATGTTTCAGCTCCTTCCACATATGTTCAATGGGATTCAGATCTGGGCTCATAGAAGGCCACTTTAGAATAGTCCAACGCTTTTCTCTCAGCCATTCTTGGGTGTTTTTGGCTGTGTGTTTTGGATCGTTGTCCTGTTGGAAGACCCATGACCTGCGACTGAGACCAAGCTTTCTGACACAAGGCAGCACATTTCTCTCCAGAATGCCTTGATAGTCTTCAGATTTCATCGTACCTTGCACACTTTCAAGACACCCTGTGCCAGATGCAGCAAAGCAGCCCCAAAACATTACTGAGCCTCCTCCATGTTTCACCGTAGGGACAGTGTTCTTTTCTTCGTATGCTTGGTTTTTGAGTCTATGAACATAGAGTTGATGTGCCTTACCAAAAAGCTCCAGTTTGGTCTCATCTGTCCAAAGGACATTCTCCCAGAAGCTTTGTGGCTTGTCAACATGCATTTTTGCAAATTCCAGTCTGGCTTTTTTATGAGGTTTTTTTCAGCAGTGGTGTCCTCCTTGGTCGTCTCCCATGAAGTCCACTTTGGCTCAAACAACGACGAATGGTGCGATCTGACACTGATGTACCTTGGCCTTGGAGTTCACCTTTAATTTCTTTGGAGGTTGCTCTGGGCTCTTTGGATACAATTCCAACGATCCGTCTCTCCAATTTGTCATCAATTTTCCTCTTGCGGCCACGTCCAGGGAGGTTGGCTACTGTCCCGTGGGTCTTGAACTTCTGAATAATATGAGGCACTGTTGTCACAGGAACTTCAAGCTGTTTAGAGATGGTCTTATAGCCTTTACCTTTAAGATGTTTGTCTATCATTTTTTTCGGATGTCCTGGGACAATTCTCTCCTTCGCTTTCTGTTGTCCATGTTCAGTGTGGTACACACCTTTTCACCAAACAGCAGGGTGACTACTTGTCTCCCTTTAAATAGGCAGACTGACTGATTATGAGTTTGGAAACACCTGTGATGTCAATTAAATGACACACCTGAGTTAATCATGTCACTCTGGTCAAATAGTTTTCAATCTTTTATAGAGGTACCATCATTTTTGTCCAGGCCTGTTTCATTAGTTTGTTTTTTTAAATAATTATGTTAATCAACAATTCAAAAGTAATGGCTGTTTTTGATTATTTAATTTTCAATAAATTTTTATTTATTGTTACTTTTGTGAGTTTCAAGTGATTTCAGTGAGAATTGTGGGTTTTTCCTTATTTAACTGAGGGGTACCAACAATTTTGTCCACGTGTGTATATATGGCGTAATCATATATTGTCTCTTCAAATTATTAAAATAATTGACTTTACTGCCATTATCTGCTTCTCTAACATATATTAGTGTGTGTTTACAGTGTTTGCAAAATACCTGTCTACAGTCGAGCTTAATATCAAAATATTCTATTACCTATTATTATTATTATCTATTATTCCCGCTATGAATATTCAAATACGCTGAACCATTTGTCCTGTATCATAGCTACATGTATGATGTTTGCAGCAAAAAATAAAAAAATAAAAACGCGTGAAAATCAGTTTAATATTTAGAGTTAAGATGGATTAAATGCGCTGTCAAACAGCGCTGAGTGGAGCGGCTGACCGGACCAAGATGGCGACCCCACCGCTCGTCAGCCCCAATTGACAGTAGCGGTGGATGCGGTGTCTACTCTTTATTATGTCTATGCTTGCAACAACCCAGTGGCATTGCCCCACAAGTTCCTCAACAGAAGAGGCTCACTCCCATGGTCGATCGGAAAGCACACATAGTGATGACTTCATGTGGCTCATTCAAATTTGAATCCAGTATAAATATTTGGTTTCATCACATTAACATGACTTTGTGCTGTTTTTGGGGGGTGCCTAGAAGGTCCCATACAGACATTTTTTTTAAGCCTTCATGTTTAAAGAATTCTAGGTGTCAGAGTTCACCAGAATGCACCATTTCAGCCTTTAAATTTCAAAGGTTTCTTGCATGGGAGGGGGACCCTGCCCATCTCCCAAACCCTCCCCCCAACTCGGTCGCTCTGCTCCCTTGCTTCCAAGGATTCACTTATTTGGTAATTTCCCAATGACATGCCTGTGTATACGACCAACCCCAGCTGCTGACATGCATCCCCACACCATGATGCTGCCACCTCTACAAGTACAACATGAGAGCATCAAATGGCGCAGTGTACGTTAGGAGACAGGCAGGAGAGGCTCTCAATCCAAGAAACTTGCGTGGCACAGTGAAACATAGAGGTGGCAGCATCATGGTGTATGGGTGCATGTCAGCAGGCGGGGTTGGTCGTATACATCAAGTTGAAGGTATCATGGAGACACAGCAGAACATTCACATCTTGTAGAAGTCGATGTTACCGAGTATGAAGAAGCTATTAGGGAATCAGCGAGACATTCTGAGAGAGGTTTTCTGAGATAAACCTGCTGGCGACCAGGTTAAAGTTATAGAGTCTGTTACTGCGGTAACTGACCGAGAGTTTAAGTTACGCCTCTTTGTGAAACAGGCTAGAGTTACCTCGCTTCGTGAAAAGGAAAACTCTGAGTTTTCCTCATTTCAGGGTTAACAAACTCAGTGTTTTCACTAAACTTGCTTCGTGAAACAGGCCCCTGGCTAGTTTGAGGCTTGTGTATAATGAATGACACAGATACACATTAAATCATGTCCTTGGAAACTGATTTATTTAAAAAAAGTAAGTAGGACATGTCGTGCTTTATTACAAAAATATTTCAAATACTGTACACAGGTTCTCAATATGTGCAAAATACAAAAAGAATATATTTACAAATCCAGTTAACAGGGATTAAGTCACAAATAAAGTTAGAAAAAGAGAGTTTTGATTTAACCTTGAAACACTTTGAAATGCTCTGATAAGAACAACTAAATCTGAAATGCAAACAGAAACACAAAATTAGTTTGGGCTATAAAGGAATGTAACAATTATAACAGAATTTACATTAACATTTTTAAAAACACAGACGTTTGGAAGCAGACATCATTTTAAATGGTAAAGTACTGACAAGAGTGAAGGGCAACATTAAAGTTACATTTCTTGGTTCAAAGATAAAGTTGCAAGTAAACAAGTTTCCATTCAAATTAATTATAACCCCACATGTTCAGGATGATAGCGGGAATGTTTTTGCAGTTTCACAAAGACCAATGCTGAAAATGAAAAAGATAACATGCTTCCAGTTCTCATGCAACAACAATTGCACTGCTCTCACACATACATGCACGGCTATAAGACAAGACTGGTCCACTCATATCAAAACTCCTTGTTGTGTCATTCACATTCAGGCGCAAGACTCTCTCAACCACATTCATTTATCTTATCCAGTCCAGCAGCAAGTGTTTAAATTTGAATTATGTCTTCCATTCACAAGCAAATGTGTTGGTCTTTTTTTCATTTCATTTGTAGTAGCTTCATCTTGTTGCCTAAGACAAGCAGAAGGCAACAATTAGCTGTTGAAAATGACAGTTTTGAAGTGAAAATCTGATGAAGTTTCACCTACCCAGTCCTTTGAGGAATTTGTTCACACCACTCGGCTCAGGATCAGGGCATGAATCCAGATATTCGGCCACTCTTGTTTCAAAGAGACCTGAGGGAAACAAGGAACTGTCATCAACACGAAATATGTGCAGCAGGAGTGAACTTAACATGACAATGGTTTAGATTTTCATTCATATCCTACACAATTTAATGCCCTGGTGTTTAAATAGAGAGAATGCTTTTCACCCTGTTTTTCATGTCTTTTGTAGTAGTTCACTTCCTGCCATGACTCATGCAACTTAGGTCACAGGTCTAGTTTGATATAATTCAACTAAATACATCCATTTATCTGAGGCTGCACAGTGGATCGGTGGCTAGCATTTATGCCTTGCAGCTAGAAGATCCCCAGTTTGTTCCTGACCTTCCCAGGATCTTTCTGCATGGAGTTTCCATGTTCTCCCTGTGCATGTATGGGTTTTCTCCGGGTACTCCGACTTCCTCCCACAGTCCAAATAACATGCTCAGGTTAATTGGCAACTCTAAATTATCTGTAAGTGTGAATGCAAATGTGACTGGTGACCTGTTGAGGGTGTCCCCTACCTTCACCCTAAGTCAGCTGGGATAGACTACAGCTCCCATGCAACCTTAATGAGGATTAAGGATTAAGCGGTGTATAAATAATGGATGGACAACCATTTATCCATTTTACAGATTCTGTAGAAACATCTGCCTTCAATTTTTATGCCACATCATATTTATTATGTTCTTTACAGTCATCACACGTCTCCTCATGCACTCATTTTACCTTCCTATTGATTCTATTACGAAAAGTGATTTCACTCTAATTAACCTGACAGTGTACTGAGTTAACACCAGTGTCTCACTCTAACTCAAGCTTTGTCCTAACAGTCCCAAGTCGACAATCTATGATGGTTGATCAAAAGGTTCCAAGACTATTCTCGGTGCGCATACAGAGATCATGGTCATGTGCATGTAACACGTGCGAGCACTAACTGTTATGAGTGTCATATGACACTGTGCTATCAACAGCAGGACCCGTGTTACACATGTGTGTGACCACTGCTATGTGTGCATTTGTTATTTTTCCATGGAGCAGAGAAGAAAACATCGGATTGTGTGTCAGTCAGCAGCTCTCATAATCCAGCCTTCATATGGAGGTTGGTGATGTGAGGTGGGTCTGCAGCTACCACAAGAGAACAAACAGCAGTTTTAACCGTTGAAGAGCAAGAATTTCCAAAACTGTGCAAGGAGCATGAAGTCAGGAGTACCAGAAGCCTGCTCATTGTGCTCTTCAACATCCATGTGCTTTTGCATCAGGAATAAGGGGTAGGGAACTGCAGCAGTAAGGACAAGAAGGCTCTCCAGCGTGTTATTAAGACAGCACAACTCATCTGTGGAGCAGCCTTCCCCCCACTACAGAACATCTACATCAACGGGGTCACAAAGAGAGCACACAGCATCAGCAAGGACCACACCCACCCACAGCACACACTGTTCACACTTCTGCCCTCTGGCAGACGCTACATGAGTGTGAAAGCAAGGACCACCAGACTAAACAACTGTTTCTATCCACAGGCCATCAGGCTACTAAATTACTGATTTGCCTGCAGTATCTATAAAAAGCAACATTTTGCATATATCTCCTGTCTTTGCACATATCAATGCTTGTTTGTATATAACAGTACTGAACAAGATGCTAACATTTGCAGAACGAATTTATAGATTTTTTAAAATTATTTTTATTTTATCTTATTTTTATTATATTCTATTTTATTTCATTTTATTTTCATTTCAGTTGTGTGAAGGGAACTCACAAAATAAGAATTTCATTACTCAGGGTAACCACTGTGTTTCTGCTGTGTGTATGACAATAAAGTTCTCAAATCTTGAGTCCAACAGGGTCAGACTATTGAGGCTGAGTTGTACTGTAAACGTCCTGAACTGTATGAGAGAGAATATTCAGCACAAACAACCTGAGCTGCGGTGTGATGGCATGTGGGTGCTGCATTGTCTGGTCAGAGAGCAGCAATAACACAGGGGCTTTTTGGCCACAACACAACTGTCATTCCTCAGCCACCTTACTGGTTATATCTGGTGACGTTTCCACTTGAATTTTAATTTGGGAAATTGAACTTGAACAGTCACTTGTTTGACACAGAAGATTCAGCGCTGAACACACATCATGCTTGACAAGTTTACATAACGGGACTTCCAGAGAAAGTCTGCACAGAGAGACTACTTTGATGGGGATGGCAGAAAGATATAAATCAGGTAGTTTTTTTGATTTTTATAGGCACAGCTTCGTAAGTTTTGATCAACCTATGCAATTTCTGCTTCATAGCTACCTCGTCCTCCTCCCTTGCGCAGCTCTTTGTCCTGAATGAATCCAGCAAACATCTGGGTGTCCATGAAGAGCTGCAGGAACTGGCGGACTCCACGGGAGGGGTGAGATTTTCGAAAGCTGTCGCGCTGAAACTCTTTGCTTCCGTTGGAGGACTCAACCATGTGGAGAGGATAGTGGCCTACCAGCTCCACGAAAAACCGCACAAAGCCCTCTGACACCAGGGAGCTCAGGTCAGCCTGCTGGCCTGGATGGGCCACATTTGAACAAAGAAGACAAGTTACCAGGTTTTCTCCAAAGCAGATTAATCTTGACACTGTAGTGTGTCTAACTATATAGATCTATTAGTTCCACAACAACTAATAGCTTACATTATGACTTAATTCTGAAGCAAACAGGTCTTCTGCAAATATCTGATCCCCTGACAGACAAACAGCATCTTGTTTGTTGCCCACAATGTGTTATACCAACCTCCAGATGTGTCTCCATTGTCTTGTCTTAGGATCTCTTCCCGTTCCTCCAGGATTTGCTGCAGAGCTGCCTGTAATTTACTGGGCAGAATGCAGTCTTCATCACCCATCTGCCAAAATGACAGGAAAGGCCATCACGTGATGCCATTTACAAACACACATCTGATCTGTCTTACACGTTGTCTCACATGCAGCACAATTAGCCTCTGTGGTCTTAGTGGGGAAAAGCTGCAATACCAGTGGGTTGAACAGAAACACTGTATGTATGTGTGACTGGCTGACTAAAAGTATTGATCATGTTTTTCTACTCTGTTCTGAAGAATTCGCTAAACTTAAGTTTACGGGAAACTCAAGCTTATTTTTGGTGCTTTGACGTATACAAAGATATGCTTCAAATCTGATGTACAATAAACAAAAACATAATGTTGTAATGCTGTCTGTATTTGCAAGAAGACCACACTGTGCATATATGTCTCTAGCCCCTCAGTCCAAACTATCACATAGTGATGTTACATGCTGAGGAGAGGAGGCTACCAGCTTTAATAAAGTTATGTACACTACCAGTCAAAAGTTAGGACACACCTTCTCATTCAATGTTTTTCTTACTTTTTTTAAAACTGAAGGCACACTGAACCAGCATGGCTACCACAACATCCTGCAGAGATATGCCATCCCATCCGGTTTGCATTTAGTTGGACCATCATTTATTTTTCAACATGACAATGACCTCAAACACACCTCCAGGCTGTGTAAGGGCTATTTGACCAAGAAGGAGAGTGGTGGAGTGCTCCATCAGTTGACCTGGCCTCCAGAGTCATCTGACCTAAACCCAATCCAGATGGCTTGGGATGAGATGGACGGCGGAGTGAAGGCAAAAAGTCCAGCAAGCATTTCTGGGAACTCCTTCAAGATTGTTGTAAAATTATTTCAGATGATTGACTCATGAAGGTCATGGAGATAAGGCCAAGAGTGTGCAAAGCAGTAATCAAAGCAAAGGGTGGCTACTTTGAAGAATTTAAAATATAAAACATGTTTTGACTTTTTTGTTTACTACATAATTCCATATGTGTTCATTCAGTTTTGATGCCTTCAGTGAGAATCTACAATGTAAACAGTCATGAAAACAAAGAAAAAACATTAGATGAGAAGGTGTGTTCAAACATTTGACAGGCAGCATATAACTGACACTGAGTAAGTGTCTAGCTAACAAAGATGTGCTTTAACAAAGATTAGGAGCTCAGAATCTGAAATATCAAGAAAGAACCAAATCAAAATCTATTTCTTATACACTGCTGCATCCTCTGTAGGGTCTCAGGGGGGCTGCAGTCTATCCCAGCTGACTTATGAAGGGTTCACCTGGGCAGACAGACTGCATGTCACTTGCCCCCAAATCAAACACACAAAATATACAGCCACACAAAAGTTGATCATTGCCTGAATACAATATGTGCTTATTGTTAACTGACAAACCTGCAGCTCTGAATCAACTATCATATTTGCGTCATGACGGGACTCTTCTCTAAGCTTACGCCCTGCATACTTTCATCTCTGTAGCACTTGTGTGTGTGGCATCGTTTTCTTTGTCCCCATCAAAACATGCAACAAGGGACATGTGCAGGCAAAGCTATCTTTCCTGATGAAACCACACCTATCACTCGCACTATATGCTATGTTTACACACCTGAATGACAAACTTGTCTGCACACAGATCCACTATGAGCACCTGGGGAAGAGAAGGGATGACAGTTACTGACTGAAAGAGTCACTATTGCGCAACAGGAGCTTTAAAAAGGTGAGTCACTCAGTCTGAGCTATTATATGGATACAAAGCCAAAACGTGGCACTGAAACAACTATGACACAATGATTTTCAACCATTTTTACATAACTCTGACAGACCTCCTCAATGGGCAGTTCCAGCAGCTGTGGCAGGTACGGTGCCAGCACCCCGATGAGGAATGGGGTGGGGGAACAGCTGATGTCGAGCATGCTGGCTGGTAAAACAGGCACAAAAGTGTGCTGCCAAGTGAATGGGTACAGCAGAGCCAGCACTGCAAGGCCACATCGAGACAACACACTGCAGTCAAGAGAGTACAGGAGACACAAACAAAACACTGTTCAGTTCTCACACAGATCGAATGACACAAAGAGAGAACCATAGCTCCCAGAAAAGAGTGAGTGGTCACCACATTGTCACTGTGATGCTGTGGACCAAAGAGTTATCCAAAAATGCAGCTCATGCTCTTGGTTAAATTTGTACTATTTCTGCATTTCTACTGCTAAACATCTTTTGGAAAGCAGAACTTTTTCTTACTTCAGCTGCTGGTGTTGTACACTTCAGAAAAAACCCCACTTTAAATCTGGATTCTTGAAATACTTTTTAACCCATTCCCTAACTACGTTTTCCCCATGAAATCCTTGAGTCTTTAATATCCAGGTGACTGATTCAACTGTGTTTCTAGCAACCTTTTAAAGTTAGTTTTGTTCCACTGTGTCGCAAACAAATGGCCTGTTGACTCTTCTTGAGGCTGCTAATTCTTGATGTGAGCTAAGCAGTCGGCATCGCTGCTCAGCTTCATTCATCAATAATATGTAATAAACTATCAAAGACTTGACTGGCTCAGCTTTCACATCAGTGGTACCATTTTTATTTCATGTTTCTTTTGTTGTTTGCTAACCCTCCTCTAAAGACAGGGTAACAGGGTTGCTAATCCAAGCTAATGTTAGCTTTGTCTTAACAGTTGAAGCTAGCTAGGTAGTTCAAAAGTTTGGGGTCACTTAGAAAAGTCATTATTTTGAAAGAAAAGCATTTTTTCCCCATGAAGATAACATTAAATTAATCAGAAATACAATTGAAATGACTATTCTAGCTGGAAATGGCTGATTTTTAATGGAATACAGAGGAACATTTCCAGTAACCATCACTCCTGTGTTCAGATGGTACATTGTGTTAGCTAATGGTGTTGAAAGGTTCATGGAAAACATGGAATTCCCTAAAATGTATATATATAGAACCTCCATAGCCTACCAGTCTCATGTTTTTAGGCTCAACAACAGGTCAAAGATGGTAGTTGTTAATAATGACTTTTAATACAAAACTAGATATATTTTTGTCCAAATTTAAGAAAAAAATGGGCTGCTTTTATGCTGTATGAATAAGCTGTTTGTACTCACCATTTCTATATTACTGTGGGGTTATTTCCTCAAACTAAAACATGGATATTTTGCCCTAGTGCTGTACAGTAAAGTTATAATCTGGTGCAAACAGTGTATTTTTGGCAAATGTTTACATGTTGAATACAGTGATTTAAATTATTTTTCATGTTTTGACAGTTTTTACTCTGGTAATGGTGTAATTTTGGCGATTACTTAAGATAACATGAAAGCCTTTAAAACCTGCTGGCTGGTTTTGAAGTTCAGAGAGTTAAGTCAATATACTGACCCAATTCAAGACTATTTTAACCCAGTGTTTTTTAATTTCATTTAGCCTTCATCATAATCTTATTTTATGGTTAAAATGTGTCTGACATTGTGTATCTAATAATACTGTCAAACCTGAGTAAGAATATTGAGCTTGAGCAAGGACAGGAACTCTTGGTGAACAAACAAACCTGACTAAACTCAGCCTCGGACTCGGTCACAGATTAGATTTCAGTAAAACAGCACACTGAGGCCAAAGTGCACACAGACAGATGGCACTAGGTTCGTCATATTGTAAGGCATTGACCTTAACTGGCATACATCAAGGAGAATATAAATTATTTAAATTAAAACTTTGATATTGCTATGTAGTCTGCATATAATAGATACCAGCAATTGA
Organism: Acanthochromis polyacanthus; assembly: GCF_021347895.1. Classification (NCBI taxonomy): domain Eukaryota; kingdom Metazoa; phylum Chordata; class Actinopteri; family Pomacentridae; genus Acanthochromis; species Acanthochromis polyacanthus. The sequence continues at coordinate 18,279,151 of NC_067118.1, forward strand.
GATGAGGCCATGCAGTGGATTCAATACCTGAGTTTGTCAGCGATGAAGATGACCCTCCTCTCAAGCAGAAGGGAGGCGAATACTTGTAGGAGTTTACCAACGCTGAGACACTGCAGCAGACTGTCAAAGTCCACGTGCTCCAGTCTCGAGTCCACGGGTCGACACAAAGTCAGTATCTGGCAAAGCAGCAGCACATAAAGTCAGTCTAAATTTTCATGCACAAACAGACAGATTTATATTTATTCTCTGACCCCAAAATTTTCCAGTACAAACGGCAATTTTAAAAACCGTTTTTTTTTCACCGTTCTGACACTTACTGATTTGGAATGTTTAAGCAAATTTAAGTAGCTAATTGAAGTATTTAATATCAAATATTAATATCAAAATAATTTTATTATACATGGCCTTCGCCCGAGTCAGCTAGGATAGGCTCCAGCACCCCCTGCGACCCTGATGAGGATAAAGCAGTGTATAGAGAATGGATGGATGGATGGATGTCTTGTTTAAAAGTTTGTCAAAAGTGAAAGGATTGCTCTAACCAGATTCTGTTAAAAAAAAAAAAAAAAGTAAAAAAAAACATGCATTGATCTTTGCAACCTTGCAACATGCAACAATGATGAAAAATAACATGACAAAAATTCAGAAATTCTATATTTAAATTGGGCTGAACTCCAGATTGTGTTCACACAAAGGAGAAAGGACACAAACATGGAAACTAATTTAAAATGTAAGTAATAAAATATCCGTCACACAGTATGTTTCAAAAGTTTGGGGTCACCCAGACAATTTCGTGTTTTCCATGAAAACTCACACTTTTATTCATGTGCTAACATAATTGCAAAGGGTTTTTTTTTAATCATTACTTAGCCTTTCAACACCATTAGCTAACACAATGTAGCATTAGAACACAGGAGTGATGGTTGCTGGAAATGTTCCTTTGTACCTCTATGTAGATATTCCATTAAAAATCTGCTACTTCCAGCTAGAGTAGCCATTTACCACAGTAACAATGCTTGGACTGTATTTCTGATTCTTTTAATGTTATCTTCATTGGAAAAAATGCTTGTCTTTCAAAAAGTAAGGACATTTCTAATTCAATTCAATTCAGTTTTATTTATACAGTGTTAATTACAGTCAAACTGTCTCAAGACGCTTTACAGAACCCATATGCCTGACCCCCAGAGAAAGCCCTATGGGAACAGTGGCAAGAAAAACACCTTTTAACAGGGAAAAAAACCTCGAGCAGAAAACGGCTCTGTATGTGGGGGGACCCATCTGCCTGCTGGCCGGGCAGGTTGAGAGAGACAGAAAAGGTAGAGAGCTGGAGAGGTAGAAGGGTAGAGATAGAGGGGTAGGAGGGCAGAGGTAGAGATAGAGAGGTAGAAGGGTGGAATGGGGTTCTAAGTGACCAGAAACTTTTGAACAGTAGTGTGTGGCGAGTCACCATTTTTGCCCAGTACTGGCAACATCTGTGGGTACTTGTCAAAAGGATTTTTCAGTTTTTGTAAACAAATCGAAAAATTGACATTTTTGCTGTTTTCAGACCTAAACTCAACATGGCCGCCTCTAACCAAACACCACATGGCATTTTAGAGAAAGATTCTTCAAAAATATTATACATACAATTGAGTAAAATTGAAATTGAAAGTTATTTATAAACATACTGTAGTAAACCTATTGATATGCAATAAATCCACACTTAATTCAAACACTACTTTATATTAAACAACTCAGAAAGCCTTGGAGTCTTGCCAGACTTTTCCTCAGGAGGAAATGACATCATGTGGAGCAGGTCATGTGATCTGTAATTATCACACTTCCTTGAGAGATGTTTTTGTCATAGGTAACATAATTGAAAGTGATTTCTCTGTCACAAATACAATTTTTTATTTTCCATATAAAATTTGATATATTGCCAAAAAAGAAATATCTGTCATGATTATCTCAACTTAATAAAAAGAACACAATCAAAACTATTTTGAATAAGCTCATTTATTATTGTTTAGCTAATTAGAAGGTGGTTGACGGTTATTCAGTGTACATTTTAGTGACATTCAGTTATTTTTTATTAATAAGCGATTGGTTCCATAATAAATAATTAGGGATTTTGCATACTCTTGCATTAAAAACATACTTTTAGTAAAAATCTATGCAAGATATAGACCATGGACTTCAAAAGTCCCTCAATTATATACTGACCCACTTTTTTGTACTGCACAAAAGACGATTCTGAGTTGTCTTGCCATCTCTCCACTTCCAAAGAAGTGCTGGACTTTATTTGATCCCACTGTGAGTAATAATATGACAAAAGCAAACACCCAGAAATTGCTTATTGCTCAGAGGGTTAATGTTGCTCAAGACAATGAACTTGACACACTTAAGAGCAGCAGAAGTGGAAATTTCAGTTGACCTCTTATGAGCTTCTTAACTGCTGAATCAGAACAAGGCAGAGATTTTGCAGCACTTCCTTAAGTTTTTGTTGGACGGTGATAACTTTGCTTATTTTGAGTCCGTAAACAGTAATGACTAAAGTGGTTTCTCTTCACACATAACTGTCCCAACATGAACCCATCAGAGCTGACATGGCTTAGCCCTATTGTTTCCACATATAACTTCCACTTCTGAGTCACTCTGAGTCTGCAGAAGGGAGTGGTTAGGAGGAACTAACTATCAATTAACATTTCCTCTTTTGGTTTTAGGGTTACCTCATTCCCAGAGCCAGGGGAGAAAGTCTTGATGGTGACTACGCGTCCGGGGGCTGGAAACGGGGCCTCCATCACGCTACGCATAAAAGGGTAAACCAGTGCCGGGGAAATTTCTCTGCGCTTCTCCACCTCCTCCAGAATCTGAACAGACAGAGGCAGACAAACAACTGTGACTCCTATTGGGAGGGACCAGTGTTAATTCAAGTCCTGGCAATAAAACAGAAGCAGCTGTGAATGGAAATGCTTTTACACCACACTATATTCACTGTATTCAAATTTCCCTTGGCCAACTGAAGAATAGCTGAGACATAGCCACATGCATACAATTTCTTTTTTGAAAAACACACCCAGTGATTGCTGAAGATGATCGTCTAGTGTGGTCTCATTCCATCATAATACATACAGTTTCAAGGCTTTCACACACTGAATTTTAGTTAATCCAGCTCCTTTCATCTTCCTATAGGGGATTCTGTTGGCAAAAACAAGTGAGTAGAGTGTACTGTATGGTTAATTTACCTTTGCAAACAGGTTGAAACAGCCCAGCTTGCTGACAATACAGTGCACCTCAGGAAGCCTCTTCCCCTTTCCACTGGGCTTGAATAACACATAGTTTCATGTCATAAAACAGGAAACAACAGAGCACAAAACATCATAAAATACATTAAACATATACCCAAGCAAACAAGAAGTAGAGCTACAATGTCAAGAGGCTATTTCTCCTTATTAATTGGTTTAATAGCATTTTTAATGGCACCTTTGTAGAGTGGGGAAAAAGCAAATCAAGGGTCCAAAGTCTGAACTCCATCCATGTTTATGACAGCAGCATGAAGCTTATCTCCATAAGAAGATCAAACTCTCACTGTTAGTTTTGCCCTAGATTTTTCTAAACTGTAAAAACAACAAACATAGCTACACAGCAGAGTGCAACTAGAGCCCTGTATGACAAATACAAAGCCAGATCTGAATGCTATCAAAATCAGAGCCACTGTTACATCATGAGAAGGGCTCCAAAGCGTTCACTGACATTAAACTGCATTTTTGTCACAGATGCACTCTCCTTCAAACTCAAAACATCCACTGAAAATTCCTGTACTTTTTTCGTATCACAGAGCAACAAAACAATGTACATTTTTTCCAATACTGTGCAACCCTATTCCCATTAAATCTGCAAAATCACAAAACTGTACAAAAAAGAGTCTCTTTAATGAGCATGCCTACCCAGAAAAGTAAATATGAAACTCTCCATGTCAGATTTGGCCTAAATCTGTCAAGTTTATAAATGCAATAAAATAAAACAGTATGCTTAACGCAACAGTCGTACTACTTTCATAAAGGTAAAAAAATGAATGCGAACACAATTTGTCAAACTTTCAACCTAAAACAGAGTGTCTTCAAAGGATCTAAAACACACAAAGATGAAATTCTTCAAGCCCTCTGTCATTGATTCAGAAGTGGTTTATGGTCTGTGATTCACATCTCCTCAGAGATGCTGAGTAAGCGCGTGGCCGGCTGCCACGTAATTCCGCACACATAAACACATGAACGCTCGAGTCAATGATTCAGACACTAATGCTAACACATCCATGCTCACCAGGATCTTGCGGCAGTAACAAAACCAGCGGCTTCCATCTTCTCCAGTCAGGACAAACGAAAAGGTCTCACTGTAAACACATCAAAAACACAGAATTGGACTGACTAAAACATGAACCATATCTGTAAAAGATTCATCATGCTTTGGGTAAAAAAAAAAAAAAGCAGGTTGAATATTAAGAAGATCATTTTTAAAAATACTTTTTAAGGTTCAGACTGAGCATACAGAAAGATATGTGCAGTGCCACAGATGATTTTTGAACGTTTCAAAGGCAGGAAGACAATGTGAGCTGAGATCGCAAATCACATTACAACAATGGAGCATTCCCAGTAGAAACAAAAATAATGCCCAATTCCCCCCAGCACTCAGAGATTTAATTAGATCAGACGGAGCTTTAATCATCCCTGTGAGAAATTTGAGTTGTTACGGCAGCAATTCACGAGCTTCGGCTGACATCTGAGAATATAAATAGTAAAAGAGGAAATGTGGGGTAATAAATACAACAATGAAGGAGAAAGTTCGACAGAATGTATTAAAACACATAAAAGGCGTGTATAATGACAAGTTAAAAAATGAAACTTTAGGAAATGAAGGGCAGATGAAGAGAGAAGTTAGAATAGCACTATGCCACTGTCATAGCCTTTGTGAAGCAGCATTTTGTTCGGACATTACTGCAGTGTAGAAGCTGACCTTGGCGTGTGTGCAGAGGGCTTCCAGTCCTGAGAATCAGGAAAGCAGAATTTGGGAATGACCTTCAACTGATCCTCTGCTTCTTTAGAGAGCCGGGACGATTTCTCAAACTGAAACAGAGAGAGCGATTTAGTACAGCGGCAGGCCTCAAAATGACGTCCCAGACGAACCAAGTAAAATCGCTCAACTGGATTCTAATATCATTTAATAGAGATTATTTCAATAAGTACAGACAATTATGAGTGAAGTCTTTAGCATTTTTTCAAATGCACTTGTTCTAATCCACCCCAAAATACTGTGTCAATTAATAGCATCTCATACAGAACTTGACGAAAAAAATAAAAATAAAAGGTTTCAAAGCCGACCAAATTGTACTGAGACAAAATTGAAATATATGAATAAAAATTCATTTTTCTGTCGCAGCAGCTCCTGACTTATGTCAGCTTGGGAAATTCCCCTGAAGGAAATCCCGAATTGCAAGTATTCCTTGTCATGTAAGACTAATCTACCCTTTATTTTGCCAAACAGGATGATAATTTGGAAACTAACCAGTTACAGATGCTATTTAATTAAAGCCGTACGCTCAAACCACAGGGGTGTCTGTTGCCTAGAACAGGGGTGTCAAACATACGGCCTGTGGGCCAATAGCGGCCCGTCAAAGGGTCCAATCTGGTTCGTGGGACGACTTTGCAAAGTGTAAAAATTACAGAGAAGATATCAACTGCAAGTTGCAAATCTGAAAAAGTGTAAATTAAAAAATATTTTCTAGATCTAATATATTGTTCAGTTCCTGATACCTGTGACTAAATGTTCTGTGTCTTTGTCGACACACTGTGATCTGCAAATTGTAATGTGTAAATGACAAACTGAAGCATAATATTGTTGAAACTGAACTCATTTTTCTTTTTAAATTTCAGGCTGTTCACATTTGTTTTGTAAAAAGTTCATTAAATACAAATATTTTCAGAACTGTACAAGAAAAAATTGGAGTTGTCGTTATTTATAGGCTATTATGCTCTGATTTTACTGGTCTGGCCCACTTGAGATCAAACTGGCCTGTATGTGGTCCCTGAACTAAAATGAGTTTGACACCGCTGGTCTAAAGGAATGACAGAGTGATGTTACTGTAAAAGCTCCTCCTAACCATTTTGGGGAACTGCTGAGTAATTTCAGGGGAGTAGGTGTTTCCTGGTGAGCCTTTTCTCAGCGACACCACCACAAAGATCTGGAAAAGCTGCTGCTGCTGGAGCTGGATCAAGTCTCTCTCCAGGGTGCGGTAGCCTGGCCGACGTTTCAGTGTAGACTGGATGTAAACGGACCTCCTGGAACCTGTAAGAAACCACACAGAGGGATGGTATGGTCATGTTTGTCCAGAGACACAGAGAAGCAATATGAGGCCATTTAAATATAATGTACTGTATAACTATGGCTGCTTTTATTAGAGCTGCAACCATCACAGCTACTTTGATAACTGATCAGTCATTGTTCTAATTTTTCACCCCAAACACTTTCCAGGCTAGAGGTTCTGAAATAGCAAGATTAGATTTTTTCTTTGTTATATTTGAGTGTAAGAGAGTTGTTTTTTCCTATAGTTTTTTTAAAAATTATTCTCTTCCCTTATTCCTAGGGTGATACCAACAGCCATAACAAAATTCCTTGTATGATTTGCATGTACTTGGCCATTAAAGCTGATTCTGATTCTGACTCTAAATTGAAGATATTAGGGTTTTGAAATGTCGAGCAACTAAATCAAGCAATCTGAATACATCATTTAGTGGTTTGGTAGATTTTAGCAGACACCTTTTGCTATCCGTACACACATAAACTACTGTTCAAAAGTTTGGGGTCACTTAGAAATCACTTTATTTTTGAAAGAAAAGCAATTTTTTTTAATTAAGATAACTTTAAATAAATCTGAAATATTTTTAGTTCAACTTCATAAACGGTGTACAAGTAAATTCTCCCTTTTTGGTTATGCCTCGATAAAAACAAATTTGGAAAAAACAACTTCCCTGGAGCTGATAAATTTTTGCAGGATGCCAGGGGTTTTTCTTTAGCTATCTTCTCTTTTTGCCACAGCACTCCATATATTTGGGCATGTCTACATCTAATGCTTACAGATATTACCAGGACTTCTTAATCCAAAAAAGTACATTTGATGCAGGACTACGCTTCGGCTATTCCTGGCTATTTTTTGTATGATAAATAAATTCTGATGAAATATTACAATTTTAGCTTAGATGTCACACATGAGTAGTTCAAGGACTGTCATAAAGTTAAAATTCTGGTGAATCTGTGCTTTTACAGTTTCTCACTCTAAAAATTATGTCATTTTGGCATCGTTATTACAGACAGCAGCCCTTTTAAACCCATCGGCAGGTGTTTGGGGCTGAGAGGATTCATATGAGGAGACATGACTGACAGATCAACTCTGCGGTGGTACCTTTGGTGTTGTCTTCAGGGTCACTCTCTGTCCCGCTGGTCTCTTCTGCTGATATGAATTCGAGGGGGAGAGATTAGTGAGAAGCAGAGGAATGGAAAGGACTTGACAGGCCATAATCAGATGCAGACAGTCAGCCTTTGTTTGTCATGATGGGTGGCACTGCCGGCTGGCCCTGCGTGTACCATCAAATGCTGGGTATTTCCACCAAGACGCTCAGCTTAATCATACTGAAGCATTGATGTGGCAGATTTGGGCATCTGGATCAGTCTGAGTGTGTCTCACCTCGCATAGTGGCTCCTTGATTCTTCACTCGCTTCCTCCCTCGCTTATCGTCAAAGATGGTCTCAATCTTGTTGACATACTGTGTAGCAGAACACATTTACAGGTACATGTCAGCCCGGAATCAGGCTATTACAGCCTCTAAGTAAATACAGTCAGGGCCATAAATACTAGGACACTGACACAATTTTCAGCATGTTGTCTCTGCACACCACCATAATGGATTTGAAATGAAACAATCAATCTTTCAGTGTTAATTTGAGGGTATGTACATCCAAATCAGGTGAACGGTGTGGGAATTACAACACGTTTTATATGTGCCCTACACCCTTTTTAAGGGTGTAATTGGACAACTGGCGGCTCAGCTGTTCCATGGCCAGGTGTGTGTTATTCACTCATTATTTCATTTAAAAGGAGCAGAGAAAAGGTCTAGAGTTCATTTTAAGTGTGGCATCTGTGTTTGGAATCTGGTGAGGTCAGCTCTCAGTATGAAATCCAAAGAGCATCACTATCATGAAGCCATCATTAGGCTGGAAAATCAAAACAAACCCATCAGAGAGATAGCAAAAATATTCAGGCTATTCACTATATAGTAACCCTACCTCTGCACAACACAACTGAATGTCTCAAACACTTTAAGAATGCAAGTAATTCTACAAATTGAGTGTTGACAAGAACCACTCTTGGCCAAGGGTTGTGCCAAGCTGTCACCAAAGCAAAAGGAGGCTAATTTGAAAAATCTAAAATGGAAAACATATTCTGATTTGTTCACTTTTTTGTTTACAAGATAATTCCATATGTGTTCTTTCAAAGTTTGATGTTTTTGGTATTAATCTACAATGTACAAAATAATAAATATATATAATGTAACACTAAATGAGACGGTGTGTTCAAATTTTTGGCTGGTAGTGTATAGTAGAGATTTCCAGCATTTTTTTTCACCCTTACATTGCTGTGTTCTTCTGCAAGCGCCCTGAAAAGCACAGTTTGATATTTTATGATGGACCCAGAGACGTTATAACAGAAACACTTGCCACAAAAGGAACAGTAGTGCCAGAAGTACAGAATCATTAAACTGTACACATGATGAAAGGCGTGTCCACAATTTTGACTGGTACTGTACTTCCTCCACTACAGCTCTGTCTATGAAGAACAAAGTCACCCAGGCAATCTCATGTTTTCCATGAAAACTCACACTTCATGTGTTCACATAATTGCACAAATGTTTTCTAATCATCAGTTAGCCTTTCAACACCATTAGCTAACACAATCTAGCATTAGAACACAGGAGTGATGGTTGCTGGAAATGTTCCTCTGTACTCCTATATAGATATTCCATTAAAATCAGCTGTTTCCAGCTAGAATAGTCATTTACCACATTAACCATGTCTAGACTGTATTTCTGATTCATTTAATGTTATTTTCACTGAAAAAATGTCTTTCTTTCAAAAATAAGGACATTTCTAAGTGACCTCAAACTTTTGAACAATCATGTATTTCTTATCCTTTCAAACAGGTTAGGTAAGCGCACCCACAGCCTGATCGCATGCTCTATTTAAAGAAAGATAGTTAGTTAGACTAGTTGGTTTGTTGTGTAAAGTGAGTTCCCTGATCTGTGAGATAAGAAACAGCACCCAGTCACAGTGAAGTGTCTGCTATACAGGCAGTAAAGACACTTTAGTCAGCTGTAATGAGCCCTGACAAGAAGAATAATTACTGAAAGCTTCCTGTGTTATGTTCACTGTCACAATATCAGGTTATTACAGCATCCTCCTGCACTCTTCACAGCTGAGATGTGTGAAACTTATCACTCATAAATGTCAACAGGAAAAACACACAGCTTGATAAAGTAATTGTAACTGGAGCGATGGTGATCTCTTTACCAGCTGATATTTTCATGTCCTACTTCTTGAATCGATAAAGTGTCCTTGTAAAGCATTTTCTACACCATGACAATAACATAAACGCATTAGGAGATGGGAAGACACACAGGCATTCAGCTCACATGACTAATGCTGCCGACGCATATCTGTAGATATACAAACATACATGCAGCACACTGAGAGAGTGAAATCTGTTTAGAATCCGATAAGCAGAACTGAAATTAAACTTTTCCTAATCATCTCTTTGGAATCAGAACTTCAGACTGATCGAGACAGGGACTTTGACTTAAATCAAGTCATGCTTTACATCAACACAGAGCTTCATCCAGGAACAAGCACATACAGGAAACTCAAGTTTCTCTTTAAGAGGAGCACTGTCTGTCAAGGAAGCTAACTTGTACCTAAAATACATGATGGCACATGATGTTGTTTGTCAGAAGAAGAGCTTAATAGCTAATTTACTAAATTCGTTATTAACATATACATTATATATTTTGCAGTTTTTTTTATTTACACCATAACTGAGAACAAACTGTTCAACATCTTGCAAATACAGTCTAAACATAAACCTGAATGGCATCTATCAAACCTTCTTACAGCATGAGGTGTCAAGAGTCATGTAGGTTTGAATCTATAACTCTTTTCTAGTCATTACCTCTACAGGTATATGTCACTAAGTCTGTTTTATTACCTTGTCATCAAAGTTTCCCCCTGTCCACACTCGTCCTGCTGCCATGAGTTGGAAATTCCAATTCATGTACCGTGTGAGTTTGTGAGAAGCACATGCATGTTGCTCTGCCCCTATCTATGTCTTCCAGAATGCTCTCCTTCCTGCTCTCCAAGTCACCGCCTCCTTCTTTTCTTTCTTATTTACCACATGACTCATCAGTCCACACATTACATGGCACTTTGTTCACAAAATGGAAGCTTACAAAAAATTCTTATGCTGCCATAATATTGAGATATGATTGCTAAAAATAATAATAATCACCTACCTGAGGTGCCCTGTGTGTTTTTTGAGTGCTTGGGCGTCTGGGTGTAGCTGGTTTGGGAGCATCTACAAGGGTGGAGGATTTGGTAGCTGCTACTGGTTGGAAGTCCTTCCTCTCCACTTTGCTAGCATAGCCTTGCAGTGTTTGGGGTTTAGGAGGCACCTGGTGAACAAGAAAAACTGAGTTGATTACATAGTATAAAACTCTAATACTTCCTTTTTCCACCCTAACAATCTCAGGCTATTATTTGTTACACCCTGAAGAACTAATGAAAAACACTCAAGTACTGTGAAAGGGAGACAAGAATGGAATATCCTCCAATACCTTTGGGTTGTGAGGCCTGGCAATAGGAAGACACATGGGAGACAGCTTGATATCCTCGTAGGGGTTATCTCGGGTCACTTCACCGGGAGGAGGGTAGAGTGATGGGAAAGATTAGACAGGATGACTGGATGATTTTAAGGTCTGTGATTACAACAACTCAGACAGCCTGAATACACAAAAATCATTGCAAGTAGAGCAGCGTGCTTCGAAGCCCCCTACCTCCCCAGTACTTCAAAGAACTGAGGCAATGTGTGCCGTTAAATGCGGACTTACAGCCACATTTCAAAAGCATTTAATTTGAGCCCCCTGAATTCTAAAATATGTTGTCAGATGTAATAATAATAATAATAATGGATTAGATTTATATAGCACTTTTCTAAGGCATTCAAAGCACATACAATGAATCCATTATTCATTCACTCACACATTGTCACTCTGATGGTTGTAAACTACATTTGTAGCCACAGCTGCCCTGGGGCAGACTGATGGCCAATCTGCACCTACGGCCCCTCCGACCACCATCAGCATTCATACACCAGTGTGAGAGCAGCACTGGAGGCAAAGTGTCTTGCACAAGGACACAACAGCACATGAGTAGGACAGAGCAGGAATTCAACAGCCAACCCTTTAATCATTGGATGACCTGCTCTACCACCTGAGCCACGGCCACCCCAAAGGCATGCTGCCTTTTAAAAATATTGTGAGACCCAGAAACTTAAACAAAAATGACAAAAATTTAAATTAAAATCACCGTATTCTAAGTGTCTGGTTTAAAATTTTACTGTTGGCCCTAACTCGAACTAAAAAATAAAAAGTTCCTCCATGACTGAAATTAAAAATGTAAGCAGTAAAAACATTCATAGCGTGTGGATTATTTTTTCTCCAGTGAAACCTGTGGGCATTTGGAATGTTGGACATTTGACAAAAATGAAAATCAACTATTGCTGGCATTATAGCTGCAGACATTTTAGTTCTCACTACTTCTAATCATGGTTGTGCTGTTTCCAAAAAGGTTCTGGACTTTATATTGCAGGAAAAATGAGCCCACAGCTAGTGAAAATGGAACAGAATGCCCCAAAACTGCCTAGGGTTCAGAAGGATTATATCTGACCCATAAAGTGCTTTCCCAATTTGAACATAACTCTCAAAGTCTTAATTCCAGCAACTGTAAAATCTGCATTAAACTCCTAAAAGGAAAAAGCCCCCTTTTGGGTAGGTATATTTTTCAAAGCTCTTTAATCAGCTCTGATTCTAAATTGAGATTCTCATGTATTGGAAGTGCACATGCAGCCAATGAAACAGTCTCTCTGACTTTCAGTGCTAAGATAACAGCCAAGCTGATTAAAAATTCTGAAGCACAATCAGCGCTACAATGTCTTCCTCAGTTTTTATGACACAGGAAGCTAAACTTACAGACAATGTCCTCATAAATGTTGTCATCAGAGTAGGCGTGGTAAATGCCCGAATGCCTGCTATTGCCTCCCGGCGTGTCTCGCTGTGCCGTCAGACGTGATGCATCCTCGTACTCAAAGGACTTCCTGTGACAGTGAAGGAAGGGAAGGCAGTGAGAAAGAGGGCTCTGTCCTAAGATAGCTGCCATGCTATTGTTCACTCTGCTGCCTTATGTTCAGCACTTGTCCCAGCACAAACGCCCTGCTGACATCGAACAGTAAAATAGTGGGAGTGATAAACTATCATGGAAGGAAATAACTGAATATATGGTACAATTTTACATGTGTTTGACGGTATCCAAGTATGGAGACAATCAGTTAACCTGGCTCAGAGCAGAAACCACTTGTCATGTTATTAAGGTTGAGTATAATGTAATACCTCACCCTGTGGAAGCATCTTATAACATGTAAAAATGACATTAGAGCTCAACAATTCATCGTATATTATCAGAGTCTCTGGTCAGGTGCAATACTGCAGTCGAAGGAGCTGCAATGTCTTGATTAGGGGAATGGGTTACAACATACCACCATAAATGAAGCACTGTAAAGCTACAAATCACATTCTCTAGATATAAGGGAACATCCTTGTTCACTACAAAACAAAGCAAAAATCACAACAAAATTATAATATTTGTTTTAGTGGAAAAGCAAAAATGCTTTCACAAATGACCATAGCTACCAAAATTGGGAGTCATATCATAATAATGGTATCTGTCAAAATAATCATGATATATATATTTTTTGGCATATCGTTCAGTCCTCACAGACACTGGATGCTGGATTTCTCTTTTACCACACACAATATCTTTATTTATTTGCTTTAAAAGTCCTATATTGTGCCTGTTTTCAGCAAATTAATGAAAGTCTCATGTCCCTGTATTGATTCTTTCAATTTTCAGCTCAAAATATCACAGAGAAGGTCCATTTTACCATGACTGTACAACTCCTGGCTTTAATCCTGTTCTAAACAGGTTGTTTCAGAGGCTGTAACTTTAAATACAACTTGGCTGCCTCCGTCCCCGCCCTCGAAGAAGACGACTCCCTGTGTCTGTGATTGACAGAGCAGAGCAGAACTGTTAACTGCATGGCAGCCAACGCAGCATGAATGAGTGAGTGGCAATAGCACCCTATAGCTTCTGTCTCTCTGACTCATCATTTCACAGCCACTGTTTTTAACTCGTGTTTAGTGAGTTTATGATATGATGCTTTGGTTATAAAAACAGAATTTTAGCAGTGAAGAGTGGGACCTTTAAAATGAATCTGAAGTGCTTGCTAGTCAGCACATAATCTTAAAATGGCTAATTTCAGTCAATATTTCAGACTTGTTCCATTGTCTGACAACAGAAACAGAACATGAAAAGCACTCAGAGAGCGCAGTACTCCACCAAGACTGCTCTGTCATTTCTGATGGATGAAATCTTTAATAAAAAGAATTATTGTTATGCATGTGTAAGTTATGTACTGATCCCAAATCGCATGATCTAAATATGTAGCAGGTGGTGGGAACTGATGGGACTCAGAAACACCCCTACAATTAAATCAGTTGTTCCTTGTATCATTTCTGATGGATAAGTCCTGATCAGTCCGCAGTGGTGCATTTGTAGTAGGATCATGTGATTGTTAGCAGGCAGTTGATGTAGTGTTCACTTGTAGCCATAGTTACAGTGATTCTGGGCCACTATCTTGCAATGATACAGAAATTTTTAACAAATCTGTGGATCCAGACTCTAAGCCGCATCACTGCCAAAATCTTATCACTTAGTCCTTGTGTCATTTCTGACTTCTAAAAATTTAATCCAAATCCATCAGTCCGTTCTTGAGTAATGTTGCTAACAGACAGACAAACAGACAAACAGACAAACAGATAGACAAGTGTAGGCCCATCGTCACATAACCCTGCCGCATTCCTTGGTGGAGCAACAATAAATAAATGAGAACATATTTACAGGGAATCCAGCTGTTTTATATGTGATTACACAGAGCAGGAGAGACGCAAAAAGATGTAAACAGTGTCTGAGTTTAAAACTCAACTTGTAAAAACACAGTAACCCACCTAGTCCTTATTTATTGGTTCAAAGCAGCCGTAAAGTTTTCACCATCTCAGAATGTCTCTCAGCATTACATTTTCAACAGAGCTCTGACCAGTGAGCATACAATCAAAGAGAATAGTAATGTTAGCCACATAACACTAAGAATTTCCCTAATGTTGGGGGGACATTGTCATACAAAATCCTAGTTATCTACGGGGTCCTTATTTTCTCAGATGCTTGGAGTGCATGAAGACTCTTGCAAGCAGCTGCAAAACTTGCTGCATGCTTTGGTCATGGATGAGAAACTTTAGAATTTAGCAGAAGCAACTCTAGAAAGTAAAACAAAAAACTGGTGGACTGTGAAGCAGATGCTCAGTTGGAATGGTTCACCAATGAGGCAACTGGATGATGCAAAGTTTGAGTCAGATATCTATTGGTAGGTTGCTCAGTTGGAATGTGTTTTTCCTTTTTCTTAAGAACTTCATTAAGACTGTATTCCATGCTGGACTGTTGAACTGGACTGCTTTCTTTTTAGATAGGAGTACCAAATAAAATGACACCAAGTAAGAGCAGACACAACAATTATGAGGCTATTTTACGTCAATCAAATCTGGCGCCGGTGACTAGGTGACCTGCTCAGTGGAATGAGACTACAAGGTACAAATTATGAATTGCACATCTGTGACAAAATTGCTAAAATGTTAATCGGCGACATGTTAAGAAGCAGCACAACGGGCGCTCCTGTAACTCAACTGGCTCAGCGGGTGACCCATAAACAAGGGCTATAGTCCTCAACACAGCAATCGTGGATTTGAGTCTGACCCACAGCCATTTGCTGCAGGTCCGTTTCCCACTCTTCTCCCCACGTTTCCTGTCTCTGTCTCCACTGTGCATTCTAATAAAGGCTAAAAAGGCCAAAAAATAGCTTAACAAAAAAAAGTAGCACTTGTCGAGAAGTGCCACACAGTAAGGTTAGCAAACCAGCTCAGTAAAGCCAACAGTAATATCTCAGGTTTGCTAATGTGAGATACCATAAGCTACTGCTCATTCCAGAGCAAGTAAATGTATTAAGACCAGTAAGAGTGCTTTTTAACTGTAAATATGTTGGCATACAACCATATCACCCAGACAGTGGGGTACATGGGTTATACAGTTTTGTCTGCTTTTGCTTAGTCTTGAGAAAGTGTGTGTGCGTGCCAGTTGATGATGACCCATAACTGCTGAGGAACTAGGCCACGTCCAGACAATAGGGAACAATACTGCCAGATATCATGTGACATCACACCAGGACCCCAGCCAGCAATTACTCTGACAGCACCCTCCCCAAATGCGCTCTAAAAACATGTCTGCAATTCAGTAAACACTGAAAAGTGTTTTAGCCACAGTTGGAAACAGAGAAGGATTTTGGGTCAGTTTCCCAATAATCTACGAGCAGGAGCTGTTTTCTTAAAAAACATCATTGAGATCACAGTGCTACAAGAAATTCTCTTTCATGTAAATATAACAGGGTCAGTCGTGCAGCAGTGGTTGTGGGTTATGTATCATGGCATTAGTAACATATGAAATACCATATATATTTTATTTTATTGTTATGTTTATTGTTATAATTACACAAAGTTTGGTCTGCCTCTCAGTTGTTGTGTGGAACCGTTGCTGGGCGGTCCCTGTACCTCTATGTACACTTTTAGCAGTCACACGTTGTCCTATAAATGAGCTTTTCCCGCCTTCCTCTCCCCTTTTGTTCATGTGTTCTCAGAGAGAGGTAAACGAGATTGTGAAGTTGTAATTTGTGTGTTTTAACGCAACATAATTCTACTTACAAGTCCGCTTTCCAATTCTAATATGGTTATGCATTCTTTAATATCCTCCATAACACAAGTCTTATGTGATGGAAGATTTTGTGTGTCTTTTTAAAGTTAATATTTTTTGGGCATTTTTGTCTTTATTTGATAGGACAGTGAGAGAGACAGGAAACATGGGTAGAAGAGTGAGGGAATGCCATGCAGTAAATTGCCATGAGCTGGATTCGAACCCACAACCACTGCGTCGGGGACTGTAGCCCCTGTTCATGAGTCACCCTCCCAGCCAGCTAAGAGCCATTTTGTGTGTCTTTTGATCGACTGCGAAGGGCCAAAATCGCCTCCAAAAAAAAAAAAAAAGATATATGTGTCGGCTAAATTAATACAACGCAGAGAAGAGAAGCCACCGGTTACAAAAACTTTTAAAAAGTATTTAAGGGTTATTTGTGCTTTATCTTTAAGTACAGTGACTCACCTGTTCTTTTTATGCCTCGAAAGCCCTTCAGCCTTTGCAACCGGACATGGAGGAGGTGGGAAGCTCGGTGGGTGAGCCACCCTCCTGCCCCTCATGGTGGAGTGGTTATGAGGGGATCTGCTGTCCCATCGCGTTGTTTGCCCCGTGCTGCTGTTGTTGGCTCCCCTATACTGGAACGTCCGCTGAGGTTTGGGAGGGGGGTTGGCTTCACCTGAAGACTCCCTGCCTTTCTCCCACAGCAGCCTGTCCCCCTCAAGCTTCCGCCAGAAACCCTGTGAAGTGTAGAAATTCCCAGCAGGCATGTTGTCTTCGTGCTCGTCTGTTGACAGAGGTAGAGGTTTAGAAACTACTTCAACATCCAAGATGCGGCTTATGTTTTGGTCACCATTCGTAGTAATGATCTGTCCACTCGTAGAGATGGAAGGGTTAGCCTTCACTTTGGCTGATTCACATATTTGCGTAGCAAGTGTACTTCTTCCTGGGGATGAGGCTGAAAACTGAGTGGAATTTTTCTGCAGAGGCTCTGACTTCCTACCAACCACACCATGTCCAGTTGGTCCCGGAGATTCTCGAAAATCCAATCCCAACGTCTTTGCTTTTGAGAGGTTGGCTTTTGCATGAAGCCCCCCTCTTGAGCACTCGCTGGAACATCCGTTGCCGAGGAGATCACCAGACAGAGTTCGGGATACAGTCGGAGGATGTGCTCTGACTCCGGCATCCTGGCTGCTGCCCTGTTGACTGCGACCTTCCCACTGGGAGATCTTCTCTCTGATGTTAATGTGCTGCTTATGTGAAGGCGGCCTCCCTGACTGCCAGCCCGGCCTGGTCGTCGTGGCCTCTTTCTGCAGGTGATCGACCTCACCAACCCCCTGCCTGCCCTGCTCCACTCTCAGCATGTTGAGAGGGGGCAAGTGTCAGCTCAGCTGGAGTTCTCCATGAATGAATGCGTCACGGGTCTCCTCACAAAGACGGGCAGAAAAATCCACGTGTTCTTGTATTAATTAATCCAGAAACTATCACCAAAACAAAAATGTCAAAAGGTTTATTGCTGATTCTGTTGTCTTTATTCTTCTTGTGCTATCAGACTGACATTTCCCCCTTTCTTCATTTTGTACACGACCTGAAAGAAGACAAGACACTAAAATTATTCATTACTGCACTTACAAAAACAAGTCCAGACACAACACTGCATGGTCAAGAGAATACACATGCCACGCAAGAGGACACAGTCACTTTTGAAGCAGCACACACCTGAGGTTTTCTACAAAGTGTAGGTAGGGACAGAGAGGTCAGGAGGGCCAGGCTGCTGTCAAGATTGGTTTCCAAAAATAAACTTTGTCAGAATAAGAAAAGACAGCGACAGGAACAAGGTTAGCACAGTTCTCTGCTGCTGTGTGTCTGTGTGTTGTTCCACCCCAACCCTCCTCTAGCCTCAGGCGAATTTTGTGCAACTGTCATCCTAAACCTGGTAGCTGGCCAAATATGAAATGATACAGCAAAGCATTGTGTCCAATTAATTGTTGCTTCAACGCTTTATTTCAGATGTGTGGGAATAATGAGCATTTTAAGTGACTTCAAATAGCTTAAAAGGCGAGACAACACACTAATCTCAAGGCATACATACAGAGCCAGCGACACTAGATGATGGAGAACATTTCAACCACACCTGCGTACACAGTGGGATAGGCGTGTTTTACATGAGTGGGCTGTTCATCAGACACATGATAAAAGAGCTGGGGACTCTCTGCTGTATGCATGATATAAAGATGTAATTCAAGCTGTGGATACATCTGATCAGTTGCTACTAAACACTGCCAACTTCATGTAAAGTTTACTCTGCAGCCACCCTGACTCATATTCCCTGAGTCAACATCAATGAGGCGACTGTATGCTGGTGTACAGCCGCTCCTGTCTCGCTGGAACCAAACCATTTGGACACGTTGCACATTAGGACCGAGGCTAAGTGAATCTGGAGAAGGGGAGACACGGTAAAATTCCACAGCACTGCTCATGATCATAATAACTCTATGAACCGCATTCCTGCAGAGGAAGAGGGGGTAGACATAGATTTAACGACAGACAGTCCGTCTCGCAAGTGATGCCTTTGTTTGGTTTGACCTAAATCAAATGTATGTCTGCGGTGGAATGCTGCACCATCACTGCTAGACCACGCAACGACAATGCGACTCCCAAACTGACCCACTTGCATTATTTGTCCATGTGCGGTGAGTTGTACAGGAAGGCATGAGTTGCGTTTCCTGAGCTGCAGGAAGAAGGATCAGCAGACTGTCCATAATTATGGTGCGGAGAGATTTGCACCAAGTTGCAAGCAACCGCTGATTTGGGATATGTTTAGATCTGCTATATTCAAACCCTCTGATGGTAATCAAATATTGTCTTTGAAATACAATAACTCCAGAAATATATCAGCCACTGGCTAGTTACAGAAACGTTTGCAAACAGGTCTCCAGGCCTTCAGATCAAATGTTGTTATTCCTGCTGCAGCAACCTGTAAAGTGCTGTGATATTAGGTATCAAAGCCTGAGGGCAATTCAAAATGAACTTTACTGATGTTTGTGAGGCTGTCAACTTCTCACAAAAGAATTCCTTGTATTTTTTTTTTTAGTGAAACTCTCTTGAGTCTTCCATGTAGGAACCAGACAGGGGACACATAAAGCTGAAGTACCCCATCATCACCTGGGAACTAAATTCAACCTAATTGCACCTTCAAAACCACCACAACACGCCCTCCCGGAGAAGTGCGGCATGACACAACATGTTGTGGGTGAGGTGCTGTACGATTGCGGTTCATCATCAACAGTCGACGGTTAATGCCACAATAAAAGAAAAATGCAGGTTTGCTATATGGCAGCATGAAAGGACGAAGCAAGATGAAGTGCCTCGAAATGACTGATCCGTCAGCAGCCACCAGAACAGCCTCTGTGCATGCAGACATCCATTCTGACAACTCCAGCAGAATAATGGACGAGCTGCGTCATTTTGTGTCACTTGTTGATGGCTGTGAACGAGGGCTTCTAGGGGAAATATTTACTTTGGATTTTTCTGACAGATAGTGCAATTTGATTTACGATATATATTTTTTTTTACAGATCAAGGTTCAGCTCAGACTCGCGTGCAAAAAGGGTATCATGAATTTGTGAAATTCATCCAAGACATTCTGTAAAATGTACAAGGTGTGTCTATGAGGTAATTAGGCTCATTGTCACTTATCACACTGATCAATGGGTCGCATAAACACCCCTTTAAAGTTTCAGTGTGCTCAAATAAATAAAACTGAAATACAGCCTCAATATTATAGATCAGCTTAGATTCAACATTATTGTGATTGTATAGACTAGTAGACTACTAGTAGACTACTGGAAACTGGATCCAAATTCCCTCCTCTCAGATTCTCGCAGACTAAGGCTCTTTGAACCTCAAAGGATTTACTATTAATACAGTGAACAGTTTTACCACAAGTGATGCATACAAAGAAGATGCCTTCAGCTGCAGCCGGTTATTCATTAACTCAATGCTTTTCCTATATTTGGTAACACCTGCGGATGATTTCCATCAACGGATGCCAGCATGAAGGTCCAGCAGTCTCAGAGGACCGATGAGCTGCTTCATGTCTGGCCTAACTGTGTAATAGGTGTGGGAAATCAGTGAAGAAATCGCTTTGAGAGGATAGAAAGAAAGAAAATGTGGTCAAAACTCCCTTAACAACTATTGAAACATGCTAAATGTTCCTATCTGTTGTAATTACTAGCAGTCCTCTGACTCAGTAACTGGACTGACTCTGAATCAGCAGCTGAACAGCAATACAAGAATAATGTCTTCTCACATTTTTTAATTCTCTAATTGTTTGATTTTGAATTTCTAACTTTAAACTTTCAATCCTATTATTTATCTTTTAAACTGTCCAGCTCCTTTGTTTGATATGCGTCCTAATCTAGCTGATTATGCATTTAACTTATTAGCATTGTTACTCTTTATTTCAACTGACTGCTCTGTCTTGTCTCCTTGGGTCATGTTTTGACAGTCAAAGCACCTTTTGAATAAAAAAAGTTATTATTATTGATACTATTACTGTGTTTTAGTTACTCATAAAGTGTAGATTTATTTAACAACACTGTTCATCAGATCACAACAGTCAGTTGTCAGTCTTGATCTTGATTAAAAGGTTACTAAAGTTGTCAGTTTTAACTTGGCATCTTTTCAGAAGTTTGGTGTTGACTTTTCTCACTGTCAAGAATCCACATGGAAAACTGTAACAACAATAAACAGCTGACCAGAATCTCAATTACTCACTGCAGTGTAATAGTACAGCTCCAAGCTGTCATAGAAGTTGTTGATTGAATTTAAAGATAGAAAATGGATGTGTCGTTACTCACCTCCGTGGGGCAACAAAACTCGTGTTCTTCCCTCGTTTTCCGTCCTTTAAAATGAAAAACACAGATAAAGTGGGCTCACCGTTCAGAGGGAGCTCTATTAGGACACTTACAGACAACTTTTCACCTCTCACAGTGTTAGCAGACAATAAAACGAGTCCCCTGTTTTAATAAAGCAGCACAACAACAACAAAGAAAGTATCCAGAGAGCAGAGAAAAGCAGCTCCAGCAGAACAATCCTCCTCCGCTGGACTCAAGTCAAGTTGCACAGAGACAACTCGACTTCCGCTTGGGACCTCCAAAATAAAACCCATTAGGCTCAATCCAGAATTCAAGGACATTTTACATCCCACCCATCACATTTCAGATAATCCATGTACAAAATACTAAAACATGCTGTTGTTATGTAAATTTACTTGTCCTGAGACTAAATTTGGAAAATTTAGTCTAGGAGGAGAATGCTTGAAAATATTTTTTTAAATACCAAATAAGTCTAAAATTACACTTTTCTCACTTTTCTCAGTATGTGACACTTTTGTCCCACCCCCCAATGACCAAATTGAATCTCAAACAAAACAGTTAAAATGATATTTAAGTCTCTCTATTTTTTTGTATTTCTTTTCATTGATGTCTCTTGTAATTGTGGGGAAATTTTTTTTAATCAACATAATGTTTTAAATAATAGTTACCATGCATAGAACATGTGTCCCACAACAACCCTGTTAGCATAACCTTTGTAGCAGTTAAAAGAGGAAGAAAACAGTGCGTGACATGATAAGCTGGAATTAACGTCATCAAATGGTTTTCCAAAAGAATGGGTAGAGCAAAGCTATGTCCTCTCTTCCATTTTTTTTTATTTTCATAACATTGTCTGCCTTCATTGTATGTCTCACTCTACCTCATGCAACCTTGTTTTGTATACTATCAAGATGAGACAAATTCTTTTTACTTTTTTCTTGACTTTTTTCCATCAATAAGTTTGTCCTCTTGGTCAGCAGTAACAGCTAACTAAATATCTAGCTTCTACTCCTGAGAAAAAGCTAACATGAGCATGGATTAGCAACCCTGTTACTGTGATTAGAGTAGGGTTAGCAAACAGCAAATAAAACATGGAATAAAATTACACCATTGATATGTAAGCTGAGCCAATCAAGCCTTTGATAGTTTTTTTAACCTATTATTGATGAATATGGAGCAGAATATAGTAAAAGAGAAGGTTTACTTTTCCAAAAACTTGAAGCCCAAGTGTCCTCGAATTCTGAAATGACCCATAAATCCCTTGAGAAAAAATGCATCCTGACCTGATTCTGTGTTCTCTACTCAAACATTTTTCAGTGTTATGTCCATACATAGTGAATTACATCTGCAGATTTATTTTTAATGAGACATTTATTCTGGATCAGTGTATCACTTGTCTCTCAGAGTCAGACCTTTTGCTAGCACTATTACAGTGCTGTGTAGAATGGTCTGACTGATCATCGTTGCATCGGTGGGGGTGGGGGGTGGGGGGGATGGTGTGATGTGTTGTTTTGATTTAAGAGTTTACCTTGACTCCAAAGCTAAGCAAAGGAACCAGCAGTAGTGTCCCTGCAAAATGGTTTTGGTGGAACGATTGCATGCATGAAGGTGTGCATTGTCATTAACGTGGGTAATTCACAAACAATTCCATCTTACTATATGTTCCAAATCCTTAGCAAGAACTTTTCATTGGGTAGGTCATTGCCTGATGGTTTTGTTTCCTGTAGTGAAGGAGGATTCTGAAAATAGTAACGCATCTGTTGAGACAGACTAATTGAGAACATCAAAAATATCTTTTGATTATTTAATGAGATCATATTCTACAAAATCCAATTTTCTTTGCTGTTAAACATAGGTGAGTGACCCCAGTGTGCCAGTAGACTTAACGCACACAGGAAAGACCATCCTCATGTTTTTTTCTGTTTCTTTCTTTTCTCTATAGGTCATAAAATGTGTCTGAACTGCTGCCCTCTTCCTCAAAGGGTCATGGACAGCAGCACATCAGCTGGTTTCAAAGCACACTAAAATCCAGAGTTACAACAGCATGATGGAATGAACGACTGCAATATTTTGAACTAAAGCTTAAAATACAAGTGTGAAAGTGACATATTGTTACAATGAACTATAATAAGAGACCTATAAAACAGAAAGAGGACGGTAAGGAAGAGGATATTGTATGACTTGGAATATATCACATAATATTCAAAGGTTTGGGGTTTGTTGCTATTTGTATTTTATCTAAAGCTGAGTCATGGCCCGGCTGCTTTATTTATGACTTGCAGAAGTTTATTGTGTAATTCCCTGGTGTTCCGGGCTTCCTGTGGGTGGGTGTGTCCAGCTTGACGCAGCTTCTTCTGTGAGAGTTTGCTTGAATCGTGAAGAGATGACGTCATCACATGAACCGCTGCAGCTGTCAACGATGAAGAAACGCTGCTGTGTTCAGATGTCATGGGAAATATGGACACTGTAAGGAGCTACACCTGCTCGACATGAATGAGAATTTAATTAATCCAATACGCAGAGCATGTCTGACGTGTATTAGGATCAAAGCTTCAGTGCTGAACTGAAGTGAATTAGCTCTTTAGAAATGATTTAGATCTCAGACTTAACCTCTGTGTTGAACAGAGCTAAATGTGAATTCAGGTAAATTAAGTTGTAATAATTTAGACTTTGTCACATTCAGTACAATAAAATCAAGTCTCCAATATTTACACAGCACATTTAAATCAAGAAAAGCACTCAGAGAGCACAGTACTCTGTCAAGGCTGCTCAGTCGTTGTATCATTTCCGACAAATGAAATCTTGAAAATAATTTGCGGCAGAAATCACAGCAGCATAGAAAGTGGCCATTTATTATAGATGTACCCACAGACAAAATGACCTTATGCTGAGCACAGGCGTGTGTTATGCATGTGTACATTATGTATGGATACGAAGTTGTGGGAATTGATGGGACTTGGAAACACCCCCACAATTTAACCAACTGTTCCTTGTATCATTTTTAATGGATAAGACCTGATACATCAGCGATTGATTTGTAGTAGGATCACAATCATGTGATCGTCAGCAGGCAGCTGACGTAGTTTTCACTTATAGCCATAGTTACAGTGACACTGTGACACTTTCTAAAAGTGATACAGAGATCTTTAACAAATCCGTGGATCCAGCCACATACTTAGTCCTTGTATCATTTAGGACCTTCCCTGAAAATTTCATCCATTTCGTTATTCCGTTTTTGAGTAGTGGTGCTAACAGACAGACAGACAAATTAATGTAGATCGTCACTTAACCTTGCTGCGTTCCTTGACAGAGTAACTAAAGTGACCCAGCCATTCAGTACAGGAAAGAGATTGCAAATTTACTTAACCAGTTTTAATATTAAGGTTTAAACCTCACAGTATTATTATAGTTAAATTATTATGGTTGAAACTCAACAATTTCATATGTAATATAAATTAAAATGACTAATTTAAATGCTAAAGCTAAGAGCCAATAGTGTAATATGTTCTAAAAAAAAATCTGGCACAAATGTTAAGACAAGACAACAGTATACAAAGAAAACCAAACAAATTCAAAGATTTTCTGAGTCCACCTTATTACAGTAGAGAAGAATAGACCTCCAGCAGAACCAGGGTCAGGGAGGGCGGCTGTCTGCCTTAACCAGTTAGGGTGAGAGTTAAGGGGAGAGACAAAAGGAAAGTGGATACAAACAGAAAGGAAAGCATAAACACTAGACAGGATGGTAGAACCAGTAATTGCATGTCAGACATGTGCAAGTTCAGATTTCAAAATACCTGCAGGGATGTACAGAAAGAAAGGACAGAACATAAAGTTAATAACATGCAGCAGTGTATACAAATGCATGGAGGAAGTGACAGGACTGTTGGACTGTGTCAACACCACAGAAGTAGATAAAGCCAGCTTTAGTCTGGCAAAAAGCTGCTCCTTGTGGTGATGCTGACTTGTTTATTAAAACTCAAAGACAAATCCAGGAAGACGCCAAGATGTCTGACAACATCCTACACATTTTCAGACTGAGGGCTAAGTGTATTGCTACCGTGGGCTTTTTAAAAATGCAAATGGCAGACATCATGGAAGCTGTCAATAACTGTGAGTAAAACTGATGCTGTCTGCAACAATTCAGACTAATAACTTCATTAAATTTGCATGACTGATGCACATTTTCCTCTTCATTCTGCTGGCACAACAAAATGACTAAACTTCTTGTGCAATAAACAGAAAAGTACTTTTGGTGCAGGATATAAAAACAACAAGGCGCCAAGCTTACAAGAAACGTCTGAAGGCAACAGTCACACTGCCAAAGTACAAACAACAGAACTGGACAAGATCCTGCTGTCAAGCAAATAACATTGCAAAGTGGTATGGAAAAATCACAAACACTCCCTTGATATTTCACATTTATTTCTTTTCATTCTTATACACGATGTTTCTCCAGTTGCTATTTACACACTGTAATGTACTTTTGAAACAATGTGCATATGGCATACAGTTAAGACACATTTCTTCCTTCAAAGAAGACAGCATCAGTGCAATAGAAGGTCTTTTTTAAAAGATTTATTAGCTTAAGAGTTACTGTGAAAAACAAAAGGAGAAGACTTTCTACATCACAAAAGAGATGACTTTGGACCAAGATTTTACTCAGTCTTCAGGCCCTCCTTGATGAGGTTGAGCTCATAGCAGAGGGTCTCATAGCGGTACGCCATACGGATCTGGGCCACGTTGGTCTTGCGGATGTCATTGCCCTCTGGACCCTCTTTCAGGTAATCCTGACCCAGGAAGTGGACCTTTTCCTGGAGCACAAAACAAGATCAACAGCATGCTTTAATGCAAGCATAAAATGACCTGCATGTGGAACATGATGTGTCGTCTGATGCCTGTAAGCTGTGATGATAGGATCTGTATAGATCTGTCAGAGGAACGTTGTGTTTGTTACCTCGTGAGACAGGGCGCTCTGGATCACACTGCTCCTGGAGATCTCACACATGTCACAAGTACTTAGCTTGAACACCTGCGCTGCAATGGCATATTCTTCCATCAGGGGTTCCTGGGGATAGATAGTCCAGGACTTACACTCTGATATCATGATCAGTTACATATGTGTAATTCACTGAATAAAACAGATGATTCTTCACACATCTAAATCTGCACGCTCTGGCGTAAACTTGTTGTGTGTTCTTACATTGGGTGTTCATTCAGAGCATATTATATTCTACTTTGTGTGCACTACATAACTAGCTTCTGACCTCAGAAAACTGAAATTCATACATCTATAAATGTACACAATGCCCATTATAAACAACCCAGTGTGCACCATTGTGAGCAGTATCATCAAAGGCGTTCTCATGGGCTCACACCTTGGTGTAGTGGAACTGCATGGGGTCGTCGGTGGACAGAGAGACCACCAGGCCTTTCTTGTGGAACTCCAGCAGGGGGTTCTTGGCATATTCCAGGAACAGGCTGTTGTTGCTGAGAGGAGACATGGCAATTGGGATCTGGGCCAGGAAATACAGGTACTGCAGCACAGGGCTCTGGATTGGAACAATTGAGAGGTGGAGAAAATGAGTTTACAAGATCAGCTTCAGTCTACTGATGGGATAATTCATCAAAGTCCAAGGACACTGTACAAACAACCAAAGTTAAAACACATTAACAATAAAAAAAACTTAAAGATGTAAAAATTTCGAAATTAAAATTTAAACCATTTTGAAAACAGAACAGAAATTTTGCGCTGAGATGAAAGTCAGAGTGTGAAGGCTTGTTTGAACAGGTGGGTTTTGAGATGGGATTTGAAAATGGGCAGCATGTTTCGGTTGTCATGTGGGAGGGAGTTCCAGAGGCGCTGGGCAGAGCGGCTGAAAGCTTTGGAGCCCGTGGTGGTCATATGGGCAGGAGGGACGGTGAGGCTGAAAAAGGAAGATGATCTGAGAGTCCATCTAGGTGTATTTATGTGGAGGAATTCAGGAGGGGCGAGGTTATGGAGGGTCTTGAAGGTTAGGAGCATGTAGATGATGCAGTGTGTGAATGGGAGCTAATAAAGTTGGAGAACAGGGGTGATATGGTGCAGAGAAGGTGTCTTGGTGATGATCCAGGCTGCAGCATTCTGAACTAGTTGGAGTTTAGGGAGGGACTTGAGGGGAGACCAGAGAGAAGGGAGTTGCAGGAGGTGACCAGAGACTGGACCAGGATTGCAGCTTTGGGGAACACCAGAGGAGAGGGGAGATGGCTGCGATGTAAATGTTTTTAACTGAATGAAATGAGAGTAGCCGGAGAGACATGATGAGAGTTAGTCAGAGATACTGAACTTACAGCCAAATCTGACACTTGACCAGTGGTGCCCCCAAAGGGACTGAGGTTTATGGCTGCACCTGTGGCCACCAAAGGTCTGAAAAGTCAAGTTCATTCAGTGAAACTCTGGTGTTGAATTTTCAATGAATGCAGCTACATTGAGTGAAGAGGAAAGCAGTACTACAGTAGATGGCTATGTGTAGTAGCAGGAGGTCTGCTGAGCAGTCCGGCCATAAACATCACAGACAACACAAAAGACACAGTTGGTGCCTTCAGTTCACAGAGGCGTACTCAGATGTCAAAGGGTTTACAGTTCTGTTTGTTGTAGCTGTTTGTAGGAGACTTTTCTCTGAGTTTAGTAAGCACTCACAGCAAGATTCATATGAATGTGTCCAAAGAGAGACTTACAGCACACAGTGCACCACAATGCAATACAACACAACACAAAGCAAAACAACGCAATACAGCACAACACAGCAGTAGCTTCATTAATTGCTTTGAATGATAAATGATTCCTGCCATGGAGACAGGATCAGTCTGGACCTGATGGTAAATGACACTGTATACTTTTCTTCACCTCAGTTGTCTTCACTTAGTTTTTAATCTGCAGTTAACTGTACCTGTACTAGTCTTTGCACATGAAATATTTAGTAACATTAACTCCAAATTAAGAAATCAAAGTATACCCAGGATTTACATTCACCCCATTTGGCCTCATAATACATTTCTGGAGGTGCCATTGCACTTGATGTTACAATATTAGTTGTTCAACAGTCCAAATATCCCCTTACAAACTTACTCTTTTCAGAAAATGGGAAATCAAATCAACAGTGGTACAGTAATCCAATATGAGTTCACAGAGAAAGCCAGCCGCAATTGATTACTAAGTGTCTTAGATCTGGGTTTTACGGAGCTTTAATCAGAAAATACAAAATACTGTGTATCCTGAATGCACGTCTTTTGTTGCTTTCAGGTAAGAGAACATTGTCCGAAAAAAAATGTCAGAACTGTTCCTTGAGGAAAGAATCATTCAGCGCCTTACTCAACATTCAGAGCAGCTATTGGACTTTTGTAATTTACAAAACTTGGGAGTTTCTAGTTAACACTATTGCAAAATTATGTATATCTGCTCACATAAACTTGTAGGATAGTTTTCCGTCTTCCATTGTTAGATCCATATGTTCTATCATCATTCATTTTTCAATTCAAATATGGTGAACAAAACAACAGAAGAGAATCTGTTTCAATCTTCTCTCATTATAGTCATGGTTGGTCAGTGGTTCTAGTACATCATGGTTCTTCCACAGAAGTCGGTGCACTGATGCTTAGTCACGTCGAAATGAATGTATATATCATGTGTGCTGCTGAAAGAAAGTGTTAATCCACAGCAAGTGACATTCTGCACTCAGAGGACTGACCTTCTTGAGGTTGAGGCCGTGAGAGATGTTGTCAGCAGTCATGAAGGCAGCCAGCAGGTGGGTGACGGCACCGGCCTCACCGCAGTGAGGCCTGAACGTGAACGTGTTCATCCCCCTCTGTCTGGAGAGCAGAAGGTAAACAACTATTACACCACAGAAAGGAGACTACTCTTAGAGAGATGTATTGCAATGTTGTAGTTGTCAGATATGAACTCACTGTAAGAGTTTACTGAGAAGATTAGATGATGGGAAAGTCTCATGAAAAAATGCCTGGAGTCTCTCAGACAAAACATGAAGTAATCCTATTCCTAGAATTCAAACCAGTATTCCAGAAGCAAAGTTCCTCACCTGCGGAGCTGATTGAGCACAGCAATGTTGGCATACATGTAATAGATGTAGTAAGTGTAGGAGGGGTTCTTGGCGATGTCCCACTCCTCTGGTTTTGGGCTCTTAGTGGAGAACATGTGGCCACTGTGTTTGGACTCATCGTCCACACTGTCAAAACCTGTCACCTATAGTCCGGATAAAAACAAACAGTCCATTATACTGGACATACAGGGATTCACTTTTAATCTGACAGTTTCCAAACTGAAGCGAAGATAGCTGTGAATAACAGGAATTCCTAATGTATTACAGAAGTTGTATTTTTTTAAGGCTACAAAGTGATCCAGATGTGTGGTCATTTTAGTTGTATGCAACTTTCCCACAATTGCATCCCGACTCATGGTTGATAAATCAGTCTAAGAGAAGATTTAGTATTTAGTTGTGTCTGAACTCACATGCTTGAGGAAGATGCTGAGCTCTGGGTTGGACTGTGGGTCGATGGTAGCCTGGAACACGGGAAGGAAAATGTTCTCCAACATCTTGCCAAAGTGGGGCACAAAGTTTCTGGCTTTGAAGATGTCACTGAGATCAAAGAGATAAAAGAAGTCTAGCAATCTTTTAAGTCAGTTTCAGGGTAACAGATCGGTTCCTTAATAGCACACTCTGTAAGTACAAGCAATAATTCATAGTTTTCTGTTGGTCTGACAGATGTCAGGTTACAGGGACGAAAGATTAGAAACCTAAAACTTACTAGATCCTGGGTACTTGAATCATCCATTTGAGGTTTGGGGAAAAGACTCTGTTCTTGTTGAACCAGCTGGACAGTTTGATCCACTCACTGGGGTTGCAGCCATAAATGGACAGACGAGGCTCGGCATACTGGTACTTGGCATCTTCCAGGTCACTTGCTACTTCCTGGTGTACACAAAGGTCAAATCAAGCGTAATTCACTTAAAGTTTGAGGGGAAAGGATTAGTTTGATCAGTAGTGGGATGCTAAATACAAGAAACCAAGATTTGTGTGTAAACTAATAAGAATTGAAATCCCATTGATGTGCAGGCATGAACTTGGATGTCAATACTGTTTCTTTATTGTTGATCTTCTGCAGGCAGAATAGCGGTTATACCATCATTTCACCGACAAATCATTTCTTGTTATGCCTTCTGACAACAACATCTTGCTATATATAGAAACTAACCTTGATGATGGTTGCAAAGTACTCTCCACCGATGTGGTTCTCTGTCTTCAGGTACAGGTCACGCAGCTCACTGGCTCCCACTGGGTTGTATTTGGCGTTGAACTTGTCGAAACGCTGGAAGGTTTGTCTGCCCTTTAGAGAAACAACAGAGATACAAGAAGATAGATTTTGATCATGGAAGGTCAAATAGTGTCATGATCTTTGCTTAAACTTCTTGATATTTAAATGTCAACAGGTTTCGGGTTTTTATACTGTCATCTTCACCAGTGAGACCAACTTGTGAACTATTTTTCTGCAAACTTGTGACAGTGTTAATTATTGTACAATCCCTGACATGGCAAATATGGTTGTAACAGACTTCCTACATTGTCTACGAGTATGTGTACAATCCTGTAATTTTAACACATTTCTGCTAAAACAAAAAAGTACTGATTATCATCAGCTATTGTTTTATTATCTGAGTCTTGTGTTAATGTATATTAACAAAAATTTCCCAATATGGCAACTTTAGTATATTAAACAAAGCCAGCTTGTACCTTTCTGGCCCATCTTCTGATTTCTTCTGTGTTTGAATCATTTTCTAAAATAGGATTATTTCATCAATTTTTGACTTTCCCCTATATATATATATATATATATGTAGTCATAGTATGATAGCAACATTGTGCATGACTTCATTAAATATACTAAACCTACGGTACATACAAAAGATCTGTTGATTCTCAGGGAGTCATGTGGGAAGCACTGATTGACTTTTTATGGAATCACTAGTATGTGCATTTAAATAGTCAACATGAATAGTTGCAAGCTTTCATACAAAATCCTTCCTGTCATGTAACTCCTGTATGCATGAATTGTTATTTTATTGTCTGCACACATCTGAGGCCACTAATGTACTTAGAAACGTACGGCGTGCACATCCAGTGAGTCCACGGTGAGGTCGTAGGGATGCAGGTGCAGAGACTCAAAGAGCTCCTTCATGGTGACCTCCTTCCCTTTAAGGTTGTGCACGACACGGTCAGCGTCCACACGGTAAGACTTTTTGATGAAGCGCAGCAGGTGCTTCTGGTTCATGCAGGCAGCAGCGTGGATGTGAGTGTCCACCTGAAATGGCACAGAGATGAGAGTGAATCACCGAGGTTTGGGGTTTAGGTGGTGTAATAACTATGTATGGCCAAAAGAGGGAGCTAAAGACAGCACAAGAGCCATGACAGCTGCAAAACAACAGGAAGATAAGTAGGAAGTGTATTGTCTTGAACCTACATAATGTGCTTACACATAATATATGGCCATATTTCATATTAATATGTTGATACTTATGATCTGCTGCACATTTTGCCTATTAAAAGTTCATGTAAAGATTTTAAGAGGAGCCTGAAGGAATCCACTCATCTCTTCTGAAATTCAGTCCTTGTGGCAACAGTACCCATAGTTTATGTATCTCTTTTGTGTAGGTCTACATGAAAATAGTGGCGCCCTGATTTGCATGAGCTTATTTTGTATAGTTTTTTTATGTATATGCATAAATAACATGACTGTGTCTATGCAGAATGCTCTGCTTATAGTTACCTTCCTGCAGTTGTAGAAATCCCTGTGAGGATTCATCTTCAGCTCCTTCATCTCCTCCATCTCATTCAACATCTCATGCACATTGAACTTGGACATGAGGAACTTCAGACGGCGGTGAGTGTAAGTCTTACTGCAAAACAAAGAGGCGCTCATGATACATGGGCTGACCCTGAGCTGATATTCATGCAACAGTTTTAACATTTCAAGGGCCAGCATGAAAAAAATTAGGAAAATGTTTTAAAAACGGCTTTGTAATTGGCTGTTATTTCATTTTGCACTTTTCAAGTGTGGATTCCAAGGACCACCCACACAACTTGTGATAAAAGACTTCGGTAACCTGGGGGCCATCTAAAAGGAGGGCAAGTTGAAAGTGGTAAATTCCTGACACAGTTTTAAAAGAAAAGGTATGGGAGCTATCTTTGTGGGACATTTTAAAGGCTGATGGGTTTCAAGCAGAGTAAAGTTCTACTTTTAGAGGACTTACGTTGGGCCTTGTGCAATGAGAGCAATGAGAAAGTTCATGTCATCGATGAAGGTGTTGTAGTCGGGGCAGGGCAGGTCTTTGGGCTGATGTTTGTCAGCAGCTGCACCATCGTTGTACACATAGATGAGACCATCTTTCATGCGGGCAACGTAGCCCAGATTCTTTGGCAGGTCCGCAGTGTCAAAAGGATCTTCCCCATTCTTTGGAGGAGATGTGAAGACTGAGAACGGATGTAACATATAAAAAGAACACTTGAGACACTAAAATGTGATACATGACACATCTTGTATCTACTGAGCCTCATCTCACCAGGCTGCACCTGATCTTCAGGTTTGAAGCTCTCTCCCTCGATGTCCCGCAGGTACTGGGAGGCCGTTCTTGGAAAGCGCTGATAGGCCAGCCTCATGTACTTCTCCCTGATGGTCATGGCACGATACAGACCCCTACAGGACAGCTCAAAGTCATCCATGGTCACCTGAAGAGCACATATAACACATGGAACAGATCTGACAGTTAATACCTGCAAAAATTAGTGGCTGTATTAAAATGTGACACTTTACACTCATGCAAAGTCTTACAGTTAAACTCATAATAGAAAAAGCTACATGAAACAGGAGATAATTCTGTTTATTTTGTAGAAAGGGTGGCAGCTGAATTGTAGTTTTAATTGTTGAAACTTTCTACTTGATATAATCTTGAACTTAATTAGATTTTTTAGAAAGTAGAAGACAATGAGAAGTTTGCCTTTTTTGTGAAAACTTTTTTCAAAAAATAAGTGTTCATCAAGATATAAGTAGATTTTTTTTTTTTAATTTAAAGAAAGAACCAAGAGCCACACTCCCATCACTCCTGTTTTCACCATGATTCCCACCATGTTTTGGGATGATTTTATGAGTTGTCTGTTTTATTTTGCTGCCTTTTGAATAGGAACTTGGTTTAGAAAATGTGTTTTGTAAATAAAAGTTATTATAATTAGTGTTAATACTCACACCAGCTACACAGACAGCACCGAAGCACTTTCAGGAGTCAGCTTGCTGTACAAAACATCACCCCTAGTTTTCTCATGCTGCTACATGAGCAGCCATTTGATCTTGGTGATGTTATGCAATATGTTATGTAATGAGTTAACTGAAATTGTACTTTAACAAATGTGAGATCTGAGTTATCTGAAGCACAAATAATAATCAGTCATGAAATCTGAACCCCAGCCTGCTCTCAGATGAGCTCCATACATGGGAATCTGCTAATATGAGAAGACTAACAGACACATTTAATAAGTGCATCCATGCCCATTTGGCCAAGTCTTTGGTAGCATACAGAGGGAAATGAAGTTAACTGCTACAGGTGTCAACTTGTCGACTTCAAATATCTAGCTTCCATTTTTTAAAATTTATCTCACAAGATTGGGAGTTACTATTATAGATTTAAATCACGGAATTACATGAAATATGTACAGCATCAACATATTGATGGTGCATTTGTCTCATTCGCCCAGTTGTGAGTTCTTTAGATATTTAGAAGTCACAAACTTTGCACAAACTAATCTGACAAGGCTCCCTTTTCAAATAAATGAAACCATGTAAAACAAAATTCTGGCTAAAAATCCGCTTGGGAAGAGTTTATTTAGTCTGATATATGAGTTACTATTACTTCTTTATTGCCTTTATTTATAATTAAGGGCTTAAAGGAAGCAGCTGGTTGATGAAATACAGGATTACATTCTGACCAGGGTCTATTCATTTCTGTTGTTTTTATTTCTAAGTTTTGACTAAACTTATCAAATTAATCTCTAAACCTGGTTTAGCATATTAGCGGATGTAGCTGAAAGGCTAAAGTGACTGAAATACCCGTCAGTCTGACTAAGCAGTTGTTGATTTAAAGTCACACCTGAAGATCAACAGCTCTATTAAAGTATTTAAATATTGAATAGGAGGCATGGCCATGTTTAATTGCTCTCTACTGTTTCGTCTCTTTCATGTCTGATCACTCCTGGCTCACTGTTGCTTGTGTACTTGCTTCATTGCACCTGTGACTAAACCCCATATATACACTACCAGTCAAAAGTTTGGACACATCTGCTCATTTAATGGTTTTTCTTTATTTTCACAATTATTTACATTGTAGATTTTCACTGAAGGCATCAAAACGATGAATGAACACATATGGAATTATGTAGTAAACAAAAAAATGTGAACTAAGTCAAAGCATGTTTTATATTTTAAATTCTTCAAAATAGCCACTCTTTGATTACTGCTTTGCACACTCTTGGCATTCTCTCGATGAGCTTCATGAGGTAGTCACCTGAGATAGTTTCATAACAATCTTGAAGGAGTTCCATGAGATGCTGAGCACTTGTTGGTCCTTTTTGCCTTCACTCTGTGGTCCATCTCATCCCAAACCATCTGGATTGGGTTTAGGTCAGGTGACTGTGGAGGCCAGGTCATCTGATGCAGCACTCCATCACTCTCCTTCTTGGTCAAATAGCCCTTACACAGCCTGGAGGTGTGTTTGAGGTCATTGTCATGTTGAAAAATAAATGATGGTCCAACTAAATGCAAACCAGATGGGATGGCATGTCTCTGCGGGATGCTGTGGTAGCCATGCTGGTTCAGTGTGCCTTCACTTTTGAATAAATCCCCAACAGTGTCACCAGCAAAGCACCCCCACACCATCATACCTCCTCCATGCTTCATTGTGGGAACCATGCATGTAGAGACCATCTGCTCACCTTAGGTGGAACCAAAGATCTCAGATTTGATTCATCTGACCAAAGCACAGATTTCTACTGGTCTCATGTCTGTTCCTTGTGTTTCTTGTTACTCTTCCTTAGTAGTGTTTTCATAGCAACTATTTGAAAATAAAGGCCTGATTGGGGCAGTCTCCTCTGAACAGTTGATGTAGAGATGTGTCTGCTACCAGAACTCTGTGTGGCATTTATCTGGGCTCTAATCTGAGGTGCGGTTAACTTGTGATTTCTGAGGCTGGTGACTCAGATGAACTTATCCTCAGCAGCAGAGGAGACTCTTGGTCTTCCTTTTCTGCGGCAGTCCTCTTTTGAACCTGTTTTGTCATAGCACTTGATGGTTTTTATGACTGCACTTGGGGATACATTCAGAATTTTTGCAATTTTCCAAACTGACTGACCTCCAGTTCTTAAAGTAATGACTGTCGTTTCTCTTTACTTCACTGATTGGTTCTTGCCATAATATAGATAACATAGATTCTGACAGTTGTCAAATAGGGCTGTCAACTGTAAACCAACCTGACTTTTGCACAACACAATTGATGGTTCCAACCTCATTTACAAGGCAATCAATTCCACAAATTAACTTTGACAAGGCACACCTGTGAAGTGAAAACCGTTTCAGGTGACTACCTCATGAAGCTCACTGAGAGACAGCCAAGAGTTTGCAAAGCAGTAATCAGCGTAAAGGGTGGCTACTTTGAGGAATCTAAAACAGAAAAGATACTTAGTTATTTCACAATTGTTTGTTTGCTACTTAATTCCATATATCTTGCTTCATAGTTTTGATGTCTTCAGTATGTATATAAAATGTAGAAAGTAGAAAAAGATCAAGAAAAAACATTGAATGAGAAGGTGTGTCCAAATTTTATATATAAAATATACATCCAAATAAACAGACTGGCTAAATGCCACTAGAAACAATAGAAACAATAAACACATAAACAATACCCCAGCAGCATAGTCTCCAATGATGGCCACTCTCTGGAATTCTGGCACCTCCAGGTAAGTCGGCATGTCCACCTCCACTGACACTGAAGTGGCAGCAGCCTGAGAACCAGCCGCCGCCTTGGCTGTGGTGCGGCAGCGCCTCTTGCTGTGGACAAGAGGTGAGGTTTAGTGGATGGCTTCATCCACTGTCAAAATTTCTGAAAAGTTGTCATGAGCAACAAATTATCTCCACAGATTAGTACAATGTAGCTGCGTTTTCAAATTAAAATGTCCTGTTTTCACCATTTTGCGAAATAAACTGATATCTTCCGTCTCACCGTTTCTCAGCATCATCATCAACCTGCAGATGATGGGCCATCTCTTCGTGGATGATGGGACAGTCGTCAGCCACATCAAACAAGGAGATTTCATCGCGGATGTCCTCGCCTTTGGTCTCAGATGCAAAGACCGTCTCCGCGAAGGCCCTCATCTTGTCATCGGTCTCTGTCAGGCATGCCAAAGGTATGTATTCTTGATAACACATATGCCTTCTGCTTCCATCACATCATGCCGCACTGAACTAAACCAGGTAAGCCACGTTCAGGATGCTTTAACTGCTGAACTACACTACATGAATATTACTGCTGAAAGATGAAATCCACAATGGTGGATTTTTGGACATCTATGACACAGAAGGCACATAACCACTTGAGCCGGATGTGTACAGACTTTAGTACATGCGAACATTCATAACCACAATTGACTCATGTGGATACAGGATGGTAAAGCCTTCTGTGATGCATAACTCCAGACCCAGTTTTCAGTCACTGTTTATTTTGTAGTATTATTTTATCTTTTTTTTTTAATTTGATTGGCTCAATGTGGATGAATTTGTCAGTAGGTCAAAAACATGGTGAGAAAAGAGGGTCATGGTCTGAAATGAATGGAGTTATGAACCAAGCTGCAGTGTTCAAAAGAAACACAATGAACAGTCTAAGTGGCTCTACTTAACACGTCCTTTAGATCAAACACCACTTCTTACATGCATTTATTATCCAAGAGCCACGGTTGTCTACTCTAAGACAACAGTTCCTATATGGAGCTTAACATCATAGTGAATTTAAGCTCCACTTATCATCCTCAGTACTTACTCTGCGACTCTGATTATGCCCATCAAGTGAGAAGAACCACCCGGAATAAAGTCCAGAAAAGAGAGTGTTAGAAAAGCATTGGTTAGAAAATGTTATATTCAAAGTGTTATACATGAACATGTCCCACCGTGGTGACCTTATCTACAGCTGATGGATAAAAAACAACACCATATAGATGCGATACTAGTCAACACTTAGGATATTAGGAACATAGACTGCTCTATAATATTGCTAACAAAGAATCCGCTCTGACACTACCAATATAAATTAGAAGTACATGCAGTCACAAATTTTGTGAATATGAGTAATAAAACTAAATGTTGGATGAGTGTTTACACTTTGTGGTAAATGGATAAGTGGAATTAAGGTGAAACACCAGGTCAGAGGTCACATGACTGTTAAATGGAATTTTACAGTTTCTACAGCTGGACAAAGACATGGTAATTCCATTTTCCCACCACATGCAGAAATGCTTTCATAACTTCAACAGGTTTTGAATCAAATATGCAAGATACTCACAAGAATTTATAACAGTACAGATAGTATTTTCTGCAAGAGCTATCTATGCCTGTTCTTTGGTGGCAAGGACAGTTTTGATTCTGTGCTTGTGATCTGATACAAATATTGTGCAATCAGTAAAAAAAAAAATGATATTGAATGTGAACAGTATATAAATAAATGGTGTTTCCCCTATGCTCCATTACATGGGATAAGTGTTTGTTTGCCAAGATTCATATTAATAGTTTGCACTCAAATGTAGAGCTATTTGTTGAAATTATTAACATCCATGCAGTAACTAATGTATCTGGTATGCTTCACATTGTCTTTTTGACTCCCATCAAATTTCCTTGCTCAATATTCATTTTCTCCCTCTGCTGAGTTAGCGAAAATTCCCAGTTAGGATGGGCCAGCCCAGGTTAATAGGGAAAACAGAAAATGTGTGTTAATGTTACAAAGCAATCAATAATACGGAAGTAAGTGTGTTTCACAAAAGCTCTCCGCTGGCTTACTGTCTTTAGTGAAAACAATCTCGCTGGCGCTTCCCCTTCTTCAGATTATTATTGGAATTGCAAATATTTCTGGACTATGTTGAGTTTAAATCCCGTTAGCCTGCATAATGTGAAACAAGACTGGCTAAATGCCACTAGAAATAAGTGCAACATGTGGCCTTTGTGATAAACAGGGCCTTTAACATTTATATCCACTCTCAACACCTGTTCCGTTTGCAGATTTGCTGGTCATAAAATCTGCCTCCGTAGACTGCAAGACACCGAGTCAATCACATTCCCCACCAGTATCTGCAGAACCATTACAGTCAATATCTCTGTTAAATCAAACTTTCCAGACTACAGCTGATTAGGCCATTGCATTTCTATTTTTTACAGTTTGAAAAACTTTTGGAGGTATAATGTGTCAGACCAGTTGCCCTGCACCTGGTGAATGCAAGCCTATTTTTAGCAAAGATTACAATGGCATTTAGAATGGTAGAGGTTTTTAGGCTGGGGATGTGCTCCAAAAATAAATAGAATGAAAACAAACTGAGTCAAAGTTACTGCATGACCTGATCTTATGTCGCACTTGATCTGAGTAAAAGTGCTGACAGGACACATCCATCTTATATCCTCTCCTGACATATTCACAGCTGACACTTAATCACCCACCCAACAGCTGATACACAGGCCACAAGTGTCAGAATATAATTTTGAATGCTCAGGAATGGTATTTTGACAAATTATGAAAACTCAAACTACCGTAGTCAGCAGTTTGGTGCAGCCATAGACCACGAAGCAAAGATGTCTTGCAGTGTGTGCTTCATATCAAACTAAATGCATGTAACCCCAGTGAACCTCTCATTGCAGCTGTCAGTGCCATTAGAGCGGCTTTGCTAAGCAAATGGGAATTTATTTCTTGTATGGTTGATGTTACTGTATGCTGCACAGTCACGAGTGTGATCTCTGTAACGCACATTCAAAGTATTTTTGTACAGTTTTGGGAGTTCTCATTTGCACTCACCTCGGTTTGCAGACACAAGGGTGGAATTTTATTTTTTTCAATGTATTGACCAACGACAAAGCAGAATAAGACGGAAGTGAATACACTATTGGTAAAGACTTCTCTAAGTTAAGCCAGTGATAAACACAGCTTTGAAAATGCTAACAATGCCTCTTCTTATTGATGTAGTACACATTCAAGCTCAGAGTCACTCTGCCCAAACTCACCTGGCACTAAGACTTTAGGCATGGTGATGCTTTTCCAGTGAACGCTTCCTGAGGACTGGTAAAGGTGGTCAGGCTCTGGACCACTGTAGGAGGGAAGTGTGGAGCCCTGTGCTTGGTCTGGGCAATATTAAGTAACCTCTGTCTCACGTGTTACCAGAACCGGCTGTGCCCACATGGAATATGCCTCGGTGTAATGGGGGACTCGTATGTGTCAAGATCTATTTAAGTCTCTCTGACAGGCACACTGTTTTGACAATGAGACGGGTACGACTGTAGGAGGGGGCTGTGTTATACAACATCCTCATAGCTGAACAAGTTGCTACCAGCATGACAGGTGGGTATACAAGTCTTTTACTTCCCACTGTTTCCAAGTCCAATGCTTAAATGCAGTTGTTGAATTTGATGGGTATCTCTGTATAATATTATATTGTACACTTTCAACCTTACCATGTGAAATGCCCTGAGGTGGCTTATTCTCTAAATTGATGCAATAAAATTGTAAAATTGAATTGAATTGAATTGAATTGAATTGAATTGAATGGAATGTGTTCATGCTGAGCATATTCAATGTCTTTCACGGGCATGATATTTCAAGGCTATGTTGAAAAAACAGACCCCAAAGTAGAAGCTCAATGCAACAAAAGTGAATACAAATCTGACCACTGACACACAAGTTAGAAAACTTATGATTATTGAAACAAAACTGAGCATGGTTATAAAATGACCTGTCAACTGAAACCTTTTCAGTGTTGGACCTATAGGTTGAGTCTATCTCCATGTCTGCATTGTGGCTCAACATGGACAAAGTTGCACGGGGAAACTGAAAAATTCTATTTTTTGACCTCACAAAGACGAAAAAGGACACGAGATAACCTGTGACCAACTAAAAACAAGTGGCAGCAGTCATCAGGAGATATAGAATGAGACATAGTACCAATAGTCAGAGCTGCAGTGGCCTTCTTCCTACAATGGCCTGACCGACAGATATTAGCTTTGCTTTTGATTTGATTGATCAGAATTTTTATAAAGAAACATTAAAATGATATGGTTTTACAAGAATTGCAACTCTCGAGCTGAGCAGTTATTGACAGACTTTAAAGTCAAGTTTTGCAAAACTCAACCATCAGCATGGCCAAATACCACAAGATGTAGAAAAAAACATACTGGAGACAGTTTGAAGGCAAAAGCTGGACCTTTAACCCCTACAGTTAGAAGGTATCTGGTGGCTCCGTTTTGCTGTGAAAGGCAGTTTGCTGGCATAGTTTGGGTCTACTTGTAAATCAACACAAAGATATATTGTGCTTGTGATGAAACATTTCTACTCCGATGGGAGTTGCCAAAGATGACAATGCCTCCATTGATACTACAAGATGGGTTGATCAAAAAAATGTGAATTAAAAGTATCTTTTGGAATAATGGAGACTGGGAGAGTTATTGCTAAGGAGCACTGAAGCTGTTCTGGCCTCAAATACTGAATCACCACCTCATTAAGACACTTTAAGTTGGTTGTTCCTGTAATTTGTCACATGACTGTATGTGTTTTGTAAATTTGGTGACCATTTACTCACACAACACTATTCAGCTCTATCTCAGTCCCGTCTCTGCTGCTTGGAGACACCTAACAAGCCAGCTATTTTTAGAGAATGTGATCCGAAATGTCAAAGTTCATCTTTCAGCACAACTAGTTAAGGAGATCAAGTTAGAATTGGGCAGTCAGTCAGTTCAGCCTTCACAAATTAAAATACTAGTCAGAACTGGAAACATCTGCAAAGCAAATCAGGACATGCACTTAATGACATAACTTTTCAGATTATACATTTCATTAAAATACCATCCATATCTGTAAACTTTAATGCTAAAGTTCATACTCTCTTAGTATTTGTAGTATTACAAACAGGTTTTTTTTTTCTACTGTTATTTCAAAAAGCAGATATAACTGACTAATCTCTTGGGACAGTGTTTTCTCTTTGACAATTCTTGACTCACTACTGCATGTTTTAGTAAGACCAACTCGTCTTCCAGTGCAAAACTCAGTGCCACAGTGTTCCAGATTACCATATGAATGCGAACTTAAAGTACTATTGCATCAGTGCACAGGGAGCATCAATGAAATGTTCTCTGCAGAGTTTATTTTGCCAGGTCGAGAATAGTGACTTTCTGTCGCTATGAACTTGAGACATGATCAGTAGCTAGACATGTGGTTTAAATGGGTAGGAGGGAGCCAAAGGCCAAGCTTCTCCATCTCATATTACTCCTATCATCATCATCACCCTGACTTTTGCCAAACTACAACAGGTGTTCCTCTGTCCAGCCTCTGCTCTGATTTGGGTTTGGACATGTGGACGTTTCCTGCAATTTTCCACAGTCAAGTGATGAACTGATCAACAGATCTTTATAAAAAAAAAAAATGTACACATATGTAGATTATGTGATTCAGTATCCGTACATAATGTACACATGCATAACACACAGAAGTTGTCACTTTGAAACCAAGACAGGCA
The DNA here is from genome assembly GCF_021347895.1 of Acanthochromis polyacanthus. Classification (NCBI taxonomy): domain Eukaryota; kingdom Metazoa; phylum Chordata; class Actinopteri; family Pomacentridae; genus Acanthochromis; species Acanthochromis polyacanthus. Next base: position 18,321,065 of record NC_067118.1, read on the forward strand.
AATCCTGAATAAACATTTCACCATTTCAGGTGTGTTAAGCACAATATCATTTTACTGAGGTAATAAAGTCAATTTTTGTAAAGGTTATTAAGATGGTAAGACATTAATTGGGTTAAACAAGCATGAAGTCAGCAGCTTTTCTATTTGGAGAGAAAATGCATTCATGTCTCAGGACTAAAGTGTTTGAAAAGTGCAAGAAATATTCCAAACACACGTGACAGAATACATCACAATAAACTACAAATCGACAGATTTCAGAGCAGAAAAGTCCATTTTCGGATGGCTTCTCCTCCTTTTATTCAGCTGAAAGGGACAAGAAAGCATAACATTCAGAAAAAACTATAATACTATAACCCGTCTTATGGCATGGCAGCCTCTGATTAGACGCCTTAGGACAAAGTACCGCCCACTTGTGACATAGCAGCTTCTCATTGGCACCTGTCGAAATTTGATAAGAAGTGTCCCATATTAGTCTCTCACAGAAAAGGTTTTCTTCTGATGATTCTTCCACTTCTGGGTGTCTCTGCACAGTGAACCACAGCTCTAGAGTCTGCAAATATCACTGATGGCCTTTTATAGGTTACAGGTCTTAATTTGCCTTCTTACAAGCTCTTCTCTCAGAAGGTTTTCTTTGTGTTCCACACATCAGCTTGACCGCCACTGCTGCTGTCAACTGTCATTTCTTAATTACATTACAACCTGGAGAAACAGTTACATAAAAAGACTATACGTCTTCTTACAGCCTTCTCCTGGTTTGTGAGCATCAAATATTTTAATTCATTTATTTAATATATTTGCTACTCACTTAAGATTCACAGTGTCACACATTTTTTACATGCCAGCTCACTGCAGAAATTCTGGCAGCATAAACACACTGCATTGTGTACATGTGAGCATCTACTGCAGGAAAATGTTTTGTTGCGTAGGTTATATAAAGATAATTCTACAAAACAGGCAAAGGGAGTATAGGAAAAGGTTAAAAGCCCTAATTTTAAAAATGGAAAACATTATGCAGCAAGCTAACAGGGGAATGTGTGTGCTATGTGCTCTGCTGGGGTGGCTGAGGGTTGCAGCTTGTTTACATGTTCTGTCTGGATTGTAATCGTGTTTCCTGATAGAAAGATACAGAGGCACAGCCAGAGCTAAAACCAGTATCCTCCACTGCTGACAGCATATGTACAGGACAGGTTAATAAGACTGAGCTAGTTACTATTTTACACATACATACACATTGGACAACATGCACTGTTGTTGTATTTTTGACTGTATACTATGTGGCACATTAAAAAGTAAAAGAAGTGATGCATCAGACTCTGTTGTATGGCAGTGGAAAGACACAAGAAAGTGAATCCTTCGGAAATATATTCATTTACCAATGAATTTGTCTTTAAAAATGGCTGGATCTGGGCTACAATGCAGCCACAATCTATTTGAAGTACTAAAACATAACTCATTGTTCTTGACAATACTGGTACATAGCTTGAACTTATGTTTTGAGTCATTATCTTGCTGTAGGATGAACCTCTGACCAACTAGGAACATACCAGAGGGTACTGCATGGTGCTGCAGAATGCTGTGGTAGCCGTTTAGGTTCAGGGTTCCTCTCACTTTGTACAAGTCACCTACCCTGGATCCAGCAAAACAGCCCCAGACGGTCACGCTTCCTCCTCCATGTTTGACAGTTGATGTCACACACTGATTAATCATCCTTTCACCTACTCAAAAAATCCTGCATGATGAACCAAAGATTTAAAATTTTGATTCATCAGTCCAGAATACCTTCTTCTCGTCTTCAGTAGTCCATTGGCAGTGTTTCACGGGCCAGGCAAGCCTCTGTTTCTTATTCTGACATCTTAACAATGGCTTTCTTGCTGCAATTCCACCGGTCAGAGATACAACTCCAAATCTTCTCTTCACAGCTGAAACTGACACTTCTTACTACGATCACTATTAAGCTTGAAGCTGTTGTCCAGTCAGCCTCCTTTCACCAAGCTGTTAACTCTCAGAAACTTGTCTTCTGATTCTGTTGTGGCTTTGGGTCTTTCAGACCTCTTCCTGTCAGAGTTTCCTCCAGTTTCTGAGTACCTTTTAATGGTGAAGAAAGCTGTACTCACTGAAACCATTCTTCCCAATTTCTCTATAATAAAGACCTACATTTTAAAGTGCTATGATAGCCTGTTTTTCTTCTATTGTTAGTCGCCTTTTCCTAGACATTTTTATAGCAACACACTACGTTCTGCAGTACCATATTGTTTAAATAATGCTCTGGAGGGTTTGGTGCGACAGTGTGTTCCAACACTACTTTTATGCAGACAGAGATGGTTGTAAGTAATCAAGAAAAGTTGGGACACCTGTAGGATTTGGTAGAACCAACTTTCAAGGCTTGATCAACCTCCATTGCTGCAGAACAGCTTTAAAGTGTTAATCCATTTGTTGTTCCCTGAAAAAAGGCTTTTTTTTGGTATAATTCTGAAATGTACATTATTTTTCAGTTTTGGGTAACCTTACCTTATTTTTAACCTCTACAAGTTCACCACTTACATTTTTTGCCATTCCAAGCTATTCAAAGGACTTAACCTACTTGAATTTCAATTAAAAAATCATGGAAAAATTGTGGCATTATAAAATTTTCAGTGTATATCGAATGACAGAAAGGCCAGCACAAATATGTCTATGAGAAGTCAATATTGGGCAATAATGTAATTAGACTGATATATTGATTAGGTTGTACTGCAAGTCATGAGTCTAGTCTGAGTCTCGTTGTTATTGTTCAGAGGAAACTAAATCAAGATATTATACAACGTAATGTCAGCAATGTCCACCAGCTGAGGGTGATATTGACGCAGAAAATGACCCAAAGAATAGCAGTAAATATACTACAAAGTAGCTTCAAAAATGAAAATCCTAAGAACTTGGCTAAACTGAAGAAGTTCTGTAAGGAGGAATAGTTGAAAGGTGCTCCTCTGGTTTTCCATTGTGTCATAAAACTTGACATGAACTGAAGAAAATTCATTTTTTCTGCATTTTTTTCAAAGAGGACTTTATGCAAGATGGGTGGGATCATAAACTATTCCCCAGTACTTGAGGAATTTTAATTAGTCTTAACTGCTCCGCTGTTCCTCCCATCCAGAACATTCACCTCCCTGGAGCAGACAGGTCCAAGCTACTGCAGACAAAAAAGGTGGGTGACTGTGATACTTTGCCCTTAATTTTCTTTAGCGAAAGCTGTTCTCAAAATCTTGTTTTCGGTTGTATTTTTCTGAACAATCCGTATATGTAGACAGCAATTTAATTGCGTCAAGTAGTTTGACCAACCCATGATGGGCAGACAGATTACAGAGAATGTTAATGACAGTCATTTCGCTGTCTCCACCACTTCCTCTAGCAGAGACAGCAAGAGCCCTTGTTCATGTGCCTCACACTTGCGTCTTTTTATGACCGCAGACTGGGCGCAATGGAGGTGAAGGTGTCAGTGGACAGTATCCCACGTGTGGTCTGTGGGGTTACAGACAAAACAACATGCCAAGAAGTGGTTCTAGCTTTGGCTCAAGCTCTAGGTACGAACGCGTGTTTGTGGTTCTAATGCAGTTTATGTTCTGACATGCTGACCAGGCTGACAACTAAACTGTCATCTTTCTCCTTAGGTCAACCTGGACGCTACACCTTACGGGAGAAATTCAAAGACTTTGAGCGGTGCATGGCGCCTGATGAACACCTTTTGGAGACATTGGAGAGGTATGGAGAGCAGGCCAGGGAGGTCCAGCTCACTCTGCTCCACAACGGACCCTCTTTCTCTGATGAAATGAGCAGAGCAAAGGTTGGCAGATACCAGCCCTGCCCGCCATTAAGAAGAAAAGATGCAGGTGCTAGAATACGGCGAGGCAGTGGTTCACTGCATCGCCGAAGTTTGCCACCGTTGTCGTGTTTAAGACAAGAAGCTGAGCAGAAACAAGAAGACCTGAAAAGGCCTAAAAGAAAGACTCTGGTGCTTATGGAGGAGGCCTGGGATTGGCTGGAAAGTTTGGGGAAAGGAAAGGTCTACAGTACTGCCTGTCTTAAGGAGAGCAGTAAGATGTCAGATAAAAGGAACCGTTCATCTTTAGATGTTTCTCTCAGTGCCGTCAAAGATAACTCCGGTCAAAGCAGCAGAGGTAAAACTAGAGGACAGAAAAGCTTAAAGTCAGACTTGGACCATCAGACGTCCTGCTGCATGGGAAATCAGACAAGGGATAAAGAAAACAAACACAGCAAAAAAACTCAAGAGGCAAAATCTGATCTCCACAGTTCAAGCTGCACCACGACTGAAGATGAGAAAAATAGTCTGAGAGAAACCATAATACGTCAGCTTGTGTGTTTGCAGGATTTACAGGCCCAGATAACGGACATAGACAAACAGATTTTTGAGCTTGAGGAAAAACAAAGGGCCCAACAAGCAGGAGTGGAAGCCCGTGAGAGAATAGCGGACGAGGAAAAGGAGCAGATACAGTTCTGGGAAAATGAATTAAAGGCAGAGGAAGGTTATGAAAAAGATTTGCAATGTCAATTCCTTGAGATGCGAGCGAAGGCTGTGGACTGCAAGGCTAAACTGGAGGATTACAGGTACAAAATGCAGAGACTTGATTTATTTGTCGATTCAGCAGTTGTTCCAGAAGATTCAGAGATGGTTTCAAAAGTTGCTGCAAATGCTGCTACTGAGATGTCATCTGTTTCGACTGAGGATGAATATCTGCAACCATCTGATCCACATGGGGATGTAAATGTTAACAGGAAGGTCCTGCCCAGAGAGGACTTCAACACCCCTCATGCTCTAGTTCATCCCAGCCAGATAAAGGAGCGGCGGCCCACAGGACCCACTGAGCTCAGGGAGTGGTGGATACGCTGGTCCGAGGCCCAGACCTCTCAGCCCCAGGCTACAAAGAAGGCAATTCACCGGTCTGAGCTCACCATATATCTGGGCAGCACCAAGGTTTAGAATCAGCAGGAAACACAAAGTCAGTAAATATATTAATGCTTAATTGTACTGTGTAAATTTAACTTGTGACATTGAAAGATACAACCTGAAACTAGAACAAATTTGAAATTTTAGACTGATCATTTCAGAATCAGCTGATCTTTTTGGTACAATAACTTTACTATATGAACAAAGCCATGCAAAGTGTCACCTTAATACAAGAAATATTTTTCTGATGAGTGTGGTATCAGACTGTAGGTAAATATGAGACCTTTCATTTGCTGTAACTTTGTTTTCACCTAACACCTGTCCCATGATATGACTTTTGTTTTCTCAGGTGAATTATCAGAAAAAAAAGACAAGACACATAGAGTTCGATGTGTGTTTCCATTTCTTAATGCCATTAACATTAAACTGGTGCAATTTTACTATTTGTCTCATGAGACGTCATTAGAGAAAAAAATCATGCTCAACAAAATTTAGATTAAAAAAAATACCCACCACTATGTATTTAAGGGCCTGGAACAATAAAAAGATTTTTAGTATGAGGGTAAAGTTTTGCATGGCTTCAATCAATATATCAGTTATTGAACATAAAAAAATCTACAGATTCTAAAATTAAACAGACTGATTTTTCATAGATTGACCCCACTAGTTTAATTTGTATTGAATGTTTCTATGTATTCAGTAGGGATGAAGATCCCCAACAAGTATTTGAGTATGAACACAGTTGTCCTTTAGTTTGCAACCTTCACTTTGACTCTTGGTGTTTGCAGTGGCTTCACAAAAGAAGCGGACTCTAAGTGAAAGAACGGCCTATGATCAGCTGAAGTCAAAAACTCCTCTACAGTGCACCTCTGAACTTAATGATCACGCACATTCACAAAATATTCAAATGTAACATTACATTTGCAGATTTCACACAGATATTGAGGAAATTATGAGATGCTGTATTTTATACCCTTTCAGGGACAGAGAGAAGTCAGAGGGTGACAGCTGTCCTTGCTCTGCACGAACTTAAAACTTTTAGCCTTAATCTATGTATTCTTCTCCAGATCAGAGGAAACCTGACATCTGAAAGCACAAAACCCCTGGGAAGTATACTCCGCTACTGAGACTTTAATATTCCACAATCATTTTGTTCAGTTGCAACTATGAATATGCAACTTTTTTTGTTTCAGCTGACTGTTTTGTAATAGACTAAATGTATCTTGTGTTTTTTTTTTCGCACCCTCAAGTCAACACCGTCTATGAAATGCTCTTTAACAGAATTGTCCTCACAGCTACTTTACTTTGTATTCAATCTTAAAATAAAGCAGTTACTGAATGAAAGAAATCAGACAACACAACGGCTCATGATTTTCATATAACTTTATTGTTTCATTCAAGACCATTAACAAAAGTACATGAGAACCTCTGTACGTGGTTCAACTGAAACCCAGTGATCTCCAAAGAAATTAACTTTGTAACTGAATGTGCAGAGGCTCACCCACTTTGTCTCCAGAGCACAATAACTGATATCCTGATTCTTAATGTTTTTAAAACTGAATTTCTAATACTTGAACCTTCTCTTTCTTTAAGTTAAATTTATTTCATTATATCTGAAGTTTGAACTTTCACTAAGAAAAAAAAAAAAGCACACATTACATACAGTATAGTTCAACCCACAGATTTGGGATGCATATCAGTATTATTCCTACTAGAAAAGAAAGCCACCCTAAGATTGTTCTGAATATTTTGGCGGTTGGCTGGGAACAGAGGATACTTCTAATTTTTATTGTTTTTTTAATTTATTTTTTTTTCTCATTTTGCTTGTAGTTTTTTAGGCACCTTATCCTTACTGAATTCAATATTAGCATTTGAGTTTCAATGAAAAAAAAAAAAGCAAAAATATGTGCAAGAAAAAAAATAGTATAAAAGAACTGCAGATATAAGATGCCACAAGGAATTCTGCACCTGGGAAAAATTGCTTAAGTGGAGCATGTGAATACCAAAAAGGTATCTAAAGGCTCCAGATTGATAAAAGTGAACCCTATTAGATTAACGACTTTGACATTCACATACATCTCATACACACGCACACACACCATGCTTTCACTTCAGCTCTTCAATAAAGCATTTTAAAAACTGCTCAAAAAACCGAGCAGAGAAGAATCCTCCGTTTAAGCTCGCACATATGAGAAATATGATCCTCCTTATGGAGGGAACTTTGCTTTGCTTTATGCGTTTTGTAGGAAAGCATACAGTAGAGGAAACTTGATAAAGAAATTGTTTAAGTTTCCATGGGTAAAGGAGCAAAAGTACAAGGAACAAAAATGGAGCAGAGGTTCAAAGACATGCCAACAGTCACTCATTCACCCAGTCAAACTACTGGACAGATTACAGGTGCAGAATTCCAGACAAAGCAGATTCAAAAGATCAGGACACAGACAGCCACACAGTCATCACTCTGATTTAGAGGGACCAGGCCCTCAGAAACAAATACCTCCATTACACACTAATCACTTCTAGGATACATCACACACTCAGAGATCCCATGTACACTGCAGGGTGGAACTCTGTATCAAGTACATCATACATGGGAGGCAGAGAACTGTGGAATAAGAAAAGTTCCCTCGCAGGTATCGATGGGGACAAAGATTACACATGCTGATTACTGTATGTGTGCGTATGTTTTGTGGATGAGTTTGTGTACAAGCATGTGTCGAATCAAATTCCCTTATCCCCTGCTGTTGCCTCTTGGGACATCATCCCACCAACTCCAAATGAGGCAAGCTCTGTATTGTTCAGTCAATTACACCAGGCTGGCGAGTTTTGCGCTCCACATTGAAGCCCTGCACAGGAGAGGAAAACGTTTAGTAGATGTTCAACACATGGCAAGAACAAAGGAAATGATTACAAAGAAAAAGTAGCTGTTAAATACCAGCAAAATTTGCAGTTGTACAACAAATACTTTTGCAAGGAAAGTACACATTTGTATTTTCTTTATTTCATTGAAACAACTATTTAGTTTTCATAATAGGCTATTTTGTGATATTCAGGAGATGAGGAGTAATATGTTTCTTAGGTTTATAGAAAAATGGTCTGTTGGTATTTGGTATAAACCAAAATTACAAATTTATTGTTTTATAAAAGGATAGATACAGTGTGGAACTTTATGTAAAGTATATTATATGCAAAACAGAGATCCCTGTGAGCACAGTAACATTATCATTAGCTTTAGAGACTGGGAGGTTTAAAGCTGCTTAAGAGAAGGACAGACTGTCTGCTGTGTAAATTAGGTAAAGTTGAAAATGAGGTTCATTTTATGTTTTACTGTTGTGTATGTGAAGATATAAGAGAGTTACTTTTCAGTAAGATGCCCTCCGTGAAAAGATAGACGGACTGACATCATGGCCTCACATGGAACAGGCAACAGTCCAAGTTCAGAAAGCAAAAGATCGGATTAGACGGAGAGAAATGATCGCCTACGCTGAATGGCATGGCACTTGATTGACTGTCCTCCGTTTATGCTGATTTCCTTTGGTTGGATGACCATGAAAAACTTGAGTTATGTTTAGAAGGGGAAGCATTTTCATGGCAGAATGTCTTTGCCAGGTCTGGGATAAATGGCTACGCATTTTGTTTGAAAACTGAGCAGCAGAATAACGTGTGTTTTGTATGTATTGCTGTAATTCTAGTACATTGGTGTCTTGTAAATCCACGAGGGTTGGGCATGCTTGTGTGCATGACATAAAAACAAAGAATCTATCAATTATGTATGCAAAGCAACAGCTTAGTGCTGTTCATTAGAAAGATTTCATATCACCTCTGAGAACACCGACTTATTACATCACAATGCAAACAAGATGCGTCATTATTATAGGTTTGTTTGTACCTTTGAATTGTCAGGACCACGGGGCTGTCTTACAATGACTAGGCGGGGAGCACTGGCATCATCAAGGGTGATACTCTTCAGTCGGTTCACCAGACGATCAGGACGTGGCGTCACCACTGGTTTAGGCCCCTCACTAAAATGTGAGCCACATAATAAGCATTTAAGATCAACAATGAGATCAAGTATTTTCATCTCATGTCACCTAGGATACAATTAACCACATTATATGTTACCAACTAGGTTCATTATAAATGAACCTTGTCTAAGCCTATAGTCCTGGTTCTTACCTGACTCTGCGTACATTGCAGGCACTACATTTTCCTGTGCGTTGATTGAGAACGACTGAGAACTCCACCTCATCCCCGGTCTGGAGCTCCAGGCCATCCTGCACTTCTTTGACATGGAAGAACAGCTTCTTGCTCTCACCAACTTCATATGTGATGAAGCCAAACTGGAAGTGACAAAAAAGTCCCAACTTCAGGATTAAGAACTTGCCACCGTTCATTTACCAGCGCAGCAGAAACTAAATGAAGCTTAGTTAAAGAAACTTCAAATCAATAACTCAATGCTACCTGGTCTTTGACGCACTCCACCATGGCTCTACGCTGAGGGAGCACATTACAGGCCATCTTCTGTCCCGTCTGGGCTACTGTGCACACCTGGAACTTTACAAGCTCTCCTTTCTGCAGACAATCTCCTTTGCTGGCCATACCCATGATTCCAAACGGATAATTCTGCCCTTTCGTTCCTCCTGTGTGTTTATGTGTGTTGGGGAGGGAAGAAAATAAACAAACAGCGTGATTGTTAAGTAGTGGACAGATTATTTTCACAAATGCACAGAATTGTCAGTGTGTAGGACATTATTAATAAACCTTTGTGTTAGTTATTGGGGCAGCTGGATAAACTGCTACCATCGGATTGTAATTCATGATGCATCACTTACTGTCTTATGTATGAATGACAAATATTACATGTACACTGTGACTATGTCACTCTGCTTAGCATGTTTGAATGATAACATGATAAACATTATCATTAAAGTGACCCATGTCTAAATGACAGAATGTCGTCTAACATATTTGATGCAGCAGCAATGTCAGGGATCATGTCTGAAAAGGGCTTATGTAAAAAATGTTTGATGAAAATTGGGTTTAAAAAGAAGACACCAACCTTCCTCTGTGACTTCAATAAGTCCTTGGTATTCTGTCTGGGAGGGGTCCACACTGCGTAAGGGACGGATGACTTTCCCCATCATCACTGATGCACTAATATCTTCACCAATGCCATTAACTAAAAGTGGAAAACAGCAGATTTTACTCATTAGTGTATAGACATGCCCCATATACTGTGCCAACAAACAAATATGAAAAAACATAAAATAAATAGCTGGCATTAAACTTCACGTACCAGCAGCCACCTTGGTAACCTTTTCAGCGCTGACTTTGTTTCCTTTTCCCTTAGAGAGAGTGTATTCTACTGTGTCACCCAACTCTAAGTTCTCCAAGTCTCCACACATTTCACTGAGGAGAAAACAAATATATTCACACTTAAATATGACAAATCTGCACGTCAATAAAAAAAAACCAAACAAAAAACACCACCTTAGAACTTAAAACTCTACCTGTAATGAAAGAAAATCTCCTGATCGTGATTTGCTGTCTCAATGAAGCCAAAGTTGTCCTTCAGTGTGGCAACAAATCCGTGCAGTCTCTTGGCATTGGAGGCATTACGGTTGAGAACCCGGATAGAGACAGCACTCTGCTGGCCAGTTCGCTTCACTTCATTGATTGAGAACTCCACCTTGCAGATGAACAACATACTCAGTCTCACAAGAAAAATAAACACGACTAGGCTTCAAGCAAATAACAGACAATTTGACAATTGTCTGAACACTATCTATTTAATGTCAAGCAAAATAACCGTAGTATCACTTAGATACCTTGTCTCCAACTTGTGGGTGACCTCCTCCCTCCAGGTCCTTGGTATGGTATGGCACAGTGAGCTTCACTCCACAGTCTTCATACGCAATCACTCCTTCCTCAGCTTCCTAAAAATAAAAAAAGGGCAGCAAATCAAACCTTGATTATTATTCCAATTAGTACTTTAAGTCTTCGATTCTGGCGGTTCCAGCCAGCAGTGAAAGTTTTGTTAATGCTACAACAATCATAAGCTGCCCAGAAGTGTTTAAATAATTCAACCAGATGATTTCCGAGTATGTAGTTTATTAGAAGATGGTGTGCACATAGGCTACAAAAGCATGAGGAACCAGTGTGCAATGCATCATTCTGCAGCAGTCTAGTTGGTTAGCATTACACTCATCTACTGCAAAAGCTACAGCTTAAAACATAGCACTACATAATTACCCATCCCTACTGTGGTTTCACATATTAGGAACAGTATCCATGGACATAATAAAGAGTAGACGCCGCATCGACCGCTACTGTCAATTGGGGCTGACGAGACGTGGGGCCGCCATCTTGGTCCGGTCACCCGCTCCACTCAGCGCTGTTTGACAGCGCATTTAATCCATCTTAACTCTGAATATTAAACTGATTTTCACTCGTTTTTTATTTTTATTTTTTGCTGCAAACGTCATGCATGTAACTATGATACAGGACAAATGGTTCGGCGTATTTTAATATCCATAGCGGGAATAATAGATTATAATAATAATAGGTAATAGAATATTCTGATATTAAGCTCGACTGTAGACAGGTATTTAGCAAACACACACTAATATATGTTAGAGAAGCAGATAATGGCAGTAAAGTCAATTATTTTAATAATTTCAAGAGACAATATATGATTACACTATACATATATAAACAAAATACCAACTAATGAACACATATTTCTACATAAAACAGATAGAAGTTATATATCAGAGAAAATGAATATATATAAATCATAGATGGGAGTATCAACATCATTCACATATATATAGGCTATAATAGATAAGTTATACATCAGAGAAAACCATACTACATATATAAATCATGTATGGAGTATCAATATAATCAATATATCAGAAAACTGACTAATGTGTTCATTAGTCGGTATTTTGTTTATATATGTATATATAGCTTAATCATATATTGTCTCTTCAAATTATTAAAATAACTGACTTTACTGCCATTATCTGCTTCTCTAACATATATTAGTGTGTGTTTACAGTGTTTGCAAAATACCTGTCTACAGTCGAGCTTAATATCAGAATATTCTATTACCTATTATTATTATCATCATCATCATCATCATCATCTATTATTTCCGCTATGAATATTAAAATACGCCGAGCCATTTGTCCTGTATTATAGCTACACGTATGACGTTTGCAGCAAAAAAATAATAAAAAAAAAAAACGCGTGAAAATCAGTTTAATATTCAGAGTTAAGATGGATTAAATGCGCTGTCAAACAGCGCTGAGTGGAGCGGCTGACCGGACCAAGATGGCGGCCGTATTTCTCGCTGCGCAGCAGCCCGAGCGGCGTCCACCCTTTATTATGTCTATGGGAGAAACATTTAGTAATCATCTTAAATTTAGGTGTTAAAAAGGACCTCCGAGTAACGGAGACTGGAGAAAGGTTGGATAAATCAACCTGGGTGGTGTTCACATAATTCAGAGGGACTAAAAAAATGGTTACTTAACCCTCTGAACCCCAAAACCCACTGCTAGGTTGAAAAGGTGTTGTTTTATTGTAATATATGCTGTTCTGCATATCTCATTTAAGAAAAATACACAGCTTACTCCAACTTAAAACTTCTGTGCCCCTAGGTGCATCTAAGAAGCCATTAGTGACTCTGCTGAGACCAACAATCATGACAAAAATGAACTTCTGAGGTGAACTGTGCTTGACTGCAGGCTTTGTTTATGCAGAGCAGATGAGAGACAAGAATGGAAACAAAAATGTAAGTAATAAAATTTCTAAAGTATGTGGAGTAGCAACACCTGTGAGCTCTTGGCAAATCTTTCATGTGTCGATTCCAGGTTATTTTTGTATCTAAATAAATAATTAAAAATACAACTTGAGTGTTTTCTATATTTAATGCTTTATAGCATTATAACTTAAAATGTTTTTGTTCTCTCTACGACAAGCCCATAGAGGAGCAAGACTTTATATTGTACGGAACATGAGCCCACATCGAATAAATATGTCACAGGAGCAACAAACGCCCTGAAACTTCTTGGAGTTATACATAGTACATTTTATCGAAAAGGCACAACTGGCTGTTCTCAAAAAACTTAAAAGTAATCACGACTACGGTTTCATCTGAATTGTGATGCCCAGCTCCTCACTAAATCCATAATTTGTTTCCATATTTCCACAGGTTAATTGGTGATCAAATACCATGCTGTCAACTAAAGGGAAAGAGAAAAAAAATCAAAGGGCAAGAGCCCAACAAAGACAAACCTTGTCTACAACTTTACCCTTGAAAAAAAAAAAAAGAAAGACATTCATTAGACAGCATGGCTTGTCAACATCACACTTAACTACACACTGCATTATTAGTCTGTTCTTCATTTTTAGATTGGGCATCTAAAGTCTAGGATATCAATTAAGTCTTAGACTAAATGTTAGTCAAACATACAGACTACTGATACAGTACATTGTATGTTTGTGCAATTTGCCATGACCATCAGCGTCTTTATTTGGGACATTTGTCATGTGGCTTCATGCAGAGGGTCTCAGTCCTACCTTGTCTTTTTTCTAACCAACAAGGAGCATGAACAGGTGGAGGTCATTGAAGGAGAAAGCAAAAGAGGAACATTAGAACTAAAACAAACAGGAAAGATGGGTAGATGAGGAGAGCTGGGAGATGAACTACAGGACTACTGTTCTGAATACACGGGGGGGCAATTTCACAGACGTGTGTCACATTTGTGCAAATGGTACCTTCTCCTTGCTCTTGGTAGGACTGGCATTCTTGGTGGCAGTAAGCGCGTCCTTCTCCACCACGCCCATAAAACGCTGCTCAGACTGAGTATGGAAGGACACAGTGCCTTTGGGAAGTTTTTTGATGCGCACTGCATGGTTCCTCTGAGCTGACAGCATATCCTGGAAACAACACAACATTTAGTTTGCTAAGGACAAATAATCACAACGAGCCCTCTTACGCAATAAAAGAAATTCTTATGTGAAAAGCTTCTAAAGAGGACCTACAGGCACAACAGTGAATTCCACTTCATCTGAGATATGCAACTGACTCTCCTCCAGGACTTCACTGAAGTGAAAGAACATCCTGGCATCCCGATCGACACACTTAATGAAGCCAAAGCCATCACGTATAGCTGCAATCACCCCCTTGAAGAAGATTTGGTGACAAAATATTCATTTCAGTTCATTAAACGTCAATGCCCTTTTCTAGTCGATTTGTAAAAACTCTACAGTCAAGTACTATCAGGATTAACTAGTCAGAACAATCGCATTGACTTCCTCTCTTTTCCTACTCTCACCATTTCACGTGTCTCCTTGGTGAAGTTGAAGGTGTCTGGGAGGATATCAATGTTGGTAGCCCTCTCCAGTTTGTCTCTGCGATCAGTGGAGATGTTGAACTGTATGTGGTCTCCCTCCAGAAGGGTCACCTTAGACTTTGTGTCCTTCTCACCAAACGGCAGCTCCTTGTCAGTGAAACCAATCCTTGCACTGATGCGACCTGGTAGAGCGTCATTCTGTACAAACAGGCAGGAAAGATTTGCTTAAGTTATTTTCCTGGTTTGCAGATCACAGTTTTGTTTTGTTTTTTTTGTTTTTTTTTTAGAGCCAGCCTCTTTAAATTATACAAACTTCAATTTGTTAGATTTTCTTAATCTTCTTACCTGGTTTTTGGTGGGAACCTTTGGAATGACTTTGACAACAGTGCCTTCAAACTGCTCAATGCTGATATCTTCAAAAATGACTGTTCCTTGGGGGAGCAGCCTCACATCTGTAGCCACCTCTTTACCCTGTGGAATTATGTATACAAAAATCAGGCAGGGGATCAAAGAGTTACAGGTGTTACAGTTGATCAAAAGTGAATCTACAGAGTGGAATAGTCAAATATTGTATATTGCACAGTTGAAAAGAATTACAAGACCCACATTTCTGTCTTTGATGGTGAACTCGACATCGTCTCCAGCCTGAAGAGCTTCCAGATCACCCTTGAACTCACTGTAGTGAAAAAATATCTCCTTCACGACATCTGCCCTCTCAATAAAACCAAAGGCCTCCTAAAAGAGAATATAAAGAGAACAAAATAGGAAGATCGAGTTGCATGGAAGGTCTCTACAGTTTAGGAGAGTTCGCACACTTACTATAGAGGCCTGAAAGTCTACCTAAGGCCAAAGTGAAGATGACATTGTTCGTGCACATTTTAGTCATTACATCATAATTATTCTATCACCTATACAGTCAAAGTCATGGTAAGGAACCAAACAAACAGCATTTAGATAAGATGCTTAGAAGCCTAATGTATCTAAAGCTGATCTGTTTGTCGCAAACACTAAACCTATGTCAAATAAGCTTGAGGCGAGGATGGAAAATTTGTGTTCACATTGGCCATGTTTACATGAGACGTTTAATTCCTCTTTAATTTGAAATTAAAGTTATTTCGGCTTTAAAATATCCTTGTAAACACTTAATTCCAAATTAAAAACTTAATTCTTGTGTACATTCTCTTCATGTATACAGTTAATTCCGCATTAGTTAATTCCAGTCATTCTGCGCATGCTTGGCTCCTCATGTAGCGATGACGTAGCGACGTACGCGTTCTGCAACCTTGCGCAACAGAAGTAGTGCGCCATTGTCGAGTTGCTGTTTCAAAGCCACAATTAAGCGAAAAGCCTGCTTTTTAGTTGTTCCTCCATGTTGTTGGGGAAAAGAAATGCTGCAGCAAATGGAGTTTGTTCTCTTCCGGTAAACAGGGATACATCACGTCCACTCCCTGTCCAATCAGAATCCTTTCCAACACCCAAGCGTTAAAGTGGAATTAAAGAAGGGGAAAAAACGTGCGGTCCATGTAAAACTTAATTCGGAATTAATATTTCCATGTAAACACGAAGCACAAAACTTTAATTCCGAATTAAAAAACTTCATGTAAACGTGGCCAATGACACCGCATAGCTACTCTTCTCAGCTGCTCTTGATAGTGCATTTGGTTTTATGAGATAACCATACTGCATAGTTTGCTAAATAACATGTATTCATGTAATAACATCAGTGTCTGTTACCTTTGTAGCACACACCACGCCCTGGCATCTCATCTGCTTTTTCTTCACAAGCTGAATATTACGAGCACTGACTGCACCAGTACTGAAATACAAGAGAGCAAGCAATCAATATAAAATCGAGGTCAATCTGTTATTGGGACATTGTTGACACGGTGTCAAGACTTACTGCTTGTTGGTCTCCATATAAAAGCTGACTTTGTCACCCGTGTCCAAGTGGATATTACCCTCCACATCATCAGGAGTATAGGTAAGGTAGAAGACTTCCTGTGGAGAGTCACAACAGTGTCAATCATCGAAATTGGGTTTGAGACACAGCTATAAAATTTAAACCGTCAAATTCCATATCATCCACAAAAAAAGAAAATATCATTAAGGGACAGACAGATCCTGTGCTATGGAGGCTAAAGATGGCATATTTACCCAGCTCTAGTGTGAAGGGAAGGAACACATGCAGACACTGCTCTCCATAGCTTATGCTTGCATATTGTTGGCACACATTATCACAAATCGTAATTAGAAAACAGATGCAAATAGACATTTAGCAATACCAAGACAAGCTTAGAACAAATAATTTATCTTTGTATGTACAAATCCTTAAAAACCGGAAGGATGAAATTCTAATTACATTAACATTTTGCATTTTGTTGACCAGGCATGATGCAATCCATTCCACTTCTCTTACCCCATTTCTCTCATAACAAACACTGCCAGTAGGAACCTGGCCAGGTGCAGACTTTCCATCCAAGTGCAATGGGATAGAGGAGACAACCTGCAGGCAAAGGGTAAAAATCTCAGGTGGAGGCCATGAACATACTGCTTTGACAATCTGAGTGTGAATATAATACTATACTAAACTAATTCTCAAGATGTGAGAGTTGAAATGGCTGCATTTCAAATGATACAGTAACAAACATATCAAGTGTCCAAGTGGTAATGGGTTTCATGAACATGACTGCAGTATAAATGGAAAATCTTCATACAATGTCAGGTCTCTAGCATGTTGATAACTCGAGTGACCAAGCTAAGAAATTAATAAAATGCTGCTCTGAGGAGACACATTGTGCTCTGAATGGAGACTGATTTATTTGTTTGTCTCAATTACAACATAAGTGGCATTACTTGCATGCTGTGAATTGTACATTACCAATATATCAAGCACAAAAGTTTGGTGTGGGATGTCTGTCTTACCCTGATAATCTTCTATTAACGATGCAGCAGTTCAGCTCCCTGACTCTTGACAGACATGTATCAGAATTGTACTCTTTAAGATTGTTTTTAGTCTGAACCTAACCAACTGAGGTTAATGTACACACAAAAATTGTGCTAGTTATTTGGTCATATTTGTTCAACACCTCAAGTAAACACGCATGCCAGCAATGACAAGCAATCTGAATGAACAGTACATTTTGATGGAAAAAGAGATTGCATAATTTGATTCAGGATCACAAGAGGAGAGACAATTTACATCGTACTAAGAAAAACACCCTCTACCCAAGAAACACAATGGCCCATATAAAGGTTGACAGACAAGGACATAACCAAAAATAAAATGGTGTTCCTTAACTGGATGAATATAACCATGCAGCACAGTAAAGGGATAGGCGTGCAGGTCTGGCCCCACCTGGCCCGAGATCCGTTCCTCTGGCAGCACCTCTGGCTTTATCTTTAGCAGCTTCACTGCTATGGGCTTGCCAGTGCGCCTGTCAGAGGACACCTCAAACTCTACATCATCTGATGAGAGAAAGAGAGAGAGAGAGACGGGAAAATAAATGATCACACTTCCAATGACACAGGAACAACTTAAGCATCAGTAATTTTTCTTTTCAAATAATGATGTCTGGAAGTTTAAATATCCATCCACAAGGTTCAAAGCCTCTCACCTCCTATTTTAAGCTCCTGCAAGTTGCCATTGTACTGGGAGCAGTGGAAGAAGAGGCGAGCCTGACGTTCGGAGCACTGGATGAACCCGTAGGAAGTTAAGAGCTTCTCCACAACACCAGTCTCTCTAATGCCAGGTCCTGAGCCATTGGCGTACGCAGTGTGCCCATTGTTATGGAGCATTCCTGGGTCAAAACTCATCTGAAGAAGAGGAGAAGAGAGTGTGAAAATGCATCCACTGATGGATCAACAGAAAGAAGACACGAGGAAAAAAATGTAGACACATTTTGATGCAGTGTTTGATGCCGACCTTTAAAAAAAAAAAAACATAAAAAAGAACAAGAAAAAAAACAATCATGCAAGTATAGCACACTTCAGAGGAAGTGGGGAGGAAAAAAGAAAAAGTAAAGCTACATTAGAGCCTTCCAGATCTATTCAGTCATCCATAGCAAACACACTTCACAATTTCAGGATGATATATACCATTGACAAAACGAACTACAACACTGTGGTACTTTGTCGTGTTATGCACAAAAAGCTACAATTCACTCAATTTGCCAAGCAATTTGAATCTCAAAACATCTAGGCAATACCAAAGGTTTGGATAAATTTCATGTAAATCTGGTTAGACAAACGTTTCAGCTATTTACCTACCTATCAAACAACTAGTGGCAATACTGGAGTATCAAAAACTCACTGATAAAAATTTGCTACAACACTCTGGGGTTAAACTTGTTTTTCACAAAACTACAATCCATGCTGTTAGCAAAAGCCACGACACAACAGCAGCTCACAGATCTGTTAAGTCAGTATGGGCCCCACCGAACATGCCCTCTTACAGATCTCTGATACAAGGGAGTCCGCTTGTGTTTCTTATTTCCTGGGTGGGGATGGCAAGAGACAGAGCAGGAACGAGGGATATGCATGGGACCAGTGGAGGCAGAAGCGGCAGGGTCAGTGTTGCGAGCCACTGGAGGTTCAGAGGAGCCTCTTTCCATTTCTGACACTGGGGATAAGACTTGGATGCGCTGTTGGGAGGAGGCAACGTCATTGTGTTTCACGTTTTTAAAAAAAATTACACTTTAACACAAATTGTTGCTTTATCACGCAAAACCAGTCGCTTTCTTGAACTACATTATGACATACTGTCCAACTGATCATACTATGTCTCCTGATATTTCATACAACACTCCGTGTTTGTCCATGCATCACCTTTGGAGGACAAACATTTCTCCAGTTTGTGTCTGTTTTCTTAAAGTCATCACCATCAACTAAACCCCTGAGGAAAATCATCACACCTAAATACCAGGCAGAAAACCATAAGGTCACTCAGAAATTATGGTTCTACAACCATAACAACTGCAATTCAAAGGACCAATCTACAGCACTACAAAGTGGATGGAAACACGAGTGAATTTGAACAGGAACGGCTCCATGGAGAAAGGAAACTATGAACTAAAAAGATCAGTCAACGTCTCGGGACAGCCAGTTAAGGTGAGGTGGTTTAAGTGCAGTGTTGCAAATGTTACTCAAGGTCAAGTAAAAGAAAACTACTGAAGATGAAGAATCAGAAAATGCAAATGACAGGTCAAATAGCATTGCATCTACAGTGGACAGAGAGTTGGTGATGGATTATGGGTTATGTGGGGGGTCCCAGAGCAGCCTCTTCTGTTAGGTCCTGCGCTCCACTATCACATGATCTACTTTTGATGCAAGACATAACATATGTGAGGTCTTTTACACGTTAATGTCTTTTAACATACAACATTAAAGACGCGAGTACATAGGCAGCATGCCTGAGTGTTTTGTTGCCAGTGCAATGATTGTTTTGAAACATACATCTTAAAAGTGAGTTTTAGTTGAGTGCTGATGGGTGAATACATTATTTACCAACAGTTTAAATTACTTACCAATTTTCCTCAGGACCAGCTTGTATTTGTGTTGCCTGATTAGAGCAAAGTTATTTCCGAGCATTAATTTAATCTAATGAAATTTGGTCATCTCGCGGTCCTTACAGATTTTTTATTTTTTTCCCGGATTGTGAAGTAAAGTAAAAAGGAGGAAAAGAAAAATATTGTCGGGAATTGTGAAAAATGCCAAATTTTTACAGTCTAATCAGCGGAACACCTCTCACCCTGCAATAATATAACTAGTAGAGGCTAGTCTCGGGAGCCTGAAAAAGGATGAAAGAGGTTAGGCCATTCACAGCAAAGATGCAGGGCAAGGTGGGTGGATGGGTGCTCGATGGGGTGGGGCACGTAGAAGAGAGGTGGGAATGTGAAACTTACGGATCGGCCATATGGCGACAGGCTGAGTCCGACAGGGGAGGTGCTGCTCAGGTCAGCGCTAACAAACGCGGTGGGTGGCGACGCAGGCAAGGTAAACTCAACAAAGCCTTTCCAGGGGCTGCCCATATTTTCCCATAAACTCGGACCAAACTTGCTTGAGCACTTGCTGAACTTGATTACTTGTCTGAATGTTTTTGCTTGTCTGTTAAGTACTATTCTTATATAACCACCCAATGATACACCGCTGGATGTCTGCAAGGGTGAAGAGAGGAACAAACATAACGGGTAAGGTAGATAAGTCAGCCAGTGTGCCAAGTGTCACAAACAAAGGAAAATAGCTGTGGGCTGTAATCCCCAGGGAGGGTTGAAAAGGCAAAAATCAGGGAGGATATGACTTGAAAACGACAGAATAGGGAAAAGGTGCGGGTTGGGTGTGGGAAGACAATCATAATTGTCCAACTTCAATAATCAGTTTAACTATTTGCAGGTGGTGGCGGTTCAGTTCAGGCGGCTTATGTGAAGTTTCTTGAAGATTTATCTTTAGCAAATGGCACAAGAGGTCACTACGATAATAGAAACCCATTTTCAACTCAGTAGCACTTATCACACTTAAGGGATGTGTAATTGTGCGCAAGGAGCAATAAACACAAAGAGTTCATTTTTCACCAAGCACTCTAGCAGTTGTTTTCAATACTATGTCCCTCTTTCACCTTAAATGTGTACTAATCTGTGAATGCATTTGCTGCAAATAAACACTGAAGATGCTGCCTTTTTAATTTTGACAAAGCCAAAATGATGAGGTGAGAAATGTTTTATCAACATCAGTATTTTTTTTTCCATTTTATAAAAAGGAGCATGTTTGTCAGAGTTGACTGAGGAGAACAAACACACTGTTATTTGTGTTCAGTGATAAAAAGCAAACAACCTCTTCATCGCTGCCCCAAATCAGTGCAGCTGTCCAAACTGAATGAGAATTAAATGTTACACAATCTGCTTTTAAATATTTGCATATCACTGTATAACATAAGTAAAAGGCACAGTTGACACCAACGAAAATGTTCCTTGTTTTGAAAGGACTGAAACTGAGACCCACCTTTATTTGTCGTCTTGTATCTTGTATTTCTCAGGATCTTGATGGCTTTGCAATTTCTGCAGACCTCTTCACGCACACAGTTGAACACACACACTTGTTACAGATTTCTGGCACAAGTTCTAGATGTTTGTATAAAGTAAAAAAGGGGGAGAAATCGAGCGCAAAAAAGGCAAACGCAGGTGCAATAACACTGCTCAGAAAAAAATACAATGAAAACAGAGGGAAGAGAAGAGGGGGGAATGGGGGAACTATGGGGGGAAAAACTAGCAGATAGCAGCCCACTCCACACCCCGGTGGTGAGTCGGCGGTGTAGTGAGGATGAGGAGGGCAAGGAGCAGCGTTGGGACGTGTGCTTTGTCAAAGCTGTTGAGTAGGCACAAACTTCTGGTTTCAGATCAGTTATTGTATTTTTTTAGAATATACTTGGGCACAGGATTGCTTCTTTTCTACGTTTCTGTTGGGCTGATGTGCGTATTCTTTGGTCGTTTCAGGATTTGGTTACTTCTTGTGTTTTAAATCCTTGAAGTGATCCTTTTTTCGCCACGTGTCTTCAGTGTTGCAACTTTGTTTTGGGAGGTTTATCTTCAGTTTCTTTGTTGTGATCTGAACTTGAAGCAGTTGCGGATGGTACAAAAATTCTGTTCTGTTTCACTTCATACTGTTGAGGAAAAAGGAAATCTGATTAGATAAATCTATCACTTAAAGATCACAGACACAATGTAGATTTAACACAAAATGTCTAAGGGTTCCAAGAGTCTACAGTGAGGTGAAGACATTTAATGACACTATCAGCTAATATGAATTTCAGGTTTTCTGTGATATGAAATGGCATAACAACCCCAAGCACCAGTGACCTGAAATTTTAGAAGTACACAAGTATATTTCCTCCGTCATCCCCATACAAAAATAAGTTTTCCTCAGAAGCCTCTACATACAGTGCACAATGCCAGGCAGCTGACAAGAGCTGTAGATCAACAAGTCCTTGTGCATGCTTGAAGAGCAAGCTATGATATTCATGCCAATGTTTCAGACCAAGGCCCTGTTTATTCATTCAGCACTCAGCTGTTTTGGACACCACCGTGCACATGTTTGGTGTGTAGGTGAGTCTCATCTTGTAATCAAGATGAATACAGATTGTGTGTAAGCATGCATGTGGATATTTTTTTAAATGTAGTTAGAAACTCAGAAAAAGACCATCAGTAGGTTATAGTAGAGTGTTGTTGACCTAAATAGCAAGCTGCTTCAGCCAACCCAGGACACATGATATCTGTTCTGCTGTAACTGTGTCGCAATGCCTCCAGTTGTAAAAAGGTTCAAATAGCATTCCTAGTCGTAGAGTGTTTTAATTTTCCTCAAATGGGCTTCCTTGGCATTCATACCATTAACGAACAAACATTTGTGAGGATATTTTCAAATTCAGGTTTAATACTAAACTCACTGGAGCTGAAAGTATACATCCTAGTGGCAGCACAAAGAAGACAGTTATCACGAGATGGATTGGGTAAGTGTGTTAAAGGTTATGAGCAACAAACAGAGACGGCGCTTCTGTGAAAATAACCTTGGAGAAGATGGGATTTTCTGCTCCCCCTTTTCAGCTTTTGGTGACGCAGAAAGCGGAAAAATAGTAGACCCACGAAACCGCCAGGAGGCCGTTTAAGCACTTTCTGATGAGCAGGAAACTACAGTTTCGCTCGCGAATCATTAAAACTATGAGCATTAGGAAACACGCGGTCTATCGCAGAATAGTTGTTATTAAATGTCAACCCGCTTAGTGTCGCAGGCCTCATCTCTACGGCGCTACCCTGGTCTGGGCCCAAACAACAACCGCCCTGAGAGGACCAGCCATGTGACTTCCTAGCAATCCGCTATCCTCAGCTGGAACAGTTAATATGGCCTGATCCAACACGTTGCGGCTTGCAGCGCCATCGGAAACGTCACTTTTCAGCTATCCAGCAGATTTCACAACACATGCCAAACTCTAAAATATGCGCCGAAACAATAGAAGACGGGCTACTTTTCGTTTTTTACTGCTAGTTAAACACAGTAATAAACAACGTAGCCGTCAAGTATAAATCTCGAAATGACCTTGTGTGGACAAATAGAACCTGGCACATTAGCATCTTGCTAACGCTAAAGTCGTAAACAGCCGACACTCAGGGCGTCTCCGAGTCTTGCGGGGGAATTAATTCAGTGCGACAGGATACTTTAGGCTTTTTAGATATTTAGGCATTCTCAACAATAAACTAAATAGCTCAAGAGCTTCTGAGTATCTGATCAAAAAGTTAGTGTCAAGTAGCTAAGCAGCGTGTCACGTTACTCTAGTGCAGACGTGCATTCCAATCTCAATTCAGACAAATTATATTTTAATTTTTTATCGTTTACTCTAAAATGTTCACACTTGGTAGAAGCTATGCTGCGGCTTGTTACAATGCGAGCAAGTCAGGGAAATTCGGCTCCGACGTGACAAAGAAATAATCGTTCATTTTTGTATAAAATCACATTTTTGATAGCACTGCGCTGTTTCCCTACACGGGTTATTATCACTGAAAACTGAACAGACAAAAGCCGAATTTGGAAAGTGACTGCAAGCGGCAAGACAATACTTCACCATTTATAACTATATAGCCCGTGTTCACTCGCGGTTAATTAAAGTCGACATGAAACAAAACTGAATTTATTCTCTGACTGAGTTGACAACTGATAACTGAATAGATAACTAATAACTGAATTACAGTGTTGTCCGTGCTAACGGCACGAGGACGTGACAACAAAGAAGCTAAGTAGAGCTGTCAGAGGCTCGTATACTATTGTATTCAGGTGCGGCTTTTTCTGTTATTGTTTAACACATTAGCTCCACACAAGAGCTACCTCTCTGGCACACCGGTACATGTTTAGGAAACAACGACAAACGCCTATTTCTTTAAAGATGTAGCTAGGTTCTCCGCAATGCTAAGTGGCTAGTAGTGGCTACAGCTAGCTAGCATGCTGCTACACTCCGTGGCCCAATGTGTGGTGATTTATGGTGAGGAAAAACACGGCCGCCCCCACCCAGGCCCGAGCTCTGCGTATGACTACGTCCTAGATAACCTGTTTACTTGTAAAGACTCACTAGATAAGAAAAATAACATTCCCAACAGTGACATTACAAATAAATCTGTGAACTGTTTCGCCAAACAACAAAATATATATAAAACTCACCCCAACAGCTTTCAGCACTGTCACCAGCGCCGCTAGAAGCAGCACGGCACATTACGTAGTGATCAGGGAGGCGGCTATCGCGAGATTTGGCAACGGTAAGCTTCACCAGAGAGCCTAAAGTTGAGATGGCCACTGCATCAGCTGATCCCGCAATGATCCACGGGAGACTTCGCAAAAAGTTCTGTTATCGATATATTTATGTATAACTGTAACTATTTGTCTGTATTGCTACCTAGTTTCGAAAACAGATATATAAGGGTCATCCAACCTTGTTAACGGAAATGTGTCATGAAGTCATTTACCATCTTCAGGCAACACAAATCAGTACGTACTCCTCATTTAATTCACCATCAGCGTTTACTCTACTCCTAAATTAGAGCTTCTGAGGCCACATGTTGCAGTCCAGGGGCTTGTTCAATAATGAAAGCCATCGCAGGGGAAATGTAAATTGATGCAGCAATGCTTCTGAGCTGAATCTTCTGATTTTATCTTTGATTAAACACGTGAAGACTGTTATCGTTATTAATAATTAACATGTTGCTAATCGATCCCTAATCAGAAGTGGCGAATCATCTATTGAAGCCTACGACAGAAATAAGAGAAGACATACACACACGTAAAGGAATAGAAGGTGAGAAATTGAGAGTTTACACAGAATAAATACTGAAATATTGTCCAAAGGGCTGTTAACAAAGGACACAAAACTGCTGAGAGCAATCATCTGTTTGGAATCATGACTGGGCCGTTTGCAGTTTACCGAATTTAAATTATGGGTACTATAAATTGTAAACTATTTCAACTTATCTTTTATCTGTTTTATTGTTCTGTGTCTTTTTATAATCTCTGTTCTATTATTTTTAGTATGTATTTTTCAGGTTTGTTGTTTTTAGCTTTTACTCTGGTCCTCACGGTCTCTTTTATGTAGCAGACGTCTTGTATTGTCTTAGCCTAGCTTAGCTAGACTGTATTCCCGGGAATACGGTCTTGACTTTATGTGTATTTGTAATACACAATATAAAGGCTGTCTGGTCCCCAGGCAAGTATTGTCTGGGCTCCAATGACATGGACTCTCAATTTCATTTTGTGTTTTGTGTATGTCTTAAATGTTCTGTCTTTTAAATTATCTTGTTCTTTCTCTCTTGTGCTGTGATTCCTTTATGTTCCTGTCTGTGTCAAAGAACTTTTTAAAACTCATTTTTTAAAGGTGCTATACAAATAAAGTTATTATTATTATTATTATTATTAACTTCCCATGCCACCTTCAACATGTGTGTTAACTGCACTTCTGTTGATTTATGACTTCAAAATCGTTGTTGGAGGTTTGAAAGTGTAAAACGAGTGAAAGTTAGAGACAAACTGAACTCAACTGAACTTGAGAAAAAAAGTTCAATAAACATATCAGCTTGAATTACCAAGTCACATTCACGGTGCTTGCAATTATACTTGCTTTCTTTGTTCTAAATTTAAAGAGATTCTTCTGCAGTTAACACAGTAAACTTACAATCTCTGTTGTTGAAGCCACATTTAGATGAGAATCAGCATGAAGATGATCTGTGAGAGTGCTCCCAGTAACAGTGAAATAATTTAGAAGTCTACATGTGTAAGGACTGCATTCATACTAATGTTTGTTTTGGGCTGCACAGTGGTTAGCATTTTCACTTTTCAGCTCAAAGATCTCTGGCTCTCATCCTGGCCTTCCTGGGATTTTTCTGCATGCAGTTTGTATGTTTTCCTTGTGCATGCATGGGGTTTCTCTGGGTACTAAAGCTTCCTCCCACAGTCCACAAAATATGCTGACGGTAACTTGTAACTCTAAATTGTCCATAGATGTTAATGTTAATGTGAGTGTGTTTGTTTGTCTATATGAATGATGATATGATACATTTGCCTTAAATCAACTAGAAAAGAGAAGTTGATTTGACTGAATTCCGTTGTGATGTTTTACAGTGCAGTGGCGTTTTTATGAGTACAGGCGTATACTGGCTTTAAAGAAATGACATCAAATAAATGATCACACTGTTACGTAGTCTCAGGACAGTAATAAAGGACACCATTAAACAAAGATTTAAGGAAAAGAGGCAACAGCAAATGGAGAAGAAAGTACAATGTTTTGCAGAGATCATAAGAAAGTGGGAAAAATCATTTGTACAAGAAGGAGAAGGAAGGTAAGAGAGTAATATCAACACTTAGATCTGGAAAAAGTGGGCAGTCTTAATACAGACGGACAAGGAACTAACAGTATAATATGTTGAGCTATACATGGTTGGAAATATGTGACAGAAAGAAGGCACATGATCCAAGACATTAGAAAGATTAAAGTACAGTTGGATGTATTAGATATTGTACAAAACACTGAAAGAATGAACGTTATCAAATTGAAGCAGCTGGTGATTTGGTGCAGCCACAACAACCTGGAGCTGAACATGCTCTAGACTGTGGAGATGATTGTTGATTTCAGGACACAGCTCTCGTCACCATCGGCACCATCAGCTGTGGAGTCCTTCAACCTCCTGGGGACTACAATTTCTCAGGACTTGAAGTGGGAAATGAACATCCACTCCTTCCTAAAAAATAAAAAGGCTCAGCAGAGGATGTATTTCCTGGGGAGACACGGCTTGCCACAGGAGCTGTTGATGCAGTTCTACACTGCTGTCATCGAATCTGTCCTGTGCACCTCTGGAGCAGCCACACAGCAGAAACAGTCTGCAGAAACAATCACTGGAGCTTCCCTGTCCTCCATCCAGGAGCTGTCTCCACTAGAACCAGGAAGAGGGCAGGGAACATCATCAGAGACACCACTCACACTAGACTTAAACTGTTCTCCCTCCTCCTCTCCAGCAGGCGCTACAGAGCCATGTACACAAAAACCAAGACACATGAACAGCTTCTTTTCCACTGCTATCACCCAAATAAACAACTGAGCAATTCCTCCACATCTGTACAATACACCAATGTGTATGTACATTATTTTTGCATGAATAACAGTGTTCTCTACTTTTTGCACAGTATTATGATTGTAGCAATTATCACTTTTTTAACTACCGTGTTTACATATTCTTTTGATATGTGTAAATATCTATATATAGGTTTTTATCTTTATTTTTTATTACTATAGTTAATTTCTTCGTTTTGTTTAAATATGTTTTTTCTATTTCCAGCCGAATCCAAATTCCTTGTATGTTGTGTACGTGTATGGTCAATAAAGCTGATTCTGATCATATTTCAGTATTTACTGACTTGAGCCGCAGGATCCACACCAGCTGGGGGCGCTAATTCTATGTGTGCTAACTGCCATTGCACACCACAGAAGAAAACTGAGTCGTTTTGTTTTACACGGAAACGACTTGACGACAACAAATAGTGTTAATATTTTTATTTGCCTACCCGTTACTTATTCCGCCTATTGACAAAATACTACTAAAGTCCCATAACAGTATGCAGGCGTCGCTGTAAGAGCTGCCGCGGCAAACTACGGCTCTGTGGCTAAGCTACCACCGTTTGACCTGACAGCGGCTTTGAGAGCAGCTACTTTACGATACACAGAGGAGCTGTCGGTTTCAGTCAATGGCCTGCACTCTGGAGAAAGTGCTGGGCGATGCTCGGACTCTTCTGGAGCGGCTGAAGGAGCACGACACGGCCGCCGAGGGGCTGATCGAGCAGTCCGGGGCCCTGAGCCACAGAGTGCACAGTATGAGGGAGGTGGGAAATGCGCTTCCAGACAAGGTGAGCACCAACCAGGGCACTATGTTCCACTTATTATAGGAAAGAGTGGTTCTAAAATGTTAGACACTGTACTCTGGGAAAAGTTCTTCCTATGCCTATCCCGTGTTTCACATTAATATCACTTTGCTGTGTGCTTTGGGGTTAGTTTTTCTTCAGATTTAGAACGATGCTCACATTTAAAGGTGCGCACTGGAAACCATTGCGGTGCACCAGAGCTGTCAACTTTTGGGTCATTACCGAAATGGAGGACTTTGGGGTTCAGTATTTTTGAAAAATAAACCTTCTGTTTTACTATATTCTGCTTCCTGTTCATAAATAACATGAAATATATTATCAAAGGCTCGATTAACTCAGCTTTCACATCAGTGGTAACATTTTTTATTCCATGTTTTATTTGTTGTTTACTATCCCTACTCTAACCACAGTAACAGGGCTAGTGTCAGCTTTTTCTCAGGAGTAGAAGGTAGCTGCAGTACAGTTCAAAAGTTTGGGGTCACTTAGAAATTAGAAAAGCGTTTTTTTCCCGTGAAGATAACATTAAATGAATCAGAAATACAGTCTAGACATTGTTAATGTGGAAAATGACTGCTCTAGCTGGAAACAGATGATTTTTAATGGAATATCTACATAGGGGTACAGAGGAACATTTCCAGCAACCATCACTCCTGTGTTCTAATGCTACTTCGTGTTAGTTAATGGTGATGAAAGGGTAAGGGATGATCAGAAAATCCTTGTGCAATTATGCTAGCACGTGAGTAAAAGTATGAGTTTTCATGGCAAACATGACTTGTCTGGGTGACCCCAAACTTTTGAATGGTATTGTATTTAGCTAACTGTTACTGCTGACCAAGAGGACAAACTCACTGATGTAAAATAGTAAGAATAATTGATCTTTTCCTGATAATATGCATAACAGGGTTACATGAGGTAGGTAGAGTGAGACATTCAATCAAGGCTGACAATGTTATGAAAAGATGAAAAATAGAAGAGAGGACATAGCTTTACTCTACACATTCTTTGGGAAAACTGTTTGATTTACTTCCAGTGGATCCTGTGATTCCGTGTTTTCTTCTTCTTCTACCAGCTATAAAGGTTATGCTAGCAGGGTTGTTGCAACACAAGCTCTATTGATTAAAAAATGTTCCCACAATTATAAGAGACATCAATGAAAAAAATAATACCAAAAAAGGAGATTTAAATTTAATTTTAAAATCATCGGAGTGAGACAAGAGAAAAATGGCTCCAGACTTATTTTTATTTTTGAAAATATTTTCAAACATTCTTTTCTACTGTTTTTCTAGGTTTGGTCTCAGGACAAGTACATTTACACAACAACTGCATGTTTTAGTATTTTGTACGTGGATTATTTGAAATTTGCTGGGTGGGATGTAAAATGTCCTCCAATTCTGGCTCCTTTAGCGCTTAGAAGTTTTTAATGCTCATTGAAATTTTTAATAACAATTTTATTAAATGGTGACGTGGCTGAGTGACCCCTTAAACAGTCCAGAAGAAGAGATGCAGGAAAGAAAGTTCACTTGCAATATCCCACAACACAATACAACAAATAAATAAATGATAATAATCCCAGAATACCTGCTGCCTGGAGATGATAAGAAGAAACTTAGCCATGGTTCTGATGCACACACTTACATCAATGACGTTATATAAAAATATAGCTTTGAGTTCCTTCTTGAAAAGTAGTTGTTGTCGATGATGATGATGGTCTCATTTATTGCAGTGGCTTTTATTTGTATTCCTGTACAAGAGGATAATGTTATAAGCTGCTTTTAGGAGATTTGACTGTTTCTCATGCCAAAAACAAAAACAATTTGGGGCTATTCAGAAAATATTTGAGGCTGTATTCTTAGACATTCAGTCCGAGTGATGCCATTGCTGAACACAGTTACAGACGGATGTAATTGGTCTATGCAGGTATGTAGAGCAGCGCTGGTCTTTGGCCGATCCAGAGAGGTGGTCCAACAGGCCTGGCCATAACCCTCAGTTCTGGAAAAAAAGCATTTTGTTTTCTATTGTTTATCTCTTACTCCCGACTGCTCTTTATCTCTTTCTCCTCTCAGCACACTGAAGACAGTTCTGAGATTCAGGAGCTCACGAAATACAAGCCCCATGTCCTTCTGACTCAGGAAAACACTCAAATCAAGGAACTACAGCAGGAAAATAAAGGTAAACGGACACGACTCTGCCTATTGTATGGCTGAAGTTTTATGTCCGTTCTAACCCACTTCACGACTTTCCCTGCAGAACTGTGGTTGTCTCTTGAAGAGCACCAGTACGCCCTAGAGCTGATCATGGGTCGGTACCGCAAGCAGATGCTGCAGCTGATGATGGCAAAGAAGGAGCTGGACACTAAACCTGTGCTGAGCCTCCATGAGGACCACGCAAAAGTAGGCTTTTTTTTTTGCATTATTTAAATGCTCATTCATTGATACACTTCGGTTGCAGAGGTCTTGATTTTGTACAACATCTTGGTGTCTGACTCTTCTCCAGGAGGTGCAGACCCAGGTGGAGCGGATATGTGAGATGGGTCAGGTGATGAGAAGGGCCGTGCAGGTGGATGATCAGCACTACTGCTCTGTACGAGAGAGGCTCGCCCAACTAGAGGTGAGCACAGTGCAACCAGGAACAGCTGTAGATGTTTTCCTGAGTGAGCCCATATTTCTTAAGAAGCATGTCTCCAAATAGCACTCTGAAACAAACCAGATTTTTTTCATGTAGAAGCTGTCTATGCTTAGTGTTACACTCATTAAAAACTCCCCATGACGGGCATGTCCCAGCCAAAGCACAGCGACAATTACACGGACACCTATGTCATCCCATTAGTGCAGTTATAATCACAAATACATCCAGTGAAAATCTGCCTTTGTAACAGTGACAACTTGTGAATTAGCTCCTGTAAATATCTAAGTGGAATGCAACCAACATTTGGGGCACACTGACATATAGCATAATGCATATACAGAATATACATATGTACACTACCGGACAAAAGTTTTACAACACCCCAGTTTTTCCAATTTTTCATTGAAATTCAAGTAGTTAAAATCTAATGAATAGCTTGAAATGGTACAAAGGTACACGGTGAACTTCCAGAGGTTTAAAAATAAGGTAAGGTTACCCAAAACTGAAAAATAATGTACATTTCAGAATTATACAAAAAGGCCTTTTTTTCAGGAAACAAGAAAGAGGTTAACACCCTAAAGCTGTTCTGCAGCAGTAGAGGTTGATCAAGCCTGGAAAGTTGCTGCTACCAAATCCTACAGGTGTCCAAACTTTTCTTGATTACTTACAACCATCTCTGTCTGCATTAAAGTAGTGCTGGAACACAGCGTGGCACCATACCCTCCAGAACAGTATTGTACTGCAGAAAGTAGTGTGTTGCTATAAAAATGGTGAGGAAAAGGCAATTAGCAATAGAAGAGAGACAGACCATCACAACACTTAAATGTAGGTCTTTTCTGTAGAGAAATTAGGAAGAAAGTCAAGATGTCAGTGAGTACAGCTTTCTTCACCATCAAAAGGCACTCAGTAACTGGAGGAAACTCTGACAGGAAGAGATCTGAAAGACCCAAAGCCACAACAGAATCAGAAGACAAGTTTCTGAGAATCAACAGCTTGGTGAAAGGAGGCTCACAGGACAACAACTTCAAGCACAGCTTAACAGTGGTCGTAGTAAGGAAGTCTATACGTCCAGTGCAAATCAACCTTTGCAACAGTCACAGCTTGTAAATTAGCTCTTTAATTATGTAAGTGGAATGCAGCCAACGTTAGGGGTACACTCTTAATGCAGTCACATATTTCTGATGTGACAGCTGCTCATTGGAGCTCCTAAACTTTAAACTTCATACATTTTAACATGCTACTCTACAAATACATTTAGATCAGACACCATAATGAAGAATACATGAAAATCAAACTAGTTTTCTCCCCAAATTGTAGTGATGTCGATGTTCTTGATGGAATATTCTGTGTTCAATAGCAACAGACTGACCAGGTTTCTGATCTCTGTTCTCTTAGCTGCAGCACCAGCAGTGAAAAACAGACCAGGAAACAAATTAGGACCAAGCATAAAAACATAGTTGTGCATTTTCTTTGTCACCAACTGAAAGCATGTAGGTTTCCATGGCAATGCGTTGCATACAGTGTGCAATACTGTAACTGCATGGCTTCATTTAGTGACATGACCAGTGCTGGCTCAGCAGGTTTGCAGATATAACGTGTTCCCTTAGCTTAGAATCTCTCAGAGAGAATATGGTCGGGAAAATAACTGATGAAAGTATGATGCTTATTACAGCTGATGTAAATGCCAAACACTGAACAGAATCTTCTCTGGGGAAGGTTAGCTGTGCAGCATCAGATACCACAGAAGGTTAAAAGAGAGTCTTAAGGCTCAACATACCTCGCTAATACATTAATCTTGCTTTGTCCTACATCCCTCTGGGCTACTTAAACCAAACTATATGTATTGCTTAAAGTAAAAATATATGTTATAATAGGTATTTTGGATAAACTGATATTGAACTCTATCTTTTGGACATTTATTCTCTAAGTATGTGGTTAATCTATGTCATTTAGATCGAGAACAAGGAGCTGCGAGACCTCCTGGCCATCAGCAAGGGATCAGTGAAGACAGCAAGAGAAGAAACCAACCAGCCAGCAGCAGCAGCAGCAGCAGCACAAGAACAGTCCCTTCAGCTGGAGTCCCATGAGTGATCACAACAACCTCAGTGTGAAATTGAGTGGGGCAACAAGAAGGCCATCAGGACAGGGACAGAGGGTTGACGTCGTCCTCACCTGTGCTCACCACCTGATTATTTTTTACATCGATGGAATGCAGTCAAACAGCATATTTTTGTTGTTGTGAAGGTCACTTAATCACAACGTTGAGGCTATCAGAAGCATTTACTAGATGATAGCTATTGTAAGTATTCACATGTACAGTAAGTGTATGATCACTGTAGTCATGTTGAAGTGAATTCCACGTAAACCATGACTTTAAATAAGGGGTCTTGGTTGGCAGTGAAATATTTCAGATATACACATTACTGGATTAAAGGCAACAAAGGCAGAGGGGTTTTCTTTTTTCCTCCAAAGATACATTTTCTCTTCAAGGACACAGTTTCTACCTCTTTGGTGCCCCTTTGCTGTCCAAACACAGCCACGACGAGTAACACCCTTCCAACCACCCTTCTTATGAGTTCACTTGAAATCTATTGAGAAGCCAACTTGTAGTTCACACCATGTGAGAGGCTGTGCCTGCTGCCAAGAAGAGGACTTTTGGCTGTTTCTCACTGTTTTCCTGCTGAGGAGTGACAGTGGAACCTTTGTATGTGATTGTCATTTTATGAATTTGATACATTTGTCAGTCCCAATATATAACATGATTTTCATGTTTGGTATCTTGATTCTGTGTGTTCAACACCAGTTTTGTAAGTTTCAGATGCAGCGTAATGTGCACCAGCTGATGGCACATGGTTGTTAGTTGTAACAATTTCAAAACATGAACTTTTTGTGTGATAAATACCACGTTTTGCACTGTATGTTGTCAGAAACTATACATTGTCATCTCAGGTAATCAGTGTTAATAAGGTTAACATGCTGTAATGACTTCAAACAGTGTACTGATTTGTGTCAAATGAAATTTCATTCAGAAACTTTGCAATACAAAACCCTGCATCTCTGAATTTTTTTCTGTCATGACGTAAACACGTGCATTGAATGATCTATGATCTATGAATTGAGGTGAATACAATGAACACGTGTGTGTTCATGGTGGCTGCAGTCCACTCAGGAGGTTTTGCTGGTTCACTGTCATGGCTACTGGGACACTTAGTGGAACTACGTTACTATTTAACCATTTGGGGTCACTTAGAAATGTCCTCATTTTTGAAGAAAAGCAGTTTTTTTTCAATGAAGATAACATTTAATGAATCAGAAATATAGTCTACAAATTGTTAATGTGGTGAATGACTATTCTAGCTGAAAATGACTGCTTTTTAATGGAATATCTCCATAGGGGTACAGAGGAACATTTCCAGCAACCATCACTCCTGTGTTAGCTAATGGTGTTGAAAGGCTAGTGGATAATTAGAAAACCCTTCTGCAGTTTTGTTAGCACATGAATAAAAGTGTGAGTTTCCATGGAAAACATGAAATTGTCTGGGTGAGCCCAAACTTTTGAATGGAAGTGTATTTGCTTGTGCAGTATCCAGACTGTGGCGCTCTATTTGGCTTATTCCAAGATTCACCGCAAGGGGGAGATATTAGGGCGTTTCGAGTGTAACTCATCGCGAGGTTTGCTGGAGTTTATGATGCTGCATTCAGGGACGTAGTATTAAAAAACTTGTATGTGTTCTTGATTTCTTTATGTACATGTACTGAATCTGTATCACAAAACTGATGAAATTCCAGTTTTAAAACTAAAATTTGTCATCATAAGACTTTCTGCCCTCCGCCACTCTGTCGTGCCTTCTGCTTTCATATTGTAATTGTCTAAAATTTCCGACAGCACGTAAAGCAGTGTTCATTTGACACTTCCAGTCCGAGTCAAGCTAACATTCGGCATGTCTGAGAAGCAGCTGGGGAAAAAGGTGGACCGATGCCTGGCAGACGGTGCCATAAAACTCGGTAAATATCTTGGAGTCTTCTGCCGTTACCGGCGCTGTTACGGAAGAGAAATAAAGGCAGAACCAGCAGCAGTTGTACTGTAGTCCGCAGCTGTCATTGGGACGAGAAGCTAACTGGGTAGCCATAAGGGCTTGTAAAGGACAACTGAATGTCTTATACTCATGACTCATTAAATCTAGGCACATTAGAGGGAATTCTGTAGTTCCTTAAAGAGAGCAGCCCTCCATATCACTGCCTTTAACGGTCCTCATAATTTCCTCCTTAATGTAGTTGTCAGACAGAAGAGGGAAAGCCATCCACAAACTGTTGACTGGATGTTTGCTAATTTACTGGCACATATTTGCTCTGATATGAGTGTAAACGTTTCAGGAGCTCACTCTTCACTTCGGCAGAGTTTAGCATAACACATATGTTTAAATATCATGTAAACTGTTAATTATCTTGGCTTATGCTACATTTCCAGGATGAATACAGCTAACTAGAAATGACGGAAGGTAAAGTTGCATCATTGTTGCTAAGCGGAAGCTTCTTAAATGAAGCCAGAGAGACTCCTTTCAGATCTCTGAGCATTTAACTGAACATTAAAAGCTGTAGTTAGAGGAACACTGGAACAAGACGTTTAGGAACTCATACCTTTTTGCAGTATTACTACTTCTCTTTCACTTCCAACATAAAAGCACATGAAATATATGTACTTCCTGTTATCGCA
This sequence comes from Acanthochromis polyacanthus, assembly GCF_021347895.1. NCBI lineage: Eukaryota > Metazoa > Chordata > Actinopteri > Pomacentridae > Acanthochromis > Acanthochromis polyacanthus. The sequence goes on from NC_067118.1 coordinate 18,356,634, forward strand.
TTCACACATTTTTACCAAAATAAAATCATCTCTCATTCATTAATTTTAACATCCATCCATCCATCCATTCTCTAGACACCACTTTATCCTCACTAGGGTCGCGGGGGGTGCGGGAGCCTATCCCAGCTGACTCGGGCGAAGGCAGATATGAATGAATACATTTTTTAACTGTATAAATGTAATAATTTTAGCATTTAAACTAAATAATTCACAACAGATTGTGCTGAAGTGAACTGTAATCTTCAGCGTTACTGTTATTATGAATAAGTGGGTCTTTAAGTCATAGTCGTGTGCAGTATTTAGCGGCGTGTACACTCCTGTGCATTATCACTTCACTTATAAACAATTCAAAGCCTAATCATCTGCCAGCAGAATATTTCATTTAATGAATAATCACAAATGCTCTCTGAAGACTATTTTGAAAATACAGGGTCCAGCTAGAAACTTAATCAGTGATCACTGACACAAATTTGAAACCACATGATGATGGAAACTAAACTGAGTACACATTTCATTTTCATTTAATTTCACTGTATGAAAATGGTTGTTATGAACCTTCTCAGTTTTATGGACTGTGTTTGTCTATGTCTAAGTTAAGATAAGATAAGATAGACTTTATTAATCTCACAAAGGAGAAATTTAACATTACAGGGCTCTTAGAAACAAAAAACAGAGGAGTGCAAAAGTCACGAAAGTGCAAGAACAAGATAATAAATATTGCACATAATAACAACTACACAGTAGTGTTATACAGTCTGATGGCAGTGGGGATGAAGGACCTGCGGTAGCGCTCCTTCTTGCACTGAGGGTGTCTGAGTCTTGTGCTAAAGGAGTTGCTGTCTGCGTCATGGCTCTACATGGTAAAAACCTGACAAAACTGGAAAATGATCCAGGATGATCAGTGGAACACAGGTAGAGCAGTAAACAGGAATTACAGGAGACATGTAGAACCTTAGACACACAAGTTACTTAGGACTTTACATTAAAAGGCAAAAAATGAAAGCGTGTAAAAGATAAAACACAAAATACAGGAGAATAAAATGCAATTGATTAGATGAATCAAAAAACAGTAGTGACAAAATGAGAAAAGTGCACAAAAAATTATGGAATAATTTATTATTAATTAAAACGGCTGGAAAAAGACAAAAGATCAAGTTTCCAAATAAATGGAAATATGAATTAAAACAAGCTGAATATCAGTGCAGACACATTTAACCGTAGTATTTACCAGCTTAGACCAGAATTTAACTGATTCATTAAAAGCAGTGGAAGGCCATTCAGAGACTTATACCCATAAGTAGGGCCTCAGACTACTAAAGCCAGTGCAGGGATCTAAGAGTCTGATTAATGTGTTCTCTCTTATTGATTATTGTTAGTATTCTGGCTGCAGCATTTTGAATTAGATGTAAATGTCTACTGGTCTCACTAGAGACGCAAGTAAGGAGCATTACAGTGATCCACTCTATGGGTATTTAAAGCATGAATGAGTTTTTTCACACAGAGTTTCTCAGATTGAGTATGCTTTTAAGATGCCAGAATGGGGATTTAATTACAGCTTTGATGTGGCTGCTAAAATTTAGATCCTCATCAATGATTACAACAAGATTCTTGATGTGGTTGTTAGTTTTTAATACCCTGAACTCAGAGTAAGCACTGAGCACCAACTTTCTTTCTTTAGTGAAAAATAGAACCATTCCATTCTTATCTTTACTTAGTTTAAGGGTTAGTTGTGTGGCATGGTACCACTAATTGAAGCTACAGTTCTTCCAACAATAACTCCACTGTGCTGCCAGCACAATCTAGCTGTGAAAACCAGATTTCAGTGCTCCAGACTTGGCACAGGGATACCAATGAAATTAGAGTTTCTGTGACAACCCATGAAGAATAAACGTATATCTGTCATCATATTCAAAGGTGGAGATACACAGTATTGTTAAAAAAAAAAAAAGAAGAATAAAGAATTGAAGTTCAGTAATGAAAGGTGGACTGGCTTTTGTTGCATTGAGTTGTGACTGTGGAGCCTGTATTTTTAATATAGTGAATTTTATCTGTCAGTTTATAATTTTTTACAAAAGTGTAAATACTCTATTTTTCACCTTAGAAGTAATGCAGTTACTGTATAGTCATATAATTTTTAATCATTTAACATTTAAGGGATATTGCACAGAGGTGTAGTCATTTCTGTTTAAGCAAGACGTCTTAAGTTTCCAGGTGTTTGAGTTGGCTGTATTGACATTGACACAGGGGAAAGTACTAGATTTCCCAGCATAATATATAGAGAACAATCTATTGCCATATCTAATACATGATACTAAAAAACAAAGCAACAAAATGCCTATGTAAAATATATGATTCAATTGTACATGTGCTATACTCAGTATAAGACAGTATATGCACACAATACATAAGGATAACACCATAGCTGGATATTTAAGTATTATCTGTGTCAATCTGTGGCTGTTTATGTTTTTCTCTCTGTTTTTCAGGTACCGGGCTGGGCTTAGGAATTGTATTCTCTGTTCTGTTCTTCAAACGTAAGTAGTCTTAATGGATTTGTAGCTCTACTGCCTCTTGTACCTTTCATTTAGCTCAGAGGTCCTTCAGAGAAGGAGCAGAGCTACCTAAGGGTCTGCTGTAGCTGCTGCAGCACATACGTGTAGGAGTTGTCCTCTACTGCTACCAAAGGTCCTGCTTTTTCCACTGTCACTTGTCTTTTCTAACTAAACGCATCATTCAGTAGACTTGTATTATGTCAAATTTATTAGTCAAATGTTGCACACTCGGATAGAAAGTGGCTCCAAGTGTGCATGAGTTTAAAGTTCTTTTAATGTGTGTTCTCTCTTCAGATACAGATGCAAAACGATACAGACACGTTCACCTAGCTACTGTCAAACTTCTTACTTGGTCCGCTCATTGATGTATGTGCGCCTGTACGTCATACCCCCAAAAAGGACCCCCTTTAGCTATCATCCGTGCCTGTCCGGGTCCATAATTCTGTATAACATTACTGCTGGTCCCACACAAGAACATTTAAAAACAAAAAGAGTTAAAGCACATTGCTGTATAATTAAATGAGCAAGCCACCTACACTTTGAAAACCCTAAAGACACTATTATAAGCTGAGCTTCTGATGAGAACAGAACACCACCTATCCTCAAAGCAGCACATACACGTTAAAGTTAAGTACAGGAAAAAAAAGGCTGAAGTGTGAAAAGGATTTCACACACCATCTCTACTATGTTTTAATCACACTGTTATGTGTTTCTTTGTCGTCCTTACTGTGTTTCTCATTTATAGGGCACACGTGGCCGATTTCATTTGGCTCAGGGGCAGGACTTGGCATGGCATACGCCAACTGCCAGAATGACCTGAGGTCACATTATCTGCTGCACAAAAGTGAAAAGGTTGGTTTGTGGATCTGCGGACCCTTAATAAAGCACATATAGAACTTACCCCTCTGGAGTTTGTGTGTTCATACGGTTTTTGTGCTGCAATATGAAAAAAGTAAAATGCTCTAAATTCAAATTCCAATTACAGTTTTAACAATTCATATTTTTGTGTACTGCTATGGTGTTAAAGCTGCATATGTATTCTTATTAAATTACATAGATAACTGGTTTCTATCACACAGTACAGGCTTTTTTATATACATATATACACTACCATTCAAAAGTTTGGGGTTACTTAGAAATGTCCTTTTTTTTTTTAAAAAAGCATTTTTTTTAAATGAAGACAACATTAAATGAATCAGAAATACAATCTAGACATTTTTAATGTGGTAAATGAATATTCTAGCTGGAAATGGCTGATTTTTAATGGAATATCTCCATAGGGGTACAGAGGAATATTTCCAGCAGCCATCACTCCTGTGTTCTAATGCTACATTGTGTTAGATAATGGTGTTGAAAGGCTAATTGAAGATTAGAAAACTCTTGTGCAGTTTTGTTAGCACATGAACAAAAGTGTGAGTTTTCATAGAAAGCATGAAATTGTCTGTCTGATCCCAAACTTTTGAACGGTGGTTGGGGTGTGTGTATATATATACACATACATACATTTATAGAATAGAATAGAATCACTTTATTCATCCCCGAAGGGAAATTCAATATATATTTTTATGATATATATCATATAAAGATCAGATCACAGGCACCAAGTAAAATAGCAGTAACAATGACTCCAGAGGGTTAAAAACATAAGTATTTCTTGTTTTCTAACTTAGATTAATAATGTCATCGTTTATGTTCATCAAGAGTTACACAAATTGTTTCTGTTTTCTTCAGCAGGAGGAATAGCTGCAAGTCACCAAGGGACTGTCTTTTTTATTTTTTCCATCATTTTGTTTGGTTTTGTTTTGGCTGTTGGCGTGTTGCCTCCCTGCGGACGAACCTCCCTAGGATGACTCTGTATGATTTGTGTGTGCCTGATCAGGACAGTCTGTGTTTATTTAATAAAATAATCAGAACAACAAAAACGTGTGATGGCTGGGTGATAAGTTGTTCCACAGTTTCTTAATGAGGGCTGAAAATCGTGTAGATTCACACTGAACTAAGTAGTACAAAAAATAAGTCTCGTGCAATGAATTATAACGGCCAGAAAATACTTCATACACTCCAAGTAGCAAGGAGTCAAGTATTAGTGCAGATTAAAAAAAATGTGTTTAAAATATGAGTTAGAGTGGTTATATGAAATCTGTCGGAGAGGACGGTGGGGGCAGCAAGGCAAGTGCAGTCCCATAAGGTGGTGGGCTTGGTGTGGGTGAGGGGGGTCACAGGGCTGGCAGCAGCTGATCTGATGTGGAAGATTACAGGGGCGTAGTGATGGTGGAGATTAGTCACTTCTGAGGGGGTATGGAAATTAAGAGCTTTGCTTATTATGTTTAGCATTTGGCAAGGCTGTTAAAATGCTGCAGTGCACAGGACTTCACCCCATGCATGCTTTTGTTTCATTCTATTTAGTATTCAAGAGCTGGGAAGTGAATAATTATGGTTATCATGTCATCTCAATGTTTGTACAAGGTATGGCCACTGAAAAATATCTCTGAAACCTTAGCAGAAATCTACTATTCATGAGGAGTTTGGAAAATATAAAATGTACTTACATATTTGTGGTGTTTAGTGAAACATTCAAATATTGCCCATTCAAGGTTATTCTGTTTCATTCTAACAGTAACAGTGAAACCAAAAATTAAAGAATAAATATTTATTCAGGATATATTTTTCTATAATAATGTATCACATTTTAGAAGCTCATAAATTTGCATGTCTGTAAAGTAACCTGTGATTAAACTTGTCAAATACATGCTTAATTACAAGTAGATATATAACCAAAGTGAGTGCATCCATGTGCGATAGGCCTTAATGCAAAATGATCCAAAATTGTATAATCTCTCAATAACTGCATAATTTCTAAGCTGAACAGTAGAGTATTTCCTCTTTAGAAAGTCTACATTGAAAATACAAGGTCCCAAATACAGAATCAATGTAACAAATCATGGAAACTACATTAAGTGGACCTGTGATTTCCAATCAATCTAACTGCATGAACATGGTGTAAAAAATAAGCTGTGAAAAGCCGAACTTTTTCACTTTATGGCTATATCTATATACATGTTTGCATCAACTCCGGCTCCTCCTACAGTCCAAGAACACGCTGAGGTTAATTGGTGATTCTAAATTGTCCGTAGGCCTGAATGTGGGTCTGCTTGTTTGTCTCTCTGTGTGACGTGGTGATGGACTAGCGACCCAGAATTGCCAGGGGAACTAAAAAAAATCTGATCATTGGACTTCACAGAGATGGAAAAGGATACAGGACGATCAGTAAACAAACAAAATCAATGGAAAGGCAGTTACAGCAGGAATTAGGAAGTATAGAACCAGCCATATTACCACTAATCCAAGCTACAGTGGCCATCCTAAAATAGCACCTTGGGCGGTGTTGTATTGACACAATCCTGCTCCGAAAAGCAGATGATTAAGTGCTTCACACTTGATATGAAGGTCACTGGTGTAAATCAAAGTTTCTGTGACAGCTCAGATGGCATAAAGCAGTCCCCTATGGACAGTGTAGAAAGCACTTTCTTGCCCTTTAGCGCAAAAATGTTAGTTAAAATATGAGCCATAGCAGGTCTACCATAGTGAATACATGGACCAAACAGTGAAGCACAAACGCGGGAGTGTGATGATTTGAATGGAAAAGATGTTGGGGAGATGATACTTAAAGATGCACCATGAATGTCTGTGGATATTCCAAAATGCTGGCTGACAAGATGACTCTCAGACTGCAGAAGTTTGTCAGAAGAGGAATTTTCCCACATGATAATGATCTGCCAAAATCACACAAGAAAAAGTGAAATCTATGACCCGCACAAGTATGTCACTTGACTTTAATCCAATGGAAGACTTCTAGTTCTATACGTAATACACACATATGCCCACAAAATATTACACAGGGGTGTAGTCATTTATGTTACACGTTGTAAATGTTCTATCTTCAAAGTGTGAAAAGAGATTTGAGGTTAACGACGTGTATTTGATTTTGACAGCAACTGTGAAAAACAACATTAAGGCAAAAAAAAAGAGGAAAATTCCACACATATTCAAAACAAAGTTACTGAGTCAGAGGAGGCAGAGGTTTCAAAGCACTGACCGATCCTTTGGAGCAATGTACAGAACATATCCATTCAATATACAGGTAATGGATATAAAATTATCATTAATAATATCATTCATTTCAACAGCTTATAATTCTTGCTACATCTTTAAATTGTACACATACTATACCAAAATGACCCTTTCAAACAGATACACGTTTTAAGAAAACATCAATGTTTTACAATTCACTGCAAAAATAATATTAACAGTTATGCTTCAGTATGACCAAACATGGAAAAAGACCACCCACACAAGTTCCTATGATGTAGAATTAGCATATCTTGGCTGTGATTGTGCATGGTTATGCTTTAACAGCTCGATGCTTTGACACGTTCCTTCTCAGTAGCTGTGCGCTCAGGCAGCGAGACAAGCTGGAGTGGCCGACACGGGGATTAACAGGAGCGAGCGATATAAAGGCAGCCTTACAAGAACCATGATACCTGTAGAGCACTTGTGAACAGAGCCTTGCTTACAAATGACTGTCGCACAGTTTTGTGTTGGTTTTTGCTCCCCTATGCTGTATCCCAGAATTAAAGGACTTGTGCAAGGCGGTAAAGCTCCAGATCAGCAAAGGACTTGTGAAAGCAAATGCACTTCTGTGAGGTGAGCAATGTTTCTGAGAATTGATCCTTATTCTTTTCTTCTTCAGTGGGTCCTCTCACCGTCACTGCACTTGTATGGCTAGTCAGAGCTCATCTCTCTCTGTGCCCTCCTCCAGAGCTTGTCATCATTGTGACATGCTGCTTCGAAACCCTCAGTCAGCTATCGAATGGCTCATTCTGGCTATGAGCTGTGGATGAGGCAGAGACATGGTGGCCAGCATGGAGAGATGAGTGAAGCGGTGTTGGTTATTTGGATTATTTAACTGGTGGCAGTGGAAGTACAGTAAGTCCAGGACACCTGAATGTATTCCTGCCAAAGGGAGATGGAGATATTTATCCATGGAGAACAGTTCTGTTAACCATAACAGGTTTGAATGTCTTTTCAACGCAGCAATTCAGTGGCTTCTGTTTATTCAATAATGTCTTTTATCTGTGAGCTTTGGCTGAGAAGAAGAACAGATTAAGGTTGGTAACATTCAGTGGAGCCTGAAGAAGAACCTTCAGGAGCCGCTTTGTTGATTGTTGGGCACCATGGCTGACTCTCACCTGTCTGGCTCCATAGGAAGCTCCAACAGCAGCTCTCCCACCACCGTTGCTTGGAACATCACTGGCAGTGGCCCTTGGTTGTTGGCCTTCATGCTGGCCATCATCATCGTCATGACAATCTGTGGCAACATGTTGCTCATCGCTTTGGTGTTTGCACATCGCTCTTTGCGGTGCACCTCAAACTGCTTCCTGGTGTCTCTGTTCCTGTCTGACCTAATGGTGGCCTTGGTGGTCATGCCCCCCGCCATGCTCAACGTGCTGTGTGGATCCTGGGTGCTGTGGCCTGCCTTTTGTCCAGTTTGGCTTTGCTTTGACGTCATGTGCTGCAGTGCGTCCATCCTCAACTTGTGTGTGATCAGCCTGGACCGTTACCTCTTCATCATCTCACCACTACGCTACAAGCAGAGGATGACACCGCCTCGCGCATTACTCCTGGTCGGAGCTGCTTGGGGGTTGGCAGTAATGGCCTCCTTCCTGCCTATTGAGATGAAATGGCACAGCTTAGGCCACAGGAGTGAACACACGTCGGTTCCTGGGGTTAGCATTAGTAATATCAGCGCCTTCTCCGACAAACTGTACCCAGAGTCCTACTTTCAGCTGTCACCATCAGGAGGCCTTTCCTTCCAGTGCCGCCTGCGGGTCACCCTTCCCTTTGCCCTGGTGGCCTCTGTGCTCACCTTTTTTTTGCCCTCCAGCGCCATTTGCTTCACCTACTGTCGAATCCTTCTGGCAGCACGGAGACAGGCCAAGAGGGTTGCAGCACTAAGCCACCCACCCCACCCTCATCCATCTCTTGGAGAACCCTCCCGGCCTCCTTCGCCTGGGGTCGCAGCAGGTCAAGCTCAGCAGGACAGAGATGACTGCAGTCACCAAGAGCCTCCTGTGTCACAGAATGTACCGGTAAGAAACAGAGACCAAGCAGTAATAGTGTTCATACATATGGCTCAGGCTATTCTGTAAAAATTATATTGCAGAAATCCACTTCTACATTTAATAACTAACATGGTTATGGCTAGGATTAAAGGCCAGGAATTTGCATCCTTGCAAGCTATACAAGCATAGAAAAAGGCTCAACCTTGAAAAATGCTGTTTAAATAGGGAGGTTTATACGTACCCTTACTGCTGAGGCAATTGTGAAGAAAGTCTCTCAACAGGCAAAAGACCTTGTGGTTGTGGTGGAGGCTGTTGCTAAAGGGATGTCATTGAATAAGGTTTCAATCAACACATGGAATGCACCACGCACTGTTTACAGGCTGTCTGCAAGGACACGGTTGTACAGAAGATATTTTTTTGTTCTCATGAGTATAAAAGAACATCATTTCCAGGTTGTGAAAAGAATCACAGTATATATATATATATATATATATATATATATATATATATATATAGTGTTAAATAAATAATGCTGTAGACATTCTGACGCAAGAAAATATAAAAGAAAAGTCAAGACCCAGTAAATGGAAAGAAGTTTAAGGCCGGTCCAGAAATCTCGGAGAGAGAAGCACATCTACAGCCACATAGTTCATCACATTTTCGTATTGTAACTCACTTAAACCTGAACATTTAACTTTCACTCTGACACCATTTAGAGGAGCTTTAAAATCACCTTCTTCACTGTCAGACAGTTTCATTTACATTGTGCATCAATGTGTTTCAATACTGAAATCTTTTATGGCTGAATCCTTACTGCATGTTTCACCCAAAACTCGGTCTGATACATTTTAGGGATTTTTAAGATCTCTATTACAAAGTGCAATAGTTTTTAACATTATTTGTAAGGCATGTTAGGTGTTCATTTTTCTTATATAAATATTCTTGAGAAATGTAAAAGAAATGTGAAGGACAAAAGTACCAGCGGGTCTCTCAAAAGAAAATGAAATATATTTCTTAAAAAGGCATCAAAAATCTATGTCTGGATACTCAAGGGACACACACACTGACACTGACTGAGAAATATTCCTATCTGCTTTCTTGCATAGGGCCAGTATTGTGTCATATATACTCAATATGCCACACGAACTGCTAGGTGATTAGCTTAGCTTAGCATAAAGGCCAGATGCAGGGTAAAATAGCTAGACAGTGAGGGCTCATGCACACCTACAATTCTTATCGATGCATGTGTAGGAGGAACTTTCCACAGGTAAAGAAGAAAGAAGACCGATACACTGTCCTTTTACTTGCTACTTACTGCTAAATTTGCCTATACTTGCCCTTCATTTTGACCTGGTGAAAGTTGAAGGACCAGAACATTGCAATTCCAATCAAATTTAATTCACTTAAAAAGACTGCTTGCAGGAGTTCATTTTTCTCAGTCTGAAGGACTACAGATTTCACCTACCAGCAGCTAAAAAGCATTCTCCTTCAACTCATCATAATGTGTTCAGCTTTGGAGGTGCTTGGAGGGGATATTTTTTCCAATGACTAGTTTTTTCAATCACTGTGCTAAACTAACTGTCTGCTGAATCTATCTATAGCTTTGTTCCACAGGTGTATGAGTGGTATCGATCTTCTCATTTCTCATGTGTATAGCTGAATGAGAACACCAGTGCAACATCACTTAAATGTGAAATGATTCCAAATTAAATTACCTCCCAACAATCACATGACTTCTAAGTTGAGCAGTAGGATATGTAAATTAAACACAACAGTTTATATTTACTACACTAACAATACAAGCCCCACAGTAGGAACTCAGTGCACAAGTCAGCCCATTGTTATTTTGAATGACATGCAGGACACTAGTGCTGCACAAATTGTCTTTCACATCCTACCACATTCATGCTTCACTGTCAGGACTGTGCATTCACTGTGAAAGCCCTAAACAGGTTCACACCAAACATGCTCACCCCATGTGAACTGATCAAATTTGTCTTCCTCTGACCAAAGAAAGAGCTGCCAACATTCATCAGATTTCTCCTCATGTATCTTCATAAAGTTCAATCTTGCAGATTTGTACTGAACAGCAAAGAAGATGTTTTTCCTTAATGCTGTCCATAGAGGTGGATATTTAATACTGTCACAGAAACTCTGATTCTCACAGATAACCTCTTTATTAAGTCTGAAGCACTCGCCCATCTGTTTTTTAGCTGCTAAACTGTACACTGTCTGTGGCATCTTTTTTTTGCATACAGCCACTGTGGCTCTGGTTAGAGGAACTACATTGCGTTCTATACTTGCAAACATGCAGATAGACACATTTCATAGGTCTAAAACTGAGAACGTTCAGGTTTTCACAGCTCATTTTATAGCCAGGATTATCCAGTTAGGCTGATTTCAAATAGATTTACTCAATTTAGCTTTAGTGATGACGGGTTTTCTGTCTAGTGTGCCAGTGATCACAGGTGTTTTCACACTTGTTGCATTGAGTTTCTTGAGACATGTATTTTCAGTATAGTTTCACTAAAGAATTTGTTTTTGTTTGTTCATAAGAATAATCACTCTATTTGTCAGCTTAGAAATACTTCAATTGTTGAGCGACAATGAACATTTGAATCACTTCACATTTAAGAAATATTGCACAAGAGCAAACTCATTTCTGTTGTATACTATAATTCTCAGGAAGGAAGTGAATATGCATATTTCAAAAACAATGAGCAATTCCTTTTATTTAATCTATAAATCTGATAAGTGCTAGAAAGCTTCAAGCAAAATACAGATACGGTGCATGAACTAGTCGATGTGGATCACAGTGATTTAATTTGCTTGTCAAAGAGGCAAAAAGGAGGCCTGGAACAGTTTCTGCAATATGCCTTTGCAGCCAGAGAAGGCTTTCATTGCTCTGGGACTAAAGTGTTCTGTTCTGTCCACAGCTTTCAGTGAACAGCGAGCGTCGTCTGGCTCACCGGCAGGGTCGGAGGGCGCTGAAGGCCAGTCTGACGCTGGGAGTCCTCCTGGGACTCTTCTTCAGTGCTTGGCTCCCCTTTTTCATCACTAACATGGCCCAGGTCAGTAGAGGTGCCAGACACTGACTCAAACACAGATATGACAGAGAATGAGGTCGATGGTATGTGACATTTTAGCACGTCAGGGTTGTTACTATGCCAAGGACCAAGGCAGAGTTATGTGACAATTGGTGTATGTTTGTCTGTTCTTCCATCTGTGCGCAACATTTCTGAAAAACAGACGAACAAATTTTTCATTTTAATTAGATTTTGGCAGTGATGAGGCTTAGAGTCTGGATCCATGGATTTGTTAAAGATTTCTGCATCATTGCAAGATAGCGGCACAGCGTCACTGTAACTATGACAACAAGTGAACACCACATCAGCTGCCTGCTGACGATCACATGATTGCAGTCCTACTACAAATCCACTACTGAGGAATTATTGGGACTCATCCATTGGAAAAGACACAAGGGACAACTGATTAAATTGTAGGAATGTTTCCGAGTCCCATCAATTCATGCCACCCGTTACATATTTAGGTCATGCGATTCGGAATCCGTACATAACATACACATGCATAACACATGCTTGTGCTCAGCACAAGGTCATTTTGTTTGTTGGTACATCTATATTAAATGACCGCATTCTATGGTACAGTGAATTCTGATCATCAGTAACTAATAAGCAAGTGCTGCATGCCTAAAAAAATGCTGCATTTCTGATAATCCCGTATGGAGGAATGAACAGCCTTGGCAGAGTACTGCGCTCTCTGTGTGCTTTTATTGTCTTGGATGTGTGATCAGATGATCTGGTAAATACAAACAACTTTATCCATCTTGTCCAGTTTGACTTCATATATATGCACATGCAATTGTTTTTTTCTTCACCATAAACATTTGCAACAATTTCTCAAACCATTTCAAAATCAGTCTAATTTCTTTGGAATGGCGCTTTTTTAAATATATATTAGTGATTCAGTGGCTTTCTCACTAATTTATATGTGTGGTGGGCACAAAAGAGTGTGAAATAAATGCAAACGGAAGAAAGAAGGAGAGAAAAAACACTTGGATACCGATCTATTTTTGTATTGGCCAGCCTGGGCGTCATAGACTTGCCAAGCTATCTAATGAGGAAATAGATTGGCATTTCAGCTTTGTGTGGCTGACTCATTCCAAACCCCAGAAAACAGCCTACCAAAGAACCATTTATAATTGTTATTCCTTCTAGGTTGTTGATTTTGATTTGAATAGACCAAACACACGCACTCATTAGTCTCGGCGAGACTAAATGAATGTCAAAAAACAGCTTAATCTAAATTGGTAATGACACTTCTCCTGTTTTTCAAGCTTTCAGTTATCCAGTCATTTTGATCTCCCATCTGTGCCCTCTCGCTTCTCCCCTGCACAACACAGATAACGGAGACTTGACTGTGTCTGCGCTCTTCTTTCTTTTCACACTCAATGTGGTGTGTGAAATGCACCCTCCTTTCTGTCCTATTCCCACTGCCTCCCCAGCTCATCTTGATAATATTGGAAGTTCTCCTCTAACAGCTGCCTCCTCCTTCACTGTCGCTCTCTAAATCTAGTGGATATATTCAAGATCTGTGTTTATCTAACCATTGCCAAGGAGATAGATAAAGTACTGTATGGACAATAAATAGACTATTTTAAGTCTTATTTATGTATTTTGTTATATTTCTTTATCTATTTATTCCTCTATTTATTTCTGTCCAAGCTCTATCATTAATGAAATTACGTTTGTTGATTATTTCCCAACTCAGCTGCTTGCAATCCTAAATTACTATTAAGTAAATAAATTATTGAAAGAAAAAAAGTGCAATAAATAAACACAAATTAAAGAGTAAATTAGAAAACTAGCAAACAAGTCTTACAACAAATATTGCTTGTGTAGTTTCATGGTTGTATTTATTTGTTAACTATTTACTATCTTATCAATGAACAAGAAAAGCACTCAGAGCGCAGAACAAGGCTGCTCAATCGTTGTATGATTTCCTACGGATGAAATCTTTCAAAAAAATTCGTGGTCAGCAGTGGTTGATTTATAGTAGGATCGCGATCATCATGTGATCTTGTTGTCATAGTTACAGTGGCGCTGTGCTGCTATCTGGCAATGATTCAGAATTCTTTAACAAATCCATGGATCCAGACTATAAACTGCATCACTGCCAAAATCTAATTTCTTTGTGTCATTTCTGACCTTCTCCGAAAATTTCATCCAGATCTGTTCGTCCGTTTTTTGAGTAATGCTGCTAACAGACAGATGGACAGACAAACCAGCGCTAGTCATCACATAACTCTGCTGCGTTCCTTGGCGGAGTAATTACAACCGTTTTTGAAGGAAATTAATAACTATGACAATCATTTTTAATAAATAAATGTACATTTTTGGCAAAATAATGAGTACATTTGCAGAAGGGCAATAAAAGGTAGTTTAAATTGTTTATTATTATAAATTGCATTTTTCAAAATTGTGTTGTAAGTTAAAGGTACACTGTTGTGTTCACATTCTGTGTCCTTTAGGTCCTTTGTTGAATAGTTTAAATTGTGCACTATGCATATCCAGTTTGCCCGTCTCTTTTGAAGCATTCCTGCCATCTTAGCCCATCAGCAGAACAGTGTAAATCCAGGGAGTTATATGTACGATGAGTACCTGTGAGTATTCGCATGCATACCTTAAAGTGTGATGTAAAACACTGGTCCACAGCAATAAGTGGTCAGAAGCATTGCAGAGTAACTTTAAGATGATATTTCTGTGTGCTCATTTCTTTATCTATTTTCTTAATTACATACTGTGATTGGTGCAAACGTCAGCCAAATGTCTGTCTTCACAGAAGAAGCGTCTTTTTGGATCATGTCTTTACAAATTCATGAATGGTGGGCGTTTGCTTCGTCTGTGTTAGATGTTGCTTTGTTCAGTTTCACAGACATAATAATTACAGTAAACTTGCCCAAATAAGACAGAACTCCCACATCTTTGACCTTTAACTTCTTTGTGTGCTTTTTGTCATGTCCTTTTATTGTGACATATTGTCCTATGTTTCACCGTATGTGTCACTGTTATGTTTTCTGTGTGTACCTGTGTACTGTACAAATCCCAGAAGGTTTAGGCCCAGAATACAGCTGATATGTTCAGAGAATGCAAACCTAGCAGGGCTCTTAGATGGTCAGCTAGTCCAGGCCACAGTCTGAACTAAACATGCAGAAGCAGCATTTAGCTGTTATGCTGCAAACAAGTGGAACAAACTGCCAGTGGAGATTAAACTTTCACCTAATGTAGACACTTTGAAGTCCAGGTTAAATCATTCTTTGCATGCGTCCATGCATGAAGTCTGCACGATATCTTTTAACTATCAGCACCTCACTGTAATGCTCTTAATGTTTTATATAAAGCATTTTGAATTGTCTAGGACATGAAGGGTGCTGTACAAATAAGCTTGCCTTGCTTTGCATTAACCTGCCTAGGGATGTAAATTAGCAAGTTGCTATAATCTGGCATATTTACATCTATTGCTGTCTAAATAAACGTTTATTAATGTGCACTGTCCCTGTCAAATAAATAAATACATTTTAAAACAGGCCAAATATAGCACAAGTAGAAAAATAAAATAGTCGGATTGAAATGGATTTATAATCAAATGTCAGGATGTCTACTCCGTTACACCCTCGTCCATTTCCCAAAAGGTATTTTTGTCTATTTTCACACCGCCTTAAATGATGCATTAAGGCCTACAATAATTTTCACTGTGCTCTTCCAGGCAGTGTGTGACTGTGTGCCCCTTGCGCTCTTTGACGCCATCACCTGGCTGGGCTACTGCAACAGCACCATCAACCCCATCATCTACCCGCTGTTCATGAGGGACTTCAAGCGAGCTCTGGGGAGGCTCTTGCCCTGCTGTTCCTCGCGGTCGCCCAGAAGACCCTCGCCAGCTCTCTCTCTCTCGCTACGTAACTCAGGAGAGCCCAACATTGCCAGCAACCCCCCCTCACCCCTGGCCTCTGACCCCACCCACCCCCCTGCCACCGCCACCGATGCCGTCAACCTGCTGGATGCTGAGCATGCTGGGATTGAGCTGCCTCTGCTTCTGCCCAATCAGGTCGACACTCTGGACTGAACGGTCCGCCAGCATATCAGGGAGTCATTCATTCAAGCACTGAGGTTCATTACAATTCATTCCTTACTTGCTGAGTTGAGAATCACAATTAAAATCTACTTTATACTTTTACAGAAAAATATCTACAAACGCTTCAGCTCTGTCTTTAACTGCTTCTTTCTGTTACACAGTTCAAGATGTGCCTTCCAAACACATTTCTCTATAAAACTAGGGTTTAGACTAATTCCAATTTTCAGTGCCAGCATACTATGTCACTGTAACATCGAGTAAGCGGTGTATCACGTTCATGTCGGTAGAAGAGAACAGAGAAAAGCGTGGCCTTGAAGAGACATATTCACTGAGTTGCCCCCAGCCTTATGGAAATTCAGTTTCTGTGACAATATCTATAGCAACCAAGCTAATAGAAGAAAATGATGAAATGAATAGAGTAGGCACCTATTTGCGGCATCCAATAAACCCTGCAAAGCAAACAAATATTTGCAGGTATTTAATCTCACAGTGAGTCCATATTCGCAGTCGGTAAAAAACAATATAATCTGCTGAATTCTAAATAGATATTAAATTAATACATCTAGAAACTCGCTTTTAGTCACAGTAATAATTAACAGTAGCATTTAATAATTACTAAATTGCTACTTCAGTTGCTTGTTGCTAGGAGCTGTCACATTGAGTCTTGTGCAGTCTGTGTTGAGAATGAAAGGAATATTTTCTCCAACAAAGCTTTGATGTTGCAAAAAAAAAAAACTTGAGAAGATGAGAGTTTTCAAGGAAGCAGCTGGTCCTGTAACATGCTCTTTACAAGTTTGGCCGCCTTTATTTGTGTGAATGCTCTGTAGTCCAGTGTGTATCATCCCAGCTCCATGATATGTGTTCGTTATCCAGCTCCTCCTCTGTGCTGTCTTGCTGGGAATTAAAATCAGGTGCTGTGGCGTTGTTTTCCTCAGACGTGAGTGATGAATTGTTCCGGGTTGTGATGTGACTGTTCGATTCTGTATCACTGAATGA
The DNA here is from genome assembly GCF_021347895.1 of Acanthochromis polyacanthus. NCBI lineage: Eukaryota > Metazoa > Chordata > Actinopteri > Pomacentridae > Acanthochromis > Acanthochromis polyacanthus. Next base: position 18,373,456 of record NC_067118.1, read on the forward strand.
GTCCAGCAGGTGTGAAATATCAGGGATATCCCACCCATCACCCGTCTCTTCTGACTCTGACACATCTTTCACATCCCTGCTTTCTTGTGTACAAGTTTCAGTCTTCTCGGCTGGATTTTGTGTGATGGTCACTTGTTGCTCATTAGCTGTTTGGTCAGGGATTTCCACTGTCCCATTCGTAACTGGTCCGGACTGAGGAAGAGCAGAGGAGGCTCCTGGGATGTCTTTGGTCGGAACTCCTACTGCAACCAAGATGGTGTCCATCTGACGCATGTAGTCCAAGTGGCCTTTCACCTGGGAAGCACAATTACAGTTCTTTCATTCATGGTTTGAAAATAGTTCATACTTCTTTGTAAATCACAGTATATATATGTTACTTTTCTCAAGAAAAAAAATACTACTTTGTACAAAAGTGGTCTTTTATTTATTTATCTGTACAACATATTTTCCTACTGCTTATGTTACATGACCTGAGGCCAGTTCCACAAAACAAGTCTACTAAATAAGGCTAGTTTACTTTAGTTATTCCAACTTATTGACCAGTTGTTTTGGTTCTATAAGGCAAATTACATGTTCAGTCATACGGTATGTGTTATCGAGCGTTTTCGACACAGGCTACATCAGAAGATGCCAACCACTCATTAGCAAAAAGAATAGGAAGGCCAGGCTGGAATTAGACAAAAAAGTACAGAGATGAGCCTCAAAAATTCTGGGACACAGTTTTAAGGACTGATGAGACAAAGATTAACTTTTACCAAAGTGATGGAAAGGCTAAAGTTTGGAGAAAGAAAGAATCTACTCATGATCAAGCCATGACAGATAATGTCATGGCTTGGGCTTGCATAGCTTCTTCTGGGATGGGCTCATTAATCTTCATTAATGATGAAACACATGATGGCAGCAGCAAAATTAACTCAGAAGTCTAAAGAAACATTTAGTCTGCCAATTTAAGAAAAGATGCAACCAAAGTGATGGGGAGATCCTTCATCATGCAGCAAAATGACCCAAAACACAAAAAACAACAAAGGAGTTCATCAGGGGCAACAAGTGGAAGGTTTTAGACTGGCAAAGTTAATCTACAGACCCTGTAGAGCTGCATTTTTCATTTTAGAGGAGACTGAAGGGATTAATCCCCCAAACCAACAACTGAAAGAGGTTGAAAGCCTGAAAATGCATCACAAAAGAAGAAAGCAAAAGTCTGGCGATGTCAGTGGGTCACAGGTTTGATGTAGTTATTGCAAGCCAAGGATTTGCACCTAAATATTAAGTCTTATTCACTTTAATCTATTTAAAAATCTATCTGTTCCAATATTTTGCTCACCTAAAAATTTAGAGTTTGATGACAAATAATGCTATCTAAGTTGTGTATCAGTAGATTGAAGTATCTTTATTAAAGTGATAAAATGATGAATCGACCTCATGCATGCATCATGGATCAATACCAGCCTCATTTTACACATGAGTCATGATAATGAAGAAATAGAAACATAGGAAAGCTTTGCAAAAACAATATAAGGTGAATATTTTCAAGATCCCTGAAAAATCACAACTAATATTTCCAGGGGAGCTCCTGATTCCCTGCACTTCACATCCTTCTTTTAATCCGGCTGTATAAAAATACTTTTTAATTTAGTTGCTATTTCCATTCAATCAAACAGAAGTTTTTCTTACAGCCTGTCTCTCTTGGTTTTGTCTATGGTGGCAGTATTACCTCTTTTTACTTTTTAGATGCTTGACTCCTTAATATATTTGTAATCGTTGCTGCTCTCTGAACCACAGCTGCTGATTGATGTGATCCACACTCGGCCTGTCAGGCTGCTTCACAACAGCTCGCAGTTACCTCAACAACTAGCCTGATTGCTTGAACTTGAACTACCCTTTATGGAACCACTTAAACTGCCACTGATATTTTAGGTTCAAGTCAGCTGTTGAACTTTAAGTCCTACTTTTCTTAGCATGCTTTATAGAACAGGTCTCTGGTGTACACTGCATCAACATTTTGAGTGTGTTCTTCCTGTTCTTTTCTTTTCAGCGTTTCTTTGTGTAAAATGTGAAAGCTTTGATGCAGTATCTCGTTCAACAAAGCAACAAAATAAGTGTTAAGTAATAGGTTTTGTGTTGATTTTAAGGGTTGTCAAAAAGTATTTCTGTATACTAAAACAGACTGGCAGGGGCCTTACTTTTTTTAACTCCTCTGAAGCGCAAATGTGAAAACGTATTTAATACCATTACACCACTAAAAGTACATCTCATTGTCACATCTTTTTCCCTTATTTGTCAACAGATTTTTGTATTAGACTAAAATAAACAATTCGTCCAAAAATACAAGCTGCAATAATCAATTTTTTTTTTTTATTGTGTGTGTTGTGGATAATATCACTCAGTGACAATTTCGACTATTAACAGGCTCTTTAAATCTTTAAGTGTGATTTGAGTCTGTTCATTTGGTCATTGTGTACCGAGCAGCTATGTTCAATGAGATCAACGTGATAGTGACTAGCTTGTGACCCCAGTGATGCATTTACTTAGACGTAAAGAGCCAGATAAATGCTTACAAACCTTAATGTGAATCTTTCAGGGTCAAACACATAAATAAGCTGTAATCTATTAGAACTGACAGACATGAATATTGCAGCTACAAATACATCTTTTGTCAGAAATGCTGTATTTCTTTTGCCAGTAGTGTCATGTAGGAGTACGCACTTCTCTTCCCTCTTATGAATTAGTCAGGGACCACGAGTACAATTTAAAAAACTCCAAACACAATGAACTTAATTAATACTGAACCCAAACTGATAGTGAAAACATTCAAAGGTTAAACAACCTTCAGTTCATTTACCTTCAGCTGTACTTACTATAGTGTACGAACTTAAATTTGATCCTAAGCTATGACTCACCACAGAGGAAAGATCCACATTGATTATCCGCCGATCCTGGATGTTGATTGGCTGTAACCCAGCAACAGACAGCTGTGCAGCTGAGCTTCGGTACAAGAATCCCAGCAGCCAGTCCCCTCTGAGAGGTAGATCATGCTCAACAACATATTCATGTAATATTTAAATAATTAAGCTTGCTGTCAAGACAGTAGTTTCCAGATTTACTGCAGTCAAACAATGAACTCACCTCACTAAGCAGTGAGAACATCAGAGCACTAAAGTATCAGCAACGCTTAGAGACCTAAACAGTGCTGGATACATACTTCAGAAAAGAACTCTGCTCTACCTGCAGTATCCATTGATTATTTTCCCAGCCACAACCTTGGCCATTCTCTCCCAGGCCTTCTCAGAGCCGTCCACTGGGGCCCCCAAGAGGACCACATCCTCCACTACTCCTTCAAAGCCTGAGGATTCAGAACAACACAGAATAATAAAGCTTGTTAGAAAAAAATGATGGATGTAGAGACATAAATGCATATCATCTTTTATGCATGAACGCAGCAGTCTGCATTCTGCTCCACTAATTGGATGGATTACTGGCACTTTTAAAAGTCCAAACCTCATCCCAGGAATATCTCACACCTTGGTCACTGGCGAGCTCCTGCAGACAGTAGTAGATAACTCGGGCTCCAAGACTGAAGCCTATGAGGCTGACAGGCCGCTTCCCCTTCAAATAGAGAAAGAAACAGAAAATGAAAACTCTACTGCACCTGTCAATTTAAGAAGAAAAATGCCACATTAAATATTATATTAAACATTAAATAACTAGAAAAGCACTCAGAGAGTGCAGTACTCCACCAAGACTGTTCATTCCACCATGTGACATTATCAGAAATGCAGCATTCTTTTTTTTTTTTTTTTAGAAATGCAGCATTTGTTTATTAGTTATTGATGATCAAAAATCACAGCTACATAGAATGTGGACATTCACTGTAATATAGATGTACCCACAAACAAAATGACCTTGTGCTCAACACAAGTAAGTGTTATGCATGTGAACATTATGTACAGATACCGAATCACGTGACCTAAATATGTAACGGGCGGCGGAAATTGATGGAACTCGAAAACAGCCCCACAATTTAAATCAACTGTTTCTTGCATCATTTCCAACGGACAAGCCCTGATAAGTCCACAGCGGGCGATTTGTATAAGGATCGCAATCATGTGATCGTCAGCAGGCAGCTGATGTAGTGTTCACTTGTAGTTATAGTTACAGTGACATTATGCTGCTGTCTTGCAAACAATACAGAAATCCTTAACAAATCCGTGGATCCATACTATAAGCCACATCACTGCCAAAATCTAATCAACTGATCCTTGTGTCATTTCTGACCTTCCCTGAAAATTTCATCCAAATCTTAGTCCATTTTTGAGTGATGTTGCTAAAAGTCAGACAAACAGACAGACAAACCAACGCCGATAGTCACATAACTCCGCCTCGTTCCTTGGTGAAGTAATTACAAACAGTAAATGTTTACACAAAATATTCTATCAAGTTTTCCAGACTGACAGCAGACTGTGTAACACTACATTAAAGTGTGTAATAACAGAAATTAGAGGCAATACGATACCTGCTGCCTGCTTCTCAAAACCTGAGCCAGATGTTTCCCCACCTCAGCTGAGCGGTTAAGACAAACACACCAGGGGTTATCAATGACGCTGGCTGCTGCCAGCAGAGACGCAGGCCATGTCAGAGCCGTCACAATACCTAGACAGTGTGATGGTGCAAAATACATAAATGCAGCGTCAAGCAGGGTTAGTCAAATATAGTAAACAGACATCAGCTCTTTACAAGCAATTATCTGAGTAAATGTTGGCTCCAAAAGGTCTGCCACACAACAGTGTTGCCTGTGTATCTAACTATATATCCAGTGAGGAGCGCGTCCTGCGCAACCATCCTCATACCTGACAGCACTGTGTATTTGAGGGCTTCCTGGGCCACCATGCTAACCAGCCCGTCCAACAGAGAGGTCATGGCTGAGCCCAGATCTCTGAGGAAACGTGACTCCCACACCAGGCAGTACTGTTCACCGCACTCACCCAAGCTGCACCAGGGGGCCTGGAACGAACCTGGAACACAGCAGTTGTGTTTTCATGTCAGGAAGCGAATAAGCAGCTCTTGTACTGAAGTGTTTTTTCAGCTATTGTAAATGAAGAGAGTGCTAAGCTTATAACTGAGTGTGTGTGTTTCATTAGTGACAGAGAGCTGCATTTTATGCAAAAGCAAAACCAAAGTGGTTTGTCTGTATGATTTTAGGTGAACACTCTACTGGTACAGTTTTAGAACATTATCTGGGACACATCATGCAGCTTCTTCATTTTATTTAAACTACTATGTAATTGACCTGGAAAAGCCCATAAACTCCGATTGTACTGGGCAAAAACATGTAGAGAATGAATTACTAATAGAGTACAGTAAATGTGTCTGGCTCACTAGATGGTTAATCTACTTTGTTTTGGACTGTGTGCATAAGGATGCGATGGCCCTAGCACTGACCCAACTGAATTCATTCATTGCTCTGTAAAATGGGCTATGCAAGATTAACTGTTAAAAAGTCAAACTATCTGATGTGGTTTCAACACACACTTGATGTAAGCTCACTGTATCTGTGGAGCTTGACGGTCTGCCATGTTTATAGAATAGCACATCTGCAAGCAAAATAAGAAGATACTTTGATTCTAATCAGAAGGAAATTCTTTGATATGGTAAGTGACTTTTTGTTGCAGAAAAGTGTGACGTGTATCATTAAATTGTACATATTTTCCATCCGCCAGAGATATACAGTGCTTAACAAATTTATTGGATCACCACTTGTCCTAAATTAATGTGTTGCTGATGACCAAAATATTTTTCTATGGTACTGTAATGGTTAATCCACCAGTATGTGCAAGCTCTTTAATCAAAATGATAGCCTTAATGCTAAAATATAATTAGTGTTATTATCTGTGAATTTTCAAATATACTGTTTTACAAAAAAGCAGAAAAAATAGCAAAGCACATTATTTGCTTGCATTCCTGAACAGGCTTTTTTTTGTGGTTGTATCATTCTTGATTAATTTCTGACTTCACCTAATGGATAAAATGCACATTTTATGCCTGTGACCTCACTTTATGAAAAGTAATATTAGTCCATGAGCCAAGTGGGTAAAATTGGGGTCATTGGTACCACTTTGGGGGGCAAATTCTCATATGCATTTTTGTTAAGGACAATATCCCTAGTAACTATTCCTGTGTGATAGACATGCACAAGTGGCAGCTTTATGTGAGATGTCCATGAGTTTTTAATAGGTACATCAATACAATTTTCTAGCCTCTGATATGGTAAATGCAAGCAAATGTTTATCGATGCAGAAGGTACAGCAGAGGCTAAATTACAAAAATTAGGTTGCTGCCCAAATAATGGATCCAACTCAATCAATAAGCTGAGTGCCTTGATGGGAATGTTGAAATAGAATGTGACTTTTGCGTCAATGTGATGCAAAATACAGATTTATAATTTGCCAAAAAGTCCACTAGTCCACAGATAAAATAAAAGCTATTTTCTGAATCGCCTAATCCTAAATAATGGAAATTGACAGAAGAACCCGTACTTACTGTATTTACCACTGCAGAGCCAACCTGTCACCGCAATGGTCAGGTGAAGATGCTTTCCAGAATTCAGTGGCAGGAATTCAAATTCCTCAATCGCCCCGACACACTTTTTCATCTTATACCCTGGAGAGACCATGTATGAACACTAAATAATGGTACAGTCGAGGGTGTGAGAAGTTTGCCATACTTTTGTCAAAAACATAAATTCACCAAGTTTTTTTTGTTTTTCAGGTGAAAACTTCTTTCTGTTCACAACCATCCAGTGCTCTTACCAGTCAGTCCAGCCCCTGCTGCTCCAAATAGAGAGGCCATGATAGCGATGCCAGTGGCTGAGCCCAGAGCAGCAGCACCTCCAGCCCCCAGCACAGCACCGGCCCCTGCTGCCACCAAAGGAGCAGCCAGTCCACCTGTCACACCTGGCAGAGGCAAAAAGATGACAGTCAGCACAGAAAGCTAAAGCCACTCTATACCAAGGTTTGATTGACTGATTGATTGAGATATTTATGGACTAGGTCTACATATTCGAACAGGAGTGAGGAGAAGTAAACAAACACTTATTTAATCCCACCCATTTCCTATAAATTATCCATCCATCCATCCATTCTCTATACACCGCTTTATCCTCACTAGGGTTGTGGGGGGTGCTGGAGCCTATCCCAGCTGACTTGGGCGAAGGCAGGGGACACCCTGGACAGGTCGCCAGTCTGTCACAGGGCTACATATACAGACAAGCAATCACACTCGCATTCACACCTACGGGCAATTTAGAGTAATCAATTAACCTCAGCATGTTTGTGGACTGTGGGAGGAAGCCGGAGTACCTAGAGAAAACCCACGCATGCACAGGGAGAACATGCAAACTCCATGCAGAAAGAACCCGGGAAACCAGGGATCTTCTGACTGCTAGGTGAAAGTGCTAACCACTACTCCATTGTGCAGCCCTCCTATAAACTATTTATTGATAATTTCCAGTTTCCTATATATTATACAATATTTAAATAATACACAATTTCTGTTTATACATGTAGGATACAATACAAATCTATACAATTATGATATTACGTATTTAGATATTTCTACGCATATACACACATCTATATATATATTAATACCAGGCGTGAACTAACCGTGATGTCACCCGTTGGTTTCAACGCTGAGAAAATGAAGCCCGGATTTTGCTACTTCCTGGTCGCCGTTTTGGATTTTTTGGAGCCAGTGACGTAAAAAGCGTCATCAAACAGGCTGGACCGGAGAGCAACTAGGGGCAGGATTGGCTGAGGACTCTCTTATCCCGCCCACATTTTACCGCAGAGGCTTCTGTTGCTGTCTATCAAGTATAGCCACGCCCCCTGGCTCCGCCAACTTTAACGATTTATTTAAAATTCAGTATTGATTTATTTTAAGATCAGCCACATGATCTCTCATTTTGACCATGAAAACTAACGGGGGAAAAAATCCTGAGCTGTAGAACATCAGTCTATCAAATTTTATTTTTTCCAAAAATGAATTGGGGTCTATGGAGAAAAAGCTTCTTGCAGCCAACCCTAGTGGACGGCGTGATATTGCAAGTTTTTGACACTTCCGGGTGGGCTTCAATTTTGGAGCCAGATACTACGTCCACTTTATATACAGTCTATGATTAATATTTACACATATACACATATATTAGTGTTCAAAAGTTTGGGGTCACCCAGAAAACTTCATGTTTTTCATGAAAACTCACACTTTAATTCATGTGCTAACATGACTGCACAAAGGTTTTCTAATCATCAATGAGCCTTTCAACACCATTAGCTAACACAATGTAGCATTAGAACACAGAAGTGATGGTTGCTGGAAATGTCCCTCTGTACCCCTATGGAGATATTCCATTAAAAATCAGCCGTTTCCAGCTAGAATAGTCATTTACTACATTAACAATCTCTAGACTGTATTTATGATTCAATTAATGTTATCTTCATTGGAAAAAAATGCTTTTCCTTCCAAATTACAGACGTTTCTATGTGACCTCAAACTTTTGAACGGTAGTGTATGTATACATACACATACACTCATACTAAAGAAAACATAACGAGAAACCAAAAAGTAATGCATAGTTACTTACCAAATAAATAAGTAAAAAGATAAACAGTATCTCCTGTAAACACCTAGCACAGGTCATGCCCCCTCTTCATCCTTATATGTAGGTGATTAAGTGCAAAGAAAAACTCTACAGAGGGAAAAGTGTGGTGAAATTGTGCCACTAGCAGTCTGCATGAATTCCTCTGATAAAGTTATGGTGATTTCATTATCAGTTGATTCAATCTTCAACTAAAGCCTTTAATTTCACCACTAGATATTTTAAATGCCCAGAACTAAAGCAGGGATAATCACCGATCACAGTTCCTCCCCCCACAGTGGCCAGTCCGATGAGGAGGTAACGTCGTAACTTCCTCCCCCTTTCTCTCCTCAGCCGCCTTGAGGATTCCTCCCTAATGGAAACAGAGGGGGACAAACCATCCATATAAATATGGATGGTTTGACTCTTCAAGTTCATTTAAGGCGACATTTTTGAAACAATGCTTATTTATGGCAACTATTACTAACTATCATAATGCAATAACTCGGTACAAATGCGACTGCCATGCACAGTGATTGTGTGGTTTAAACAAACTGAAACACACACGATTTTCCAATAAAAAGGGGGAAAAAACATACTAAGACTGAGTATTTTGAATGAACTGAGATTTAAGCTATATAAAATGTATTAATTAGTTATTGTAAAAGGCTACATGTAATCACATCCATTCGACCATCACATACTCGGTCTCCTCTCCGCCTTCCCTCAGTCTTTCTCCCAGAGTTTCCTCAAAATCTTCCAGCTGCTGTGGAGAGACTCGGAGCAGACAGCTGACATGACGGATCAGGACTCTCGCTCTGGCATCATACTGGCCTGTGAACATGAAATGCCATTGAAGTTTCAAAGTAAAAAGCTTTCATGAATTCACCCTGAGTTTTGAAGTCATTCATTCTTCAAAGATTCTTACCATCTTTGACAGAAAAGGACACCAGATCCTGTAATACAAGGACAGGACTTGTTAGAGTCAGTGTGTGAAGAAATACAATTTGATTTATCAAAGACGAATAAAAAAGCTTCATTGTTGTATTCTTTGTTTAGATGTTCTGTGTGGATGATGGAGGCCATCTGAGCAGTACAAACTTATCTGGATCACAATCTGACAAAATAATGTGATCCCAAAGTTCATCATGCTTCCGTTAATGTTTTCTATTATTATGGATGCATAATGTATTTTATATACACACACACACACACACACACACACACACACACACACACACACAGACATATATATATATATATATAGTTATTCATTTTTTGTTTACTATATTTTTAGTCTTTTTACATTTTTTAAATTTGTGCTTATATATATATATATATATATATATATATATATATATATATATAAGCAGTGCAGTCTTTTTTCTATATTTGGGTTTTTGCTTGTTTGTTTGTTTTATTTTATCTTTTTTTGCCCTTTTTTTTCTATATTTAGGGCTTACAGGGTTAAAAGTGTCCTTTCCTTATTGGCTTCCATGTCAGGTGACATTAGGACATAAGAAACTGCCTTTCACTAACCCTAACCTTCCCAGTTATAATAATGGATTAGATTTATATAGCACTTTTCAAGGCACTCCACAATGGATCCATTATTCATTCCCTCACACATCATTCTCACTCTGGTGGTAGTAAGCTACATTTGTAGCCACAGCTGCCTGGGGCAGACTGACAGAAGCATGGCTGCCAATCCACGCCTACAGCCCCTCCAACCACCACCAACATTCACACACCAATGTGAGAGCAGCACTGGAGGCAAGGCAGGTAAAGTGTCTTGCCCAAGGACACAACAGCACATGACTAGGTAAGAGTGGGAATCGAACCGCCAACCCTTCTATCATTGGACGACCCGCTCTACCACCTGAGCCACAGCCGCCACCTAAACCTTTATAACCCCTGTAGCAAGTCTGAAGCAGCTGTCATCTGTTTTTTAAAGCTAGATTGTGAAAGTAGTTCACCATTTGTGGTGTCATTTTAGGAGGATGACTACTGCAGCTCTGATAAATGGTACTATGGCTGCTTCTATACCTCCTGATTACTGCTGCAGATGTGGTTCCACTTAATTTTAGTTGATCTTAGTGCATCCTTCTCCATCTTTGTGAAGTCTCACATATAGATTTTTCAGTTCTTCTGTTCAGTTTAATTTCCATGTGGAGCCATGATAGAGACATAGAGATAAACAAAAGCCACAAGACCAAAACTTAAGAAGGTTCTGGTGTTCATTTATTGCAGTTAGATAACTGGAAATGACAGGTGTGCCTGACTTTGCCTCAGTGGTCTAAGTTGTGTGTCAGTGATCGGTATATTCACTTTTCTTGTACCGAGTCTCTGACAAATTTTCATTGGTCTTAATAAAGTATCTGTTCTAGACTGTTCATAAGAAGAAATACTCTACTTCTCAACTTAGAAATAACGCAATTATTGATTTGATTTTTTGGGGATATACTCATAGCAGGAACTGCTGATCCAGTTCCTTCTACCATAATTCCAATTATCTTTCATCACATTTATCTTTGATTCCATATTTCTGTAGTTATTTTATTCATACATTGCTACCTTTATGTTCTGTATTGTCTCATTTCCAGCAACCCATCCAACGTGTTATTAGTGATACCTGTATGACTGGGGTGGCCCCTGCAGCCAGCAGTGGGTCCGCCTGTAGGATGGACAGGAAGGTGTCAGTACCTTCGAAGCCCAAGCCTGACAGGAAAGCCCCCATAACCGGCATCACCGACTCATCCAGACCCAGCCAGCGGACCAAAGCCTGCAGGTACTGCTCCCTAAACACACTGACAGACACAGGAGGCAAGAGCACATTGATATCGCTATAAAGGACACAGATACAGAACACCTTGCTGACATTCACTGTCATGATTGTGCAACCTGTTTTCAGATCCAGTAAACAACTGGCCCAAGGAGACGCCACACAGGGCAGCAAAAGCAAAGCGGCTCTGTTCATTCAGCTGTCTGCTGATAACCGACTCTGGGCTCTGGTCACATGAAGCATCTGGTGAAGTTTCTGCCCTCCCCGGGCCTAAAGTGATAGATGGACAAAGATTAATGATTAACTTGAAGTGAGAAATTTGATTCAAATACATCAAAAAACAAATCAAACACATGTGACACACCAGGCCACTCTGAACTCAGACTAGCCATAAGCAGAAACCTCAGAGATACTGTTATCATTCTGTTATTAAGAGGAGTTTATGCTGAATTTACAAGAGATTTAACTGGTCTGGTTCATTTGTTACACCAGAAACATACAGCATTAGATTTACAAGTTGTGACTGCAGCTACATGAAAGTAGGTTACATGGAGTCTAACTTGGTGCTTCTCAGCATCAGGAACTGACCTGAATTCAGCATAATGAGGCTGTTACAATATTCAGCTTTCAGCTAATGTAACTGAATCCTATTAACTTCCGCCACAGATATGACACTGTTAGCTGCCAAACAGCTGGCTGTTAGAGGAGGTTTACTAGTTAATGACTAGCTAACGGTAGTAACACTTCAAAACGTCCTCAGTTTTACTAACTCAGTAGTAAACTCGTTGCTGTGTACTGTACCTGGTGTGAACTGTGAGTTCGAACTGCTCCGTTGTTCCTCCATGACTGTCACAATATGCCGACTGAACTTTTGCTGCATTCAGGGGTTCATCCTGAGCTCGGACATTGCAAATATCTTCACATTCACACGCATTTAGCAATAAATGCTCGTGAATGTAATGTTTAACCCAAATCCTAACCCACTTCGGGAAACTTGTTGTTTATGTCAATTTCACAAACAAAAAATAGTACAACTTCTAAAATGTAGCTTCTATTGTGACTTTGAAGCTCTTCTGCTGTTAGTTACAGCTGTAATATTACGACTGTACGTAAAGCATCAGCTGCGAGCAGCTGCGAGCAGCGCTGAGGCGACGTAATGTCCACGTCCACTCGGGACAGAACCATAGACTGTCTATGGACAGGACAGAGGTCTGTCCACGATTGAAGTGTTGTGGAATGTGTTGTTGAGATGCTAATAGGAAACTGTACAATTATATATATTTAAATAGAGTATAGGATCCACAGAGTTTCACCAACACTGCTTCATATCAGTGAAACCAACTTTAGTGGTGTTGTATAACTTCGGCCAGTAGGTGTGAGTGTTACATTCATTTTCTCTTTCTGTCCTGTCTACACAACCGTGATTATAGCAAATACTACTGTTATTTGTTTCGGTTAGTTGAATTATTTTCACGATGAATAATTTGAGATGGTGCTTATTTTTTAAAGGGTTAATACGCTTTGACAGATTGTTGGCCTCCTCTTGTCAAATCTGAGAATGTCTTCAGAGCTGTTTCAGGAATCATGTGTGCTTTGTTTCAAATTCACTGTGATATGAGAAGCAGCCAATGAAGGAAACAGCTTGACACAGTCAAAGAATTTCACTGGAATCGTTTAATTAGATGAGGCCTCTGGCATAGTATATGACACAGAGCCTTCCCAGGATCTTTCTGCATAGAGTTTGCATGTTCTCCCTGTGTATGCATGGGTTTTCTCCAGGGACTTCCTCCCACAGTGCAAAAACATGCAGTCGTTAGTTAATCATAGAAATGGATGCCTCGGACACTGGTGTAGGAGCTGTCCTCTCTCAGAGATCCGCAGCTAATAAGAAGCTCCATCCCTGTGTCTTCTTCTCCGGGCAACTTTTACTCTCAGAGCGAAACTATGACATTGGCAACTCCAAACTATTCACAATTAAACTTTCTCTGGAGGAGTTTCAATAGTGGTTGGAGGGCTCTGACCAGCCATTCGTTGTATCTCCCTCACCTATCGCCCTTGGGTCCCGTAACATCCAACATGACGCCTCATCAAGGCAGGTTTCATCCAAGGTATTGAGGCTACCCCTGGAGACACCTGAGGCCATTCTGCCAAAGACCTCTGTCGTTGCATCCTTTACCTGGGAGATAGAGAACTAAGTCCACCAAGCATTGACACATCAGCCAGACCCAGGTAACGGGCTGCTTAACACTCTGTTTGTGCCTGACTCTGTCCGTCCACTGGTCCTCCAATGGGTCCACTCCTCCAAACTGACTTGCCAGCCTGAAACCTCATGAACTCTGACTGTCCTTTGGCAGAAGTTCTGCTGGTCATCCTTGGAAAAGGACCCACAGGAATTTGTTGCCACCTGCTCCATCTGTGCCCAGAAAAGACTTCTAATTAGCCTAGTTCCAGTCTCCTCCAGCCTCTACCAATCCTGAACAAACCCTGATCCCACATCGCTGTCGACTTCGTCACTGGTCTACCTACCTCTGATGGTAACACAGTAATCCGCACGAATTGATATATCAGTGTAATGCAATATGGTAAAATAAGTATAATATAATGTTATTAGAAACACTAGCTGTTCAAAGCTGTGGTACAAGGATGCTGTGAAGAGAGACATGGCAGCACTGGGTATAGACACTGAATCCTGGGAAGACCCTGCAGCTGACTGCACAAATTGGAAAGCATCTTGAAGCAGCACCTCAAGTTAGGGGAAGAAAAACTGATGAGTGCAGCAGCCGATAAAAGGGCGCAAACAAAGGAACAAAAGAACAATGATCGACCAGCAACCACCAATAGATGTGACCTTTGCAACAGAGACTGTCACTTCCGCATTTGTACCATAGACGGCGCTGTTCTAATTTTGCACCGAGAACAGACAAGACATGACATTTACTGACAAGAACAGGAACAAAGATGTACTCTCTGGCCAACCTTGGCTGATGAAGGACTACTATGACTACTGTAGTGGAGTATGGTACATTGCAGTATGCCCTAGAATAACATATTAGCATAATAGTTGGGTGTACTTCAATATGTGTAGGATACTCTATTGTCCTGTAATTTTGAGCACTTAAAATAGTGCAGACATTGTAAAATAATGTGTAGGAGAACCAAAATGAATGTATCATTAGGTATGACATCTGGCAGTATGTCAATATAAATATCCAAGAGTTGGGGTTCAGCCCATTTTTACCATTTATGCATGTGTGGGACAGCATTAAGTAAGAACAGTCTGTATTTTCTGATGTTCTTTTTTCTTACAAAATACTAATTCTCCATTCACTTCTTATACACACAATTTTATCATATTCACTCTTTGATCTGCTGATCGTGGTTGCTCTCTGGGATTTTTCTCTTAGTCTGACTGCTCCTCTCCCACTCCCTTCCCGTCTGCTTCATCAGCTCATATTTACTGTATATTGTTGCCAGGTCTCTTAACCTCTTCATTTTTTCCAGTCCGAATTCAGTGCAATGACAAAAGAGCACAGCAAACACAGGAAAAGCGTGTGAGAGTGGATTTAGTGCTTTGTCAAAATAATATCCTGGCGTTGTTACAGAGGAATCTCCAAACCTACGTGAGCTGTATCTGTGTGTCTGAAAGGCATCCTGTTTATACTGCCTACTGAGCAGTCTCTAGTGTAACATAAACAAGTCTTTATATGCAGCAAACCCACAGCTGAATCAGACATGATATACAAAGATGTGTCTTTATTTGGAACGTCCTTGCACATACTATAAATAATGATTTATACATTAAACACAGCAAGTACGATGTATACAATGAACCACTGATGATATGCAGATCAGTGCACTGTTTTGTTAAATAGGACCCATGCGTTTTCCTTTTGCAGACTTGACCTTTTCAGCTTGCCCTGACTTGTAATAAAGGCCCTTGAGTCACTTCGACAATCCTCGAGTGTTGAAAAACAGTGATAGAAAAAACAATAAGAGAACCGCTGCAGTGCTCTGAATAAAATTCAAGGTATTTGCACACCTGTGCTCAACATGCCTGACAAACAGTCACTTCAAGTAGTTTTTAAAGTTCACATATTGTTGCCTTTTTCAACAAATTCATGAAAGTCTAACTTGTCAGACGGCGTTTGTGTGTCCGTCTGTCTGTCTGTCTGTCTGTCTGTCTGTCTGTTAGCAAGATAACTCAAAAATGCCTGGGCAGATTCAGATGAAATTTTGAGGGGATGTAGACTATGGTAAGAGGAAGAGCTGATTTAATTTTGGTGGCAATCCGGAAAGGATCCTGGATTCTGGATCACTTTGAATTTTTTAGTATGTCGTGTAGTATGTGGTCCAAAATATGACAAAAACATTATAGGTTAGTATGTCATCCAACAAATTGGAACAAGGTGTCCTGATAGCTCAACTGGTTAAGAAGGTGATTCATAAACAGAATTGTGTCAGAGATGCAGGTTCAATTCCAGCTCACGATTCTTTACTGCATGGGTTTCCTGTTTTCCTCTCTCCCTGTTGATTAATTACCTCCGCCAAGGAGGTTATGTGACACCTGGCGTTTGTGTGTCTGTCTGTCTGTTAGCAAGATAACTCAAAAACGCCTGGGCAGATTCAGATGAAATTTTGAGGGGACGTAGACTATGGTAAGAGGAAGAGCTGATTTAATTTTGGTGGCAATCCAGAAAGGATCCTGGATTCTGGATCACTTTGAATTTTTTAGTATGTTTTAGTATGTGGTCCAAAATATGACAAAAACATCATAGGTTAGTATGCCGTCCAAAAATTGGAGCAAGGTCTCCAGAGAGCTCAACTGGTTAAGAAGGTGATTCATAAACAGAACTGTGTCAGAGATGCAGGTTTGATTCCAGCTTATGATCTTTTACTGCATGGGTTTCCTGTTGTCCTCTCTATCCTTGGCGGAGGTCTGCACTCTCTGAGTGCTTTTCTAGTTAAGAATGGAATAAAATTGTTCATGAAAATATATGTCTTATGTTTCCATGAAAATACAATACAATACTTCAATTTCTAAATCGTACATAAATGTATGTGAATACAATGTTCCATGGGAATGTCAATATCCTTGGCGGAGGTCTGCGCTCTCTGAGTCATAATTTGTCCAAAATGTAACTGAAACGTCATAGTTTAGTGTGTCGTCCAAAATGTGGAAAAAACGTCATAGTTTAGTATGTTGTCCAAAATGAGAGAAAAAACGTCATAGTTTAGTCTGTCGTCCAAAAAATGACAAAAACTTCATAGTTTAGTATGTCATCCAAAATGTGACAAAAATGTCATAGTTTAGTATGTCATCCAAAATGTGACAAAAATGTCATAGTTTAGTATGTCATCCAAAATGTGACAAAAATGTCATAGTTTAGTATGTCATCCAAAATGTGACAAAAACGTCATAGTTTATTATGTCGTCCAAAAAATGACAAAAACTTCATAGTTTAGTATGTCGTCCAAAATGAGACAAAAAATGTCATAGTTTAGTATGTCGTCCAAAATGTGACAAAAACGTCATAGTTTACTATGTGGTCTAAAATGTGAGAAAAACATCAGAGTTTAGTATGTTGTCCAAAATTTCGGTAAAATGTCATATTTTCATATGTTGTCCAAAATGCGACAAAAACTTCATAGTTTAGTATGTCATCCAAAATGTCACCAAAAACGTCATAGTTTAGTATGTCATCCAAAATGTTCTAAATCGGACATAAATGTATGTGAATACAATGTTCCATGGGAATGTCAATATCCTTGACGGAGGTCTGTGCTCTCTGAGTGCTTTTCTAGTTCAACATGTACTCAGCATTTACTGACAATGTAATGGAGGTGCTATAAAAGTCACTAAAGTCACATGGTTTTGGGACTATTTTAGGTGTAAATTACTGCCTCACAGCCAATACTAGCTTTTTTTTCAACCTCAGAAGCCCCTGGCAATTTTTGAGGAAGAAGACAAACTCTTTGACCTAACCAGCAACCTTCACGTCTCACCCATCACCAATCCATCACCCCAGGGCTAAAACTCCTCGTCCTTCTTGTTCATGAGCTATGTGCATATGTGTGTATTCAGTCTTACAATGGATTACTCATTGGAAAACAGACAGGCAGACAGGCAGAGTTCAAGCCAGACAAGTTCAAACAAAACACCCCTCCTTCTCTCCTGATACCATATCATGAACAGACAATGTCAGGTTTCTTCTCCTTTCTGTCACCTTGACACTCAACAAGAGGTAAAATGAGTGAAACCAAGACAGAGTGGACTGAATGACCTGTGTGCCACTGTGGAGCTGTGTGTGTGTGTGCCGATGGTAAAAGTAAAGAACAGGAAGTAGGAAAAGGATAACAGAGAAAGGCTGAAACTTTGAGAGTGTGCCTTGAAGTGAAAGGTTGAGACTTAAGTGGGGAGGTAGCGGATGTGGCTGACAGATGATTGTGTTAACAAGCAGGATGAGCCGGACAGCAAGCTTGTCATCTTTCTGTCATTAAAGGACTGTGGGCTGTTCATCACACCTGGTCAGGTGTTTAGGACAATGTTTGCACTACTGAGTTTTAGCCTCTGTTGCTCCTGATTTGCTACATGCCTGAAGCACAAAATACAATACAGTGGTCAATTTTTTTTTTTGGACACCCTTAAAATTTTGCACAATCTCAAATATTATCATGAAATATTTGTGGAAAAATCTTTTTGTGTTTCAAAAAGTGTGACTGCTTTAGACAGACACAAACAAATACAAACAATATTTTTTCTTGTTTATTGTTTACAAGAGAAACTAGTGAGCATTAAAGGTTACTGTCAGTGGATGGAAGTCCTTTATTTCGTGGAGTGCCAGAGAACACTTGGAGCACGCTGAGCCTGTGAATGGAATTTCCTTTTATATGTTGAATTATAGTCAACAAAGCAGAATTCTTGACAGTTTCGATGTCAGTTATCAACATTGTCGGTATCAAAGTCAACAAATAACAGAAAATGTATTCAAACCTGAACAAAAAAATAAATAAACCATCACATCATCAAAATCATATTTAGTAATTTTTAGTATGCCTTTTGATAATTCACCACAGACAGTGGGGCTCATGCCCGTCCTGCAGGCAAGTTCTTCCGGTCCTGGATGGGTGGCAGTGGGAATTATCTTGGTGAAACATCTAGTTTTTACCCAACAGAACAGTGCACATGCAGAAGGAAGCGTGCGAGTTTGGAGAATGGCACAATACTTGCCAGAGTTCAATGTGCCATCACAGACAGTGAGATGACCAACACCAACAGCACTCATGCATCCCCAAACCATGATACTGCCTCCTCCATGCTTGACAGTAGCTCAGGCTCACATTAGCAGGAGGAAGATAAAGCTGGAACTGGACTCATCTGACCACAGAATCTTCTTCCAGTTCCTGGCTGTCCAGTTCTTGTGTGCTTGGGCACAATGACTTCGGGCTAACCTCTGTCTCTCATTGATCAGGAGCTTCTTGACAGCCTTGTAGGACCTTAAGCCATGATCTAAAAGTCGGCCACGTACAGTTTAGGTGGAACACTGGACACCAGTTTGGTTTGACCAGTGCTGCTGAAGCTCATGTGATGTCATTTGGCGGTTTTCCTGCACATGTGGATCAGGATGTGGTAATTTCTTGCTGAAGAAACCCTTGGATGCCCAGTTTGTGATTTGTCTTCCAAGCTGTTGGTTCATCTGTATTTCTGCAGAAGGTATCCAACTGCTGAAAGACTGCATCTGCACTTCCTGGGTATCTGGCAACAGCTGCACCTTTCCTGGTTGAGAATCTGTATCTTCAGGCGTGTTTCCTGTGTTGGGTTCCTTGCTTTAGCCATTTTAGTCTCCGAAAAACTTTCAAATGCGCTGACATGAAGCATTGGCAAGAAAAAATGTGTCATTTAATAAAAAGCACGACCATTATTAGTGGATCACTGGTATCAAAATGACCCAATACTCAAAATTTCTTATGCATCCTTACGGAATCAATCAACTTTAAGTTTTTAATGGATTTTTTAGGATTTATTTAGTACTTTGGCTGCAACTGTACTAAAAGAAATTGCACTTGAAGACCGAAGAGTGATTCTTCATGCAATATTTCACAAATGCATGGGATGTCAGAAAACTTTTTTCCACTGCTGTATGTTTTCAGAGAGTATTTAAACCATTGTGTGTATTATCTTTTTATTTGTACACTCGTTTTGAACAAGCAGACACAAGAGAGAGGGTGGTTTGCTTCTCTGATAGCTTTGATAGGCTGCCAGGTCCTCACCCAACTCAACCTGCCCAAACAGATTCCATTGCAGATGCACTTGTAATCACAACACATCCCTGCTTCTTTTAACCCTCAGACATACCACAAAAATGACTTCACCTATGTTTTGTGCGTGTGCGCATCAGCCATGCGTGCATTTGCACTGCTTATGCGTGTGCGCCTCTGTTGGTGTACATGTAAGGGCTTGTGTGTGTGCTTGTGTGTTTGTATAGGAGTGTTACTAAGGGTGGAAGGCAGCTGGGATAGTGTGAGGAGAAAGTGTTCGGGGTGAGGAGCAATAAAAGCATGAGGGATCACAAAAGGAAGAGAGAATGGAGAATCCAGCTGCTGTCCACTGTGGCCAAAACACTTTGGAGAACAAGCTGAAAGGAAGAAAAAGAGTAGGGACAATAATAGGCCTGCAAAATTAAAAACAGTTGGGGATGATTAGAGGAAGAATGAAAAGAGAATAAAGAATGATTAGACATAGAGAGAGAGAGATGAGAAACCAAGGCAGAGGACGGAAAAGACAATAAGCTATATTTGCGTCTTCAGAGAATAGAGACACAAACACACTTCAGCACAGTACTGGATTGTGTTTGTCTGTATGTGAGAAATGCCTGTTACATCCAGCCAACTGTACCCCACCAGCCTCCCTCCCTAAAGACTGTGTGAGTGGAGCCAACCCTCAGAGAACTCTGACATCGATGAGTCACTGCCACTGACCTTTCTCATGTGGTTTCTGAATAAGTGGGACTTTAGTATTTCTTGGTTTATAGTGAGCATTAAAGGTTACTGTCAGTGGATGGAAGTCCTTTATTTCATGGAGTGCCAGAGAACACTTGGAGCACGCTGAGCCTGTGAATGGAATTTCCTTTTATATGTTGAACTATAGTCAACAAAGCAGAATTCTTGGCGGGTCAGTAATGCTATTTAGACATCTTGAATGACACCAGTAGAGCTTTTTCAGAGAATTTCTGGCTTATTAGGAGCTGGAGTCTTATCCTAATGTGCTGTTATAATTACCCATAAAATGCCCATTCAGTTCTTCCTAAGTCATGGGGCTTTTCCCTCAGGTAGTAGACGTTATCAAATCTTATCCAAGTTGCCCCTATCAGTTTGTATTGTCACTGGGCCAAAAAGATGAGTATATTTATCCTCAATCTTTAAATAAAGTTCCTGCCAATCTTTAACATAATGAGACCATTGTCTGAGCAGACCTCTCCATAGAAGCTGAGCCAGCTTTTGAGTGAACCGCCATCGACCCAGCTTGGCAGAACCCTGTTACATTTTACTGTGGAAACTTGCAGTGGGTGTTGGCCTCACCAGTGTGGAGACTTGGTGGCTGTCGATTATTGCAAAACAGATGTTCTGAAAAATAAAATGGTTTTAGCTTTAACCAGCTTTACTCCAAGATAATGAGCAAGCATGCATGCTTCTGTTCAAACTTTACATACATACTCTTGATTTATTCATGCACTCCTGCCCCGCCAAGTGGACGGTTGCTTGTGTTTAATGTATCTTGTCAAATTTATTTACCAAAGGAAAAGGTTGAGGATTTATTTGGATGCTGTAAAGTCTTGGATTCTTGGAATACAGAGCAATATCAACAGTTTATCATAGACCCAGCATCTTTGGGAGGCAACATTTCAATCTGAATTTTGTGTCTCAGGTTAAATGTAAACAAATGTGTTTGCTGCGAGGGCTAAAAACAAAAGATCCTTTAAAAGTTTAAAGCTTAGGAAATCCCTTCACACAGCTCAAAAGACAAGACATCATGTACAGGATGCTGGTCTGTGGAGGCAGGAAAGTACCACTGACGCAGGACCGGAGGGTTCTGCGCTGCTCAGGAAGGCAGTGAATGCTTAACACATTTCTGGTAGTCTGCACATCCCAGTGATGGGAAGTACCTCTGAATTCCCCGACTGTATTTTTAGTTTAAGACCGGTTATTTCTGTGCCGTGGCAAGACACTCCACTCTCAGCAGCATGGTACATTTGATCGGCGTCCATTTGCATGAAAGTCCCTAATATTAATCCTGTTAAATTCTTTTGCACAATCTCTTGGATCTGTCTTACTAATCCATCACTCTGCTACCTGCATTACCTTCATTTCTCTCCCTAATCTGACTCTCTATAATCACTTTCATCCAACCTCTATTTGTTCATCTGTTCTAGCTTTGTGTTGCAGGTTCTTTCACTAAGGGGAGGCAACATTTCTTCCTCGAATCTGCACAAAAGTCATGGGTTGCTGTAAACCAAACCTCAAATTCCATAGACTGGCAAAAAGGAGGAAAAAACAGGCAAATATAGATCTGTGGAACTCACTTAACCACCAACAGTAGCATTCCAACATGTAGCCAAATCCTCCGCAGCCAAGAACTTTAATGGGTCATTACAACTAGGCTGCTATTATGGGTCAAATTTACAAGTGATTGTTTAAGAGGCACTAACTCCAGCTGCTTATCGAGTGTTTCAGGCTTCAGCTCTATCCCAAAGGGCGTGCTGTTTTTTTATGTTCATGTTATCACACCCATGTTGTGATGAACAAAATGTCGTAAACTCTTCCACTGCCTCGATGACATCTTGCTGTTGTTGCCTCCCCTCCCATTCCACTCAATCTCTCTGCAGCTGCCTTGCCAGACCTAAAATGTCAAGTTTGCTGAGCTGCTTCCCTCTTACGAGACTTTCAGTTGTCATCCCTGCAGGGGCTTGATGGTATGTAAAAATGAGCAAAAGCAGATCATCGCTCAGGTTGCATAATCTGACATAGTGGTTGTGACAGTGGAGACACCGTGCTGACGCGATTCCAAGCTGCGTGGAAACAGCTGCTAATGTCTGTGGATGTCAGCACTATGTCAGATACTAACATGAGCTCCGTGCGTTTGACCCAGGACCAGTAGCAGTTGCACAACTAATGCAATCCTTGACATATGGAGAGAAATGTGTTCATGTGAGTGCCTTTTCAAACAATATTTTCTCTTGGTATGTTCTGTGCACATGCACGTTCAGCTATTTACTGCTCTCATGCACTCACACACACACGTGCGTCAGTGCCAAGTACCTCCAGGTGGGGGGACAGTGTGTATATAACTGATTTACAGCCCACCGACGAGACTGCAAAAAAAAAGGATTAAAAAGAAAACATTACAAGAACTCCCATCTGTGGTAATATCCAGCACACTGTCCAGGACCATTGGCTTCAAATGAACAAGTGGGAACTTGTTTAGCTTTAGGAGAAACCACAGAGAAACTAATGTTGCATGTTTGCTGTGCAGTAGCAGCACGGTGTAAATGGATCATCACGCAGCAGTGAACTGGGAGTTCAGTTTCAGAAGGAGAACATCAAGCAAGAAGCGGTCACGGACATAAATATGATGGCTGTCGATGCTGTTCTTGAACTTGACAACAAAGAGTGACTCACCTGCCACATGTAAAATGAAATGTTTGCACTTCATATCTCGAGTTCGCTATCTATATACATGATCAAAATGAAATATAGATCTGACAGAGCGTGCATCATAATTCATCCCAATCACTGACTGCACTGTACTGATAGCATTTAGTTCCTGAATCAGAGTATTTGCTAAGGGCGTGGTTGTTGTCAATGTCTCGCTGGAATAATACAAGCATTTGGCCGCAATGTGTCATGGAGGAATCCAGACCCTTGTTTGGTCCCACTTGAATTCTTACATCCTCTTCCCTCCATTTATTCCCTCCTACGATCTTGTTTTTCTGTGTTTGAGTCTCACACACACGCACATTATTAATAGTTTCCATGCTGAATCACACACAAGGTCATATGTGACTCCATTCATGCCAATACTAAATTGTCCACTTTCCACGTGTAATTCTTACTTTATTCAAAGGCCTAAGTGGGTGACTGCAGAGAAAAGCCTACATGCTAAGCTGTTTACCTTTTTTTCTCTAAGTCTCAGTGCTGTATAATCTCAGATATTCACTCCCAGTCGAATATCTGCTGTCTCTTGATGAACCAGAGGCTTCCTACATCTCTTGGATAGCTGAAATTCTTGGTTGTTTCTACCACAATAAGCATCCCAAAAATGAGACGTGGGCAAATATAGAAATATTACTTACACTCTCTGAGTACTAATGCAACCTGTGCAATAGCTACAAAGATAACCCAACCACACATATGAGCAAAAATATGCTATATTAGGACAAATGTATTAATGTCATTATTTTCAGTAAATCTCAGTTGATAGACTTACAGCGACTGGTTCCTCCCTCTGGTGTACACTATGTGACTCATTTAAAAAGGCATGTCTACAAAAAATGTTTTTGATGGGTTCCCAATTTTTAATCCCTGCTAATAGAGTAACTTGAAGACTTACATCTAATTTAGGTTCAGATTCATTGAGGTGACGCCTGGATACTGAACCCATTTACTATTTTGAGTTACTGGGGAGACTGAAGACAGAAGGGAGGAAGGGAGGAGCTTGTCAAGCAAAAGTAACCAGAGGAGAATTCAAGTAATGCTGCCTTCAAAATAAGGCAACCTTTTAGTCAACCGTTTCAGAGGTGATTATTTAGCAGACCTGTCTGGTGATCAGGGCCGGCCCTAGGACTTTGGTGGCCCTAAGCAAGATTTTTTTTGTGGCCCCAAAACATGTACAGGGCAACTACCAAATCACGTGCACAGCTTGTAATTGGGTTAAAACACACATGCACATGATTAACAGCATTAACAGATTTATGTTTTATTGGAATAAAGACAGGGACAAAATGCGAATTACACACTTATTGTGGTGTGGCCCCCCTCTAGTGGATGTGGCTATAAACAACGGCATAGAGTGCTTATGCCAGCGACCGGCCCTGCTGCTGATCCATGTTTAAAGAACACTTCTGACACTTTTGAGCTGCTAATAATATGTTGCTATCATTCTTAGATAGGTTTGGGATCATACAACTGTACTCAACACAAATATAAACCCACCATTTAATATTTTATTGAATTCTATCCATGTTTTGTCACATAGGGGAATAAGTATTTGTTGTTTCAATACACAGCATTTCTGCAACAGAATGGATGTCATGAAACAACCAAGTCCAACTACACTGCAAATGATGATGAACAGATGAATAGTGACTCAGAGCTGATGTGTGCGTGATAGGACTGGAACATTTACAGCTACTAAAAGGGCAATGCAGATTCTAGTCACATGAGGATGAAGTAATGGCTGTGAATGAATGGGATAATTACTCTTCCAAGGACGAGGCGAGTTATGTGACGACCGGTGTTGGTTTGTCTGTTTGTCTGTCTGTCAGCAACATTACTCAAAAGTGGATTTGGATGAAATTTTCTGGGAAGGTCAGAAATGACACAAAGACCAAGTGATTAGATTTTGGCAGTGATTCAGTTTATAGTCTGGATCCACTCATTTGCTAAAGATTTCTGTATCATTGTGAGATAGCGACACGGCATCACTGTAACTATGACATAACTGAACACTGCGTCAGCTGCCTGCTGATGATCACATGATTGTGCAATCCTTCTACAAACTGACCACTGCGATCTTAAGGTCATTTTGTTTGTGGGTACATCTATATCA
Organism: Acanthochromis polyacanthus; assembly: GCF_021347895.1. Taxonomy (NCBI): domain Eukaryota; kingdom Metazoa; phylum Chordata; class Actinopteri; family Pomacentridae; genus Acanthochromis; species Acanthochromis polyacanthus. Next base: position 18,398,689 of record NC_067118.1, read on the forward strand.
AATGGCCACATTCTGTGCTGCTGTGATTTCTGATCATCAATAACTAATAAACAAATGCTGCATTTCTAAAAAAAAAAATCTGCATTTCTGACTATAGGGGGAATGAACAGCTTTGGCAGAGTACTACGCTCTCTGAGTGCTGTCCTTGTTACAGCTGTAAGGATTTCATCTCCACATCAATAGTCACTACCACTGATAAAATGCAGATGTGTTCCTTCATCACTCCTCCACCTCAAAGAGTTGCTTCTCAAATGATGTTGACATATGTTTAACGTTCTTCTGTATGATGCCAAAAGCATTACCTGCCTTCTGCTCTGTATGTCTAAAACATTTAGCTCATCAGTGGAAAGGAGTGTCCCTTTTCCTGCAAGTGTCCAAGGAATTTAAGTGGTTGCCCACAGGAGCCGATTCTACCATTTGATCAAGGCCTTGGTGATGAGACTGCAAACCATCTTCCCTTAGTTTCTGTCAAACTCTGAGCAGATATTCTCCAGTTGTGTAAACCAACAACTTCATTAATAGTCTCTGCAGTGCAAATAATTTTGCAGATGGACAAGACTGAAGTGAACCATGATATGTGATCATGTGGCAGATTCTCTGATTAAATTTGGTTTCTTCGAAGGCAAATCAGAATAGTGAACATTCAAATGGATGGCTACAGCTGTAAGTTGTATGTCGGAGTCAAGGATGGCAGCAGCCTTTTCTTATCTTTTCTTTCCTTAGCTGTGGTATCTTGTTTAAAGAAAGTTTCATTTTAAAGTTTTTAAAAGGGTTCTTTTATCATCACTGTTCTGTGCTCTGGTCACACTGTCTGATCATTGTCCTGTAACGTCACATCTGACCAGGATGTGGATTAACTCAGTGGTTAAGAAATTTGTCACCAGCTGAGCGCTCACAAACCTTTTGTGAACAAAATTTAAAGCTTTTCTAACCAGAACAACTGAACTAAGATTTGTAACCTTATTTTGTAATCAACAAAAGATTCTGGGTGCATTTTTGTTTTTGGTAAGTTGACATTGCCACTGCAAATTTGATGTATTTATCTTACAGCTATAGTAATTTTTAGCAGTAAACTTATGTTCAGCTTAGGCCAAACTTACCAACAATCATGTATAGATTTGAAACAGATATGGTACACTTTACATCACATTCACACACTGATGGCGGAAGCTGCCACACAAGGCGCTAACCACGACCCATCAGGAGCAATGTGTCTTACTCAGGGACACCTCGACATGAGCACAACGGGCCAAGGATCGAACTTGCAACCCTTCGGTTGCAAGACGGCCACGCTACCCACTGAGCCATGCCGCCCATATAAAACTGGCTCCACCTTTTGCGTGCTCATTTTAGTCAAATTATTGAACAGACTCCAGAATGTGATTTCTAAAAATATAAATGCTCAAAACAGCTTTATATCAATGATGAAAGGACAAGGTACGTTTTATCCGTTTGATTCCTGGCTATAAAACACACAAGCAGAAACAAAAAATCAAGCCGTTTTTTCGTTTTTTCGTTTTGAGCAAAAAACAAAAAAACAGGAAACGGTTCGTTTTTTCGTTTTTTCGTTTTGAACAAAAAAACAAACAAAACAGGAAACGGTTCGTTTTTTCGTTTTTTCGTTTTCACCCCCAAAATGAAAATACGACTCAATATTCCGTTTCATTGGTGGGCGGGGCTTCGGAGCCTGCCAGTGCACAATAAAGCTCCTGCCCATCACAATAAAGCTTTTGCGCTGGCATTCATAGACAGACTGACTTTCATTGTATTGCCTGCCCCCACTGCACTTCCCCTAACTCTAAATCAAAGCAAGTCGTGTACACAGTAATGACAGTCATAACCAGTGGTGTAGTCTAGTTTTTTCTACTGGGTATACTCCAACCTCATAAACCAAAGCCAGGTCAGGTTCTCATATATGTGCGCGTGCACTCACATGTCCACGCGCGCGCGCGCGCGCACACACACACACACACACACACACACACACACACACACACACACACACACACACACACACACACACACACGCGCAGCAGCAGCAGCAGCTCCTTTATTTCAAACAACCAATTAGATACTTATAGACATTATAGCGTCAGCAGCTCCTCCTCCTGCCATCAGGCTCCCTTTCCTAAACGTTAACCTTAGCTCCAGCTGTAGTGTTCCCTAAAGTGGCAGTATTCACAGGACAAGCAACAGGCTTATTAAAACACTGAAATAGTTTCATTTAGCTTTGCTTTCTTTTCTTATTTTTTCTCCACTGACTGATGTTGGGTCATTAGAAGTTCTAGACTCATGTCCCTCTTCTTCTAAGCCAGGGGTATTCAGCTAAAATTCAGAGAGGTCCAGTCAGCAAAGGTCCAGAACATCATAATGTCTAACTTGAGTTACTGTGATATATGCTGATGTAACCTGGTAGTTTTATTAGAGTCTGCCTGTAATCAAAAACTGACCGTCAGATAAATTCAGTACGGTTCAAAAACATTTTGACATTTATTAATAAATAACTTATATATAACTGTATATCTTAAAATAAAGTGCAGAACTTAAAAAAGCATGACTGAACAACCTGAATCAACTTCTATACATCTTTTATAATACCTAAATCTCATAAATGTAAACATTTGAACACTTTTACATTTTTGTCTGTCTCATATCACTCCCCTAATATCTCTGCAGCTTAATGGGAGAACTGAGCTGCTGCTTGTTTGAGCCGTTCTCAAAACATATTTTGATTATGTTCATAGTTGAGAAAGCTGCCTTACAGCTGTATGTTGAGCCAAACATGATCAGCATGTGACCACAGTCTGTCCTCTAGAGCACAAGACACAAAACATACGGTCCGAATTTCCATATAACCACTTAAAAATGCGCAAACACATGTATTAGTATGTTTTTTTGACATAACGTTCATTTTTCTCTGTGTCAGGAAGCGGTGAAGCTGTATGGGACAGGGGAAGGTGTCTGGCTGAGAACAGGGTTCACTAAAGGCCGACCGCGGTCCGGATCCGGACCCAGACGTCGTCTATACGGGTGTAAATTTGACAGGTCGCTTCTATTTTACCGGTGCAGCTTTCCAGTGTTTATCATTGGTCTATCGGCTCAGAAACGCACAGACCAATTATGTACGAGTTCAGGCATCCCACGTGACGCTACTCAGCCAATGACGTCGCTGAATTGCATCGCAGCTCTGCCTTCAAAAAGCAGCTGAGAGATGAGGGACAAAGAGGACAGCAGTGATGGAAGTTCAGCTCTTTTCAGAGAGCTTTTGGCACTGCTTCCAAAGAAAAGCCGGTTCTTTCGGCTCTCAAATGGCTCCTAATTTATTATTCTTTGTAGCCTCACGTTTTTGCCTAACCTGGCAAATATGAATCGTTTTGACAAACTCTTTTTCGCTCAGTGTTTTTATGAGAAGCCTTATAATTGACTCATTTTGTATATTTGCTCTGTTACAAAAACAGGTATTCTTGCTTTTGTTTATTATTTCCACCAAACTTTTTTGCACAAAAAATAAATGAACAAAACTCTGCACATGAACCCACAGAACCAGAACAGAACCAGAACCAGACTCAGTATTCAAACAGTATAAATGTCCTCAGAGCTGGCTGACATTCACAAAAATCAGATGGCTGAGCTTGGATGGGCTGATACATTTCTTCTTTCAGTGAATATCTGCCGTGTTTTTGAGAAGATTCTCTCAGATGGAAGAAGTTGTCTCTCCTCCATCACCTTCACCAGGTGGGGCAGACTGAGGCCTTGTCCTGCTCCAGCTCAGTGGGTCGTCTGCTGGTTGGATGAGGACTTCCTCTAGATATGATCCTCCATTACCACATCAGCTGGAGGATTTCTCCTGAATCATCTCCTGTAGCTCTTCCATCAAAGAGCCTCCACAGCAGAAGTTTGAGGTTCCTCCTCCACTTGGTCCTCTAATGGTGGAGGTGTCAGACTGCTGCTGCTGCTCATATTCTCTGAAGTGTCTCATCAACAGCTCTGTTGTCACTGAAGGCAAGCTTCTTTAATCTAGGATCCAGTAACATGTTTTCTGCTAGGACAGTGTTAAACTCCATACTCCATTAAATACGTTCGGAGTCGGCTCTTCAGATTCACTACAAAGCATCGACTCTGAGAGTCCTATCTTTTGTGCCTTATACATCTCTAGAGGACAGACTGTGGTCACATGCTGAACATGTTTGGCTCAGCAAACAGCTGTAAGGCAGCTTTCTCAACTATGAACATAATCAAAATATGTTTTGAGAACGGCTCAAACAAGCAGCAGCTCAGCTCTCCCATTAAGCTGCAGAGATATTAGGGGAGTGATATGAGACAGAAATGTAAAAGTGTTCAAATGTTTACATTTATGAGATTTAGGTATTATAAAAGATGTATAGAAGTTGATTCAGGTTGTTCAGTCATGCTTTTTTAAGTTCTGCACTTTATTCTAAGATATACAGTTACATAAAAGTTATTTATTAATAAATGTCAAAATGTTTTTGAACCGTACTGAATTTATTTGACGGTCAGTTTTTGATTACAGGCAGACTCTAATAAAACTACCAGGTTACATCAGCATATATCACAGTAACTCAAGTTAGACATTATGATGTTCTGGACCTTTGCTGACTGGACCTCTCTGAATTTTAGCTGAATACCCCTGGCTTAGCAGAAGAGGGACATGAGTCTAGAACTTCTAATGACCCAACATCAGTCAGTGGAGAAAAAATAAGAAAAAGAAAGCAAAGCTAAATGAAACTATTTCAGTGTTTTAATAAGCCTGTTGCTTGTCCTGTGAATACTGCCACTTTAGGGAACACTACAGCTGGAGCTAAGGTTAACATTTAGGAAAGGGAGCCTGATGAAGAGGAAACATCAGCTCTACCTGATGAAGAGGAAACATCAGGTCTACCTGATGAAGAGGAAACATCAGGTCTACCTGATGGCAGGAGGAGGAGCTGCTGACGCTATAATCTCTATAAGTATCTAATTGGTTGTTTGAAATAAAGGAGCTGGTGCTGTGTGTGTGTGTGTGTGTGTGTGTGTGTGTGTGTGTGTGTGTGTGTGTGTGTGTGTGTGTGTGTGTGTGTGTGTGTGTGTGTGTGTGTGTGCACGCGCACATATATGAGAACCTGACCTGGCTTTGGTTTATGAGGTTGGAGTATACCCAGTAGAAAAAACTAGACTACACCACTGGTTATGACTGTCATTACTGTGTACACGACTTGCTTTGATTTAGAGTTAGGGAAGTGCAGTGGGGGCAGGCAATACAATGAAAGTCAGTCTGTCTATGAATGCCAGCGCAAGAGCTTTATTGTGATGGGCAGGAGCTTTATTGTGCACTGGCAGGGTCCGAAGCCCCGCCCATGAATGAAACGGAATATTGAGTCGTATTTTCATTTTGGGGTGAAAACGAAAAAACGAAAAAACGAACCGTTTCCTGTTTTTTTGTTTTTTGCTCAAAACGAAAAAACGAAAAAACGGCTTGATTTTTTGTTTCTGCTTGTGTCTTTTATAGCCAGGAAACAAACGGATAAAACGTACCTTGTCCATGAAAGCCCTGAGTTTATTATTTTTAGTCAGTGATACACTGAACATTTGGTTTGCTAAACATTAAACCTTAAATTAACACCAACCGCATAAACATACAGTAGAAATATCTTAAAACATCCTCGATTCCTGGCTATAAAAGACACAAGCAGAAACAAAAAATCAAGCCGTTTTTTCGTTTTTTCGTTTTGAGCAACAAAACAAAAAAGCAGGAAACGGGTTCGTTTTTTCGTTTTTTCGTTTTGACCAAAAAACAAAAAAACAGGAAACGGTTTGTTTTTTCGTTTTTTCGTTTTCACCCCCAAAATGAAAATACGACTCCATATTTCGTTTCATTGGTGGGCGGGGCTTCGGAGCCCACCGGTGCACAATAAAGCTCCTGCCCATCACAATAAAGCTCTTGCGCTGGCATTCATAGACAGACTGACTTTCATTGTATTGCCTGCCCCCACTGCACTTCCCCTAACTCTAAATCAAAGCAAGTCGTGTACACAGTAATGGCAGTCATAACCAGTGGTGTAGTCTAGTTTTTTCTAGTGTGTATACTCCAACCTCATAAACCAAAGCCAGGTCAGGTCAACGCTGTTCGGGGTATTGTGCAGCGAGAAATACGGCCGCCGTCTTGGTCCGGTCAGCCGCTCCACTCAGCGCTGTTTGACAGCGCATTTAATCCATCTTAACTCTGAAAATTAAAATGATTTCCACGCGTTTTTTATTTTTATTTTTTTTCTGCAAACGTCATACATGTAGCTATGATCAGTGATGTAGTCTACGTGATACGCAGGTATACACCCCACCACTAGAAAATTTTCCAAATTTCTGTTTACCCACTTAAAAATGCGCAAAGATACGTATACCCAGGGGTGTAAACACGCAGGTATACGCCTTATACCCACTAGAAAAGGTCCCGAATTTCCATATAACCACTTAAAAATGCGCAAACACATGTATTAGTATGTTTTTTTGACATAACGTTCACTTTTCTCTGTGTCAGGAAGCGGTGAAGCTGTATGGGACAGGGGAAGGTGTCTGGCTGAGAACAGGGCTCACTAAAGGCCGACCGCGGTCCGGATCCGGACCCAGACGCCGTCTATACGGGTGTAAATTTGACAGGTCGCTTCTATTTTACCGGTGCAGGGTGCAGCTTTCCAGTGTTTATCATTGGTCTATCGGCTCAGAAACGCACAGACCAATTATGTACGAGTTCAGGCATCCCACGTGACGCTACTCAGCTAATGACGTCGCTGAATCGCATCGCAGCTCTGCCTTCAAAAAGCAGCTGAGAGATGAGGGACAGAGAGGACAGTAGTGATCGAAGTTCAGCTCTTTTCAGAGAGCTTTTGGCACTGCTTCCAAAGAAAAGCCGGTTCTTTCGGCTCCCAAACGGCTCCTAATTTATTATTCTTTGTAGCCTCATGTTTTTGCCTAACCTGGCAAATATGAATCATTTGTGTTTTGACAAACTCTTTTTCATTCAGTGTTTTTATGAGAAGCCTTATAATTGACTCATTTTGTACATTTGCTCTGTTACAAAAACAGGTATTCTTGCTTTTGTTTATTATTTCAACCAAACTTTTTTGAACAAAAAATAAATGAACGAAACTCTGCACATGAACCCACAGAACCAGAACAGAAACAGAACCAGACTCAGTATTCAAACAGTATAAATGTCCTCAGAGCTGGCTGACATTCAGAAAAATCAGATGGCTGAGCTTGGATGGGCTGATACATTTCTTCTTTCAGTGAATATCTGCTGTGTTTCTGAGAAGATTCTCTCAGATGGAAGAAGTTGTCTCTCCTCCATCACCTTCACCAGGTGGGGCAGACTGAGGCCTTGTCCTGCTCCAGCTCAGTGGGTCGTCTGCTGGTTGGATGAGGGCTTCCTCAAGATATGATCCTCCATTACCACATCAGCTGTAGGATTTCTCCTGAATCATCTCCTGTAGCTCTTCCATCAAAGAGCCTCCACACAGCAGAAGTTTGAGGTTCCTCCTCCACTTGGTCCTCTAATGGTGGAGGTGTCAGACTGCTGCTCTTATTCTCTGAAGTTTCTCATCAACAGCTCTGTTGTCACTGAAGGCAAGCTTCTTTAATCTAGGATCCAGTAACATGTTTTCTGCTAGGACAGTGTTAAACTCCATACTCCATTAAATACGTTAGGAGTCGGCTCTTCAGATTTACTACAAAGCATCGGCTCTGAGAGTCGTATCTTTTGTGCCTTATACATCTCTAGAGGACAGACTGTGGTCACATGCTGACCATGTTTGGCTCAGCAAACAGCTGTAAGGCAGCTTTCTCAACTATGAACATAATCAAAATATGTTTTGAGAACGGCTCAAACAAGCAGCAGCTCAGTTCTCCCATTAAGCAGCAGAGATATTAGGGGAGTGATATGAGACAGACAAAAATGTAAAAGTGTTCAAATGTTTACATTTATGAGATTTATGTATTGTTAAAGATGTATAGAAGTTGATTCAGGTTGTTCAGTCATGCTTTTTTAAGTTCTGCACTTTATTCTAAGATATACAGTTACATAAAAGTTATTTATTAGTAAATGTCAAAATGTTTTTGAACCGTACTGAATTTATTTGACGGTCAGTTTTTGATTACAGGCAGACTCTAATAAAACTACCAGGTTACATCAGCATATATCACAGTAACTCAAGTTAGACATTATGATGTTCTGGACCTTTGCTGACTGGACCTCTGAATTTTAGCTGAATACCCCTGGCTTAGAAGAAGAGGGACATGAGTCTAGAACTTCTAATGACCCAACATCAGTCAGTGGAGAAAAAATAAGAATAAGAAAGCAAAGCTAAATGAAACTATTTCAGTGTTTTAATAAGCCTGTTGCTTGTCCTGTGAATACTGCCGCTTTAGGGAACACTACAGCTGGAGCTAAGGTTAACATTTAGGAAAGGGAGCCTGATGAAGAGGAAACATCAGGTCTACCTGATGAAGAGGAAACATCAGGTCTACCTGATGGCAGGAGGAGGAGCTGCTGACGCTATAATGTCTATAAGTATCTAATTGGTAGTTTGAAATAAAGGAGCTGCTGGTGTGTGTGTGTGTGTGTGTGTGTGTGTGTGTGTGTGTGTGTGTGCGGACATGTGAGTGCACGCGCACATATATGAGAACCTGACCTGGCTTTGGTTTATGAGGTTGGAGTATAACCAGTAGAAAAAACTAGACTACACCACTGGTTATGACTGTCATTACTGTGTACACGACTTGCTTTGATTTAGAGTTAGGGGAAGTGCAGTGGGGGCAGGCAATACAATGAAAGTCAGTCTGTCTATGAATGCCAGCGCAAGAGCTTTATTGTGATGGGCAGGAGCTTTATTGTGCACTGGCAGGCTCCGAAGCCCCGCCCACCAATGAAACGAAATATGGAGTCATATTTTCATTTTGGGGGTGAAAACGAAAAAACGAAAAAACGAACCGTTTCCTGTTTTTTTGTTTTTTGTTCAAAACGAAAAAACGAAAAAACGAACCGTTTCCTGCTTTTTTTGTTTTTTGCTCAAAACGAAAAAATGAAAAAACGGCTTGATTTTTTGTTTCTGCTTGTGTCTTTTATAGCCGGGAATCAAACGGATAAAACGTACCTTGTCCCTTATGGACCTCCTATTTTCAATTTATGCCTGTTAAGGAAAAACGTAATTGCAGCATTCTTCAAAGTGAGAGGGATGTGGCAGCAGCAATAACTGTATAAATCCAGGATGTGATGGTAAATTATGTTGTGTCTCCAGGTCAGCTGTTCCACTCAGATCCCAGGTTTGAAACTGTTTGCATAAATCCTTCAATGAATAAATTGTGAGCGCCACCACAGCCTCTTTCATAGATACATACAGTTTATTTTTCAACATTCGGGTGTTTTAACTGTGTTGTAGGACTCCGAAGTTAACGTTTCAGCAGCTTGATCTCACTGAAGATTGAAGCTCGCATTAAATCACAATGCTGTCAAAAATCACAGATACCCGCCTCCTCTGAAATACCGTTCACGCTCCAATCAGCTATATTTTGGCAGATCAGATTGCTGTCGAAGTTTTCAAGGAAAAGATTTTGAGTCTTATTGTGAAAACGACGCCGGAAAGCTTGTATTGGTTGATCATGTTTAGTTTTTCACGACCTGAGCGCAAGCGAGGCGCATTTGCGAGGAGCGTCCAAACTTTGCGCACAGGGCTGGAAGTGTTGCTTTCAGTTTAAGTTTAAGCTCTAGAGTGTCCGGATCCGGCTGATCATGCTCAATGAGGACGAAATATAGGAAGAAGTCTGTCTGGTTGGAACTCACACAAATGGTACCTCTGGGTGAGATTTAGCGACTGAGAGCGCGCTCCTCCGCCTGGATATATGGTTGACTCCAGAAGCCGGAACATTTGTAATATATTCACTGGAACTAATCCATACCCGTTGAGATGGAAGGCAAATTGTTGTTCACATGGATGCTGCTGTGCTTGCTCCTAAGGCAATCGGCTGCACAGAACCCCCAACCTGAGGGAGGTAAGGGTCAATGTGAGATCTGTTGCTTTTATTATAGAGAAAGGTGTCACAAATCGACGTATCCGCACCTGAGAATCAAAATAACACTAAAAGACTTCAGAATTAAATAATAAGTTCTCCATTTCCATCACATTTTACCCATTTGCTGATGATTTATGTCATTTAAAGGCATTAATATGAGCTACAGTAACTGTGTCATTGGGAGTCAATGCTGCTGCAGTAGGTGGAGGGACTGTCTGGGGTGAATCAGGGTGGGGTTGATATTACACCAGTGTTCTCAGTGAAATGGCAGGACTTCAGGAAAGGAATTGCCAAATGATGAAATCCCACAGCCTGGGGCAGTGATTCCCAATACGGGGCATATTCATGGAACCACCTAGGGGTCCTGAAGGTAAAGCTTCAGGTCCTCCACATATCACTCTGGAAAAGGGTTGAATTCCCACATTATTGTCAGGTGATGAAATCTCAGCTTAACAGGAGTTTTTTTTTTCTGAGTCGAAAACAAAGCAGTCTCCAGCACTACTGCTAACAGTTTATTGTCATTTGATTCACAATCTATGGAGAAAAGAAAAAAGAGATGAAGAATCTTTTGTACAATAAAACATCTTACATGAGGGTCACTAACCACATCTTGATGTAGAGCTGAGGCGCTCCTCTGTGAGTTTATTTTGATGCCAAAGCATGCTTTTTTATCGTAATCAGTTCTGTTCAGTGACTCTGGTTTTGGAGTTTGTATCAAACACAACAAAACAGAAGTTATCATCTGTTCTGACAGTGGCGCCTTTATGCCCTGCAGCAAATCTCATGACCAAGAAGTGACTGGGCGGCTAAACTTGGTGCCAGTGACACCGATGGGTTTGTTTTCGGGGACTGGATCTTTATGTCTGGGTTTGCATAGCAGATTGTAAGATGCTGGTGCTTTCCATTAATAGACTCCTGATGAGACAACTTATCTGGCAGTAACTGGGCTTTTTATAAGTGTGCTTGCTGTATATGTTGTCATCCTTGTTGAGTAAAGATCTTTTTTCATCCACTGAGACAGAAGCTAGATTTTAGTTATTAGTAGAGCTGCATGATATAGAGGAAAAAAGACCTTTTTTTTCATTTTTTGTTTTTCTTTGATGTGGATTACACTGACATGGATTTTCAACAGAATAACTATTTGGAAAAAAATAATTTTAGAATGACTGGGCTGATTTTGTAGGTGGGGGTTTATTCGCTTAGAAAATAAACTTCAAATGCTGAATAAACTCTTCTTTTTTCTTTTTCTTTTTACTGTGATGACTCTTTTTGTTTCTTTTTCTTTTTTACTGTGATGACTCTTTTTGGGTGTGAACTGTTTGCTACCTTACCCAAGTAATGTAGTTGTTTTTTTGTTGCTTTTGGCATTCAGATCTACCTGACTTTGCACTCATCATAAGCTTTGTGTTGCTGTTCTAAATGCTCAAACTACTTAGATGTGTTGCCTCATGTGGTGGACTTGTGGTTTTTGGTCAACTTCTTTCTTTCTGTAGCTGAAATATTTGAAACTTTTACAATTGATTATTGCTGCATGGTTGTGGTCAGTATGATAGTCAAAATTATTTTGGCCAATGCTGAGATCAAGATTCTTTACCACTATTATTTTGGACAATTACATTTTAGAGATATGTTCTTGATTGAAGCATATACAGTAGAAATTCCTCTCATCTTCTGCAGTACATCTGTTTATATTTGTCTTTCCTTGTGTGTGGTCCAGATATCTATGCTACTTTTCTACAAGTACAGCCTACCAAACCACTACTGCTCAGGATTTATTGTGTATCTGTCAAAGTTAGACTCATAATGTATCCTCATGTTTTGCAATTTGCAAGACCTGCTCTGCTCACTGTGTGTTTCACAAGATTCCACGTGCGGTTTTTGCATCGCTCGAATACCAATAATGCACCAATAACTGAGATTTATTGTGCTTCACATCTTTTCAGTAGATGAACAGCGAAAACAGCGGCTGTCCCCAGACGTTAACATAAGGTTTCTAGATAAAGACCTGCACAACGGTTGAGGCAGGAGTCTGCTCAGTATCACAGCTAACAACTAACAGGAGAGAATTCTTCAGGCTAATGGAGAAAGTTCACGCTGGCCTGTGTGTGTACATGTTTGATTTGTGTGCATACATGCCTCGCTGCTTTCAACACCTCAAAGTCTTACCAGCACCCTATCTCATGTGTTTAACCTTTAAAAACAAGAGGCATCCAAAGAAAAGAAGGACTCAGGATGTATTTCTTTGACTGTATTTGCTGTAATATTAAGTCAGAGTAGTCTTGTGCCAATCCATGGTCTTCATCACTAACTGTGTCTGTCTCCTACGAGTTTGTTTTTTTCGTCTCTTTAAGCCTCCATGTGAGCTTTTAATAGCTTTTCCTTTGACTGACTGCACACTCTGAAGATCTGCAACTCAGTATTTCTTTTAGATTCATTCTCTGCTACTGTTTTCATCCTCGCTCTGCTCTCTTTATGGCTGTCCAACATTCCTCCTTGTCTCTCACATGGAACTGCCCGTAACCCCCCATCTCATTCCTGCTGCTTTTAACGCCTTTTATTTCCCCATGTCCCACCTCCCCTCTATACTTTCTCTTCCACTAATATCCAATAGCTACTGTTTTCCCTCCCTTTTTGTCCTTCGCTTCTAACATTCACTCTTAAACCTTGGTTCTTGTTAGGAAATATGGAAAATTGAGGGAAGAAAAAAATCCTCCCTCTGGCTCAGCGTATGAAAGCCTTTCATCCATCGTCCATTTCCTAAATGACTGTGATGCCAGCCTCATTGCGTAGTTCCTGTGACTGTTTTCAGTTCTCCTTATCTGCACAACAATTGCTTGTTTGTTGTTTGCTTCTGATTTTCTGTTGCTTTGGTGCTGACAGTATAAGCTGAGGTCACTGTGAGACTGTGTTGCGCCAAGACAGTGGATGGGGAAAGGGAGGGAGATTCCAAATATGTGTGTCAGGGAAGCAAAGAGGAGACCTGTGGAAAAAGCTGTGGGCTAAAAAGGAAAGGAATTATACATAGCTCCCACTTCAGTGTCTAAAGGTTGCACATGCTGATGTTTCTCCATGATTTGCGTATTAATGATTTCTGTTCTTCCTCCACAGTGCTGAACTGCTGCGAGGGGGACGTCCTCTTCTTGGTGGACTCCTCTGGGAGCGTGTCATCCTATGAACACTCCCGCATGCTTGCCTTCCTATCTGAACTCCTCCTCCCCTTTTCGCTGGGAGAGGAGCAGGTGAGGGTTGGACTTCTTCAGGTGGGAACCAAACCACGCCTTGAGTTTGGCTTTGACAAATATAGCACCCAAAGCGGTCTCCAAGGGGCTCTGACAAACGTCAAGCCTCTCAGAGGGGATACTAACACAGTGGATGCACTGAAAATGGCTAAAGAGTGGGTCCTGCGACCCGGAGCGGCGGACGGTGCCCGGGCAGGGCTCCCCAGAGTGCTGGTGTGGTTGACAGATGGGGTGAAACCGGGGGATGTGATTGGACCAATGGCTGAGCTGCGGGAGGAGGGTGTGGCTGTGCTGGTGGTGTCCACAGGGCACGGCAACTATCAGGTGCTGAGGCAGGTGGTGAGTCCAGCTGTGGAAGACCACTTGTACTTTGTGGACATTGATGACATGAGCATCATCACAGAGGACCTGCGGGATGCCATCATTGGTAGGTATAGTATACGTGACTTTCATGGTATGGAGAACGGAATTTGAAACACCGATAATTAGTTCTTTTTCAATAATTAATAGCACTGATTTTAAAAAAAGAGATCACAGTTTGAAAAACACTTAAATTTAAGTAACACAACATTTCTTTACATGTCTCTAAGTGAAAATTGATTTGAAAGCACAGGACAAATGACTTGAAAATGATAGACATATTGGGGAATACCAAATACATTTTTCAAAATGTTTTTCAATTCATTTTTTATATAAATAAAAAGACAACACTTGCCTAAAATGCACAAAAATAATCAAGGCAAAAGTCACCATTCATTTTCAGCACCACACAGGATTCAAACCCAGTCTTCAAGTGAAAGCCCTCTGTTTAATCTATTCAACCACTACTTCCACCACAGAAATTGTTGTTCTTTATGCTATCTCATATGATCTGATCTGGAAAGTCTGTTATTGATTTTCTAAACCCTAAATACAAAGCCAAACAGAAGGTGCAGAAATCTAGTTTCCTCTCTGAACACTCAAATTACAATATGCTGAACTGTTGTTCCGGATTTTTTGTCCAAACTGTTTATACTGTATACTGCCTACCACAGCTTTAAAGTCAGAATAAGGAATGTATAGTTATTAAGTGTCCAATGTCGTGATTGTTAAACAGTTTTGTCTTGTAACATTAAATGGAAATTTATCCCACCAAAGTGTTTTTTCAAAGAGGATTATCACTTGTCCCTGCTGTTATCTTTAATTCTACAGAACACTTCAGCATGTTTCAGAGTGGCTAACAATAGATCCCCTCTGTTGGACAATCTATGTCATGATGTCACTTCTAAATTACCCAAAACTTTTCAAAAGTTTTCACATCAACTCATATCAGGCAACTTATACATCGATGCCAATATATCTGTGAAAGGCCAATAATGGAAGATGACTAACTGACTCCACATTCAGCACAATATATAGTATATACCTTTGGGATTCTTACTTAAATTCGGAGGTTCAAAATTAGTAAATAAAACTCAACAGCTCAACAGTTTCTCCACAATGATTCTTCAAGATTTTCAGCATACTACTGAAATTTCAGTAACCTCTGCTGTATTATTGTTGTGGCAGAATCTCAGAGACAAATATCTGAATACAGTACATAGAAGTAGGACTAGGAAAGTGGGACAATACTTTTCATAATTTGGTCAAACTAACGTTAAATTGGTTTTCATGTCCATTTCCATTCAAACAGCTACAGTCCCACAATTGGCCTGCCACTCAGAGGTATTACATGTCTCTGTGCTTCTCCCTGATTCCACGCATGCTGCTGAAGACAGTGAGACTAAATAAGAAGGTCAGACACTGAGAGTCTGTGTGTAAGAGTCACTGTAATGAGATAGGCCCTTCTATTAATGGATTAATGATTCAACATCCCTCCCGACATCCTCTAACACTATGCTAGCCATGATACATATATATATATATATATATATATATATATATATATATATATATATATATATATATATATATATACCGGGCTTTGCAAAAGTTCTGTTACACTTGCAAAATGCAACAAAATGAACACAAAGATTTTTTTGGTGCAATAAGATAATTTTTTATTTTCCAAATATTTCAGTATATGTGTTAATGATAATATTAATCAGAAATGTGGCCACCCAAAAGTTTTATCTTATCGCACCAAAAAATCTTTGTGTTCATTTTCGTGAATGTCTCAACAAGTGTAACAGAACTTTTGCAAAGTCCTGTATATATACACACATATATATATATATATATATATATATATATATATATATATCTATATATATATATATATATATATATATATAAAACTGCTATTATATTATATATAACTGCTATTACACTCACAAGGGACACCTCAGCATTTATACAGCATACAGTGCAGCTGTAAGACATGATGCATCGTATAAAAAAGGCTTGTGTACAACAAGGAGGAATGCACCAGTCCTAGCTGAGTGTCTAAGCACTGATACCAGTGCCTCTGCGGCATTTGTGATTTTGTTGCAGGGCCTCACTGGGTTGGCTATTTCAAGTTGTCTTAATGCAAGGGTTATGACTGCATTTAGAAACCCAAGTCTGGCTGTCTACGTGGGTGGCTGTTCGAAGCCAAAGCATTTTTAGCACTCTGTCTTGCCATCTTCTGTGTCACAATCACATTTCTTTCTCTTTGCAAAATTACAGCTTGTTTCTGAATCTTGACAAGACCCATACAAACTTTGTTTCTCTTTATTCTGTCTTTGACAGAAATTATCCGAGCTGAGCGAATCCATGTCCGAGACATCTCTACCAACTCCGCCACGCTCCACTGGCGACCTGTTCTGTCTGGTCTGAGTGGCCACTATGAGATCCTCTTTAGCCCAGTTGTGACTGGAGGAGCAGGAGGTGCTGGTGGGACAGGGACCAGTACGAGCACTCTTGGAACGCAGTACCAGAAACTTCGACAGTCTGCAAGTTCGAGCACTGCCTTGCTAACAGGCCTGAAGCCTGACACCACCTATACAGCAACGCTGACCCCAGAGTCCAATGAACAAGTGTTTAACACGCTCTCTGTGACCTTCACGACAAAGCCAGGTTGGCTTACATCTTATTTACATATTCTGTCATAAACACTTCATTGTGCACTTACTGCACAAAATCATTTCATGGGTTACACAGGGTGTCCCCTAAAGTCTGGGCACAGTCTCCTTAACTATAATTTTTTTAGCCTCCACACATTTAAAATGGCTATTACAATAAATATGTATTGGAGTAATTATCATATATATATATATTAAATTCAATATATTAAAAAATGAATATGTTGTATAAAATGCTGGTAAAAATTTAATTTCTGGAAAATATGTATTTTTGCCTATGTATCCAGACTTTCAGGACACCCTGTAGTGTAGACAGGCATTTAGTGGTTTCAGCCTCTCAAATTTGACAATTTGCTGCTTTTATCATATATAATTTATATCAGTATATCATTGTAAATTAAGAGGTCTGTGGTTCTGAATGGTTGGACAAAGAATCCGAAGATGTCATCTGGTATACATAAATATATATATATTTTTCTTTTATTTCATACACATTGAATGATGTTCCCATTTGCTACTACATTTTCTAATTTTTGCCTATTCAGCTGAACTGTCCACTGACTAAAAGATGTAAAAATAGCATCTTTTTCTTATTACATTTATTTATTGATATTATACCTACTGAAGAAATTACATATCTGTAAAATGAAAATGATATCTCCCTCACATCATTTCTCCAGAGGTGATGAGCCCAGCTGTAGTAACAGTCTCTGAGTTGCAGCAAAACAGCATTCGGGTGAGCTGGGGTCCTCTTCAGCCAGAGACGGTCACAAGTTACTACATTGAGTATTCTGCCCTGCCCAGAGGCAAGCTCAACGCTGTTACAGTGGGCCCAACGCAAAACTCTACTCTGCTCAGAGGCCTCCAACCAGATACCACCTACCTGGTCACTGTCAGTGCTCGGCACGCCTCAGGAAAGGAGAATGCCATGTCTGTCAAAGTGTGCACTCAGGAAGGTGAGCTATATGAAGAAAATCTGGTCAAACTTGGTGATCTGTTTACTGCACTAATCCTAATCCTACACAGCCTCCTGTCTGTGTCTTGAATTTCAGATAATTGCAAGCAGTTCCATTCATGTTTGACTGCTCCAAGGGCAGTTATGAGTTGTTAGTGGAGCTGGAGCCAACCAAACAGTCACAGTACAATCTACTCAGTTCTGTTAAAAAGTTTCAACTTTTCTGTTCTTCTTTCATTCAAGGTCACTTCCTCTCAGCTCTCTTTCCTTTTGAAATATCCCCTGACTAACTTATCTGTGGTCTCCATCTATAGTGACCCCAGCCCTGGCAGACCTCCAGCTCACCACGGTGGGCAGTGACTCGGTGCAAGTCGACTGGAAGGGCAGCGTGGCTGGTTTGAAGGGCTACTGGCTCACCTGGGAGTCACCGCAGAGCTCTGTCCCCGGCCAGCGCTCCTCCCTCTATCTGCCACCTGACTCCCTGTCAACACGACTCAACCACCTCCCCCCTTCGGCTAGAGTGTGTGTGTCACCCATTTACCGTACGGCACGGGGAGATGGACTGTGTTGCACTGCACAGTTTCATTCAGGTGAGTGTGGACAGGGTGGATAGTCAGCTGATCTTATGAAATGGCATTTTAGAGCCAGTCGAGTTAATATATTAAGATGTAGTTTGAAAGAGACTTAAAAATACAATCTCTCTTTCTAAAAGTAGAAGCAAATCTCATGAAAATGTTTCCCAAAATTCTGAATTAGTAACAAAGCGATTTTCTCATTCACTGGAAGTGGTTCAGTATCGAGTCAAGTGAACAGCTTTGATTTTACTGTTCAGGTTTTGGTGTGTCTGTCTCTTGAGATCAACAGACTGAACTTTTCAAATGTGCTG
Organism: Acanthochromis polyacanthus; assembly: GCF_021347895.1. Lineage (NCBI taxonomy): Eukaryota > Metazoa > Chordata > Actinopteri > Pomacentridae > Acanthochromis > Acanthochromis polyacanthus. The sequence continues at coordinate 18,416,869 of NC_067118.1, forward strand.
TCAGCACCGCTAATGAAATTTAAATTGTTTCTGGTGTATTGGAATGAAGGCAGAAATCACACATAATCCTCTCCAAACTCAGTCAAATAAAAGGTTCCTGTGTGCCTCAATACCAGCAGGAGTAAGTGAGAAAATATGTGTTTTTATAACATGTTTGTGTTGAACTGAATGAACAGCTACAGACCTACTCCATTTGTTGTCTGATGGTTGGATTCATACTTGAGAAAAACAATTATTTTGCTTTGTGTTTCTTTTACTTGTTATTGTGTCCTATGTAAAGCATGTTGTCTGACTTTAAAGGTGCTACACAAATAACTATGTCTTGCTTTTGAAAAAATGTCTAAATGTCAGTGTCTCAGCTGCTGTTTTTCCTCTTCCCTTCAGATGCATTAGCATATGGCTACAATTCATAGCACTCCTGATCTGCAGTTGCACCTTATTAAACATGGAGGCTGTGTGAGAAGAATGCAGACTTCATCCATTATTCTTTCCCCTGCCTTTCCCCTCTGTGGATATCATCCAGGAGAGCTGTGGCTTGGCTCACTGAGCCCTCATGTGGAAGCTATAGACACTTAAGAGAGGTCTGGGACAATATTGCCACATGTTGGCTTCTCTAATCTACAACACAGAGGATCCGCTTTTCTGTTTTTGCTGTCTCACCTCATTTACACCTGTAGTAAAAGTACAATGTGTCAGTAAAGATGCAAACTTAAGAGAGAGATATTTCTTAGGTCTGTTTTGCAGAGACTGAGCAGGGCATGCTGGGAATGTTAATGTTTTACGTGGCTTGTTTCCGAAAACGGCTTTGCACCATATGTGGGCCACGTGCCGGAATCAGCAATTCAGTTTTGTCTTTTTTTTCTTTTTTTTTACCAGAGAGCATCTGATTTACATTTATAATGAATACTTGTGTCTTCTACTTTAGTGACTTCTCCGTCAGCACATGCTTGACAACATCGGAGACTTGCGTGTGCACACTGGAGCGCAGTAAGGCAACATTAAATTGTGGTCCTCAAAAACAGGAACCTCAGGATTGCTTTGAACTTTGAAAAAAACAGACCAACCACATGCCCTGAAACTACAGAAATGCTAATGCAGATGGGTGTAACTGAGGGTAGCCTTGCACAAATGTCTGACATGAATCCATCATTCATATTTATTAATCAAAGAATCGTGTAAGTATGAAAATTAATAGCTTAGAGTATTTACAGAAATGCTGTTTACATTTTGAGACTGTTACCTTTTTACTGTCGGTCTTTGCTGCCCCCTACTGAAAGGATCTTTACAGGCTTACTGCTGATCTTTTACTGTTTACTGAGCAATATGTTGTTTTATGTTTGTTGACTACCATTGAAATTTAACACAAGCTTTCAATAAAGTCACTAAATAATTTTGTTTATATATATATACTGTAGTTCTTTATTGTATCCACAGTATCCACAATTTTACTGACTAAAAATACTGAATAAATATTCAAATTAGTATGAGAAAAGATGAATGTATTATAAAGGGTCTACACTGATCTTAAAGGCAGCTTAGGAGTGGTGAGGACTTAGCCAATGAAAACAGTCTTTTGTAGCTCTACAAACACTTTGAAATTAAAATTTACCATGCAGATAAAGCCAGAAGAGAGAAGCTATCAAAAAGCATTATGGGAGGGGTAGCTTTAAGCACTTATGAAGTCTGACTCATACTAAGGACTAAAATTCAGGATTTCATGGCTCTTTTTACCTTTATATAGACTGCTCTTTTTTAAATTCTGTGTTCTTCCCCTTTTATCCAGGAAAAAGTATTTAGAACATCACTATTTTTGTTTAATGCATTTATGTTTACTTTTTTTGCTTCGTTTCAACTGCTGGGAAACACAGAGTCTTGGATCTGCATTTTTGGATTATTAAATAAAGGTAAGAACAACTTTCGGAGTACAATATAGTGTGGGGAAATGGCACATTTTGTGAATCCATTTCAATGACGGATCTTTCAGGTATCTTTAATTTCTTTCATTTTTTCCACGTAAAATTAGGAATAAAGGCCATATAACAGCAAATTCACATCACAGATTTATTAGTAGCATATGATGCTTGATACACACATAGTGGTGCATTTTATTTCTATACTACTTTACTCAACCTTCACACACACAGCTAGAATGTTAACTAGATTTTGATCATTTCTGATTATGTACACAAAAAAAACTGACCAAACAAACTGCAATAAAAACAATGACTGAAAATGAAAACTGTATCAAGGTTTCCCCCTGTAGGTCAGTGAAAGTTTCTTCACGTGGTCAGCTCATGCACAGTGGTTGGACAGTGGTTAAATAATCTTGTAAACGCTGAACTAAATAAGTCTGAAAATTAAGATCTGAAAATGAAATCACATGTAAGGTACTACACAGGTTTCTTATCTCATAAAAATCACTTTAACTAGGGTTGGAAAATTACGTCCAAGCACATACAGTCACAGACAAAAGTTTACATCCACTTATAAAGACCAAATATATCATTGTAGTCTTTAGATTTCAGTGACTACTGTATCTCTGAATTTTCTGTGATGGAATCATTGAAACCCATGAGGCCAAAATATCATACAATTTGGTCCTTCACAGATTTATTACAGGTTTTCTGAAAATATGAAAACATCTTCTGGGCCAAAAATATACATACAGTTATGGTAATATCTGACTAAACATCCTTTGGCCATTTTCATCTCAGATTCTTTTGGTTTACGTCCACAAGCTTCTGGTTGTATCTTTGGCTCTTCTGGATAGAAGTGACACTGTTCAACTAAAGGGGCTGCACAGTGCCGTAGTGGTTAGCACATTTGTCTTACAGCAAGAAGATCCCTGGTTCAAATCCCGGGGTGGGCCTGGGATCTTTCTGCATATAGTTTGCATGTTCTCCCTGTGCATGCGTGGGTTTTCTCTGCCACAGAGAATCAATTGCCTCCATCTAACCCTGTCTTCTGCATCCTCTTCTCTCACACCATATATGTATATATATATGTGTGTGTGTGTGTGTGTGTGTGTGTATATATATATATATATATATACATACATACATACACACACTGCTCAAAAAAATTAAAGGAACACTTTGAAAATACATCATATTTCAATACAGGGAAAAAACAAACTGGATATTAGCATTGATATGGACTGGATAATGTGTTAGGAATGAAAAGTGCCACAGTGTTTGATGGGAATGAAAATTATCAACCCCCCAAGAGGGCTAAATTCAAGACACCCCAAAATCAAAGTGAAAAACTTATGTGGCAGGCTAGTCCATCTTGCTGAAATTCCTTGGCAGCAACTCAAAATGGTATTCAGTAGTTTGTATGGCCTCCATGTGCTTGTATGCATGACTGACGATGCTGGGACAAGCTCTGAATGAGACGACAGATGGTGTCCTGGGGTATCTCCTCCCAGAACTGGACCAGGGCATCGCTGAGCTCCTGGACAGTCTGAGAAGCAACCTGATGGTGTTGAATGGAACAAAACATAATGTTCCAAAGGTGTTCTATTGGATTCAGGTCAGGTGAGCGTGGGGGCCAGCTAATGGTATCAGTTCCTTCATCCTCCAGGAACTGCATGAGTTCTCTTACCACATAAGACTGGGCATTGTCGTGCACCAGAAGGAATCCAGGACCACTGCACCAATGTAGGGTCTGACAATGGGTCAAAGGATTTCATCCTGATACCTAATGGCAGTCAGAATGCCATTGTCCAGCCTGTAGAGGTCTGTGCGTCCCTCCATGGATATGCCTCCCCAGACCATCATTGACCCACCACCAAACCGGTCATGTTGAACAATGTTACAGGCAGCATAACATTCTCCATGACTTCTCCAGACCCTTTCATGCCTGTCACAGGGGTGAACCTGTTCTCATCTGTAAAAAGCACAGGGCACCAGTGGTGGACTTGCAAATTCCTGTGTTGCCAGCCGAGCTCCACGGTGCCAGTCAGCGAGCACAGCGGGCACTAGAGGACGCTGGGTCCTCAGACCACTCTCATTAAATCTCTTTCTGATTGTTTGATCAGAGACATTCACACCAGTGGTCTGCTGGAGGTCATTTTGTAGACCTATTGCAGTGCTCATCCTGTTCCTCCTTGCACAAAGGAGCAGATACCTGTCCTGCTGATGGGTTGAGGACCTTCCACAGCCCTGTCAAGCTCTCCCAGACTAACTGCCTGTCTCCTGAAATCTCCTCCATGCGCTTGAGAATGTGCTGGGAGACACAGCAAACCTTCTGGAGGAGTTGGACTGTCTGTGGAACCTCTGTAGGGTCCAGGTATCGCCTCATGCTACCAGAAGTGACACTTACCCTAGCCAAATGCAAAACTAGTGAAAAACAGTCAGAAAACATTAGGAAGGAAAAAAATGTCAGTGGCCTTCACCTGTAAACTCATTCCTGTTTTGGGAGTTGTCTCATTGTTACCTCTCTAGTGCATCTGTTGTTAATTTTATGAACACCAAAGCAGCTGAAACTGACTAAAAAGCCCCTCAGTTACTTACTTGACCAGATCAGTATCCCACATGTTTCACTGATTTGATTGATTTGATGCAATACTTAGACTAAAAAGTGTTCCTTGAATTTTTTTTGAGCAGTGTATATACACTGACAGTCAATAGAAACTTTGAGACCATATTTTTCAACGTAATTTTTATTTTGAAGCCCGAAACTGGATTTTCTTCATATGAATCATTTGTTTAGCATTTTGGCATACAGAAACAAAAATCTAAAGTTTCAAGAATGATTTCAAAATCAGGAATTTCACAAAATAAAACGGCACCTGCCAAACACAAAGTCACAACAGTCAATATCGAGTATGGCCTCCATTTGCTTCGATGCAGGCAGCAACCCGTCGGCGCATGCTTTGGACCAGGCTTCTGATTGTGGGTTGGGAACAGCCCATACGCCTGGCTACATCACTGTAGCTCAAACCGGCCTCCACCATACCCAGCGCCCGGAGATGTTGTTCATGTGATAGACGCGGCATGATGCTGTTCACTGGACTAACAATGGTGGCCTTTTTTGTGCCTTTATATAGGCCTTAAAAACCCATTCTCAAATTGTGCAGATACTCACTGAGTATTGCTTGGTGTGTATTTGGTTCACTTTTGCAAAGTGACCAACCCATGTGCAATGAATCATGACAAAATGACAACTCATCATTATCTCAACTACCAGGGAACTAGATCATCAGTAAATATCCACAATGAATAATTACAAACCCCCTACAAGTAGAATTCTGCGTACATTTCTACCTCAAAGTTTCTATTGACTCTCAGTATATATATATATATATATATATATATATATATATATATATATATATATATATATATATATATATACTGCTCAAAAACACTTTTTAATCTAAGTATTGCATCAAATCAATCAAACCCTCATAGAGATTAAAAATCTCCAAACTCGTAATTAATCAGAACATAACAGAAAAAGACAACAGATATCAGCAAGTATTTTTAGTGCCAACCCCGTTTAGCAGAGCTCCTGAAGGCAACACCAGCTCTTACAGTACCGAACAGTAGGAGGCGTCGGGCCCCGGACCTTGTTTCCGGTTAGTCCATCAAGCTGCAATATCCAAGCCTTGACATTGCGAAGATGGAGGCTGTTATGGCTTAGACCGGGATACATAGAAAGCACAAACTGCGAGTTTCAGAACTTTGTTATGACAGCATTTCCAGTTGGTCAAGGTAAATTGAAAAATCCTGCTTACGTCCCTTGCGATTGATGGTTAGCGTCTTTGCAAAGTTAGTGGTTAGCTAACATAAATGTCAGCTAGTTCAGCTAGCTAATGTCAACGAACAGGCTAGCGCAGCAACAACAGCGGAGCTAGCTAGCAGCGTCGGATTCACTACAACGTAGTTTCAGATAACTGATAAGTTAGCACACTGTGCCACCGCTTTTACCAAAGAAAGCCTTTTGTTTTATTCGGAGAACGGTATTGTAATACAAAAGCCAGCCGACAGCTACACCCAGATAATGTCATCAGCAGGGTGGGAAATATGTTTTGATGTCAACGGTGGCTAACGTTAGCAGGCTGGTCATTTCAGAACCGTTTCCTGGTTGTGATTGCTGTGGTTATTACCGACCCGAGGTGCAATTTGCAAACGGTGGAATTGTTTCATTCCTTTACTTCATTATCTTCCTGGACAGAAAAGAGAGCTAGTATTTAACACATGCTATGTAATTCTACCTTTAGTTTACTTCTTGGTGTTCATAGAAGGAGAAAGCTTGGTGTTAGCAATAGCAGTTCAAACCTGCACTGTTTGATAGGTCCTGTTTACTGTCAAGGTTCACGTCAGTGGACACAGCTGTCGACTATTTGCAAGGTTTTGTTCCATGTTTGTTTTTTTTCGTTTTTTTACCATTGTTCTGCAGTATCTGATTTATTTTTCTATCGTAGTTATCTGTTTTGTTTCTGTGTTCTCTTTGCACGGTAATGCATAAGCTATGCCAGATGAGAACAAAACAGTTACACAGTGAGTTAAGCAGAAAGACTTTGATGATCGTCAGAGTCAAACTAATTTTCAAAGTGAATACAGCTCTAAAGGAGATATGTATGATTCTCTGTTAGCAGGGTGACAATTTGGCTGCAGTATTCTCACAACTCGATATTAGATTTGATAAGTAGTTCATTTGTTTTTTTTTTTCCTACTTACCATACTAAGCTGCCTTGTCGATTTGTGTGTCAGCAGGTGGAGGCAGGAGGTGTGAGTAGAGTGCAGCAGACATCAGCAGAATGTACTCCGAGTGGCGCTCGCTGCAGCTGGTGGTGCAGAGTGACCAGGGCCACCTCAGCGTTCTGCACACCTATCCCACCACTGTGGGCACAGAGGTGGCAAATGCTGTGGTCAAGCCTCTGGGCACAGCTGTGAGCCCCGTCGCCACAGAGAGCATCCTCAAGACAGACAAAGAGGTAAGAAAGTGGTCTGCACCGACACACACAGTATGCAGTGTTAAACATATCATTTTAATGCCTTGCTAGGCTGCCAAGCCACCAGCTTTGTCACTCAGACTTTGGAGGACCTGTCAGCTTAAAACTCATTCTCATATGGCTTAATAGGAATTGATTTCAAAGATGTATTTTAGTGAGCCCAAAACTCAGTGTATGCCTACTGTTCATTGGTGCTATTGATATGCTAAGTTAATTATTTTTGACTCTAATAATTTTGTTAGGATAACTGAAATTAGAAAACAGTAATGTTGATATATTTTTGTGTGTAGTCATGTTTAATAAAAAGGTTGGAGAGCCAGGTTAAAATAAGGAAGAACTACCCAAGTATGTTTTCTTAAATGATATTGACATAGTCAAAGCTAAAATCCAACTTTGGGAAATGCTGGTTCCTGGCTCATGCTCACTGCATTCAGAAGGCATCGCTGTTTTACATATATGTAAACATATAATTTTATAGATTTTATAACATATTTTACATATATGTAAAATAGCTGGCCTTAATGTCAGTGTGTGTTTTTGACAAGCAGTGTAAATGCTATAGCGACAGTGGGAAGAAACATGCAGTGCTAGAAATTTCTCCATTTTCATGTGTGTTTTAGTTTGTTTCAACCTCAGAAGCACAAAGCAAAAATACTCCTAAACAGGGTGTGAAAACAGCCTATTGACAATGAATGCAACATTATCAGGTTTTCATATCTACGCTACATTCTGGCAGACTCTCCTTTTCTTCTTTGTCTATCGGCTTGTAATTTAACGTGTGTTTCCATTAATCATGTTTTAGCAAGGCCACAGAACATCTTTGGCACAAATACCAGTGGGGAATTTGTGCTTTGTGTTACTCTAATGCTAAATTTTCAAATCAGTCTGGAGTTGCATGTGCTGTAAATCAGGATTTCTTCAAGGTCTTTGCTGTGTTTGGTTTTATTTGTCATTCTTTCTATCTTGAACAGTTTCCCAGTTCTTGTCATCGAGATTGTACCACGATAGTATCACCGCTATATTTCACTTTCAGAATGTTAGTATGTATTCTGACATTGGCCAGATGTAATGCTTGACGTTAAGACCAGATAGTGAGATTTCATGCTAGGATATTTTCCCCTCCTTTTCTTAACGTACATTTAAATTCCCTTTGGCAAAACCCGGGTGAGCTGTCATATAACTTTTACTCTGGAGCGTCTTTTTTGCAGCTACCATGTGTTACAAAATACTTTGTAACTTGCTATTTAGATGTCATAAACCCCCACGACACACACTGTGTATCCGGTGAAATGCAGTATTACTGTGTCTTTTCGATAGGGATTTCCTGAGCCCTTTAGTTGGATTCTGACAGAAACTGATTTAAGCTGTTTTAATGGATAAGCTACATACAAACCCTTCTCAGTTTCAAATTTCTTATGTCTACACCAGCTGTCAAAAAGTCTCCCTCGTGCTCTGATAAAACACTGGCACATCTGCTATTGTGAATAAGTGAACCACAGAGCTTATAGTAAGCCAACAGCTTCAGTTATTGATGGGGCAGCATGTGTCAGGAACAGATGTGAGAGGAGGTGTGTCGGGTGAAAAATATTTCCCCAGTATTTCTCAGGTGCACTTTGAATTTGAGGTTTTGCTGTTGCTTCAGACTTTGCTGCCTACAGAGGATAAAGCTTGTTTATCCGCTACTGATCCGCACTGACTTCTTAGTGACTGTTGCAGAAAAGACCATAGGAAATTATGCAAAGACGGAAGGAATCAAGGGAGTACTGTTATGCAGGATATTAGTATATGCTGACATTGGGCTGAATTTGCAGCTCTATCTGGGAGAATTGCATTTTGGATAGGACTCAGTGTTTGCGACACTGAGTATATTAGAGCAAAATCAGCATCATTGCCAAGAAAGCATCCCCTGTTATTACTGTCATCTTTGACACATGTACAGTGATATTTAAGTATAGTATTGACTGTTGTCTGACCATCTGCTTTATTCATTTGCCCTTTGAATATCCAGCTTTGATTTCTCGACAAACTGAGGAACCTGTGGTTGAGAGTGGCAGTGTAGTGTTATTGCTATCATCATCTTATTGTAAACCTTTGGCCTTCCTTGTTAAGTCACAGTACATCAGGTCTGTTTAACTCCTTGCAGTTTTTTATTTGGGAAAGTGCAGAATGACAAAAAGGTGCACTATTACATCACAGGAATGCTGCTGAAAATATTTTTAGAGAGTCATTCTCTTTGTTTTGTGTGCGCTGGGACTTTTGCACAGCAATTTCCTACAGAGTGAAATGCTACAAAGGCAAGGCAAGTTTATTTGTATAGCACAATTCATACACGTGGCAGTTCAAGGTGCTTTACAATGACAGAGAAATACATTCAGAAAAATGATTTAAAGGTTGATATATGTTACAATCCTAGAAATGAAACATAAAAATAGACATTAAGGTCATAAAAATGTTTTACAAGATAAGAAAATAGATTGAGCATCTAAGAGAAAGCTGCAGTAAACTATCTGGTTTTCAGGCCTGAATTAAAAGAGCCGACAGTTTGAGCAGACCTCAGTGTTTCAGGAAGTTTGTTCCACAGGTGAGGAACATAATGGCTGACTGCTGCTTCACTATTTTTGGTTCTGATTGTGGGAACACACAGTAAACCTGTCCCTGATGACTGGAGGGCTTTGGATGCTTCATATGGCCCTAATAAGCCCAGAATGTATTTTGGTCCAAGATCATTCAGTGTTTTGTAGACCAGGAGTAGGATTTTGAAATCTATTCTTTGACTAACAGGAAGCCAGTGTAGTGGTTTGTGGGCTATTGTAATATGGTCCCATTTCCTGATGCTAGTTAGGACTCTGGCAGCAGCGTTCTGATTGATCGATTTCTTGTTAATAAGAAAATGTGCCAATAACTCATAACTGAATAATATAAACATTAATGAGAACCATTTGGTTACCAGGTGAAGTGGACCATGGAAGTGCTGTGTTATGGCCTGACCCTCCCCCTGGAGGGGGACACTGTCAAGCTGTGTGTGGACGTTTACACAGACTGGATGATGGCCCTGGTGTCACCCAGAGACTCAATGCCACAGCCTGTGGTAAAGGAGCCCAATATGTATGTCCAGACCATTCTCAAACATCTCTACAATGTCTTCGTGCCAAGGTATGTCAAAAGAGTTTACTGATAAGCCTTTATTTTCCATTAGCTCTAATTTATACAATAATGCATAGCCTGGTGTGCTTGGTACCTAAAACTCTGACTGTTGATGCCACTTAGAAAACCTGCTGTCACCCTCAACACTTTGTTCTTCACCTCGTATTCTCTGCTTGTCTCTGTGTCTTTTCTTATCCCCTCTTTTCTAACACACTGTTTCTCCTTTTAGGCCTGAGCATCATAGTCTGAACCACATCAGGCTGTGCCAGCAGGTTCTGACTGCAGTCCAGAAGCTGGCACGAGAGTCGGTTTCCATGGTGAGAGAAACCTGGGAGGTGCTCCTGCTCTTCCTTCTTCGCATCAATGACACACTACTTGCACCACCCACAGTTGGAGGTAAGCCCTGCCCTGTTTTCCTAAACAGGGCTGTATTTACTTAGTCATTAACTACTCCGCCAAGGAACGCGGGGGAGTAATGTGACATTCGCCGTTGATTTGTCTGTCTGTCAGTCTGTCAGTCTGTCAGCAACATTACTCAAAAATGGACTCGGATGAAATTTTCAGGGAATGTCAGAAATGACACAAGGACCAAGTGATTAGATTTTGGCAGTGATGCGGCTTATGGTCTGGATCCACGGATTTGTTAAAGATTTCTGTATCATTGCGAGATACGGCATCACTGTAACTATGACTACAAGTGAGCACTACACCGACTGCCTGCTGACGATCACATGATTGTGATCCTACTACAAATCTACCACTGTGGACTTATTGGGACTTATCCGTCAGAAACGATACAAAGAACAATTAATTAAATTGTGGGGGTGTTTCCAAGTCCCATCAATTCCCTCCGCCCGCTACATATTTAGGTCACGAGATTTGGTATCGATGCATAACGTACACCTGCATAACACATGTCTATGCTCAGCGCAAGGTCATTTTGTTTGTGGGTACATCTATATTAAATGCCCACATTCTATGTTGACGTGATTTCTGATCAACAATAACTGATAAACAAATGTTGAATTTCTGACAATGCCATACGGGGGATTGAACAGTCTTGGTGGAGTACTGAGCTCTCTGAGGGCTTTTCTTGTTTTTAGTTGTGATGAGTAACAGTAAAAATACCTTAATTTTTCCCCTTGTTTCAGTCGGGGTAGCAGAGAAACTGGCAGAGAAATTGATGGCAGTGCTGTTTGAGGTGTGGCTCCTGGCATGCGCTCGCTGCTTTCCCACACCGCCTTACTGGAAGACTGCAAGAGAAATGCTGGCCAACTGGAGACATCACCCTCCTGTGGTAGAACAGTGGAGCAGGGTGGCCTGTGCTCTGACCTCTAGGTTGGAATGGATTTTTTTTATTTCATAAGTCTGTAAACTTAGTTTTTTATAAACTAAAAGGGAGTTATATCTCCACTTGAGGCTTTCAAACTTAAGCCTGGTGTTTACACAGGCGAGAAGCAGACCAGATATATTTTTAAAGTTGCACTAATGACAAGTAAATTAGCAAGAAGTTTTTTTCCTTCAAATTTTTTAAGGTCTATGTCACGTACTAAATGTGGTAATCTGTATAGTCCTTCTCATGTCTTCAATTTAGACTTCTGCGTTTTACCCATGGACCATCATTCCCAACTTTCAAAGTTCCTGATGAGGATGCCAGTTTGATTCCTTTAGAGATGGACAATGACTGCGTGGCACAGACATGGTACCGCTTTCTCCACATGCTCAGGTACACAATGCCTCAACAGAATGCTTTTGCCTGAACAATATATTGCTTCCTCTTCAAATTCATCACTTCTGACAGAGATGTTTCTTTGTTCATGTAGATCGGGGGGAAGTTGAAGTTATCAATGTGCTCCAGTTCCTTTCTGTGGAAAAAAAAAGAAAAGAAATCACATCTCATTAATTTAATGGCTGATTATTTTTATTGTATAAATTTAATTCATTGTTCCCTCCTTTTAACCATATGTGTATCTTGTATTAATTTCTACTTTCACTCATTTCACTCATAATCACTTATGTCCAACAAATCTTTTGCAGCATCTCTAAACTTTTCTCATTATCACAAATATGCTGCTTTGTCTGTTTGTTTTCAGCAACCCAGTAGACCTGAGCAACCCTGCAATAGTGAGCACCACTCCAAAGTTCCAGGAACAGTTTCTCAACTCGAGTGGTATCCCCCATGAGGTGGTTCTGCATCCGTGTTTGAAACAGCTTCCCCAGATCTTCTTCAGGGCCATGAGGGGAGTCAGCTGCCTAGTAGATGCCTTCTTAGGTAAGAGGATTCTGAGTTATGATGAAAAGCGCACTCGCGACATTAAAGACACTGGTTCTAACCATACTTGTTAGAATTTAAAAAATAAAGCAAGGCAGTAAGACTCCACAAGAGTGTTTAAATCATGTTAACATCATTCCTAATTATTTTGCAGTGCATGATTTTGTGGTTTATACATGAAATATGTTGTTCCTGTTTTGTAGACAGTCATTTATCTTACTAAAGTTTCCCAACACTAATGTCAAAGTTATATAATTGTTGCGAAGCAGATGTTTATTTATGTCATGGTTTTTGTAATTTATCTCAAGCAAGCTCAAAGTTACGCAAAGGTGATGAAGAGATACTAAAGAGTGCTAAAGGATACAAAAGAGCTACAATGAAATAAAAAAAGTATTAGTGAATTTTGGGGAAAATGGTCAATGATCACTTATTAACAGAAAATCCAAGTATGAATTTTTTGTAATAGTTTTTTCCAAGTTGTGGTCCTGACGCTACTCCTCAGCAACATCATGATTAAGGATGTCAGTCAGTTATACATGTCATAGTCATTTGAATAGAAACATACCGGTGTGTATTTTTCTCTTTACACTGTAGGTGTCTCTGTTGAAAAGAGAGATGTACGGGAGAGGGTGTTCACTTTTTGTCCAGTGCTGCTCTCTCATGGTATAGACATCACCTGATACATCATGCAATAAGATACTTTGGGCATATGATGGATTGATCTTTGTATTGGTGGTGAAGATATTAACAGCTGGGGTTAGTTTTGCAACAGCAAAGCAATATATCCCAGATATTCAGACTAAACTACAAGATCATTCACTGGGATCTCCTGCAGGCATAAAAAGCCAATCAAGACGGATTCATAACATTTATTGGTGATTCATGTCTAACCATTGTCTTGCATGTCTACGAATGAATGCTTCCTATGATCACCACTGACTTTGAAGCCAATTCATTTTCTCTTTCTCTCATGTAACATTAAAATGGGGAATGGCTTCAAAAGATTATATTTACCCAAATCGAGTGGGGGGGCTGATTTTCGTGTTTGCTGAGGCTAATCAGAATCCCCCCTCTCCTTGCTTTAAAGAAAAACAGTGCAAGTACACAGCTCATTTTACCGTCCTGTCAACAGGTATATCACGTCCCAGGGCTGACAGTGCTCCGCCCACCCCGGTCAACAGAATGAGCATGTCCCCGCCCCCCTCCATCACCAACACCACGCCCCCTCACAGCCGCAAGCAACGGCATACAGCGGTCACAAAAACTGCAAGCAAGAGTTCAGCTGTAAGTCCAGCTATTTCACCAAACAGTAAAAAACTAAAAAGTCTCCGCTCCATGTCCAGGATCTACCCCCCCACCCCTAAAAGTATTTTCCTTGACAGTATTTTCATTTGGTATACAGACAGAACAGAGCTAATACTTTTGTGACACTTTTTATTTCCCTCTTCAGCTGCAATAAATAGTATTTTTTTGGTAGAGTATTGCACATTTCCTATTTTTTATGTGGAGAAGTCTCAAGAAAGCATAGTTTCATCTCCTCCTGTGTTTGATCCATTCGTTAAAACTGTCATGTTGTTCGTCTCCTAATCCGATATCTTCCTGTATGCCAACCCACCCCACAGAGCAGTGGTAGTCAATCAACCAAAGCATCCCAGCAGCAACAGCAGCAGCAAACGTCGTCCTCCCCGACCTTACTTTCCAGTCCCAACCAGAGCAGTTGGGAGTCTCGGCCCCTGCCAGCCCCGGCTCGGCCAAAGGTCAACAGCATCCTCAACCTGTTTGGCCAGTGGCTTTTCGATGCTGCCCTGGTCCACTGTAAGCTCCACAGCGGCCTCAGCCGGGACCCCAGCATGACTGGTAAGAAGTGAAGCGATGGCTAATAGCATTTCCTGTAATGCATGGGAAGGTGGGTGTTTTGTTGCTGTTTGTTAGTATGTGTTTTTGTGGAGTTATCTTGTCTTTTTGGTGTTATTTTTTACTGTATGTTGTTGGACTATCCTTTCCTTTTTCACCATTTTCTCTGAAACTTTGTTATGCCTTTCTGTGTGTGGAGGGCTTGGTTAGAAGTGGCCTCATATGAGATTTCCATCAGATTCTAATCCATTTGCATATACCAACAATTTAAACCTGGCTAAAACTGCATATAGGCTACAACCATATGCTAAGGACAGTCATTTTGGTGTTACAGTCATCACTAGAGGAGTCACCGACAGCACATACAGTACTTAGTATTTGAAAACAAATCTGGCTCATTATTGGCTCTCCATTTATTTTTCTCTTTTGGTGTAGTGTCCTGCACGTGTCTACCTTGTCTTATTAATGTTAAAGAGTTGTAATGGGTCAAAAGTCATGTATTGAGGAGAACAGAAAACGCAATTCATGCCTGATATGAATTGATCCCAAAATATTGGATCTGCTTTGATTTTGTCTCTCTCCACTATTTCTGTTATCTTGCAGCCTCTTTTATCCAAATTCTCCTTTCTTATAAATCTTGTAAGTAGGAACGGCAGCTTTTTTCCTCACTTGATTTGCGTTTCTTGAGTTGAGTTCCTCATGGTCATCGCCATTATCACCATCGTTTTTCTGTTCCCACTCCTTGTCATATATAAAAGTTCACCAGCGTTCTTTCAGCGTTGCTCCAAAGATGATGGAATGGGTTTCACCAACTGACCACCTGTCTCGACCATAATGTCGCCAATTTGTGACAATGCCACCCCATTTTAAGTTGTGGTTTTCGTTTCCGTTGATCCACGCTAATCCTTACTATTCAGTTTCGGATCCCCTCAAGTTTCAGCATTAATGTTTTGTTTCTTGTAATTTATTTTTGTGTTGTCAGTTAACTTGAGTTTTGATGTTATTGGTTTGGTGCCTCAATGCATGAAGTGAATGTTCTGTATCTTGAGTGACAGTCATATAATTGCAACTTGGAGGGAGCTGACACAGGGATTTTGCTTTGCTGTCTTGTAGCAGTGAACACATTTACTACCAGCACACTACTCTTGGTCATGCTAAGTACCAGCGATAGGTGGGACTTCTATGGCAAACTCTTTGTGTCAGAGTTCCCTGTATTGAATGCTTTAAAAGGATGTGAGTGTGTTTGCAGTCATTTAAGTCTTTCTTCTCTCTTGTTGTGATAGCAGTTAAATTTCTGCTTTTTGTTGTTTTTATGTTTCAAATTTTGAATCTTTCGTTTTTGTTCTAGTGTGCATATAGTAGATATATGTCTATGTTTGCTTGTTTCTCATACATGCATGAATGCGTACTGACCACATTACAATTCAGAGTCCTTTCATTCTTTGTCTCTTCCCGCTCTCTACAGCGATAGCCACTCAAGTGGGCCTGGAGCTGAGAAGGAAGGGATCCCAAATGTCCACTGACTCCATGGTTTCCAACCCAATGTTTGATGCCAACGAGTTCCCAGAGAGCTATGAGGCAGGTCGAGCTGAGGCCTGTGGGACTCTCTGTCGCATCTTCTGTAGCAAGAAAACTGGAGAGGAGATTCTGCCTGTTTACCTGTCCAGGTAATGCTGTTTATTATTATTATTTTTTCATATGCCATATCCAGACTACCTGTGTGTGTACGTTTATAGTCCTATCGGCAGTTAAAATGTTAAGTTGCTTAAAACTGTAAGCTGGACAGAAAAAAAAATGTGCGATTCCACTTTCTCTCTCTGCAGGTTCTACATGGTCCTGATTCAGGGTCTCCAGATTTCCGATTTCATCTGTAGACCAGTTCTAGCTTCTATCATTCTCAACTCTTCCTCTCTCTTCTGCACTGATCTGAAGGGCATCAATGTGGTGGTGCCCTACTTCATAGCTGCACTGGAGACTATTGTGCCAGACAGGTTTGACTGGCAGTTTGTTACTACAACTTTACATCAGTTCATAAAATATTTCTATCATTTTTTGTAGAAAACATTTTAATCAGTGTGTTGATTGTGCTGATATCAGTCAGAATTATATGATTTTAGACAAGTTTCTTTTCTGAGTTCCATTTTGTGGAAACTGACTTAAGTTCATCTTTATTACATTTGTTAGAGAGCTGTCCAAATTCAAGATGTATGTAAATCCTACTGACCTGAGGAGAGCCTCGATCAACATCCTGCTTGCCATGCTGCCACTGCCGCATCACTTTGGCAACATCAAATCAGAGGTAACAGATTGGGGGGATCTGTGGGGAAATAATACAGTCTTGCTTCCTTTTGTCGTTTTGTTTATCTGTCATTGTAAGTGAAGTCGAACCTTTTATCCTCTGGGTCTATAAAACCTGTTGATGTTGCGTAATTTTCAGATCACCGTGGTCGTTAATGTACTGACTTTGTGTTCTTTAGGTTCTGTTGGAGGGGAAGTTCAATGAGGAGGATGGATGGCCTCATGACCAGCCAGTGTCTTTTCTATCGCTGAGACTACGTCTTGTCAATGTCCTGATCGGAGCACTGCAGACTGAGACTGACCCCACAAACACACAGCTCATCCTGGGTATCTGCATTCATCTTCATATCCTTGTTATCTGACTATACTGCCTTTCAGTATTGCTTATATTTATGCTGACATAAGTAATTTGTATCCGCTTTTTCTCTTTGTTCGTCTTTTCACTTCCTCTCAGGTGCAATGCTGAATATTGTTCAAGACTCAGCATTATTAGAGTCCATAGGTGCACAGACTGAAACAGTAAGGCTCACATCATTCCTGTTTTCTGATGAAGTGCTCACATTTTACAAAGCCAGAGGCTGGTCTGGACATCAAGATTTCTGTGTTCTTGTGGTAACAGGGGAGTATAGATGGAAGCCACATGACGGTGAAGAGTCAGAGTCACAGCCGTACAAACAGTGGCATCAGCTTCACCAGTGGGGGCAGCATGGAGGCCACCAGCCCAGACTCTGAGCGTCCTGCACAAGCACTGCTCCGAGACTATGGTAAGACATGCAGCTGCTCCGTATGCACTAATCTCCTTGTGCTCTGTGAATTAACACAATAGTGCTCTCTTTGGGTTAATGATGCACTGACAGGTGGATTAACATAAAGGATCTGTACGTGTTTGCTGATCAGTGTGTCTCACTAAATTCACTTATTTGTCCTTTATAGCTAACGTGGTTAAAGTGATATGCAGAGTTAAGAAGCGCTGGGTAAAATGTCTTTGTAGGTGATACAAAGTTGTTTGCTGTGGTAATGTTTAACAACAGTTTGGCAAGGAGAGATATAAAGTTGTTCTGCTCTGCGTTTTTGTCTGTAAATGATTGGTTACACAACGTGGCCTAATCAAAAGCCTCTCAGATTTTTTCCTTCTTCAGCAGGACTGAGCGATGTTTAACTAATGTAGGACATAGTGATATGCATGGCATTTTATAGGTATTTTCTTAAAATGGCCCCTCTCATTACATTTTTAAAATTTCTTTGAAATATTATATCCGATTTCACTGAACTGAACGGTCCGTCACTTGGCAACTGGGGAACTGATCCACAACACTCCTGTGAGACAGAACTTTAGGGCATTGTTCGTTGTGTTTGTGATTGACCTTATTTCACTTTTGAAAGTCCATGGTCACATGGTAGTCTTGATAGGCAGAAACTGACACTTTTAGAAATGATGACACATACGCTGCAAGTTTTCTCTGATTGATTAACTACGCCCTTTCATCCTTATGCCCAGTGCACATGAATGCTTTACAGTATAGTACAGGGGTATTCCACTAAAATTCAAACCCTCTCAAATGAACCCGACATCTATTTCATTGGTGATGCAGAATTTGCACAAATATGTTTCTATGTTTGGTCCATTTAAACTGCTGGTACTGAAGCTGAAAAATGATCAGTTTATTAGTGTTTATTACAGAGAAAATTCTGTAACGTGAATTTCACTTCGATTTGGCCACAAATTAAAGTGATTTCTTTCATTATGAGACAGTCTCAGACCTGCATGCACTTCAATACAATGTCATGTTTGAATATGAGGTTTGATGGTTTTATTGTGCAGCTGTATGTTAGAAATAATCAGCTGCATTGATCAGTAAATAAATATATTACGCATGTCTAACAGTTTTCTACCAGCATTCCTGTCCTACATCATTTCCAGTAGAAGTGCTTTTTACCGTCATAAATATTTATGTTCCTCATTGTTTTGCGTTCAAACAACCTGTTTGTGATTGGTTCATTTAGTACGGAAAACAAGTCAAATGAAACTTTAAAACTCCTGTTTGTGTAACGAGTTTGAAGCACAAAGTCTGAGTTAACAAAGGAAGTTGAAAATCACCTTCATACCTGCTAACTCTGACGGATGTTTTAGTTTTTGTCAAGCCAACTCACACAAAGAAATCCTGACTATCGTAAACTGCCTTCATAGTTCAGCCTCTGGTCTGCTAAATGCCGTGAACACTTGAAGACATGCGCCAGTTAAAATAGAAGCATTCCGTCAAATTTAAACTCCCCTTGTAATTTATTGATTGTCGGTCCAGGTCTGTATAGGATGAAGTGTGGGTCCAGACTTGGACCGCGGTCCGTCACTTAGTGACCTGGAGTCTAGTATATAGTGAATTAAACGAACCGTCGATTCAGAGAATTTTGAATCGTTCCAGCCCTAATGGTAATGCAATTATGTAGTAAATCTTTTTTAAAACTGTAGTAAGACTTTTTTAAAATTGCCAGATGTCTTATTAGAATAACCTAGTAATTACCGTAGTTTGGATATATATAGAATTTTTTTTTCAAAATTAAAATTGTAGTATGAAAATGTTGACATCGCTTAGTTCTGTTCTCCAGCCATCTGTTTACTTCTGTCTCTGCTTTAGTCTACCCATATCTGGTCAACTTGGTGTGCTGTGCTGATTTCCAACTTTTTGAATGCATGTTGTCAATCAAAAAAAATTCTACTAACTGGACATTTATCCTGTTTCTTATCTCTGTTGCCTTTATTCTGCACTGCTCTATTGTTTGCTGTGTTTGGTATTTCGAGGTGTTATATGGTCTAGCTCTTGCAGATACAGCGGCAGGCCTGCTGGTGCGCAGCATCCACCTGGTCACTCAGAGGCTCAACTCCCAGTGGAGACAAGACATGAGCATTTCACTCGCTGCACTGGAGCTGCTGGCTGGGCTTGCTAAGGTAAAGTTAACACCATAGAGACTCGGTGTAATATTCTGCAGACTTTACTAGCTGGTTTGGCCAAGATGAGACAATTGTATGTGCTCCATTTTGCAGCTGCACAGGTCTCATCGAGCTTAAATAATTCTATTTCTGCCACAGCCAGTAAAGTCTAACTTTTGTTGAACATCCAGTTTAACAGAGAATTTGGCAAAAGAACTCTATTCAGGAAATCATGGTTACTAATATTCTGGTCACCTGTTACCAGCTATCTGTTACTGTGGCAATTGCTGACCTGAAATACTAGATATTAACCTCTCATTCCAGTCAACTTATGCACCCATTTCACAAATGAGACAGCCGAGCTTTAGTGAGAACTAATATTACATTTCCGTGGTTTGTGTCATCTTCTAAGTCAGAAATATCTAAGTTACAAGGGCGTTGCCTTCACACTTTACAGCAAGTACCACAAATTACCAGGATGAGAGAAGTTTCTTCACAGACTGCAGTTTATCTGCCATGTAATAACTATGCTGTGTGTTTTAAACAACTCACTGCAATGCTGTGCATCATTTTCCAAACAGCATACTAGCTGAATAGATAGTTCTTTGCTTTACTATGTAAGTGTCAGACACATGATGCCACACTGTTTTAGACTACTGAAGAGCAAACTGTAACACTAAAGTGAGGCTATTTCACTTTACTTTTACAATTACAAACAAGTACTAGTCTAAAAAGCATCAAATGTGTAAACATTAAAAAACAAACCTATCAGTAATGCACCAACACCACACAAAGTACTTTTTAAGTCCATGAAGTGTTACACATAAGGTTTTCCTGTGTTTTTTGCATCTGTTAATCAGGTGAAAGTCGGAGTTGACTCTGCAGACCGTAAACGTGCTGTCAGCTCTATATGTGGCTACATTGTGTACCAGTGTAGCCGTCCTGCTCCTCTTCAATCAAGAGATCTTCACTCCATGATTGTAGCTGCCTTCCAGTTCCTCTGTGTGTGGCTCACAGAGCACCCTGACATGTTGGATGAGAAGGTGAGTTTAAAGATTGATTTTAAATTGTCTGTCAGACATTTCATTAGGATAGAGGTGCCCATTGTGTTGCTTGGTAAAACTAATATTTGTTTATCTTGCTAGGATTGTCTGGTAGAGGTGTTGGAAATTGTGGAACTGGGAATCTCTGGCAGTAAGTCCCGGCAGGAACAGGAAGTTCGACATAAAGGGGAGAAAGAGCACAACCCTGCTTCAATGAGAGTGAAGGATGCTGCGGAGGCGACTTTATCTTGGTGAGGCTCTTCAAAGTTCTTTCAGAATGGATGAGTGACGATATTTTTCAGTTTCAATTTACTTTGTGCATGTTTGTCTTGTGTCTGTGTATGTGAGAGGCATGCTGTTGGACATTATTCCATCCATCCATTCTCTATACACCGCTTAATCCTCATGAGGGTTGCGGGGTGGCTGGAATCTATCCCAGCTGACTTAGGGTGAAGGCAGGAGACACCTTATACAGGTCACCAGTCTATCACAGGGCTACATATGGAGACAAACAGTCACACACACATTCATACCTACAGACAATTTAGAGTTACCAATTAACCTCAGCATGTTTTTGGACTGGGAGGAAGTACCTGGAGAAAACCTACGCTGGGAGAACATCCAAGCTCCATGCAGAAAGATCCTGGGAAGGTCGGGATGCAATCTGGGGATCTTGTAGCTACAAGGCAAAAGTGCTAACCACCAAGCCTCTGTGCAGTCCTGGACATTAATCTCTGCTTTTTAAGCATAAAGCCATTGAAAATACTTTCTGACATATTTGCATAAAACAGTAACTATCACCATTTCATTACCTGTATAATGGTGATTAAGCGATATCTAAACAGCGGTGAAACTCAACAAACACTGGCTTTATATCTGTGATGTCTATTCTTTGTCTGCAAACATAGTCAGGCACCTGGACTTGCTGGCAAACTTAAAACGTGTTTGGAACTGTTGCTTTCTTGCTGTTAGTGGTAATTTGCATACTAGTTAGCCTGCACGCTGATATCAGGTTAGTTGGCTGGCCATCTGCAGCAGAGGCCAGTCACACAATAAAGATGACATTTAACATAAAGAGCCAACTGGAACCACAGACAGTATAGGATAACGCTGTCCAGTCAAGCAGAAATTTAAAAATGTAATTAAAATTGAAATTAGAAAGTGAAATGTATTGTACCCATTGACCTGATTTCTTTGTATTTATGCTCTTGCTTGCGTTCCTGTGGTGTTCCCCAGTATCATGCAGGTGCTGGGGGCTTTCCCTTCTCCCAGCGGACCTGCCTCCACCTGCAGCCTGTTGAATGAAGACACCCTGATTCGCTATGCCAGACTGAGTGCCACAGGAGCCAGTAACTTCCGCTACTTTGTCCTGGACAACTCTGTCATCCTTGCAATGCTGGAGCAACCTCTTGGCAACGAGCAGAGTCAGTAGCTTATCATCTGTCCTCTGATACAAGATCATTTTATAATTTGGATTTCTGTAAGAAAACAATGTGTTTTACTGGTTTGCTTTTAATATTTAAGTAGAGGCTGGATCACCCTCTATATACAAAGCACTGGCAACTTAACATTAATAACACATAGAGGATGCTATTTCACAGTATTTCTTCATAAGTCTGACCATTTTGTTTTCACAGACCCCAGTCCATCGGTGACAGTGTTGATCCGAGGGACAGCTGGCAGACATGCCTGGACCATGCAGCTCTTCCATCAACCAAGAGGTGCTCGGGCCAATCAGAGGGTGAGGTCACATTGTACATTACTGCACCATGAAAGACAATGAGGTTTAATCAGTGTCACCCAGAAACAATTTATTGTGAAGTGTTAGAGCTCTGCTTTTGTAAAGCCTTTACCTCCGTGTGTGTTCACCTGATAACACAACTCTCTGTGTATCTGCCCCTCTCCTCCCACAGCAGGTGTTTGTTCCCGAGGGCCGTCCAACACCCAACAATGATGTGGGGATCAAGTACAACGTCAAGCAGAGGCCCTTTCCTGAAGAGGTGGATAAGATCCCTCTGGTCAAAGCTGATGTTAGCATTCCTGACCTGGATGACATTGTCAGTAAGGAGGTGAGAAAATAGCTTCCTGTTTAACCTTGTCGTTGAGCTTGTAGCCATGTTATGACTAGTTACATACAAATTTCTACAGGTATGAGGTAAAACAAGACTTTGTTGTTTTGGCTGAAATAGAGCACTGCAGCAAATCCATTACTGGTATTGTTTGTTATTGTGCAAACTTATGTGTGTTGTATGGACCGGCAGAATGATTCAAGAACTACAAATTTACTGATGAGGAATTACTGCCACATGAGTGTGCAGAGAGTTGCATTTTCACTTCAGTGTTAGTTGTGAAAAGAGGGTAAGAGTTAGGGTCAAATGATCTGGTTTTGTGACGATTGATGTGTGCAGTATTTTGATCCAGTGCAGTCCACTTGGAATAATGTGTAGCTTTTAATGCATTCAAAAACTGCCAATAACTACACTGAATTTTTTTCAACGATAAATCAGTGTCTTTCTGACACAGTTTCAATAAAGTGAACAGTTAAAGCTTTACAAAGACTGGATTTGTTAAATGGCCATTTTACTGGATTGAATTGGATTAGATTTTCCAGGTATAAAATTGTAGTGCTTTTCCCGATTACATGTGTGACACCAACGTTTTAGACCATATCTGGAAGGTCACATGTATTTGGTCTGTTGATGCTTAATTTATGCAGTCATCTGCTACTCATCAGGTAAAGCTTCTTTATGTTTAAAATCATCCCATTCCCTTCTTTTCAGCTGGAAGTTCAGCACGACAAGCTTCGTATGCTAATGACCAAACAGACAGATTATGAGAATACCTTGGAGCGACTCAGTGAGGAGATCTGGAAGTCCAAACCTTACCCCGACCCACAGACAGACTGCAAACCTCCTCCTCCCTCGCAGGAGTTCCAGACAGCTCGCCTCTTCCTCTCCCATTTTGGCTTTCTATCCCTGGAGGCACTTAAGGTTGGTAGAAATAATTGAAAATTTTATGTCTGATTAGAAAATGTCTTTGATTGAAGAGATGCCAAATATTATCTACAAATATTCAACTCTTTTTTTTCATTAATTTAGCAAACCTTTTTTTTTTTTTAAATCACGAGGAATTCTTTATGACATGCCCTTATTTGTTGTGATGCCAAGAGTTACAATCAAAACAGAATAAATAAACCACTATTTGATGGGGAAACAAACATTGATAACAGTTACATTCAAGAGTGGTCCAATTTATAATCATGGTTTTGCGCTGCCCTGCAGGTATACTTGTTAAGTTTTATGTTTGGTGTAATGTTTGAGATTAATTGGTAGGTTTTCATTGTAAATAAGTCTGTGATAGGAAGAATAATAAATAGTCATGCAGCTGTAATTCTGAATGTATTATTCCTACATACCTTATGTTTCTACTGTAAATATAGTTAACTGACATTGTGTTTATGTAATAATTTATTATTGATAGGAACCCAGCAACAGTCGTCTACCTCCTCATCTGATTGGCCTGGAGTCGTCCTTGCCAGGATTTTTTGATGACATTAGCTACCTGGACCTGCTTCCCTGCCGACCCTTCGACACTGTCTTTATTTTCTATGTGAGAGCTGGACAGAAAAGCGGCCCTGAGGTGAGAGAATACAGACTGATTGCTTATAGCTGGACACAGTAGATATAGTACAAAAAAATGTTGTATGAAAGTAATAAATGAAATGGCTGTAACCTAGTGTATTTCTTTCACTATATTTGTATGAAAATCTTGGCTAATTTGTGGATTTGTTGTTGTTTTTGGTGATCAGATACTGAGGAATGTGGAGTCATCGAGCAGCGTCCAGCCCCACTTTTTGGAGTTCCTGTTTTCTCTAGGCTGGCCTGTGGACGTAGGACGCCACCCAGGGTGGACTGGACACCTAGACACTAGCTGGTCCCTGAATTCCTGCTCTGACAGCAATGATATACAACAAACAGGTAAGCTGCTAAGTCAGCCACTGCATTAGATCTTAGCGAGAACTGGACGAATACACATCACAGCAACTTGTATTTATCCCCATGTTGGATATCGGTGGTGAATTAGTCAGTGTTGAACTTCTTTGTAGAGGAGGCAGCAACTCCGGAGGACACAGGAGGTTCAGTGTTCAACGGAGAGAAGAAAGTTTTGTACTATGCTGACGCTTTGACAGAGATTGCCTTCGTTGTTCCATCTCTAACAGAAAGTTCTGGTTAGTATTCACTACCTTGAATATGAATTTCCATCCGTGATGCTCAGTGTGAAACTGAGGGTCGACAGAGTTGTAATTTGCTCTTTGGTGTTTTACAGAGGAGTCATCAGTGCACAGTGACTCCACAGTGGAGGCGGACACCAACCCAGACCTCATGCCTGGTATACTCAAACAACCCAATCTGACACTGGAGCTGTTCCCCAACCATTCTGAAAACCTGGAGTCTGCCAAAAAGGTAAAGTCTGTCTTCTGTGAGTGCCGATAATAATAATGATTTGTATTTCTTTTAAAGTAGGTTTTGCTTAATCTCACTGTGATTCATTTGTAGCTGAGTCCTTTGGTGAAGACAAAAAGATCATCAACTGGAAAGTCTTTCCCCCAGCTGGGGCCTGAGACGAAGGTGTTCGTGGTGTGGTTGGAGCGCTTTGATGATATTGGTAGGCACACATCTTAATAGGTAACCCCTGTCTTGTAATTGAAGTCTGCTAGTGGTGAAAAATATATTGTTTCCTTTCATATTATTTTCAGTCAGGAAGTTCACTCTACAAAAAATGTTGTATATATAGTTAACCTCTATAGCCTTAGAAGGTGACTCTGAGAAGAAAGGCCGCTCAATATCATCCATGTCCATGTCAAGATAGCAATGAATTGGGACCAAACTTGACATAAACCAAATTTTACTCATTTCAGATGCCTCAAAAGTTGGTTGAATGTTTAGCAAAGACTTGTAGTTAGGATGGGAATTTTGACTAATTTCCGAACCGACTAGTCGCTAATTTTATTGGCGACTAGTCGGTTCGGAAAACTTGCAATTTAACCCTTTAAGCGCCAAAGTCGCAATATTGCGACAAGCAACATTGCTGAACATAACAAGCCATAGCTTCAAATATACTGCCTCATGTGCCTCATGTACTGTACACCAGGAGATGGCGGACATCTGGAACTTCAATCTGAGCATCAGTTGTGGGCGTGTTTTCATTCAAAGTTTTGGAGTTTACAGAGTTTGAAAACCGAGGAGACGAGACTTGCCGTCGGAGCGTGTCAGAGCGCAAGACGGCACATTTTAGTGAGAAAACTCACCATACCGAGAGGTCTGGTCAACGCTGACAAAGTCCTTTGTCAAGTAATGGCTTACTCATATTCTGAAGTGGAATATTCACCCTCTGATGAAGATGTTCAGTCGTCCACTGAGACAGAAAGTGCGTCTGTGCGTAACGGCAGCGGGTCGGTGCGCCATGACAGTCCACGATCAGCACATACTGGAGCCGATGCTTTGCTTCGGGGTGGCAGGAAGGGACGTGATGGGTGTAGCTGGAGTGGTCAAAACACCGCTAATGATGAGGGGGATAGCGGGGGTTGAAAAAAGAGACAAGCATATGCTATTGGCAGGATCAACCAGGTAGCCCAGATGGGACGAGCGTGCGGCCACCCGAGCGTAGAGCTGCATGGCGGCGCCCGGTCGGGGTGGGGGGCACACTAGCGTTTAACCGACTAGTAAAATACTAAATGTTTAATAAATGAGTAGGTTAAACGATTAAACGACTAGTACGCACATCCCTACTTGTAGTTGAACATAGTGATACATCCATATTACACCAACCATATAGACATTTATGGGAACTTTATGAGGCTCCAGTATCAACTTTTTAAAAAACCCAACCCTTTCAGGAGACCCTGTAGCGCCACGGGTTGAATGGGCGACTCATAAACAGGAGCTATAGTCCCTGACACAGAGATCCTCGGTTTGAATCTGACCTACAGCCATTTACAGCATGTCTTCGCCCCACGTTTCCTGTCTCTCTCTCCACTGTTATTACAATAAAGGCAAAAGGTTGAAAAAAAATAATGCCTTTAACAAAAAAACAAAACCACAGGCCTTTCTATTTTCAGGAACCCAAATTAAAACTTTGGCCTCTGCTGGAGTTATTTAATTATTTGGATCTGCTGGGACAATTTTTCCTACATCCTCATTAAATTAATGGCCCAGAGAAATGTATTTCTTAAGATATTGAAACCTTAAATTAACCCTGTGTAAGTTTTTTTTGTGGGTGATAATACAAAAATACAGAGACCTGACTTCTCAAAATTCTGCCATAATAGTTTACAAATCTTAGTTTTGGGCCCAAATGACAAGTCGATGTATAAACAAAATGACAGTGCAGCAACATATTTCCTCATTTCTGTTTGAAAAGACACAGACTGACCCAGTTGTTTCAAAAGAACATGACCAAAGGACTGAGGTGTTTGAATATCATTATGTTTGTGTTTTCAGAAAACTTCCCGTTGACTGATCTCTTGGCGGAAACCAGCACAGGCCTGGAAGCCAGCATGAGCAACAGCACTTCCTGCAGGTATTCAAATGTTCATACTCAAAACGCCTTGCTGCCAGTTTGCGGAACAAGTGGTTCATGATTTGGTTTTGGTCATGTATAAAAAGGAAGAACAACAAGAAGAAGAAAAAACCCATTTTACAAAACCCTGTGTGCTTCAACATGAGAAAAAACAGGAAGCACCACATGCAGCAAAAGGAGACAGAAAAAGGAACCGCGGCAGTGCTGTGACACTTGTTATGAGTGTGAAGATAAATTCAGTATTTGCGCAAAAGGATGTGTTGGGTAATTCATTATCATACTGTTTTGTAAGGTTCAACTTTATTGCAAAGATTATAATTGAGAATAATTCAAATGAGAAAATGGACCACATTACTCAGAAACTGTATTTAATGTTGCTACTTTTGAGGTAGTGTTGACAGTTGTGGTGTTATAAAACCTGACAGTTCATTTCACTCGTGATACAACTAATATTACAAATGAGCAGGGCTCTTGAAAGATCAAAAACTGACTTTTTCTTATTTATTTAGAGCAAACGGAAGCTATTCTACAGAATTAAATTGAGGCTGAAAACAACAGCAGGGAAGAGGGCCAGTCAGGTGTAGATACTGGTAGGATTTTTGTCATGGTTAGGCGCCGTGTGTATTGTGTGTACAGTTTAAATGTTTGTTTTTTATGTGGCCAGAGGAATTGCTTGGCTCCAGTGATTCGTGTTAAATTGCACTGTGCCATATTCTTGACTTTCTGGTTACATTGGTTTTTATGCTCCTCTTGTTTGTCAAAAGCTTAAATGTCTTCAGGATGCGTAGATATCATGTGATATAGTTCTTAGTAGCTTTTTGTGTTTTATTATTGTGCTGCTGTAACTGAATTATTGTTATTATGTGTACTACCATAGTATAAATCAGTTGTTTAAGACATTTTACATTCATCTAGGTCTGAAACGAGTCCTCAAGTTATTCGAGTAATTTGATTACTAAAATTCTCTGAATCGAGGCTTTGTTTAATCCACTACATACCAGACCACAGGTGGACCGCAGGCCGAATCCGAACCCAGACTTCATTCTATACAGACCCAGACCTATAATCAATAAATTATCAGGGATTTTAAATTTGACCTGATGCTTTTATTGTAACCGACGCAGCTTTTCTAGTGTTCACAGCATTTAGCTGATCAGAGGACAGAGCACAGACTTTCTGCTTCAAACTCGTCCTCACAAACAGGAGCATTTAACACATTATTTGACTCGTTTTCCGTAGAAAATAAATCGATACCGCACAAGTTGTTTTAGTGGAGAACAATGAGGAACATAAAAATTTGTGACAGTAAAAAAACGCTGCGACTGGAAATGATGTACGACAGGAATGCTGGTAGAAAACTGTTAGTGTGTTAATATATTTCATTTACTGATCAACACAGCTGATTATTTCTAACAGACAGCTGCACAATAGAACTATCAAACTTCATATATTCAGACACGATATTGTACTGAAGTACATGTAGGTCTGACACTGTCTCATAATGAAGGGAATCACTTTTATTTGTGGTCAAATCAAAGTGAAACTAAAGTTACTGATTGAATATTCTCTGTAATAAATACTAATATAGTGATCAGTTTTCTTATTTGTGTTCTATCAGCTGAAGTGCCAGCAGTTTAAGCGAACCAAACATAAAAACATGTTTTTGTGATTTCTGCATCACCAACTAAAAACATGGGCTCCCATGGCTTTGAGTTTTAGTTGAACACGCTGTACTGTACTATATATGTATAATACAGCTGTACTATGCTATATATGTACAATACGCTGCTGATATCTGCCTGTGTTCCACCACAGTGGTTATCTCTGCTTTACATTGCGCTCACTTCCGCTTTTGTTGCTGTACCGTGCAAGCCAAGCGTGGAATCCATTTAATCACCAGAATAATCAATAGAATACTCATTACTGAAGCAATCGATGGCTGCAGCCCTACTTTCACCTAACCTTTCTTTATCACTGTTGTTTATAACAAGTCATTCACACTTTTTTATTTTCCCTTTTCCCATTTTTCGTTCATGATGCAGGTCAGGGTTACTAGAAAAGGACGTTCCTCTGATCTTCATCCACCCTTTGAAGACGGGACTCTTCAGGATTCGACTGCATGGAGCCGTGGGCAAATTCGGCATGGTGATTCCTCTGGTGGATGGTATGGTCGTCAGCCGCAGAGCTCTAGGTAAAAGCTCATCTGGCTTCCTCTAGCTTAAATTGTACTTCCTTCCCCAGCCATACTTCCTTTTTGCCTTGTCAGACAGAACAGTGAACTAGTCTTAATGCATCACAGGGAGTAATCTGTTCGCTGATAATGTGCACACATTAATGTTAGGTGTTTGTGGTTGGAATACACAGGAAGCATATTCCATTAACAAGTTCGTCACTGCAGAGGTTAGGGTTTATAATTCAAAAGCATTGGCATCCTTTTTATCTTCTAGCTGAACTTTTACATCCTTGTGTTTTCAGGATATACAAGATGCGATCCTTAAGAGGGGATCATGGACACATTATTGTTTAGCACATTGTGGGAAACTATTTGTAGTAGTTATCTGTTCGATGCTGATTTTACCATTGGGGGGGGGGAGAGAGCTCGAAGTCTCTCAGCTTTTCAGTGATTGCAATGCAATTGTTGTGCAGCAGATGGTACAGTTAAAAGGTGTTTTGACTTTGTTTTTGTCAAACTCACAAAGGGCTGTAGATTAAGTGAACCAGATTTGAGTTAACTGGGTTTTTCCTGAGCCAAGCGTCCACCTCACAGTAAAGTTTTGTGACATTCAGCCTGATAGTTTTTGCGTAATCCTGCCGATTGACTGACAAACAAATAAACAAACAGCACTGAAAACCGACCTTAGCGTGGAAAAAAATGAACCATCCCTCATTTGAGGTAGCAATTACACATTTTTACCTGTAGCTGTAAATTCCATGCATAATCAGTATAATAGTATTCATCCATTTCATTGAATTTACACTACCGTTCAAAAGTTTGAAGTCGCTTAGAAGCATCCTTGTTTTTGAAAGAAAGTAAATTTTTTTTTTCCAATGACGAAAACATTAAATGAATCAGAAATCCAGTCCAGATATTGTTAATGTGGTAAATGACTGTTCTAGCTGGATTTTAAATAAAATATCTACATAGGGGTACAGAGGAACATTTCCAGCAACCATCACTCCTGTGTTCTAATGCTACATTGTGTTAGCTAATGGTGTTGAAAGGCTAATTGATGATTAGAAAAACCTTGTGCAATTGTTAGCACATGAATAAAAGTGTGAATTTTTATAGAAAACATGAAATTGCCTGCATGACCTTTGAAACTTTAGTATATTAGTACACCGTTGCGCTTGAATACTGAAAAGTTTCTGTTCCCTTTCCAGGTTTTCTTGTGCGTCAAACGGTCATCAACGTGTGCCGACGGAAGCGCCTTGAAAGTGACTTGTACAACCCACCTCATGTGAGGCGGAAGCAGAAAATAACTGAGATTGTCCAGCGCTATCGCAACAAGCAGCTGGAGCCGGAGTTTTACACCTCGCTCTTCCACGAGGTGGGCGAAGGAAAGCCTCACCTCTAATTCCCCTGTCCTGTCCTAACACTGGCTCGCAAGCGCACACAACACACACACACACACACACACACACACACACACACACACACACACACACACACACACACACACACACACACACACACACACACACACACACACAGAATCTTTATATTTATACTGTACTATTTTGTTATTTATATGAATACATATATCAACACTGTTTGCCTTTGACTCCAAGATCAAAGTGTCAAAAACCATGCCAAGGTGGAAAAAAAACCTACATGTCTGTGTTGCAGCCGCTCACTGAAGATCTAAACGGCTGAAGTTCAACAGTGACCGTCTCTCCTCGTTTAGGTTCATGCTTCGCGGCAAAAGAATTTCTGCTTGTCTTTAACTGCAATACAATAATTACACTGTTGGCCTTTCTGAACTTGTAAAAAGTTTGTCCTTTTAAATCTTGTGATATGAATGAATTTCAAGAGGTTTGGTAATACAGAATTGTGTCCAAAAATCCAGATCTGCATATCTGTTTTTGTTTCAAACAGATTTATGGTTGGATTCTTGCCAAGGAGATAAACATGTAAGCATCATTAAAATGTTTTTTTTGTTTTGTTATATACACAGCTTCAAAGCAGGTGGCTTCAAGAAAACAAAGAAATTGTTAGCTCTTAATCAAATTGTCATCTACATCCAGACACCTGCTAGAGTCTTCCTAGTGCAAACACACATTTGGCCACTGCAGCAGCTGACTGAGCACACAGATATTGTTTTTTCTGGTTGTTCCCGCATGATTTGTCAGACTAACATTGTTTTACTGGATGTGGATCTCATTTTTGACACCTGTGTTGTGTCTATGTGTGTGTGTGTCTATGTGTGACATATTTGCTTCTTCAGCCAGTCAACTGACACTACAAGGAGTCAGGGACCCCTGCAAACCTGATACGTGGCATTGAAAGAGGAATTCTTTCACTTCAAACAAATGAGAATCTCAAGATAATACCGTTTTCACATTTGCAGAATCTCTCAACCAAGACATGACCTTAGAATGAGTTTACTCTTTAATGCTGGATAACACCTGAGTTTACTGATAGTGAGAGCAGTTACAGAGCTCCTTCTGGACTTGATGTTTGCAGGGCTCATTTGAAATGACCACAAAGACTTTGTTAGGTTTGAAGCCAATACCAAACACTACCACAGCACAGTTTTTAAGTGTCTTGCTTCTCCAAACAAAATCTAGACGATGGATTCAAAGGCCAAAACACTCAATGTAGCGAACAGCATTATATCAGTTTCACTCTGGCAGATCAAAGCGGCCATTTTTTTTTACCCAAGAAGAGAAGATGTGCCGTTTTTGTCTTCACAATTGCTTTACTAACATTTTGTCTTTTTTTTTTATTATTATTTTGCTTAAAAATGACTTTCACCATTGTTTACTCACTGTACTTCGGTTTTGATTCAAGCCCTCTCATTGTCTGCCTGTAACAATGTGAATTTATTTATCACAGAAATGGAACAGGGCAAACACCTCTAGTTTCTTGGTTATATCGGAAAGTCTTAATGCACTGAGCACATTTTTTTTTGGTTTCTATTCTCTTTTGGTTAACTTACATGTCTTTTTGTACTTTTGTGCATTTTGGAGGAAAACCCCTGCTGAAGGAAGAGTTTTATCTTGTGATATATGAATGAAGAAGAGGCGTCGTGGAATTTTTAACCTATCGCGTCTAATTGTGACTCACTTTTTATGACAGTGCTGGATGCACATGCCTTTTTTTGGAAGGAAAGTACATTAAATATGCTTCAAAGAAACTGCATACGTTCAGTCACACGTTGTATCCTGTTACTCCTCTGATGTTTGATCGTATTTAAGGATTTGCCATGTACAGAAGCGGAGGATAATATGTAAATATATGATAGTGTAAGGCATTTACAAGTTGTCTGTTGCATTCCTCATCTGAGACAGCAGAAAAGTTATGTATGTATGCAATTATGTGTGGGAGGAACGCAATGGGTATTGAATGTAACATGCATCAATTAAAACTATTATTGACATTTTAATTTCTCCCATTCCTAATATTTGACTTTTTCTTTACAGGATAAAATTACGGTCCACCTGTGCTTTTTTGATATTTAACTCGGCAAACCTTTCTCTCCTTAAGCAACTTGATTTAGATCTCAGTTCATCTAATTAGCTGCATTAGAATAAGCTGCTGACACATCAGTCACTCTGGTCTAAATATTTGCCCCACAAACATAATTAACGGTGGTATGTTTAAGTATGATTGCACTGAAATAAGCCGGATATTACAACAGATGCAACAACGGCCCAAGGGAGAGAGTAGTGACGGCAAGAACGCCTTCATATCCTGACGCTGTCCTCAAATATTAATGTGCTTTCACAGAAAATACTCTTTGGATTTGGCCGATAATCATGACAAGTCCTGACAACAATAAATTAATAAAATCCTTTTTAATTTACGTAAATATTAGCAAGCACAGGTGTGAGCCACATGTAAATCAGCCTTTAAACTAAAAAAGGATGGACTAGTATCAGTTTTGGTCAGACTAGGAGCATGTTGAGTCTAAGAGACCAAATTTTCACAATAAATGTCACTACTGTATAAAATAAAGTTAGAGGGGTTCTGGTTCTGTACTGGAGGCTGTTGATCAACAGTGCCTGTACCTGTATCCACCAGAGGGCGCCTTTCTCCTAAATTTGATGACTAGCTACATGTGGGACTAATGAAACAGGTAGGGCCCTAAATTTAAATAACTACCTCAATGTGTATAATATTTCAGATATGTTACATGACTGAAAGTTTAGATAAATGATTGTGAAGCCTCGTTAAACTTATCAGAAAACGTACACAAACGTTCAAAAGTTTGGGGTCATTTAGAAATGTCTTAATTTTCTGAAGGAAAAGCAGTTTTTTTTCCCCAATGAAGATAACATTAAATTAATCAGAAATACAGTCTATACATTGTTCATGTGGTAAATGACTATTCTAGCTGGAAACAACTGATTTTTAATGGAATATCTACACAGGCGTACAGAGGAACATTTCCAGCAACCATCACTCCTGTGTTTTAGTGCTATATTGTGTTGAAAGGCTAACTGGTGATTAGAAAACCCTAATCATCAAGCCCAAACTTTTGAACAGTAGTGTAAGCATCTGTCTTTTGACAAATCTTGCAGCACACAATGGAAGTGAGTACTCTCCTGTGCATTATCATTTCAATGTCAAATGACCAATGATCACTTCAATAAGTGCATTACTTCTAGCACTATATCGTCACACCCCCTTCACTGTGCCTCAGTGACAGGACTGTACAGAAACTGTGGTAGTCCTGGTCAGTTCATGCCAAACATACTGGACTCCATATGAGCTGAACAAATTTGTTTTGGTCTCATCTGATCAAAGAATATACTCCCAATATTCAGGAGCCTATCTTTGTGCCCTATAACACAATTTAATTTTTGCTGGCCTTGTACCAAACAGCAAACAGGGGTGTTTTTCTTGATCACCACCCACAGAGGCTGATGCTTCATGATTTTATGAACTGTCCTTGTCACTGTCTGAGCTTCATTGAAACTCTCATTTCCACTGATGACCCCTGTACCAAGTCTAAAGCACGTGTTCATCTGTAAGTAGTGCACTTACTGGTGTCATTTTAGGACCACTGCAGCTCTGATTAGTGGTACAATAGCTCCTTCTATACCTCCTGATTCCTGCTGCAGCTGGGTTTCCTCTGGTTTTTAGTCGCTCACTGATACTCCTGCGTCCTTTTCTATGTTTGTGAAGTCTCACAATCAGACTATTTGGTTTCCCTGTAAATTCTTTTCTGTGTGGAGCCCTGATGCAGACATGGACATAAACTCAGCCCACGGCTCCAAAGTTGGGCAAAGTTCTGGCATTCACATGTCACTCTAACCATGTCCATGTAATTAGGCTAATTGGAAATCCAGCTGTAAGCAGTTCAGTTCCAGTGATTACAGGTGTGATCATTTTGTTGCTCTGGGTTTGTACTTTTGAGCCTGTATTTTCAATTTAGTAGAGTTTATAAGGAGAAATATGGAACATAATGCAGTTAAGAGGTGATGCAGTTTTGTATACTATGACTTGTGTTTTGTTCTCACTTTGGTTGTGTCTTTAGTTTATAATATTTATATTGTTTATTATATTTCTAATGCTGCTAACAGTAGAGTATTTGTGTTTGTTACATATTGGTGCATATTTATATTTAATTACTGTGTTTGGGGTACTCCTTATTTAGTGCAGCTGACAGGTTGTTTGTTATCAGAGCCACTTAATGTTGCCTTTAGAATAGGGGTGCCAAACATACGGCCCGTGGGCCAAAATCAGCCCACCAGAGGGTTCAAACCGGGCCGCAGTTTGCCTTTGCAAAAGTGTAAAAATTACAGAGACGACCATATCATTAGTAAAAGTAACTACTTTCTAAATATGTCCACTACACTGCCACAATTTTTATGTATAAATTTTGCACATTTACAAGGCAGGGGGACAACTTAACTTTCTTCTCTTCTTTAATAGTTCCCACTTCAGTTTGTGTGGTGTGATGGTTAGGATTACTACACAGATGTGTAAATGAATGCAAATTTAAAATGACTTCTAGATCTTGCCAAATTGTTTTGATCATAAAATAAAATACTAGATTGTTCAGTTCCAGATACCTGTGACTCAGTGTTTAGTGCCTTTGTAGATACACAGTGATCTGTAAGTTGTATTGTGTAAATGATAAACTGATGCATAATGCTGTTGAAATTGCACTTATTTGTCTTAATAATTTTCAGGTTGTTCATAATGTTTTGCAAAACGGTAGTTCATTAAGTGAAAACATTTTCAGGATGTACTTTTTTTGCACCAAAGCAAAGGGGAATATTTGGAGTTGTCTTTATTTATTTATAGGTTATCATGCTGTGATTTTACTGGTTCGGCCCACTTGAGATCAAAGTGATACACAGAAATCAGTTTGGCACCCCTGCTTTCTAATAAACTGCGTGCACCACTGAGGTGAGATGTGTCTCCTGCAGCGGGTCCCTCCTCCTGCTGCATCCGCCGCCGCCTCTGTGCTCTGACCCGGCCTCCTGTTGCCTCCTCTCGGCTGGAGCTGCCCTCACCGCCTCTCCGCCCCTCGTTTGCTACTTTTGCTCAACTTTACTTCCAACCTTGTGTCGCTCTGAGCATCACCGCTGCCGAGGCTTTTTTGGGGAAAACTTGCAGCTGCAGAATGGACTGAGGCAGCGGAGTGTGGATACTTTGGAAAAGACGCGTATTTGGCCATCGAGCGAAGGGTTGAAGTAACATGATGGAGGAGGACGACGGGCACCAGGAGAACGGGATCCACGCCGCCAGGGACTCGGACCGACAGCAGCGGCTCAGGCTTTGTGTTTTAAATGAAATAGTCAACACGGAGAGGGATTATGTTCGGACGTTGCTTTTCCTCCAGTCGGTGAGTTTGACATTACCTCTCTTTTACGGGCACAACGTTCCAGCCAAACTCTAGTCATAAATCTATCAATTCAAGGTGTCCTTTTATTCCGACCTTCATGCTCGTTGTATGAGGCGACTGATGGTATTTAATCAAATAGCACACCTCGCTTTTGAATTCGGCAAACATTTAGCACAATGAGTGGCAGACATTTAAAGAGGGAAATGAACTTAACACTTTCCCCTGATGTAGCTTACGCGCTTGGTGCGAAGATAAAACAGCGGTTTGTAAACGGAGTTTGGCGTGACTTTGTGTCCACGCGGGGGGCTGGTTTACTTCTCTTACCTTTAATTCCACCTTAGTATGTTACAGAAGCTTCACATTTACACCCTTTTTCACGCAGAATTATTGACATCCCTCTCCTGGAAGACTTAGACATGCCTGTGTGCTGTTATCAATGAAAATCTTCCCATAAGTGTCAGAACAGAAACAGTTAATCCCGTTGATTATTTTGATAATCAACACGAGTAATTAAAGTCTTCACTTTATTTAACTCTCTGCTTTCTTTCCTCCTCTATGACTAAATATCTTTGGAGTGAAAGAGACATTTGTCATGTTGGGTTTTGGGAAACACTGATTGATATTAATCCCTATTTTTTGAGATTACAATGAAGACAGTCGATAGAAGCAGCCCTGATGTCAGAAACATATTTCTATTCGTGCATGAGGTTTATGCCCACCTCTCCATTGTGTGTTAAAGAGAATCAAAGGACTGGCTGCTCAGTTCACTTAGAATTTGCAAATAAGTAGATATCAACACGAGCACAACTCCCTTCTTCAGACAGAAATAAGAAACCATTTCAGCACAGTTAATTATTCCCTCATTGTGCATCAGCTGCCTGATGAATGAGCGTCCTGGTAATTTTACACGCTCCTTTCAGGCCCCAGCACAGTGCCAGTGTAGATGGCTCCCACCTGCTGGGGGACTATTCACTCTGTCACTTCCGCTTGTCATTTTTTTGTTGTCCTTTTCCTCCCTTCATCCCGTCTTGTCATCTCTGCTGCTTGTACAGTGCAGGTGGCTCCTGCACAGTACAAGCAGCAAAACTGAAAAGATTGTATTCAACATTACTGAAGTAACTTTGTGCCAAAAAAAAAAATCAATGTTAAAATGCACCTCCTATGCATTTTCTATTTCAGTGACGGATGTATCGCACAGATATTGACCAAACTGTCAAAAACGGTACAGGTGGTTATCCCTCACATTGGGATTTCATCGGCACCCCAGATTCTTCCTGATCTGACACACTGAAAACCTCACCAGGAATTAGTCTGATTCTTGGAGCATTTGCAACCCCGTCTTCATTCCAAATCTGGACCATGCACAAAATCTAACCTTTGTTCTAAACCTGCACTGTTTAAAGCCTGTGGGTGAACTTATTATGCAGAATGCGAGAACACATAAACACAGAAAGGCACATTCAACTTGAAACCATTCTGTTTGAAGCCAAAGCAGCTGGTGTGAGGTGTTATTCATGAGACAAACTGATGCACAGTCAACTCGTCCTCAAGTCAGTGTGTGCTTGCATCCACCTTCGCTACATTTATTGTGACAGGACGAATGCACCTTCATTATAATAACACTTTGTGGCTCACAAAATGCCCTCTACTGTTGCCCCTTTCAGAGGAAGGTCAGAGGTCAGCTATAAAAGTTGGCAGGAATTCAAGCTGTCTTGTTTCTTGCTTAGGCACCCTGCGTACTTTGCAGACGAGCACCGATTCTTATCATTTTCACTTGCCAGTAAAAGGCTGCCAGTTTCAAATGCACATTCTGATGATTATGTGCATTTTTCCCGTTTCCACATCTGATAAATGTTTAAGCATGGCCATGGTTCCCTCTTCCCCCTCTGCTGTCACGTGCTAAGGAACTTCCTCAAAGCCCTTGAAATAATTCTGTTTATCTGTACAGTCGACTCATTGTAGCACAGCATCACAAAAACATTAGAAATCATCTCACAGTCAGTGATGCATGTCAGGATTACACCTGCACTACCGTTCAGAAGTTTGAGGTCATCCAGACAATTTCATGTTTTCCATGAAATTTCACACTTTTATTCATGTGCTAACATAATTGCACAAGGGTTTTCTAATCGCTAATTAACCTTTCAACACCATTAACTAACACAACGTACCATCAGAACACAGGAGTGATGGTTGCTGGAAATGTTCCTCTGTGCTCCTATCTAGATATTAGCATTATTATTTTTGCTTAATTTAATGTTATCTTCATTGAAAAAAAATGCTTTTCTTTCCAAAAATACAAATCTTTCTAAGTGACCCCATACTTTTGAACAGTAGTGTACATAATGTAACTTCAGTATGATCTTTCCAGCCAAAGTCTGAACTCGTTGAATGGATTTCAGCATCATTCAACATGTGAGGGACAGTTGCTGTGGTACTGCTTCCTCTCTCACTTACACAACAGTCAGTCAGAGGTTATCATCCGGTGTGAGGCCGACCAGGACGTCCTCCCCCAGACCCATGCAGTTCCGCTGTAGTGATAATGATGAAACCTTGAAGATTGAGCAGCGAAGTCTGTGAGCTTGTGGACATCTGAAAGCTGACGGTGTTCCTCACCATGCTTCTATTCATCACATGGACTGGCACCTTTTGATTTCAACTGTACAATGTGTGACCACAATCATTACATGTGACAAGATGTAACGGAATTATGTTTGACCAAAAAACTACAGTGACGTAAGAGAATTAACTTTATTAGAATTAAGGATTTCAGATCCTGAAGTGAAGAAGGATAAAGTTGTCTAGCAAAGTTTATGAAGTTGCCTCCACTTGAATGGACTTTTAAATCAACCAAAAAATTGAGTTTAAATTATGCACAATATTAAGTTACCGGTAATACAGAATTCTCTTGAATGACTTTTTACATGTCAAATAGAGTGTAAAGATTTAGCTCCGATTCTCCCAATCAGTGGAAGTCAATAATGTATTTATTTGATAACTACTCAAAACAATGCATTATTCTTTTTAATATAAGAAAGGAAACACCATCTATGCATGCTGTATTGACGTGTTGACTGGATTGTGTGTGTAATCTTGTTGATTTCTTTAGGCTAGAACACATGCATATCATTGCCCTCATTAGTCTTCACATATGGGCTCATACAGTACTGTGTAAACAAGCCTCGATAGTAAAGCATGTTGCTTCTCTCTACAAACATACCCTATATGTGACAGTGAATCCCGTCTATGTGGTGTTCTGGCGTTGAGACTTGCGTCGCTAAAGGAATTCACGGACATTTAAGATAAATAGAGGAACTGGTCCCCAGCAGCTCTGCCAGTCTTTTCCAAATCCCCCCCATGTTCACAGTCTAGGTTCCAGCCAAGCCTGCCCTCCTTCCCTCTGTGGGAATCCAGGCTTTGTCACCGTGCAGCTCACTGTGGTGTTGATAAGGGAAGTCTGGCTGTGGGAGCTCAGAACATATGGTTTCAGTAGAGATAGAATGGTTGGGGGGTGAAGAGGATGTGAAGAGGCTAAAGTGATGATGGTTAGAGTGTAGAATCGTATCGTCTTCCAAGCATTTGACCATATATCGTGTGATGATAAGCGACTCTTATTCTCAGCCGTCCTCATCTCCCAGATAATGTCTCCATTTCCTAGAACGCATTGTGACCGCAAACTTAGAATCTGTGGTATTTTGATGTTTTCTTTGTGGTTTAGATGCACATGGAGGCAGGAATGGAGATAACGCATGAGGTATTTTCCCCAGTCATGACAAGTGAACTGTAACTGAAAACACAGCATTGCGTGACGTGTTGTTCCAGAATTGCAGTAGTCCCAGTCACATTGCAGGAACTGCGATGTGAAATACACTTTTTCATGCTACAACTGCATTTGCTTTGTATTACAAAATAAAACCCACATGTTGTCATTTTCCATGTCAAGAGAAGTCCATCTCATTTAAGGGTTGTTGGACCACACAAACTAATTTGGATGCCTTTGTTACACCGTATTTTCATTTTTATTTTTGATGCTCTCCCCTACAGACTCACCCTTGTCATACTACAATGATCAGTTCCATCCATCCATCATCTATACACCGCTTAATCCTCATTAGGGGCTGGAATCTATCCTATCTGACTTAGGGTGAAGACAGGGGTCCCCTTGGAGAGGTCGCCGGTCTGTTACATGGCTACATATACAGACAAACAATCACTCTCACATTCACACCTACAGACAATTTAGAATTATCAGTTAAGCTCTGCAAACTCCATGCAGAAAGATCCCAGGAAGGAGGATCTTCTAGCTGCAAAGCTAAAGTGCTAGCCACTGTGCAGCCCATGATCAGTTCCTTCTGAATAAAATTGTTCAAGTCATTAGGTGAAAAATCGCTGTTAATCATGTTATCAGTTTTCAACAGCCCTGGTCTGTAGTGTAGGAGCAGTCTCATCGACCAATGGCGATCTCATTGTGGTCTACCAAGCTTTGAACAACACTGAATTGTGACTGAAACATCCTCTGTTGTCATTCTCATTGTGGTTTTTCACATCATGTCCATGGTAGAAATTAAACAGTAGCTGATTGACCTCTCACCATCAACTACCTCCTCACTGTCTATTACCTCGCCCTTGATTTATTTTCCACCTCCCTTGGTGCTCCCCCACAACCCTCTGGATTTCAAACCTCTGTGTAGCACCACTTTTAAATCACAATGATTGCAATGACACACAAAAGAGATGGTTATCTGGCTTCGGAGTCCCAGCCTTTCTCCGTGTCACTCATCTCCTTGCAATTACCAGCAATCCAGTGAGCTGCCAGGAAGCATGTAGGGATGGTGGGAGGACAGGAGGTGAGAAGGGGGTTAGGGGTGTGAAAAAAGGGATTAGAGGATTCATTTTGCTTTGCGTTATCATTGCAAACTCTAAATCTATTCACTCTGAGTAGATTGAAAGCAGTCTCATTTGAACAAGATGGTCTCTTTTCAATTCCACATGTGCTGTGATTGCTGCTCCCTTTAAGCCTTTGTTGCCATATTCCCTTGTTTGTGTTTAAATTGATCATTTCCGTAGAATTGTGGGGATTTTCTACAGGGCAGTGCTTTGTTGGTTTAATCCAGGCGGCTGGATTTTCCCTGACATGATGCACCAAAATGAAGGCCTGGCAATATGGTTAGTGGTGTCATACCTGGTAGACTTGAGGGATTTTCCTTCAAAACCATAAAAATGGTTGTTTGCCAGTTTTTGTTTTGGACCAACTCACCCATGTGTTGGTGTCCAGTAAAGACAGCAGTGGAAATGTGTGGCTTGTAAGTTGGTCAGCTTTTCACCTTCTTTCTTAATTCTGAGAAGTGGGACACAGAAAGAGTAGGGTGACCGGGAAGGTCTGGTCAGTGCTGTGGGATGATAGGAAACATCTGGAAGTCCTGCCTTCTTTGACCCTTACGTTGGGCCACACACAGGAGAGATTGCTCCTCAATGTGTTTTTGTGTGGATACATGAACTTCTGCACCTCTTTTGCGTCTTTGGCTGTCATTAACTTTCCTATACGTTCGGACAACGCTGTGTAAGCAAACAGGATGATATGTGCACAAAATTGCAGACAAACACAAGCTGACTGGTGCCCAGGAGGACAGACATGCAGGAAGCCAGCACTGAGCTTCCTCTACAAGCTTGAGCCTGCTCTACCTATTTCCTTTCTGTTTTTATTTTTTCTCCGCTCCGTCTCTCCGGCCCTCCCCACTCAGTGGGAAAGACCAGCATCGAATTTCTCTGGGCTGAGGTGTATAAATAGCTTAAGATTGTACCTCTCATCTTGGGCACAACGCTGGTGGTTTCAGTTCACTGCAGCCTCAACCGTTCTGAAGTCATACACACATCACGTATACGGCAGCAGTGACGGGAGGTAACAGTCTGTGGGGTCTAAACAGCAGCTAGAGCAGCTACTGTGGCAGACTCCTGGGGCTGTGTGAGGGTTTTTTTATTATACTGGGATTTAATCTCTCCTGCTTCACACAGATGGAACACAGTCTCACATCATACAACTTGTAACCTCCAGGTTAATCAAACCTTCAAATGCTGAAGGCATCTGAATGAATCAAAAGAGGTGAAACTAAACATTTTGGGTAAAACACATCTTTCCCTCCTGTTGAATCAATCACACTAGATTTTATCTTCCTTTTCCTGCAGGTTTTAGTTTTTATGTTGATTGCACAGTTCATGCACCCGAACCAGATCAGAGCATAAACTGCTGACTTGCCTTTAATTAATGTTTGAAGGTGCCACTGTGCACCCTTCTGTCTCACTCCAGACCGTTGGTACCTTGCAGTGCAGGTGCTGTGCCAGACTAACTCATCACAATGCAACCGCGCTAAATGTTAGTTTCCAATTTAATCTGTGTGCTTTTTTTTTTTTTTTAGTCGTGTGTGTTGATAAGCCATTTCTTTGAGGCACAAGACTGCAGCAGGAATTTTAAGAATTCAAGTTAACAAGTCTAAACCACTGCAACAAGCAGAAGCAGAACTTCCCTCAGCAAGAGAAGTTTGCAGATTCATACAGCTGTGAATTAGCATAGGACTGATACAA
Source organism: Acanthochromis polyacanthus (assembly GCF_021347895.1). NCBI lineage: Eukaryota > Metazoa > Chordata > Actinopteri > Pomacentridae > Acanthochromis > Acanthochromis polyacanthus. The sequence goes on from NC_067118.1 coordinate 18,459,545, forward strand.
TTTGATATTGCCAGTTTTTGGTGAAAATGGTTAAATTTAATCTTATATGAATGAAACTTTATTGAGTTTTTTTTTAGTCTGTTTGGCAGTTAGAGGTAAACATATTCAGGAGTGTGTCCTGTGGGGGGAAAAAAATCAGAAGTCAGCGCCGTTCTATCAATTTACAGATCTCCTTTTTGTCAAATATCGGATTAGACAATGTCAAAAAGGCAGGCAAGAGAGACTTTTCAGACGCACTGATTGGGACGCTGCTCTGTATTTGACAGGAGCCAACAGTAAAACTATGTATGTGAAAATCCCCGTGACGCGCTTTTCAACAGGCTGATACAAGATACAGTGAGTGGCTCAGCCTAAATTGTAACAAACAAGACAACATGAGATCTCTAATGTGCCCTTGGAGATCATGACCTGGACAAAGTTGGGACAAGTGCCTTTTCAGGGAAGTTCTGTGAGTGGTTACCTGCAGCAGTGAACGGGAAGGATGAATGGATGTCTGCAGTATGACTCGGCCCAGGCTCTCCCAAGAGGGTTTCCTGTTTGGTTTAGGAACTGAGGCCGCAGACTTTACAATGTTTGTTTGCTTTCTCAAATACAACCAGATGTGAAGCTTTTTTTCAGGGGTTAAAGGTCATTTGCCCAATGGAGTGATGCTGGACGACTAAACACCCATAGAACAACGTTGCACAAATCTCACTGAAGGATACAGAATATGGCAAACATGTTTGATAAAGCTGGGATTAAATTACAAACCAAGCCCCATATCACACAAACCACAGATCTGGCTCAGGGGCTTTGCAATCCGTGCTGCACAAGATACTCTATCTTTAGAGCCCATATTTAGATCCTTACGCTGCTGAAGTCTTGGGGGATCAGGGTGGGTCAGATTAAATGGTCTGTGTAGCAAACCTCAGCTAGACAATGGTGAAGCGTACTGATGTTTCTCAAAGCCTCTATTTATGTTCAGCCGTCAGCCTTATTTTGAACACAAATTCCCTTTTCTGTCCGTCACTCCTTTCTTTAGGAAAAGCAGTAAGAACTTGTTCTCATTCCATTTAAGTGCTTATAAGTTCATACGCATCCTTTATGTGCTCTTTGCGTGAATTTTTGGACTTTCTGGAAGCTTTTCCCTCATGTCAAGAAACTGCTTCTAAGATAAACACTTCTGTAACATCTGCAAAAGCCTGTAGCATTAAAAGTACCCCTTCAAAATAAAAGCATGGAGGGAACAGTTATTTTAACACAAGCAAAACAAAGGCTTGATGAACTGATCAACAGACGTTTATAAGAGTAACTTACAATCTGTATGTTATCCACCCAGGAAGCAGTTCACGTGACACAAAGGCACAAACAAGGAGTGTCACACATCACACCTTGTAGTGCTTTTTGTTCAGTGCTACAGAAGTAGCTCTGTAAATGTATTTTAAAGAATATACAAACGCATACTTTCATAGGTGAAACATTTGTATACTTATTTCCAGCTTGGGTCTGCTCATGTCAGCACATTCCCACTGCTTCAGTGTGTCTTAAGATCATTTGTGCAGTGCTTTTTAAGATGGGCTTAGTGAGGGATGCAGAGGTTGTGGGAAGAAAAATGAAAGACTCCTGTCACATTTTTTCCACAATGTGGGCTCATTTTCAATGCAAAATAATGTCTTGCACCTTTTATTGAAACAGCACAGCTCTGTCTTGAAGTAGAGAGAACTCTGAAATGTCTTCAGTGCAGTAGAACAAAGGCATAAAGCCATAAATCCTGAAAAAGAAAAACTATTTTTCCAAGCACCCATGAGCGTTCCCAATACCCGGGTAATAATCTTGGCTCCACGTACTTTATACATAGATATTTTATTGCTTCCACTTACATTTGTTCCCATTCTTGTCTCCCATCTCGTCTGTGTGTACACAACCTGCAGTTCAGCCCAGTTCAGCCATAAAATGTCAGACTTTTTTTTGTTATGCGACTCTTGGTCACAGCTCGTCACGACTAACTTGTCAGTGATTGTATGCTTTTTGCTATTTTTTAAAGTTAATTTTTTGGCCATTATGATATAGGGCAGTGGAGAAAGACAGGAAGCGTTGGTAGAAGAGTGGGGCAGTGACATGCAGTAAATGGGTTGTTTATGGGTGAGCTATCTGGGCGTCTGTGTAAAACTATTCTAAAACATTTTGATTCTGGGCTTAGCTTCGATTATGTTTTCTGTTTAATTAATACGTCACCGATGAGTAGCTCAATGTGTTTTCACAATTTCTATTTCTGATAAATGCTGTAGCAGTATATTTTTGAAGAAGCTTGTCTTTGAAGCCCGCTGGTGAGATTTGGGTTGACTGTTCTAGCTGATGGCCACACCGATAACCAGAGAGTTAAAATCAAGGAAGGCTTATGCTGTAACTTTTTTGACTTGAAACATTAGTTTCAGCTACACAAGTTCATTTACCAGGCAATTTTTGGAGATTTTTGGCCATCATTTAACCCAGAGAAACTCCTCACTCTGCTGCTTTAACCGTTCCTGACAGCTGCTGGTTGCTAAGGGGCCTTTCTTGGCATTTGTTCGTTGTGATGACATTTTTGCAAGCTAACATGGCATTATTAAAGGCTTGAGTCATACATGTTTAAGCTGTTGCTATGCTTTTTTTTCCTTGCATGCTGACAGAGTGACTTTTAGGAAATGGTGCTACATTTTGACATGATGAGTTGCCACGGCTGTCTTTCTGTGCTTTTGCTTCCAGCTGTGATGTACAAGATAAGTGGCTGAAAAAGTAAATGGATTCCCTGTGTTAATATATACACACTCTACAGTTCAGGAGTTTGAGGTTATTTAGAAATGTTCTCATTTTTGAAAGAAAAGCAAAGAAAAAAGAAATGCAGTCTAGACATTGTTGATGCGATAAATGACTGTTCTAGCTGGAAATGGCAGATTTTTAATGGAATATCTACATAGGAGTGCAGAGGAACATTTCCGGCAACTATCACCAGTGTATTCTAATGGTACATTGTGCTAGTTAATGGTGTTGAAAGGATAATTGATGATTACCCTTGTGACCCCAAACTTGAACGGTAGCATATATTCTGGAGGAGTCTTGTCTGTTTATATTATATAATTACATGTGATTCATAATAAATTCAACTCTTTATCTATTATCGCTATATCTCTGCTGTTCTTTTTCCTAGTACCCAAGAATTTTGTTAGTGGAAGTGATCCTGGAAACTAACTAACTGAAACCAACTTCAGAAGTGGAAACTGTCACTGGGTACATTACTGGCTGCCAAAATGAGAAATTGAGACAGAATATGGGTCAGTTGCATCAGTGTTTTCAAAGCTGGAGAAAGACTTTTTTTTCCAGACAGAAAGGGCTTTAACTAGCTGCTGTCTATCAGGTTTGTCTGACACAGCTGAGGATCTCTATGATCTTCTGCCTTTTTTGCCCAGTGACCATTATTGTGCAGTGTAAGGCACTAATTTGTTTCTCTGCCACCAATTCATCCTTTTCATCCTCCCCATGTCCGCAGACTGTTTATGTCTGCTATCTAATTGAATGTCAGGTGTGGCATTCTTAGTCTGGTTATGCCATATATATGTAAAAATAATCAGCTGCACTACATCTTTTTCTGTAGCTGCTGTTTGCTCTGTTGGAGACTTCACAGGTCTCTGATGGCTCACTCAACACAATGCTCACCCCACTCTGATCCAGTCTGTGATCACTCCGTTTGTCAGCACCAAAACACATGCGTCCAAACGTCCAGATGGCCTCTGCAATCTGGTTCACGATGTTATCTGCAGATCACCACATGTCACTCCACAACAGGAAAGCCACTCAGAGCAAACCTGTGCCGAATGGTCCCTGTGAACACAATATGTCATTGAAGCAGTGTAAAGTGTAAATAGAGCTTAAGTTACACTGTTACAGATGTGCACATGTGGACTGCTGGTTGCAGCAGATATGAAGATACTTCCATTTCCATTATGTATTGCTATTGTTGCAGTTGGTGAGACCAAGTGTTGTGTGTTTGTCTTTTGTTCCTATATACAAATGACGGATATTAAGAGTGAGGCTATAATTGCATTCCAAGCTGTTGAGAAGCTCCTCAACAACTTGAAAAAGTGAAGATATCATATAGAACGGGGGTGTCAGTCATTTTAGTTCAGGGGCCACATTCAGCCCAATTTGATCTCAAGTAGGCTGGACCAATAAAATCAGAGCATAATAACCTATAAATAACCACAGCTCCAAATGTTTCCTTTTAGTGCAAACATGTTCACATTTAAGGAATTATCTTTTTACAAAACATTATGAACAACCTGAAATTTCTTTTTAAAAAAAGTGTATTTCAGCAACATTATGCCCCAGTTTATCATTTATACATTACAACTTCAAGATCAGAGCGTACAGGAACAAAATATGTAATCTCAGGTATCAGGAACTGAATGATATAGTATTTTACTTAATGATCAAAATGACAAAAGTAAAACAAAAAAGCCAAAAAAAAACCAACAAAAATAAGACAAAATATTACAAAAATGAGACACTAAATGACAAAAGAACTATGAGCAATCTCGTATTTTACTTCATGACCAAAACAACTTGTCATGGTTTAAAAATAATTTTGAATTTATAGTTTTACTAATTTACAATCGGCAGTTAATGTCTTCTCTGTAATTTTTACACTTGCAAAGTCGAAGGCCGGATTGCACTCTGGCAGGCCACATTTGGCCCGCGGGCTTCATGTTTGACACCCCTGATATAGACTATTTACATCACATGCAGTCACTGAGAAAGTAAATACAAATAGTGAAAAAGACTGACTGAACGATGAGGTTTACATGTTTGATGCCAACTTAAATGGGTCATAAATTCTAATGGTTCACGTCAAGGTGCAGTGAAGGTCTTTGAAAGTAGAGTTTTAATGGCCTAACAAAGCTTGCTAATGGGTGCTGTTGGAACATCGTAGTTCTTATTCATTATGTGTGTCATCCATTCACTAAACAAGCAGCGCTGATGTTCAGTGCTGTCCGTCTGTCTTGTCTTATCCATTGTCCTCTTCAGTTTCCGCCCATGTGAGCAGCTCAAAGAGCCCTGAAGTTTAAAGTCCTTCAAAGCGGAAGTGAACGAGATGGAGAGGAAAAAAAACTGGACAAGACTCAGAGAAGACTTTATGTTTTGGTGACTGGCTCTGCCAAAAAAAGGTTTCTCTTGGAAGATGGCAAGGGACTGGTTGGAGGGTGAAGGGGGAGCTGATGGAGTTTTGGAGGGTTGGGGAGAGATGTAAATTACGGCTTCAGAGAGAAAGAAGGCTGCTAAGGTTTGCTGGGGTCCCTCATTGTGGCAACGCCATGGGCCATTCTCTGGCTCTGCTGCGCTCCGGCCACAAAGAGGGGATTTCTTCATTTATTTATTCAATTTCATGCAGTATCGACCCCAAAATGGGCCCATTCCCCCTCCAAAACTGCCCTGTCTCCCTTTGTGGTTGGCCTCCCTAATCCTCTTTCCAAAAAGAGAGATCTTTAATGGATGCACTGTTTTTAGCTTGTTGTTTTCTCTTGGATGATGAGCAGTAAAGACTTGGAGGCTGGTGACCTGAGAACTCGCATAGAAATGTCCTGGATTGTGGATCTGTGATTCAGTTTGAGGGCTGTTTCAGTAGGTGTGGGAACTGCAGCGAATTGAAAAGGGGCTCTCAGGGCCTGCTGGAAAAACCTTGACAAGTGTTAGAGCTTGTTCTTGATATACAGGGTCTCTGTGAGATATCTGAACTGAGTGAGATAGCCCAGTGGTGCTGCTGAATGCTGATGGAGCCACAGACAAACAGAATAATGGCTCAGTTTTGTTCCCACTAACAGTCTTTACTCTTATTATGGCGAAGGTGCTAGGATGAGAAATTTACTCTGAAATAAACAGGCGTAAACTAACCGTGACGTCACCCGTTGGTTTCAACGCCGAGAAAATGAAGCCCGGATTTTGCTACTTCCTGGTCGCCGTTTTGGACTTTTTGGAGCCAGTGACGTAAAAAGCGTCATCAAACAGACTGGACCGGAGAGCAACTAGGGGCAGGATTGGCTGAGGACTCTCTTATCTCGCCCACATTTTACTGCAGAGGCTTCTGTTGCTGTCTATCAAGTATAGCCACGCCCCCTGGCTCCGCCAACTTTAACGATTTATTTAAAATTCAGTATTGATTTATTTTGAAATCGGCCACCTGATCTCTCATTTTGACCATGAAAACTAACGGGAAAAAAATCCTGAGCTGTAGAACATCAGTCTATCAAATTTTATTTTTTCAAAAAATGAATTGGGGTCTATGGAGAAAAAGCTTTTTGGAGCCAACCCTAGCGGATGGCGTGATATTGCAAGTTTTTGACACTTCCAGGTTGGCTTCAATTCTGGAGCCAGATGCTTCGTCCACTATATATACAGTCTATGGAAATAAATCAAGTTGGTATTGATAGATTAAAGTGATGGTGCGATCTGATTGGTCTACTAATAGCAATGCTAATGCAATTCACACACTGCTCTTTAAAAGCATTAGTTCCACCAAAGAACATCTGACACTGTTACTGTTCAAAAGTTTGTGGTCATCCAGGCAGTTTCATGTTTTCCATTAAAATTCACACTTTTATTCATGTGCTAACATAATTGCACAAGGGTTTTCTAATCATCAATTAGCCTTTCAACACCATTAGCTAACACAATGTAGCATTAGATCACAGGAGTGATGGTTGCTGGAAATGTCCCTCTATACCCCTATGGAGATATTCCATTAAAAATCTGCTGTTTCCAGCTAGAATAGTCATTTACTACATTAACAATGTCTGGACTGTATTTCTGATTCATTTAATGTTATCTTCATTGAAAAAAACACTGCTTTTCTTTAAAAAAAAAAAGGACATTTCTAAGCCCCAAACTTTCAATGGTGGTCTATGCAAATATTACTGTCTTCCTATTTACAATATGTCACATTCAGTTTGCAACAGGAAGCTATCCTATTCAATCAATATCACATCTCAGCAGTTCTGTTGTATTTTTTATTATGACCAAATTAACCTGGTATTATACTAATGCTGACATGCAGTGTCACTTATCATATATGCCATTGTTTATTCCTAATCTTATTATGATATTAATCTTTGTCCTGCAGATTAATGCCCAATGGATAGACGAATATCTGTTAACCTGCAATGTGAGAAATACTCCCCCTCTACACTAACCCTAATTATGTGTTTAGTTTGTCTAGTAATGCAGGAAACTGATGCAGCAGCAGATACTTCTGACACTTTGATCCCTGTTTGTCTGTGCACATTATTATAAACACAGTCAATATGCTGTGCGATCGTATTCTCAGTGACATCCATCTTCCCATCAGTCAGTTTTTAGTGTGGATAACTTTGCTGATGGTTGACAGGTGGCCATAGTGACCCCAAGTGACTGTGGGGAAAGCATCTCCTGCTAATGACAGCTTCAGCAGTGTGTGACTGAACGTTTGACTTACTTTGTGTTGCAACTTGACCCAGTTTGACAATCAAGGCATTTCCTTGGATGTTTTCTTGTTTGCGTCTGCTTTTGTAATTGTGACTGTTCAGAGTTTATCCATGTTAAGAAATTATTACATTTTGTTTTAATTATTTGAACCATGGTAAGAAAGCATACCACTCGAAGTTTGGGGTCACTTTGGTATGTCCATAATTTTGAAAGAAAAGCATTTTTTTCACTGAAGATAACATAAAATGAATCAGAAACCCAGTCTAGACATTGTTAATGTAGTAAATGACTATTCTAACTGGAAACGGCTGATTTTTGATGGAATATTTTTGGTACAGAGGCCCATTTCCAGCAACTCCTATATTCTAATGATGCATTTTATTCACTCATGTTCTTTGATGACTATTGGTTCCTTTAGTTTCTACGTAAAAACTCAATAAAATTCTGACTGACTCATAGAACTAGGATGCTATCTAGGTGAAGGAGGGGCAGAGGAGTGCTGCTCAGATTTTCATATTCTCACCGCTTTTATGTCGCAGCACTTGCTTTTACCCACAAAACACAAAAGAAGTGAATTATCACCATATGGGACCTTTAATGTTGGGTCATGGTACATGGTTTGATTAGTGGCAGGTAGAAAGCTTTGCTCAGAAACAGACGTGAAGGCAGCAGGAATCTTACTCGCTGTTCAGTGGAGCGAACACTGAGGCCAGCCAGCATATGGTCCATCTGTATCTTCACACCTTACTGTCTGGCCCCTCTTCGCTCTGATAAACCTCAGCATTTAGCAGCCCTCCAACCTCCTCGACACTTTAGCTGTTGGACATGTGTGATAATGCCCAATGCTTCATATGACACAAGAGCAGCGACTGATGTTTATCAATGATTACAGTGTCTGGAAGATGATGATGACTGAGTTGGATGAGGAATGATTTTTCAACCTGCCACGTACTATGATGGGTTGTATTTAATGTGTAAATAAGTTGAGTGTTATTCGCATTTCTGTTTGTTCCTTTTATTCCGTAATAGTAAAACACAGACATCAGGCTATGGCTGTTGTTTGACACAGTTACAGATAAAGCCACGTTTTCAGTCATTCCAAGTATTTCGAGCACAGTGTGATTTATTTGTTTGTTACAGCTTGGTTACATGCCAGCACAAAACTCAGACTTTACTTAGCACACAGCTGAGGTAGTGGCCAGTCAAACATGTCATATACTTCCTTTTCACAAAAGCCACACATCCTGTCCAGAAAGGACATCTGCTGCTTTTGTGTCGAGAGGCACTGCCTCATTCTGCCGACTGTTTATTTCCCTTCCCTGCTGAGTTGAACCGCTGCCTATCTGCTTAAGAAACAAAATTCTTGTCATTTGATGTCTAAAAAGTATTACTTTTTATTCTTTGATTGCTCTGTTTACACTTCCAGTTTGCATGCCACCCAAACAGCGGCATACGTGTGCACATTTTTTGTTCCAAAGAGCTTAAAAAAATCAACTAGATCATCTTTTTATCCTTCAAGGCTATTCTTGGAGCATCTTCTGCTGTCTCTTTGTGAGAATTTCAGTTGCTTTTATTTTTACTGAAGTCTGTGGATTTCACTGACCCGGATGACTGAGAATCTACACAGACTTCTTCTGTTGCAGTCTGTCTTTTTTTTTTTTTTTTTAAATCCTTGCCTTCATTTTTTTTCTTGCACACAAACTGTTGCAGTGAAAAGGACACTGACTCAGCTCGGTGGGATCATCCGACCTTGCCTCAGCCTGCTCACGTGCCGTCTCAACAAGTGGCTTATTTTATTGGTTTTATGTATCACAGGAGGGAGAGTGATGTCTGCCTTTGCATGAGAATCCTCTGTGGATATAAAGTGTGGGTAGATTGTGCAAATGCTTTGCTTTTTTTGTGTGACATTTAGACCAGTCATTCCATGCTGTCACAACAATGCATATAAATGCAAATGTACAATCATCTGCACTTTTGAGTCCTCCTGGAAAGGACTGGTCATTTTTCTCTGGAACTGAGATCAGTTTTCTGAACATCGACGGAATGGTTTACGCTTAAGCTTACTAAACTCTCAGGCCTTGTGTTCTGTAAAACCCTTTTGTTGGTTCAAGTGTGAAAACACCCTAGTGAGGGCAGGGGAAGGGGTGTTGGTGATGAAAATGGTGAGATCAGTATGATGGGGAGAACTTATATATTCATGGTTCCAGTAATAAATAGCCAATTTAAACAGTGAAATATAAATACAGCTTTCATACCTCACTGTAGTGGCTTTAAAGGTTGGTTTAAAGAGACCAAACGAAACGATTTTAGGCTACATTTTGCAAATGCCTGCTTATTGCAGCCAGCATTTTATAATGTCCATCTGTAGGTACTTCTCCTGTGAATGGATTAGAGATTTCAAGGACCAACAAAGAGAAAATAATTTGTCATTATTGACCAAGGAAAATCCTAAAACATGCTGCAATGCTTGCATAACTGCAGTGCAAAGGCCTGACTGCCAAGATAATGAAATAATTGTGTAGCACAGTGTGATAAAAACTTAAATGGCTTCATGTGTTCAGTGTTTGTACAATTGGAAGTGTAAAATGAGGGGTTGTAGGAGGTGTAAAGGTGACCTAAAGTGGCAGCCAAATTGATTTTTATTGATTATATACTTTCCTTACATCCCGTCAGCTGATAATATAATGTATTATGGAGCACTGCATGTTTGGTGTTTTTGGTATGACTTTCAGCTGCTTCCTTTGTGGACAATGTTGTACTTTCCTGGGTTTACCATACTGAAATATCAGAAGTATGATTCTGCATTAGTGTTGTACTTGGCAGCTACTTTGTGGTCTGTGAGGGAGTTCCATGGTATTGCCTCCTGTGGGATTGCATCATGAGCAGTTTCCCCTAACAGCCCATCACCGATGTGGTAAGAGACCATCATGTGCAAGATCCTTGTTTTGCTCCGTCCTGCAGCTGAGCCTCTCTGAGCCACTGAGGGTAGTCGTGAAGCATGTTAAACACGTGTTGGGGAGATATACATTGCTTAACAAATTTATAAGACCACCACCCAGTGTGAGGTCTTTGCCACTACTATCCTAGATTAACAGTATTGCTGATTACCACAATATTTTTTTTCTTTTTGTAATGTTTAATTGACCAGTATGTGCAAGCTCTTTCATCAAAATGATACCTTTAATGCTAAAATATAATAATTGTTGGTATCGAGAAATTTTCAAATTTACTGTTTTACAAAAAAGCAGAAAAAATGGTAAAGCACATTATTATTTTTTGTTTGTGATGCCACATTACAGTTATTTGCTTGCATTCCAAAATAGAAACATTTATTTTAGTAGTTGTGTGTTATTCCTGATTAATTTCTGACTTCTCAGAGAATTCCAGTGTGCTGGCTCAAGTTTTGATATAAAAACATGAATTCAGTTTGAAATTCCTCACTCGTTTTCAAAATGATGAAGCATAGGGAACTCACTGAGAAAGACAGTCTGAATTAAAGCACTTCATGATGCTGGATGGTCTTTGAGACAAATAAGGAAGACATAATGTGTTCGCCTTGGACTCAATTGCAGAGACTGGTACTTACAAAATGCACCAAGGAAGAGTCCAGAAACGAAAGCTTTGGAGGCCAAGTCAACACAAAAAACTGGTTGCTGTGCTCCTCAAACCATTCCTGGAACATTTTTGCTTTGTGGCACGGTGCATTATCCTGCTAAAGGAGACCACATCCATCAGGGAATACTGTTTCCATGAAAGAGTGTACATGGTCTACAGTAATGTTTAGGTGGGTGGTGCGTGCCAAAGTAACATCCACATAGATGGCAGGACCCAAGGTTTCCCAGCAGAACATTGCCAAAAGCATCACACTGCCTGCACCGACGTGCCTTCTTCTCATACAATTCTACAATTTCATTTAGCAGACGCTTTTGTCCAAAGCGATGTACAACACAAGAAAGAATTATTCAGACATAAGGAAAACCTGTAGTAAGTGCTTCAAGTGCGATTGGTCAAAGGTGTTGCCATCAAGTTGCAGAAGAATTGCCAACACCCCCCCCCCCCCCCCCCCCCTTTTTTTTAACTTTGTCAGCGCTCAATAAGTGCTGGGTTTTGGACCACCTGACTTATTCTACCCCTAAGGTGGAGTCAGATTAAGTGCCTAGGTGTTCTCTGCACAATTGAGTCTTCAATTGTCTCTTAAGAGTTGAAAGGGACTCAGATGAACGCACAGAGTTTGGTAGTTTGTTCCACCATTTGGGAACAACGGAGAAGAGTCTGGCTAGAGATATCGAGCCGCGTTCGGCTAGAAGCACCAGGCGTCTCTCACATGCACAGCGAAGTGGGTGTGAAGGGGAGTAGACCTGGATCAGGGAATCCAGGTAGGCTGGGGCTGTTCTTGTAAATGTTTTGTAAGCCAGGAGGAGAGTTTTGAATTCGATTCTGGCTGCAACTGGAAGCCAGTGAAGGGAGCTGAACAGGGGAGTGACATGAGCTCTTTTGGGCTGGTTGAAGACCAGACGTGCTGCTACATTCTGGATCATCTGTAGAGGTTTGACTGTACATGCAGGGAGACCTGCCAGAAGAGAGTTGCAGTAGTCATAGTGCATCCTGGTGCCATGTGTTCCCCAAGCGACACGCGTGCACCCGGCTATCCACATAATGTAAAAGTAAACATCATTCATTAGACCAGACCACCTTCTTCCATTGCCCCGTGGTCCAGTTCTGATGCTCGCATGTCCATTGTTGGCGTTTGGATGGTACACAGGGGTCAGCATGGACACCTTGACTGGTCTGTGGCTTTGCACCCCCATACACAAGAAATTGTGATGCACAGTGTATTCTGACACCTTTCTATCAGAACCAGCATTAACTTCTTCAGCACTTTGAGCAGCAATAACTCGTCTGTTAGATGGGACCACACGGGTCAACCTTCACTTCCCACGTGCATCAGTGAGACTTGACCATCTATAACCCTGTCGCCAGTTCACCACTGTTCCTTCCTTGGACCACTTTTGATAGATACTGACCCCTGCAGACCAGGAACACCTCACAAGACCTGCAGTTTTGGAGATGTTCTGGCCCAGTCGTTGAGCCATCACAATTTGGACCTTGTCAGACTCACTCAAATCCTTCAACTTTTTCCTGCTTCTAAGACATCAGCTTTGAGGACAAAATGTTCACTTGCTGCCTAATATGTCCAACCCACTAACAGATGCCATGATGAAGAGATAATCAGTGTTATTCATTTTACCTGTCAGTGGTCATAATGTTTTACCTGATCAGTGTATATATTATATATATATAGCTCGCCGATGATGAAGTGCTGAAATAGACAGAAAAGGTCACCTGAGATGGAGATACAAAAGTAAACCGTCTGCCGTGTCCTTCTGCCTCTCAACATGTTGATGAAGCAGTAATTATCTTCCATTGGGTAGAGTTACGTTGTTTGACATGACTGTTTTTCATCATAGACTTCTCCAATAACAAGTGGCTTAGCTGTGAAAAGGAAGGGGCTTTCAATATCCACATCTTAATTCATATCTCAATCTCAGTGTGTGTGTGTACACAAGGCTCTGAGGTACTGTCTTCTCCATATGATGCATGGCTTATAATATGGTGGGGGTTATTTGAGGGTGCAATCACATCTGCTTCTTTTCTTTTTTCTAAGGCAATCCCAACATGTTAAGAATTACACAGTTTGCCAGAGCTGGTGACCTGTCTTACACCAAAATGCAGATTCAGACTGTAGCAAGTCAAAGCAAAGCATGTTCCAGTTAAAGTAACTTCTGCAAAGCCAGGCTGACTTGTCAGTTCTCTTGACCAGAGGTTCCCTTCTCTGGTGGCCATTACAGTAAATGACTTGAGAAATGGCTGAATATGAAAATCATCCCAGACTGCAGTTTGTCCAGCCATGATGCTTGATTTTCCAAACACAATGATCTGCTTTCCATCACATGTCAACATCTTTCCAGTTAGACTCATAATACTTTAAAATATTGCCATCCAGCCTGCAGAAATTCTGAGTTTGAGTAAACTCTGACATGCTTGACAGTTTATGCTGTCTTCTGTCCTCTGCTCTGACTGCACTGAACAGGCTGTTTTAGTTATGATGGTGAACAGAGTAAGCTCCCAGGTTTGTCTCCAAATAAACCTGTGTGCTTTGTGATGGAACAATAAAGACAGCCAATACAGCCCTGGCTGAGACCTGGACTGAAAGGAACTCTTTGTTGCTCCTTCTGACCATCCTCCCTGCTGATCCCTCTATCTCCACATCTGTGTGGCACATTTGTTGAAGGAGTGAAGTCTTCCTGGATGGTAGCTGTCTAAGATGTCAATAAGAAGTGACTGTAGAGATACTTTAGTTTGTACCTCACACTCCACTGTTCCATTGCTCTTTCTCCCTCTACTGCACCTACCTCATCCTCATTCTTTTCTCCCCGGTAAGAAGGAAGAGCCCTGTTTCCTGCTTCTTCTTGTCTCCTCTGCTGGAGAGTAATCTCTCACACGAGTGGCTCCTCCAGTGTGGACGCGATACAAGTTGCCATATGGGAGATTTAATTAGCGTACGCCTCAAGCACAATCAGCTCCCTCCCAAAACCAGTCAAGAGCACTACTGCTTCCCTTTAATACTGGTCTTAATTAGCGAGGTTGCTGCTTCCTGCTATGGACCTTTGCTGTCTATTTTGGTACAACTTGCGCAAAAGCTAGCAAAGACAGAAAATAGCGGCAGCAATCCTACCTAAAATTCTTCGGTCTCTGAGGAAACGATGAAATTGCTGCCTGACTGCTTGGTTGGCTGGCTTCTATCTTTAGAGCAAATGTGTGATTACAAGTGTCAGTCTTTCATTATGGCCCAGTGACTTACTGTAAGTCAGTCAGCAGGCTGACATTAAGTGTGACTGCAAAGGTTTCCTATAAATTACATGTACCTTTAGTGATACCGTGCCATGCAGACAGTTTGGGTTACTCACGATAACAAGGCGTTGATGGTTTTAGTAGGAACTATATCTTCGGTAGAAAATATTGAAATTTAAATGTGCTAGCACTTGATTTTTAACCTAAATGCTTTTTGTGATGACCATATGGGTGAGCTGTTCAGGCTTCACATACGCTAAAATGCTGTTTGCAGCCCAGTTTAACTCTAGCCAGGCGGGCCCTTGCTGTTTCCCAGCTCCACTGTGCAATAAAACTGTATTGTTTTGCAATCTGAAGTGAAACTTTGGCTTTCCAAGCAATAATCCGGCTCCTCACTCTCTGGGGCATTGCACATAGACACATTGCTGTTGAATTTTTGTCATTTTCAATTGGCCTGCATGATCTGAGAAAAATCTGCGAGCAAAAACAACATCAAATGTTGTGTTTGTGATATGACTTGAGATCAGACCTCTAATAATTGAAATGCATTGTTCGACTGTTCCTGTGTTTCTCTGTTTTAATAGGTGCTCTGCTAGCATACATCCGTAATGCTGAATAGCTGATGTACACTGAAAAAGGAATAAAATGATATGATGCACATGAATACCCCCCACATTTAAACAGAACATTATATCCTTCCAGCCATCATGTAGTAACCTGTAACCAGGCAGTGAGAGTAGCTGACACTTCAAATGTTTACATGATGACTGCATGGAGGATGTAAATAAAATGATTTTTCTGATTCATTACATTTCAGGCAATTGTGGTTGAAGCCAAACCTGAATAAATACAACCAAATCAATAAATACCACCAGAACAGACTGAAGATGATTGTACTGCTTTTTCATCATGATGGCTTTGAAGTGGAAGGGGAAGGCTTATAGGTTAGAACAACGGCGGTAACCTCTAGTCATACTTAGATTTTCACAGTCATGCTTTCATCATTCAACACTTGGCACTTGGCTTCTATTCTTTGTAACACTCTTGATCCCCACAGAAAGCTGTCAGTTTTTAGACTTGAGAAACTGAAATGCACAAGAGCAGGAGCCTCTCAGATGACACGGGCTTCAGGAGTCGAGTTGTTTTGATTGGTTTGCGGATGCATTTGTCCTTTCTTCGATCCCTTTCTTTTCGAGACAGGATTGGTGTCTGCAGATGAGGCAGACAGTCAGACTGAGGCTTAAGCCTGTCAGGCACAGTACGATAGACAGAGAAATGGGGAACAGAGAATAAAAGAAACTGTTTGCAGATTCACTTCCCCTCTCTTCGCCGTCCTTTTTTCCAAGTCAGGATTCTGATTGCAGGCATGAAAACACACACACACACACAAACAAAACTGCACACACAAGCAAAGCTCAACTTGACATGAGCCGAGTGTGGCCGCCTTTGCTGAAGTGATTTGTGTAGAAGCTGCAACAATGAGGCAGTTATGTTGTCTGATGTCTTACAGCTGAATGTCAAGGTGCATTAATTTCCACGACAGAAGATGCGTACATTGAGCTTGAAGTGTCACCCGATTGTGAGCAAAGAATATCTTGCCATATAATGAAAGGTTTTGCAGTACCTAAGGGACAGTAAGACAACGGTCTGTTTTGCACCATGAAAGGCAATTTTGCATAAGTATGTGAATGCACATGTAATGGTCTGTTGTTTATAGCTTATGTGTCATACATCCGTGCATATTTCTGCATGCAGAAGTATGTTTCCTCGAAGCAAAGAGCTCATACATCCTAAATTTAAAACAATCAGTAGGGGGAACCTGGACTTCCACTTTCACACCACTCTTGTATGTAAAAGGTCTGGTTTATGATTTCAAAAACCTGCCTTGTTGTCTTGCTGATAGCGGAATAGATTTTCAGTATGCTCAAAACTCACAAGGCTTATGTTCTCAGAATTGTAAATGCATGCTGGTTCAGATAGAGCAGATGTTTCTCCAACACATTTATGTTCTAGAGAAGCCTCTGCTAGCGCTAAGATTCTTCAGCCATGGACAAGACAAGATAATCCTTTATTGCTCCCCACACCAGGGGAAATTCACATTGTTACAGCAAGCATACTTAGCAAATAAACACAGTTAATAATAATAAAAATAATTATAGAATAGTAATATTATTAACACAATGTACAAGGATGAGAAATTAACATGAATAAATACAGTGACGCACTGTAAACAACACAATGTGAAGTGGCTTGAAAAATAGATTCATAAAGTGCAAAGGCGCAGCAGTGCAAGAAATTCTGTGCAAATTTTATGATTTGGGATGATAGGAGTCCAGTTTACATGAACATCAGCCAGTGATGCTGATGTTGTAAAATCCTGCAGCAGAAGGGATGAATGACCTGCGATAGCGCTCCTTCTCAACAGCAAAATGTTTTGCTGCTGGTTACAAGAGTGAACACAAACATCTTCATGCATTCCCAGCTCCTAAGGAACTGAAGACCCAGAGGATTACTTTTATTTTAGATGGCAATGGCCACACAACAGTAGGAAAATCCCCAGTGCTAGCACATTGTGTGGCTAACATTATGATTAACTTTGATCCTATGTCCACAGGTCAGAGCTCTAATGCTAGTGGTTCTAATGATGATGGACATTTAGAGATGTGGAAGCTTTAACATTGATCTTAAACCAATAAACAAGGACTTGGTGGGTTGCTTGGGTCCAACCTAAACACAGCCAATGTTACATTGCTTTACTGCTCTCTGTGCTCACATATACTGTATTTTAATATATCCAAACAGCAGCAGCTCAGCTTCATTTAAAGCTACAAACACCGAAACGGCTTGTTTAGAAAGGGACCACAACCAGCAGTTCTACAGTCATGGTGAAATTATTTAATAGTAGTATATTGAGCTGAACAATTGAAAGACCCATTCTGGGGAGACCCTCATTCATTTTCTAAAAACCGACACAATATTGGACCTTAAACAGACAGTCCTCATCTTTAAACCTGTTTTGTTTCCCTTTCCTCTTCAGGCATTTTTGGACAGGATCCGACAAACTGCAGACGACCAACAGTGTCTCACACCTGAACATGTCAAGGTAGGACAGGTTTTTTTTTTTAATCCTTTTTTTGTGCAGCCATAAGTTGAGCCTACAATTCACACAAAAATATAGATTTCTTTACAGAGATGCACATAAAATGATCACTCACTGTATTATGTTCTTTTCCCCTTCTTTGCCCGTCTCTTGGACCACGTCTTTGCCCTTCCTTCTTTTCTCCCCACCCTTCCTTCCTCTGCATCCGCTGGCTTTACATCATTCTCTTGTTTCTAGATTCTGTTTTCAAATATTGAGGACATCCTGGAGTTGCACAAAGAGGTGTTGTCTGCTGTGGAGGCCAGTCTGCAGCCTGAACCCCAGCCTCAGCATGCACTGGGACTTGTGTTCCTCCAGTTTGTAAGTGCCTGGCACACGCAACACAGCTACGCACATACACGGGCAGGCATGTGGGAGTGCTCATGCTTCCATGCAGAAACGCACACAAACTCTTTTCATGGGTTACCCGTAACCACAGATGCAGGGAAAGCACGAAAAGCCTGCTGTGAAAATACCCCTAAATTCTCTCGTTTTCACATGAAACTCCCCTCCCTTCTCCTGGGCTTGCCATTCACCCACACCCTCTCTCAGACTACCCTCTTTATGCTTCCTCCTGTTCAGAACAGACCTGCATCATGTCAGGCAAAACACCATCTCTTCCTTCCACCTCTCTTCATCAGTTTGCACTACCAGCTCCTTTCTTTCATCCAGAGATTCCTCTCCGTTCTGAACTCCACCACCCCGCCCTCCCCGCTCCCCTCTGTTTGAACTCGTTTGGCCCCAGGGAACAAACAAAGAAGGGTCTGTGTCCGGGGAGGAAGAGATGGTGTGTCACTCAGCGAGGGGACAATGCTTCTGCTGGTAGCACTCCATCTCAAACTCCTTCTCTCTCTTTCTGTTTGTGTCTGTCCGATAAACAGTTTTTAGTTGACTTTCACTAAGCCACAAAATACATTAACAATACACCGTGTTCCACCATCAGTCGGCAGTCGTAAACAGACTGGAGTTTCAGTTTCTTAGAGGCAGGAAATAAATATCCCCTTTGACCCAAGCTTAACACCATTTCTGCTTCTACTGCAGGTTTTGCTTCTTAGAACTGACTCTGTAGCTGAACTCCAACCTGCCTTTATGGAACACATCACCTCTTGAAGCCGTTACGCAATCAGTTACGATCTGCGACCTGCTTGGGCCGTGAATGACATTTAATCACCTCGGTAGAAAGCGGCTGAACTGGCTCATCAAAATGTATCTTCGCTCATGTGTGAGCTGTCATGGTCATTGAGCCGGTCAGGCCAAGTGTCAGGGAGGAGAATTGATTAAAGGAG
Organism: Acanthochromis polyacanthus; assembly: GCF_021347895.1. Taxonomy (NCBI): domain Eukaryota; kingdom Metazoa; phylum Chordata; class Actinopteri; family Pomacentridae; genus Acanthochromis; species Acanthochromis polyacanthus. The sequence continues at coordinate 18,478,292 of NC_067118.1, forward strand.
CTCAGCATGTTTTTTTCCATCACTGTGGTCAGACAGAAATATAGAGGGCAGACTGGATGGGTCGCAGGGAAGCAGCAGGTGCTTGGATTTCTAACTGAACTCATTAGTTAAATACAGATGTTGTCTTCATATTTCAGTTTACCTGAAATTCAGTCGGCCTCAGTGCAGTGAAAATAAACCACAGTGACTCAAGCCAGCAGTGAAAATCAGTTTCAGGTATGATGATGAGTCATAGCAATAAAACAAAACTAAGCAATAATTGCTTGAACAATGACATAATTAAAAGAGCTTTTTCGTGCATAAGCATGAATGTACACAGGACTTACTACAATAGTGGATTCATTCAGACCGCATGGTTTGTTTTCAATTTACAGGGTTCAGGTGCACACCCAGAACAGACAGCTAGTTTACTGTAAAAAGGCAATCACTGTGTATTGAGTTAGAATCACATATTCTACCTTTAAATCTTAAAAAACGGATGTAACATTAAACTTGATGGCATAAGGGGGGCAGTGAGACTTCACAACAGACCTGTGCCTGTCTTGCCTTACTCAGGGCATCCATTGGATGAAACGAGACATGAAAACAAACAAACAAAAAAACTGGGTTATGATTGGTTGATAGATCTGTTCCTATTGGTCAATCCCTGGGCCATTAAGATCCTCCCCCCCCGTCACACACAATAATAAAAATAATAATGATGATTGTTATCATTATTATTACTGTTATAAGTTTTAATACTTTACTTTAATGTGTACCATGTAAAATATCTATAATTAGTTAACCTATCTACTTGTTACTGTTAACCAATGGGACATCCTTCTCTTATCATGATCAGAGAAATTAAATGCCCGGAAACTGCTCAGGGATCAGACGGTTAATTTCATCATTCAGTTTTTTTTTAAAATAATGGAATTAGATCATTAGTTAGTTAATCAATAAATGTCATAAAATATTACAAAATCTAGATCAATCAAAAAGTTAATCAAAACTTCACAGAGCTTAGAGTGAGTTTCAAATTGTGTTTTTGTCTATGCACCACTCTAATAACCAAAAGTGTTTAATTTCCAGTTATAGATGATAAAATTACCGAGAATAAGGTTAAATAGCCAGCTAAAAGCCAGAAAATCCTTACATTGAAACAGCTTCAACCTGAGAATATTTGCTTGATGGAATGACTTAAAAACAAAGGCTGCTTGTGTTTGGACGCATACACACTGGAGCTCATTTTAGATGCTGCTTTCGTCTCTTCATTGGAATTCTGTACAATAACGAATAATAATCACAGGCTTTAACAAATAAATCTTTCAATTATGTTAGCATATACACTACTGGTCTAAAGTTTGGGATCACCCAGACAATTTCATGCTTTCCATGAAAACTCACACTTTTATTCATGTGCATTCAATGGGTTTTCTAATCATCAATTAGTCTTTCAGCACCATTAGCTAACACAATGTAGCATTAGAACACAGGAGTGATGGTTGCTGGAAATGTTCCTCTGTAACCCTATGTAGATATTCTATTAAAAATCAGCTTTTTCCAGCTAGAATAGTCATTTAACACATTAACAATGTCTGGACTGTATTCATTTAATGTTATCTTCATCGGAAAAAAGTGTTTTTCTTTCAAAAATAAGGACATTTCTAAATCACCCCAATCTTTTGAACAGCAGTGTATTAATTTTTAGATTAATTTTCTTTATTATTATTATGTGTGTGTATAATAGTATGTGTTTGTGTGTTTTTCTATTGGGGTGTTGAGCTTCCCACACACCACCTTTGTTGCAGCCCGTGACTTTGTCTCCTTCAGCACTGACACCTCTCAGCCAATCGGCTGGTCCCGTCTAGCGCCCTTCAGCCATAGCCCTTGACCTCAAAAGAGGTCAACACCATGACTGGGGTTTGATTAACCTCCCGCATTGTTCCACAAAACTGTCTGCCACTCATGGTTAGGGAAGAAAAATGGGAAGATTCATTGCTATTCAAAGTCAAATGTTGCCAAGATGGTTTAGGCGGCTGCAGATGTAAAAACATTAAGTCTAGTCTTTGAATTAACAAAAAAAGAACCTGTCGTCATTAATCTTCTTTAGTCGCATGCAGATGTTACAACATTGTTCCTTTGTCTGTTTAAATGAATACAGAACACTGCAGTTTTGTCAAATAATATTTATTTCACCAGCTGGAGATGAAAATTCTGATTGAATTCTTTGACCAAAGGCACATACAGACTTTAAGTCCTCATTTCAAGATGCTTAGAATCATTCAAACTCTGCAGAGGTCATGTTGGAAGGGAAATCAGAGACATCAATATTTGCTCTATTTTAGGAAATGTATATATGAGCAGTGTGCATGAAGCAACAGTCATGTCATTATGTGTTTTCTGAACTCTCTGAACTACGCCCATTCTGCTCTGACTTGCTGTGATTCCACGGTGTGTGTGATACTAACCTATCATCTAGCCTGCGGAATAACATTCCAGCGACGAAGAATTCAAATAAAGACTTAATGTTTATCAAAGGAACAACCATCTCTTTGAGCTCTTCTGGGTACAACTGATGTCTTTCAGTCTGTCAGAGTAGTCGTGATGTTAAAAATTGACTCTGTTGAAATTAAAGCTTCATATTTTGACCCTGGTTAGACTCATAGACTGCTTTAGGGGTGCCTGAATTGACTATGCAGTTGTTAACTGCGGAAAGGAAATACCTTGGAGTGGGCTTCAGCTATAAACATAGCTGCAAATAGGCATGCCGTTTTGTGAGCAGAAGGCTTCTATTGCAGATGGTGATTGAGAGCTGAAATGGTTATTTCAGGGTCAGCTCCTGAACGTGTCCAAGAGGATTCTAAGTGCAAACTGATACACAGTGGCAGCGTTTACATGTCCCTAAACACTCTCCTAATTCTGTTCCTCAGTGGGTGGTTTTTCTTGTATACGCTTTTTACAATCACCTGGAACACTTTACTTCAGGTACAAACAACCTAAAAATAGCAGGTCCTGTGATACTAAGGGGGACACTGGGAGACACGTCGTTCTGTTTACTGCTGGTTTTCATAGCCTGGGCATGCTCTGTGTAGTCGTGGCGAGCTGTCTTGACTAAATAACTGGGGAAAGCAGACACATTTACTAGTTTGATGAAGAGCAGCCTGTTGGAGAGTTGCTGTCTGGTAGGAGTAAGACTTTAAAGGACCTTGGCTGGTGTTTTTTTCCCCCCACATTTTAACCTCGCATTTCCATCAACTATTTTATCAAACATTTTTTTAACAAAATACAGTTGCTATACCTTGCAAGTCATGCATCCATGCACAAATTGGGTATTATAACCATTTGACGTGATGCTGTGGACAGACCGGAACCACAACCAGTCATTGTTATTCTGTACTGGTGTGAACAGACTCCGTAGCCTGTTTAGTAGGTCAAATGAAGAGTGTGGGCAGATAGGCAGACACCAGTTTGGTTCTTGTGTCAAGAATGTATCAAGAATCTGTTGATGCTGTCAGGCTGCTACATTTATATGAACAAACAGACCAAAATGCTTCCTGTAGCTCTGCATTGTGTAAAGCTTTGACTGTATCTAGGTTTTCACACCATATGTCGGCCCAGCTGCTGCTCCCAGTGTTGTTTTGCAAAGGAATCCCCTGCCAAACGTGGCTTTGGGCGTGTTTGTGTTGCTGCCTGTGTGGTTAAAAACTACCCACCGTTTACACTATGCTGCTCACTTGATGTGTTACACATCTACAAAAGATTTGAGCTCCTCCTGGTCCAGGCAGTGGGATGAAGTAGAGGCACAGAGTTCTATAAAAAGGGCTACTCGCTTTGTTTGGCTGCTTCTGTCACCACTGCTGGGCTTCCATGAAACACAGATACACACACACACTGAGCAGTAAAAGTGAAGTTCAGTTGGTATGTGTGGGAGTTGAACCGCTTGTATAATTATTTTTCACATCCGTGCCTGTACAGGATGCTGGTTTGGCAGCTGTGTGTTGTTTTAAAGGTTCTGTCACCTTTTGGAACCCAGAACAGTATGTAAAGATGCTGCCAAGCTCTTTAGCCTCACCGGACTCAATGACTGACTGCTGTGTATTCCCTTGTGGCATTATGACCAAGCCAGCTTCAAATGCAGAGCCTTCAGGCTATAGCATATCATTTAAAGTTGAAAGCGGTGTCTGAGCACCTGGAGTTTAGGATTTCACTTACTTGACTGTTTCAGATGACAGTTTCAGTTTCTCGACCTCACGATTAGGCCTCACCGTGCACATGGTTTCACATCCCAGTTACTGTTGCACAGTTGACAATACACAACAGGATTTAATAAAATATAGGGTCTGCATTCAACTGCAGCTGTGGTACTGCATGTACATTGTCTACACTATGCTGCATGAATAATGTATTTCAAGCTACACTGTATATTCACTGACCCAGGTGTTGTGTTACACATTGTAAAGAAAACTAAATTGCAGCTTGACAAAAGCTTCTGTGTTAGGCGCTGTTTTGTCTTGTTGCACAGTGTGATGCTGTCACCTCAGAATAAGAGGAAGTGTTGTACCTTGGTGTGCTGTTTATACATTTCCACTATGACGTACACTGCGTTGAAAAAGAGAAGTGTGACAAAGGATGAATGCTAGTTCATAAGGATTGGAAAGATTTTATAAGAGTCTGAGTAGTTGTAGCACTCTTCCTTCACTGGTGGGTAGACAAAATACTGGTGCTTGTATAGAATATTAAAATAACTAGTAGTGTAGACGTATAAGCGGATACACAGAGACTGTATTCCCATTCTGTATCTCTGAAGTGTGACCACAAAGCTCCTACATGAATGTCACATAAAACTCTACTCTTGGGCTGCATGATCTATTACTGATGTGCAACTGAGTGGAGACTAGAGACTTCTCTGTGCACAGAATCCTATTTAGTTTCCAATGTAGCCTGCATGTGAGGTGTTTTGGGGAAGATTGGTAAATTGTAGACTGGGCACAATTTAACTTCTGTTTTTGCATCTGGGAAAATCTGATTTAAAAAAAAAAACTATAGTCTTATTTGGATTCAGATGTGCACATTAGCAGGAATGTAGCACAACATGGAAACAAAAGCAGCGCTCTGTTTGTTTAAATGTAAAAATATTTTCCCTACACTCAATGAATAATTGTGATAAATAGACTAATCGTGATCTCCATCTTGATTAAAACAACTGTGATCGTGAGCATTTTGGCCATAATCGCGCAGCCGTAATCATTTCAACTGCAGAAAGGATGATGTTGACCAAAACGGATTCTCTGTCAGCAGTGTGTTGCAATTGAGATCACTGATTTGTTTGGTTATTTAAATGGGCACCAGAAAATTTCTGCAAGACAAGTTCAAAGCAGCACAGTGGCTTGGTGGTTAGCACACGTCTCTGCCTTCCCAGGATCTTTCTGCGTGGAGTTTGCATGGTTTCCCTGTGCATGCGTGGATTTTCTCCAGGTTCTCCGGCTTCCTCCCACAGTCCAAAAACATGCTGAGGTTAATTGGTGACTCTAAATTGTCTATAGGTGTGAATGTGAGTGTCTCTATGTAGCCCTGTGATAGTCTGGTGACCTGTCCAGGGTCTGCCCTCACTTGCAGTCAGCTGAGAGAGACTCCAGCCCCACATGACCCCAATGAGGATTAAGCAATGTATAAATATTGGATGGATGTAAGTTCAAAGCTGGATCTGATTGGCTTGTTTTTAAAGCGAAAAGCAATAATAATGCGTCATATTCAACATATTGACTTTGGTGAGCTGTGTCTTTTTCATGTGTGTGATTTAGTCACTACTAGTCTGTCGATCTTTATCCTTCTGCGTGAATGCTGACAGTTACTACATTCACAAAGACACACACCATTAGCGCCAATATTTACATTAACACCAAAAAAAGGATAAGGAGTAGTGATTGTGAAGCATGTAATACTGTGTTTATGAAGTATTAAGCTTAATTGTGTTATTACTACAGACACACAAGCTGTTTTCTGTCTGTTCAGTGTCAGTGTGGTTCTCTGATGTACTGACCTCAGACCAGCATTCAAACTGGAGCTTGCTGCACTCTGTGCTGTGGTCTGGTAATGTGCTAGGGGAGTTTAAGGGCCAAACTCTGACAGTGGAAAAAGCAGCGAGCCATGAATGCTTTGCACATTTAATCTCCCTCTGTAGCTTCACTTATTATATGAACAGAGCCATGGCTGGGAGGTTATCCATCGCTTTCAATTTAATAGTTCAACTGAATCTCAGACTGTTGAAACTGGCGGTTTCTCCTCAGTGTCTACTCCACATTGTCAGCCTTTCTCTTTCATCTCAAAACTAGCCAGTAAACTATGGTATCAAGTCCTTGACATGCATTTCTGACTTGTATTTTTCTTTTTGTTTTTTTCTTGCAGAAAGAGAGTTTCTCAGTATATGGCGAGTACTGCAGTAATCACGAGAAAGCTCTACGTCTTCTCATGGAACTAAACAAGATCCCCAACATCAGGACCTTCCTACTGGTGAGACGACACAGCTCCTCTCCTTTGACTCGCCCCGTCCTTGTTTGTCTACTCCTCAAGTCATTAAATATTTTCTTTTCTTGTGCATTTTAAAGCTGCAGCAGGCAGACGTCTGGTAGATAGTGCCAATATTTGAAAATACAGGTTGTTGTGTATTTTTTGCCCAATGAAGCAAAACATTTTGTCTGTCGTTGAGGTTGTCCTTGTGTCCTCGTAATCCCATCACCTTATTTTCTTCCTTTGCCCTACATTTCTTTCCTCCCATGAGTCTCCACTTGCTTATTTCTTCTCCGCCATCTGTCTATGCTCCTCCTCCTTCTTTTTCCTTCCATCGTTTCACGTCCATTTCCATGTTAGTACTTGAATAAAGGGCAGAACCCATAACAAGTTCAGAGGGTTCTTCCTGCTTGGACAGGATGCATCCACCATCAGGTTACTTTTGTGTATTGTTGCTCCTGTAGTGTTTCCGCTGCCAGCTGTTTCCGTGTTTTGACACCCAAACCTTTAGGCCTTGGACAATGCACTTAGAATGGCTATGGGGCCTTTGAGCGAGGGTCCAACCAATGAAATCATCTGCAGAGTCTAGGCCAGCCAGCTGTGGAGTGTTGGCAGCCAGTTTGAGATTGGCCAAGAGATCTGAGGCCCCACGTTTGTCCCTGCCTGATGGTTTGCTTCCATGGCATTATTCTTACTTACAGGGCTTGAGGCAGCGAGATCAGAGTGTTGCTGTGTGCTTTGGCTTTTTGCTGCTCCTGGCCCAGTCATGCAGTGGTTAATTGGCTGGGTCTTATGTGACACTGATGCTTCCAAAATAAAGTCACTACACAACATCTGGTTATGTATTAAAGCAGTTGTCAGGCCTGCTGAGTATAAAATCAAATATTGGAGGAGGTCTCATTTTTTTCGTGTTGCAAAACCCAGCAAAGGAGAAACAAGATTGAGCCAACTTTTTTTTATAAAAAGAAGCCATTTAAGATGCAATAAGTTGAACTGGCTGAGAAAACATGATTATTTTTTTCTTTTCAGAAGAGCAGAGAATCAGAATACATTTAAGTTTTAATATCTTTAAGCGGTGTCCATGGTGAAATAAGTTTTGTCGTTCATTTCTTTCAGCTGGGCTTCATTCCTTTGAATTTTTTTTCTGGATTAAACAATTTTCATACTAATTGAATCTCAAAATGAAGGGAGTTTCTGAAATTGTATATAGAAATTAAGTTCATTGCATTGGATGAGATGAAAGAAGTGAAGTGAAAGCAAAAGGAGGTCAGAGCGAAGAACAGAGGGAATTCTGGCTTCAGGCTGGCAGATTACAAATAAGAAGAAGATGACAGAGAAAGGAAGCGAGAGACCGTTTGGATAGAAGTGGGGGTTTGGAAGAGAACTAGCAAGACACAAGAGATTCACAAATTAGGAATCTATGGAATTCATATGTTGCATTTTTGGGTTTTATTTTCCATCAACAATGCTACAGAACCCCCCACCAGCCACTCCTGCTTTGTGAAAACTTGAAAGGAACTGGCATATGATTATAATGCTCTAAACTGATCTCCTGCCTTCTTTCCCACTGGAGAGCACTGAAGTGGTTTATCTGCATGGCTGCTTTTGATCTTTCATCCCATCCCATGAGCTCATAGTATACTGACAGGATGAGTTCCAACAACATACAGGGCGTAGAGAAACCATGACTGTGCTGTAACCCTCCTCCTCCACTTCTGAAGAAGCCCCTTTTTTTCAACTGGATGCGGGGGGCAGTTTGTTAAAGCCCAAATCTTTTGGGGAAAGAGGAGACATTTTAGAGGTTTCTCAGAAACGCTTTTTTGAAGAGTGTGGGTTCTTCAGTGGCATAGCTAAAGAAGTATGGTGTGCTTACAGCCATGGTTTTCTCTCTAATCAAACCTCCATCATATCCCATTGATTTTTTTTTGTTTTAATTTCTTGAATGTTGCCTTTTTTCAAGAGGAGCAGAAAGAGTGATATTTGTGTATAAAATGTGTGCAAACATTGGACTTTATGAAAATGTAAAATTCAAGGCATACAGACAATGTACTATACTATCCATCCATCCATCCATGCTCCCAGAAGACCTCTAAAGGAAGTAACCCAGAAGGCTGGTAAATTACTTTGACTGGTAAATTAAGAACGTCATTTTGCTTAGCTCGCTCTTCACAACAGTGGTCCTGTACAACACCCACATTATTGCAGACGATGCACCAGTCTGTCCGTCTGTCTCACTCTCCATACCAGTGTTCAATGAGCAAGATCTGGACTCTTAATGTGCTTCGCCTCGGGCAGGAACTCGCCTCCAACACAGGGGCAGCAATCTGCCGGTTTCTCACAGAGAACCATGGCCTCAAAATTGGGGGTGCTGACTCTGATCTCGGCTGCTTTACTCTTAGCTGCAAACTGCTCCAGCATAAACTTAAGGTAATGGCTGGATAAAAACAACACCACCTCATCTGAAAAAAAGCAGAGATGCAACTCTGAAGTTTCCAAACTGGACACGCACGAGAGACGTTGATCTTGTGCCAAGAATATGAACACAGCTCTCATTTTGGTTGTACAAGGACTGGACGGCTTGCAGCAATGACCTTGGTACTCCATCTTCTTTCACTGCTCCTAACAGGGTCCTCTGTGGAAACAGTCATAGGCTTTCTCTAAGCCTACAACACACATGTGAACTGGATGGTCAAACTCCCATGATCCCTTCAGCAGCTCAGCAAATGTTAGAAGCTGGTCCATTGTTTTACCCTGCTGACAGAATCTGCATTGCTCCAGAAAACTATATATGCAGAAATACTCCTATATCAACACAGATCTCAAGATGTGGCTGAGACAGGACAGAAAGCACTATTGTCAATAACCAAATGCCATACAGCAGTCAAAATAAAGTTTTAATGATGAGATGTTGTCCAAACATTTCTACCAACTACAGCTGTCATGCTTTGGCCTTATTCTTATTGTCCATTTTAAGGGCAGCAAGACATTTGTTCCACAACTCTACATCGTCTTTGGTATGAAGAGCATCTCTCAATGGACATATAGATTAATAACTTGTTTACAAAGGTGTTAAATATATGGAAAATGTACCAATCCTGTGGCTTTGCTTGGAGGCAAACATAAAAAATAGTTTTCTATAGCACCTGGACCCTGATTGATCGGCTGTCGGTGCTCAGACTGTGTCTGTTTGGAAATGACAGCAATTGTAAATTAATTTCTCTCTATTGTTGAGAAAATCAAAGAGGATGAAACAGCAAAGAGAACATCTGTGAATGTTAAAAATTGTTGCTTCAGACACATTCTGTCTCATCAGCACTTTTCTTCTTTAGCTTTTTTATTTTATACTTTCCAGCCTTTTTCTTTCTTTCTGTCTGCACACATAATCCTTCCTTTTAAAAACAATATTTATATATCTGTCTACCGTGGTTTTTCTAATACTCATTTTCTTTTCTTCCTAAGCACTGTATGCTACTTGGAGGAAAGAAAAGCACAGATATTCCCCTGGAGGGATACCTTCTAACTCCAATTCAGAGGATCTGCAAGTATCCTCTGCTGCTGAAGGTACTGTGCTGCTCCAGCCTTGTTTGTCGTTGTCACAATGTGCTCAGACAATATGAAAACCAAACTATGTAGTGTGTTGGATAACATCAGAAATGTCACTGAATGGATTCAGTGCAGAACATAATGTGTCTATGTGACACCAGTGACTCATTTATTATTAGACCAGACAGGCATTCACCTATCAGTACTGGAGGTGGCGAATTTCGTGCAAATAAATGTCACACATATTAACCTCCCACTAAGACTGCCTGTTTTTTTTTATGTGCCCGCTTGTGGAAATTCTCAAGTTTACGTTTTGAACCTCCTCTTTCCACAACGTAGGAGCTGCTGAAGAGGACTCCTAAGAAGCATGCAGATTATCCAGCAGTGGATGAGGCTCTACAGGCCATGAAGGCTGTCTGCTCCAACATCAATGAGACCAAGAGGCAGATGGAGATGCTGGAGGCTCTTGAACAGCTGCAGTCCCACATTGAGGGCTGGGAGGTGAGAACCAGAAGGGCAGAGTCATAGAGAATGAAAGGTGTCTGAGAGAAGAGCAGAGACAGTCATCATGAGGGGGTTTAGGTGTTGTCTTTTCGAGGCTAAAAACTGAAGGAAAGAGAGAGGAAGTGAAACTTGATGAATTTTTTATTAGAACACCTTAAAATACAACACAAGCATTATTCCCCCAAGCTGAGGGGAAAGTTCTCTAGCTTAACAACAAAACAGCTTGTTTTTGACAGAGCTGAACCACCATGATGCTCATCTACCTTCGTAGTTACTCCGCCAAGGAATGAGGTGGAGTTCTGTGATGATCAGCATACGTTTGTCTGTTTGTTTGCAACATTACTCAAAAACGGACTAACGGATTTACATGAAATTTTTAGGAGAGGTCAGAAATGACACAAGGACCAAGTGATTAGATTTTGGTAGTGATGCAGCTTATAGTCTTAGTTTGTTAGAAATATAGATAGTGGCACAGCGTCACAGTAACTTTGACAAGTGAACGTTACGTCAGCTGCCAGCTGACGATCGCATGATTGTGATCCTACTAGAATTCAACCGCTGTGGACCTATCAGGACATATCAGTCAGAAATGATACAAGGAGCAATTGCTAATATTGTGGGGGTGTTTCCGAGTCCCATCAATTCCCCGCTGCATATTTAGGTCACGCAATTTGGTGTCCACACATAATGTACACATGCATAACACACACCTGTGCTCATGGCAAAGTCTTTTTTCTTTATTAAAGATTTAGAAATGATGCAACGAATGAGCAACCCTGGTGGAGTAGTGCGCTTTCTGAGTGCTTTTCTTGTTAGCTCTGTCGCAGCCAAAGCTTTGCTGTGAGCACGGGGGCCACGGACAGGGCTTGGGAGCCGAGTGAAGGGTCCGCTGCATTTTTCACGCCTCCCTCACCGACCACAACAGAGGCCTTGTCTTAACGGGAACCAATGGGACAATCCATCCACACAGGGTTCTGAGGGGGATGCCAACGGGCGTACTGCCCAATCAGAAGAGACCTATGAAGCACTGCTCCAGTCTCACATGTACTGGGAGAGTTATATGGAGGGACCATTGGGGGGGAAAGAGAAAACATTTGAAGGATGGAACCATAGAGTAGGGCCCCAAGGGGACATCCCACTATCTGCTTGCCAAAACAGACCCCTTTTCTCCTTTCCAGAAACAAGTTGCCATTTGACTCCGATAACTGTCCTCCAAACTGTTCTGACTAAAAGACTGCATGAAGTATTTTAATGAGTAATTAATCAAGTGTTTCCTTCTATTCCTTGGTCTAATCTGTGGTCACTGTAATGTCCGCTGTCTTTTTACCTTTTGTCTCAAATATCTCCCAACGCCACAGTCAGTAGTGCTGAAGGGAGCAAAATAAAGAAATTATTCAATGACTTAGGTGAAAATTACATTTTGTCAATCAAACTGCCGAATATTCTTCTTTGCCATCTTCTCAAACTGAAAGATTTTCTGTGTTTCTCAGTTTCAAGTGTTTTTGAGTTTTGGACTGAGAGTTAAACAAGGCGATCCTCATGTGACATCTTTTTACGTTGTTCTAACATATTATGCACAAAACAGCTGATTGCTTGTTTGTAAATAAGAATGACTCATGGAAATAATCATGTATGCACAGCTAACAGCAAGTAGCATCCCTGTCAGCAGGGTGAGTGTTAGGCTGATCGTCCTAATGCGTGTTTCAGTCATTCAGCAGACTGAGTGTCATTTTTCTTTTTCTCTCTTCCTCTGAACAACTCAGCAGAAGAATGGGGAAGCACTTTACTTCGACCCTGCCCCCCTCTATTCCCCCCCTGTTGAGGCTTCACCCTAACAGCATTAGTCTCGCTCTTCTTTCCTCTCCAACCACTCTTCAAGGCTAATCACCTCCAGCCCTAATGGAGGAGGCCACTAGTAGTGCCGAATCAGGCCCAGACGCATTACTGCTGCTTGGAAGCACTGCGCACACTTATCTATGCATATCAATACAAGACAACGTACTGCAACACACACATGCAGACGTGCAGGTATAAGCACACCACCCCCTCCTCAGCTTATTGCAGTTTGCATGAGGTGGAATTCAGTGTCAGAAACATGATCCCCTCACCCAACACAGTAGGCATGCACCTTAAGAAAAGCTCAGGGAATCATTTTTCTCTCCGTGAACCTTAAAGCAATGGCCATCCATCAAAACTATATACTCATGACAATCAATTATGGATGCTTAACGGTGGGTGTGACCGACCGTGGAGGTTTCCACAAGTGTCTGGTGGACCCATGTCAGAAACATCAAAGACAACAGCGAAGTCCAAATCTGATGTGTCAGGGGATGATGGGTATCCTGCCTGCCAAAGACAGGAGGTTGTCCTAAGGCCACGCATGGGTATATTTAGTTCCAGATGATTTGGAGTTGAATGATCCGTTTAACTATGAATAATGAGATGCTTTTAACTTCATTACTTTATTTCTTGATAGCTTTGCTTTGACAGCTTTGGTGGACAATGTGCATACTCTTGCTTGTTCTTGGACTCTAGAAGGTTATCCAGGTGAAATTAAACCCTTTTAATATTAAGAAGTAGTTTAATTTGTCATTTACAACTCTGACAGGAACATGGGACTGCATGGTTGCCTGTACATTTGTCTGTATCTGTGAAATTGGTTTAATTTCCCTAGCTGAAAATGTGAAAACACTGAAAATGGCTTTCTAAAAATAATGCAGCCAAAAGAAGAATGTTAGTGATTGGTCCTAAGACACAGCCACTTTGTGGAAAGCTTAATTAGACACCATGCTGCGGTCTGTCAACAAGACATTTATTCCACCAGCCCCAGACTGATGTTAACAACCTCACAAATAAAGACCAAAATGTTAAGCAGTTCACTCTTCTAAATTTAAGTAAAACATTTTAAATAAGGAGCAAATAACTGAGGTACACCGTGATCTTTGATGATCAATATAAATCAGACCGTTCACCTCATTCATAAATGGGCCTTTATATGCTGAAAGGAGAAACAACTGACATAACTGAATGTCATTTGTCTCACCAACCTTTGAGTTGTTTCAGAAGGAGAAAAGGTTGTTTCAGTCTTAGTAAGTGGTAAACAAGAACAGACTTTTCTATAATGCCTGATCACATCCTGTGAAGCCGGTAGGCTGCAGAGTAACGTAATACATCCTTCTGAATAAGTGCACTGGCACTGGCGAGGCTTTCACAAGACAAATTGTCAAATTTCCTTTTACATTTGAGCATTTAGTTAGATTTCACTGCAGTCTGTACTCTGCACTTGATCATGACTCATCTCTTTCCTTTACGTTTATGCAGCAGTAGTTTTAACTTTAGCACATGAATAAAAGTGTGAGTTTTCATGGCAAACATGAAATTGGCTGGGTGACAGGAAACTTTTGAACGGTAGCGGATGTATTTGTAATGTGTGCGTTCATGCGTGTGTTTATGTCCTGATAGGAGAATTAATACACTTTGTCTGTTTCACAGCAAAAAAATATATAGGCCAAGGTGACAGATCAGTGGGACTGGCCTGCTACTACACTATCTCTTGCTTTCAAGTGACCTTGGAGTTCTGTTGTGAAGCTCTATGCTGCTGCTATGTGCTGCCACCAAATGAATGCAAACATTTGGGGTTTGACACAAGTTCAGCGATCGGCTAGCACTAGGCTACAGAACAATATCAAGTCCATCCTCAAGCAGTTTCTTGCTCCTGTCACATTTTAACTCGCTGTGTCTCATTTTTCACTGCAATATAAAGTCCTGCACCTCTGTGGAAGCAGGACATTCATTGGTAGAAGTATCGAAAACTCAAAGATGTCAAACAAGGTTATAATGCCATCAATTTTTCAAAAGGAAATACAATGTAAGTTGAATTTCTCTGAACATTTATTTTACAAAAATTGACGAAAAAAATGGAATCAACTTGTACAAGATGTTTCCAATGTCCACGTATGAGCAATATTGGAAAAAAAATTGGTGACTTTACATATTTTTGTCTTGTGATGTGTTGATTTCAGCTACGTCAAGTGCAGAATTTGTAGTTTTTTGTACAGAATTTGGTTAGTACAAAGAGTTTATTTTTTGCAGTTTTTTAATTGAAATATCGAAGAACATGATTTTAATTACAAGCTTAGTTTTTTTTCCCACGCAGAAATCTGACAAACCCTTCAGTTTTTACAGTTTCTTGTGAAATTTGGTGAATTAAGAAGAAGCCTTTCAAACCTGTATAGTGGGCTTTGGGGTTCAGAGGGTGAATACTTTTGCAGAAACAGAAAACAAGGTTGGGTGGGGGACGACTGCGTACACTTTTTCCTATCATTGATGATGGAATGAAAACATATTGTTCACAATGTCAAATAATGTCATATTGTTTGAATGAGAGCGTGCACTGTAAATTTTGATACAGCCAACTGTGTTTTCTTTGCGATTGTCCAATTTGGAGTGACAATCCCATGAATGAGGGTGTTTCCAAGTAAAACAAACTGCGGCTGCTGCACACGAGGACTCTTTAGTGAAGTACATGGTTCAATCCTTGTTTTGATTTTTTTTTCTTCTTCTTCAGGGAACTAACCTGACAGACATCTGCACAAAGTTGCTGCTACATGGAAATCTCCTTAAAATCTCAGCAGGCAATATCCAGGAGCGCGTCTTCTTCCTCTTCGACAACCTTTTGGTTTACTGTAAAAGGAAGTCCAGGTGAGAAATGCAACATCTCGACCACTACACGAAAGCTACACAAACAGAGTGTCAAACTAGAAGGAACAAGAAAGCCTTCAAGCCTATTTTTATTGGCTGACTAATGGAAGGAGGCCAGACATGGAAAATGAGAGCAAATGACCACGTTTCTGTTGGTGTAGACGCATTATTAGTATGCAAGCAAAACAAAAACACCTACATGTGTCTGCTGCTCCACGGCCTGCATCTGTATGAATGAACGTGCTGCAGACACAAGTTCTTTTCTTACTGTGCTGCTGGCATCAACGGATGTTTTCCCCGCTGACCACAGTGTTGTCGCTTTTCCTAGGGTTTCTGGGAAGAAATCCACCAAGAGGACCAAGTCTATCAACGGGCCCCTCTATGTGTTCAGAGGCCGAATCAACACAGAGGTGATGGAGGTGGAAAATGTTGAAGATGGAACAGGTGAGTGTTTGCACAGCAGCATTACCTCTGGACATCGTCTTTATGCCCATTCATTTACTCTCCTGGGACTTTTAGTGCACCATTTCTCAAGAGACTTCAGGTTATTTCTGATGTCATTTTTAAAACTGACTCCTTTGGTTTATTTAATTTGATATACTAGTTAACGAAATCTTCATGAACTTCAATTTGCATAAAGTGCAAATTTTTCTTTTCACATTATAGTTGAGGGAAGCTGTTGGTTGGATATGAATCAGGTACTTGTTGACAGTTTGGGTGGGGTGTTGTGCTTGCACCTAGTTTCAAACAGGATGTAGCTCGCAGCTTTGCGTACCACCTTTTGATGTCAGCTATTGGGTGAAGGATAGAGGTGTTGATAAAAATCTGCAGTGCAAAAGCAGCCTCGAGCGCAGTGATAAACTCAACCTGCTCTCAGCTGAAATATTATGCCAAAGATTAACAGCTCATCTGTGGGCTTGCAGCAGTGAGTTCGTCACTCAGCTCATTTTGCTTTTGTGGTTTGTTGCAAGGCACAGCGCTGGGCTCGGTACGCATTGTCCGCTGGTGTAGAAACACTTGGTCTTCCTCCCTCTCACGTTTCCTCTTTTTTTCTCTCTCTCTCTTCTGTACTTGGCAGATTTTTTTTTTTTTTTTTTTGCAAGCTCACATGACCTTCTTTTCTGCATGTTGGCTGCTTGCTGTCACATTCAGGCTGCTGAAAGGAAAACCACAAAGAACAACATGCCTTTTTCGCAGAACTAAGGGGTCTCACATTGAAATTATATACATATGTGAACTCTCAGAATGCAGATGATCTGATTAGTAAGCGTGAAAGATCTGAAATGTGGAGGTCTGCTGGAAACCTGAATGGAAAAAGCAAAAGCAATCGATAAGAGAATTCCTAAACCAAATATACACTACCATTCAAAAGTTTGGAGTTCCTTAAAAATGTCCTTATTTTTGAAAGAAAGGAAGTTTTTTTGATGAAGACGATATAAAAATTATCAGAAATATAGTCTGGACATTGTTAATCTGGTTTATGATTATTCTAGGTGGACATGGCTGATTTCTAATGGAATACCTACATAGGATTACAGAGGAACATTTCCAGCAACCATCACTCCTGTGTTCTAATGCTACACTGTGTTAGCTAATGGTGTTGAAAGGCTAATTGATGACTAGAAAACCCTCATGCAATTACGTTAACACATGAATAAAAGTTTGAGTTTTCATGGAAAACGTGAAATTGTCTGTCTGACCCCAAGCTTTGGAACAGTAGTGTTTGTGTGCTATAAACCTGAGGTTACACATATAAAACAACTGACTTAAATAGCAGCTCGTTTGATGAATTCATTGTGAAAAGAGTGCAAAGTTGTTCTTTTTTTCAAAAATGAAAAATGGCCCCGTTGTCCCTGATCTCCTCTGGATGTGCTTACTAGAATCCATCTTTTCTGACCCACTTGTTAGAGACACCCAGAACAGTAGTATACGTGTCGGAACACACTTCCTTTCTCTCCCAGATCAGAAGGAGCTGCTCCCTGAAGTATCACATCTATTTATATGACCTTTGAGCGTGAGACTAATGCACCCCATTACCAGTAGCCATTCATTATTTAGTAGCTGCTCACCTGCAGTTAAATGGATGATAAAATTAGAAAGAGGTAAGAGGAGAGGTTTTGTTGAGTCAGGTGAAAAGTTGGTCTTTTATTGCTCTGATGGTGCATCATGTGCATCTTATTAAATGACTCATGGATCATTCCTCAAATCATAAATTCTCTTTCAAGGTAACTTTAATGTGAACCGATACAACACTGTTTTAAGTGTGATTTCATTACATTCATTTTAATTCCTTTGCTTACTGCTGAGGTCAGTCTTTCTGTGTGTGTACCACTGTTTTTTGTCTTATGTTCTCAAAATAAAAACATGAGAAGAACGAAAACAAGCTTGACCTCAAAGCAGAGTCTTATATTTTAACCCCCTGATCCCCAAAATGGGCTGACGGCTTTGGAAGGTATTATAGTGCTGTCATTTATTAGAGCGAGACACTGTACAAACAGAAAGAATTAGTGACTTTTCAACTTTCTGACCATCTTTGAACTAATCATTCTAGAAAAAAACCCAAGATGTTTCATCCTTATCACTTGTTCATCATGTCACATCTACACATTTGTCTGAAATAAACCATGTGCCATAAAGTACTTACAACTCTATCGTCCTCATCACAACCCTAATGTAACCACTTCTCACTTAACAGAAACTCAAACTTTTTCACTGAATTGCAGGCTGTGTTTAGAGACAGAAGATGGGTTTGAGCATAGAAGCAAATTATCTATCATATATAAAGCTATGGTTTTTCACAGTATTTGTATGGGCACCTATAATTTTGTACATGTAGATTCCACATTTTTTAAATGAATAATCTAAAAAAAATTAAGCATGCATTTTTATCCATTTGTATAATTTATGGCATGTCCACTTTGTAATACTGGACAGAAGACCTTCTGAGCTCTCCTTCATGGTTGTTCTGTTTCCATAGAGGTGCAGGATTTAATGACAAAAGCACCCAGAAGCTGCTTTGCATTCAGAGGGTTAATTAAGTAGTTTGTTTTAAGTGTCTTCCTAAACCCTAAAGACCACTAATGGACAACAACAGCTAGGACACCTCACTCTAACAATGTCTTTTAAAGTTAAAGATGACCCTCCCTGTCGAAAATGATTTTTTTTTTGCCTTTCAGCGGACTATCACAGTAACAACTACACAGTGACTAATGGCTGGAAGATTCACAACACAGCTAAAAACAAGTGGTTTGTCTGCATGGCCAAAAATGCAGAGGACAAGCAGAAGTGGCTGGATGCCATCCTGAGGGAACGGGAGCAGAGAGAGAGTAAGTAGCACTTTGTAAAACCTGTTTTTAACGGTATTTCTGCTTCATGGGACCTACAGCGTAGAACCAGAAACTATTTTTTTTAAACCAAAGCTTTTTTGTAGTCTTTTTTAGAAATGTATTTCATGTTATAGTACCGTTCAAAAGTTTGGGTTTCCTTAGAAATGCCCTTTTGTTAGAAAATCTTTTTTTTTTTTCAATGAAGATAACAGTATATGAATCAGAAATACAGTCTAGACATTGTTAATGTGGTAAATGACTATTGTAGCTGGAAAGGCCTGATTTTTAATGGACAGAGGAACATTTCCAGCAACCATCACTCCTGTGTTCTAATGCTACACTGTATTAGCTAATGGTGTTGAAAGGCTAATTGATGATTAGAAAACTCTTGTGCACATGAATAAAAGTGTGAACTTTTATGGAAAACATGGAATGGTCTGAGTGACTCCAAGCTTTTGAATGTGTATTTGCAGTGTGAAATTTGGCCTTCTGCCTCCCTCCAACTCCTGATTGTTTTCTTGACATGCAGGGTTGTTTTAGTTTTTTGTTTCATCTCCATCTTTAATGCTCATGAATGTTCTCTGTATGAGTTCTAGAGTTTCCAATGATCCAGAGTTCCATCTTTTAACATCCAGCTATCTAGCATAGGAAGGGGTTATTTCCTTATTTATTTAGCATTGAATTATTTGGGTTCAAATCTATATCTGGAGAAGGATTTTAATGAGACCTCAGTTATGGTGTCCCAGTAAGCTGTTTCAGTGATCCAGCATGCACAAAAGCAGAACCTTTTCCAAGTGGAATGCAGCCACCATTGTTCCAGTATGTTTGTGTTGTTGCAGTACTTAGCTGCACTTCCTAGAGATCAGTTGTTACTCAAAAAAATTCCTCTGAAACGCATTTTCAAGGAGCCTCTTTTTGCTTTTCTGATTTTGAAGCTGTAGTCCTGCAGTCATGAGGCTTCTGCTGCTCCTCTGGTGCATGCTGGTGTCATCGTAGATTCACAAACTCTCAAAGCCCCTCAGTTAGCCCACAGTAATGACTGCGGATGTAAATCTGACCTGGATACAGTGTTTGTGTCCCACAGCTACGTCCCACCTTGAACTAGCTGCCTGCCTTTGTTTTTAAAATAGAGGCTTAGGTGACATGATGTTTGTGCTTGGAATGGTTGACCCAGCAGGAGAAACTGCAACATCAAATCCATGTTTTAACACTCAAACTGTTTTCAGCACAAGTGTCTGCAGCCAGTTTAATAAATTAAATCTCTCATCCACAAACAACAGAGATACTATAAACAGCATCTTGATCAAACGCTCAAAATAGAAAAGCAATTCATAACTTCATCAAACGCATTAATTAATCTTGATCTATTTTGCTGCAGTGGACCTCAATTTCAGCAGTTTTGCAAAATATTCAAATTATTGTGGGATTATATTTGAATTAATGTACAGAGAATCTAAATTCTCTGTAGATCGCCTAGAAGGTGAGCTGAAAGATATACCTGCTTCATTAATGATATGACGCTGCAGCACCACCTCCACTAATCTGAGATTAGTAATGTAAAGTGATATTCTTGTTGCTCCTTCGGTTGTTTTTCCTTTCAACTTCCCTCTTTTTTATCTCAAAGTGTGTCCCCACCTGTTCTGCACCGGCCATCTGTCTTAGTTAAGTTCTGTGTATTAGACACTTTGAAAGGCTTTGGCCAGCTTTGGGCCGCTACATAACAGGTCACCTGATAGCACTGATGGCTAAAAACATAAAACGGAACCCAAAGCTATCGGCTCATGATTCGTCTAAATGCTTTAACATTGAGCAGAGGACAATCGTCAACTTACATTACTTTTTAGTATATTTTTAATTTGATTTGCAAGTTGAACCTTGCTTAAGTGAATATTTGCAGCAGAGTTTGATGTTATCAGCATCCAATCCTGTGATGAAAGGGTTTCGAGTACGAGTAAATACGAAGGAGTGTGCTGCAGCTTGTGGTGTTGAGTGTCAAACCCCGGCGGAAATCGACCTGAGGCAAACAGATGCCAGATCAGTCACAGTGCCCAATTTCCCCACTCTCTCCCCTTCTATTACCCTCTCCACGGTGAACTCCACTTGCAGCGTGCCTACCTTTCTCTCAACTTCTTTACTCCCATCTAGACAGCAAGACAACATTTTTCTTTATAATAATAAATCCTACCAATGACTCTTTTCACTTCTTTCCCTGCATGCGTTATTACTTTCGCTGACATGCCTTATTTCGTGTGACTTTTCTCTCTGTTTTGCTGCAGTTCTTCCCTGCTTTGGACATGTAGCTCCCCTCAACCCTTCCAAAGCCTTTCATCGCTCTGTAACTGCCAGCTGGAGGTGTTGTGTCTTATCACTGTTCTTATGAAAGTCTTGAGAAAATGCGTAGGTCAGACAGTGCGATAGGGTTTTATCTCGTGCCAGGAAGATGAGGAGCAGCACAAGACGAACTCTGACAGCTGGACCAGAAGCTGTGGGGCTCTCCGCTGGACAGGCCCCGTCTGTTGTTCAATGACACTCATTGTTTAAGTCTACTCCAGCTGCTGCCAAATGTAATATAATCCCACCTCCATCACAGGCTGCCAGTCCAAACCCCCACAGACTCAATGGGAAAACTGGATTCAAGGATAAGCGGTGTAACCTCTTACGCTGGTTGTTCCGACCCCCCCTCCTTTCAGTTAGTCGAACTCCCGCCTCATCGATCAACTTTTTTACCTTTTAAGTGGTTTGAACTGCATTTAAAAGTTTGTAGTTGTCAGCATCATTGCATAGTTTGCACTTGACACTACAGAGATTCATAATAAATCAAGGCTTTGTTGCTTTTCTTCATCAGCTTCATGTATGTCTCAGCAGAGTTGAGCAGATTAGTGAGTTACAGTGGAGCCGAGCTGAGTTGCCCGAATCAGAAAGTCTCACAGTGAATTTCAGAAGTTCATCAAACCCCACGATGAGGTTAAGCATCTCACAAAGTGTTTCCATTGAAGAGTTTTCACTGGGCCAGCAGGCCTTATAATGGACCTCACAAGGGTCTGCTGTACAATAGCGGAATAACAGCTAACAAATTTACTCAGAGGCAAGATCAAGATCACACTGCCCTCCTGAACTTGTCAAGGAGAGATTAACATCTGGGCTTGTTTCAGAAAGTTGTGGCAGACCTGAGTCGCCGAGCTCTGTTCCTTTCTGTATTCCATCTGCACAGTACAGAACATAACAATCTGGTTCAGGCAAAGACCCTTTTGTCTTCTCTAACAGCAGCATGACAGGCTGTTGCTTTGTGGGTTTGATACATGTAGATAACTGTGGAAAGCAAGTAGAAATGTTTGCCCTTTGACAAATCTGCTATATTTTTCTTGGGTGAGATTTTGTTTTTTCGTTCTTTTAGTTTTCCCACATTTTTTATCAACTCTCACTCCATCACAGTCTCAGTCCATTAACAGCCGCTACGTTAAATATGACTCTGGGATCTGGCTTGTTTTTCTCTTTGTTTCTAGGTCTCAAACTGGGAATGGAGCGGGATGCCTATGTGATGATTGCAGAGAAGGGGGAGAAGCTCTACCACATGATGATGACCAAGAGTCGCCACCTGATAAAGGACAGACGCAGGAAGCTCAGCATTGTGCCCAAGTGCTTCATGGGAAAGTGAGTTTCTTGACTTCCTTGGTGCCTGGTTTCTCCAGGTTCCAAGAATGTGGCTGCAGTGCTATGCTGTTCACGTGGGGATCCTTACAAATTGTTGTTACGTAAGATCAGCAGGCTTTCAAAAGAGCTGGCATCTAGTCTCCCTGGCAAAATGCCTGAACTGTTTTATCCCTACATCCTCTTGTCTGTAATGAGGCCCCTCAGAGTCTCCTCTCACGGGTTATAGAAATTTCCAAGCTACTCCCCACACTCTCATATCATTGAGCACACACTGACACACAGAAACTTCCATTAGCAGAGCACCCTAATGAGTCTCTTGACCAGCCCGGTCCCCCTCTCTGTCCCCTGAAGTTGCAGTGTGGGGAACAGACAATGAGAGACCTGCTTAAGTTTCTCTACACCCACACACACCAGTGTTTGTGAGATCCAGAGCAGCAATTAAAATTCTTTCTGGCACCAGCTTGGGGAAACAAAAAATAAAAGTGGAGAAGGCTGTGATGGGGGCCGATGACTGGTCTTGTAAAGAGAAATCAGGGAGCAGCTATTAATGACTGCAACACTGCCAATGTGGCCTCTCAGTATATTACGGATCATTAAACGTGTCCTGCCTGTAAAGCAGTTTTTTCTTGAATTAAAAGTAGTAGACAATAACAGACTGCTATCACATCAGCCACCCTGCCACAAGTAAATTTAATGATCTGCTTAAAACTTAATGGTTTTACTGCGAGACTATGTTCATCTCAGTGGCGTCATATGAAGTCCTTGTTTGGTTGTTTTCCTTTCTCTGTCTGATGTGCTTTGTGAGACAGTTTGGATCCAGAGGCCTTTTGGGAATTCTAGTCTGCCGTACTGTGTATTTGTGAGTCAACATTCAACAATCATCTTCCCTGTCAGAGCTTATTTTGTGTGGTGCTGTCCACACAGGCCGGTAATCTTCATCACAGTGCCAGAGCAGTAGCTGTAGAGTTGGTTCAAATTCCACCTTTTGTTCTCTCAAAATCCTTTGCTACTCATTTACTCGCTCATCTCTGTGGCATCAGTCTGCTCGTTCTGCCTTTTCCACTCACCCAGTTTTAGCATTCTGCTATCTTCCACTTTCCCCTCTTTATCACTCGTTCATTTCCTGCCGAGGAGTGCAACCTGCATTAGCTCTACATTTGTCTCTGTGATGAAATTAACGACAAGCATAGTTTGAGAGCTTATTGAATTAAACGGAGATGCTGACTGCCGGTTTGATAGCACCCTGTTGTCTTGATAGGATAATTCCATCATGTGTCTGCTGTCTACAGTGCAAAATGGCTAGTGTTAACGCACTTTATATTTTATTACTGGATCATTTTTGGTTGTCCCGATGCTTTCCATATCATGGGGATTAAAAGTGATGGTACGTCATATCCTCACCTGACACTACCTGTTCATGTCAAGTGGAGACCTCAGGTTGGGACGGGATGCAGTTAACAGTTAAATCTCTCACCCCCAGAGTTTCTGGGTGGAGTTTTTCTCTCTTTTACTCACTACCATAACGTCCTGCAACTCTATGGAAACAGCACAACTATGACTACAAGTCGAGAGAACTTAAGACAAAAAAATTGAACTAACATATACAACATTTTCCAAAGTGCCCAGAGATGTTCCCATTAATGGAAAAAGGTGACTCTACACACTGCATTTTCATTTGGCCGCTTTATAAATGAGACATATAGAAGAGTGAATTGTATGAAACATCATTCTTAGGCTTAGATTTGCCTATTTTTTACAGTTAAACTACACATCTCATATGATTGGCTTACATACTGTGGAAAGTTGAAAATCTTTGGTTTGGCTTGGATCATTTATTTTAGTTTTGCAGAATTTTTAACATATGCTTTTGGAACAAGCCGTTGGGTTTCGAGGTTTATCTTCTGTTCCTTTAGCTTTTGGTTCTCAGTCTCGTCTTTTCCAGTCCTATTCCTTGTGTCTCATTTCCATAATACATATTAATTCTAAGTACATTTTGGGCATGTAGTTTCCTTGCAGTGACAAGATCAAGCAAGCTTTAACCAAAACTAAAAATAAAGTGAGTGTACAAAGGTTCTGTGGTACAAAGCTGGAACTAATTAAGATAAATATTGAGTGACGATCTTAGAAAACAACAAATAAAGGTTTGGAAGAACTTTTTTTCTCTTGGTGAAGTTTAATTGGCAGTGACATTGTGGAGATGCCTTTTGATTTATAATTTGTCAACAGAAATGGCAAATATCACTGTATAATATCATTTAAAAGTCAAAGGATTCAAAATTGTTTTACCTCTCAGTGATTTGTCTTATTTCTAAGTTGATAAGTAAAGCGTTTCCTCTTTGGAACAGTCAGAAACAAAGTAGAAATCCAATGCAACAAGAGTGAACCTAAATAGAGTACATCTGAGATTTCCAATCAACATAAATACATGAACATGGTTGTAACAGGACCTCTAAACACCAGAACTTTCTCAGTTTTGAACCTATGGACCGTGTGTATCTGCATGTCTTCATCAGGTCTCCACGTAGTGCAAGAATTTCAGAAGAACTGAAGAATCTGATCGTGAGATAAAAATGATACAAATTGAAACCAACTGAAAATGATCTGAAATGCAGTTTCAGAAGATAATGAGGGGATGATGTTTCTTGATGGCACCATGAATAGTTAAATGTCTAAATATGCTAACTAAAATGACATACTAACAAGGATTTTGGAAGTAAATCCAAAAACGATGCTGCTAATGTAGCTCAGCTTCAGATGTTGATGCACACATTCAGTTGAACCAGTATGCATGCACTCGACACGTCAACCTCTATTCCCACAAATCCATTATCCTTGTCATCTGCATCTCCCTGTAAAGCTCTCTCTTCCTCTGTCTCTATTCACTATTCCTGTTCATCATATTCATTTCCATAACAGCTCTGTGTCCAAAATTAACCTGACGCTTACATAACATTCGCTCACACTCACTGGAGTCCCCTGTCAGTGTCAATTAGCAGCCATGGGTTTAGGCATGAACGCAGAGCGACAATGAGAACACAGACACAAGTATTGCCAGTGTGAAATCACATTTTTTATCTTGGATCCTGAAAGTATGAGAAAGTTCACACACTTGCACAAACATATACAGCAAATCCAGGTTAGAGCATACACCTGGCAGATCACAGTGAAGACGTTTATTGATGAGGCAGATGGCTTAATGTGTGTGTGGTTCTACACAGTAATAAACACACTGCAATCAGTCTTGTAGGCTGACTTTATACATACGAATGCTATGCAATCAGACTGCATGACTGCCTGTAAGCACACACCCACACAAACATACACAAACATGCACTAACACTCCAGGTCAGTGTTCATCATCTGGGGATGTGATTTCACTCAGGAGCATGAAAGGCAAAGGCAATGAGAGATTCTAATTTCCTCCTTCAAACATTTGTTCAGTGAACACTGCCTGTGTCAAAAGTTAGGGCTCACTAAGAAATGTCCTTATTTTTGAAAGAAACACTTTTTTTTTCAATAAACATAACATTAAATGAATCAGAAAAATGATCTAGACATTGTTAATGTGGTAAATGACTATTCTAGCTGGAAACGGCTGATTTTTGATAGAATATCTATCTGAATGGGAAATTGTCTAGGTGACCCAAAACTTTTGACCGATAGTGTATGTGTCATACATAAGACACCTCTGCATAACACATTTAAAGTAGGTTGACGATTAGTACAATAGTTTTCAAGGTTTATTTACCTTAGTTTGTGATATGTTTCTCAGTGTGCTTTACACTATGTATTTTGCATAAACCATGAACATGAAGGCCATTCACAGTTACGCTGTGCTTGTTCAGTGCACTGCAGAGCAAATGGCATTTTCAAAGCTTCTACCAGAACTGTGTCACAAAATCGAGAAAATATTCCATATGAAAAATCTTGAAGGTGTTCATTTGATTTTACAAACTTTACTATGTGTGTAGAACTATTTAGAGGAACATGAAACAAACCTAAGCTCAGTTTGGACATATTGCCATCCTCCAAAAAGCTATTTGACTCTTTAAGCCATTGATTTATATAAAGAAGTTAAAACATACCTGACATGTTTGCTTAAATATATAACCACGATTCTATGATTGGGCTTTCCTTCCAAGGTGTTGTTACAAACCCAAACTCATTTCATATTTTTCAGATGCACATCAGTTTTGCAGAGCACTCAAAGTTTAACTAAATTGCAATTGCTGCAACTGTACAAAGCCACTGTTGCATGGCGAAATACTGGGTTTCAGTGCTGTGGCTGTGTTTTCTTAAGAGGGTTCACAAATGAACCGGGAAAAAGAAAATAAAGCTCCTTTCAGAAATACCAGCCTCATGGACAGAATTTAAAACATGAAGCGGCATGATGGCATAGCAGCACCCATATTGCATGTCTGCCAGACACACAGTGTGAAAGTCTGTGAAATTCCATCCAGAAACAGCACAGCATGGAGGCCTGCGACGAAGATGAGGCAAATCCAAAAACAAAACAGTGAAGGGATTATCACTTTTCCATCTATTCCTTTTCATCTTGTGTACTCAGTGAGTTCGTGTCATGGCTGATAGAGAGTGGAGAGATCAGCAAACCTGACGAGGGGGTGAACCTGGGACAAGCATTACTGGAAAACGGCATTATTCACCATGGTGAGTCCTCAATACCTCTCTCTGTTTTCTTATGTTTGTGGTTTTCACTTACATTATGATGCTCTTTATAATTCCCGCTGTCATGTTTTTGTGCTTATTATGGTGTAGTTCAGTCATATGTGGGTTTGTTAAATCAATTTTTCTGATTGTTGTTCTCCCTCTGTAATTATTGGACACATTGTGTGGTAGAACCTACCATGATCGAGAGTCACTGTTTGGTAATAGTAGTTCTGGAAAAATGGGTTTCACATCATAAACTTTCTCTTATTTTGACTTGAGTGTAACACTCACAGGTTCACTAACCGGAATTATGCATTGAGAAATGACCCCCCCCAAACAAACACAAACACACACACACACACACACACACACACACACACACACACTTCTAAATAAAGCATGAACACAGTAGTCCAGGATCTTGCTGAAGAGGCTCTTGTACATGATTTTATTTTTTTACACACCACACTCAGGCAATCTGCTGAGACCAAGCGTTTGTGTTCCTTAATACCTGTGGAAAATCCCCAGAAATCCTGCCTCGCAGTTACCTGCAACCACAGAGCGATACAGTGATGACATGTCAGGTTCTGTGGGATAGAAATAAAGCTTTGTGGTCCCACTGGAGAGGTTGAGGCCCTGCAGGCAAAACGTAGGTGTCGCCGGTTAGACATTGAAAGGAAACCAGAGGAGGTGACAGTGTGTCCATCTACCACTGTGGGATAAAGCATTCATTTTGTGTAAAGAGACAACCGCTTGCATTTTATAGCATAGTGCTAGTCGGCTGTACGTGTTTGAGCTCCAGTTCGTACTTGACTGTTAGCAATTTTGACATCTCCTTTGCTCCTATAATAATTCAGCTATCATTCCATGCACTTTAAATCCCACATTTTACACTTTACAGTGACAGATTTGGTGGTGCATTCCTTTTTTTTGTTTTATGGGGGCATTTTAAGTCCAGATTGAGAAAGCCAGCAGCTTGTTTGAGTCTGTGCCAACTTGTTGTGGTTGAACCAAACTGCCTCTGTTTGGCAGATTACACTGTTAGCTTCTCTGACCGTCATCTGCGGATGTATTAGTCATTTTCCATTTTCTGTTGGATGCATATAAATGAGACGTTGTTTTGGAAGTTTTGTGTTCATTAATGCAAGTTAGGGGATTTTATGGGAATTGGCAGCTGTCTGCCCTGTTAAATATTTGAATGTAATTTCTTACCCAACACAGACATAAATTTACAACTGCCGTTTTTCCCCTGACATTAGATTGTTGCTTCTTGCCTTTTTTCTGTACTTACCGCAGAAACCTCAGCTGAATAAATGTGAAAAAAAAAAACAAGTTGGCAGCAGAATATATTCATAACCTAAAGTTCTTTACTCCAGACAATGTGAAACTTGCATGGACTCAATATAGATTAAATTTGACAGCAAATGTTAAGTCTTTTATTGCACATTTATTTGTGTACATTCAGAATCATATTTGCTGAACCATTTGCCATCCTCAGCAGATGCATCCTCGGCTTACCAGAACTGGAAAGATGAAAACAAAACTCACTTCAGCCCATATCTTTATATATACCTATATATGTACAAGTCTCCAGCTTTTGATATTCAAATACATCAGTGACAAAGCTCAGCCACTAATGCACTGATAAAGAGAGCTCTGGGACTGTTTCTAGGTTATTTTTTTTTATTTGGCTCAGGACAGACGACACTTATGAACCCTGATTCACCCCATATTCAAACCGGATCCCTGCTGAGATGACATTTTCTCCTTCTGGTGATATTTCAGTGTCAGATAAGCACCAGTTCAAGAATGAGCAGGTGTTGTACCGTTTCCGCTACGATGATGGCACCTACAAGGCTCGCAGTGAGATGGAGGACATCGTGTCGAAGGTAACCGGATGTCGAAGGTGCTGCATGAGAAATATCAAAACAAAGGGCACCAAAAAGAGTACACTTTAACGTCTGATCTCTAAATTCACAATGCTGTGTCAATTCTGCATTAGCTGCAAGTTAGAATGTAGGATCATTTGAGATTTTAATGTGCATGTTAAAAAAGATTAATAGAAAAGCAGAAGTGAAATCCACCTGCTGCCAGTTCTAGCAGTAAGATGCATTTTCATATCAGCGCATTAATGATTTACTTTACTAAATGCTGTTGAATTTAGCAATCGCTGTACCATATTATTTGCATCAAGATATCTTACAGTTTAAAATATGCATATTCAGTATACAGCCCTAAAAACTTTAGTAGAGAGCAACTGGACTTCTTGTTTTGGCTTATGAGGATGTTTAATTTAAGTCAAAAGTTTGGACACACCTTCTCATTCAACGCTTTATATTTATTTTATACTGAAGATTAACACTTCTTTGTTTGCAACTTAATTCCATATGTATTCTTTTATGGTTTTGATGTCTTTGGTATTAGTCTACATTGTATAAAAAATGAAGTAAAAACCATTGAATGAGAAGGTGTGTCCAAACTTTTGACTGGTAGTGTATATATACATCTGTTCTTAGAGCCCATTTAGGGGAAATTTCTGTCCCAAAATGATAGCCTCAGGATTACTATTTTCACAGTCAACAATTGAATCTCTTCTTGTACTTGTTTACCCAAGGTGTGTATGATCTATGAGTCAGCCGCTCTGCTTTTCTTCCCCTCCAGGGCGTCAGGCTGTACTGCCGCCTTCACAGCCTTCACACGCCTGTCATCAAGTAAGTACCTGCCCTGCCCTCCTTTCTCCTTCTCCCTCACATTCTAATGAATGCTCTCTAGGTGCCTGAATGCATATTCATGAAGGGCTCACATTGGCCCCACGTCACCCTCTCTGTAATGACTGAACAAACAGTAGCGCTGCCAGGAATGACGGCCCTCAGACCTCCTTCCTGTCCAGCTTGAACTCAGCCTGAGCTGCTGTAGGTTTGTGCTTCTGGATTCAGTGCAGGCTGAAGATGCCAGGTTTCATGACTGGAAGTTGAACCACTCAATACCAGCATTTGTCTCTTAATCTTTGTAGTGTTGAGGGTTAGTTGAATATATCTTCTTTTCTTAGCTTTTTACATCAGAGGGTAGCCAGAGTGAACATCTGCTGCTCTCTAACCCTATCATCTGCATTCTCTTCTCTCACACCAACTAACTTCATGTCCTCTTGGACTACATCCATAAACCTCCTCTTTGGTCTTCCTCTAGGCCTCCTGCCTGGCAGTTCAAAACTCAACATCCTCTACTGATATATTCACTATCTCCTCATCTGTACGTGTCCAAATCATCTCAGTCTGGCCTCTCTGGCTTCATCTCCAAAACATCTAACATGCACTGTTCCTCTGATGTACTCATCATTATTCCTGGTTCTGTCTATCCTGGTCACTCCCAAAGAAAACCTCAACATTTTTATCTCTGCTACCTCCAGTTCTGCCTCCTGTCTTGTCCTCAGTGCCACTGTCTCTAAACCATACAACGTCGCTGGTCTCACCACTGTTTTCTACACCTTTCCTTTCTTTCTTGCTGATACTCTTTTATCACACATCACACCTGACACTTTTCTCCACCCGCTCCAACCTGCTTGCACATGCTGATCAGCTGAATATGTATTAGTCACCTATTACATTTATGGGAATTCAAGAGATGTTTTTTAAATGTCATCAATCACTTTTTCTTTCTCATTTGTGCTCCATCTCTATTTCAAACGCAAATGCACACAGGCTCACTTTCCTGCTTACTCAGGAATATAAACACTGCAGTATATAGTCAATACGCATAAACACAGCATTCCCTGAATGTGCAACTGCATTTATGCATGCAGCACTCCATAAGGCTTTCTTCTAAACTAAGTCTGACCCTAATGCTCATCATAAATCTTGACTAAAGAACTAAACTAATGCAGGCTGATAAAACAGTTAATTTTACCTCAGAGTTATCTGTATTGTAACCCTGAATCCTAAATTAGTCCTGTGTGCAATAGAATAAACTCACTTCATAAAAATGTTTTCCACCTGAATGTGTCCAAATTAAAACCACAGAAAACACACATTGCTCCCTGACAACCTCTCAAACGTGGATGCGAGCACGCACGCACGCACGCACGCACGCACACACACACACACACACACACACACACACACACACACACACACACACACACACACACACACACACACACACACACACACACACACACACACACACACACCACACACACACTGTCTGTCTGTCTGCCCCTCCTTTTATACTCCTCCACCTTCATCTCTCTATCTTTCCCTCCATCTCTCGCCGGCTGATTGAAGTGTCCAGGGTTGCCATCGGCGCAAACAAAGAGCTTTTGGTCTGAGGACAAATCCTATTAACATACAAACACAATCCCTCTGCCTGCCAGCCAGTTATTATGCAATATGGCCTTGCTTTTTTAATCCATCACTAAATTGGCATTGCAAGTACCAACCGTTAATTATAACGTTTGAGTGATGGATGTATTGCATTTATGAATCATAAATAACCACAAGTCTGGCTCTGTTTGATTAAACTTTATTGAGTGACAGAACCCCCACTGGTTTCAGAACAAATAAAGGTCCTTGAATAAGAATAGTAATAAAAGAAATGACAAAATACAGATAAACCAAATAAAATCACCGTTGCCATGCATAGTTTATAGAGAATGATACACTACCCAGTACAGTAAATCATTGATCAGCAAATGGTGTTTGAAAATAACTAGCTTTTTGTCTTATTTCACTGCATTGTCTGCATTACTAATCACTGCACTTTTATCCACATCTGCACTTAACAGATGTTATCGTTGTGGCAGTTTGCAAAAAATATTGTCCAGATATACCCCATGACTTAGCCACAGCATAGAAATGTCAAAAGAGATAGAAGACACTGTTTTCTTGATTTCTGATTCACCCATTGAGTCACACAGGCAAACCCACATCGGCAGCACTTCCTGTTTCACGTGTTTGCGTGTTGATCAGGGCGCTACTCTGTGTTTTTCTTTTTCACGGAAGCTCCCCAACACTCACACAATCAGAAATTAAAGAGACAATGGGCCTGGACAGCTTCCCATCATAGAGTTTTATCGAGTTATCTTACAGGATGATGTTGATGTAGCAGCACAATGAGCCCGAACATTAATGTACATCTCATACAGAGTGGCTTCGAGTGAAAAATAATCTGCTGGTGTAGTGAGAGACCTGTAAATAACACATACAGCTGGGTGCTGATGCAGTTAACCACAAAGAGGTTTTGTTACACTTGTATGTGAAGCAACTGACTGAACTGTTCCTCCGTGTAAAAACCTTTTGTTGTTCCTGCAGAGACAGAGACCACCATCTGAAAACCTTTAAATCTGTGGTTCCTGCTAGCAAACTGGTGGACTGGCTGCTGTCACAGGTAAAATCGGCATCTATTCTACTAATCCTAACTCAAAAACTGTTTTTCTCATACAAATAAGACTAGTGTTATAAGAATGTATTCGTTCGGACATGTAGACCATACAAACTATGGGCATTTGTCATTATTTACTGAAGTTTAAGAGCACAGAAGAGGATTGTTAGCAATACAGGTTTGAGTTTCTTCCAAATTCAAGAATGTGTGCTCATGATAGTTTAGTCAGTAAAACAAAAATAAGTCAATATAATTCAAAAAGTGTTTTCTGTATTACCAATACGGAAAAAGATTAACACCCAACATGCTATAGATATTTTATAAAATGTGTTTCCATACTTTAATTCTGTCTGCTCTGTGTAAACGCAGCCTGCAGTTCAGCTCGAAAAATTTCTGGCTATTTGTCACAGGACTCACGGTTGTTGCCCCAAGACCTCAAAATTTTATTTTTTTTTACATAGCGTAGTTAGAGCTAACACAACATGTTGGGCTAGTTTTTAGATGGGACACGTCTAATAAAGTGTTTTAAGTTTTTCAATTGAACAACATGTCACAGATGAATAGTTCATAGACCGTCTAAAAGTTTTAAATCTAATTATTCTTTCTGCTTTTACATTTTTTTTTTTTGCTCTGATAAATTGTGATATTTTGGTCCCTTTTTTTTTCTTTTATAGAATCCAGAATGAGTCTTATAATCTGTCACTGCCTTTATTAGACACAGTGATTGAACAGATGTTGATCAAAGCTCAGCATCTGAGCTCCACTGGTGCTGCAGTGTGCTGTGTATGAGAAGGTGTAAACAGGCATCGTAACTGACTGACAGTGTGCGTAATTGATTTGGTTTCCAGGGAGACTGCTCGACCCGAGAGGATGCTGTGATGCTGGGTGTGGGGCTCTGCAACAATGGCTTCATGCACCATGGTCAGTTACACTCTCTCTCATATATGCATGAAGGACAGATGGGCACAAACACACACGCAGAGTGATGAGTATTTCACTTCAGTCTGGTAACACTCTGACATGATGTGAATTTCCAGTGCTTTCATTTGCAACAGCTCAGTTCTGAACTTCATTCATGCTGCTGTTGTGTGACTTCATTCATTTTCATTCTCACCTCACTGTGCTGCTCACTTACATCATCTTGCCTCAACCTTTTTTTTAACCTCCAGTCTTTCCACTTGTCAGCCCACAAAAATGTATTATTGTCCTATTGTCTTATAGGTTGAAAAAGATAGATTACAAATTTGCATACCCAGTCTAAATTTTCAAACCTCACTGACCACACTGCAGTGGATCGGCTTTGGTTCCAGCCCGGCATGTTGAATGTAAACAGTTTTAGCAGTGTACACTAACCGCAGCTGTTTGGATTTGCTACACGGCTGTCTGGGTCAGTCCACTGAACCATGACCACTGGTTAGGGCCTAAAATTGAACCAGCCATCATCATTGGACAAGTGTATTATCGCTAAAGTGAGAAGCACTTTAAAAAAGTAGTTACTTAATCCTGAAGAAGTCACATGATGACAGCACTTCCTGATTTCTTGACACGTATAGTGAAGTATACAAGAAGACTGAATTTTAATAAGATCATTTTTAACTGGGTAGTTTTGTGGATCTGATTGACACTGACTGTCTAGTACGGTCACACAATGCAGTTTCAGATTCAGTATTACGATGTGCACGAGTAGTAAGGCCGCTTCACTCAAACACATCATGCTGCAACTTTTTCAACAGGTTGACACAAAAAGGAAACTAGGATGGTTCTCATTTTCCATGACTAATCTACAAGAGAAATCTGTGTCATAGAACAGTATTTACTCTGACTAGTGGTCTGTTTAAAACTTTATTTACTGCACAGAGTTTGTTGACATGCAGGCTCCAAATGTGCACAGCAAAATGAGCGAGGATGATGTTGACAGAAAACAGCAATGATTGCCACCACATGAGACAAGACAAATTCATTTGACCATTTAAATCACACCACAGAGCTCTGTAGGACGAGTGCAGTCAAAAACTATTACTACTGGCTTTTTCTGCTTTTTTTTTTAAAGTCATTTTTATGTTCTATGATGCACTCCCCTACAGAATGTCCCCAATCTTTCTAAAATGAATATCATTATTATTCCCATCTATGCTTAGAAAAGCAAAATATTGAACAACCGTGGTGTCTCGTCTTTCATAATGACAGGTTTACAAATGATTCCTGTAAATACTTCATCTAGTGTTTGTGCTCCCAGACCGTCATTGAGTGACTTTTCCTCACTTTTTGCTCACCTCTCTTGTGCTCACACATACACCTACCTCCCACTACCATCTGTTGAGAGGCGGCACCTGTTCTCTGGCCTTCTTCAGTGTGATGACCTTTATCTTCTCACCTGTCTGCAGTCACTCTTCTAGATCTTAGTCAGCACATCTGCTGGCTCAGGCTCCTCATCCCTCCCTTGGCTGATCACTTAAACAGATAGCAAAGTTCATGTGGCTTTTATCTGTCCTTACCTGCTTACACCATCTACACTGTCATCAACACCTGCTGCATTTCGTCCTTCAGAAAACTCAGCATATAAAGCTTGAGATGCTTTCAAACATGTGGTTCATTGCATTGTTGGCTAATGTTAGAGACGGCATTCCTTTCAAACTGATGGCAGGTTTTAGGGTTCAGAGTTAAACGCCATTTCTTGTAATATGACGTGTAAAATGTGTCTGTCATGTTTGCCCAAATACTTGCATCACTGCTTCCCATTTTACATTGTGCATTTACAGTTAAACTACAGAAAGAAAAAACACATTTGCAATTGAGCATTCCCATCAACTGCCTGCTCCTGTCCAGTAGGCTGAGCCTTATCCTTGTTTTCTTGAGCCCTAGATCTTGACAGTTGTTCTCATCATTGAATGAAGATTTAGCAACGTGTGAGTAACGGTGTGTTATTATGGTCTGACAGTTTCCGGAGCAGCACTCCCTCTGGTTAAATAGGTGGTGTTAAGGTATTATAGGGCCACAGCCTCCGTGACTCAGAGGAAATAACTAATATTCAGGCATCGTTTGAGTTGGCATGAGGCCAGTGTTGGTGGGTGTAGCGTGTGTAATGAATTTGTGAAGCCTTTTGTTCATCTGTGGGTGCCAGATGCCGTCCAAATCGCTGAACAGCTGAGTACCTTCGGCTCTCCGAGATGCCTGTACAAGCCCCATTTTACAGTGTCCGCAGAGAGTTATACACTAAGACGCTTACGTAAGATTGGGAAACATCCTCAGTTGGCCATCTTCTGTCCGTGAATGAAAGTCCTATCATGCCTTTTAAGTACAAACATCAAAAAGCTGCTGGTAAATTGTGTACTGTAAGAGTGGTGGATGTCCTGTCACTTCAGGCCTGCTTCTGTCTTTGCACCTGTTTCAGTTGTTCTTGTCCTTCAGCCCAGCCATCATAAATGCAAAATGATTGTGAAAGAGCGCCTGTTACTTTAATTTACTTTTCAAAGGAATGTGATGAAATTAAAGTAATTGTATGTATTTGTATGTATTTTTTATATGAGCACACAAAGTTGGGTGGATAAATGCATGTGTATAATTATTAAGGTACCTGATGTCAGTGATCACAGTTATGTGACAATTGGCATACGTTTGTCCGTCTGTAAGTAACATTACTCAAAAACGGACTCGCGGATTTGGATGAATTTTTCAGGAAAGGTCAGAAAGGACACAAGGACCACCTGACTAGATTTAGGCAGTGATGCAGCTTACAGTCTGGATCCACAGATTTCTTAGAAATTTCTGCATCATTGCGAGATAGCGGCACGGCGTCACTGCAACTATGACTACAAGTGAACACTACTGTACGTCAGTTGCCTGCTGACGATCACATGATTGCGATCCTGCTGCAAATCAACCATTGCAGACTTATCAGGACTTGCGTGTAGAAAATGAAATGTGAAACAATTGATTCAATTGTAGGGGTGTTTCTGAGTCCCATCAGTTCCCGCCACCTGCTACATATTTGAGTGACAGGATTCGGTATCCGCACATAACGTACACATGCATAACACACACCTGTGCTCAGTGCAAGGCCATTTTGTTTGTGGCTACATCTATGTTAAATGACCACATTCTATCGTGCCATGATTTCGGCCACAAATTTTTTTCAAGATTTCATCCGTCGGAAATGAGATGACGACTGAGTGGCTTTTGCGGAGTACTGCGCTCTCTGGGTGCTTTTCTTGTTTAAAACGTGACAGTAGGATTAGTGTAGCATGTTTTTTTTTTTTTTTTTTTTTTTTTTAAACTGCTGTAACTAGAACATTCTCCTCACCTGTCTGAAGTGCCCCAGGTGTTGATGGGAATCTCAGTCTAACAGTGGGATTTCAGACACTCTCAGCCACACACAGCAGACTGTTTCTTGTGTCCTCAGAGTCCTGCTAAACCTGGCCCGTGCTGGCTGCGACCCAGATGTGCTTTAACTCCAGATGTTCCTGCTAGCCTCATCAGCTAATGAGCTAATTAACCGTTAACTTGTTTGTGTGAAGATGTCAACACCTAAAGCTTCCTTTGATTCTGCGAATACTTGTATGTCTACACAGGTCTTTGAAGTAGGACATGACCTGCAAGTAACTCTGTGCCATTTTGGAAAACACTTAACATTTACAAGAAACACTTGTTCCACTTTGAGCTCAGCACGTTGCATTAATAATGGACCAGGAATCATCAAAGCTAAATGTAAAAGGCCTTTTGGCCACTTTGTCGCTTCACCCATTTTCTTTCTTTTTTTTTCAGCCAACTGACAAAACTGAGATGTGATGTATTGCTGTTGAGCTAATTGTTGCTTTCTGCTCACATGCTGTGCTTTGTGTTTTTTGTGTGTGTTTTTCTCCTTTAGTCTTGGAGAAGAGCGAGTTTAAAGACGAGTCCCAGTTCTTCCGTTTCTATGCAGACGAGGAAACTGAGGGAACCAGCACCAAGAGCAAGCAACTCCAGAGAAATGACTTCAAACTCATTGAGAACATCTTAGCCAAATCTCTCGTGGTGAGCAGGAACACACACACTCATTTCTACATTCTCTCCCATATATGCATGGATTTACAGATTGCAGGTTCGGTTTTAAATACCGGCCTCACACTATAATTTTCGTTTCCTTTGGAGATACTGAATGTGGCACAGAGATGTTTTAATTCAGTGCATTTTACAGCAATATCAACTCTTAACAGTTTCCAGCATAAAAACAAAGAAAACAACCTTTTCAAATGCATCCTTATGAGCCACTCTTTCATATTCTGAATGGAAGTGTTTACACAGAAATTTCAGAACAAACCTGTAGCAACCAGTAACGTAATCATGACCAATAATGTAATAAGTTTGACCATTTTAAATTTAATAAAGCCAATAATGTAATATCATTTTGCCAATAATGTAATAAATTATTATGTTATTGATTGGTGATTAAATTAATGGGACATTAAATAGTCATTTTAAAAAATCCTTTGAAAGTGTCATAACTGCAGCCAGTAATGTAGTAATGCATAAATATTACTGCATTTCTTGTAAATAAAACATTTTTTGCAGTTTTTGTGCAGTTTGCTCATCAAAAATAGGCATAGTGGATGGTCATCATATTCATTCATCAAGGATACGTACCATGTAGCTGTCACTGTTCTTAATTATGGCTGTAAGAGCCAAAAAGAAAATTTGTTGTGCAAAATCTTGTACAACATTATAGGGCTGGACCTGAATATCCGAATATTCATTCGTGACAGTGGTATCCGATTATTAATTTTGAGATCCGAATATCCCCCAACCACTCCATTCGTTGCGGAGCGGACCGAATATTCGGATAATCGTCATTAATTGGGGCCGAATATTCGGAGCCCAGAAACTGCTGTTCGGGCCAGCCCTACAACATTATGCGGCTGCATTATCGTCTACAGTTATTACATTTTCAAAGGATTTTTTTAATGCCAGGCCATTAGTGTAAGAACTTACTACATTATGGACAAAATGTTATTACTTTATTGGCTCAAAAACTTTACCACATAATTGGCAAGTTATTATGTTATTGACTTTTTTACATTTAAAATGGCCAAAATTCTTATATTAGTTAGTCCGTTTGTGAATAATGTTGCACACAGACGGACAAACCAATGCCGATCGTCACACATTTACTCGGCCACATTCCTTGACTGAGTAAATATTAGGACCTTTCTTTCAGTAAGGTAATAATGGCTCAAGTCGCATCTAAGTATTACACATCCTGCAATCAATCTAAAGTAACAGCAATAAAAATAGACCCTGGGTCAGACATGCTACATAATATCAATGCTAAATTGTGGTGTTTATGATTTGCTCACCACATTGTTTCAAACTATGATTTCTATGTAAAATCGATTAATTGTTCAGCAATGAGCAGGACTGAATTGTATAGCTTTTAATTGAACTGACACCGTGACATCTATTTTCCTTCTCTTGACTTGATGCTACCCGTGTTTATGTGTGTCTCTTCTTACCGATCTCCACAGCTACAAACAAGAAAAGCACTCAGAGCGCAGTTTTCCACCAAGGCTTTTCATTCCTCCATATGGCATTATCAGAAATAATCGTTTTTCTTTATTAATGCAGCATTTGTTTATTAGTTATTGATGATCTGAAATCACAGCAACATAGAATTTGGCCATTTAATATAGATGCACCCACAAACAAAATGACCTTGTAGCATAAATATGTAGCAGCCAGCAGGAATTGATGGGACTTGGAAACGGATCCACAATTTAATCAATTGCTCCCTTTGTCATTCCTGACAGAAAAGTCCAGATTAGTCTGCAGCGCCGGATTGTAGTAGCATCGCAATCATGTGATCGTCAGCAGGCAGTTGACGTAGTGTTCACTTGTTGTCATAGTTACAGTGATGCCTGCCGCTATCTCTCAATGATACAGAAATCTTTAACAAATTCGTGAATCCAAACTATAAGCTGCATCACTGGCAAAATCGAATCAGTTGGTCCTTGTTTCATTTTTGACTTTCCCTGTAAAGTTCATCCAAATCCGTTTGTCCGTGTTTCAGTATTGTTAACAGACAGACAAACGTATGCCGATCGTCACATAACTCCGCCGCATTCCTCAGCGGAGGAATAACTACACAAGAAAGGAAATGGGCAGCTGCAATGACAATAAAATTTCTGAATTCACGCTTGCATCTTAATGAACATTTTGTCATGAACATCGTCATAATATAATGGGCTGTATTGGCTGGCATGAAGTCCCCGTTGTGCTGCCACTGAGACAAGAGATGGAACTATGAGAGGCGACCGAAATTAATTGTTGCAGACAGACAAATGCACTATAAATGAACAATAAGTCCTCATTTGATTATGCTGGTGACGGTGCACAGAACTGAAAATGAGGCTTGTATTTGGTACCAACACCAGTTTGGATTTTTCCTCCTTCACTCATTGTTCTGCTTTAACCCTCTAAATCCCAAAAAATGGCAGTAAATTAATGGTATCTTTGAAAAATCACTAAAAATACATAATTTATTAGAGACAGTAACCATAAAAGCAAAAATAGTTGTAGGATCGGAGTAATGTGTAGGAGTTGTAAAATCGACTCATTCTCTCTGTTTTAACCATTTTTGGACAATAAATGGTATAATTTTGGTGCTTTTCTTCCTTTTTTTTTCTTTTTGAAAGATCGTATGCCTTTCAAAATCGCAGTGGGTTTTGGGTTTGGAGGGTTAAATCCTATCAAGTCGTCATCACACCTGCAGCGCAGATGCAGCCATGGGTTGAATACTGACTTTTTTCCATAGTAAAACCATAGAGATGGTACATAGTGTGTGCAATATATATAATTTTCCCTGTTAAATGAGACAGGAAACTAAGTGATTGTACACTGTGCTGGGTGATTTCCAGAGATGGAAACAGAAAGTGAACTGCTTAGTTAAGTCCATTCTCTTTAGGGAAACCCAGAAGCATCACCGGCATCCCTTTCCGTATCAGAGTGGGAAGTAGGCACGCTATCTCGTCCTCCACAAGAAATAGAAAAGGCTTTTCTCCTTGATTAGCGGAACTAATCCTCCGTCTTGCCCATTATTGAAGCGAAGTGCAGGAACTCTTTATTTACCGCAGTCATCTCCTCTGATATAACGCACACAGATCCCCATCTTATCAGGACTGTGCAGCAGGAAGATGGCCTCAGCAGCTTAACTAATGCAAGCTGCTAATGTGTTTGGTGATGGCAGCATTTTACTAAGCTTTGCCCCACAGGGGAATACAGTGTGAGAAATCACAAACACAGCTATGATTATGTGTGGATAGTTTGTATGCAGGACCCCCCAGAAAGAGTGCTGTATAATATTATTTAAGCTGTATCGATTCCTAAAAATAGATATATCATGGATGCAGTTGACCTTTTATGGAAAGAGCATTCAGCTGACTTTTGTAAATAGTCGTATGATTTGTGTACATTACTCTCTTCTTTTCAGTTCGTGCAAAACAGCCGCGGAGCTGAATGATACAATGTCTATGACTATGTGGTGCTGAAACAGTACGGCTACTTTCTTGCTTATGATGCTAAACCAGTGGAAGACCTTTAAGTCTGGCAGTCAGCAGTGTAAATGTGAGAGTAATTTTGTGATTTTTCCCTGCTAGATTCACCCTGAGGAAGAAGACTACGGCTTTGAGATTGAGGAGAAAAACAAGGCTATTGTAGTGAAGTCTGTCACCAGAGGCTCACATGCTGAGGTAATGGTCAACACAAACACACACACAAGCACACTCTCACCCCAGGGTGTTAGTTCCAGTAGGTAATGGCTGTCTACTGTTTGGACGGCTGCTGTCACTCTGCATCTATTCCCTTTAGAAGAACTTCGCTCTGATTGGTTGCACAACCGTTGACATATTAACTCACATCATCTCCAGACAAAGTACACACACACACACACACACACACACACACACACACACACACACACACACACACACACACACACACACACACACACACACACACACACACACACACACACACAGCTTCACTCATCAAGAGCATATTAAACGCAGACAACACCTTGGCAAAACATGAGAAATTAAAGCATGCATTCTTATTTGGTTTCTTTTCTTAATTTTAGCATTTTTGTTTTAATGTATAGACTGGAGGAGTCAG
This sequence comes from Acanthochromis polyacanthus, assembly GCF_021347895.1. Classification (NCBI taxonomy): domain Eukaryota; kingdom Metazoa; phylum Chordata; class Actinopteri; family Pomacentridae; genus Acanthochromis; species Acanthochromis polyacanthus. Next base: position 18,519,688 of record NC_067118.1, read on the forward strand.
CAGATAGTGTTTTATTACTGTGTCAGCAACGTTAAATATGTTTTTCAACCAGACCAAAAAAAAAAGTTAGTGACGCCGTAATTGTTGCAGTGACACAAGATGAACAAGGCAACTATTTTCCTGTCTTTTCTGTCATTTCTCCTCATGTTATGTCACTTAGACAAGTTTCAGTCTGACAAGTTACCCAAGTCTGTGTACTGTTAATTTTTTTCAATGTCATCTCACTTGGGGGGAAAAAAAAACCCAGGATGTTTGTGGAATCTTCCTTTTCCACAGGTCTGGAGATGGGAAATCTTTTGTTCAGCATTTTGAGTTTTACTTCTCTGAACCCCAAGTAGTTTCTGGGTGATTTTCACGAACATCTTTACTCACTGTGGGCTCATTTTTTTTACTGCAATATAAAGTCCTGAACCTGTAGGGAAACATCCATGACTAGAGGTAGAGACAATGCAAAACTGGCTGCAGTATAACAGATTAAAGTATCATGTCATAAATACAGAAAAAAAACTAAAGGGATGCTTCTTTGATAGCTTTTTTTTAATGGAATCAACATCTACAACATTTTTCCAAGTGTCCATGGGTGTTATCAATACAGTAAAAATATTGTGAATCGACAAGATACAGATATGCTACATTCTACATGCTTTCTTTATTTCTACTCAGTGTAAACACAGCCTGGAGTTCAACCAAATAACAGTGAATTTTGGGCACATTGTTGTTAGTTGCAAGTTAATCAGCCATACTGCTGCAGTTACGCTGATGAGTGCTGAATTTGTTTTTTTTACATAATCATCTTTGTGTAAATTGCTAATTTGTTTCTACATTTTTGAATGACACATGTAGAATAAAGTCATTTTGATGGAACATCACAATTTGATTCGCTTTTAGTAACAAATACCGTCAAAAAGTTTCTTTCAGATTTACAGTTTATAGCTCCAAAAATTATGTAGTTCTCTTTTTTTCACCTTTTGTTGGCTTTATTAGATAGGTTAGTAGAGAGACAGACAGAAAAGTAGGGAGAAAAATGGGGGAAGATCTGCAGTAAAGAGCTGTGAGCTGGAATCAGACCCAGACTGCTGCATCGCGGACTTTAGCCCCGGTTCATGGGCTGCCTGCTCAACCAGTTGAGCTATCTGTGTACCATAAATTGTGTAATTCTGGCATTTTTTCTCAAAAATAACTTGCCTTTGAAACCTGCTGGCAGGTTTGGGGGTTCAGAGGGTTAAATAATTTGCTCCCCACCATGTAATTTTGCCCTCATTTCTCTCTGTGGTTGAAGTTTTCTCTTTAAATCTGTTATTTTACTTATTGCAGGTCTTTCTCACAATGCCCTTCTCCTTTCTTGATAATCTTACTTCTCCTCCTCTGCCTGCTCCCGCTGCAGTAAAAGCCTCACTCTCTTACTCCTTTTTCTTCATTTGTCTCTTCCTCTGTTATTCATCCCCCATGTCCTCCATTTCCCACAATAACAGGATTGCTAGATGTGGCACGGCCCATGTGCCAGCACAGTGAATGAAGCTCAGCTGATTCCCATGGGGCTCTGAAAGGGCTGAGAGAGACACACTCGCACACTGAGCTCTTTCACTATATGATACTATTATAGAAAGTCACGTGTAGACCAGCACCCCTGCTGTGTAATCACACACACATACACATACATACATCCTTCCTCATTCAAATGGCCGTGGCTCCTCCCAGTCGTTCCTACATCCATCCTGGGCTGCTGTCCAAAGTCAGAGCCAGACTCAGCCAAGGCCACCCCACCGGATCTTTGCCCAGGACACTAGACTCACACAGCAAACACACAGAGGCTGCATTATTCTCACAACGTGACAGAAGATGTGAAAGATGACTGCATTTAAGGACACGCAGCAGACTGTGTGTGTGTCTGTCATTTCTAAAGGGATTTTGGACGCTGATATCTGGGGATGTTTGATACTTTGGGAGCATTTAAATTAGTTTGTGCAACTGTTGGTGAATCTCCAGACTTAAAAGCACTGTGGCTGATGAGAGCAGATTTAGTTAGAGGGATAAGGCAAGACCTGTCGCTGGCAGAAACACCTAGCCACATGATGAGGAAAATGGAAATAGAGGGCATCTCTGTATTCCTGTTTGCAAAAACGTGGAAAGTAAAAGTAACCACTTAGTTTGGGAATACATGCAAATCTAACAGACAGCAGGAAAGACACTAGAGTGTAAACATCATAGAACTTAGTCATAGTGGGTAGCCACTTTTGATATGCACTCCCTTAACAAAAACTCCATTCATATGCTGGAAAATAGATGAGAAGATGGAGCAGGCTGTGAAAAATTTGAGTAGCACACACTGGTATTCTGTCATGTGGGTCAGTCCGTGTTAGTTCAGACAGAATTAGGGAAATTTGTCGCTGCATCGTCTCTGATTTTTTTTGAGTTCACTTATTTGTTATTTGGGCCTCAAAGCATCCATCCATCCATCCATCCATCATCTATACACCGCTTAGTCCTCATTAGAGTCATGAGGGCGCTGGACTCTATGCCAGCTGACTTAGGGTGAAGGCAGGGGACACAGGGCTACACATAACGACAAACAATCACACTCACACCTACAGACAATTAAGAGTTACCAATTAACGTCGGCATGTTTTTGTGAACCGGGCATCTTCTAGCTGTGAGGCGATGGTGCTAGCCACAAGGCCACTATGCAGCCTGACTTAAAACCAATTTCTGCACAATATTTTGATGAATTAAGATTCTCATGTTTTCAGACTGGTAAATTTTTGGATTTAGACGCTCAAGGCCTTTTGACACAGTGTACTGAACTTGACTTTGAGGAATCAACACTTAATCTGAGCAAAATGCAGCACACAGTTGAGGCCTGACTGTGATAATAGGGTGGTAATTTGCAAATTAATTGTGGTCCCAGCCTGAAATTCTTACTGCACAAATGGAGCATTAGAGGGAGCTAAATCAAGTTGAAACCTAAAAATAACAGTATTCTGTCTCCTGTCTGTCCATCTGTCCATCCAGATGGCTGGCCTGCAGGTGGGCAGGAAGATCTTTACCATCAACGAGGACCTGCTGTTCCTGAGGCCGTTCTCAGAGGTTGAAACCATGATTAACCAGGCCTTCTGCATGCGACGCTCCTTGCGACTGCTGGTTGCCACGAAGGCCAAGGAGTAAGGGAGCAAACACCCAAACACACACACACACACACACACACACACACACACACACACACACACACACACACACACACACACACACACACACACACACACACACACACACACAGGACACACTGGTCTGACTGGTCTTTTCTCTTTCAGGATTGTGAAGATCCCTGACCACCCAGACAGCCTCTCCTTCAGACTCTGTGGCTCTTCCCCTCCCCATGTCCATGCTGTCAGGAAAGGTGAGGGACAGATTTTACACCCAGAATCCCAAAACCTGCCAATAGGTTTAAAATCTGTTATCTTTTAAAACATAACAGAATTACACCATTTATCAGAGCAAGGAGCTGTACAATTCAAAAGAATTTTGAGATTTTCAACCTTCCTGCGGGCCTTAAGCATCCTGAACATTATCTGTGATCACAGTTCCATAGAAAATTTTAACCCACTTTCAGTTTAAAATCAAGGTATTACAGCAAAGGCATTTTATTCTACGAGTCTCTGTTAAATAAAAACAAAAAAAGCATTTGCCCTAACCAGATTCTGTAATAAACAAAAGCAGCTAAAAATTCTGCATTCCTCATTGCAGCGGACAAGCCATTAGGAATTGTCACATGACAAACTTGAAAAGCACACGGAGAGCGCATTAGTTGTTGAGTATCATTTCCAATGGCTGAAATCTTTAAAAAATATCATGGATCCAGACTATAAGCTGCATCACTGCCAAAACCTGTGAAAATCAATTGGTCCTTGTGTCATTTCTGACCTTCCCTGAAAATTTCATCCAAATCCATTAATCTGTTTTTGAGTAATGTGACAGACAGACAGACAGACAGAACTGCAGGTTGTTTTTACACAGAGCAGATAGGAGTACGGAAACAGATTTCTCAGTAGTAAGATATCTATAATATGTTTATTTATTTATTTATTTGATAGGGAGAGTGCACATTAATGAACATATATTTAGATGGCAATAGATGTTTCTTCCTTTTTGTTGTTTAATTTCATACTGAGTGAAAGACATATTTGAGTTCTCTCTCCTTTGTCATGGGTTTTCTTTTTTTTTTATAGAGGTGCAGGACTTTATATTGCAGTATGAAATGGGCCCAAAGTAAATAAAAAACAAAAAACAAAAATGAAGTGTGACAGGAGCAAAAAATCACCTAGAACCTGCCTGAAGTTCAGATGGTTAACTGACTTCCACAACAATCACCACAGTACTTTACTTTGGTTGTGGATGAATTTCAGTGTTAGTCCTTCTGCTATGAGTCTCTGAGGAATAACCAGCAGGATGAGCTCTTACTATTGGGTTGAAATGAATGATAATAGGGCTGTAAAACGAAACGGATCTTCCTACCACCCAAACTAAACAAGAAGAGAAATTGTGCACCATGCAGTGTCATCATTCACATGAAAAGAAACAGTGTTTATTCTAGTTTTTGCCAAAGATAATGCCATAAATGTGCTTGTATGATTGAAAAGTAATTAGCTAAACAGTTAACCAGTTTCCATCTCCCTGCCAGGCAGATGAAGTTAAATTAGTATTTCTTGGATTCCGTCTTAAGCAACATATATTTTGCTTGTGATCCAGCACTGGGGATCTGTCAGTAGATGTTACATTTTTGACCTTGTTATTGCTGTATCAGTGTCAATAAATGTGTTAAACGTGTTTGTTGTCAGAAGCACAAGTAATTGAGTGAATTCAGGGGAAGCATGAGGTAACTCTAGCCTCAAACCACCTGTTACAATCTGCTTTTAGTGAGCCTCTGTTAAGTTTTTACGGCCTCCTGTTTGCCAGACGGCCTGTGGGCAGGGTTCAAACCCTAATAGAGCAAACTCTGCTTTTATAACAGACACAGTATTCACATGGACACCACACACTCACACACACACACACACACATATAGACAGCTCCTCTGTCTTAAAACCCCCTGGCCAGATGTTTGTACCACCTCAACTGACACGAAATAAAGAAATGAGAATTTATGCCTCCAATTATGAGAGTTGAGTGAAGGGGGAATCCCAATGTGTAAAGCTGACGAGAGCAGGAGAGAACACACACACACACACACACCCACACCCAGTAAGAAGAGGAGTCACTGACTGGCACAACCAAGGAATGTGATCCGTTGGTTTTACTTTTCTTCATTATGGCTTCTCCACTTTCTCTCCCTGCTGCACTGCTTTCCTTCCTCTCCTGGTATCCTGTATTAACCCCATCTGAACACTGAGTTTTTCGCTGTTCTTAAATTGGTCTGTCTATGTACTGTTCATGCTTGGGTCAAGTAGCTCCAGAGTTAGATAATTGCTGGCCCCCTGAGTAGAAGTGATGCCAGAGCTGGTATTTTTAGACTGAGAGGAAGATGATGGAGGTGTTGATTGGACTTCCAGGCCGTAAAGCCATTAGTAGCTTGAGACAACATGTTATGACACTGAACCCGGTAATTTCTTATTATTTTGTACGAACAAAAAGGACACGTACAGATAGGGGAATTGAATCCAAGAGAATATTAAACTCCACAGATGATAAATTAATTTGTTTAATATGGAAAATACATTTCCCAGGGCATAGGAGACACGTGTATAGCACTTTGTAGTACCTCAATTTCTCTATAAATATATTTATTATGTCTTAAAGTTATTGAGGTGTAAAATTAAAACTGTAAGATTATAAAGACACTTATCACTGCCATCCCTCTAGTTCCTTCTCAACTATGAGGCGTCCCAGCTTTACAAGCCCTTCAGAACTTTATGTAGTTTCTACGTAGAAATGTAGAAACCATTTACTTTCCAGAACAGCTTCTGTTATTTCTAAAGTGTCTCAGCTATGATCTAAGTTCACCAAATGTTCTGCTGTTGGCGCCAAAGGTGAATACAGTCTTCATTGACTTCCAGCACAACAATAGGAAAATCCTCAGTGTTAGCACATTGAGCAGCTAATGTGACTGACGTTCCCATAAGCTCCGATCATGTGGCCACAGGTCAGAGTTCTGTGGAGACCGTAAAGTTGAGTTACATTCAGAGATGGTGGAAGTATGATCTGAAAGCAGTAAACAAGGACTGGATGAGTTGCTGTGTTTTCATGCCACCAGCTGTGCTTCTGTGCAAATGAAACTCAGCCTCTGTTTCCATCGGTTTGCTTCTCTCCTGCTCTCTGTGCTCTGCATTTCAACCCAGACGAATCCCTGGGAAAGCTGTTTTCATTTACACATTTTTCTGTTGTCAAACAGCGGAAATAGCATGAAATAGTAACTGACATGCAGCCCATTAAGATTACATGTTAACCAGCAGACCTAATTGCAAGCTGCCTCTTTATTTACTGCTTAAACACAGTGTTGTCTGACCAGCCCACCGCATGAGTTCAAAACAACACCTGTGCTCTGAATTCTGTTGTTTAACCATGGTAACAGATCATGTAGAAAGAAAGTTTGATGCAACAGTAATACCTGGTCTCACACACGTATTCAATTTTTTGTTAGTTGCTGTGCGGTCAACTGTTTGCTCTGCACTGTCAACCACAGACACAGAGAGAGTCTTCTTCCTGAAGGGGGAGGGGCAGCAACAGTTCAGCTGCATTTAACCAGGAGTTATACAGGCATGGTGAAATTAACCGTCTTTATCGTATATTGAGTAAAAAAAATAATGCAAATCGTGATCTGGAGACATGCATTGTTTTGCTATAAAAAGGCACAGTGTAGGACCTCATTAGCGTCATGTTTTTATATTAGCCTTGTGCTGTATTTAGTTCCACTGCATCAATGCCATGCTGTAACCTCTGATCTGTGATCTTGTGTTGACACCCCGCAGGCTGGGAGGCAGCAGCGGCAGGTCTTCAGCCTGGTCAGGTTATTTTGAAGGTCAACGGCAACAATGTCAACCACAGTGAGCACCAAGAGGTCCTGGAGCACTTCACTGCCCAGCAAGATCACCAGGAGCCTCTGCAAGCGGTGAGAGCACACAGGAAACCAATTCTGTCTCTTGTTTAGTTGGTGTAGGTTTCCTAGCATTGGTCCTTCATTGAGACCAGTCACATCATTCAACTTAATACATGATGTCCAATGGGGTTTTACAATCCTGGTGTGTGTTGCTATGACTTTTACTGCACCAGGAAAATCACTGAATTCTTTATTTGTATGAAAATCTAAACGGTGAATAATGTGGCATTGCTCACTGAAGTTGATAAGCTAAGAGTCTAGAGAACCATCTAGATTATCCATTGTTATGATAAAAACAGTTTTAACATTAGTTTGAGAAACAAATTCATATTCAAAACTTCATTTCATCTACATTCTTTGCTCCAACAGTATGTTGTCTGGTAATTTCTTACATAAATTACTGTTGTCTCTGTATTTCTGCAGCCTCTTGCAGTGAGTCTTCAACATTTTTCAGCTGAAGTTACAGTCCTACAAGGAAAAAATCACCTCAAACAGCGAATAAAGAACTTGCTTTTTCATTTTAGTAGATTATTAATGCAAGAATTGCAGATTTAGCTTTAGTTTTATTGAACAAACTTCTATATGAATGCTAGTATTTGTACCACATGGCCGGTGTCAAAACTGGAAACACTTCTCTGGTTGTTCTGACATTCCTAAAGCAGTAAAACATGTCTTCTGGCAGTATTTCCCAAGGCTGCAGACAGAGCAGGGTGTCCTCCTTACTGTATAAAGCACAACATTGTTTTATTTAGCTTGTGATAAATACCATTTGTTGAGACCCAGTAAAAGGGCTCAGCTGAGGAGCCTTGTTTTAGACGGGATCCAGTAAATGTTTGCTGGTTCATTAAACAGCTGGAAGAAATAACCAAGATGTTGCTGGTGTGGCTGACTGCCTTGTTGAGTTTGAGTAGGTGAAAACAATCTGCCCACAAGGTACACAGAAATGCGCAAATTCTGTGTACCGACGTCTGCATAGTAATTGCCTCCCTTTCTCCTTCATGCTCTCCCTCTGTATCTCCTACGGATGTATTTTCTTTCTCATCTCTTCCTCATTTCACTGGACTCTTCATTGTAATTCCAATAAATATTTATTGAACATTACATTTATTGCAATCCGTCGATCTTCTTTTTTTCTCCCCTCAGTGTCACTGGGTGTATCGTGCATTTGAGGATGTGGAGGAGCTACAAAGAGAGAGGGGTGCAGGCGAGAAGGACGAGAGCCCCTTCAGACCTTATCCAGTGGAGAACGGCTCTGACCATGAGGACGAGAACGGCACCAATGGAACAGGTGAAACACGATGTTACATCCTCGGAAACACTTCATTACAGTAACACCTGCGCGCCCCATTAAAGATTTATTGTTGTGGCGCTTTGTTAGATTTCTGATAAGATGTTTGAAGGAGTCAAATCCTGGATCGTATTTGTACTGTAGTAGTTTTACTCATCGTTTCAGTCAGCAAAATGTATCTGAACTGCTGCTGAAAACATTGCATCAAAACAATATGCTCCACCTAGTCTGCTATTTTCAGACGGCCTCTGAAGCGGGTTACAGTCACCGTGTCAGTAAAAAGTGGCTTCAGCACTCAGTAATTTATTGTGGATTTAGCAAATTCTTTGTTTGAAAATTACACTGCCACACGATACGTAGGAAGTCACCCAGCAACAATCAGTGTGCTGTATGTGCACTTAGTGGTCAGTTTTTCCCACAGTGCTGGCAGAGGGACATCTGTTCAGCACACTGTGTATCTTTACATATGTCATTACTATAGACGTGTAATGTTACTGGATTTCTGTCCATAACTTAGGAGGCTGTTATACATACAATATTATCTTAAACGTAGTAAGAACGGTATGGCTGTGGGCAGTATAAAGTCCTGCACCTCTATGGAAGCAATAATGGCTAGAAGTACAAAGAAGTCGACTACGCCTTCTGCTCTGCACAGCAATGTTTTTATACCATACATAATTTTAAAAAACAAAGCTGAATGTGTTTGTTTGCTTATTTTACGGCAATGAAAAAAACTGGGATAGACAAGTTGGTACCAAGATTGAAAAAAGAGGCTGTACATACCATACTTATACTACTACTTACATTTTTACATTTACATAATCTGCCCAACAGAACCGCACATCACAAATGAGTAGTTGAAATGTTGTCAGAAATGTCAAAATTCAATTATTTTTGCTGTTTTTTTTTTTTAATCATTTCTGGCTTTGATAAATTGTGTAATTTTGTACATTTTTTAAAGGATAACATCCAAGATGTCTTGCTGTGTTTTTGTGTGACATCTGTTTAATTTTCATAGCCTCTTGTCATCAGCGCTCAAAAATAGTATGTTTTTTTTCTAAATAGGCATAATTACTTTTGAATATATGCTAAGTATTTAAAGTAAAACTGTGATCCACAGACTACAGGCTGGGCAGACTTTCCCTTTCCAGTGAGCTGCCTCTGGTCAGTCTGACGGTGGATAACGTCCACCTGGAGCACGGCGTAGTCTATGAATATGTGAGCACTGCTGGCATCAAGAGCCATGTCCTGGAGAAGATGGTTGAACCCAAAGGCTGCTTCAGCCTCACTGCTAAGGTACTTACGGAAACACGTGGTCTGATGGCCTATAGTGTTTGCATTCCTTGAAAAGCTGCCTATAATGTATTTTCACCTTAATGATTGGGTATATGACACTGAAGAGTCTTTCTTTCATTCATTTATTAGCTGAATGCTAGCTGAAGATGGATAATGTCACCTTTAATTTGTAATAGCTGTTAAGATGACTCGCATGTTCACACCTTCACGCCTCATATGTCATCAAAGGTTGCAAAACGGCCCTTCGTCACTTTGTGGGCCACTGATATTTGATCAAGTCGTATTATTATGACAGTCTGAGGGAGGCGTGAGGGTTTTGTGGCCTCACTCCTGGTTTCAGCTGCTAGCATTAAAAAGAATGTTTTTCTAGATGAGAGGTCTGTTTGCCTTATTTTAGTGCTGCTAGAAAGGCTTTTTTTCACTGACAGGAATGGTGTACCTAAATTTTTATTGTAGTTGTAATCCATCCTCACACACTCTTCTTGTCTCTACAGATCCTTGAGGCATTCTCAGGTGATGACAGCCTCTTTGTTCACAACTGCAGCCAGCTCATCTCCCAGAGCGAGCGAGTAGTTACCATGCCACAGTACGAGTTCAGACAAATCTGCGACACCAAGTTGGAGAGCATCCGACGACGCATCAGCAGCTATCAGCAGGTACTCAGGCATATTTCTGCCCTGTCTTGTGAGTTCAGATATGAGCACAGAAATGCCCTCTATTCATTCACATTGCAATATAATACACTCTTTACTCACTTGTTACTGAGCATTTAGCAGCAGTATCTCTTATAGCAGCATTCTCCCTTCTCTCATCATTGTGTTTCTTATTGACTATTTGTTTTCTGAATACATTATTCTAGTCACAGCCAGACTTTTCAAGGCTTTTTGAGAGAGAAGCTTTTCTGCAGGATGTGAAAGTGATTTGAACTCTGTTTCTTTCTTGTGTTTCTTTCCAAACATTCATATTTGTCCTTTAAACCAAATGTCATTGTCTGTTAACCCTCTGAACCCCCAAACCCTCCTGTGGCTTTAAAAAAGTGACTGAGATGGTGTCATTTATCAGAGGCAGAAATGAGAAAACAGAAGGACAACTGATGGACTATCTTTGAACTATTCATCTGTGGTACCTATTTATTTATTTTTGCTTTAAAAAAAAGCTTAAAAATGTGCTATTTCATCAGAATCATCCGTCACTTCCAATGCTTAAACCACATTCAGTAAAAAACTGAAAATCCTGTGCTCCTTGGTGCAAACATGAGGTCATGAGTGACTCAGCTTTAACAAACTATCACGTGTTATGAATTCAGGGACTTTTCAGCTGAACTGCAGATTTCACACAGCAGAGAGGAGATGTGGATGAAAACTAATTCAAAATCTAAGCAGTAGAGTGTATTTTTTTTTGTTTTAATTCATGGCAGTATGACTGTCATGCTGAACAGGAACCATTTCTGCTTTTTCTCTGCTTGTAGTCACAGTTGTGCTGTTTCCTTAAATGTACAGTACTTTATATCACAAAATGAGCCCACATTAAGTCAAAATGTGACAGGTGCAAAAAAAAAACACACTCCCAGAAACAGCTTGGCGTTAAGATAGACACTCTCAAATGTAATTTATTGCACCACTGATGGTGAAATGCAGCTCATCTTTATACACCTCCAACATTTTAATCTGATGAGAATAGTTAGACACAAAGTAACTCGCACAAATTTCTTCTTATTCATCTTTTTTAAGTTATTTTTTGGACTTTTTGCCTTTATTATATAGGTCAGTGGTGAGAGAGACAGGAAATGTGGGGGAATGACATGCAGCAAAGGGCCACAGGCTGGATTTGAACCCATGACCACTGCATTAGGCAGTATAGCCCCTGTTTATGGGTCGCCCACTCAGCCAGCTGAGCTGTCTGGGCACCTGTTTATCCATCATTTGAGACAGCCATAGCTCTCTTTAGTTCATGGAAAGTCTGTGATATAGTTGTCTGTCTGCATCGTGACCATTTTCTTAAAGGAAAGATGCCACAGCTGCAGTCATGTAGCATGTGTTTTCATTAAACTACGCATTTGCCTTGTTGTTCATGGTTTCTTGTCTTCTTTTCCAGTTTTCCCAGGAGCTGAGGAACAAAGTGTGGCCCTCCTTCCGGCCGGCTGGTGTTCGTCCTCACCCTCTGGGCTGCATGGACTTCGTTCCCACTAACTGTCACATCAACTTGATGCAGGTCTCCTATCCCAAAAGCACTACCTCTGCTGGCAGGACTTTCAGCATCCGTTTTGGTCGCAAAAACTCCCTGTTTGGCTTGGACGCAGAGCAAGGTAGGAACAACACGCACCAAGAAGATCAGTACTGTCTCTTCACTGTAACAGTCAAGATTCAAGAACTTTATTGTCATACACACAGCAGAAACACAGTGGATATCCTGAGTAATGAAATTCTTATTTTGTGAGTTTCCTTCACACAACTGGAATACAAATAAATTGAAATGAAATAAAATAGAATATAATAAGAATAAGATTAAGATAAAAATAGTTAAATGCAAATGTTAACATCTTGTGCAGTACTGTCATATGTAAACAGATGCTGATATATGCAAAATATTGCTATTTATAGATATCACAGCTAAGTCCATGATTTTGTAGCCTGATGGCCTGTGGATAGAAACTGTTTTCTAATCTGGTGGTCTTTGTTTTCACACTCTTGTAGCGTCTGCCAGACGGCAGGAGTGTGAACAGTGTGTGCTGTGGGTGGGTGTGGTCCTTGATAATGCTGTGTGCTCTCTCTGTGACCCGGTTGATGGAGATGTTCTGTAGTGGGAGGAAGGCTGCTCCACAGATGAATTGTGCTGTCTTAATGACACGCTGGAGAGCCTTCCTTCAATACATATTCACTGCTTAAACTAAATTTCACTGAGCTTAACCCACTTAACACGAGCTCTGCCATCATTGTGACTAATTATCCTCTTCACCCATTTAAAACCTGCAGAACAGAGAAGAGAACACTAGCCTCCACAGTAGCCATAAGGTCTCAAGAAAGATTCCCATAGTAAATGAAATGACTGGTTTGCTGTTTAGACTCCACTGGCCTGAGGCCATACTCATGTTACTGACATGAGGAATGAATGAATGATGTCAGCAAAGATGGCGCCTCAAGGCATTATAGGAATGTATTCACTCAAAGCTGCTGCTGCTGCAGAGAGCAACGAGGAGAGGAAAGAAAGAGAGTGGCAAAGTGAGCTGAGATGGAATCTCATGTCACAAAAGAATAATTTTAAGAAGATTACAAACGGTTGAAAAATCCTTTATGCACTGACACAGGAAAGAACAAATCTGTCTGTTTGGCCAGCTTGACATCGGTTAAGATTTTTTAGGGTTAACTGCTGAACTCTCTTTACTCTCTGCAAAGATGAATAGCTGTCTAGACAGCGGACAGTTAGAACCGCTTGTATTGTTCAAAGATGCCTCGTCGTCCTCTTTCCTCTCAGCAGCAGCTGCAGTCCGACATCTGTCCAGCAGTTGTACTGGTGAGATGATGGGTTTCTCTAACCAGCTACAGCCGCATTCAGAAACGGGGATTCTTAAAAGATGTGCTCCTCCAGCACTCCAGCCTGACTTCATAAAGAATGCGTGGAATGTACGATAAAAGTTTTCTCTATTCAAGAGTCAAGATCCAGATTTTTATTTGCCATTTGTACGCATAAACAGACAGTTTAGGCACAGAGAAATTCTTGTGCGGGGCTTTGTTGGAAGTCAAGTTAAAGAACAGACAATACAACTGACAAAAATATAATTAAAAAAGACACTTTATAAGACTGATATAAAGGATAAAAAAAAAAAAACATAAGCAAACCAGATGCTGCAGCTGAAGAATTAAAAAGCTTCAGTTGTCTATAACTATATGGATATATATGCACACACTCATTCAATGCTTTTCATTTGTTTGTATTAGTTTCTACATTGTAGATTAATACTGAAGATGAACACTTTTTTTGTTTCCAACATAGTTCCATATGTATTTATAATTTTGATGTCTTCAGTATTAATCTACAATGTATAAAATAATAAAGGAAAACTACTGAAAGAGAAGGTGTGTTCAAACTTTTGACTGGTAGTGTACATAGACGCAGACATACACATATATACATACACATACTCTTTGTAATGACAGGGTTTGCACAGTCTGGAATCATCACAGTAATTGAATCTGTCTGCAGCTTTTGGATGTGTCAGGTTGTTGCAGCTTAGTTTAGCATTTCACCCAAGTAAACAGTTTTGCATTCTGCTCTTGTTGTGCGTATCAGTTGCATAAGTGTCCTTTTATGAAGTTGTTTTTCATCAAGAGCAAATAGAGAACAGACAGAGTTTTACTTCATAACATCTGGGTTACATAGAATCATCAGAGAGAAAAGTCTTCTTCATTCAATCATCTCTAAGTCCTCTCCTCTCCTCCTGCAGCTCAACTGAACCTCATGTCCCACACTCTACACTGCATGACGAGTATGGGTGCTCCCTCCTGGAGCTGCTCCGGTCTCGATGGAGAGGAGGCTGATGTCAGCGGGGAGGTGACTGTGGATGGAGGTGAGGTCTTGAGTGAAAGTCGCCGGAGTTGCCATGGAGAAGGAGGGCTAAGTTTCCTGCTCAAACAGGAAGACACCGAGACACAGGACGCCTACATTCAGTTGTACAGCCGCCTGGATGTTGCTGTGAGGGAAATGAAGCAGTATGTTGCTCAGATAGATGTGTAAGTGTTGCAGCTCACTGATCCTGTCCAACTTTGTAGTGTTAATCTTTAATATAAATATGAACATTAATATCCTACCTTTACATGTCTCATACAAATCTCTTACCTCTATCCTCATGAAAAGTGTCCTCTATCAAATCAAAAGGAAAGTGTTTATTCACATTCACTCAGAAAATATTTCCAGCTCCACTGCTGTTATCTAATATTGTCATTCCACTAGTGCTTTCTGTGAGTAGACTATTTTTGTAGCCTTCACACTGACATTTAAAGATCTCTGCATAAAAAGCTAGGATCTGTTATCCCCTCCCCAGCCTCCTGAGGCTGTTCGTCAGCCTCTCTTTGTCTGTCTGCCCTTTGCCTTGTTTAAAGCTGAGGATTTACAAAAGGAACATTCTTCAGGCCCAAAATATTTATGAGCCAGGCCCAGTACAGGAACAGGGAGTGAGGCAAGGATAACACCAAGAGAAAGAGACTCCTATTGTGTGTCCGTGCAGAGGAAGGGGTGTGAATGGATAGATGTGTATTTTTGATTGTGGGGACATTTGTGTATTTTAATATGTATTAGCAGTTTCATTCCAATATGTGCCCTATGTACACTATAATATCAGCCGTTTCCAGCCAGAATAGTCATTTACCACATTAACAATGTCTAGACTGTATTTCTAATTCATTTCATGTTATTCGCATTGAAAAAAAACTGCATTCCTTTCAAAAATAAGGACATTTCAAAGTGACCCCAAACCTTTGAACGGTAGTGTATACAATGTTTGGAAAAAAATGCTAAAGAGATTCTATATATCTGGTATCCTAAAAATGTGCTGAATATAATGCTTCTAACTCACTCAGAAAAGTTAAAATTCTTGGACTCAACATGTACATCTCCTCTCTGCTGTGTGTTTACACTGCCTGCAGAGCCCCAGCGTTGTTGTCATGTGATTGTGTTTGTCTGAGCTGAGTCACACATGACTTTACGATTGCCCTGTGAAATGCAGAAATTTTTGTTTGTTTTGAGCAAACATTTCACTTCTGGCAAACTTCAGGCAAATATCAAGATTTTAAGCTTAGATTTTTTTTCCTCCTGATGGAACAGGAGAACTTTCAAGGACTGCTTGAAAGTTGGAAATCGTACAATTATCTCTGTTTACACTCTAGAAAATGGTGAAATTTTGGCAGTTTAAAAAAAAATTGTAACATGCCATTCAAAACTGCTGGTCTGTTTTAGTTAAACAAAAAATTATCTGTGTTTTGTTTTCATTTTTGATTTTTGGCAACATTGCCTTTTTTCTCTCTCTAGCCTCTTGTCATCCATCACGGAGCCCACACAGCTCCAGGGGGAGGGAGGGGAGCCTCCGGTCTACGAGCCAAGCCAGCCTCCTTCGCTGGCTCCCTGCGAGGATGGCTGTGATCAGGACAAAGTGGAGCAAGGCGGCATTAAAAGAGTGTGCTTCAAGGTGAACGAGGAGGACCAGGAGGACTCTGGTCATGACACAATGAGCTACAGGGACTCCTACAGGTAAACAACGTGTCAGATGTGTCACTAATATAGAGTAATTGCGTAGTAATTACGTTACATGTTCAATAAAATGTTTATAGAATATAATTCAGGCCTTCCTGAAGTTGATGTAAAAATGTAACCTGACCCTGAGACGTACAAACTGAGGCCAGAGTAGCTTCTATAACCTATAAAATGGAGCAAAAAAGATCTGGGCAGACAGCACCCAGCCTGGCCAGCAGCTGTTCAGCCTGCTGCCATCAGAGAAGAGACTCAGATCCTTAAAATGCAGGAGAAACAGGCTGAGAAACAGATTTGTTCCATAGTCCATCAGACTTATGAATGCAAAACAGTAACACACAGTGTCTCTTTTAATGGTTCTAATGCTGCTTAATCTCCTGCCCATATTTATTCTATTTTATTGGGTTTTTAAAAAATTCCATTGACCTCCCATGCTGTATTGTATATATCTTGCCTCTTTTGCAAATGTTGTAATTCTTAATATTGTCTTGTTTTATATTTACATTTGATTTCATCATTTATTGTTGTTCATACATGATTTGTTCTTCTTTTGTTCATTTAGCTTTTATCAATGCACCGTCCAGTGGCAGCTATTTATATTTTTGTCATGCCCCCATGTATGATGACAATGAAGCTATTATATTCTGTTCTATTCTAAATCAGACTGACACTCCTTCTCTCATGATGCTACGAATCATCATTTTAATAAGACACCTGGCAAAGCAACATCTTCATAAAACAAAAATGAAAGGAGACAAAGGACACTGTTACCTCACACCTGTTTTCTAATTGTGGACTTTGTTCAACATAAACAACATTCAGAGTCCCTCCTTACCCCACAGACCTATAATACTTCTCATTCCCCCCCTTTGGAGACGAGAATTCATTCCAGATGTTGGCATCTTAACTGAGATCGATGGCTATAAATGACTTCAAAATGTTTTGGTCAGATCTGGTTATGTCATTTTCTTGTTGCGAGTTCATTCAGATGTGTGTGTGTATGTGAGAGAGTGTATGTGTGTGTGTGTGCACAGTTCACTGGGCAGAGCTCCACCCTCCACCACCCACTAAGATGTAGTTATTGGTTGTTGGTGTGGTGGGCTGGTGTATAATAGAACCAAATGTTTGGGGCGCGGCCTCCTCACCCACTCTGTCATTAAGGCCACACCATGTGAAATGCAACTACCTCATCGCAATAAAATGTAAAGGAAAATGTAGGCTGTGCGCGCACACACACACACACACACACACACACACACACACACACACACACACACACACACACACACACACACACACACACACACACACACACACAGTGAGTTGTTTACTCAGGGTTTGGAAGTCCAGTGGAAAAAAGTTCTCTCTATAACGCAGTAATGAAATGAGCTACTGTGTTTCAGAGGTGGGTAGTGGACCTTTATTTTTAATTTTTTGGGGGGCTGAGTTGAAGCCTGAGGTGGTGACAGGCCTCAGCAGAGCTCAGCAGCTGGAGGTCAAATGGTGAATACAGTCTGTGAGAAAGATAATGTTAAAACAAGGACAGGAGAGACTAGACTCTGCCACACACAGCGGCTCAAAGAGAAATGCAGGAAAGACTGTTGAGAAGAAGGCTTTCCCAAGAAAGTAGTGTTTGTTCCAACTTGGGCACTCTGTGTCTTCTGTAAACCACTGCCTCTGAGTGTGTGTGTGTAAGAAGACCCTGCTAAGATGTTTTGTCATGTATTGAGACGCTCCTGAACTGTGTCCAGATCCAGTCTGCTCAGGAGTGTCAGGAGGTATCTCAGCTGACTGACTGTCCTGACATGCCGAATAACCCTGAACATCACTTCTGTTTCCTCAGAGGAGCCCACTCAAAATGAATCGTGCTGTGTGTGTGAATCACCTTTATGTGTGTGTATGTGGGACAGAAACAAAAGGTGTGTGTGTGTGTGTGTGCATCTCCCAATTTAGCCATAGCTCCACATGCACGTATCCAGGGGAAGGAGAACAATACTGGAAGCTGGATAATGGTAAAAGAAGACAAAGCCAGTGTTTGTGGTTTTTGTAGCTCTCGGTCATTTGTAGGCCATTTGTTGTGGTAATTCAGCTTGTGAATCATTCATAGCTCCTCTGAGGGGATTGCAAGCATGCTCACTTAAAGCCATGTATAATTAGAGGCACGTAAATCTTCCACATGCTTCTGCTAATCATGTTGATTAACTAGAAATACGTGAGGGACGGCTGCATCAGAGCCCAAGTAGCAGGAATTGTGTTATTTGTTTTTGAAGATGCAGATAATTGGGAAAATGCTCAATATCAAATCAACCAGACCTACAATAGGTTGACGCCTCGTATTATTAGTCAGATATTTGAGACTCTAATACAGCCACAGTTTCCTCGGTGCTCCTCTGTGTAAACCAGCAGCGGTTGTTGTTGTTGTTGTGAGAAACATTTAATTACTTTTGGTGTCACATAAATCAGAAGAGGCATTTACAATCAGAAGGATTATTTGGCAGCATAATTACAAGATGCTGCTTTCAAAATCCTCTGTGCGGTTTCAGAGCGGAATGAACCCTTTTCTTTAAAATGCGTTTCAACTGTGTGTACTTGTGTGTGTTCTTGTGCAGTGAATGCAACAGCAACAGAGATTCAGTCCTGTCCTACACCAGTGTGCGGAGTAACAGCTCTTACCTGGGCAGTGATGAGATGGGATCAGGTAACATGTGACTTTCTGTCCATCTTTAAATACAGTTTTATGCAGCAATGCAGAGTTTGATGTTTATCCAGATGATCTCTCACAACTATATCTGCCCTTTCATCTGCAGTAGAGGTCTGCTGTAAGTGACAGTTATTTTGGCTGTCTACATGATCATTTTAGATCCAATGTTGAGTGAAAAGCCAGAAAAAAATGTGTCGGTGTTGAAGAAGACAGCGCTGTATCAAAGTGAATTCAGTTCAAACAACCTAAGCTGCACTTCGGTGAATACACGTTTCTTATGTGTCAAACAAAGATGAGATGATATGAATATTTGCATAAGGAGAAGTCAGTGATTGCCAACTTGTGATTACTCACTACATCGTGGTAATCATACAGTATGCTTCTCCAAAACAGAAAAATACTGTAGATATTTCTTAGAAGTGACGAAGGCCAGATATTTTATAATTTTGTCAACCCCACAGCCACATTTTTGTGCAGTGAGCCAAGTATGCATCCACTGCTATTTACCGCTTTGTTTTTATCAAACCACACTGAAAGCAGATTGAGAAAAATGTGTTTAATAAGTGCAGCTAGTAAAAAAATGTCCTCAACTTCCTGTTTGATTTGAGTTTTTATTTGATCTTCCTGTAGGGGATGAGCTGCCATGTGACATGAGGATTCCCTCTGACAAACAGGACAAGCTGCACGGCTGCCTCGAGCACCTCTTCAACCAGGTTAGCCGTTGGGTTCAGGTTTCAAAAAAGGTCAAATTTACTTTTGCAGGAGGTATTTGGTTGGTGTTTTGTGTTGTGGAATGTATTGCTGAATGACTCCCTCCCCACAGTCTAATTACTCTGTCAAGGAACGCGGCAGAGTTATGTGATGGTTGATGTATGTTTGTCTGTCTGTTTGCAACATTACTCAAAAATGGACTAACAGATTTGGATGAAATTTTCAGGGAAGGTCAGAAATGACACAAGGTCCAAATAATTCGATTTTGGCAGTAATGCTGCTCATAGTCTGGATCCACAGATTTGTTAAAGATTTCGATATCATTGTGAGATAGCAGCACAGCGTCACTGTAACTATGACAACAAGTGAACACTACGTCCGTCGCTGACTTCTTGGGAGTTATTCATCAGAAATGATACAAGGAACAATTGATTAAATTGTGGGGGTGTTTCCGAGTCCCATCAATTCCCGCCACCCGCTACATAATTAGGTCACAGGATCTGGTATCTGTACACATGCATAACACACACCTGTACTCGGGCAACGTCATTTTGTTTGTAGGTGCTTCTATATTAAATGGCAACATTCTTTGGTGCCGTGATTTCAGTCACAAAATTTTTTTTAAAGATTTTATCCATTGGAAATGATACGACGACTGAGCAGCCTTGGCGGAGTGCCACGCTCTCTGAGTGCTTTTCTTTTTCTGATTGTAACAGAAACTTTCACCACAGCCAATACACATACAACTGAAAGATAGGGAAACAAGAAACACACGTCAGCAATAACCATTTGGAACAGATTGTGATAATAATCAGTCAACATCTGGGCTGAGTTACCTCATGCCGCTCTCTGTCTGCTTCTCTCTCTCAGCTTTCACTTGACCTCCTTTCTTTCTCTTCTCTTTCTGTCTTTCTCCTCGCACACAGTCTTTTACTAATATGTAGACTGAGTCGAAGGCACATATCCACCTTTTCATCTCCTCTTGCCAGCATTTGATGTCCTTTCACTCCCTGTGGGGTGCACCCACTTTGGCTGCTGTAGTTCTTTCCACATGTAAACAGCAGCTCAGGGGGCTGCAAACGCAAGCCTTGTTGTATATGCTTTGCCAGAAGTTATTGCAGACTTGTGTGTTTGCTTGAATGATTCAGAGAGAAACTTGGTAGTTTAAAAAAGGAAATTCTGAAATTTGTGTATTTGAGGGATGAAGCAGAGAAACCTTGATGAACTGCATCTGACTGTGTGTTTGCTTGTATTTCTGTACGCAGGTTGACTCAATCAACAGCCTACTCAAAGGGCCTGTCATGACCAAGGCCTGTGAGGAGACCAAGCACTTTTACTCTGACCACAGCCAGCCAGGTACATATATATGTGTGTGTGTGTGTGTGTGTTTGCTGCTTGACAGGTGGGTGCCACTCAGCCTCTGTTAGACAACAGGCACACACACTCTCTCTCTGTTTTTATGCCAACAGAGTTTCGACAGACAGAAGACTGGACAGTTCGTTGTCGTTATATCATCCACAAAAACATCCAGGAAGACCCTTGGAACCTCCCCAGCTCTATCAAAACCCTGGTAGAGAGTCTGCAGAGATTTGTAGATGGTCAGTGGAAAACACATGCACATGTACACACTCCTGCCACATGACCATATACAAATACTATCAGTCATTCCATCTTGTTTTTCTTCTGCTTTTACAGATGGAAAGAACCAGCTTCTCCTGGCTCTGCTCAAGTGCACAGGTAAAGTACCATGTCAGTGGTCAAACAGACCAGATAATATTCAGAGCAAACGCAAACCTGATTACAACCCGCTTCTAATTTTGTGTAAAATTAGCAGAAAGACGGTCTATGTAATCACTCAGCAGGACTGTGTCTCAAGGAGCAGGAAAAACGTCATTTAAATCACACTAACACTTTAAAGCTGTCTGCCAATGAAATAGTCCGTCTTATGAAGTTTCTTCCATTTTTATATCAGGATATCTGCAAATGCTGAACTGTCTAAGCTCCAAGCGTTTTTCTCGGTGATTTTCGCCCCTATCACATTTCTACTCACTGTGGCTTGTTTTTCAGTGCGCCTCTATGAAAACAGCACATCTATGATCTTATTTAGTTTAAAAAAAAATAAACCTAAATTAAAACTAAATAAGTTCCTACAAGCGTGACTAATACTGGAAAGAAAACTGGTGAATTTCCATAGCATAGATATTTTACTGCTTGTTTTTTTCATTTGTTTCCATATTTGTCTCCCATCTACTCTGCATAAACACAACCTGCAGTTCAGGTGAAAAGTCCATGGTTTTGGAGTTCAGAGGGTTAAAACATGTTTAAAAAAATAATAGATTAATTCCTTTTTAATTCTTTTTGCATTTTCTTTAATCAAACATCCAGTAAACACAAAATAAAGCATTTCAAATGTACTTTATATTCAGGCTGAGACCAGTTGTGTTTTGTGTTTGTGCTGGAATCAGGGTTGGTGTCAGATATTCGAGCCTAATTGAACTGGATGCAGTGCCATAAGGTGCCTGTTAATGGAACATTCAGACTAATGGAATTAGGTTTATGCATTGGAGCAAGTTCAGGACATGTGAAATGAGGGAGGTTACGTACTGATCTGCTCACCTTTTTCTGCTACATGTCTTCCTCTGTAACCTTTCATTTTCTTACTGCTGCTTTTACTCCCCTCCGCTGTCATTTTCTCCACATAACCTCCCACCTTCATGAACTTCCACCGCCGCTTTCTGACATCTTTTCTTGTTCACCTGTCCTCCGACACCAGATACGTCTCTGCAGCTGCGACGGGATGTGATCTTCTGCCAGGCGGCGACAGGAGCCCTGTGCACGCTGGCCGAGCAGCTGCTGATGGCGCTGCGATCGCGGTTCAACAACGCCGGCGAGTACCAGGAAGACAGCAAAGAGACCAGCCGCAAGTGGCTGGAGCAGATATCCGCCATTGGTGTTCTGCTGCACTTCCAGTCCACCCTAGCGCCACACGTGGTGAGGACGGATTTAGTGTTTTCGTTTGGTTGGTCAGAAAAAAATGCCTGAATACATAGCTTTAAAGCTTGATGCTATTTTTAAGTGAAAATCCTGATTCAGTTTTAAAGCAACACCAACATTTTGTGCATGTCTGCTCATCTCCACTTTTGTGATGTCGTCCTCAACCTCTGGATCTGTATGACTTTCTAGCCATGCAGCTGCCTCCACAGCTATCTAAACACTCTTCTTGGTGCAACTTCTGAGCTTTCTTTCTCTCCTCCGGCAGAAAGAGGAGCGGACCATGCTGGAGGACACCAAGGCAGCCCTGTTGGACTTGGACAAAGTCACTGTGTTCTTCAGGCCACTGGAGGATGAGTGTCTAGTCACAAGTAAGAGACTCCATCAACAAAGACTGACTTGGCCCATTCAAACCACACTGCCACTAATGAGCAGCTGGATGGTTTAACTAACTCTGAATAAAGTTCTATTATGTGGATGTATGGTAGCTATTGAGGGTGAAATTGCCATTTTGCTGTTGCAGATTTAATTTTCTTTTCAGCGGTGAGCTACTGAATAGAGAGCTGAAACACCATAAATGACTCTATAAATCATCTTAAACAAGGGCAGAACATAAATTCCCTTAATGTCCTCGTTGTCCTTGTATTACAGTTAACATGTTCCGTCCTGACAGGCTGTGAGGGGTTTCATTTAAATTTTAGCGATGCTCTCAGACACGTCATTGAAGCTTGCCTAAATATACGCAAGCATTTAATTTACGATGCGTTATGTGCTATAGTGGAGAAATATTCTTTAAATGCATGAAAATGATAAATTGATTTTGTGGTTTGCACTGCTTCCATCGTGCCAAAGAGCCCAAGGTCAGACCTTTTATTTCAGAGTAAGCATTCTAATACAATGCTATAGTGCAGTAGTTTTAACTAAGGGTGCACTTAGGTTGTGCAAAGTGGCCGTTCTGAGCATCTTTACAGAACTGTGTACATCAGGTTTTGCACCTGAGCATATTTGTGCCTTTAATAACCTGAGTATCTACATTTACAGAAGGTGCTCTGGGTTACCGGAAACCTTAAACAGCTACAAAGGATGACTGCATCCTGAATCAGTCGTCTTTTCAGCAGCCTCAATGTGGATAGCAGAGATTGCTGCTCAAAGGAAAAGCACAACATGCACTTCCCATTTTAAGGGACAAAGCTGTGGATGTGGCAGGAATTTGCTATTCTAGGTTCACATCTCCAGAATGTATTTTGTAATCACATGTTGTGCATGAATATACAAACCAGTGCATGCAGTAGCACATATTGCTATGAGCCATTCATTCTGTTCTTATACTCATTACGTGTGACAGGGACATGGAGGCATACATACTGTACAGACCCAGTCTCTAGTGCTTTGATGTAAAAACATGTTTCGACCAAGCTTCTGTGCTGAAGTTGCACATCCGCTCAGACTGCTGCAGTGCAGGTAGACGGTTTGTGGCGTCAGAGTGCACTGGACAGTATTGATTTTGCTAATAGCATTTTCAATGAGCTGGGCGCTATAGGTAGGATACAGACATGTAAGCCCCACAGAGTCTGAGGCCCCTGAGTTCAGCCTGAAGCATCACAGCCAATTCCAGAGGATTATGGCTTGATGGGCTCTCTAGAAAAGAGCGCTGACCCTAGAGGTCACTCAGTAAAGGTCACCTTTTCCATTTTCTGACAAGTACTCCTGTGTCACCTTTGAGAGAAATCAGTGCAAGTAAGCTTCAGATTCATGAATTATTACTAGTCATGATTTGTTTGTAGGATTAGAAATAGTTTCTGCTCTGCTTTTGTAACACCTTTATGATAAATTCATTTAAACTAAAATTTCTTTATGTGCAGGAAGATACTTAAAAAATATACAAGACTTTGACATAATAACCTAAATATGTATTGTTGCCACGCATGATGAGCTCAGGGATCCGTTTTTTTAAAAATTGTTTTGCCTGATGATTTATACACCATTTATCAGGGTTTCGTAAAGCTGAAAATGTCTTAAAATCTAATTTAGCTCCTATATACAGACAGACATGAATATGCAGGGTCATTAAGTAACTTTTTATCTTTAAATGTACTCTTTTACTTTCTGTCTATAACTTTGCGCTCTTTATCAATGGCATAACAAAAATAAAGCCATACTGGGGACAAAGTAAGCAGTAAATTCTCCACTTTCAGCCTTGACAGCACAGAGATTCTGATGCGACCGCCATTGCAATGACTGTATTTTTTTAAAATAAAGTTGGAGTACAAGTATACTAACAGTTTTTGGGGAAAGATATCAGTTCTTTGAAATAACTGCTGATGTGTACTATGCAGTCTCTGTATGCTGTTTTACATGACATATCGAAACCTGAGTTACATAAGAGCTTCTGACTTGCAAACAAACGGAGCAGAAGTAAAGTCGGTGATATTTTCCATGCATTCGTAGTTTACAACTCTTCAACTTATGCATTTTGAATAAGTGTAAGTGAAATTGCAGTTCATGCAGACATACGCAATAAAATGCCTGAATAGAATGAATGTGCTTTGACAACACATGTTCATATGCTACCGTTCAAAAGTTTGGGGTCACCCAGACAATTTGATGTTTTCCATGAAAACTCACACTTTTATTCATCTGCTAACATAATTGCACAAAGGTTTTCTAATCATCAGTTAGCCTTTCAACACCATTAGCTAACACAATGTAGCATTAGAACACAGGAGTGATGGTTGATGGAAATGTTCCTCTGTACCCCGATGTAGATATTTCATTAAAAATCAGCTAGATCCAGCTAGAATAGTCATTTACCACATTGACAATGTCTGGACTGTATTTCGGGTTAGGGTTTCCGATGCATTTGATGTTCATTGGAAAAAAAACTGTTGCAAAAATAAGGACACTTCTCAGTGACTTCAAACTTACTATAGTGTATGTTGAGTTGGTCCAACAGCCATAAGTGTAACATGACAGGTTTGTTAACTTTTTCCTTCTCTGGTTGTGTGTTGCAGACACACCAGTGTGTTACCAGGTGGAGGGCAGCCGACAGGCCTTGAGGGTCACCCTGTATCTGGACAGCTGTCACTTCAGTGAGCTTCCCAGTCGGCTGCAAAATGGAGGCAGCCTCAAGCTCCACACCATCCTCTTCAGCAGGGGTAAGACTAACCACACTGGAACAGAAGAACTGCAGAACCTGAACATGAGTTATCCCAGTTGTAAACCAGATAGTGGAGCACGCTGTAACAATGCAAAGAGAAATTCCATAGTTTCAGCCCCAAAATAGTATTTTTTTGCAATACCTTCCTGAGTATTATCCCCCTGAACCGCAAAGCTCGCTGATGGGTTTGCAGGGCTTTTTTACTTTAAAAAATTGCCAAAATTACAGCATTTATCAGGACAAGGAACAGTGGACAAAAAGAAGGATCAAGTTTTCAACTTACTGATGAACTACTCGTCTGTGATATGGTGTTCGTTTGGGAAAGATTGGGATTTTCCTTGCTTAAAATTGATATTTACTTAGATGTACTTTGTTTTTTATGTCTCATTTTAAATTTGCCAAAACCGAATAACTGTCACTGATTAGATTCTGTAAAAACAAAGAATTCTGCAACTGCAAAGTAATTAGTGAATCAGTTGCAACCAACAGTTGTAACGAATTCAGCAACTTTTTGTAGCCGAACTGCGGGCAGTGCTTACACAGAATCTAAATAGGTAAATATATACTGTACATATTTACCTTTTCCCAGTATCGGTAACAACTCTGGGCCTTTCGATAACGTTTTACATGTTGATTGCAGTTTTTTTGTGTGTAAAACAATCAAAGAAATTCAGTTCTCTTTCTTAATGTTGTATGATTTATGGCATTTTAACTTTTACATGCACAGAAGATATTTTTAAACTCTCTTTACTTCAAGCCATGGTTCTAGCTAAGTATTTTGCAGTGAAAAATGAGCCAGCAATAAGAAAACAATGTAGCCAGAGCAAAAAATGTCCAGAAAATGTTTGGGGTTCAGTGGGTTCACACAGTCTGAAATGCATCCCAGAAAACACTCATGTACAGCAGACATTTAAACTTGAATCATTAAAAACACTGAATGTGTCATGCGGCCTTTTAACCTCTTACTTGTATACATTTCGTAGTAACTTTATATGCTTATATTAAGTTACACTGAAATGTTTTATCGACCATTTGAAACACTCCACCTTTACCTCTGCTGCTCCATGCCATCAGTCTCTGAATGGAGGCCAAGATGCATCATGCCTGTTGTTGAAATAGCCATTAAGTTTCCATACCAAAGTGCTAGTTGGAACATTAGTCCAATGAGTGAGCGAGTGTTGTTTCCTTTTAGTCTGCAGATCTGTGTGTGAACATCACCACCTGCTGGGAAACAGCTGCAGCTGCAGGCTGGGAGGACATATGAGGCTCCTTGTGATACTACAGATGATAAAGTTTATGTGTGGCAACATGTGTCCATCCATCCATTATCTATACACCGCTTGATTCTTATTTGGGTTGCGAGGGGTTTGAGTCCATGCCAGCTGACTTGGGGCGAAGGCAGAGGACACCCTGGACAGGCCACCAGTCTGTCACAGTGCTACATATAGAGACAAACAGTCACACTCGCATTCAGACCTACACACAATTTAGAATCACCAATTAACCACAGCATGTTTTGGGACTCTGAGAGGAAGTCGGAGTACCTGGAGAAAACCCACACATGGACAGGGAGAGCATGCAAACTCCATGCAGAAAGATCCCAGGCCGGACTGTAGGCCGGGGATCTTCTAGCTGCAAGGTGACAGTGCTAACCACCAACCACTGTGCAGCCCAGAAACATGTGTCCTCACCATAAACAATCATTCCTAGACAGAGAAAAGTTTTGAATCTTTACCTTTTTGAAGAACCATAGCTATGAACCTTGAGGATTATGAGGATGTTATTGTAGCAAGAGTTGTGTGTCTGTATCTCAATCTGTGTCTGTAGTGAGATTTGTAAATGTGTAAAAGAATTTGTAAATTGCATACTGAGATTTGTCAAAGCAAACCGCAATCTGCAAATGTCTTTAAAATTTTCTGTCTGCAATTCATTGATGCAGACAAGACTGAAGTGATTGTATTTTGGCCCCAAAAATTACAAGTCAAAAATCAGTGCTCACTTTGACTACAGGTCACTAAAGGTTACAGATCAGGTCACAAACCTTGGTGTCATTATTGACTCAAAAATGAATTTTAAAAACCACTTGAAAGCTGTTACTAAATCTTGTCTATTACCGCCTGAAGAACATTGCTAGAATCAAAGGTTTCCTGTCTAGAGAAGAGACAGAGAAACGTGTTCATGCATTTATTTTCAGTAGGTTAGATTATTGTAATGGTGTCTTAACAGGAAATCAACACCAGGAAACTGGACCATATTACACCAGTCCTCACAGCACTACGCCGGCTTCCTGTTAATCAAATGTAGTGTTCTTACTCCTGGCCTACAAAGGACTGAATGATCTTGGACCAAAACACATCCTGGACTTATTAGGTCCATATGAAGCATCCAGAGCCCTCCAGTCATCAGGGACAGGTTTACTGTGTTCCCCCAATCAGAACCAAAAACAGTGAAGCAGCATTCAGCCATTATGCTCCTCACCTGTGGAACAAACTTCCTGAACACTGAGGTCTGCTCAAACTGTCGGCTCTTTTAAATCAGGCCTGAAAACCAGATTTACTGCAGCTTTCTCTTAGATGTTCAATCTGTTTTCTTGTCTTTTAATGCACTTTTGTGATCTTAATATGTACTTTTATGTTTGATTTTAAATATTTTAATGCATGTCTACCTTTAAATGATTTTTCTGAATGTATTTCTTTTGCATTGTACAGCACCTTGAATTGCCACGTGTATGAATTGTGCTATACAAATAAACTTGCCTTGCCTTACCAATAGAGGATAGTTTAAGATTGGCTGGAGAAATACATGGGGGCTCAGAGTCCACACTACAGTTGTATCTTTTAGTGTAAAACACAATGATCACACGGGAAGTTGTGAGGTTTCATGTTTAAGGGCCATGGAGTTGTGTGTGCATTTAAGTGTGTACCTATGTGTGGTAATGTTAAAACTCCCACCTCTCTCTTTTTTTTTTTTTTCTCCAGCTCTGGAGCGTCCAGAGGGAGTGTCCCAGCAGGACTACGCTGCCATGGAGGAGTTCCAGCAGCGCACCAACGCTGTCTCACTAGAGAAGGTCAAGGCCTACTACCGCAAACTCAGGTACGCTATGCTACACTGCATCACAGTCCATACTAGATGTGTTTCACCTTAAAGGGAGACTTCACTCCGTGGTGTTGCATAAGCAAGCAGACACTGTGCGCTTTTTACTTTTCCCTGTTTGATTCTTTGCACATGGTCCAGAATTTTTCAGGGTGAAAGCTGTATCATTTACACACCTTACCTTCACAAAATCCACATCAACCAGCAGGATTTTTTTTTTGGCTTGTTCACTGAGTGCAGCAAAATGACTCATTCAGATGTAATGTTTCTCAAACATTAGTAAGATCAGATAAGCCTTTATTAGTGTATGTAGTGAAGGATTAGGGCCCATACAATGAACAAATTAACTCCCGAACAAGGTTCTTTAGGAATAAGGCATTTTTTGTAGTATTTTTTTAATATGCTAAAGTGATTTTGATATTTCTTCAATTAACAGATTAAAAAAATCCAGTTACTGTTGTTCATCTTTGGTAGTCTCCCTGTGCACATGTAAATGTGTGTTCAGAGTTTCATTCTTCTGTTCTTGCTGTGTAATTCCTCCATAATTTATTAATGTTTTTCAGCAACCTCTTAATGTGGTCATGATTTCTGATGTGTGCACATTAATACCCAGTAAATGACTCAACATGAGTAAAGGATAAAATATGTACTGTGGCAGATACATAGTCTATAAAGTGAAGTACTCTAGATGCTCGATGACTCAGCTCTCAGACGAAGTGAGTCATAGGACACGAATCGGTAAATTTTCAAACCAGATGAAGAGATTTGAGAACTAATGGAGATGCTTCTGTCCCAACAGGGCTTTCTATTTGGAGAAGTCTAATCTCCCTACTGACTCAAATACCACAGCAATGAAGATAGACCAGGTAAATGTACACTAATTCTGATTCATTTCCATTTTACTGTTGTCACAGAATGTGTATGTTTAAGTCTCTGGTCTTTTTTTAGTTTCTATTTTGTTCTTGTAACATAAGTCAATTTTCTATATCATGTTGTGACTGAATATAAATGCAAGCACAGATACTGGGCCTTGAAGTTAGAGACCTTCAACCAAGCGTTTCCAAAGTAAGATGAACTGGTGTGCCATTCCCACCACTGGAAACCCCCAGTAGCTCACCAAGACCTCCCTATTAACTCCAACTAACTTCAGCACGTCAACATTATAAACTGAACTTCAGTTCTAGTGTCCCAGACTGACTGTAGTTTCAATAGATTCCAGTGATTAAAACTGACTAGAACATAGTGTCAGTGTATAGTAGAGAACTTTATACGCAGGTTTCCGATGTCTTTCAAAAGAAAGACTGCAAAGAGTTCAACCTCTTTGTGTTGTATCTGATAGTTTTCCCTGCTCCATCTTGCAAGTCAGTTATTCTGCTTAGCGTTGAATGTAAAAAACATTTCAATGATACCTCTGAATTTAATTCATATGACTGCATTATTTTTTAGCTATTCAGTTTGATTCACAATTATCAATTATCTTGCCAAATTTTCGGCTGAACAAGTGGCTTTTCTCTCCACTTGGATTTATAAAACCAATTCCACACTCAACAGTAGTCTAAATGGCTTGCTAAGATGGCCTTATTTTTTTTTAATATGATGATAAATCATCTTGTCAACCGTCCTTTTAACCCCTGACCCTTTACTTTTCCCTCTTACAGCTGCTGCGACCCCTCAACACATTAGATGACCTGTGCCGACTAATGCAGTCCTATGTCAACGTGCGGCCGACTGCCCAAGGTCACCTGTCCGGTGTCAGCGTGCTGTGTGTGTCCTCAGAGCTTTGTAACCGCCTGGGAGCCTGTCACATCGCCATGTGTGGTACAGGCATGCAGAGGTCAGTCTGGCGCCACGGCAGCGTTATTCTGCTGCCGGTGTAGTATCACTGGTCTGTCAGTAGGAATGAAGATTAACACCATGCAGAGTCGATGACATGCACCACTGAGCCTGAAAAGCTCAGCCTCACCTCACTGTCAGAATGCGTTTCTATTAGAAAATGTGTTGCAGATGTGCATATGGACGACCCTGTCGGTGTGTGTTTATTACTGAGCAACACACAGCACTAACCTTCAGTCTTTATCTTCTTTACAGATGTACCCTAAGTGTGACACTGGAGCAGGCAGTGATCCTCGCCACCAACCATGGCCTCATGCCGCGCTGCATCATGCAGACCATGGACATAATGCGCAAACAGGTAAACCTCAGACTCACTGGATCTCAGAGGGAGATCCAGTATTTAGCCAGGCAGGCAGCTTAGCAGCTCAGCTAGCAGCTCAGCTAGCGAAAAGTATGGGGCAACTTGCCCCCCCCGCGTCAAAGTCCGCCCTAACGTGCTTTTTGCCCCACACTGGCCGGCTCTGATAGTCTCAATGAGTGTCCCACAACAAGCTAGAGATGAGAAGTGAACAAAAACCTCCACATTACCTGGCGATCGCTCTTTGTTGTGGTCTGTATCCAAATCTCAGGACTAGAAAGCAAATCTCGTTCCGAAATCGCGCGATAGCTTGAGTGTGGGGAAAAAAGCACATTAGGGCGGACTTTGACGCGGAGGGGCCACTTGCCCCATACTTTTCGCTAGCTGAGCTGCTAGCTGAGCTGCTAGCTGAGCTGCTAAGCTGCCTGCCTGGCTAAATACTGGAGCTATGTCAAAAATTCATTTCTCCATCACTCACATGTATGAAATGACATATGAAAACAGACCCCAGGTTGAAAAAAAACGAAGTTCCCCTTTAATAACCTATTTTAGTAAAACCTACTACTAGAAAATAATAGTTATAGTAGTATTTCATGATTTTATAAAATAATCCAGCACCCTTTGTTAGAATAGGAGGATTTTAATGTTTATTTACAATATACACAAAATCTCATCTGAATAAATCCGGTAATGTCAACTGTCTACCATTTATTATTGATCATATCAAACAAACCTCCAAGACACAATATTCTCAGTAATTTTGTTGTTTGTTAGTTGTAACCCTCCAAACAACTTGTTTGGAAAGCATGTTATCTTTGAAAACAGTCTCCAAAATGACACCATTTTTTACAACCAGAAACTGTACAAAGAAGATGAATCTGATTCAAAACTGTCCAGTGGTCCTTGAACTTCTTATCTGACACAGTTTCTTCAGGAAAATTATCCAGATCCAAGCTTCAAATATCAGTCATTTTTTGCTTCACATTTACTCATTTAAAAAATCCCAACAACTCACTATATTCTGCAAGAAATCATTAAATTTAGATCAAATTTATTTGGACGGGACAGTGCATATTAATAAACGTACAATCTCATAGGTTTACACAAGGTTGCAGTAAATAAGATGGATTTTGGACTAATTTTCTTCCGTTGTCCCAAACATGAAAGAAAAACATAGAGTTCCAGATTTTTAAAACAAGTTCGTAAAAAAAAAAAAGACAGTGATGATAAATGAATTCTGGCTGAGTTAAACCTACCCTAAAGTGCTTTCTAGGCAGAGCCTGTCATAAAGTGTTTATAGTTAAAGTGCCTGATTTTCTCAATGTTTGCAAATTTGTTTGCTAATCAGCCATGCCTTATACTGTCTCTTAAAACTGGCAAAGGTGGAGCTTTCTCTGATAGCTATAGGTAAAGTATTCCAGTTTGTGCAACCTTTAATAGATAAGGCTTTCTGTACAAAGGAGGACTTATGAAATTTTACTTCAGTCACCCCAAGGGCAGTGGGGCCATCCCATTCATAGATGTACGGATATATTATGCAAGCACCTTCAAATGATGTGAAATTCTCAAGTTTTAGGAACTGATGTTGATGTACATCATTTATCAACAATTATATTTTTTTATTTACATGTTATTGTAATTATCTGTTCATTCAAAAGCCTTCACTTAACCTTTTTGAAGAGGTTTCAGTTGTTCTGCTTTCATTTGTATATAGCCATAATGTTGTGTTTTAAGCCCTTCATCAATGTGCAGGCTGGATATTAAGGTTATATATAGTACTGACAGTGCATAATGTACAGATGTATTGTGATTGTTTGTGTCTCTCCTTCTATGAACCTCTACCAGAAGACACACTCATAGAGCAGTTTGCATGCTTCACAGCAGGCAAGCCGCTTACTGTAGGGTCATTGCTTATAGGATGTATTTTCTGTTTTACCAGGGTGCAAGAGTTGAGCTCTCTGCTAAAAATCTCAAGGTAATGGACCAGATGCCTCCATCAGCTCCAAGGTACTGTATGAAACTAGGCACCTCTGCCCATTACATCAGTACATTGCATCAGTCATAGTTCCAAACAAGGTGGATTCCCCTCATTTCAACTTTTTCTTTTTCAACAGGCTCTTCAAGCTGTGTTTGCCGCCCTCAGATGGAGAACTCTAAAAATATCATCACACCGTCACCTCAGAGAGCTCATCATGGAGAGCGTGAGAGCAGAAGTGGAAGAAGTGATGGGAGATGATGAAAGCAAAGAGTCCCATCTCTCCTCTAAGAGACCCTGCAGGTGTGAACAGGACAACATGAGCAACCAGGAGGAGGCCTCGTAGAGACCACATCCACAGTGATAATGCTCACACCCAAGCTTGTATTAATAACTGGATTAACCAAACTACCTATAGCTGACTGTCATCCTAAATGCAGATGTTGTCCATTTTGCCTTGGACTGCAAACTGTCTTTGTCTCCATTTGGGCTGGTGTTCCCCAGGGCTCGATGTTCGGACCCCAAGCAAAGTAGAATATTCGAATACCCCGGTGTTCATGCATGATAGCTGACTGAGTAGATGCAGAAAGTCAAAGAGCAGACAGAGAGATGGAAGTAGGGAATGAGGGACAGATGAAAAGCTGGTGGGGAGGCTGTTTTCTTCTTCAGCCCGTTGCATGTGGTTACTGTGCAATTACTGTAGGTTTAGTGTGAGTACTGTATTACTGCACTATATGAAGGATAGTTATTTATTGTGTCGAGAAGGAGCGTCTATCGCTTACTTATACTATATCAGGTATCAAAGAATCTAAACGCATTCCAGCCTACATATTGAACAGTATTTAAAGGACCAATGGCATGCCATTTTTAGACATAACTGCTCATGTATTGCATTTTATTTATGTGTTTGGAATATGTCAGGAAGTGTTACATTAATCTTCAGGGAGTGCAAGGCATGGATGAACTGAAGCTAGCTAATCAGAATCAGGACAAAGGAAGCTAAAACAAACTATACAAGGCTGTTTGGTAGCAAGCAGCAAAGTCAGCAGGTGGTGATATGGAATCACTGGTAAATTATTAATATATTAATTCAAATGTACTAGTTGAAGGATTGCCTTCTGTTAACTAAGACATCATTTGATTTTTAAATTGACTTTTATGTTGTCTTGAAGCTGTTGTATTTACTGTAGGTATTAAAAAAGAAAGCACAATGATCGATCCATTCAGTGTTAGCAAAAAGTACTGTAAGCCGTTTGATGTAAACAAAGGGATTGTTTGATGACTGAAACAGTAACATTAGTGTACTGAAGATTTTATTTTCTTGTACATACAGACTGTAGCGATGTCAGAGGAAATGATAGGACATGTATTACAGCAGCAGAGTAATGTTTTAAATTAAATTGGATTATTTTTATGGAGATAATATAGTATATAAAACATTTTGTATTTGTGACTGTGCATTTGAAGAGAAGCTGCTTCTCTTTCCTGAGCGTAACCTCACTGACAACTTGTTTTTGAAAATGTCGAACGTGCATTTCAAGAACCCTCTTGGCATGCTGCATTCATTAAGCAGGTCACTTAGTTCTTTTTATTTATTTAAAAGCAGCCTGGTTCCAAATGAGCATTCTGAAATAGTAGCAGCATGACCACTGCAAATTTACAGTTGGCATAGAGTACTCATGGTTAATTTCTCATCACTTCCTATATCAAATTTGCTCCTAACCTGAGCATGTAAATAGTATGAATGCCCAATGCAGCATTAGTTACTATAATCTGGTCTGAAGTGTGTGTGTTACCAGTTCGGAGTAGTTAATGACTGCAGCATGTTGGTGTAACTGGACAAAAATGTCACTCATTAGACATTTATTTACATTATTCTAATGTTTCATTGTTGTACATAGTTTATCTGCAATTTAATGTTGCTTTAAAATAACTGTACAAAGGATTTTTGTTGATCTTTCTAAAATGATTATTGTAAATGAAATCTTAACAAGCTAGTAAATAAAATGTTCCCAGTATGACAATGTTCTCAGTGAAGCAGCGTTGTTGGCACATGCTGATCCAACAGAGGACGTGATGTCCAACATAAAAGTCCCTACGATGAGAGTCAGGATTGTTTTGTTTTTTCTTTTTTACTGCCACTTGTGTTTTTCTACATTACAGTGTGTTCTCCCTTGTTTCCTTTGATCTACTGCATGTGACTGAGGTTACACACAAACAACTCAAAAGAAATGAGCTTGAGAAGATTATTACATATTTTGCCTTCACACACCATATTAGCAGACTGTGACTAAGTGCTGCTGGAAGTGAACAATAGCTCTTCTGACTTTCTTTTACTCACCCCTCTTACTCATAATTTTGCTTTAGTGCATATCATCTTTGATTACCTCCTGCTTTCTATGTTATTCAATTTTATTTAATTTAGATAGTGCCAATTACAATTCAGATTGTCTCAAGATGCTTTACAGAACCCATATGCCTGAGCTGCCAGAACAAGCCCTGAGGCGACAGTGGCAAGAAAAACACCCTTTTAACGGGAAGAAACCTAGAGCAGAACCCTGTGTGTTCCATCTGCTGCTGGCCGGCTTGGTTAAGAGAGACAGAAGAGGTTGAGGAGGAAGAGGGACAGGAGAAGAAGGGGTGGACAAGGAAACGTATAACACACATTGGGATACATGCATGTTATGAGAAACATAGATGATGCGTACAAAATGCAAACCAACATTGAATCTGATTTATAAGTTTATTGTTATGGTGTAAGGCTCTGGCATCAAATATACTACATATATAGCTGGTGGCAAGATGCAAACAGTGTGTAGATGAGCATTTCATGTATAGTGAGGGTGATGCAGAGTAGATTGATTTAAAACACACGGGGAAGCGGCATTCAGTTACTATGGTGTCTGTTTGTGGAACAGCCTGACGGAGAACCTCAGGGCTGCAGAGACTGTTGATATTTTTAAAAAGAGGCTCAAGACTCATCTTTTTAACCAGGCTTTCAACTTCTTTTGCTAATTCTTAGCCCTTCTTCTTATGCTTTTTATTATTATAACTTTGAACTTTTAGGGTTTTATGGTTTTACATATTTTAACCTTTATTTTAACTTATTTTTATATTTTTTATGTTATTTATTTCAGTTCTAGCGTTTTAATTCTCCAGTGTTTCCCCAGGGGGTGGGGGGCAGGCTCCCACATGGGGAGCTGTTCCTGTCCATGGGGGTGTTAACCCTTGGTCCCCATACCCCTCCCTGATCTTAGTTTCAGCATTTTATCCACTGCAGTTGTACCATTTGAAGTAAGTGAAAGGGTTTACATGAGTTGCAAATGTTTCCATTTTGTTTTTATTTACATTTTTTTTGGTAAAATGTGTTGTAGTAAATATGGCAAAATGCTTACATCTAGCATAGCCTCAGAAGTGCAGAGAATAAATAAATGCACAACTTTAAAACAAAATTGTTATGGAAAATTCACTAAGAACACACGGCTATACATTATTTAGTCAACATCTTTCACTTTGCTGTAAGTTGATGTGTATCGTTTCACTCAGAATGTGCAGTTCAGTGTGTTTTGCTGGTGTTTGCAGATAAGACTGCATGTATTCAGAAAAGCAACCTTAAGCTTGACACAGTTTTTGGTGTCCATTAACTTCACTGGAGAAAGCTGCACAAATGAATATTGCATGAACATGCATCATCCAATGAAAGCCTTCCTTGCAGTCACTCACCTTTAGCTGGGTGGAGAGGATGGGGGTTATCTCAGGACAGATTTTGAGACAAATGTTTTCCCCAAAGCACACAAATGCTCCTCCTTTGAAGTCGGTAACTTGTGACTGTTTTGGCAGAACGTTTGACCAGCTGCAGCAGATGTTGCAGCTTTAAATTAAGGCAGAGTTGAAATGTACAGTGCTGTGATATTCTGGCCCATTGAATGATTGCAGATCTGCTGATGACCAACGTGATTAGACTGGAGTGAAACTGCATTGTGCGTCTCCCTCCTTGCTGTCTGTCAGATGGCCGGAAGGGGCTAAGGCAAAAGCATATACTGTGCAGTTTCGCGTGGTTATTGCATTTGGTTTTCTAAGGGGACCGACACCGTCTGCATTCTCCACCAGCACACACCCCTCAGCACCGGTGATGCATCCCCGCGGCAAGGACACGGACAACTCCTCGCTGGAATCGTCTCGACTTTAGAATGGTGCAGAAATCTCTCAACGGCGGGGTTTACCCAACTCAGGCCGGAGAGAAGAAGCACAAAGTCGGGTTTGTTGGTTTGGACCCCGGGGCTCCCGAATCCAGCAGGGATGGGGCGCTGCTCATTGCGGGTTCGGAAAGCACCAAGCGGAGCAGCATCCTCTGCAGACCCAGATCCAGCATCTCCGCCGGTAGACCCAGACCGTCGAAGAAAAATGCCAACTATCGGAAACTACAGAATTTCCTATATAATGCACTGGAGAGACCGCGGGGATGGGCGTTCATCTACCACGCTTATGTGTAAGTGCAATCTGGGCTCCAGCCAAGCATGTTGGTTCTGCCGTGGTGGGGTTTTTTTTCTTACCTGGGGGGGTCCACTGCTGTTACTGTGTCATGGTTTGGAGGAGCTACTGTGGTTCTGCATTGATGATCATGTTCTAATGGCGCATTAAAGCTGCTACAGCCCCAGTATGGAAGTGCTGTCAGTTCACTTGCTCCTGCTAAAACTCTAAGTCCTGGCTTTAGCAACTTACATCATAGGAACTTTCAGGTTGACATACTGTAAAACCTGCATACAGTCTGTGCTGTACATGTGATATCTGTGCTGTGTTTTATTGATTGGAGTTCCACTATGATGCGGCAGGTTTCAGCACCGAGCTCCGTGGACAGCTCCGGGCCGCGCCACTACTTTCACTAATTAACGTTGCAGTGATGTGGACTCTTCTTAATACAGAGGTGTGTGTGTGTGTGTGTGTGTGTGTGTGTGTGTGTGTGTGTGTGTGTGTGTGTGTGTGTGTGTGTGTGTGTGTGTGTGTGTGTGTGTGTGTGTGTGTGTGTGTGTGTGTGTGTGTGCGTGCGCGCAGACTAAGGGAGTGTTCAGGATTTTACAGCCAGCAGCACATAGCATATGAAGCTCTTGTGGCTGGAACATAATGCATTTGTGTGTCAGGTTAATGAGTTATTCTTCCAAACGGTTAATGCCAGACCCCAGTGATGCCATTTTAAATATGTAAGTGTTCTCTGGTCAGGACAGAGGCCAGCAGCACTGAGGGCAACAACCTATTAGGGAAGTCATTGCTGTTACACATGAAAGAGGTCCTGCTACATTTTTTGCATTGTATTTCCTATCAAGTTCCACATACTTTAGGAGAGAATGGTCTGCATTTGCACAGCAGAGTCTGAGCGTTCCACTTTGATCTTAAATGTCCCAAAATGCAACCAAAGGCATGTCTTTAGACTATCCCTACCTCATAATCTGTGATGCAGACTTCCTGTTTAAGTGTTGACCAATAAGATGAAAGATTCACAGGACATTCAGCCCACAAATGCTCTGTTCTCCAAATGAAAAGGTGAGTTAACTGTGCTTTGAAGTGCCCTACAGTTAGGCCTAAATCCTTCCATTTCAACGAAACACATGCTCAATGGTGAGGAGTTGAAATAGCCACAGCATGAAGTAATTCAGTGTATACAGCATATCGGCTCCCCTGAGATAGCCTGATTCTAAGGAAGGGAGAATGTGCTTTACTGTGAGACCACACACACACACACACACACACATGGGCTGCAGGTACTTCTGAAATATTAATTGAATACTATAGTATAGTAGCCAACTGAAATTTCTTCACCACTTGGTCTGCTTTTTGGGAGATTTTCAATGAGCTTTATGGATGAATATAGTGCACACTGGATTCTAGTGATGGGTTCTATTTTTTTGCAGGATAATACAGCATTTGGAGCCAAACTATACCAAGCGGCCTATTTAGAACAAGGTGAGCACCATGTGTGCTGTCTAAAATCAGAATTCTTTGGATAGGGGTAAGTTCATGTCCATCTCTGATTGGAGCAAGGTGAAAGACATGTGACTGTGGTCATAAGTCTTCCTGACACAAATGCATACAATATGCACACAGTGCCATCCGTCCTGCAAAAACAAAATCTGCATAGATGCCACAGCTCTGCCTTTATTCCGTCTGTCTCTCCTTTACATTATTCATAATCACCACACTTCATTTCATCTCCTAACTCTTTGCCTCCAGCCACCTGATTTATAAAACTATCATGTGCTGACATTACTCAAATCTTTCCTCTCCCACGTCATTGTATTTCTTATCTCTGCTCCAGAATATGAAGCATTTGGCTAACAAGATGACACTGCTGCCTTGAACTACAGAAGACAGAACTGCAAAATGTCCTGCTGCCTAGACAACAGCCATTTCTCTTAGACAGCCTTTCTCTGGAAATGTTAGGCAGGTGTTGTGTTCCCTGGTTTCATTTGTAATGTGTGTGAATGATCAATATGTGGAACATGAGCACCCACCATATATCCAGAGTACTCTCTCTCTCTCTCTTTCTCTCTCTCTCTCTCTCTCTCTTTGTCTCTTTCTCTCTCTCTCTCTTTCTCTCTCTCTCTCTCTCTCTCCTGCTGCCTCTGATCTCTCTTTGTCTTTATCCCTCTCTAGCTGTCTGAAACTGAGGCCACTCCTTCCCCTTCAGCTCTGCTACTGAGCTAACATTAGTTAAAGGGTAGCGACACAATGATCTGTGGATCTAACATTTTGACACAAACACTGCTACAAAATACTTCTTGGCAGTTTCAAAGAAGACTTTGTGAGAAAGTCATATCTAGTCAGTTCTCTGCATCCTGTGCTGCTGACAAAGCTTCAGTACATTCCTGCTCTCATATAGAACTCTCGGCTCTGATATCATCACTGATCTGGCTTCAACAGGAGCACGATTGCCGCATTTCTTCTTGCAGAAAGCACCAGCTGTGTGGGACACTTGAAAGCTCTCTGCAGCTATAAGATGACAAACTGTGTAAGTTCTGCACCAAAGTGAAATGAAGGAGTATTACTGAAAAAGACTGCAAAGAGGGGAGGACACATAAAGGGTTTAGGAGGCGATCAATCACTGAAAACAAAATAGATGTTCTGTTAAGTGATTCATAGAGCTGACTGAGGACATGGTACAGTTACTCACCATTTTGCTGAGCTGGCCACCTGAAGGCAAACTGGGGAAGAAAAGGGAAGGACGGCAGCAGACAGATGCTGGCTGCCAAGCTGCCGAGATGTGATAGAGTGGTCTGATCCAGGAGAGGAAGTGGAAGTGTGAGTCCTGTGGCTGGGCTTTTGTTAGAAATGTAATGTGTTCTGCTGTTTTAATGAGAACTCACAGGCACCTCTGATTGTTTTAGAATTATATTTTCATATTCCATCCCATTAAGTCCTAAGAATTTAGAAAAAAATTCACCTGGAAAATATCAGCAAATTCAGTCAGCTGTAAAAGAGTGAGGCAAAAATGAACAATACTGGCCTCTGTGGATACGGATGGTGAAGTCTGAAATGCATTATCATCATTGTCAGATTTGGGAAAACTGCAGAAAAAACTGAGATATTTATCTTAATGAATCAAAACCGAAATTAGAAATAGAATAACGGCCTTGTAAAAATAAGTGATTATGTGTTCTAAAAACTGCAACTTTCCCTAATTTGAAAAAAACAGAAAGGAAACACAACAAATTCTACATCCATTTCAATCACAGCGGTACCAGACAGCCTCTGGAATAAATGTTTCATGCTTGGCAATCATTAAAATAAGACAGCTAGTTGTGTGTTTATCACAGATACAGTCTGTCCTGGAACAGAGACCTTGAGAGTGGAAGGAGTTGATGCTCATGATTTGTTATTTTTATTCAAGTAATTTATCTTTGTGCTACCATAAAATGCAGCGTTGCTCAACTCAACACAGGCATGTTTCCCATTGCAGCCTTAATTCATCTGGTAATGAGCAGTTAGCATAAGGTGAATCACTAGATGCGTATTGCTGAGGTCAGTCGGCTGACTTCTGTCAACTTGTGTTCCCATGACGCTGTTTCAGCAGAAAGCATCATCCTGTTGATGGAGAACAGAAGTTTCATGGGCTAACTTTGTCAATATGTAATGATAATCAATTGAGATGGAATCACATTATTTTTCTGCCTAAATGCACTTCAGTGTGTTTGCCAGTTAAATAATGCATTTCTGGTCAAAGGCACTGAGGCAAAGTGTAGAGCATGTTCAGTCTTTTGCTACTGTAAGCATTTTGGACTAAACAGTGGTGTGTAAAAGGTCAGTACCTTGGTAGCTCACATCCCACGGTTATCAGACTGTGATTGTTTCTGTTGCTCTGCACAATCAGCTACTGCAAGTTGAAAAATACTGATATTCAAAATGCATCATGTTTGTTTGTCTTGGACGAGCCTCCACGTTTAATATCAGTTACAGATTGATAACTGCTTCAGCCAAATTTGTGATTCTGGATACATAGCATTAATTTGACTTAACATGACACCTCTTTTTTAAGAGTTAGGTTCAGTATCACACTTAGTCATTTTTGTAGCATTTTAGTCATTTTACCACTTCAGTTGCATTCTATCACATTATTTTCTGCAAAACTAGTTATAGAATCACTAGTTTACAGTGCAGGCTTGGAATGTTTTCATGTCTTTTATTTCTTCCTTCATTTCACAGAATACATTTATTTTGCTCATAAATTAAAGATTTATGTGCTTGTCTTGAATCTTGATTTGTCTCTTCAGAATAGGAAAACCTCTTCTGTGCTCCCCTGCTGTGAGTGTTGAAAGCACAGCAAGGTACCTTTTGTGGCTCATAATTAACACAACGTCAACAGGTAGCTGGGTCACTTATGCATTTATTTAAACAAGATGAATGTCACAGAAAGTCATCCTCACAGCTCCCC
This sequence comes from Acanthochromis polyacanthus, assembly GCF_021347895.1. Classification (NCBI taxonomy): domain Eukaryota; kingdom Metazoa; phylum Chordata; class Actinopteri; family Pomacentridae; genus Acanthochromis; species Acanthochromis polyacanthus. The sequence continues at coordinate 18,561,341 of NC_067118.1, forward strand.
TGACAGGGTGGACGCTGCAGTTTTGGCACCGGATCTCCGCAGGCACTATATGCTTAGTGAAAAGTCCTTTCCTCCTTATTTGCTCTCCTTGGGTTCGTCGCAGTCTAAATTTAGTGTGATGAGTATGTCTGGGTAGGCAGTGTTGTGCTGAGCGGGGCAAATCAATGTTTCTTTATCTGCAGCTCAGGAGGAAATGCAGGCTTTTCTACTTCCAACAACAGTCCCCTCAACTTGATTGATCAGTAGTCACGTTCTTCCTGATGCTGCCTGGGCCTCTCTGGCAACAAGTCGATGTGTGGGTTGGTGGCCCGAACTGCTTCTCAAATACATGAAGGAATGTGCTTTATACTCTTCATGGCTTTTTATTGGAAATGAGATGCTGTAAAATAGAAGTCAACACTATGGCCATGTGTGTTTGCATGTGTGCTGCATCACATGCAGTTTCAGAGTTACTTCATCAAAAGTTCAAACATGCAGCTTTGTAATGGTGATTTTTAATGAAATAGAGAAACAACAAATCCTTCTATTGGACTATATATTGGAAACTATAGTATAAAAACAAAACAATAGTCATAGTAAATGGAATTATAAATCAGTTTTACTGTTGTAAATGTAACAGTATTATTTGATCTAGGGTTCTTTTGAACACACAGCAGAAGTGAATACGCTCCCATACAATGTTATGTAAATGTCAAATCATTCAAACTTGCAGCATCTCACAAAATTACATTATTTCTAAGTTGATAAGTAGAATATTTCCTCTAATGAGCAATCAAAAACAGATACTTTAGAGAGACTATATTGAAAATACAGGCCCCAATGTAAAAACTCAAAGCAATAGAGATAAACATACCTATGATCACTGACGCACAAGTTCAAAAATGTGTGATCACTGAAACTAGAGAACATACGAATTTGATCAGTTTGGGACTTATAGACTGTGTCTGTTTGCATCTATGTATCTTGACTTAAGTTAGTAAGTAAGTAAAATTTATTCTGTTTAGCACCTTTCACATACAAAATCACAAAGTGCATTACAACAATAGTAAAACAAGGGAAATAATAAAAAAAATAATGAGGTGAGGGCAAGGAAATAAATTGTTAAGACGGTAGAGCAACAGCTAATGCACAGCGCATCAAAACAAAAAGATAAATAAAATAAAGTGGCTACAGGTCAATCAAAAGCCTCTCTGAAAAAAAATGTTTTCAGCTGCCTCATAAAAGCTTGACAGGAGTCGACTGATCTCAGCTGTAGAGGAAGAGAATTCCACAGCTTTGGTGTGAGAGCTTGGAAAACACAGTTACCACAGGTTTTGTACTTGATTAGAAGGACTACAAGTAATTTTTGTTGGCCTGACCTGAGAGCTCTATTCAGGGCGTAAGGGTGAAGGAGGTCAGCAATATACTGCTGTGTTTGGCCACACAAAGCCTGAAGTTAGCACCACTATTTTAAAATGAACACAAGAATTGATCGAGAGCAAGTCAAAAGAGGATAGGACCGGGGTGATGTCGGATATCCGGTTAGTTCCTGTTTAAAGTCAAGCAAGGGAGGATTGATTTAAACAGGTAAAAATGACATTACAATAATCTAAAGGAGATGAAATAAAAGTGTGTCAAATCATCTCCAATTCCACCTTAGATACCATGGATTTTAATTTAGCTATGTTGTGCTGATGGAAAAAACAGTAACATGTTAGCTGTCTGACATGACTGTCTAGTGATGGAGACTGGTTAAGAATCACACCTAGATTTCTACGGCAAGGTTTAACACATGGTCCAATATGCTGCTTAATGGATGCCATTCATTTGTCAGGGGCAAGTATAAGAGCTTACGTTTTGCTTGTGCTTAACATGAAAAAGAATTGCTAGAAGACCTGAATAATCTGATTTTGTGACTTTGCAGAGATGGTAAAGGACACCAGCAGATTCAGTAACCAACTAAAAATGAGATGAAGCACATGTGCAACAGCAATCAGGAGGTAAAGAACAAGCCACAGTACCACTAATCAGAGTTGCAGCGGTCGTGTGCTTAGTGCAGAATTTACCTCTGTCAAACAAACAAACATGTACTTTAGACTTGGCACTGTGGTTAACAATAAAAGAGTTTCAGTTACAGCTCAGACAGTGTGAAGGACAAAATGCCACTGTCAACCCCTAAAAGCTATTGCTTGTTTGTTACAACCCAGCCACTGGGGTCAGCTGGGTGTAATAAAAACAACCAGATGTCATTGGTTAGGGTAAAGCAATTTATTGCTTAGTGACAAAATTAACATAAAATGATCAAACAAAGGAAAACATGGCTGGTGGATGTTGCAAAATCAAAGAACCAAATAATACCAAAGGCTAACAGAGTTCTTAACCACTTAACTCCTTAGCCAGACCTCAACACAAGAGCAACATCCACAATAATCAGAAGAAACTAATAGAAATTGGTGCAGAGTGCAGTGCACAGAATTAACTAAATGAAACAGCTGCCTCCAAAACGCTCATTACCAATAAGAAAGAGGGTGCGAATCACCACCCCTACAGAGCACACAAAGACACAAGAGGCACCAGGGAAAACTGTTCACATTTAACCCCAGTCGCTCTGATGGAGACTTTGGTTGTAGATTCATGTGTGGTGATGGCTAGGGTCTTGTAGGAGGAGGAGTTGTGGTTGTGGACCAATCCAACAGGTTGGGAGGTGTGGAGAACGAGGGCTGAGAGCAGGTCTGAAGCTCCAGGCCAGTCTCTCCTGAGGTCAGCCAGGTGGGATGTGGAGCTTGGTCTTCAGTCAGCTGTGATCAGTACAAGCCATCTCCCCACACAGAGACCGTACGAAGTCCATTACCAACCACATGGCCACCAGAGGACTTAACATTGTTCTTAAGTATAAAACTGCAAGAATCAGCTTTCCTACTGAACATTAAAATAAGCCTGATGAATGCTGAGATCAGATGAGACCAAGGTCAATTTGTTCAGCTCAGATAAGGTCTACAATTCTAAAGAAGGTAAAAGTGAAACTATGACTTGGAAAAGTATGTCACCTGACTTTTACCCAGGCCAGTAGAACATCTTTTGCCTTTTGCCCAGGTAAGAACAGCTGGAAAAAACAAAACAATAAGTCACTGAAGAATGACAGAACATCCCTTCAGAAATCTGGTATCCTCCACGCTAAGGACCAATAAGTCAGTTTCAATAATAGATGTAGACATAAAAATCATCGGAAGAAATAACAGATTTGATTCTCAGAAATGAAAGTTGGACTGACTTATGTTGCATTGAGTTATGACTGTGGGGCCAGTATTTTATATAGTAAATCTAAACTGCTAGTTTTCAGTTTTACATAAAAGCAAATATTCCACTGTTTAACTTAAAAATGACACAGTTATGATACAATTTCGAATCATTTGACATATAGATGGGATGTACTCACCTTTGGTGCATACTTTATTTGCATTCTTATAGAAAGTTGGATGTCTGCTTGCTAATCTAGTAGCCGATTATTATGAGAGATAAATAAAATGTTAGCATGTTAGCAATTTCACATGTGAGTAAAACTGTTTCCCACTTGAACTCCTAACCATTTGCTGCCATGCATGTCCACATACAGTACAATGGAGAGAGAACTCTGCTGATGGTAAGACGAGTATCCGTAGGAGCTGATTGTTTGCACTTCTGTCCCCCTCCTTTATCAGCAAGTGTCTTCATTAGTAGTGCTGATGAGCTTGGCAAGGTCAAGTCAGGAAAGTTGCATAAATTGATCTCCCATTAGACCTGCAGCCAGCCTGTATTTGTCCACGACATTTACTTAATAGCTGGAGGCCCAGCATGGAGCTTATTCAAAAGTTCAACAACATGTAGAACTGATATTGTGCAGCATTACAGTGTATTTTTTGGCTTTGGAAGCTTCAGCAAGCTGCACTGAGGTGATCACATTGGTAAAGGAATAGCATTGCGAGAGACACTTATTTTATGCAGAGTTAGATGAAAAGGTTGATATCACTTTCATTTGCCCCTTAAATGTGAGGCTACAGCCAGGAGGAAAAAAAGCAAAGCAGGTAGCCTTGTTCTGCCTAAAGAAAAAAAAACAAAAAAAAACAACAACACAGATATCCTCATAATAATAATGCAATTTCTATCAGGTGATAAATGCACAGCTGTGAACGCTGAGCAAAATGTTATGTTTCCACTATACAAAAGCAGTGCTGGTCTTCAGATGAAGAAATGGCAAGCCAAAGTGACAAGCCAAAGTACTGTAAATGACAAGATGTGAAGTGTCTGAGTCCTTGACTGACTGACCTTAATATGCCTCATGGCTACGCTGCAGTGGAAAAACAGGATTACCAGAGATCTCCACGGAGTTGCAATACAAATCCATACTTCAGGGAATTGCTGCAATTCCATCAGCTGAACAGCAAAAAAACATAGCAGATTTGCTTTCCTGGACTTGGGAAGAGGAGGTACCGTCAAAACAGCAATGCGTGCACACGTCATTTTCACTTTCAGTCTTCCAGGAAGAGTCGATGACGGTGATCATCAGGTATCAAATGGCTGCTAAGAGGAATCAGAGAGGATCCGGTTTCCTTTCCTCACATATAACAACCACTAAAGCAGCTTGTCAACCAAAAAGACTTACCTAGAATGCAAGAAAACTAACAGCAAACAGTGTTTTCAATTTAAAGTGACAATATCCATACTGACTGCAGCTCCAACACGCCAGAGAAGCTTTTCAACAGCTTTCAGAGATTTAATAATCCAAATCCAATATACAGACAAACTACAGACGGTAACAAAAGCTTTCTCGGTGCATTCTTCAGTTTTATTAATCAAGCTTTGACTGCTGTATCTATTAATGATGTATGAGATGCGAGAGACACATATTTACTGTAAATGTAAGGGAGAATGACCTCAGTCTAACTGAACAAAGTGAAATGTCTAGAAATGACGCAGTTACAAGCTGAATAATTTGATAGAATTTTGTTGCCACATCTTTACACCTGAGCTGCACAGTGGGGCACTGGTTAGCACTTTCGCCTTGCAGCAAGAAGACCCCCAGTTCAAATCCTGGCCTGGGATCTTTCTGCTTGGACTTTGCATGTTCTCCCTGTGCATGCGTGGGTTTTCTTCGGGCACTCCGGCTTCCTCCCACAGTCCAAAAATATGCTGAGGTTAATTGATGACTAAATTGCCTGTAGGTGTGAATGTGAGTGTGATTGTTTGTCTGTATATGTAGCCCTGCGACAGACTGGTACCTGTCCAGGGTGTCCCCTGCCTTCACCCGAGTCGGCTGGGATAGACTCCAGCACCCCCCGCGACCCTAGTGAGGATAAAGCGGTGTATAGAGAATGGATGGATGGATCTTTACGCCTCTGACAGAGAATAATATAGAAAACCAAAAACAGGCTTATCCTTTGATTTTACAGTCGCCACACACCACTAGTCCCCGCTGCTTCATTCTGACAGTGAAGAGTTTGATAGGACCAAGCTCAAACTGCAGCAGCAAGAGAGGGGACATGAGCTCCTGATTAAAACAACTGAAAACTAAAGTAATTCTTTGTAAGTATTATTATATTTCATGGATAGTTGTGAAGGATCTTTGCTGTGGATCCCTGATGCTTCGTGATGAGACCTGGATGAAGCACAACACAAAGTAAAGGTTTAGAAGAACTTTCATGTCAGTAGACGACTGATAGAGAAAAATCTGATGGTTTTAATGAGTCACATTCACTCTGAATTCACTTAGCGAGTGACAACTTTGTAGTTAAAGCTGACTTGAAGGAAATATTGAGAAGCAGATAAATGATATGATTAAGACTGCAAAGGTTGTTGCACTGGTATATTCAGAGATAGATAAAAATGTGTTTCTGAAATTATGAATGTGCAAATGTCAGAGCATCTCAAGCCCAATTATTTCAAGCTACACTCTAAGATCTGTATACGAACAGCTGTATGACTGTTTATTTGAGACAAAATTATCCACAGCATAGCAATTACAAATGTACATCTGTTTATCTAGATGTGTGATTTGCATTATTATCAGTTAATGTAATTGTTGCCATGCCTTTGTTTATGTTTGGTTGTCATATAAACAGGGAAAGCCATGAAGAAGCAAACATTTGCACATTTGCTACATTTGCTCTGTATGTTTACATCAAAGTATGGCTACTGAGAAGGTTTTCGTTTTTGCTGTTGTGAACATTATGTTTGAAATTCAGACTTATTTGATGAAATGTTGCAGCATATGTGTAAGCCTCGGTTTAAATATGCTGAGAGTGAAGGAAGGTTTTATCAGCGATGTCATACGATGCAGACAATTTCAAGTTTCTGTATGTGAGGCCTGTCTTAGCTTCTTCTGCATTCTTAAAGCTGCACATATCAGTATTTTATATTAATAATAGATGCAATGACGATGTGTAATGGAAAGGTGTTATTTGTAGTGATAAAGCAACAATAATGATCACTTCTTTTTGCCTCTTTCAGCTTTAATTTTTTTTTTTTTTTACCACATGAACTCCAGTTTAACTTCCAGTTGTGGCATACCACCTGTCCAGCAGCAAACACCACAGTGGAGTTTTTAGTTTTATTCACCGATCAGCCACAACATTAAACCCACCAACAGGCGACATGAACATCATTGGTGATCTCAGTACAATGGCACTCAGTGGGTGGGATATACTAGGCAGCAAGAGAAAACAGCAAAAACAAGGTGATGGGAGTCTAAGACTCTGTTACCTGGGGAAGAGATGGCAGAAGGATTGGAAGAAGGTGAGCCATCAGAGGCAGTGTGAGGCTCAGGACAATGTTCTGTGTGGAAATCTTGGATTCTGCGTTCATGTGGATGTGAAATCGTAGTATGTACCTTAAGATTATAACAGCAGCTTCTGTCGGCAGGGTGGTGCTCTCTGCCATGCTGTAAACTTTGTTTAGGAATGGCATAAGGAACAAAAAATGAATTCAAGGTGCTCACTTTGATTACAAATTTTCTAGATTTCGATCCGATCAAGCATCTGTAGGGGGAGATAGAAAGACGAGTGCAACCCATAGAGGCCTCACCACTCAGCTACCAGGACTTGAGTGATCTGCTGCTAATGTCTCCATCTTTTATACTTCAGGATACTTTTAGAGGTCTTCTGAAGTTCAGGCTCAATGGACTGAGAGCTGTTTTGCAGTACAAAGGGGACCTACACAATATTAGAAAGGTCTTTTTACCATTGTGGCTGATGGCTGTAAGTCACAAGTTTTGATCATCTCTATTATCAACCCACTCTTACTCTTACTGTTTTGAATCATAGCAAAATTTAAAATTGCATCTCATGCTGTTTATTGGTAAATTGCATAACTTTAGTGTTGTGTGAGCTTCACAGTAGAACACCTGATCCTGTTCTAAGGAAATATATACTGACATTCCACAGCATCTCTGCTGTGGTTAATGTAGGTTGAAGCTGCGTCTTTTAAAATCCTGCACTGTCCTAGTATTGGGTTTCATCAGGCATTTTCCATTAGCTCTGCTTTGGATTTCTTCCAGAAACTCTTTTCTAAAGAACGTCCCTGAGGTCTGTCTCTGCCTCTTACTCTTTGGATCATATGTTATCTTCCATCCAATGGGGCACTCATTTGATGCTCTCAGCCAGTCTTCTTGGTGGGTGGAGTACAATTGATTTCCCCCCAAACCTCTTGTCATCTAATTACATTATTGTGCTTAAAACCATCAGGAAGTCACTTACCAAATTCAGCCAACTGAATCACTTTTTATACACTGCCATATAAAAGTTTGAACACACCTTCTTATTTAATGTTATTTTCTTTATTTTTGTGACTATTTCCATTGCAGATTCTCATTGAAGGCATCAGAATTATGAATGAACACATATGGGATTGTTATGGGCCTGGAAAGTTCACAGCCTGGCGTTCACAATCAGGCTCAATCTGCTGCACCTGTGTGATTGAGCTCGGCTGTGGGCTGTTGCCAAATCAGCTAGGCGGGGATATAAGGAAGAATCTCACAACTGCTCAGTTAGTTGTGGGTAGGTGACCTAGAAGGTTTGACACCATCAGTCAGCCTCCTTCTGAAAGCCTAGTTTGACTTTGTCATGTTTGTGCACAGAACCCAGCACTTCCTTCCTTTTGTTTTTTGTGTACCACCTTTGTTAGATTTAGTGGGGCATAGTGGTATTTAACCATACCCCATCCTCTTTTGGACCACAGAACCCCATTTTCTGTTTGTTTGTGCAGTTTTTGTTAGTTTCCCCCATTAACGACCTTAGTTTATCTAACTTGTCTGAGACCGGGGATGGGGTGGGGGGTTAACAGGATTATGTAGTAAACAAAAAGTCTGAAATAAGTCAAAACATGTTTTATATTTTAGATTCTTCAAAACAGCCACCCTTTGCTTTGATTACTGCTTTGCACACTTTTGGCCTTCTCTCAGTGAGCTTCATGGGGTAGTCACCAGAAATGGTTTTCACTTCACAGGTGTTGCAAAAAGAGGCCCCCGCACACTGTCCAACTTGCAATATATCCTTTATTGTGACGTTTCGGTACTAGACCTTCATCAGACAAAACTGTTTTTCCTCTATGCACCTGTTTTTTTTGAGAGATGTGCGAAGTGTTTATATGTATTGATACACTTCACAGGTGTGCCTTGTCAAAGTTAGTTTGTGGAATTTCTTGCCTTCCTAATGAGGTTGGGACCATCAGTTGTGTTGTGAAGAAGTCAGGTTGGTACACACACCCTCTTTGACAGCTGTTAGAATCCATATTATGGCAAGAATCAATCAGCTAAGTAACCTTATTCACATGTTTGAATAGTCTCAAAATCAGGATATGCAGGAATCATCACTGTGCAAACAAACAGTTATGACTAATAACATGAACTCTCTTTTCAAATAAATTATATCGCTAATGACTTCCACAGACAGCGGATGAAGGAGTTGTGGAAAGGCTTTTGTCTTTCCAGTCAACGGCTCCTGAAATACCCACCCTGTCTAAAGACACTGAGCACACAGAAGAAGCTGATGTTATTCTCTTCTCACTCACAGACTGCTGGATTCATATATTTTTGTCCAAACATGTTCAACAACTGGAATACAGGTCTCCAGTTTTTTTTAGAAATACTTTTCTAATAGATTTTTTATTCTCATTTTCTTTTTTGTCTCAGTTGTGAATTTTAAGGTAACTCTTCCTTAGTATATCTTGTGTTTGCTGGACTAGCAGGTCTTGGATTTTGAGTTTTATCCAACAAGCATGGAATTGAGCAGTAAAATTCCTCAGAAACCTTTCACAGACCTAACACGTGTGGGTTTTTTTCCTAAAAATTGAGCAGGGTGTCGTATTGGAAAATATTACTAAACTTCCATTCTGTCCGACACATGATTTAACAAGTTTACCAGTGACATGCAGTAACTTTTTCTTACCCTCTCTTACCTCCTCCAGTTTCCTCCTGGTCTTCTCCTGCCTCATACTCTCAGTCTTTGCCACCATCAGAGAATTCAAAAACAGCTCAGAGAGTGCCTTGTACATCTTGGTAGGCGTTATTTAATTGGATTTAATCATCTCCTGCACATATATTGATGTCACAAGGTTAACTTCCATATTTTGGTTGTTCCACAGGAAATTGTGACCATCGTGGTGTTTGGAGTGGAGTACATCGTGAGGATTTGGGCCGCAGGCTGCTGCTGTCGATACAGAGGATGGAGGGGGAGACTAAAATTTGCCAGAAAGCCTTTTTGTGTCATAGGTGAGAAAACGGTGTTTTTGCGTGTGTTTAGCTTTCTGTCATATCTGTCACCTTGATCTCTCAGAACATCACAGACACACTGTTATTTTTTTATTAAAACCATGTCTGATTTGATCAAGGTTATATAGATCAGGTTATCTATATATAGATAAGAGCCTTCCATTGGACAATTACTGCAGTGATGAATATGTTTCAGCTGCAACAACTTATTTAACCCTAGCTGATGCAGTGAGGAGCTTCTCATTTCTTAAACAACCATGTTGGAAAACATATCCTGTGGTCGTAGAAAGGATGTTAATCTGTTTACGAAGAGTCAGTTTCTTGGCCTGCGTTAAGCAAAGAAAACAATTAAGGACCACTAAAATCTGGTTAAGAACCATCAAACACATTAAAACCTGAAGGATAGTGGTGAACCATCATCTTCGAGGAACAAATATGGTCAAAACAAACTCTTAAATAAATGCAGGAAATCAAAAGTAGAACTCTCAGCTATGTTTAATTGTGAAAGTAAGAACACAGTGAGAAGGAAACTCAAAGGATTGGGAATACACAGCTGTGTAGCCTTAAGAAAATCACTGATCAGTGAGGCTACTCAGGAAAGAAAAAAAGGTTTCAATTTGCTAGATAGCCTAAAGATTGGACTCTGGATCAATGGAAGAAGGTCATGTGGTCTGATGAGTCTATATTTAACTTGTTCCAGAGTGATGGGTGCATCAGGGTAAGAAGAGAGGTGGATGAAGTGATGCACTCATCATGTCTAGTGCCTACAAGCCTGTGGGGTTTACAGTTATGATCTGGGGTTGGTCAGGTTCAGCAACGTTATGTTCCTAAAGAATGAGGTCAGCTGACTGCCTGAATCTACTGAATGACCAGGTCTTTCTACCAGTGGATTGTTTTTTTTCTGTGATGGCATGGAAATATTTCGAGATGATGATGCCAGGATTCATGGGGCTCACATTGTGAATGAGTGGATCAGGAAGCATGAGACATCATTTTCACACATGGATTGGCCTCCATAGAGTCCAGAGCTCAGCCTCATTGAGAATTTTTGGGATTTTCTGAAGAAGACTTTGCACAGCAGTCTGACTGTCCCTTCATCAATATGAGATCTTGGTAGAAAATGAATACTACTCTGAACAAAAATAAATGCTGTGACATTGGAGAAGCTTATCGAAACGACGCCACAGCGAATGTGTGTCGTTCTCAGAGCTAAAGGCAGTCCAATGAAATATTAGAGTGTGGGACGTTTTTTGGACAACCAGTGTATTATCTCCTGCCTTCCCATGCTTCTGTGCATATGTTGTTTTCTATTACTGTGTTTTGCTTCTCTCTTCAGACATTATGGTGCTGATTGCCTCAGTGTCTGTACTGGCAGCTGGATCTCAGGGCAACGTTTTTGCCACTTCGGCCATCAGGAGTCTGAGATTCCTGCAGATCCTACGCATGCTGCGTATGGACCGCCGTGGAGGGACCTGGAAGTTGCTCGGTTCTGTAGTGTATGCCCACAGCAAGGTGATTGTGATGTCATATATCATTGTCTATCGTCGTCTAAATTTTGTAATCAGAGGTTGCGTATAATTAGCCATTGTATGCGGTAATTAAAACTATATCTGATCTCTTGTGCAGTCAGATTAACTGCACTGAAGTTAGCCTTGAATTCATCACATGGTCGAATGCAATCAGTCTTCACAGCCAGCTCACCAAGCAGAGCTTTGATATTGGATGATTTGAACCTTTGTTCAGTCTGATAAGCCCTGTTAGGAATGAAGGAGGCAAAGTCAAGCAAATTCAGTCTGAGAATGCTCACTTCACTGTTTGATCAGTGAAAGCAAACTCTTCTTTTTCTACCCAAATAATATGCAGAGTACATGCACTGGCAGCCAAAAATATTTACCTCCTTTACTGCGGCTCTCTCTAGCACTGTTGTGGGTATGCACACTACCGTTCAAAAGTTTAGGGTCACTTAAAAATGTCCTTAGTTTTGAAAGAAAAGCAGTTTTTCAAGGATATTTCTTGTCACTGCATTCCTACAACGAAACTTTGTTGGCACCTTTAAAAAAAACAGCACAGTATAACAAACAACAACAAACAGCTTTATAAAAACAAATATTAAAAAAAACAAGTATTGAAAAAAGCATATCGGTGCAATGAGGTGCAATGTCTGATAAAAGTAAAAACAAAATGCTTAGGATGAGATGTTTATTGCACATTAACAAGTTTGTGGTCCATCAGTGAATCTCTGTTGGAGAACACAAGAGCAGACAATGGGGCAAGAGTTCCAGCTCTGGATTGTGGATGTTTGTGGGTGGGGGAGAGGGAGGAAGGTGCTGTAATGGAGGCTACAGCTCTGGGGAAAAAGCTGTTCCTCAACGTGCTAATCAGTGTTTTAATGGCCTTCTGCCTCCTCCCTGACGGACACTCCCTGTTTGTGTGACAAACAGGGAGTGTCCTGGGTGGCTGATGTCCGTGCTCTTCATTGAAGATAACATTAAATGAATCAGAAATACAGTCTTGTTAATGTGGCAAATGACTATTCTAGCTGGAAACAGTTAATTTTTAATGGAATATCTACATAGGAGTACAGAGGAACATTTCCAGCAACCATCACTCCTGTGCTCTAATGCATTAATCTACATTGTATTAGCTAATGGTGTTGAAAGGCTAATTGATGATTAGAAAACCCTTGTTCAATTATGTTAGCACATGAATAAAAGTGAGTTTTCATGGAAAATGTGAAACTGCCTGGGTGACCCCAAACTTTTGAACAGTAGTGTATGTATGAATTAAGCCATGAGGAGCATTAATGAAAAAGTGATCTCTGTCTGAATGACAGAACTTTAATGGACTGATAAAGCAGTTATTTTCATGTCTAAAAAGGGCTGCAGAGGCAAATGTACAAATACTACAAAAAATTGTTATATTCTTTTTCTTTAACACTTCTTTTTAAAGCTTGCAATACATCATAGCAAGTTATCTTTCTTAGCAGCATTTTCTGGAATCATACCATTAACATTATGCTTCTATTCTAAGATTCGGATGCTCTTTGTTTTCATGAACAGTTGTTGAGGTGGGATGATCAGAGTTAAGAAGGTGCAAGTTAATCTGCCTTATGTACCAGTTTTCATCGGTAGCTCGGCCGGTCTCCCACTGACCCGACACACAAAGCTGAATATGACTTATTGATCCAACTCTGTGTAAATGAAGGACAGATTGTTAAACTGGTAAATTGCATCTTCACAAGGGGTTTGAAACATCAGAGCTAAAACTGCTGCAGTCTTTGCCTCTCCGCTGTGTTACTTCACTGTTTCCTGCTGTCTCTCCTCTAATACAATGACAGGAAACACAGTTCTCTCTGCTTTATTTTAATGAGCTTAAAACAACAATTATTTGCTTGCACTAATTAGCTGTGGAAAATTTGCTCGTGCCTGTTTGTGTGACGATGTGAGACAGAGAGGCAGTGGATTTGTAGCTTGTGTCGCCGAGGGAAATAAACACGCTGATGAAATACTTGGGTTTCCCCACAGGACCTGGGACTCATAATCACATCCAATATTATTACAGAGTGGCCATTTCACCCACTGACAGAGTTCACATTGCCACCTTTGACAGGCCTTCTAGATGACACTTCATTACTTCAGATTCCCTAATGCTCCCTGCCTTACTGTTCTCTGTAGGAGCTCATCACGGCCTGGTACATCGGTTTCCTGTGTCTCATCCTGGCTTCATTCCTGGTCTACTCTGTGGAAAAGGAGTCAAATATTGAGTTTGAGACCTACGCTGATGCTCTTTGGTGGGGACTGGTAAGACTATATTCTAAAAAACATAACAAGGATGTAGAATATTCACTTCATGGTTTATATGTTGCATTTTTGACAAATAATAATTCTGTCATGGTGTGATGCTAGCTTTATTGACGGATTTCCTCATTATTGTTGTTATTTTTAGGGGGTTTTTTTATTCAAAAGATTGACTGAACAAGGATGTGCATGCAGCATGCACATGGTCTTCTTTTCTGACTTTGAGAGAAAATGAAAAAATGTCATTTCTACTGTTATGGATGAAAATGGGTAGCCAGTTGGGCACCAAACATTTTTGAACTGTTCAATTGGTCACAAATTCTCAACTGAGTTACTCTTCTTTCTGGTCAGATGTGGCTTTAAGGGAAAATAATCACACAGTGTGACCAGAATACAGATGCGTCCTTGACAAGAGGCTATAAATGTCCACTTTGAAATTCAACTTTACTTAAATGGCACGATGCCACAGATGACCAGAGATAGATGAGAGCAGGCTGTTGGCTGGATGAGGAAGTTCAGCTAGAGATTTTTTTTTTTTTTATGAAGGACATTTCTAAGTGACACCAAGCTTTGGAACGGTAGTGTAATCCTGCCCTCCAGATATCAACTTTAACTTTACCAGGCCCTTCAGCAACATGAGACAGCATTCTGAAGCAGCACTGACATCATCAGATCTGTGCATCACACATGTGACTGTTATTGACTTGTGAATTGTGGTCTCTGACTCCGCTCTATCTGCCCATTTTCATTTCCAATATACTTGCATGTTTCATGATATCCATTCTTTTGTAGTGGTGTTGTGTGCTTGAACAACATATATGTGTTGACTCATGTTAAAAAGAATTTACAGAATTAAATAAAAAAATTACCTGGTGCATTTACATTTTTGTTCAATACAGGTACAACCTACACGACTGTACAATAGTTTGGGGTCGCCCAGATAATTTCATGTTTTCTATGAAAACTCACACTTTAATTCATGTGCTAACATAATTGCACAAGGGTTTTCTATTCATCAGTTAGTCTTTCAACACCATTAGCATTAGAACACAGGAGTGATAGTTGCTGGAAATGTTCCTCTGTATCCCTATGGAGATATTCCATTAAAAATCAGCTGTTTCCAGCTAGTTATTTACCACATTAACAATGTCCAGACTGTATCTTCATTGAAAGAACTGCTTTTCTTTCAAAAAATGAGGACATTTCTGAGTGATCCCACTTTTGAATGGTAGTGTACTTGCATGTTTCATGATGCCCATTCTGTTGTAGTGATGTGTTGGATCAACATATTCCCTAATGTTAAAAATAAATTACGCAGTTAAATAAAATGTTACATGCTGGATTTACATTTTTGTTCAGTACATGTACAACCTATATCACAGGACTCAGACTGAAGGATAATATTGGTTTGTTTTGTCCACCAGATCACTCTCACCACCATTGGTTATGGTGATAAGGTTCCCAAAACGTGGAACGGACGCTTGCTGGCAGCTACTTTCAGTATGATCGGAGTGGCTTTCTTTGCACTTCCTGCTGTAAGTATGTGGGCTTGTCAGGAGTGCTTTTAGCAACAGTGCACTTAAAATGCTCATCTGTCTGATCCACATCTGTGTTCATTTAATTTGTGTCCATCAGGGCGTTCAGTGCCAGTACTCATCAGTGTGATGTTACTGTCTTGTGCCTCTCTAAGAAACAGTACATCCATTTTTTCTTCATGAAATTCAAATTTCCATCTTCTGTTTGTTAATGTTTTATCGAGTAATGAGTAGGTGGTCATGCTTATTTATATTTAACATGTTAACAGATTTCTTTGAAACTAACAATATTCCTAAATTAATAGACCCTCTGATCACTAAAACAAGCCAGCGGGACTGAAAGACATGGTATCTTGAAAAATTGCTTGAATTGTACCTTTTTTTCAGAGTCAGACACCTTAAAAATAGAGGGAACATTTTAATTCTATGCCTGAACTGAGCACACAGGACAAGTATGGAAGCAAATTAAAAATTTAAAAGTGGTTAAACATTAGTTTTTTTCATTTTTAATCATTTGTGTCAACATAAGTGTGTCATACAAAACCAAAAAAAATCTGAGTTCTGATTTAGTTTTTTATAACCCTTATTTGAGGATAAGTGAGTCAAAAATGACCCAGTGAGGTTATTTTATTGCAATATCTTTGTAATGAAAAGTTTTTATCATTTTGTTTTCTAGATATTCCTCAAAAAATAGGTTTTTGATATCACATTTAAATTTAAGTTGTCCTTCATATTGTCAATTATCAAACTGTTCAAAATCTGTTATAAAGTGAAAAATAAACATATGTCAAACATGAAATCATGCTTGTGTGGACAAAAAATTAATACAAAAGATAATATTCATTATTATTCTTAATCAAAATGACAATAACGACATAAAAACCCACTGATTCTCATAAGCGTCCAATCACTCGTGTCTAAGGGTTAAAGTGGACATTTGATTAATTCTTTGCAGCAACATACTTAATATTTACACCCATGTCTTCCTAAAATATGCGCTCCGAGTTTAAAAAAAAAAAAAAAACTAAAGGAAAAGGAAAAACAAACACGCTCTTTTTCACTAATGTTGTAATTCAGTCAGTGATGCTGATGTCAGTGGCTATTAAATGTTTAGTGTTTCACCTGAGATTTGAAGGATTTGTTAAACTCAGCAATAAGCTTTAAGCAAGCAGCTAACACTTGTTCAGTGTACGACAAACAACAAACATGGCCTGGTGTATCAGCACTGAAAACAGTCCCTGGTTTTCCCACATCATTCAACCCTCAGCATTTCTCTCACATATCTGCTACCTTGAGGCTTGTGAACCTTGCCTCCTCACTGCATGTTTTTGTGCCAGTGGAACTGGACAGTGTTGTGAAGGACTTCTATCAAGTGTTGGATGAGACAGCTCCCTGTTGTTGTGATTCCTCGTCCTGGCCAGTAAAGGTCGCTAATTATGTTTTGGGTTGTCTGTGTCTGTACAGGGCATCCTGGGTTCTGGCTTTGCCCTCAAAGTCCAAGAGCAGCACAGGCAGAAGCATTTTGAGAAGAGACGTAACCCTGCTGCAGGCCTCATCCAGGTTAAACAATAAAAATGCATCCCCACATATCTTTTAAATATGCTCCTGGTGAAAAGTTACAAAGATGTGTACCTCTCCATCCAGGCGGCTTGGAGGTTTTATGCTACCAACCTTTCCCGTACAGACCTGCTATGCACCTGGGATTTTTATGAGCAGACTGTAGCTGTTCCAATGTACAGGTAAGTGATCAAATTGGCCGAGTAATGCTGTAGATTATTCAGCAGTTTCAGGAAATACAACTGTTTTCTGGTATCACATTCTGCCATCTTTTTCAAAACTGGGAATCAAAGTAGAAAGCTGAACCCACTGACTTTCCTCATCTTAACGTATTCCAAACTCATTTGCTGGATCAGATGTAACTGTCTGTTGTGACGGATCACACGCTGCTGTGGCTTTTCATTTTCTGCTTTAATAAGGGTATTTTCCATTTTGGAGTCTTGACAGATACACTAGAACCTCTCTGTAATGCTCCAGGTTAAACCTTTTTTTTTTTTGCTGCTGCTGAATGAATCAGCAAATACGCTGTCTTGTTTGACTTTCACAACACAGATTTCCCTGCCTTTTGTGCATCTAGTAGTAAATGATCACTGCCTGTCTTTTCTGTTTGGAAATTACTTCAAGGTCAGCTTCACTCCAGTCATAATTTGAGGTGAAAAGGTTAAGACCTGCAGAATGGATAACTGCCAGACTAAATGTGATTAGCTTTAAAGTGGCCAAAGGCAAGCTTTGATCTTTGAAAAGTGAGTTGGTGAAACTATCTTGACAGAATGACAAAATGCTCTTTGTCTTTTTCCAGACTCATTCCACCTCTGAATCAGCTGGACCTGCTGAGGAATCTGAAGGGCAAGTCATTCAGGTATAAACATGACTTTAAGAGTGACCGTGCTAATGATGTGATAGCATGATCTCATGCTGATAATGATGTGGGAGTGCTGAACACAGGGTTAGTAATAATGAATGCCACTGATATTAACAAATGCATTATTATTTTATTACCAACACTCAATCTATGTTTAATGCTCCCTCCCAATAAAGTTTCAGCTAAACATTGACATTAGCAGTATCAAAATAATAGGAATTTGAAAAGAAAATAGGAATTCAATTTTTCTTGCCAGTTTTGTTAATTGGGGTTTCATTAAGGATAGTACATGCACTCACTGGCCACTTTCTTGGGTACATCTTGCTAGAAAAAGGTTGGACCCTGTTTTGCCTTCAGAACTGCCTTAATTCTTTGTGGCATACTTTCAGCGCTGCATTGGAAACATTCCTCATAGGTTTTGGTCCACATTGACATGATAGTATCACACAGTTGCTGCAGATTTATCTGCTCCACATCCATGATGCCAATCTCCCGTTCCACCATATCCCAAAGGTGATCTATTGGAATGAGACTTGGTGACTGTGGAGGCCATTGGAGTACAGTGAACTCATTGTCACGTTCAAGTAACCAGTTTGAGATGATTTGAGCTTTGTGACATGGTGCATTATCCTGCTGAAGTAGCCATCAGAAGACTGTGGTCATAAAGGATGGTCTTGGTTAGCAACAATACTCAGGCAAGCTGTGGTGTTTAAATCATGCTCAGTTGGTACTAAGGGTTAATTAATTTAGCTTTTTAGCAGTCAGATAAAGTATTTTTATAACAATAAATGAAATAGCTATGTAATATTCAATGTAAAAAGTGTCATTCATAGGGCCAAACACAAATGCAGTCATTCCCTGACTCTACAGTTCCTCTCAGCTCTCCTGATGTTAAAGGCGTCATCCATACTTTTGGTTATCTAGCCCACAACTTTACCCTCACAACACCATTAGCTTCCATTTCCGTCCGCATAAGAGCTGCTCCCTGACTGCTCCCTCTGGCACTAGAATCTTAATAATATCCTGTAGGGTGTGATGCACTATTATGTTCTAATCTTGTAAAGTGTGCTCGTCTGAGATTACAGAAGAATATCTGAGAAGTTTCTGTTAATGCAGTGATGCAGCTCAATTTCAACATCTGTTAGCATTTTAAAGTATTGTGAACCCAACTCAACTATTTAAACCAGGGGCGTCAAACATACGGCCCGTGGGCCAAAACCAGACCACCAGAGGGTCCAATGTGGCCTGCAGGATGACTTTGCAAAGCATAAAAATTACAGAGAAGACATCACCTGCAATTTTTCAATAAACGTAACTGCTATTTCAAATTTGTCCTTGCAGATGCTCTGGGATCTGTAAGTTGTAATGCACATGTGCAAATGATAACCTGATTCATAATGTTGTTGAAATTGCACTTATTTTTCTTCAGAAATTTCAGGTTGTTCATTTGTGTTTTCTTTTGTGAAAAAAAAGATATGTGAACATTTTCAGAATGTCCTATTTTGCACTAAAAGAAAGAGGAAAAATTAGGAGTGGTCATTATTTACAGGTTATTGTGTCATTAGCCCAACTTGATCTCAAATGCTGCTGCCCACTTGAGATCAAGTTGGGCTGTACGTGGCCCCTGAACTCAGATGAATTTGACTCCGCAGTTTAAACAAAGCATTTGTCTGCAGAGGAGCCTGGAGTTTCTCATCAGCTAGTGGAGACTACAAACTTCAACAGAAGTTATTATTGGAATAACATTCTTTGCACATGTAAAATCAGCCTCAAGTGATGCAGCTCAGCAGTACATATTATTCAGTTATCAGCTAGATGTGTAAATAGGTAACTGTTAGGACTTGTTTCTGCTGCCCCTCAGTGGTCATATATGTACTACAACAATAATAATATATATTACTATTGCAGTTTCAACAGAAAATGATTGTCATGCTGCTTTGGAAATCTGGATGAGCTGTAACAGAGCAATCAAAGTACAAATATTCTTCATTAATATTTGATCAAAGTACAATAATGGGTAATAAAGAAGAGAAATGCAGAGTTTCTGCTGAAAGGACAGAGCTCAGACACGAGGATCCTGTTCTGAGGTCTGACCAAGAATCAGACAAGACAATAGAAGTTATTGTAGAATTGTCCTTCAAACATTATAGTCTCAGCTTTCTCATGAAGATAACAGGCACTACTCAGTCGAGGATTGTAGATAACAGAGTGCAGAGTCAAAACCAGACAATGACTCTAGTGACCAAGGTATCAGACCAAGGTTATGGTATTTATACGATAAATTAACTACAAAAAGTTGCAGTACAGTACCAATGAAAAGACTGTTCATCATACATACAGTAGAATTAATAAAACACTTCTGCCTGCTGTGAAGAAAGCAGAGTACGCTGCCATTGTGGAATGTGATGCACCAATGACTATCTTCTCCCAAAAATTGTCACAGCAAAATAATTGGAGACTAAATCCAGCTGTACTGGTGGACAACCATTTTTGCAAATTCATATCTGAGGCTTTGGATAATTTTTTTTGCTATTTAACAAATCAGACTCAATACCCTCATCTATTTTATGGGAAACACTAAAAGTGGCTTTAAGAGGCAAGATTATACCATACAGCGCTTCACGCAATAAAGAGAGTTAAAAAAAGAGGAAAACTTATTGCGTCAATAGCAAACACTGACCAGCAATACTCCACAACCCCAACACAAGAATTATATAAAGAGAGGGTAGCACTGCATACCGTATATGAATTATTGTCGGTGGAAAGAACTGCGAGACACTAGCTGTGGACAAAAGGTCAATGTTATAACATGGAGAGAAAGAAGGCCATCTTCTGGCCTTCCCCACTGGAAATCGATAATACTTTTAAAGAATTTTACTCAGAATTATACACATCTACATTCCCACATGACAATACAAACATGACTCTTCTTCTGGACAACTTGAAGGTCACCAGGATAGATGTGGCTGCCAAAGACAGTCTTGA
The DNA here is from genome assembly GCF_021347895.1 of Acanthochromis polyacanthus. NCBI lineage: Eukaryota > Metazoa > Chordata > Actinopteri > Pomacentridae > Acanthochromis > Acanthochromis polyacanthus. Next base: position 18,581,795 of record NC_067118.1, read on the forward strand.
TAAACCCATAGAGCTGTAGGAAGTAACTGATTCCATATCTAAAATGCCAAGTGTAAAACTCCAGGACCTGATGGCTATCCTGTGGAATTCTATTAAAAAAATCTTCTCAGCTGACTCCTCTTCTGCTTGAAATGTTTAATCATTCCTTTAGTCAGTAAAATCAACCGAGGAGCCTGACTGAGGCATCTCTTTCTCTTCTATTTAAGCCAGGCAAAGACCCACTTGAGGGTGGGTTCTATCGACCTCTTTCTCTGTTGAAGTCAGATGTAAAGATTCTAGCTAAACTGCATCCCTCAAGACTTGACAATGTAATGCCACAGTTCATCTCAATGAATCAAACTGGATTCATGAAGGGCAGTCATTGCTTCACAAATATCCACAAGCTTCTTAATATTCTACACGCTCTTGGATGCAGTGAGGCAGCAGAGGTGGTTGTCTCCCTGGATGCAGAGAAAGAATTTGATAGAATTGAATGGTGTTTTCTTTTTGCTGTATTGGAAAGATTTGGTTTTGGTTGTAATTTTTCTCTTGGATCCACCTGTTATATACCTCTCCAAAAGACATCAGTCACGACAAATATATTAGCTTCCCAACTTTTTCCTCTATCTAGGGGCACATGGCAGAGGTGTTTTCTCAGCCTTCTTTCAAATGCATTAACTAGAGAGCCTCTGTCAATTAAATTTAGAGCAGCACCCAGTATATATGGAATTCACAGGATGGGAACTAGACACAAAATCTCTCTCTGGCTGATTAGGACATGCAGAATAACATGTGGCTGACTTGGAGTGTGTAACATGTTGTGTCTGTTCTGCTCACAGGAAGGAGTCTCAGACAGAAACCTCTCCCAGGTCTGTGTTCTGATTGGTTCTGACTTGCCTTCACCTTCCTTTGGCTTCTCTACCAGTTCTGCTCTTAGCTGCTGCCGAGGAACTCTTCTTGGGGGAGTGTGTGCGCAGTGCATCTGTGTGTGAGCTTGGGTTTGCGTGTCGGACATGGATGCGGCTGTGCGTTGAGTGCCTCCTTCAAGAACGGTCATGCTGCGTTTGCTCACATGGTGCTTAAAGATCAGCTCACTTTGGCCTCACTCCCAACTGCCAGCTTTATGAAATATTCACCAATAAGCTGTTCTCTGATACTCTAGCTCTCAGCATCACCTCAGGATAAAGTGATTTTGAACACTTTGAAGCCTTGCTTGATTTTTATCACACTGTTTTTGACAAAGGAAACAAGTGTAATTATTGAAAAAGTAGTAACACTTTATTGTGACTGAGTTCTTCATAAACCATTTGCATATTTTGTTACCTAAAACGTATATTTGGAAAGATGCTTAATATTGAAAGCATTCATTGGGAAAACTGGAAAATGCAAAGATAGTTATATATGTATACGTTATACATGAACTGTATACGTTGCAGTTATAATAAAGTGTTACTGACATCACAGTATGGCACACACTGCTGTTTTTGTGACTGTATCCACTGCTATTTATCTTTTTATGTCTCCTCTACTGCCCACCACTCCAGTAATGAAAATGCACACAAAGACAGACTTTGCGGGTGCTGTCCAAGAACTATTAGGTATAGTTGCTGCACAGTTACTAACAACTGCACTGCAAGTCTGTGTGTCTCCTTCCATTCCTACCTCTGCTTCTTTCCGTCTTTAAACACAAGTAAAGGTAGAGGAGTCACAGAATTTTGTGCTGTATCTCATCAGTGAACTATAAAATCTGACTATTTGTAGCCTAGTGCAGCTTTGTCACTGATGTCTACGTCAAACCTTTACGCTGTAAACAAATACAAGAGCCACTCTGCCCACCGCTTTGAAATTTTCCTCAGAAGACGTAGCTATACATTCTTGTTTACTGTCATGTCACAGTTGATTTATGATTTCTTTTTAGCGATGTCTTTACGCAGTTAATTTGCTTGCTGCCTGTTTTGCCAAATCAGCCCTTATAATATTGTGTTCAGCAGGCAAGGTGCATATTGCTGAGTATCTAACAATTCCTGTGTATCAGGTGGAGTGTACAGTATGATGGTGAATTTTTTTGCATGATTTTTGTTCACTTTTTTGCATAGAGTGAGACAACAGCTCTTCCTTTTGAGACATGCAGTGTCACTTTGCTTCCCATGCATGCCTGCTTGTAGCTTCCTGCTGCTTGCCTGACCCACTAAATGCACCACTATGTTCGTTTGTGGACATGGCTCCTTCTGCTGTAGGACATTCCCCATTTTGCATTTCTGCTGAGGTAAGATTTATTATCACATCAGTGCAGAATTCTACAAATTCCCACGATTATACTTAAAACACCAAACAGCAGTTTAAAGATATGTAGTTAGGATAGTCATTTCATTTAATGATGCGGTGAAAAATGCAGTTACTGTTAAACTGGTTGAGTGTTCCCTCTCGTTGCTTGCTCTCTGCAGTCGGAAGGCCAGTCTGAAGGACAAGGTGTTTCCCAGTCCTTCCAAGGCTCCCCTGGCCAAGGGGAAGGCCCAGTCCCCAGGGCCAGAGGACGGGGCTGAGGCAAGCCCCAGCAAGGTCACTAAGAGCTGGAGCTTCAATGAGAAGAACCGAGGGCCGAAGCATGCCTTCAAAGTCCGGGGCAGCACCTCGCGCCAAAACTCAGAGGGTGAGGGAACTCCACACATTCAAGAACATCATCTGATCAGATTAGTAATAAGTGTTAGAGATCAGACACATACAGTAAGGACTCTTAAAGGAATATCTTGCTTTTATTTTAGAGCTTGTGAACAGACGGACGTTCATAGTAAAATCTATTCTCTATTTGCTATGTAATTGTAGGTGTAAGGGCTCATAAACCACAATAAACAAACGGTAAAAAAATCAAAGTGACTTTTTAAGAGATGTCTCCACGGCAATCTGAAACTACAGTCAGGAGACAGCGAGCTTAGCATAGCATACAGCCTGGAAACAGGGTAAACAGCTGCTTGCTTCCTCCTGCTTCTTATCTCTATGATCTGTAAACCAAGGTAACCAGCTGCTGGCTTCATGTTTATTTTACAGACACTAGTTGTTTGGGTCTTATCCCAAAAAAACTTAAAAATAGTTAAACTGTAACACTGGCCCTTCTTTTCAAACAGAATTTCACAACAACAATTTTTACTAACTGGTTAATATATAATACACAAGATAACTAAACCCCTGAGCAATATCACCTGAATGTCAAATGATTCAATATTGTATCAACTATTAGTTACTGCGTTGTTCCTATACTTCATATGCCCTGTGTCATTTTGAAACTTTCTGGAGAGATATGCAGAAATTCTTCAGAGGGGTTGTACTGCTCTGTCTCTCTCTTAAATTGCCCCAAAGGTGTTCTATCAGATTCAAGTCGGGCAACATACTTGGCTGGGTTATACTTTTCACTTTTTCTTCTTTTTAGAAATTTGATTATGGCAGTCTGCTTTGGATCATTACCATGCTGGAGTATGATAACGGAAAACTTCAAAGAGACTGAGAGTCATCTAAACACTCTAAACACAGCCCCATATCATCACACCTTCGTGCTTCGCTGTCAGGATTATGCATTGACTGCGGTCATCTTCTAACAGATTTACACCAAACATGCTGGACCTCATCTGAGCTAGCCAAATTAATCTGGATCTCATCTAACAGAGAAGGTTCTCAAAATATTTGTCAGGCTTCTTATCTTGTTCTTTGACAAAGTTTAATATTGCAGTTTTATGCTGAAGAGCGGGCAACGTTTTACTCATCCATAGTGGATGGTGTCATGTAATGGCCTTTCTGCACAGCCTGAGCTGACACAGACACAGTTTCTCATTCATCGTCATTGTGCGAAGTCTAAAGCACTTGCCTGTTCTGTTTTCAGAACGAGACTGTAAAAATAGTGGACTTTCTGTGGCATCATTTTAGGAGGATGACCACTGCGGCTCTGATTAGCGGTACTGCTTATTCTATGCATTCTGGCTGCTCCTGCAGTTGTGTTTCAAGTTACTTTTCCTTCACCACACATCTTGCTGTATCCTTTTGTATATTTGTGAGGCCTCGCAATCAAATTTTTCAATCCCTCTGGCAACTCCTTCCCGTGGAGCCATGATACAGACGCAGCTCATAGCCTAACCCTAACACTGAGCAAGTTCTGCTGTTCACAGCTCATTTTATAACTATATCCATGCAGTTTGGCTGATTGGAGATCACGTGTCAGGAAAATTCTTCAGCGGAGTCCTGGCTTTTATAAATAAATACTGACAGTCATCATTGAAGTCAAAGAAAAGTTTTACTTGCGCAAGGAATCACTTGAACAGAGCAGAGTCTGAACGAGTGACTGGCAATAGGTGGAAACAGTTTAGTTTTTAAGCAGGCACATAAAGAAGTTACATGGGTATTATTGGTTTCTGAGTCTGAGCAGCCAGTTTCAACCGGCTTCTTGCATGATCAACTTGTTATATTTTCATGGTCAAACGTAGATCATGGAAATTTACTGGGTACACTGGGTTATATGAGTTCAGTCACACAGTTATACAGTAGTTTGAAATAAAAAGAAATTAATCATCATAATATTATCATTTTATAACATGTTAAATCGTGTGTCAGTAATTAAAGGTGCATTCATAATGTAGTTTTTGTTAAGCATTTGTTTTAACTGTTTGTCAAAAGACATATTCCGCTGTTTAACTTAGAAGTAGTTATTAAGAGGTGATATAATTATGAATCATTTGACATTTAATTGAGCGAAATCAAATTCTCAGCAGAGTTTTCAACGCTGTTGCCAAAGGTCTATATAGTTCATCAGTGAGACCTCACACCATAGCTTACTTGACGAACTTTCAAATTTTGACAGTAAATCTTTCCACAGTTGTAAATTTAGTTGATGTGGAAGGATGTACAGCTCATCTCTGTGTGGCTCCATGCCCATCTCAACAACTCACTGGCTGTGTGTTTTATAAGAAGGGTGATAACAGCACTAAACTCATACAGATGCAATCTTTTGGCAGATAACTCAGTAACTGACATGCAGGTAATGTTGCTATGTAGTTTCTCCTGCATTATTCAAGAGGAAGACAGTAACATTTTGTCGACAAACTAAAGCCAAGATTTCAACACTGGACTAAGAATACCGAGGACCTTTGGGTTGGATGTTGTGGTGTCCAGTCATCATTTATTACTAGACAGCACAAATGCATCCATATATCATCCAGGCCACTGTATCACTATCAACAAATATATCTCACCATTTCTTTGCCTTTTTGTTAAACACTTTGAACCAATTCTCATTAGCTGTTTTTCTCCTTTCACTTCATGGCATGTTAAAGTGCTGATTGAAATGCAGGACGAAGACTTTGGACTGAAGAGTTCTCCAGGTTAGACAAGTCATCCTGACATGTCTTCAATTTAGTCTGTAATATAGTCTGTACTTTCTAGATGTGTAGTTAACCATGTGTTTTAATGTAAAGCTTTACAGTGTGCAGTTAGTAAGCATAAATGTAAGAGAAGAGAGACCAGACATTTCAAACATGAGCCCGGAACCATTCAGTGAACACCACAAGTTTTCATGTTTGGAATTGATTTGTCTGCCATTGTCATCCTGCTAGAATCCATAACAAATCTTTTTCCATGTCTCTCCCCTCTCTCTTTTTGCAGCAATTGAAGGTTTAATAAGTAAGATGTTGGGATATTTTGTTGGTTGGCTTCTATTATATTGTTAGGGAAAATTATACAAAAAAGACAAGTCAGCTTTCCCTGGTCTGAAAACCTGCATGCTGAAATCTGCTGAGATGTGTTCACTTGACATGAACCCTTTTAATTTTCTTATTTATTCCTTATGTTTTTTTCCTCCTTGTGATGTCTGAAAGCTCTAAAGCATGAATATAGTGGAGAACAAGCATGGAACGATTTATACATTTTTATTTATTTGGATTCTTAGAACACTGCACAACTCGGTATACAGTATTTATTTATTTACAGTAGCAGTAGGGTAATAGTGGGTTCAAGTCAAGTGGTGCCAAAATGAACCTAAACTTACCCATAGACATAATGCCCCCAAAACCCTGCTTTACATTGCATGAAGAGACCTCACTTTCCCTACCAGATTCTCATCTAATTTCTGATCAGCAGTTATTTGGCCTTGACAGCTGTGTGCAATATGCTTCAAAATCCATAGACCAGCCTTTCGGCAAATCTAAACATGCTCGTTACTATGCTCATCTGTAATTGGTGGTGGGAAGAGAGTACTTGTCATTAAAGGTTTCAGTAAAGCTTTATCTTATCACAGCAGCACTATCCTTCAATTCTGCACCAAGTCTTTTTTTTGTCGTTCCACAAAGCTCGCTCACTTCGCTCACAAAGTGGCAAACTGGCTCGAAAGCCAACTTGATAACTTAGTTTTGCACCTTTGAAGCTAAAAGCAACAGCTCTGCTTTGCTTCTGCTGTTGACACTCGTCATGCAGAAGCAGTAGAAATGTTCTGTAAGAGTGTCCTTGTCTTTGATTTCCAGAGGCGAGCCTCCCAGGGGAGGAAATTGGTGATGATAAGAGCTGCCACTGCGAGTTTCTCACCCAAGAATTATCACCAGGCCTGAAGGTCACAATCAGGGCAATCTGGTGAGGACTTTATTTCCCAGACATTTTTTATGGTTCTGCAATGGTTATTTATCTCATGGCGGCAAAATAGTTCATTGCAGTCTGCATTAGTGTTGTTCTTTTCACTAACTTTGACAATGCTTGAAGGATAAGTCCAGTTTATTATAGATAAGGTTTTATTTTCCATTTTGTTCTGATAGTTTCTAACAGAATTCATAATTTTGTGCCGAACATTGAACATTATGTGCCGAGCTCCATCAGTTCACAGTCCAATTTTCTGGTTCATCTTTAAAACTACTGATTCAACTATAGCTGTAAGAGGACAGTTTTTCAGTTAATGATGGATTATTAGAAAGCACAGTCATTTTCAGTTTTATTGCTCTCAAATTAAATACTTGGATCTTATCTGGTTGACTTTCCATTTTGTTTCAATCTGTGTGCTCCTGTATCTCCACTGTTGTGCTGGTATTATTCCAACATCGTATCAGTTACTTAGGCCAGTTTGGTGTTATTAGAAAAAAAGAAGTTATTACCAAAACTGTGAAGATGAGGGAGCAAAAAAGTTTTCAAAATAATTTTAACTTGAGGTCCACCTACTTGGTGTGTTCAGAAAACCTTATCAAGGTTTAGTACTTGCATCACATGGTGCCTTAAAAACTGAAGGTTTCTGACAAACACCTGCTTTGAAACTTTGACAGTGTTGCCACAAATTTGATGCAACATTATATTTTCGTAGAGAGCTGGATTCCTACATAAAGTCTTCCAAAAGCTATTTTATTTAATGAGAGAACATTCTACATATCTACAGTCATATTTATCTGTACTTAAATGTTTAGTGACAATAAACATTGTCAAAATGTTTCTGAATCTCTCTGAATTTATTTCATTTGACAGTTAATTATTGAATACATGGAGACACAAATGGCAGACTACATCAACATACACTACCGGTCAAAGTTTTAAAACACCCCAACTTTTACAGTTTTAAGGCAACGTAGCTCAAGTCCAACAAGTAGCTTGAAATGGTACAAAGGTAAGTGGTAAACTGCCAGAGGTTAAAAAAGGTAAGGTTACTCAAAACTGAAAAATATTGTACATTTCAGAATTGTACAGAAAGACCTTTATCAGCCAGCTACTTTCAACAAGAAATACGTTAACTTAAAGCTGTTCTGAAGCAATGGAGGTTGATCAAGCCTTGAAAGTTGGTGCTACCAAATCCTACAGGTGTCCCAGGTTTTCTTGATTACTTACAACCCCCTCTGTCTGCATAAAAATAGTGTTGGAACACACCGTGGCACCATACCCTCCAGAGTATTATCTGAACAGTATTGTTCCGCAGAAAGTAGTGTGTAGCTATAAAAATGATGAGGAAAAGGCAGTTAACAATAGAAGAGACAGACCATCAGATCACTTTAAAATGTAGGTCTTTCCTAAAGAGAAATTGCAAAGAAAGTCAAGGTGTCAGTGTATCCAGTTTTCTTCAACATCAAAAGGCATCCAGAAACTGGTGGAAACTCTGACAGGAAGAGGTCTGGAAGACCCAAAGCCACAATCAGAAGACAAATTTTTAAGAAACAACAGCTTGATGATAGACAGCTTACAGGACAACAGCTTCAAGCACAGCCTAATAGTGGTCACAATAAGCAAGTCTTAGTTTCAACTGTGAAGAGAAGACTTAGAGTTGCAGCAGAAAGCCATTGCTAAGATGCCTGGGCCATGAAACACCCCCAATGGACTACTGAAGACTGGAAAAGGGTATTATGGAGCAGGAGGAAGTGTGATGGTCTAGGGCTGTTTTGCTGGATCCAGGGTCAGTGACTTGTACAGAGTGAGAGATATCCTGAACAAAAACGGCTACCACAGTATTCTGCAGTGCCATGCAGTACCCTCTGGTATGTTCCTAGTTGGTCAGCCATTTGTCCTATAGCAAGATAATGACTAACTCAAGTTAGACATGATGATGTTTTGGACCTTTGCTCTTTGAGTTTTTGATGAATACCCCTGTTGTAAAGGGTCATGGGGAGGCTGGAACTGACAGTAGGAGAGGTGAGGTACAATCTTGACAGGTTGGAAATCACCACAGACAACGCCATGCCATCATGCATGTGTCAAGATAAACAAAATAGTGCTGGCCTCCAGTGGGAAACTTGTGAGCAGAAGCTTACTTGAAGGTTAGCATGACTGGCAAACGGGTGGCAACATTTTCAACATGTTCACTGGTCGTTTTCCGGCAGAAAAAAAACATCTGTTTGTACATACTCTATGCTACATTACTGGCTGTGATTTCTGTTGATTGTAATAACACTGAACCCACTAAAATAAATGCTAAGATATGGCAACAACAACAGCACAACAGTGTGAGACACAAGAGCAGACGGATTGTAACAAAACGGACAGTCAACCAGATGAAATCCAGCAGTAGTAGCAAACCTCTCATTCTGTTACAATGTTGCTGTGGCAAACCTGTGAGAACATTTTTTGCAAACTCATGTCTTTGTTGCAAATCTGCTGAAACCATTTTGCTTTAGTAAGGAATAACTATGCCAATTCAAAATGCTGATCAAGACCACAAGTTATAGTGGAAGGTGCTGAAAAAAGGCAATTAAAAGTGAGTTGAGATTATTTAGGACCACTATTATATCAGTGACCATGTTATTGTGAGTTGTTCTCTTTTTGCATTTGCTTTGTCAAATTGTGTTTTATTTCTTTTTCAGAGAAGATATACCAAAAAGAAAGAAGCACAGGTGTAAATAATATAAATAATGGCAAAACATTACTTAACTACTTCAGTTTAGCATTGTTTAATGGGACACTTTAACAGAACAGAGCCATTGGTAGCTTTAATAATGACACCTTTGCTCTGTTTTGAGATTTCTTGCTCATTGTTCCATGACATGTCTGAAACGATGTGTCCTCCCTCTCAGCATCATGAAGTTCCTGGTGTCAAAGAGGAGGTTCAAAGAGAGTTTGCGGCCTTATGATGTCATGGACGTGATTGAACAGTACTCTGCAGGTCACCTGGACATGCTGTCTCGGATTAAGAACCTGCAGTCCAGGCAAGTGCGCCTTCACTATTTGATCCAGTTTCATTGTGTTGAAGACAGAATTTGTGTAATGATTCAGCAATCAGTTTCAGCGCAATATGATACAGCAAATGTCATCCACTAACATAGTGTTTTTGGTGTCACTGAATACACACACGTTGTGGCACGCAAGCCATTGATTTGCCCGTTTCATTTGTTCAGCTACATCTGTAGTGTTCAGATCTGTTTTCTATCAGGATTTCTTCTCTGTCATAGTACAGTTCACTCCTTCAGCTCTGAATGCGGCAAAAATTCATTGTAGATGTAACATTGATGTTTAAGTCTCATTGTTTTCTGTATCCCTCCCACAAATGAGCTCCTTACATCTTGATCCCCTCAAGGTCTAACATGTTGAAGAAATATATTCCAACAGTGAAATACATACATTTTACATCCACGAAGCAAGTTCGACTCACCGTATGTCTTGTGTGTATGGAATATATTGAAACTTGTTCTCCATAGCTGATGTGATTCCCACGTTGCTTCATTTTGCATTGCACTCATATCGTCTCTGTGTGCCTTGCCAGGATAGATATGATTGTGGGGCCCCCTCCCCCAACAACACCTCGCCATAAGAAGTCCACTGAAGGTCCTAGGTTAGGTTAATAGACTGCACCTTTAGAATGACCGTTTTCTTAGCATTATTCTCCTTATACCATAGTCCAAATACTGAAGGAGTTACATGCTACTTTATAATTTTGACTGACAGAACCCCTTTTGAGTTCAGCTACTTGAGCTGTCTCACTGAGTTAAAGGAATCATGGTTCACTAACTCAAAGATGTAAAATAGTTAAGAAAATAATTCAATATGTGGAACATTTTCAGAATGTTGTGCAGTTAGCTTTTATGTCAACTTATTTCAGCTGCTGGCAAGAAAAGGCCAAATAAATAAATTAATTCATTTATAAATGTGGTGATTTGTTCACTGAATGTTTTTGAGACATATCATGTGACCTCACTCAACAGGGGTTTGAAGGGCTAGATGCTTGTTCTCACAGTGGAGAGACATAGGGAGAGCTCCCGTAGTAGGATGCAATGGAAATGAAGCATGAAGCACCACAGAAGCATGCTAAGTGATGCATTTTGGCCCTAAAACTGCCCCTCCATTAAGAGATTGTTTCATTAACGATCTGCTCATAATGCATGCATCCACACCATTCACCTTAAGTACTTTCTCAAGAAATGCTCACTTTCTTGTCCGTAAGTGTTAAGTCGTCATTTCAAATACATTTATTTGTAGCTTGACGACAATCATCACATAAACTCTTTCTTTACACATTTTCCATGTAAGACTAATCCACATTTTGGCATCGTCATCTTAGGTTAAAAAAGGTTTAAAACCTTATTGCAGAACTGAATGTTTTTATTTTAAATCTATGATATCACTTTTCTCAAATGCTAGAGTTGACCAGATAGTTGGTAAAGGTCCTAAAGCTGAAGGAGACACTACAGAAGATCAGAGCATGATGGGACGACTGGTCAAAGTGGAAAAACAGGTGAGAATGTTTCACACAGGGCTGCACAGTGACTTGGTGGTTAGCACTTTGGCCTTGCGGCGAGAAGATTCTTGGTTTGCGTCCAGACCTTCCCGGGATCTTTCTGCAGGGAGTTTGCATGTTCTCCATGTGTTTGTGTGGGTTTTCTCGAGGTACTCCAGCTTCCTCCCACAGTCCAAAAACAAGCTGAGGCTAATTGGCGATTCTAAATTGTCCGCAGGTGTGAGTGTGTTTGTTTGTCTCTATATGTAGCCCTGTGATAGACTGGTGACCTGTCCAGGTTGTCCACTGCCTTATGCCCTAAGTCGGGATAGACTCCAGGCCCCCCACCCCCATGACCCTAATGAAGATTAAGCGGTGTATAGATAATGGATGGATGATTCACACAGCTCTGTTACCTCTGTTACAGTCAGTCATACAAGTGGTTTTCCACTAATTTAGTATTTGTGATAGTTGTGTGGTTAATGACATATTTTCTGATGACTGAACTCTATTTCATCATTGTATGTTTTTCTTTGTGCATGTAGGTGGTCTGTATGGACAGGAAACTTGACTTCTTGGTCAATGTGTACGTGCAACGTATGGGCATCCCTCGTTCTGAAACAGAGGCCTTTTTCAACTCAAAAGAGCCGTATCCAGCCCCGCCTTACCACAGCCCAGAGGAGAGCAAGGACGAGAAGGAGGGAAAAGAGGAGGTGAAGGAGGAAAAGGAGGTGAAGACATGCTCAGCGGCAGAAGTCCCATGTTCTGAGGGGTCTTTAGAAAAGAAAGATCCTTTACTTGGTCGGCCTGTGGCAAGATCAGTGGGTACTCCTTCAGGCAGCAACAGCCGCCCCTCTACCTCCTGGCAGCATCAGCTGCAGCACCCTCTTAGCCAGCCTGCCTGGAACAGCAGCGTGGCCAATAGCCCTTCCCCAGTAGGTGGCAGCGGTGACCATTCACCCACCCTCTTCCGCCTTCCACCTCCTCCTGCTCCAGTTCACGACCGATCCTCCTCCGGTCAGGGTGAGAGCGGCTCTCAGAGCAGGAGGCGCCACAGGAGGCAGCAGTGTCAGCAAGATGCCGCTGCTGTGGAGAGTGACACGTCTCTCTCCATCCCATCCGTAGACCATGAGGAGCTGGAGCGCTCCTTCAGTGGCTTCAGCATCTCCCAGGCCAAGGAGGACTTCTTTGGGCCTTCTTTCTTTACAGGTTCCGGAGGGGGAGGTGCAATGGGGACTGAAGCCGGAGCTGGACCTTCACTTTGTGCCAGGGTCAGACCCTTCATAGCGGAGGGAGAATCAGATACAGACTCTGACCTCTATGCTCCCTCACCCCTGTCCTTCACTGGAGAGGTCTCCTGTGGAGAGAGGGGATGGCCGGGACTGAAGTAGGTCAGAGAGGACTGCTCTGCCTGGCTGGTGTGAGAACAGATCGGTGCTTCAGCTGCCAACACGAGACCTATGATTAGACCTTGTAGCCAGCTGACTTACTGTTAATGATGATGCTGTTACAGACTATGTTAGGTCAAGTGGATGGTTATGAGTTGTTGTTCATCATTTATGATGGTAAAAATATGTCCTCATAAAAACAAAGGAGTCATCTGTTATCACCTTTTATGTTTGTGATGTAATACTTCTTGAGCAGTGCTTAATTATAGTTGCATCAAGATCTTGATTAATTGGGAAAAAAATTGATGTTGAGGAGCATTTTTCTGTCATTTATTAGTGATGGAAGGTACATGTGAGAGAGTGATATGTAGTACGTTTGCATTGAACTTATACTTGACTCTGATTTGTATCAAACAACGCAGAAAGTGTCATTTTGGTTTCTGTTAAAAGTAGTGGGTGCACCTCCTCTGTTAGACACTGACCACTTTAGCTTTCAAAAGATAATGGGAGTTTGTAATGCAAGATTGTTACACGGTGAATCACACGGTTAGCATAGTGTCTTGATATATTCTATACCTTTGAATGACTTAAGGTGTTATGATGCCAAAACCTTAGCTATGATAATCAGTTAGATTGTTGCAGACTAAACAAAAAAATGGTTGCTTTTCACATCATTAATTCAGCTTGGTGTTTATGGAATACTACAGAAGTCCCCTTAAAGTAATACAGACACTCCCCCCAATAAACCAGTGAACCTCTTGCATGGCATGTTAAATGGTTGATTTTAAGGACTGTGTTAAGCAGGCTACCAAACCAAACTGCTGCAAAAAAGTCAGCTGTAAAACTGTGTTTTTCTTCTATACGAACAGACAGAGTGGTGTTAATAAAATGTAAATGCGCCTGCATGACTGGTTTCAAGTTGTATTTTACATTTTCTAAGGGGCTTTGCTTGAATTCCAACCATGTAAATGCAACCTGAGCTTGCTAATTTCAATAGCTCTTCTTTTCTGGGCAAATATGTACATGAATTATGTACACATCAAATGTAAAAACAGATGTTTAATGATGCATATGTATGGAAACAATGTGGGCTGAAATGGACACTTTTTGTATTGTTATCACACAACATGTTGTGTTAGATTATGAAGGTCTGGGACACTGACTTGTTTGTCAGACATGATCGTATGCAGCCTGCAATGCATTGATCATTCATTTAGATTGTCCGATGCTATGGCACTAAATGAGGAAATGCAATAAATAGCAAGTGAGGCAGTCAAGAACCATTCTTTACAAACATTGCCTTATTTTCACACTAAAATCCATTTTATAAGAACACAAGTCAACCATTTAATTTTTAACATTTCTTAAAAGTAGTGAAAGTACATTTTCAAATGTTACTGTATATAGGAAGTTCTGTGGCCCGAGAGCAGCTGTTCTAGGTTACATGTAGTCATGAATAACATTTTAAGCATGAACAGTGTGTTGTTGCTGTTGTTCAAACTAACCTGAACAACACAAATACCCCCATTTCAACATTACAGCCCGAGACATGGACATGATACCTAAAGAATTTTCCTTTAAAGGAGACTGTTCACACAATCCATATTTAAAAAAAAAAAAAGATGACACAAAACTGGCGGCATGTTTTGTAAAACAGTTGAGAGGGCCTGTAGGGTTTTCCAAAGTCAACACCATCATGTAACTGCACCTTAATCTTCTTCAATAATAAAAATTTGTACATCACAGACAAATTGTGTTCCTGATTTTCTTTTAAAAGGTTACAAAGAGATTCCTTATGAGGTGCGGCTATGAGACTTGTAATAATTGAATGGTGTAATAGTGGCCATGTACCACCAGATGGCAGCCAAGGACTTCATTTGAGCTAGTCAGATAGATGGCACATGTCTGGTCATTTAGCATAGCTGAAACCTAAAACCACTTTATTTCTCTACATGTGTGTTTGTATCAGCATGAATTGATTTCATTAATTGCCATTGCCTGACAATTTTATTTGGCAACCTATTTAACAAAGATCAGCTATTGTAAGCGAAACAGCCAAGGGGCATTTCCATGACTCCAGCTCAACCCTAGGTCAGCCAATTTGTTAAGTGCTGTGAGGCCAGGATTTTAGTTGAAAGGGTGATTCAAATGGAAATTGATTGGCCCATTAATAAAAGTCAGATGATGGCGACACAGCACCTAAGGCTTATTTACTCTCGAAGCACCTGGGGATTTGCAGTCAGCTTGACCACCTAAAGCATAGACCAGAGGGCAAACAATCAGCAGACACAAGCATTTGAAACTGAATGTATATGCAGTGACTAGCACATTACCATTCATTTTAGCAACTGAAATGGAAAATGCAAGTTAGTCACAACAATGCACCAAGGAAAGCCAAGAGTTTTGCTGTGAAAATAAAGTTACATTACACCAAAGAGAAATTGAATGTTTCCGGAGTGTTGGTGCCTTTCTATATGAACACAGTGATAACACTTGGCTGAAGCTTATCTGTGACATTTATTCAGAGATGAGAGGTTTGAGTTTAAACAGTGTCATTAGACAGAGGTGGGACACTGCCCCCGCTGATGATGAATGATAAGAACCAACAATCAATTAAACCATTGATCAACGGATCCAATCCATGTGAGAGTCCTGTCAAGAGAGGGGACAAAAACAAATGCACTGCTTGCTTTTTGACAGTGATATGTGTCCCCACAAGTTCATTGATGCCTTCATGGACAGGAGAGTAATACAAATGTAGCTCTGCCAGAAGCCTCACTGTGCATCTTAACCATAAAAAATGACACTCATGAACTCTGAACTGATTACACATGTATGAATGAATGAACATACATGTGGTTTCTGTAGATGAGCTCCGATCAGACATAAAGCCTTAATTTACCAGACATGTCATTTGCACCTGTGAGGTCTAAATGACATTGTGTCCTTGGCTCCAGCTGTGCTTGTGTACATGTCTGGTCTAGAGGTCTCCATGTAAACATTTTATTTATGTATAGTGTTTGGTAACATCACCAATATGTCATCGATGCCCACCAAGGGCGGACATAGGTGACCTTCTATCCTCTCTGAGTAACACACACACACACACACACACACGGAAAGATACACATAATGACAATGGGGGAGGGGATTACCAGTTGTGTAAATATTATTGGCTGAAATATATCACAATTTACGGTCAGCACTCACTAGCTGCACTTCGGACAAAGGCTTTGCCATATGACAAGAGGTAATCTATATTGCTTTACTGCTTCATTACTGAAATAGATTGTCTTTCTGATAACCCAACAGAAGAGTGTGGCTATTATATTAAGCTATACAGGGGGGAGACATATGGAACAGGCATGTTAGGGAAATATATACATCCTCCTGTCGTACACTACCATTCAAAAGTTTTGGGCCATTTAGAAATTCTTTTATTTTATTTTTTTATTTTTTACAAGAAAAGCAGTTTTTTTTTCAATGAAGATAACATTATATGAATAAGAAATATATACTAGACATTGTAAATGTGGTAAACAACTATTCTACCTTTTAATGGAATATCTACATAGAGGACCAGAGGAACATTTCCAGGAACCATCACTCCTGTGTTCTAATGCTACATTGTGTTAGCTAATGGTGTTGAAAGGCTCATTGATGATTAGAAAACCTTTGTGCAGTTATGTTAGCACATGAGTAACAGTGTGAGTTTTTATGGAAAACATCAAATTGTGAGCCCAAACTTTTGAACAGTTGTGTATATGCTTGTTCCTGTCCCAACACAGGAAATGTGACATGAAAGGATTTATGACTGAGGGAAAATATTCATGTGAGGTAAGACACTTATCATGTGTGTAATTAATTATTGTCATCAGACGGAGAGGATCAGTGTGTAACTTGGATGTGATATGATTTGTGTGACATGAGCTTCCAAATTGATAATATTCCAGTCCTGTGTCAACAATATTTTAAAAATTGAGGTAATACAGATATTGTTTCCTCTTGGAGAATAATATCTCAGACCAAACCTAACTGAGTGCACACAGCTCATCATTAATCATCAGAAAATTACTGAATTGAATTGATCTTAATTCCCTCAAGGCTTTTGCCAGAAGCAGGTCTAGTCATCATTTATCAGACTGTGTAAAGGATATGACAGTTTTATTGATTTATAACCTGACTTGACTAATTAGCTGAATGTACTAATTTGCACAGCAAAGTCACTCTAATTTTTAACTGTGCTTGCATTGGAAGACATATATAAAAATAAGGAGAGCTAATTTCATGGCCTTTACAATTACATAACAGCCAATGCTATGCTTGTGATATCCTAAGACAATACAAAATTGTTGTTCTAAAGCCACTTTCTTTGAAGGATAAAAATCTGTGATACTTTCTTCAGTTTTAACTATGGTTTAAAACTCATCTTCATAAACTTAGCAGGAATAGCCACACTAGCAATGCCGCACTCAGAGGTAAAGCAGTGCATGAGCTAAATGCTAGTTTCAATGTTAGCTTAGCATATGTTACACTTAGGGTTGCCAACCATCCCTTAAAATATGGAATCGTCCCATATTGAGCAACAAAATTTCGCGTCCCATACGCACTTTGTCCCATATTACCATGAGAATCAAAAATCAGCCTGAAAAAAGGCAACCTAATCAATGAATAACAGGGTGCTTCATGTGAAAATTTACGGTAATCTCATTGCCAGCCCTCTCTTACTCTGTGACCAATGAACTGACAGCACACTCACACACGAGTAAGACAATACAGAATCTGGCTCATCTCATTGGTCGAGGTCCTTTCACATGGAAAGAAGGTATACCGGCAAACAAGAGACAACAACAAAGCAGCATGGATGACACTGACGTGGATGACAATTTTCAGGCCTCGGACACTTCCGATGGAACTCCTCCAAGGAAGATTAAGAGGCTACAGAAATACAGAAGCGAATGGGAATGAGAACACATGTGGGTGGAAAAAGTGTGCGAGAATATTTACAAGGCGCATTGTACTGTCTGTCGGCGCGCGTTTTCTATAGCTCATGGCGGACTTTATGAAGTTTAACAGCATGCATCTAGTGCTGTACACGTTAAAACCACAAGACACAACAAAACCAGGGGAATCTTTGACCGGTTTGTTGTCCACCAGGCAACGCCAGAGGCAAATATGGTATAAAAATAAGAATGATTTCTTTTTACCCTTTAAGTCCCTAGTCTGTCATCAGTGTTTGGGTAAGCACACTTTGTAATACCGTAATTATGTCACTGTTTATGCTATCGGAAAAAATCCAATGGTTTCTGAAAGCTGAGTCGTTGCACTTTACAGGCAATGTGTAGTTTTATGTCATTTTATTTTTCATTGACAGTACCCTTCATACCCTTCCAGTAAGCAATAGAAGCAGCCACTTTGTTCCCAGAGAGAGAACTGCCCTGTGCGATTAAATAAAAGCTGCAAAAAAGCTTAATTTCATAGTTTTTTCCCCACTAAAACACTAAAATCAAATTCTGTTTGAGTGTTTTTCTTAAACCATCAGTACACTCTTGTAGCAGGCGGTAAATTGTAAATAACATAACCTCATTATCGGAGTCATTAGGTCATTCCCTCACACAGTAGGGTTTGTTAAGTGCCCAAGTGGCCAGGTGTGAATGGGTTGTTATTTTGCACTGAGAAATAAATTGTTGAATAATTTGTTTGCTATGCATTTGTATCACTCAAAAACATGCATCTAATTAAACTCAGGTTTGACTCAAAAAAGGTTAAAAATCGTTTCACGCACAAAAAAAAGGCAAAAAAATTTTCACCTTGCCGGGAGGGGTGAAGGCAATCGGGTCGGCCAGCCCTGCCAGCGAGGTGTCCCTTATTTATTTTTCAGGGAGTTGGCAACCCTAGTTACAGTAAACACACATCACTGAAGCAGATCAAAAATCTGTTTGTTTGGCCTGTATTAGGCCATTAAACAAGGCATTGGAGTACAAAAATTAAATCTTCATCCTGTGTTGTATCCAAATTTTATGCAATAAAGAACCCTGAGGGCCTCGTGAACATCTTTACAAAATACATCCACTTTTTTCTAGACATGTCTTTAACAAATTATGTGCCAACTCACATAGTAGTGTTGAAGTACAGTGGTTTGAGTATCCTTTTTCCTTTCCCTAAAGTTGCTCAGGAGCACATCCGTGGTTATGAGGGAGTGCCAGATTTCTGGTCACCTTTCTCAAGCCAGTGGTGCATAAATACCCACCGCCAGGCCTAATGAAGACGAGGGTGACTTATTTAGCTAGTCCTGGTGATTAGATAGGTAGAGGGGAAGTTTCCTTTTTTGTTGTTGTTTAGGCCTTGGCGCACACTGTTAGCCCTACTTTATCGCTGTCTCGTGTGGTGATGCTCATCTGAAGCATGGATGACTTTGTAAAAGCATTGTAGCTGAGGCTGACAGTTTTGAGACTCTGCATGACCTGACGACTTTGAAGCAATTTAAGAATTTTGTTCCAGATTGCATTGTCACTTTTTTCAGTGAGCAAAAGGTTAAGATGGTAGCTGAAGCCGCTGCGTTTGCTGACGATTATGTGTTAACTCATGGTAAGGATAGTTGGTCTCCTGGTGTCCGTGGTGGCCGGGGACACAGGGATGAGGTGAGTTCATCGTCTGGTCATCCAGTAGGACATCTTGGGAATCAGCATAAATATGGACAGGGTGCTCGTGAGTCTGACAAGGGCACTAGAGCAGGGACTGCTTTGTTTTAAAAGATAAGAATAGGCAGTCTACAGGGAATAGTAAACCCAAGCTAGCAATGTGCACTGAGCAGTTTGCTAAACAGTCGACAAAGACTTTGACTGGTGAGCGTTTGGTCTATATCTTGAGTCCTATTTGCCTTTCATCATTGAAGGATTTGTTTCTTTGGTCAGAAATGAGAAGGTTCGAGTTGAGATATTATGAGACACTGGTACTTTTGATTCATTCATTTTAGCACCAACTTCACCATTTTCAGATGACACCTATCTAGGTTAGTGTTTGGGATGGACTTGGAGGTGATGCAGGAACCGCAGCATAATAATGTTGTTTTGTGATTTGTTTCACGGTGAGGTGGAAGTTGGTGTGCATCCTGCTCTCCCTATTTTAGGTAACGATAAAGCAGGGAATCGAGTGTGGGCTGATGTTTTTCCACCTGCTATAATTACTTGTGCACTTTTGGTGAGTAGTGGGCCTGACAAGAAGAATGAAAGTGAATTTGTGTTTAGGGCCTGTGCTGCCACTCGTGCAATAAAGCATGCACAGATGGATGACACAAAGGTCACTAAAAACCATTATTCTTTACAACATGGGATGACTATTCCTGATATTCCTTAGTCAGCTTCTCATGGTGGTTTGGTGTCAGAATAGTGTATTGATAATTCCTTCAAGGTTCTGTTTGAGATGGCTCAGCCTTGTGGTGAGATGGAGAATGAAGCTCAGTGTTATTTAATTAAAAATGACAATGAGAAAGCGGATGCCTCAGGGAGAACATTTTGTTTGTGAGCCTTTTGTCATCCAGGTTTCATTGTATGGTGTTTTTTATTTGGATGTTAAAAAAAATATATGATCGCATCTTGAGGTATTTCTTCTGGTCTCGGCTGAAGAAATATGTGTCTGCTTACATTAAATTATGCCATACATGTCAACTAAATAATAAGACCAATCAGAATCTTAGGCCTGCTCCTAGGTCATAAGTCATCCTTTTGAACATCTGATTATTGCTTGTGTGGCTTCCATCTAAATCTGGTGCTGCTTACATGGTCATAGTGACTTGCCAGTGCACAAGGTACCCAGCTGCATTGCTCCATTGCACCCTTTTAAATTCTGTTTTATTACCCAAAGCAAATTCCTCCAAATTGCCAATTAGCCTAGCATTAGTCAATTTGGGGCTACTTTCAGGTGTGGTCTCCTAATCCCTGTCCCATTTCTTGCTTTCCAATTTCCTTTACTCATATTCACCCTTTTGTTTTTTCCTTTGTGTCTTAACATGTTTCATGTGTCATAGTTAGTTGTTGGTATTGTCTTAGTTTAATAAATGGACCTACATATAAGTTCAGCACCTCCACTGTCTTGTTCACATTTCGGTCACTAACTTGTCTGGAGTACAGCTACTGAGCTTCTTGCATGAACAACAAGGGGTGCTTCATATTCAGCATTATTATTTTTAATCTGTTGTAAATATTTTGCTGCTCCATTGCAGTTACATTGTGTAATATTTCTGCATAAGCATTTAAACCCATTTCAGCAGAAACATTTAGCCTACTTAGCCTACATCTGGCAACCATGGAGCAACAGAGTTCTTGCACTGTCTTGAAA
Source organism: Acanthochromis polyacanthus (assembly GCF_021347895.1). Taxonomy (NCBI): domain Eukaryota; kingdom Metazoa; phylum Chordata; class Actinopteri; family Pomacentridae; genus Acanthochromis; species Acanthochromis polyacanthus. The sequence goes on from NC_067118.1 coordinate 18,602,642, forward strand.
TATGGTGCTCTTGTAAACCCAAGTAAAATGGAACACTGAAATAGTTTTGTTGGCCATCAGGCAGAAAGCCTGCTCTGTTGATTTTTATTGGACAGATAAGCTGTCAGTCCAAGTGAGTAAGCCAATGGTAGCACACCTTGACCCACCCTACACCTGTGCAGCTGAATTAATGCATGCATGCAGTCAGTCAGGCCAAGCAATGAAAGACCACACAGTCAAGCTGAAGTTCTCAGCAAAAAGTAACACTTTATAATAACTATACACTATTAAGCATTAGTTAAGCATTGGTTCAGCATAATTTAAGCATTAGTTAATCCTTAAATCCTCATGAACTCATCATGAATTCACCATTAGTAATGCATTACAAAGCATGAGTAAAGACAGTTTTAAATGTTCAACTAACACATTATTATGTATATTATTATTACCTGTTTGCCTCTACGATCAGCTGCCATCTCTCCAGCGTGACTTCTGCATTTTGGAGCATGCGCACTAGCGTTTTTGACGGTAGGAGCATGCGCAGTAGCGTCCTACGCGTCCCAGAGTCCTACGCGTCCCAGCCTCCTCCGCGGTTCTGGAGAGCGAGACCGCGCGGTTTTTGTTTTTTATTTTTCTCAAATGCGGAAGTCGGAGAGAGAACCATATCACGCTGGAGAGATGGCAGCTGATCGTAGAGGCAAACAGGTTGCAGAAATTATCTAGTGTTATCTTGCAATATTTGAAAACGGTATATTTGTTTTACTGTAAAGCACTTTGTGCAATTCAAGGGCACACACACACACCAGAAGTAGGTGGCTGCCTGATTCTGGGATTCCGCCAATGTAATTCAATGGGAAACGAGCGGATTCCTCCTCCTGCAACTCTTACCTTTGGCAGGAGGAGGAGTGCACTCGTTTCCCATTGAAATGCACTGGCGGAATCCCAGAATCAGGCAGCCACTTACTTCTGGTGTGTGTGTGCCGTAAAGAGATAGTTCACTGGTTTACTTGAAATGTTAAGGATTGCAAAGTGTGTATTTAAAAGAGCTTGTATTTTATTTTTCTATTTTATACGATCACAGACTGTTGTTATTTGAAGATGTTTGTCAAGTTTACTTGAAATTTTATAGATTGTATTTGTTTAAAGTGTGTATTTAAAAGAGCTTGTATTGTTTGGGACCAATAAAACTGACACTTTGTATATCTTTGCTTCTGTGTTATTTATAAATGCTTTATAAAGCATAGATAGTCCTCACTTTAGATGGGCTCACGGAATATACTTAACTAATGAGTAGTAACCGCATTAATAAGTTATTCATTGAGTATGAATATGTGTTTGTGAATCATATACTAACACAGTTGCTAACCCTTTATAAAGTATTAACAACTGAGGTTATCAATGAGCAACAAAACATTTTTAACTGGGTTTATTAAGTGCTTAGTAATGCATAATAAATGCCATACAGATCATGAATTCATGATTAATTAAGCACGTATAACTAATTAGTTACAAATGATGAGTTAATGATGAATTAAGCACTTTACTAATGTTTAACTAATGCTTAATAATGTGTTAGTTGAACATTTAAAACTGTCTTTACTTATGCTTTGTAATGCATTACTAATGGTGAATTCATGATGAGTTCATGAGGATTTAAGGATTAACTAATGCTTAAATTATGCTGAACCAATGCTTAACTAATGCTTAATAGTGTATAGTTATTATAAAGTGTTACCAAAGTTTTATTTTCAACCTGGAAAAGACTGGAATCTGGACTGACCAACAGACCTCAGGATGTGCTGCTTGGGACAGTCTCTATTTACAAGCCGCTGAAGAGATGGTCAGGTGTTTTTTGTTGGATTGGACATGGTAAGCTAGAGAACCCTGCAAATCCTGGTTCAGTGCAGGCCTCAAGCCTGGTTGCATTATTGTTGTGGCAGTAGGAACAAGCTGTGCCAACAGTTTTTTTTCTTCCTCTTTATTCATTTTTCCTTGAGATTTAGAAAATCTTAAACGGGCATTGTATTTTTGAATGGTATGATTATGTTTGTGAACTTAAAGGATTGAAATTTATTGAATTGCATAAATTAGATACTTCCTATTTTATTATTTTGTAATTTTTAATTTGGTTTATTGTATGTGCTGTTTTATTTGATTTACTTCAAGTGTTTAGTTTTAGTACAGTTTGTTAAAAAAGAAAATTGTGTTTCACTAGTTTCCCTCCAGCTCCAGAAACCGTACTTAACTAACCAAGTGGTTAGTGGTGTATAGATAATGGATGGATGGATGTCTGGTGGTTTATATCCTAAAGTTGCTCTGTGGGCCACAGACTTAATTCCAAACAGCCTAAAACACCTACTTGACTTTATATCTACATTTGGATGTGCACTTAATTTTACATGCGGATTTCGTACAGCTACTACAATTTAAGAACTGCACTAATTTGTCTTTGCAGCACTTGTAAATTAATTGAGATGCAGCAGAAATTACTTAAACAATAGAAATAGTTGCTGAGTCCATTAAGGCCATTCAGCGCATTTCAATAAATCCTACTTGGCAAAATGAACAAAACCTAATACAATTCGAAACAAGCAAAAACAATTAAAGTCCAAGCAGACAAAGAAGCATTGCTAATAAAACAACAGAAGTGAAAAGTTTTTAGTTCATAATAGGAGCTTAAATTTGTTAATGTAAAACGTGAGCACACATCAGCGTGCTGCAATGGAAAGAAACCAGAATCTGCCCTGTCCATGACCTGCAAACCTGAGCTAAAATGACTATCCTGTGCTGTCTAGAAATGGACTTATGCAAAAGGTGACCTTTATGGCTGTGTGACCAGACAGGTGAACAGATTTTGTACCACAGATTGATAAATCAGATGGGGAAACTATATTCACAAATATTTCTGTATTTTTTCTTTTTTGCCTGCTTTAGAGGCCTCTCCTAAGACTGAGCAGACTGTTTTACCTGCTTGATGCAGCAAACTATCAGCATGTAAATATTTCTAGAACCTAGACACTATGCAGAGCGAGAGAACACATTTGGCCACAGAGCAGTGAAGACGCTGTCATTGCTTCTACATTGATTAGTGTTCAGTGTGAGCTACATTGTTGATCTCACACAGACATTGGATGAAGCCATGCTGATGATCCTAGAAACTGATAGAGATGGGTTCATCTGAACCTGCTTTGTGTTTTTATGTAAAAATGCTCCTGTGGACTCATGGATGCTTTAGTCTGGAAATGATTCAACAGTAGTTAATTATGTGAAGATGCTGTCCAGTCTTTGGAGGATGGGTGGGATGCAATCATCTTTGTTGATTAGCGGTATTAAAATTTAATATTTCTGAAAGAGGGGAAATGAAAAGGACAAGGAAGAAAAAAAATAATCAGCATATATTTGACAGAGGTGAATGAACTGGAACTAAATGCAGGGTTGTCTTCTTCCACACGCTTCAGATGGAAAATAATTTGATAATTGATTGGTGCCATTATTGTTGCTTTGGGAATGTGCCAGCTCTAATTAACAGTTTGGCAGAAGATTTTGTGATGAATATGGGTTCCTGGAGAGATGTGTGATTGGCATATGTTGAGTTAATGTAATTTCAGAGCGGTTCAAATGAGCTACAAAGCTCTCAGAGCCAACTAACAGAGGCTATTTAGTCACATTGTGGTTGAGGACAGTGTTTGAATGAAGGCAGTGAGGTCTGAAGTGAGAAATAAAGGCTTTAGGAGGAAGTGGAGATTCTTTTTTATAATTCCCTTGAAAGTCACCTGGTGTGGAAATGGGAAGTTGAAGGTCAGAGAACCAGTCAGCAGTTTTAAAGAAGAAATTTGTGCCACTGAAATGAATGTGACTGTAGGAGGCTCCAAAGGGGAATAGACATTAAAAAAGGACGACTGAAGGTCTTGAAACTATTCCATCATATGAGGTAGATATGTGCATAAAGAGCATAGCTGCAAAGGATTGCACCAAGAGCTGACACAAAGGCTGGTGTTTATGTTTAAAGTCTATGGATGCTAGTTTGACAGGGGTGACATTAACTGAGATGAAAATGTGTCAGTTTGAACAAAATTAGTGATTATGCCAGACTGTATAAGTCTACTTCATTAACATGCAGAAATTATAGGTAAATGCCAGGGAAACTACAGAAAAACTAGTGTTCTGAGTGAGTTGTGAGATCCGTCTGAGGCTGAGCTGTCACACAGACAGGAAAAACTTCTACATACAGCGCTAGCTAGCTTACATCTGACGTTGGCGTAACCAGCATATTGGCTGTTTGCGGCAAATAAACATGGACCGTACAGACTATCCAATGGTTAAATGTGTACAAGTAATGTGAAGCTTTGCTGTCAGGAACTAGTCTGACACCAAAAGTTTTAGTTTCTGAGGGAAAAGCACCAAAAAATGCCACTGATATGCCTGCTCTTCAATATTAGCTGCTGTTGGGTTGTTATGAAAGAAAACAAAAGTCATACAGATGAGTGTAAGCAAAAAAGATCACTTAAACCTTAAAAGGTGGGCGTTATTTGGCCATTTTGTGTAGTTATACTAAAATCATTTTTTGTAGCAACTTGTTGACCACAGGAATGAGGCGGACGCCGTTTCCTTTCTTCATTTGACTTTTGTATCTTCTCCTCAAACTGTCCGTGGGATTTTAGTTTTGTAACTCTTCCAGGAAAGACACTTTCTGAACACAGTAAGAATGTACTCCACTTAGTGCTTGCATCACTGGGGTGTAGTAGTGTGAGTCTGAATTAATGTATCTATATGTGTGTGGTCTGTACGTGGCAGGCAGTAGAAAGAACACAGATGGCACCATGGTTTGTACTCACACAGAATTGCCAGCATTGTCTTTCAGCAAAGAAGTTACAGTCATGAGTAATACACATCAATGATTTGAGCTGGTGGATGGGAGACTAATGTGTAAACTAATTTCTTAACCTTTGAAAATCCTTGAAGCTCAGGTCGTAAATACATGGAGGCAGGGCTGAGATGATGTCAACAAGTCAGTAGCCAGACCAAATTGTGAAACCTTAGTCACATTAGTAAATGTAGACATCTGTGGTCTCCTCTGAAAATATCTTTTATCACCCACCGGTACAGTGTACAAGAGAAGTGAATACAGTGCAGTATCACCTAAATTCCTTGAGTTGCATCCCTTAGCACCATGCTGCTTGGTCACCCCAGTGTGTTTTAAACACTCCATTTGTTTATTAGACAAGGCCCCACTCAGTTAACCCTGGTGACATCACTAGGGGTTTTTGGATCTTACTGAGATGCTTCTCGAGGCTTACATTTCTCTTTTGGCTATAAGAAATTCTCTTGATCTTTTGAGTGATCTCTGTGGGAGTGGATTCGTTTTCTGGGATAATGTGTGTGGTGTGAGCTCTTGAGCACATTGGAATCAAAGTAGTCAAAATATTGATTTTGCTCTTCAGTCCTTTGGAATGATTGGCTTAAATGTACCGTCAACCCTTTCTCATTTCTCATAACAATCTTTAACCAATAAGCTATCCCCAGCAGTTCCTAAGTAATGGCTGCCTTCTGTGACCTGCCAATGTTTCATTTCTAACTGCTCTCACTGACTTAAGCAGTTATAGTGTTATAAGCAATTTAAAGTCATAAACTGAGCTAACTGTGTAGCTCCAGTAACATAGACGCTAAATCCACAACAGTCCAGTGTGTAGTTAAGCCTTCTGTGTTAAAAGAAAGTTTGCCGTGAAGATTTCCTTTGTGGGTGATTTGTGCTCTTGGGAATCTTATAGTACAGGTTGTATAGACACATTGAATATCATCCAGGCAGGATAAACCAGTTTTCTGACATCATCTATCAATAGAAGACGTAGAGACTCATAATGTTTGTTTTCAAGATCTAAAAATGAAATAGTTAACATATCATCCCTCTATTTTTAAAATGTGAACTAATTAGAACAGAGTAACTCCAAACTTGGCTCACAATCAAAAAATTAAAGTAGGGAGGAAATACTTGGCATATGAATGGTGTCGCAGTAAAAAGTAATCTAACAGACAGGGAATGAATAACTTCAAATTCAAGCTTTAAAATGTCATGGACAACAAATGAAATGGGATATGTTGGAAGTCGAAATGTTTAACTCAGCAGTCTTTTAGTCTCTTTACAATTTCTTCCTGACACTTTTGGATTGGAAACGATTTATGACACTTTTAAAGGAAACAAGCAAGAAGGTACCCAGACCTCTGATGCATTAGTGTTACTTGGGAGAGCTTTAAGTTACTGTAATAAAAAAAAATCTTCAGGTTGAAGGCAGTGTGAGATACCAACATACATGGCAATTTGTCTTCCTGTAAATACTATATACTTAAAAAGCACTAATGTGATCAGGGGACTCGACAGAAATTTCTGCATGTCTCAGAACGCCTTCTCACCTCTCACTAGCCGACGAGGATATTCCTCATTTTCAGGGGTCAAAAATGAGCATTAAATATAAAGCAAGACACTGAAATTAGCTGTAGATTTTTGCAGCGAGTGAGCTAAATTGCACATTTATGTTGATTTAAACAGACAGCTCATTACAGCACTAAAATCTAATACATAACAAACAATACACAACTTCCTGAACTTCACTACATTCTCCCAGGCAAATGATGGCAGTGCTGTGATGTATGTCTCAAACCACAGTGGGTGGTGGGGGAAACACAATGGGGAACCCCAGGAAGTCTTGTCAAGCTCTGCTTCACAATTATCGCTCATCCATCTTTAAAATCTCATCCCTTTTCTCCATGTCCACCAGCACAGAGGTACTCACCTTCCAATTATTATCACAGCTGGCATCCAAATTGGAGGAATCAAATCTTCTGCCCTCCAAAAATGACTGATGTGGACAAAAAATTGTGGAAATAGAAATCAAAAATCTATCTGCACTTCACAGTGAGATGTGCCTCACTAATGAATGCAAACTCTGATTTGATCATTTTCTGATACCATCCTCTGATTCTATTTTGTTGTCAGATTATCACCTGTCTATAATGCAAAACAGCTTTTTAAAGTGATGTAGGTAATTGTATTTTTGGAAAGCTTACCCTGTGTTTTTCTCAGGGACTTCCTACTTTTCCCAGAACACTTTTAGTAACTCCCAGTAAACATATTACCTTGTTTATACATTCTAAACAAGCGAGTAAGCATGCTTTTCCGTTAAGTTGTCATGGAAACTGCCAGAGGTACTGCGGGAACTGTAGCTACACATCAGGGCTCCAGGGGCAATACAGATATCACACAGAAACCCCACAAACTATGGCTTCTCAGCCTGGGATGCCTGTGTTTTTCTCCTCTTTGTCTCTGATGCAAACAGAGATATGAAGCAGGTTGTTACCGTTTCATTTTCATTGTGGATAGATGCATTTTACTTTTTCAGAATGCGTTAAATGCATTCCATACAAATGCTGTCCCTGTTGCAACTGCTGCTTTCTATCACAAAGTGCAAAAAAAGCATGTAAATGGCATGCTTGTCACAGTCTGATTAAGTATGACACATACATGGGCTGTTGCGGTGGCACTAAATAACAACAAGTGAACTATGAGTGAGCTGAACTATAAACATAATTGTGAACAGTCATAAATCTGACCATTTAAATTTATGGGGAGGGACTCATCACTAGTGCAGTGACAAGGACTTGGTTGTAAAACAGGATCAATCTGACAGGACTGTGAATCCAATGGTGCCTTTGTGCCACAGTTCGGTCTATAGCTCTTGAAAGTTTTATGTTTATAGTTTGGTGTTTACCTCCTTGGTTTATTGTTCTGGAAGTACTGGAACAGAATTTATTTACTTTTTGGTTCTGTCCCACTGTCACCGACTGCTTGCTGAAATGGAATCCGAAGACGATTTTGGATTGTTGGTTCTCTGTTGAAAATTTGTGAGGTCTTCATTTACTATGTGAAGTGTGAAGAAATTATATATGTTGTGAATTGACACTGATAGCCCTATAAGGTGCAGTCAATTCCAGCCATTTTCAGTACAAAAAATCGCTAATATTTCATTTGTAAATAAAAATATGACGAGAAATACAGAGAATATTGGACGCGCATCACGAGGTACATTTCCTCGAAAACGACCTATTCGTGGATTATATACCGACTTCAAGACATGTTTTGGACAAAATATTTTACTGGCTTGTTTCGTTTGGATGTAAAAGGTTGGATTATGGCCGTTTTTTGTGGAATATTTTCATCTGTGTGTAAAACTCCGCAAATGTGAGTCGCGCTGTGTACGTTGAAGCCATGTATAGACAATGGATGGATGAATATTCGTTGTTTGTCGGACAAATGTGTTTATATTACCCGCTGTGGTAATCACATCTGAAAGTGGTTTATACCGGCGGATTCATGAGAATCTAAGCTTTCCATCGGCGTATAGTGTTTGTATAATCGCGTTTGCAGCTTCAGACATTTAAGGAAATGTTTATACAGATCTCAAAGCGTTCCGCGGGTGGTAATGTTCAAAACTTTGGTGCCACTTTTTTTGCGATGAAGATAACATTAAATTAATCAGAAATACAGACTAGACATTGTTAATGTGGTAAATGACTATTTTAGCTGGAAACGGCTGATTCTTAATGGAATATCTACTTGGGGTACAGAGGAACATTTCCAGCAACCATCACTCCTGTGTTCTAATGCTACATTGTGTTAGCTAATTGTGTTGAAAGGCTAATTGATGATTTGAAACCTTTGTGCAATTATGTTAGCACATGAATATAAGTGTGAGGTTTTATGGAAAACATGAAATTGTCTGGGCGACCCCAAACTTTTGAAGGGTAGTGTAACTACAAATAAACTGAAATGAATTAAAATGAATTTGGCATAATTACTACATTTAATACGATGATGTATTTGTTCCTCACAAGGTTATTTATCTTAATATTATTTTTAAAAAACAACTAGTTCTTACTTTGCACACCAAATATGAAACTTGTAAGACTTTGAACAAGGAATTAAGTCTGCCTTGTTGCTGCCTCATGGGAGCAAGACGAGCGTAAAGCAGCTGGCCCTTCAATTTGGACACGGTTAAAACAACTTCCATTAAATTGAAAGCACCACTGGATAAGAGCCTGAAGGCATGAGTGCTCATCAAATGAATTAAGAGGTGTATATAAAGACCAAGGGCTTTGGTTAAACAGCACTCTCAATTAACTGCATTGCAAAGTAATTTTGCAGCGTGACTAAAAATAGACTGATTGGCCAAAGCCACTTACCATTTGCATTTCATATGAGCCCCAGTTGTTGTATGCACTTCTCATGTAGTCGTTTATTCCTATATGATGTTTCTGTGTCTCAGGGGAGCCAAAACTAGCACTTATCTATTGAGAACAGGCTGTGGTATTGATGAGAGCCCACCCCCACCAGGCCTCAGATGCTGATATTAAAATCAGGGGAACAGCATTAGTCATTCAAGCTGCACTTAAGTGCCCCCCATTTAATTAAAGCTATCAAAATGGGGTGCTCTTTAAACAGAGGAATCTGTGGGCATTAGTGAAACACTCGTGACAACAGGCAAATTAAAAGTAAAATTAAAAAGGTATTGTGCCACTGCGCTTTGGTTCAGGTAATTAATTATTTTAATTTGTGGAAAAAATGTACATTCGTTTCTTTTTACAAAAGTGTGTCCCTGAAATGTATCTCTGAAACCAACGAAAAGAAAAAAAAAAGTTCTGTCTTCATTTGTTTGAGGGACTTTCAGGACCTTCAGGAAAAAATCTCCAAAGCAAACGAGCTATTCATGCTGCGGTGTGAAAAGAAATGTCTCTCTTCAAGAAAGAATTAGATTTTCATAGTGATGCAGATGTGGTGTTTAATGTTACTCAGTTATTCAAAACAGAAGCCAGTCTGTCATCATATGTCCTCCATGTATTCATCTTATCATATGGCATACCTCTCCCTGAATTGCTTTGAAATCTCACAGTAATAAATGCTTTCATTTTCTGAGCTGTATAGGATTACCTAAACTTGAATTTATTTTTCACAGCAACATGTCTCTCCAGCAAAATGAACTATGTGAATTAAAATCTAAAGAGGTTTTTATTTTACTAAATATTTCAGGGTTTTATAGGCAAAAACATTAATTACAAAAATTAATTAAATATGAGCCTTTAAAAAAACTATACTGCAATTTTCCTTTGAAAGCAACAAAATCATAAAGAAACTGAAGCCTGGAGAGAAAAATGGTGTAGTCCCATTATGCCATACACAACGCAGCCGACAGCAGCAGGAACTCAAAACCAGCAGCATCCTCACCACTTACCTTGGCTTGGTACCACACAGGGGATTTACAGCACTGAGGTCCAATTCAAAGGCAGGACTCTCTACCATTTTTTAAAATGTATTCATCTGTCTTGGTCAGCTGTTTCACACAGAACTCACCGGCTCAGTGTCATTCCAGAGGGATTTATTTCTTATAAATAAAAGATCGTCATGAAACAAACTAACACAAAAACCTTTCTTCCATAACTAGACAGTATTTCCAACATATGATGACAGAGAATGTGGAAAGAAACACCCCAGACACCAGTGTGTGGACAGCTCAGTTAGTGCAGTGCAGTGATTGTTCATCACTTTCAGACTGGAAATGTGGCCACTTTCATTAAAGCTGCAACAAACAAGCTGCAACTTTTGCCAAGTTTCACTCATCAAAATATATTCTACAATTGAGGCCTAAGCATGATCAGCCCAGAGGCCTGCAGGATGTACAAATATATTTGCAAAATTCTATCACCAAACAAAGTTGAAATGTTGCTTAGAATATGTGTGTTAGTGGTGCTTGCAAAGTTCCTTCTTGTGACTCGAGCCCCAGATGGCAAAGTTATTCTAGACTCTTTTTCTTTATTTATGACCAAGACAGCATGAATTATAAACTGGACTTGAAGTTGTTTAGTAGAGAACTTAACAGACTAAACCTGAGCTCTGAGAGGTGATAACCTTCACATCATCAGCAGACATTTGTATCTAAAAAAAAATTGCAACTCAGTGTCAACTGTCAGTCATGAGCTATTGTGGTTGGTCCCTCCATGAATTTGTGATGTGATTGCAACAATTCAAGAATTGAGAATTCAAGCAATCTCCGTGAATTCTGTGTGACCTTGCAATTTTGTCCAATCACCACAACTTTTCAACAATTCTAGCCAGCCTCCTTTGAGTTCCAGCAATCACAGCAGTCCCCAGCGCAAACGTAATGCACGTACATTACAAAATTCACTTACTTGTTTATAGTTTGAAGATTCAGACATGTCCAATTCTAATGTCTCTCATTTTGCAAAAAAAAATTAGGACTGAAGACTTTGCAAAACAATTCCCTGATGCTCTTCATGAAAGCGGAGGTAAACTGTTTTGCACCCCATGCAATATTGTGGTGGAATCCAAATGAAAATCACTGATTGACAAACACTTTTCTACTGTGAAACATATTAGGAGAATGACCGAAACGAGTGGCCCACAGACCAGACAAATCACCATGACAGAAGCTGTTACATCCAAAACTGTTGTGAGCACTGAAAGATGAAGGTAAGTTAGATTAATTATTCCGCCAAGGAATGTGGCAGAGTCATGTGATGATCGGCGGATATGAATCATTTCTGTTCGCAACATTACTCAAAAGCGGACTAATGGATTTGGATGAAATTATCAGGAAAGGTCAGAAATGACACAAGGACCAAGTGCTTAGATTTTGGCAGTGATGCTGATTAAAGCCTGGATATACAAATTTGTTAAGGATTTCCCATTGGGGTAGCGGCAACCATGGCAACAAGTGAACAATACGTCAGCTGCCTGCTGATGATCACATGATTGCAATCCTACTACAAATCCACTGCTGTGGACTTATTGGAAATGATGCAGGGAACAATTGATTAAATTGTGGGGATGTTTCCAAGTCCCATCAATTCCCGCCATCTGCTACATATTTAGGTCAGGTGATTTGGTATCCGTACATAACGTGCACATGCATAACACACACCTGTGTTCAGCGTAAGGTCAGGTAATGATGGAGTATTGTGCTCTCTGAGTGCTTTTCCTGTTAATTGATGTGACAAGCTGTGAGTGTGTGTGTGAATATGTGTGCTAGGATATGAAAATAACTTTGTAAGTCACTGACAGATATGTCCAATTATGATTCATTTAACCATAAATTACCATTTTGTGCCTTAAATCTACCAGCCACTTCATAACCAGTATCTGGCTGGTGCTAGTTTCTCACCATGGTGTTCTAGCTTGTGTAAATGGGTTGGAGTGTGTTAAAGAATTAGTTAAATATTGTCAGTTAAAATGCTGAAACATGTTGTAAAAACTGAAAAAAAATGCAACTTTTCACCAATTGCTACCATCTCCCACAATTTCATTGCAACAAATACGCTTAAAACGTTGCAATTAACATCACAATTTTTTTTAGAAAAGCTGCAGCGAATTCAGACATTTATGCCCGCAAAATCGTGGAGGGACTGTGTTTTGTCAGATTAAGTGAAGAAACTGATGTTTTGATGAAAAGGTAATGCAGTAAAGAGGGACCAAGCAGCAAAGCAGGGAAACTTTCAGACTTTAAGGCTTTATTTCACCAAAGGAAACAATCAATAGAAAAAACAGCATTGCAAAAGATTAAAATACATCAGTAAAGAAAAAGTATCAACAGAAATTCTAACCCTGGGCCCTTTAAATAAACTGAGATCAACAAAACAACAACAGGAACAGAAGTTTGAACTGAACAAACAAGACCTTCTGAATGACACAAAAGAATGTAAATCATAATGTAAATCAAAGGAGTTAAACATTTTTAACCAAAAAATATGTTGGCGATTATTGTTTGAAATGAAAGGAAACACAACACTGCATGGTGCCAATTGTTGATAGGTCCATCACAGTTGATCAAAAAAAAAAAAACCCAACAACTAAAAACAAAAAATTAATTTCCCCAAATGAACGTTGACGAAACAACATCTCTACCAACACCCTCCAAACGTCAGACTGGGTGGCCTGTATCATAGTTTTTGTAACTTACTCAAAGTGACAAACTGACCAGCAGAGGTAAGAAAGAAAACTGTTGTTTAGGTAGAAGCTCGATGTACTCTTTCATATACTTTTCCTCCTTCACACAGCTAACTGTGTCACCTTTAGAGTCTTGCCCTTGAGGAGAGACTGTCTGTAGGTATCTGCTGTTGTCTCAGTTTATACGAGTCACAGCATTGTGAAAGCAAAGTCACACGAACAACAGAGTTCTTGCAGAGGCATGATTCAGGATGGGGATTCAGCCAGGACAAGGCAATTACACCTTTTAAGTGTGACCAGTGTGGAAAAGATAGAAATCCTTTTGTCATCTGTTACAAGCAAACTTTATCTGCAACTGTGTTGGTAACCACTGTTGAATGTTGTTCCCCTCTTTCCTCTTGCCTCCAACTATCCATCCTCTATACACCGCTTTATCCTCACTAGGGTCGCGGGGGGGCTGGAGCCTATCCCAGCTGACTCGGGCGAAGGCAGGGGACACCCTGGACAGGTCGCCAGTCTGTTGCAGGGCTACATATACAAACAATCACACTTACATTCACACCTACGGGCAATTTAGAGTGATCAGTTAACCTTAGCATATTTTTTTGACTGGGAGGAAGCCCACACATGCACAGGGAGAACATGCAAACTCCATGCAGAAAGATCCCAGGCCCAAGCTGGGATTTGAACCAGGGATCTTCTTGCTGCAAGGCAAAAGTGCTAACCACTAAAGTACTGTGCAGCCCTGCCTTCAACTAGCCAAATTAAATTTAGATGAAAAATTAACCATTGAACCTCTATCCAGGTTTAAAGTATTTAAAAGGCTGTCTAGTGAGACAGCTCAGACTTGTAATAGAAACAAGGTTCTCCCACCAAAATGCAGCTGGTACCTTCTTCCCAGCTTGAGCTCAGAGTACATCCATCCATTGTCTATACACCACTTTATCCTTACTAGGGGTCACAGTGTGGGGGTGTGGGGGGGGTGGGGCGGGCCGGCGGCTGGAGCCTATCCCAGCTGACTCAGGCGAAGGCAGGGGACACCCTGGACAGGTCAGATCAGAGTACAGAGTATACTAAAAACAAATTTACCAAACAAATGCTTCAAAACCCTTCACCACCTGCAGCAGTTCCTTGGTGTATTTTGGACAAACAAAAAGAGCTGTAAAGATTTGCCTATCTAAACCGAAGACCGCTGTTACGATCTAAAAGATGTTTAGGGAATGAAGAAAGTAACAATGTAAAACCCAGGTTAAATAAAGAAAATCGAGACAAATTCTGAGAAGAAAAGGTGATGAATGTTTATTTATACAACTTGATAACGTAAAACTGGAAGCCCATATACCACCTAGTAAAACTAAAAAGCTAAAGAACAAAGGAAACTACCCAAACTACTGCAGGCTCCTCAGCCACTGGAGGCCTGCAAAGCTCACAAACCCTCACAAAACTACCCCACAAAGCCGACAGGTCACCACTGCTCCACACAGGACTGCTGAGAGAAGAGGCCAAAGAGGGAGAGCAAGACCACAGCTCACTCCGGCTACCTGTACTCTCCTGCTCAATCAGACTAAACACCGGCACCTGCCACACCTTCACAGCAGCAGCAATCAGGCTAATCACCAGCACCTGCCACACCTTCACAGCAGTAGAGGAGCCTGAAGAAAGAGAGGGAGAGAGAGAGAACACAAAGCAGCACACCAACACACAGGGCATGTAACAACCGCAATATGTACACAAACATGGACTGTGCTATGGCTGATATTTAGTACATGCTAACCATGATGCTGCTGCATTTTTACATATCATTCTCCCAGAGGAGATGACATCATAAATTCAGTCCATAATTCAATATGCTTCATTGGTGTCAACATCAGGTTTACAATACTGCCAATAACTGACATATTCAGGGATATTTTAATCATATGTCACTCAGCCTGTGACATGCAGTCATATATTGTGCAGCTCAGTACCGAACAGAATCTGTTGTTTTTCATTGTTGTCTTGTTCTGTGAGGTTTGGGATTGACGAGCCATAATTTTTAAAGTATTCCTGTCTTGTATTATTGTGGTTGGCTGTCATTAGTGGTTGGACAGCAGTGTCAGTCTGAGGTTGTTGTCTGATCAGTGAGTCTCAGGACTGGCTGACAAAAGGAATTTCTTTAGCTTTTGGGTTTCGACTTGAAATCTAAATGTGACTTGGGGACTCGATTTGAGATGAAACCAAAATATATGTTTTCTTCTTTAACCGTAAAAATCAGTGAATAACGGTCTCACATGGCCCCTGCAAATGTGACAGATGGATTTTGATTAAGAAGCTAGTGGTTTCATAAATAAGGAAGAGAAACAAGAAATTCATCTGTAATTTAATGTCATGTAAGAAAAACTTTAATATTAGAAGTTGTGTAAAAATCTGATATTGTAAAAGAGGTTGAAGTGCATGTCTAAAAACAGTTGAAGACACTATAAAAACTGTTAAAAATGTATCAGTAAGCTGAGACGATATCGGGAGCTTTGATCCACTTGTTCAGACTTAAGGGTTAATGATTATGATTGGTTGCTCATGCCTGCAGAGGCCAGAAGGGTGAGCTCTCAACCGCCATGCTCCATTCGGACGGAAGCTGTGTGTCTTTCTCATATCGCCTTCTTCAGGTATGATCTGTATGAAATGTGGTTGTCAACTTGTTCACATGTTTTTTGTTAATGTGCTAGGTGATTTATGAGTGGTTTTGGAGTGTTTTTTCTGTCCTTGAAAGTGTTAAACTGTTTAAATGAGTTATCTGCTAAACGGCTAGCCAAAAGTGCATCCTAGCTGTGACCAGCATGGACAGCAGCGGTATGTTGCTAGTAGTGACTGGGCTGCCAACTTATGACCAGACGTTAGAGTGAGATTTGGTTTGTGTGGGACGCTGAAAATTAGAGGTCCTATTTCCTGCATTCTGGTGTAATTTAAGAGCATTTTGCCTGTTGAAATCTTATTATAGAGATAACATTAAAAAAAAACACTGAGCTTAAAAAAATCAGACAAGAACAGAGCAAGTGCAGGCGGTACCTGGTCAACTCGTGCGTATTCAAACTCGTGCGTATGCAAACTTGTGCGTATGCAAGGGTTAGGGTTAGGGTTAGGGGCGACAATTCAGCAACTGCCAGTGGTATATAAATCCTTGTTTGATCACCATAAATAAATAATAAAACACTGATTTTACATTCACTCAATACCCACAACTGATGACTTGCCCCCCCCCCCGCCACCCGCACGTACATTCACACAGCCCCGACAGAAATACACAAGAAATAAACATGCCACCTTCTCCGCCCCCTTCGAAGAGGAGAGATATTAGAAGTTTTTCTCAGCCAGCAGCAGCAGCAGGGGACACTGTAAGTAATGTAAAAGACGTCAATGTTGTGGACGTGGGGAACACACCACTAATGTTGCTACTGAAAGTCCAACCTGCATCAGAGTTAGCATAACATTAAACTGTGTGAACTTGCTAACCTGCAAAACTCGAGTAGGAAGCTGCTTAGAGAGAATTGTCCTCCTGTATGTGTTTTCTACTGTTAACGTTAATTAAACTGTGAGAAATGTAGTGAACTCTGCAGGAAAATATAGAACCAGAAAAACGTGAGCAAGAAGCTGCTTAGAGAGAGAGGTCCCAGTCTGAGTTTCACAGGAAAGTGTTGACAGTCAAAAAAAAAAACACATGCTGCTGCTTTTCTTCTTGTAAACGGCCTGGTTTTGAAGGAAAGAAGGCTAGAGCATGTTGTGACTTTACACTTTTGAAACCAAATGCCTATTAGTGTATTTATTTATTAATTAAAATGTATTTAATTACTATCACCTGAACCAATACACATGAAGTTAGTATAAGTCAATACAGATTTATTTTGCATTGATCATTTAGCTTATCAATTAATTAGGTTCATATTCGTGAGAAATGTAGCCCTGACCCCCGTTCACCCAATCTGTTTGGTCTTATTAATGTCCCGTCCCCAGCAAAAAGTGTACATGCAGGTTATGCTGTTATATCGTCCCTACCAATGCTGAGACCAAACCTACGCCCCTGGTGGACTTGCTGAAATAAGCTGCAAGACTTTCCAGAGTCTTGAAAAAGACTTTACATTCAGCGATCATCTGTGCAGACTGCGACAGGACGAGGTTCAGTTTGTGCCTGTAACAGTGAGTAAAAAACAATGCTTCCGGTACTTTTTCTCTGATTTTTGCCTGCACTCCATTTAGCTGCGATGCCATCACTGATGCACCATCATATGTTTGCGCTACCAACTTGTGTGTACAGTTTAACTTGTCCAGTACACCTAAGACATAGTCAGCGATCGCTGTCGCTCTCCTGTCATCACTGACATCGTCAAAGCCCAGAAAAGCCTCCTTCACCTCACTGCCAGACACATACCTTAAAATAATAGACAGTTGAGCCTTATTGGTGATGTCTGTCGTTTCGTCCACCTCCACAGCAACAAACTGTGTCACACTCAGCTCTTCTTTTATTTTGTCCCTCAGAACATCTGGGATCACCTCAATCAAGTCATTCTGGATTCTGTTTGACGTGCCGGGAAACACCGTAGAAGACACCAAGTGGGAGGCAAGATTTTCATCCTTGCTGGCTAGCAGGTGCAGCAGTTCAATGTAATTTCCCCGATTTGATGAAGTTTCAATTTCACTGTTTCCACGGAAAGCCAGCTCTCGTTTACCAAGGAAACACACATCTATGAGACTCTGAAGAATTTCTCTGTTCTTCTTAACCTTATCATTGTGTATGCTAATGCCTAGCCGCCTTTGCTCATCCAAAGCCAGGTCAATTCTGCTGTGGCCTAATGTTTTCAGAGCAATATGGCTCTGAATGTGGACCACCAATTTTTCATGTTTGGCTATGGCACAGGGCAAGTTGTTCAAATCACAATATCCAGCATTAGTCCAGACCTTGTCAGTGGTGCCGCCAAAAAGCAAACATGGAAAGCAGGACAGCCGGTTCAGCGTAGCGCATCCACAGAGCCAATCCTTCCTTTTGTACCATTCACTCTGAAAAGTACGAACAATTTTCTGCCCTTTCCTTTGCTGAAGATCCAGTAGCTCAGGTGTTGGTCTCCCATCATTCAAAAGTTTACGTTTTTCTTCAAAAGAAAGACGTGCAAATTGTTTTAATCTCTCTAGCGATGTCATCCTGCCGGTGAGCCCGCCAACTAGCTTGAGAGCGAAGTATCAATTCACTAATTCTCTGTGAACGTACGTAGAACATTGGCAAACCACGGTAACGTAAAAAAGGCAGCGTAGCGATCTGCCTTTTTACGTAAATGATATTTATATGGTGAAACTGACTGCGGATGCGCGAGCACACATCGTTGCGATGATATGAGAGATAAAGGCAGAGCAGCGCTGTGCCTTCAGGAGAGGGTGTGGCCTTCACTGTACTACAGCGCAAGTGTGAGTTATTTGTGCAGCTCTTCTGCCTGGCCAGGAGGAGTGTTGAGTCATTTTTATTGGGCTGTGAAAAAGCACTAAATGCCGTCACTTTCAAACCGAAAGGTACTATATATAGTACTATATCGGAAATTATAATTTGAAAAATTATATATATATATATATATATATATATATATATATATATATATATATATGTATATATAATAAAAGCAATTGAAAAAATATAGAAACGAATTATGAAAATGGAATGATTTCATTTATTCCTTTCAGCCTTGGGTAGGCAGTGCCTACCCTGCCTACCCTGACTGCACATCACTGAATATCTGACTCTGAAGTTGAACATAAAGTTCATTAAAACCGGCACTGATCAGTAAATTATCATTTATTATTTTATTAGTCCTTCAGTTTCTGTTGGTCCAATCAACCGAAGGACTGAATTACTGAACTAGAAACTGATTAAAACAAGTCAACGGACAGTAAAACTGTCTGTGGAAAATGTGCTGCTGCTCCACCGATAAATACCAACAAACTAAAACAAACTGGAAGTGTTGCTTTTAGTGATTTTTAATAAATAGCAAATATGAGGCTTTTATTTTCCTGGAAGTAAAAGGAAACACTGCTTTTCCGCAGTTTCGCTACCTTAACTTTAGCTCCACTTGCACCATGTTCTAACTGACAGATCTTTTTTTTTATATTAAAATAGCTGCATTTCTTTTGTATATTTGGTCTTTTCTTATGTTGCTGCTGTTTCATTGCAATTATATTTGAATAATGTCACTTCAAATACAGATAACTGAAAAGAAAAAAACTGGCTCTGAACTACTCAATGAACTGATACGTCATCTAGAGTAAAACTGAATAAGAAATCTTAATAATATAAAATGGAACTGACTGAGCTGTATTAATTAAATCCAGATATTTCAAATTGAAAGAAACACAACATTGACTGAAAGATTTAAGTCAATTAAACCTTAAATTCATTTACCAAAGAAAATCATCCATGTCTTACCTTAAAATGACCAACATTTTAAAAATATATATATAGCTGCAAAGTAAAAGTTTTACACTAAAGATGAATTTCTGATGAACATTTAATGGCATTAACTCAATTATTATGAGGAAACAGATATCCATTTCTAATATTTCTATCAAATTTGTTTATGTCTATAAAATATACTGGACATCAACAAAAATGTCTGCATAGTGAAATATATGATGTCCATCTGCATTTCTAAATCATATTGATGTTTGAATAACGGGAACTGCAGCCCACGTTCAGTCGAGTTAGCAGAATTACGGATAAACAACGTTTTTAGGTTTCTCTGACAAAATAAATGTCGTGATTTGTTTTACAGAAAACTTGATGATTTCAAAAATGTGACTGTGAAAATGCATATCAAACTGTAATAAGCGTTAGCTAGCTGCTCCACTTGCTCTGAATATTTCTGTTTTCGTCTTTGTCCTGCCCAAACGAAAAATGAATCCATATTCTGGCTATATTACCGACAACAGCATCCCTGGAGTGACCGGAAGTAAACCGACCTAGCGAAAGTGCTAATGAGGTCTGCTCTGGCATGTATTATTACCGTCCCACATGTAGCTTTGAAAATAAATCTTCTACAAGACACAGAGATGTAGCTCTTTATTTTTTTGCCCGTGTGATATTTCGAGTGAGGTGTGAGAGCGTGTGAAGGGACTGAGTTGTGTGTGTCTCATGGCCAAAGCGTGAGAGTTGGCAGCCCTGTTGTGATAAATAGGACAAACGTATTCAGTTTGAGGTTGTGTTTTTATGTGCTTTGGAAATTCATGTGCTATTGTGTATATTTCAGAAACAGGGCTATGTTATATACAGTACTACGATTATTTTTGAGTCCTTGTTTATTATTTTTTAATTGTTGCTAAAAACCAATAGAATATATTTTGGCATAACTACCTATTCACTAGAAATAAAATATATATTTGTTGTTTGAACACATATGTCAGGAATGTTGTTGTTTGTACATATGTTTATTTGTAAATAAATTTGGACTGAAGGTGCCAGAGGAAGCATTGTGTGTCCTTAGCGTTCTTTGTCACGTCTCCTTCAGGCCATAACACAAGTTGGTGACCTATACGTGACCTATGTGTCTATGCGACCTATGACCTATACGATCTTGCATGTGTTACTGTCTTGTCCCATTAAGTTTTGTCCTGCAAATTGGGTGAAACCCAAACTTCTCTATCATAGAGGGTGAATGGATAGATACAATGGCTGATATTTTTTGCCTAAATTTTAATTGGTATTTAAATTTTTTTCAGTGTTCTTCTACTTCCATAAATTGCTCAATGTGCTTTTAGTTTCAAGCATTCAGTGCCCTTAAATATCTCCAAAGCTCTAAACTCACTTCTCTGCAAAGAGACATACTGGATGCACACTTGTTTGATGTGATGTTTTCCCTCTGACATAATGAACTGCTTAATTTATCATACTTCTTCTGAGTTGTCACCTTTGACAGATGTTTGTTCTGTACTTTTCATACTTTTATTGGGATGGTTTCACTTGGACCTGACCTCACCTGACCTGCCCTCACAACCATTTCCGTCATCAGTTTCTTGCTATGATTCCTAGCACCAGGAAGCCAGCATCACTTACTACTACTCTTGCTTCAACAAACCTCCACTTTTACACACCAGGCTGTCAAATTCTCAGTCTGTATCAGTGCAGATACCAGCAGGTTTGCTCCTTCTGTAGTAGCGATCACTCTTGAGCTGCTTGCCCTCACAAGCTCACAAAACACGACCGAATCACGAACCCTACGTCACGTTTCTACAACTTCCATCGACATCCCAGTGCCGAAATACACACTCAGAACTCACCCAGCCCAGATTTGCTAATTTCCACATCAAGCGCCTTCAGACAGTTTCCACTCGACAGTCATCTGCAGGCCCTTGACATCAACAATCTCCTGTCCTCATTCTGGCACAGAGATGCCAGTTTACTCATCTCTATCATCCCATTCAACAAATTCAGCTCTCGTTCTGGCACCAAGATGCCAGTTTAACTCATTTGTATCCCTCACTTAAACAATTTTGGCTCCTTCTGGCACGGGGATGCCAGCTTAATTTATCTCTATTATCCCAGTCAACATATTCGCCTCTCATTCTCTTCTCATCGAACACATTCTGTTCCGTTCTTCTGTCACCATCTCGAGCTCATGACCATGGATTAGGGTGAGAATGTAGACTGACCATAAATCGAAGACTTCACCTTCCGGCTGATCTCCCTCCTCATCAAGAGGGTTCAGTACAACGCCTGCATTAATGCTGATGGTGCATGTGTTATTTCACAGATATTTCTCAGAGCGTGGTGTGGGCACACACATCTGGTGCAGCAACAGTTCAGCGAGGAAACACAGAGGTGAGGTAACCGTCACGCACAGGTGAGGTAAACAGTGTGACACAGGTGTGAGCCTGTGTGCAACCGTCATGAGTGGGTGGCAACAACAGAAGCAACCAGCTCAAAACATGTCTTTTGACTACACTGTATCGTGCACTGCACAAGCTGCTAGTGGAGCATTTTATATCATATCTCTGCCTTCTCTTAATCATAGTTTTGATCACTGTAGGTAATTTTAAATATGTTAAGGAAACTCTGTGGGGCAGAACATTGTAGTTTCCTTTTTGTTCAGGACTGTAATGAAGATTATCTCACAGCAACTCCAGGTGTCTATCATTAGTGTGCTTTTACAGATTTTTGAATTTTTAAGTACATTACATTGAATTGTTCAGGAAAGTATTCCACTAATGTGATAAACCTTCAATCCAGAGTGAAGTAAGTTTTGGAAATATCTCAGTTTTCCCCCGAGGTTACTGTCCAGCACACTAATGGCCGGATGTTTACAGTCGGTGATGTTGTCAGCAGTTGTACACATCTATGCGTTGTTAAAAACCAGGTCACATAAACACAGTGAGAAACACACACATACCCATATATGTGCACACACTCCCTTGATCCTCTTTATACTGAGCAGATGACAGCAGGTCGTGGGGAGACAGATTAAGATGGATAGTGACCCGAACAGGGACAGAGAGTGAAAGGAAGAAAAGCAGGAGAAAGACAGAAAGAGAGAAAGTTGGGATGAAAGTGGTCATAAAGTAGAGAGTGAAAGTCAACATGATAACTGTCCTGCTAAGCCAAACACACACATTGTGCCTATGTGCAGAGGTATTGCTGTGGATATTGTCTGTATTAAAAGGTAGAAATACAGGAGTTATGTGAACATTGTTTCTAAATGACTCAGCAGTTCAGTGACTATCAGTGTTCAAGGCTTCTGTGTTGAAAGCATTTATATTCACAGAAAAACTATTTGCACCTTTATTCTGACTGACAACTTAAAACTTTTAAAAGTGGAAAAAGCTGTAGGTTCAGATGTTTAATAAGAATACAAATATAATGCAAATATAATAATTCAAATTATGATGAGGCTTTACACTGATCAGGCAAAACATTATGACCACTGATAGGTGAAGTGAATAACACTGATTATCTCTTCATCATGGCATCTGTTAGTGGGTTGGATATATAAGACAGCAAATGAACATTTTGTCCTCAAAGCTGATGTGTTAGAAACGGGGAAAATGGGCAAGTGTAAGGATTTGAATAAGTCTGACAGGGGTCAAAGTGTGATGGCTGGACAGCTGAGTTAGAGCATCTCTAAAACTGTAGCTCTTGTGAGAGGTTACCGGTCTGGTGGCAGGTGTCAGGTGTCAGAATACACAGTGCATCACAGTTTGTTGTGATGGGACTGCATAGCCACAGACCAGTGAGGGTGTCCATGCTGACCCCTGTGCACCGCTGAAAGCTCCAACAATGGTCAGGTGACCACAGAGCAATGGAAAAAGGGCTGGTCTGATGTACCACGTTTTCTTTTACATCACGTGGATGGCCGGATGCGTGTGTGTCACTTACCCGGGAAACACATGGCACCAGGATGCACTATGGGAAGAAGGCATGCCGACGGAGGCAGTGTGATGCTTTGGACAATGTTCTGCTGGGAAACCTTGGCTCCTGCCATCCATGTGGATGTTACTTTGACACATACCACCTACCTAAGCATTGTTGCAGACCAGTGTGGTATCTGATCTGTTACATGTATTACTTAATAAGTTAGTAGTATAGAATCTGTTTTGTTTGTTCTAGTATTTGATATGAGTTGCTTGTTATATGTAGTGTTTGCTCTGGTGTCTCTGACCACAGATGGAACCTGCATTATATTCAACCCATGCCATGGGAAAGTGTTCTCCTGTTTACGGAGCCCTGTTGGAGGTGTTTTTATGAGGGTTCTTCTGTCTAAAATACTGATTTAGGGATTCTTCAGCTGTTGTAGACAAGGGGGTTTGTTTGGGGATGCTCTCTGCTTTCCCCATATGGTAGGCAATAAAGAACCATTTGTTTTAACCCCTCCTATATGTTGAAAACCTATAAAACCTGATTGCTAGTCATTATCAAGCGAGGAGGATTCAATTGGCCGGCTCCTTCCAGGCAGGTTCTGTCTGTACTGATGCTGCTCTTTCTTTTAATAAAATACTTATAAAGAAAGTCAGTGTCACGGACATTTTCTCCTTCACCTGCACATCATGGACACCAGAGAGAGAAACAACGACACCAGGTACACCCTTCCATGGAAATGGTATCCCCTGATGGCTGTGGCCTCTTTCAGCAGGATAATGCACTGTGCCACAAAACAAAAATGGTTCAGGAATGGTTGGAGCAGCACAGCAGTGAGTTTGAGGTGTTGACTTGGCCTCCAATTTCCCCAGATCTCAATTCAATTTGTGGGAAGTGCTGGCTCCACCATGCAACTTCCAGGACTTAAAGGACCTGCTGCCAACATCTTGGTTTCAGATACCACAGCACACATTCAGGGGTGTAGTGGAGCCCGTGCCACGTCCTGCCTTTTCAGCAGAATGCATGTTATAGAAGGAACAGAGGTAGTGTCAACTGTAACTGATGACTGTTTCAGTCCACCTAATTTATTGACATTTTCATTTGAAGCATAAAATAATCCAAAGTGGACATTACAGAAATTGCAAAAAAAGAAGAAAAGTATTGCAAAAAGGAGTTTATGCTTAGCAAAGTGTTAAGGTTAACATAAGTACCATATTTCCATTATATTTTCAACTTCATTATTATTCATTTTGAGGTTTGGCTAATGTTCTTTAAATGACATTATCTTGTTGGGCATC
Organism: Acanthochromis polyacanthus; assembly: GCF_021347895.1. NCBI lineage: Eukaryota > Metazoa > Chordata > Actinopteri > Pomacentridae > Acanthochromis > Acanthochromis polyacanthus. The sequence continues at coordinate 18,627,285 of NC_067118.1, forward strand.
CTCTTCTACATTGATATATTAACACAGAAGTAGAAAATTAGCAACAGCTGTTTATTTTGAGGGGCTGCACAGTGGAGTAAGTGGTTAGCACTTCGCCTTGCAGCAAGAAGATCCCTGGTTCGAATCCCGGGGTGGGCCTGGGATCTTTCTGCATGGAGTTTGTATGTTCTCCCTGTGCATGCGTGAGTTTTCTCAGGGTACTCCGGCTTCCTCCCACAGTCCAAAAACATGCTGAGATTAATTGATGACTCTAAATTGTCCGTAGGTGTGATTGTGTGTCTGTATATGTAGCCCTGCGACAGACTGGCGACCTGTCCAGGATGTCCCCTGCCTTCATCCGAGTCAGCTGGGATAGGCTCCAGCACCCCCTGCGACCCTAGTGAGGATAAAGCGGTGTATAGAGAATGGATGGATGTTTATGTTGATGTAGCTCCTAATAGTTGTGCAACAAAAGTGGATGTCACTGCACATCAGCGTAACGTTTTTGCTGATTTTGTATACATCTGGTTAAAATTTGTTAAACTTAACTGACCCCCAAAAAACCATGAAAATTACAGCAACACTGTTTTCCAAGAGAAGTTGTAAAGGTGAATTTGATAGTCGTGATTTTTGGATACCTGCCAACTAGTAAAAAGGAAAGTAGCCACACTGAACAAAGATATATAGAGGGCATGAACATGGTCTTCTTTTCCCACACAGAGATTAATCTTAAAATCTTGTATATGTTGTTTTGATAAGCAGTGTGACCAAAACACAGACACTCCTTTGATCAAAAGAAGACGTTAAAATGCAACTTTAGTCAAATGACACAATGCCACGGATGACAAGAGAAAGATGAGAACGGGCTACTGCCATCCTGGATACAAACATCTCAGTTGGGGAATGTTCACAATTTCACCATTTGTGGTCTAAAGAGTAGTTTCAGAGGACGTGGTATGACAATCTGCCACATCACCACAGACCAAGTCTCACAAGCCAAACTAAACATCACATCTGGCTCGACCATTAGCAAAGTAATTTGCCATCAGTCACAGAAACTGCGGATGGTGTGCACAGAGAATATCTCAGACTGTGAACAAATTGCAGAATGACTTCCTTCACTCCACTCATGTTCATTGGACAGTAGCTACATGCAGGATAGTTCTTTTGACTGATGAATTTAATCGTCATTTTAGCTGTACAGAGCAGATAGCAGACGCTGGTTTGGCATCATATAGGGAGATGCTATGAGAATGTCAGCATCATGGACAGTGAACATATCTGCATTTCATCAGTGGCAACCTGAGTGTCCAGTGATAGAGATAATATACTCACAGCCATGTTTATCTCGTTGATTTCTTTCCATCATGTCACCAGAACATGCACTGCCTTTACTTGGCCTCTGGAAATGTTCCACATTCTACAACATGAACATGTTCCCTATAAAATCCATCAATGTGATCAAGGTGTCAGGTATCACCCAACAACCATATGAATTCTCTCTAGTACAGATTCATGACACAATTGATTTCTGGTCTATGACCCCAGTCTTCATCTACTCATTTTTTTCCAATATGCATAGTGGTTGATCCATGACGGCCATTCTGGTGTGGAGATGCAGTGTGTTGGAACAAGTACTTCCTCCTTTATGTCAGAAGGTATATGCTGTGTCTATATTTTTATTTAGCATAGTTGTGATGTTACACATCCTGCTCCCTAGTACACCCCATAAACTCTTTTAAAAACAATCTTCAAATGTTGTTTTCTGCACCTATGCTATTCAGGAAAGTGCGGCTCAAACATTTCACTCATGATTCATACTCTGAAAATTTAACTCAAAGTAAAGGAATGGTTTTATTTTTCTGCTTACTGACAGTGATGTCCTTGAGTGGTTCAGTCACCTAGGAAGACCTTTGGATCATTCAGTTGCAAAGGCAGAAGAAGCGCTCAATAAACTCAGTGTGACTTTTGTGAGAGAAGCAGGAACAGATGCACACTAAACAATCTGACAGATAATGTAACAAAACCTTTAGAACAATTACAGGTACGAATAAGGTGAATAGGAACAGCTCAATTAATTAGCTAAATTGTGTTGTCTGAAATCAGTTACTGCACTTAGAAATGATGCATGACCTAGAAAGAGAACTGATTGAGTTCCGTTTACTCAATAGATTACCTTAAAAAAAGTGTCTACAGGCTTACATTATTTCCTAGTTTTCCTATTGAAACAGTGTTTGCCTTAAAGTGTGAAGAAACACAGTTACAGTGTGAGCCGTGGGGTGTGTGGTTGAATGATGAAGGTAAATGGTATTGTAATTTTTGCAGATTCTTAATATATTGGGTGGAGCACAGTGACAGTTAAAACAGAGGGCGGAAACGAGATGCCGTGCATACAATAATTTATTGGCAGGGAGCAGTTTTCTTTAAAATCAAAATAACCAGGTTTAAAGCCGGTGGGGTCAATGTCCGTTAAAACTAGAAGTCTGGACTCTTCTGCTTGAAGGCCACCTGGAAGACACAAAACCACTGCCAGCATGGATGTCCAACACCATCAACCCTCCCCCAGGGATGTACACACACCAGAATGTTACTAACAGCCCAAAGGGATACTCACACACCAGGCAGAGCTATTAGCCCTGCCGCTGTGAGTGTGACGCATCGTAACATTCTGGGTCTTTTCCTGCTTCGCCTCGGCGCTTCCCTCTGCCCCGGTTCCCGGCCTCGTGCTGTCTCCTCTTGTCACTTCTCCTCTTTCCTTCTCCACCAGTTGGAAAAAAAATCACACATGGCTTGTTCGGGAAACACACTGAGATGGCCAACTAAGGGTCAGAGGTGAACAGTAATAGAAGTCGTCCAGGCACATTGTCAAGTCGTCGTGTTGACTGGTGATGGATGAGTCAGGCTGTTACTGCATGCTAGAGAGAGCCAAAGGATAGACAAGATCCTGGTGTCACCATGTGGAGCGCCCAAGACAAATGGCTCTTAATATGCATTGGCGATTTCCCCTAATTCACTTGACATTTCAGAGACATCTTGTTAATTCCACCCTGTCTCAGTGTATTCGTATGCAGCACTAGCATTAGTGCTTAATGGAAATGCTGAAGATAAATGTAGGAAGTAGTGTGATTTTCACATACTAAAGATAAAAGTAGGAATATCTCTGCAGTTTCATTTAGCAAAATTCAAGGATATTAGATCATAAAACAGTATATGATTCTGCTCCCTGCATAAAAAATAAGGAATTACCTCTTCAACTAAATCATAAATAATGAATAAAAATTCAAAGACATGTAATTGTGACAAACATGAGTTAGGTAACGTCATAGACTGCAATCACTATAAAATAATGTCTGCAGTTGCATCTTACTATGTTGTCTAAAATAGTTTATATTTGTGACATTTTCAAACTCATGTAATATTTCTATAGAGGGCCTTTAACATCTTCTGAATGCATAAGTCTGTTATTATATCTAAATATTAGATCTTTGGTGGTAGAGGGGGATAAGAATGCCCATGTTCTCAACTTATCTCAAGCACTCAGTGCTTGCAGTTTTATTGATTAACTATTGACAAAATCATGATTTTTACAAGACATAGATATTCAATTGTATATTCAGTCTAATGAGAAGAGTCCTGTAAAAAAAAAAAAAACTACATGGCACAAAAGAATCTTGAATGTTAGTGATAATTAATGTTTACAATATAGGAATTTATTATTTAAAGGAATTCTTCTTTTGCATACAATGTGCCACATTCAGTAAGATGAAAAAAAGAAGAAGTTTTTTATACTGAAAAGTGAATCTGTGCCCATGAACTGTTTCCCTGAGGAGCCTCCTCAGCTGTTTTTTAACTGATGTTGCTGACACACCAGGGACTTCCCACTGTACTCCTCCACATACAACACTATCCTCTAAACACATCCTCCAGATATACCACCTTCTGTAGCCATATCATTGAGATGATGTATGGGGCACATATTTATCATGGCTTATTTACTCTGTGAATTGGAAGTGAGCTGGCATCAGAGTTGATTTCAAGCCATTTTGCTGGCGAATATTATTTTTATTGCATTATGAGGCAATATAATAAGGAAACATGAGGAAAAACATGCAAAATATCTCTGCATTTCAAAACCTGTGTGCAAGCACAACCCATATGGTGTTCTCTCTTCTGCTGCTGCTTTTGTAATCACTTCAATATGCTGTATCCATTTTTGAATCAAAGTGGAGCTGGAGGGTGTTGTATGTTGATGCCTCTCTTTGTGAGTTTTTTTGCTCTGGTAAATGACAGTCTTTTACCAAGCTCATGCATTTTGGTTTTACAGAGGGAACATACAAATTCTAAACAAAGGCTGCACCCACATGAAACAGTGTCTTTCCCACAGAAAAGTGTTTGAAAAGGATAAGCATCAGCTCCAGATGAGCATAATTTTCATGATTCAAAATCTCTCTGAAACTATTAAACCTGTAGGTGTGAATGACCAATTTAGGCAGAAGTGTTGACAGATTTTTTTAAACAGAGATTATGCAAGAGCTAGACAACAATTTCCAAACTATTCACACCAGGACAGACTAGTTCCTTCAGATCAACATTACATTACATTGAATATTTTTAATCTAATTAGAGCTGTATGCAGAAAAACAGGCAGTAATCAGTACTAACAGTATTTAGTTGGACATTTCAAACTGGGGGGCTGCACAGTGGCTTGGTGGTTAGCACTTTTGCTTTGCATCTAGATCCCTGGTTTGTGTCCCAGCCTTCCTGGGATCTTTCTGCATAGAATTTGCATGTTCTCCCTGTGTATACGTGGGTTTTCTCGGCACTCCAACTTCCTCCCACAGTCCAAAAATATGCTCAGGTTACTTGGTAACTCCAAATTGTCCGTAGGTGTGAATGTGAGTGTGATTGTTTGTCTCCATGTGTAGCCCTGTGATAGACTAGTGACCTGTCCACAGTGCGCTCTGCTGCCTTCAGTTGTGGTCAGCTAGGATAGACTCCAGCCCCGCCATGACCCTCATGAGGATTAAGTAATGTAAAGACAATAGATGGATGGATTTCAAACAGATGAGGGATTTCTGAGGGTGAGTTCAAGACAGTGAGGTCTCTGTTTCACTTGGAGAGTGAGCCAGCTACTGGGCTTCATCATTCAAAGAGTTCAAGTCAAATCAGCACTGTAGCGGGTGTTCCTTTACCGAGGCAAATAAACGTGCACCTCTGGGAAGAACAATAGTGGCACACTTACAGCTGCCTCTTATTTCCCATTTGTAATTATGCTGTGTCCCAAGTGTTCACATACTCTCTATGATGTAAACGCATGCCATGAAATCCCCTCACTTCCCTCATTTCTTTCCCCAGGGCTCATTTTACGTACCGCCTCAAGGAGATAGAGGGGGGTCATGGGAAGAGCATGAAGAGATGGCTCTTGCAATTAAAGTCAACATGAAAAGTGAAGCAGGGATGCTGCTAAATTAGTCTGTCTCCAAATCTAAACTGTAACTTTGTCCTTTTTGCATATGCTGCCCCTTTGTGTGCGCTTCACCAGAAATCGATAGCACACACTGGACATGCCTTTGCATAGAGAATACTGAGTCAGCAGAGGCAGTAGAGGATTGCAGGGCTCAAATCTTTTCTGTGTAGCAATTAAACTGTAATTGAATTTTGCTGCAGCCACTGTGTACCAACTGATTTTACAGTATTATCTTAAACCTCAAGAGGCTGTGGAGTTAATCATGTCCATATATGTTGGGTAATATCAACAAAACCACTGAAAGTGAAGCTCCAATGTGCACAACTTTGTCAATAATTACAGTGTATGTGATTTTTCATTAGTTTACCGTAGCACTGTTTAATTATTTCTTAAGAAGATATAAGAAGAGATTGATACTGCTCTTATGTCTCTGAGTGGAGGAACAGTGGAGGCTGAGGGAGGTTTTCTGACCTGCTGTTTGTCTTCATTATAAAGAACAACAGGGAAATCATGAATACAGGGAATCTGATACTCTGAAAAGTAAAGTCTTTGCTCCAGTAACAGTCCCAGCACTAGACTTTTTTTGTCCTTCTTCAAGAAAATTTGTGCTTCCAAATAGCCAGTAGGTGACAAATTTAGGGTTTAATCCACACAGTGTCTGCCCACTATTATAATATTTTAAAAAAATTAAAGTATGTGGCATGTTTGAATGTACAAGTCAAGGATAATTTATCATCACATTAGTATGTGATGATTGGTGTATGTTTGTCCGTCTGAGATCGGTTTTGTTAATAGTAAAGAGCTACAGCTGAAATGATTTTAAATAAATCTCTATCCCTTTCTGATTGCTGGGTCAAGTTAGGTGTGGCTACGGATTTAGATGAAATTTTCAGTTAAGGTCAGAAATGACACAAGGATCAAGTGATTAGATTCTTGCAGTGATGTGGCTTATTGTCTGGATCCATGGATTTGTTAAGGATTTCTGTATGATTGTGAGACAGCGTCACGGCGCCCTGGTAACTATGACAACAAGTGAACAGCTGCATGCTGACGATCACATGATTGCGATGCTACTACAAATCAACCGCTGTGGACTTATCGGACCTTATCTGTAGGAAATGATACGACTCAGCAGCCTTGGTGGAATACTGCGTTATCTGAGAGATTTTCTTGTTCTTTTTGACCTCTATCATACTGGAGGTTAAACATGCAGACATGCAAAATGGCATTCTTGGAAATGTATCTTAACATGTTGCCAATCATGCCAGATGTACAGCCCAAACATAATTATGATACCTAAATGTCAAAAAGGTTGGAGTGGCACAAATGGCACAGTTCTGAAGTGTGGTGAAAATGTTGAAGACATAGAAACTTCTGACCATTCATCTCCTTGTCTATTTTTGTTTGGCATCTGATGATAATTTTTCTGTATATCCTATGGAATAAAGAATTTTATTTCCCCATCATATAAAAACAACAGTATATAGTACTAGAATATAAATGTCTTCTTCCACTGTGTCCACTGTAACATGTGCTGCTCTAACTTAACACTGAAATAGTCTACCATGAAGGTAGCTACTAATTTTACTGACTTGTAGCGGCCATGAAGACCAGTATAATGTAGGTCTAATGAATCTGCAACATCATGTTGATCCATTTATTAACAGTCAATGAACAACACAGGGAGCCATGACCACTATTGTTCATGGACCGTTCATCATTTGGTTTAATGATGTTTGTGCCTATTGATTTTTACTGTAATCAAAATAATATTGATCTTAAACAACACTTATATCAGACAGCATGAAAGGAAGCAAACACAACTGTCACAATTATTCTTCGTAGTAAAGAGAAGTCCTTTCTTTCAAGAGCAAAATGACTTACATTCATGTAACCACTAGAAACTGTAGTGATATCCTGTTGAGACTGTGTGCGTCCAGCTAACAGATGGTGTTCACCTCTCAGATGCCAGAGGTGCCCCATCTTTGTTGTTGCCTGTTCACTGGCCATCTCAGCTAGCTCACCCCTGGGCTGTTGCAGGTGTGATCATGGTTGGCATCCAAGCGTGTCAATATTTGCCTTTGCAAACGCCTGCTCCAGCGTTCAGGATAGCTTCAGCAACCCTGCTTTTATTTAAGTAAGCAAACTCAACAGAAAGAATATGACAGCAAACGCAACAACAATGTTATTATTTTCACGATTTCAGCATTTCGTTTTCAGGCCTACAAGGCTACATAGGGATGTACATGTAAAACACCTTAATTTTACACAGACAATCCAGGAAAAGTGCAGAATTTGTGTATGTGTTGAAGAAGCACTCCCCAAGATTGACAGGTGATCTGAGCAGACTTAGTGGGCTGAGTGATTATGCATGCATGGGATGAATCCCCATGTCTGTGTGTGCTTATATGTCTGAAGGTGGATGTCTATATGAGCGGAGCAAAGAAACCTGTATGAATCACAATGGTGAAACATGCGCTGTTGAGTGAAGCCTGACCCGGTGGTCTCAGATCCTGGGGCGGTTTCAGGGAGCTCTCTTCACGGAGCCTGGCTTCAGTGGGAACACACTCTGTGATCTAGTCAATACTACAGATCCCTCACCAGGTTTGGGGAACCCATCAATAATGCAACTATTCCCACATATGATTCAATCCCCAAATGACTGCACACCACTGTATGAATAACATAAAATCTATAGCTCTCGTTATTTAAAAGTCCCTGCTAACAGGGCTCCACACAGTGATAGCCAATGTAAGGCATCAGTCTTAGGACCATTAGAGTTTAGAGTAGTAGGTGGTGGTTATGGGGCAGTTCTGGTGTTAAAAGCCTTTTCTTTTTATTTTTTTTGTCAAGGACAGAAATAGATGACTATAGTTAATTTCACATCTAACCTGATTAGTTTGGTTTAAGTTCTGGTGAATATGCCTGGTTGGTTCATCTATTGTTGGCTGATGTGAAAGCTGTCTATTGAACTCTGGTGTGGACCCAACAAGTGGACCAAGACGATCTAAGAAGAAGCATCTCTTTCAAGTAGACTCTAGTGCAGTTTATTTGTAGTAAACAAAAGGGCCAGCCACAGAATTATATGATAATACATGTGATTGTAGCATGAATTCAACAGCTATGTCTATAAAATATGCTAATTGTTCCCTCACAAGAGAGAAAAGGAGACTCCCATGGTTGAACAGTTAGAAGAGGTTAAACAGCAGGGTGTTGTACTTGTTATATGATTTGAACAACTGACATTGTTTTCTTCACTACTTCTTTGTTTTAAATCTGACTTTGTGAGTCTTCATTTAAAGCCAGGCTGCATGTAGAGATTAGCAGTGAAACCTTTTTTAATCACACATTTTGTCTTCAGGTCTTATAAAGTCCTCATGAACATAAAATCAGATCCTTTTTTTCTGCTGATTCTTTAGGCCAACATGAAGGAGACAAAGAAAACCACTGTTCCTTGGTGGAAATCTCAGAGATAGCAAGTCATGAATTCAATAAAACAATGTTGTAAATACACTGCCCGTCTTTTTAAAAGTAATTTTACTATTAAATGGAATTAAATTAATATAATTTTTTTTTATTGGTCCAATTTATTCCATTTTCTTTAGGTTGCTCTCTCCGCAGGCACTTCCAGACATCCAGCATTCAACTAATTATTCAACCAATTATTCATCCATCCATCCATTCTCTATACACCGCTTTATCCTCACTAGGGTCGCGGGGGGTGCTAGAGTCTATCCCAGCTGACTCGGGCGAAGGCAGGGGACACCCTGGACAGGTCGCCAGTCTGTCGCAGGGCTACATATACAGATAGACAATCACTCTCGCATTCACACCGACGGGCAATTTAGAGTAACCAATCAACCTCAGCATATTTTTGGACTGTGGGAGGAAGCCGGAGTGCCCAGAGAAAACCCACACATGCACAGGAGAACATGCAAACTCCATGCAGAAAGATCCCAGACCCACCCCGGGAATCAAACCGGGGATCTTCTTGCTGCAAGGCGAAAGTGCTAAGCACTACACCACTGTGCAGCCCACCAATTATTTAATAAATGTAATTTCTTCTGATTTTGAAACACGTCGGTCCTCTGTCATCGAACTTGTCTGACCTGTATGACCAAGTTGGTAGTCAGATTTAGCATAGTAGTTCCTGGAGTGAGAGCCTCCAGGTGGTGTTGTCGGGCTTCTCACTTCAGATATTGGAATTGAATTCCTTAGTCAGAGAAGACCAAGCTAAATTTGTTAGGCTCAGATTGGTCCAGCATATTTGGACCTAAACCTCGTTGGAACTAGCACATTGAATGCATAGTCCCGAAAATGAAGGACATAGGTAACCATCTGGTATGGCGCTGGGGAGTGTTGGTAAGATGACACTGCAATCCTTCGAGTCCTGCTCTGAACACGACTAAAAGTTTAAAAGACTTATTAACTGGCAAGGCACTGCACATACAGTAATTACTCCGCCAAGGAATGTGGCGGAATTATGTCATGATTGGAATTTTTTTGTCTGTGTTTGTTTGTCTGTCTGCAACATTGCTCAAAAACAGACTAACAGATTTGGATTAAATTTTCAGGTAAGGTCAGAAATGGCACAAGGACCAATGGATTAAATTTTGGCAGTGATGCAGCTTATAGTCTGGATCCACAGACTTGTTAAAGAGTGTCGTCACTGTAACTATGACTACAAGTGAACACTACATCAGCTGCCTGCTGACGATCACACGATTGTGGTCCTACTACAAATCGACCACTGTGGACTTATCAGGACTTACTCGTTGGAAACTATACAAGGAACAATTGATTAAATTGTGGGGGTGTTTCCGATTCCCATCAATTCCTGCCACCCGTTACATATTTAGGTCACGTGATTCAGTATCTGTATATGGCGTGCACATGCATAACACACGCCTGTGCTCAGTGTAAGGTCATTTTGTTTGTGGATACATCTATATTAAATGGCCACATTCTATGTTGCCGTGATTTCTGATCATCAATCACTAATTAACAAATACAGCTTTTCTAAAAAATAATGCTGCATTTCTGACAATACAATATGGGGTAATGAACAGCCTTGGCGGAGTACTGCGCTCTCTGAATGCTTTTCTTGTTGTTAATGCCACATTTTAAAGCTAAAGAGAAAGTATCAATAAGTATTTGGATTCAGATTTCGATTATGTTTTGTGGCTGCAATGTACAACGTTTAAGACTGAAACCATCCAGCCTAACTGTTTCAACACAGGCCACTATAGGTCAGGAACTGTGTTTGGGTTGTGACTTTGTGAAGTAGAGGTCAGAGTGTCTGTTTAAGGATCAGCAAAGGCTTTCCAGCATCAGGACAAGGTGAATTATTAAAGAGTCTGCTGGAAGAGGTGACTGCTGCCTGCCTTATACTCCATTAACATTCGGAAAGCAATGAAGCACAGATGGTTCTTCTCATCTGCTGCAATGTCCACAGAGGGAGCTTATATGTGTCTGTATGTGGGTGTGAAATAAACTAATGTATGTGTCAGCCACCAGGCTGTAGTTGGCCTATTTGTGCATCCTGCCCTTATACTGAAAGTGAAATCTCCTCTTATAGTACCCCCCTGCTGCTCACGTTGTCCCACTTGCAAATTCCTGCTGGAGTCCTGTCAGGAATCCAAGTAAATAATCTGCAATCAAATCTTTGATAACAAGAACGTACATCTGTGCTTGTGGCGGTAACACTGGGGAGAGGAATCTGTCAAGTCACTGTTAGTCATCACTGGATCAAGAGAACTGTGTCTTTGATTAGAAAAAAATCAATGTGTGCACTGCGGAGGCTTTTCTCTGTGGGCTCATAGTGTATTGAAAAGAAACATATCTGACAAAAGCATCTACAACAGCAAAATATATCTCCGGCTGGACCGCTTTTGTTGTCCTCTATCATATAACGCAGTCAGAACGAACTGTCAGAAAGTCTAAAGCTGGCTTCTGCTTTGCCCATTGTCAAGTAAGCATGACTCTTAAGTCAAGGTTTTTTAAGTGTTTTCAGTTGTTCGATCAAAACATGACATGATGGTATTGCTGGGGAAAAGTAAAAGATTTGCGACATGAGTAAAGCAAACTTAAGCAAATGCGACTGTCTCAATGGATGGACAGCCTTGGCACTGAGCTCTGCTGACGTATAAAAGCTGTGAAGGAGACGGGTAGTGAAGCACCGAGAAATCTCCGTCTTTGTGTATGAAATTACATGAAAGAAATTGACAGCAGTTGAGGGTCAATAGTGTTGAAAGGAGAAAGGAGAAGCTAAGATAAAAGAGGGCAGGTTGAGATGATGGGTTCTGGGAGCCAGAGCAGAGATTGAAGACTATCCAAAGGTCCTATGACTCACCGACACTTCTTTTTTTTTTTGTTTTACCACAGAGGATGTTGACAGGTAGCTATAAACTAGCTGTACGCACAGTGTAACACAGCTCACACACTACAAATACACACAATCACTAACACGCACAGAACTGTATACTGCATAGACACACTAACTGGCAAAAAAGTTCTGTGTTTTTAATGGAAAAAGTGAAGAAGAAACAAAAAACTGGAACATGGAGGAAATAAAAAATAAGTGGGAGGGAAGAGAGAAAGCAAAGAGATGAATTTGTGTGTGTGTGTGTGTGAGAGAGAGAGAGAGAGGAAGAGAGAGAGTAAAAGAGAGAGAGAGATGAGCAGAGGAGGCGGAGAGATGAGAAGTGAGGGAGGGAGCGCTGTAGACAGGGAGGGTGGAGAAGAGACGCATCAGCTACACTTGGATGAAGGATTCCGGGGGAACAAGGAGGGACTTCCAAGTGCGTGATGAGGAAAACTACACTACATGTCTGTGGTCCCTCATGTTGCTACAACAGGACAGAAGAGTGACTGAAAGGATGGACAGATGGAACCAGGAGGAACGCCGAACCCTCTGCTGACACACACTGACATGACCTCTCCATCCGGCTGTTTAACCTGAACTGAACCTCCTAAACACGTGCTGTGACGGGAGAGAAATTCCCAAGTTTGATCTTTTCTGGGATGACTGACCACCTGGACTGAAATCCAGCCTAAGTTGAGAGGAGTTCAGTCACAGAGTTGGATACTACTGGAGGCGAGATGGATATATACAAATATTTGAGCTTACTGATCTTCACTCTTCCTCCACAGGGTAAGTCATTTTTGTTTCTGTCAGTTCCAGCTGCTTCATCTCTCATTTTCTCTTTTTTTTTCTCTTCTTTTTTGACAGGAGAGACTGTACATAAAGGAGTTAGTGCCAGAGAAAAAACAGTAGGGCTGTATATACAGTGCTCAAAAATTTTAGGGAACCGTTAACTGGACAGATCGATATCCCAAAAGTTCAGTTGAATTAATATTATACTGTGATGACCAAGTGTTCCCTTAATTTCTTTGAGCAGTACATTTAGTTTTTGCTGAAGAGAGACTATTGCACATATGTTGGAAGAGTAAGGAAGAGGTGATTCAACTTTTACTCATCTCAAATTATAATTCTTCATTTATTTTTCATTTGAAATGTTGCAGTGCTCGAGTCCTTCAGCAACAACAAAGTTGGTGCCTGAACTCAGTTCACTCATTGCTGACCACTGCCGCTCTATGCTCAAAAATAAAGCCTGTATTTTTATTATTTTATAATGTTTGTCCTAATTTACAGGAGCAATACAAAAACGATCGAAAATTTAGCAATGGGTCTTGTTTTTTATAAAATAAAATATGACATTCAGCCCTTCTGCTTATCCCAACTGTCTTTGTACAATCCAACCTCAGCTTCATTATTCATTTGGAAGGATTTTTGTTGAAGTCTAATTTAATAAGATGAGTGATACAGTCACTAAAGGAAGCACACAACGTCTGAGATACAAAAACTTGTTATTTATAGTTATTTTTAAATTGAATAGGCATAAAAACTGCCTCTATTGCTGTCTAATCTTTGTAACTTAGTAACAAGCCTAATCTGTTGAGTTCAAGAGCAGCACCTACTTGGTACAAACTAAAATTACTGATGCAGTATTGGCTAATGAGAATGCATTGATCAAACATGGACGGAATTGGGTCCAGTAGCTATGACACATTGAAATAATAACTAACCAGGATGAATCTGCTTGGCTTGTGTCTTGCAAAACATGGAAATATCTAGTAAAAAAATGCCACTTAGAAGGATTGCCTCATCCAGACAATGTTGCTTTTTTTATTTAAATTGTCTGCATTAATAAATACCGAGTATATGCAATAAATTAAAAGTTTCAGTATGAAAAGTAAATGTTCTCAGTCCTAGAACACTGTAAATATCCCAGTCTGTATCAGTGCCACTGATAGTTTACTGTAAAGCACATGATACAGAACTCAGCCTACTCTACAGAAACGACTGACATGACTTACACATTGTCAAAGTCAGGACACCCCGCGAGCTCTCTCATCTAAACCCATTAGTTAGAAGGCTGCTTTAGAATCTACAAGAACGTCCCTTTTTATTCAATATCGGCTGCATTCAACAGATAGTGTTTTGATCTGATGTGATTAAACAAAAGCTACCTGTGTTAGTTTCTCTCATCTGAGACATTAGAGACATTTCAAGGTTGTTTGGTGTCTGAATGTGTCAAACTGTTTCAGGAAGAGAGGACGTGATGGAAAAAGAAACTCTTCAATGAGATATTGATCCTTAGCCTTTAAAAACTGTGGATGCCAGTTTTCAGGAAATTGAGGGACAGCCCATCAGCTCTGATTGAGTGAGTAGGAGGAACCAGGAGAACCCTAGCAGCATGACAACAACTGAATCCTTGTTTTAACAATACAAGTTTATAGTGAGAGACAGAGTGTAACATGCTTGATTGTATACAACAAAACAATCACCTTTCTGCAAATGAAAATTCAACTGTATTGTTTTACTTTACAGAAACAATGAGGTAATTGTGCATAATATAAAACATTGCATAAAGATGCAGTAGTTCAATGTATAAATACAGATAGATGGGGGTAAATTGAAAGAGTTCATGGAAATATATTCCTTGGGGTGATAATAGATGAGCAAATCAGTTGGAAATCACATATCAAACATATACAAGGCAAACTTTCAAAAAAAATATTTCAGTTTTAAACAAAACAAAACATGCTTGTCACCATAAATCACTATGTATCCTGTACTGTTCCATTGTCTTACCATATTTCAACTACTGTGTAGAGATCTGGGGTAATAATTACAGGAGTTAAATCTGCTCATTAACTGTTCTTCAGAAAAAGGCAATACGGTTTATTCACAATGTCAGCTATCGGGATCATACTCACTCACTCTTCACACAGTTAAAAGCATTAAAATTTACAGATATAGTGAAATTCCCAACCACACAAATTGTGTACATAGCTAAAAATAATGTTTTGCCACAAAATGTACATAGATTGTTTAGGGATCGTGAAGGGGGAAATCAATTTAGAGGAAAATACAACATTAAAATGAACAAAATCAGTACAAATAGAAGAAGATTCTGTATTTCATTCTCTGGCGTAAGACTTTGGAACAGTCTGGGAAAGGAGATCAAGTAATGTCCAAACATGCAATAGTTTGAAACAAAATATAAAGTTTTCACAGTGGGGGTGTGACAGTCACTGGGTGTGCACTGGTTACTGTTATTAATTATTTGTTTCTTTAAAGATTTGTTTTCTGTATTTATTTATGTGCATTATTAGTTGGGACTTTTTCTTCTGTTGTGTTTTGCTATTGTTAAATCCTTTTGTCTTTGTCTTTTTGTGTAAATGTAGACAGATATTGGTGTATATTTATTATAAATCATGTTCAATATTAGTATTATTGTTTGTAAATGGATGTATTTTGAAGAAGCAGGTAGAATGGATTTGCAACAATTTGTGTAAGGAGAAGGAGTGGGATTAGATTAGCTTTGACTTCTTCCCACTCGTCTTTGAGCAAGTTATTCATTTTCTTTTGTTGTTGTCTGCTTTGTATGTTTAAATGTCCAAAATAGCTTGAAAAAAAAGAGATGCCACTGAGGCCTGCTAAATAAATTACAGCCTCTGATGTAATGTTGTGACAATGAAGTATTGCACAGAAGCACAAGCTCCAGAAGGAAAAGAAAGCCAAATTGAATCTGAAAAAAAAAGGACCAAACTACAAAAGACACTGCACTGCACAGGCCCTGGGACGACACATGTCTCGTTAATTGTTGCCAGACCTCGTTAGGCCATCCTCAGAGCAGAACGATGTGACTGGGTTGCTCCTTGTGGGTGAGAGGGAGGGATGAGACGTCTCGACAGATCGCTCCATCAGCATGTCCATTTGGAGACACAACGGATGTCCTCAGATTCAGATTCATCCTTCTTCTTTTTCTGTTTCTGTCCTCCCTCCCTCCCTCCCCCTCATCACATACACACCACCTCCTCCCCCACCTCCATTCATCTCATCCCTCAGATACTGTCTCATGTAACCATACGCCACCTGTATAATAGAGGTCACCCTACTTTTAGATTGCACTCCCTATTCTCCCGTATGGCTGCATCAGCTAAATACATTACAGATGAATGTATTGTGAATGGGAGCAAATATATTCCATATTTGTGTCATGTATTTGAAAACACAGGAGCTATTTCATACATAAAAATGTAAAAAGAGAAATCATTCAAAATGGGAATGATGGTATAGAAGCTCAATGAGGAAGGCTGCAAAGAAGCAGCTGTCACAGAGAATTAGAAATAATATCTGATGCATGTGGAAATGTAGTTTTAAACAAATTAATATGTTCTATATTGTTTTTTATGACTAAAAATGGCATTAAGCTGCACATAAATATCTAGAACTTCTCTAAACTTTCTTTAATCTTCTTCTCTGCCCTCAGTTTGTTTCCAAGTTCGACCTCGTGCCCACGCTGAAGAGAGGCTGCTCCAGAATCTGTTTGTAAATTACAATAAGCTCTCCCGACCAGTACAAAACACGACAGACACAGTGCTGGTCCACTTTGGACTGTCTATTGCCCAGCTTATCGATGTGGTGAGTAAAACCTCACAGCCTTGCTAAATTTCATCAATAGCCAACTCTGGATGTTATTAAATTCCAGCAGAAATTAAATTGTATTTTTTTTTAACCTTCTTTGTAAATGTCCTGTGTGTTCTTCCATTTAGGAAAAAAATATCTCCTCCTCTTCCACTATTTATGTGTTAAAATTTTTGAAATCAGCTTCACTACAGGAAACAACAACCATCAAGCAGCAACCTTGAGTGGATGCTGTTGCTTAGCTCCGCTCAAGACAGCTGTAATTGGTTTAAAGAAATACAAAAGAGAATGTTTCTGTACTCTATAGAAGAGACCATTCTGACACAGCACTGTGTGGAATAGTCTGAATGTGAGACTATTTTCATGATGGCATCCAATATTTGTAATACATTTATTCAAATTAAATAAGATATACAATATAGTTCAAAAGTTTGAGGACACCCAGGCAATTTCATGTTTTCATGTTTTCCATGGAAGCTCACACTTTTATTCATGTGCTCACATAATTGAACAAGGGTTTTCTAATCATCAGTGAGTCTTTCTACACCATTAGCTAACACAATGTAGCATTAGAACACAGGAGTGATGGTTGCTGGAAATGTTCCTCTGTACCCCTATGTAGACACTCCATTAAAATCAGTTGTTTTCAGCTAGAATAGAAATTTTACCACATTAACAATGTCTACACTGTATTTCTGATTAATTTAATGTTATCTTCATTGAAAATATGCTTTTCTTTCAAAAATATGGACATTTCTAAGTGACCCCCAAACTTTTGAACTGTAGTGTATATGTTTATTAAATTGAATAATAAAATAAATATATTGTTTATTTCATTTCAAACAATATTTGCATAAAAAATTTGAACATCACCATTCTATGAAAGGCTGATTGTTACAGTTTAACCAGACAGCTGAAGTCCCTTTCTTATCACTTCCAAACATGAAGACAGACCATGGCTTGTTGAATGAGCTGTCAAACACACATTCACCAACGAAAAGAGAATTCATGAGTCTGAAAACTTTCATAAATGCTCAGCTACAGCAGAATAAACAGCACATACTATTTGCATCACCGTAAGTGTCATGTTACCATGGCGACTGTGTAATTTAACTGTGTAATTCATTTATTTTTAATTGTACTTCTGTTGTATGTACATTCATAATAACCAGCTCAAAGCTACACCAAACAAGTGAGATAAATTTAAATACAGATCACTTATCAGGGGAAATGAAACCACAACAGAAGAGATTGCATTACTTTCCCAAATTAAATTCACTTGTCAAGTATGCTAACACTGGCAGTAAATATTCAAAGCTGTCTCTTGAACAGCTTTCCCAGACACAGTTGGTCTCACCAAAATAACATCTTTATTGTCTCTTACTCCTATGGTATCTTTGCTTTCCAGACAAACTGTGGTTTTAAACATGAGCATGCAATGTGTATTTCACACAATTGCTGTGTTGATTCTGTTGATTCAAGGAAAAAGTTGTTTCACCCCTTACTGCCATTTCGAATCCATCCCATTGCATTGTGCACCTTAAATATTGTACAGCCTGCATTACTGCAGGTATGATTTCCAGGTTTTTGACACACAATTAGTTGTCAGTACTTGTTCCACTTGCATAGCAGTGAGTCAGCTCTGGGTGAAGTTGTCTCCTCCTATAGAACGTATTCACTGTCTGCTGCATCTTAGATGTTGCTGTGGAAGAGCTGGAGAAAGCAACTTTCTAGTGAGGGTGTTTTTGCATGAAATACTGCCTCATATTTACTTTCCTAGGTTTATTGCACAAGCAGTTGTCTTTGTAAGGACAGTTATGTACATTAACATTCAAAAGTTTGGGGTCATCCAAAACAATTTCATGTTTTCCATGAAAACTCACACTTTTATTCATGTGCTAACATAATTGCACAAGGGTTTTCTAATCACCAATTAACCTTTCAACACCATTAGCTAACACAATGTACCATTAGAACACAGGAATGATGGTTGCTGGGAATGGGCCTCTGTACTCCTATATAGATATTCCATTAAAAATCAGGCCTTTCCAGCTAGAATAGTCATTTACCACATTAACAATGTCTAGAGTGGATTTCTGATTAATTTAATGTTATCTTCACTAAAAAAAAAAGCTATTTTTCTTTCAAAAATAAAGACATTTCTAAGTGATCCCACACTTTTGAACAGTAGTGTATGTTGATTTGTTTTATAACTGATTCATGAGATCGTGTGGCTGCTTTGAAAATATAAATGACTAAAAAATAATAAATTCTGCCTATGTGATGCTGAAGAACAGACTGACATACAATTCACCTGGAAGAAAATTAATGTCATAGAATTTTCATACCATTTTTTTGTTTCCATCAAAGGATGAAAAGAATCAGATGATGACTACAAACGTCTGGGTCAAGCAAGTATGAAATGATGAGAGATTAAATGCAGGCTAAAAATACACTTCAATACATAATAAAAAGTTACTGTATAAATTATGACAAATGTTCTCCTGTAGGAATGGAATGATTACAAACTCCGCTGGAACCCTGAGGAGTATGAAAATGTCACCTCCATCCGCATCCCCTCAGAGATTATCTGGAGGCCTGACATTGTCCTCTATAACAAGTGAGAATCTGTATCAATACTTTGAATGTTAAATGCAGTTCAGACTCTTCTCAGTCACACAGTGTGCTTCCTGTGCTCCTAAATGTTGTCATTTTCAATGCAAAAAATATTCATATCACAAGTGCTGTTCAAATTGTGATGATTTAATTCCAACAGATGGCATGACTAGAAGGAAAACGTGGTGCTGTTGCACCACACATCTTGTCCTGTGCCAATGCCATAAAGTAATTTACCTGAAATAAATGTGAACAAGGTCAGTCTTAATGGATGTGCTCACAAACAAAGCTCAGTATCACAAGAAGTAGTACATTAGGCAAGGAATTAGAAGATGAAATGTAATTGGATGTGTTTCAGAGGGCTGGAGATAAAACTGTCCAGTGTGAGCGCCTCAGGTCAACCTGTATTAGTTTAATTTAAAATTCAGGAAATTGACTAATACGAAAAACTGTACCAACTGCATCACAATTTCCTAAAAAAAGATGCATGTCACAACAGGATATGAAATGGATAGAGTTGAATTAAATGCAAAATAATAAAGATAAAAAGGATCTTTTAACTTTATTAGATCACTACGTTTCTTAGTCTGTGCAAATACTTGAGCATTAGTGTTCTAAATGAGCTACAACTAAACTGAAGACGACTGAGTGGTTTGCAGCAGGTTTGCAGTGATTTGAGAGGTTTAGGGTTCATAAAGAGATGAATCAATTGAACATAAGGCAGACGATAAAAGAAAGGGCAGGTTTCACAGAGAGAACACTACCCTCTAGTATTTTGTCTTTGTCATAAAAACATATTTGAATGTAGTACATCAGACAATGTAAATGTGAAGGCCATTGGTATCAATGAACAACTATTCTTGCTTTATTGCAAAAATTCAGTTTACAAAACTGTGACAAGTGTGAACTGAAAAAGAAAAAGAATTCAATTAGAATATTGTGTAGTGATGTACAGTCGTCAACAGAGATGAAAAAGTTGACACTGTGTTACTCCTCAGCAGATACAAAAGATATCACCATTTATGCAGTGGTTTAGTCAATCATTCAACTAGAAATAGCGCTAGCTTTTAGTTTCTGGAGCGCACTGATTGTAAAAACTGATTGTTTATTCTTGTTCAGAAATTGTATTTATAAAAAAATAAATTAAAAGCCTCTAAATCTTTGGTCAAGTTCCACTGACTTGCTGTTTCTGGAGATTTCAATTGAAAACATCCTTTGAATCTTCCTGGCTACTGAGTAAGCATTACCTGCTGAGGACGACCGTGTGATGAGGTAGAAAATGTTAAAAAATCAGCTGACCTTGACCAATCAAAAGTTCTGCTCCAAGAGATCACACATAAGTAAAACCTCACAGGACAACTTTTGTTGGAGGTAAAAATGTAAAGTGTTTGATGAATGCCCTTTATTTCCTATTCTTCATCTGCAGTGCTGATGGCGACTTTGCAGTAACTCACCTCACAAAGGCTCATCTGTTCTATGACGGTCAGATAAAGTGGATGCCTCCCGCCATTTATAAGTCTTCATGCAGCATAGATGTCACATTTTTTCCTTTTGACCAGCAAAGCTGCAAGATGAAGTTTGGCTCTTGGACATATGACCGTGCCAAGATTGATCTGATCAGCATGGCCAATGACGTGGACCAGATGGACTACTGGGAGAGCGGCGAGTGGGTCATTGTCAATGCAGTGGGCAAATACAACACAAAAAAGTACGAGTGCTGCACGGAGATCTATGCAGACATCACTTACTACTTCATCATTCGAAGGCTTCCCTTGTTCTACACTATTAACCTCATCATCCCCTGTCTGCTTATCTCCTGTTTGACTGTGCTGGTGTTCTATTTGCCGTCACAATGTGGAGAGAAGATTACTTTGTGTATTTCAGTGTTACTATCCCTCACGGTGTTCCTCCTACTGATCACAGAGATTATACCATCCACGTCACTGGTGATTCCACTGATCGGTGAATACCTTTTGTTCACCATGGTCTTTGTCACACTCTCCATCATAATTACTGTGTTTGTATTAAACGTACATCACCGATCGCCACAAACACACGGAATGCCCCACTGGGTGCGGAGAGTGTTCCTGGACATGGTACCTCGAGTCCTCTTCATGAAACGTCCACCAGGCACAGCAAAGCAGAACTGCAAGAAGCTTATTGAGATGATGCACCGTCCACACACGATAACTACTACAGGCAACTCACAAGCCCTTTGGACGTGGTTTGAGACAGGGTCCAGACAGATGGCCCAGACAGAGAATACACTCCCAAAGACACCATCCGACAGTCCAGGCATCCTTGTCTGCTCACCGTCTCCCCCCTCTTCACCTCTTGAGAACCACAATGAGGAAGGTCTCCCACCAAAAGCCAGCATTTTCAGCCCAGCCATGTCTGGTCAGTATTCAGTCCTTTCAGAGAACCAAACTCTACGGGGACACAACTCTGCTGCCATGTCCTTTTCCCAGTTGTCCTTGCCCCCATCTTTGCCACTGTGCTCACTTCGCAGCCTGTCCAGGGAAGACACAAGTACACTGGCCCCGAACGGTCGTTCTGTCAGTGCAGAGCAAATGTGTGACCAACAGCTCCCTCAGAGAGATGGACATCGGTGTCGCTCCCGCAGCTTCCAGTACTGTTGTCTGCATGATGATGGGCTCACTGGGATCACAGGACAAGTGAAGAAACCAGCCCTGATAGATCAACCAGCAGAAACCCCAACAGCAGAGGCCACTAAAGACGCAAGTACACAACAGGATACTACGATTCCAACTATATCCCCAGCAATGCAACAGGCCATCGAGGGAGTACAGTACATCGCTGATCATCTCAGGGCAGAAGATGCAGACTTTTCAGTGAGTTGACAGATTTTTTCATTTAAGTAACCAGTACAGCCTTGTCCATGACAAAAATGCTGATTATGATGTGCAGAATCTGTATTTCAAGTTTCAGCTCAGATTCTGCACATGTTGTTCATGCTACCATTCTTATATTACTGTTGATTTGAGGTTTGTTCCAGACTGACTATTTTAGAGTCTGTATCTTTAAAGCCAAAGGAATTGCTGTTGCGTCCACCTCTTTCATGAAGAGAGGGTGGTATTTTCTCTTAATTTGTGAATCCTTACACATACTGAGGATACATGCAATAATTTTCATTGCATGAAAAATGTGATTTTGACATAATATGACCATATATTATTTAATATTTTTGGAATATAATCCTTGTAGAATGTGCAACAGGTATTTTTACTGCAGATTTGAGCAGTTATTAGAACATGTAAAACTGTGATATTAAATCTAAATTTTTAATATACAACCCCAATAGTTTAAATTGTACCCCAGTGGGTCAGCATTCCTAACATCTCATTTTGTTTGTTACAACACAACACAACACAACACAACACAACACAACACAACTACCTGTTAATTTTTTCTTGTCATTCAACTGAAGTGAGGCAGAAAAGGTACATTAAATAACTAGAAAAGCACTCAGAGAGCACAGTACTCCGCCAAGGCTGCTCAGTCATTGTAGGATTTCTGATGGATTAAATCTTTAAAAAATTTGTGGTCCGCAGCGGTCAATTTATTGTAGAATCGCAATCCTGTGATCATCAGCAGGCAGCTGATGTAGTGTTCACTTGTTCTAGTGCAGAAAAACAAACTATATAGTAAAATAAGTAGGGCTGGCCCGAATAGTGGTTTCTGGCCTTCGAATATTCGGGCCCTATTAAAGACGAATATCCGGATATTCATTACGCCCCATAACGTCCAACCGGGGGGGTGGGGGAGACGGGGGAGACGGGCCGAATATTTGGATCCGTTTGTGTGGTTCGTGCGGCGGCACGGCAGCGGCGGCGGAGATGGCCCGAATAGTCGGATTCATTTGTCTGGTCTCCTGGGTCCACATTTTGCCCTCGTTTAGTCTGTAGTTAAACTGAAGAATTCCCAAACACTGGTCTTCAGCATCTTGTCTTGTGTTTATGCAACGAAGTGAAGCGTGACTTCAGAGTCAGCGGATATTCAGATACCAAAATGAATATCCGGATAGTGCCGTAGCGAACGAATATTCGGATATTCGGGTCCAGCCCTAAAAATAAGTGTTGTTGTCATAGTTACAGTGATGGCGTGTCGCTATCTCGCAGAAATCTTTAACAAATCTGCGGATCCAGACTATACATCGCATCCCTACCAAAATCTAATCACTTGGTCATTTCTGACTTTACCTGAAAATTTCATCCAAATCAGTTAGTCCGTTGTTGAGTAATGTTGTTAACAGACAGACAGACAGACAAACAAACCAACAGTGATTGTCACATAACTCCACCACGCTCTTTGTTAGAGTAATAATCAGACTGAATTTTACAGAGGGAAATTTATGATATAATAATGTGTGCATAAAGCAGGAGGGACAGGGGACAAGCATAGACAGAGTTGTAACCATTAATTGTAATGGTTAACATGTACACCAGCCAAACAAGTCTCTGTAATTCTGGCACTCGCTGCAGTCTTAACTGTTCTCTCTACTCTTGTCATCATGCAATAGAATATCAAACCAAAGTATTTCCTAAATGACAAGCTAGCCTTTATGGTTGTCAGAATGAGCTTTTGGTGAAATGAACAGTTCGTATTGTTTGCAACTGGTAACAACAACATATATCTGACCCCCTTCATTATTGTGGTTAAAGTACTTTATCTGCAGTGTCTTTCATGTAACTTACCGTTCCTCATGCACTTTCATGTCTGATGTGGGACACTGTAGAGTCTCCCTGTTGATGTATGACATAATGCACGACTGATTTTGATGCTCATATCAGAAAGTGACATACTACATTTGCCTTTGATGATGTTGCCTAGCAACACAGGCAACTCTTAGGCTCCACCTACAGACAGCCAACGGTCTGCTGAGTACCTCAGAAGACCCTGAACTACCCCCAAAAGAGCCAACACTGATGCAAACAACTTCAAACTTGACACTGCACTTAGGCATGTCCCTAGCGACAGATCAGAAGTACAGCGCACAAGATCTGTCAAGTACAGAAAGAGACACACATGAACAGACAGATCCTTTCATTTGTTGGTAACATTAAATACGTGTTTTTATCACTGTGTATGCATAGCTACCAGCATTCTTCATATACTTTTATTTAAATATGCTGTGCTTGGAGGTTTCGCAAGTGCATCTATGAGGGAAAGATATAGACCAAATCATCTGTGCCAACACTGGTAAAATAAATAGTGATAAATTTAGTCAGTAATAACAGCAACCAGCATTTTCTGATTATAAAAAAATTCTTTATAAACTTGTTTTTCTTACAATGTGGAACTTAATATTACCAGTTACACAAACACTACTGTTTAAAAGTTTGAGGTCACACAGGCAATTTCATGTTTTCCATGAAAACACACATTTTTTCATATGCTAACATAATTGCACAAGGGTTTTCTAATCATCAGTTAGCCTTTCAGCACCATTAGCTAACACAGTGTAGCATTAGAACACAGGAGTGATGGTTGCTGGAAATGTTCCTCTGTACCTCTCTGTAGATATTCCATTTAAAATCATTCATTTCCAACTAGAATAGTCATTAACCACAGTAACAATGTCTATAAAAAATTGCTTTCCTATCAAAAATAAGGACATTTCTAAGTGACCCCAAACTTTATAATGGTAGTATATGAACAATGACATAACATAAATAAATTCTGCAAAACAATTGGAGAAGTTTGGTGAAACTGATTCTTGTGTTGAGTCGTACTGTAAGGCTTTAGTTTTGGCAGAGTAGAGAGAAACATTGTTCATCTTAATTTCTTTGAAATATGTTCTTGAAAATAATTTCAGTTAGAAGAGGGCTAAGCATAAAATAGTTAAGTATACAGCAATGACACAGCATTAACTGCTGAGTTGCTAGGCAAAATTGCAGGGTCTGCGTGGAATGGGGGGAGATGTCTGAAATGTAAAATATAATGAAACTTATTGTATTTACTGACATTAGTCACTGTCAATGCTACAATGCATTTTCTCCAGCTGCGGCCAGAAAGGGTCTGCCTTTAAAACAACGGGACCTCAGCAATTTGACCTTGATGTTTTTTTATGAGAAACACAAGCAAGGATTGACTGACATTTAGGAGATAGCAGCCTCATAATGAAAAAAATCAGCCATTCGAGAGAAATCAATCAAGGGTGAAAACTGACAGCTGGTAAAAAGAAAGGTGGTGTGGTGTGCAATGTGAAATGTCCCTCTGTGCTGTTTCTCTTCTCTGCCAGGTGAAGGAGGACTGGAAGTATGTGGCCATGGTCATTGACAGGATATTCCTCTGGATGTTTGTGTTGGTGTGTATACTGGGATCTGTGGGACTCTTTCTTCCACCTTGGTTGGCTGGAATGATCTAGAATCAACATCGAGGACACTGGACGCTAACTGGAGAATGTGCTGTATTATATTGTAAAAAAAAATGGTGGGGGTTATCATTGATCTTATAATTTTTTATTATTTTTCAAAGCAACTACAAGTCCTTGCTCTTACCCCGGGTTATCAAAAGGTTACTCATGGAGGGACAAGATGAAATTTCTATCATTGATTCCAGTAGGTATTTCAATTATTTATGAGGGCAAAAGGCCAACAGAGAAAATATCCTTCCACGCCACTCCATTCTGACATTGAGAAGTAGAGCTCAAGCTGTCACCTTTGTAAAGAAGTAAAAAACCAGACCCATTTACAGCAGCAGATAACACTACAGAAAGACCAAGCAGGTTTGATTTACATATCTCACTTTTAACATTCCTAAAACAATGTCAGTGCTGCGGTATCTTGACAACAGAACAGCCGACAGTGTATCACGCTCACCAAATATTCATAAGAATATGTTCATTAAATAATGTTGTTTCTGTGAGTCCTGATTGTCAGAATTCTTTGCTGGGAAGAGTTTCTGTGTAAATTCAGTTTTGTGCAATGGTCACTGCATAGATAAGCACACATACATGTTTGAGGCTTTCTAATCCTGACAATTAAACAATCACATTTATGCAATAACTCTTAATAATAATTTAGCCTTTGGTGGGGGAAGTGTTTAAATTCACTCTCTCCAGTTGCTTAAGCCCTCCTCCCCTCAACCACAAAAACTTAAAGAACATATAAAAGAAGAGGACATGTCTACTTTAGTTCCTTTTCTTGATAAACAGAATAGGAATAGACAAAAATGAGTTTCGCAGCCAAAATTATTCCTTTTGGCATTGATACTAAAGTGAATTTTAAAAAATATGCACCACATTAATTATGAAAACATTTCAATACTTTTTTTAAAAAAGAAAACCAGCCTCCACTCTGCATTATGAGCTGAGTCCTGTACAATCAGCTCTGAAACTGAACAGCTTTATGGGTGTAAAAGAAAAAGAAAGCTGCCCTTGACGCACAAACAGGTCACAGTTTTCTGTCAGTGACAGACAGTAGACGGGGTGAGAGGCTGAGGATGAAGTCAGGTCTGAATTAAACACACCCAGAGTGATGCCAGCAAGTTTATGGTGACTGTTAATTTAAAAAAACATTAACGTAAGACACCAATCCCCAAGCTATCACATGTTATTTATTTATTTATTAACCTTTACTTAACCAGGAGAAATCTCACTGAGATTAAGAACCTTTTTTTCAAGGGAGTCCTGGTCAATATAGGAGCAGCAAATACAAAACAGTTACAAAGTTACACATTTAAGACACTAGCAAAAAACAAATGAAAAACTGCATTTACAAGCAAGTTATGAAACACAAGTGCATTTTGTGACGTCAGCCTCAAGAAGTCGCAGTTTAGATTTAAAAGTTCTCACTGAGATTAACTCGGTTAATTTCCAGTCTTTCTGCAACACATTCCATGCAAAAGGTGCAGAGTAAACAAAAGCCTTTTCACCCAATTCAGTGCGGGCATATGGAATAGAAAGCAACAAATGATCTTGTGAACAGAGAGAGTAAAGATCAGCACTTTTCTGTGCAGTTAGAGAACAAATTTAGGTGGGCAGTAGTCCAAGTATTGCCTTATTTACACTACCATTCAAAAGTTTAGGGTTACGCAGGCAATTTCATGTTTTCCATGAAAACACACACTTTTATTCATGTGCTAACATAACTGCACAAGGGGTTTCTAATCATCAATTAGCCTTTCAACACAATTAGCTAACACAATGTAGCATTAAAACACAGGAGTGATGGTTGCTGGAAATGTTCCTTTGTACCCCTATGGAGATATTCCATTAAAAATCAGCAGTTTCCAGCTAGAATAGTCATTTACCACATTAACCATGACTAGACTGCATTTCTGATTATTTTAATGTTCATTGAAAAAAAATAGTTTTCTTTCAAAATAAAGGACATTTAAGTGACCCCAAACTTTTGAACAGTAGTGTATGAAAGTAAACCAATGACGGATCCTTCCTGTGGCTAAAGCCGGCCATCCCACCCGAGAGTATAACTCGCAGTCATGTGTTGACACTTTAAGTTTATGTGAAACGATGTTAGTAAATGTGGTAAATCCATTACAATATATTATTATCTTAGGATGGCTTTATAATTGAATGACTCCAACGTTTTATGAAAACCATCACATTTAGTTCATTATCATATACAGTGAGGCAAAAAAGTATTTAGTCAGCCACCAATTGTACAAATTCTCCCACTTAAAATGATGACAGAGGTCTGTAATTTTCATCATAGGTACACTTCAACTGTGAGAGACAGAATATGGAAAAAAATCCAGGAAATCACATTGTGGGATTTTAAAATTATTTTTTTTTAATTATGGTGGAAAATAAGTATTTGGTCAATAACAAAAGTCCAACTCAATAAAATATAATATAAAGAAGTAATGTAACCTTTTTTGTCAATGACAGAGGTCAAATGTTTACGGTAGTTCTTCACCAGGTTTGCACATACTGTAGCTGGTATTTTGGCCCATTCTTCCATGCAGATCAATTGAGCAGTGATGTTTTGGGGCTGTCGCCAGGCAACACAGACTTTCAACTCCCTCCACAAATTTTCTATAGGGTTGAGTTCTGGAGACTGGCTAGGCCACTCCAGGACTTTTAAATGCTTCTTACAGAGCCACTCCTTTGTTGCCCGGGCGGTGTGTTTGGGATCATTGTCATTCTGGAAGACCCAGCCACATTTCATCTTCAATGCTCTCACTGATGGAAGGAGGCTTTGGCTCAAAATCTCACAATACATGGCCCCATTCATTCTTTCCTTAACACCGATCAGTCGTCCTGTCCCCTTTGCCGAAAAACAGCCCCAAAGCATGATGTTTCCACCCCCATGCTTCACAGTAGGTATGGTGTTCTTGAGATGCAACTCAGTATTCTTCTTCCTCCAAACTTGACGAGTTGATTTTATACCAAAAAGTTCTATTTTGGTTTCATCTGACCACATGAAATTCTCCCAATCCTCTTCTGGATCATCCATATGCTGTCTGGTAAACTTCAGACGGACCTGGACATGTACTGGCTTAAGCAGGGGGACACGTCTGGCACTGCAGGATTTGATTCTGTTGGCGTAGTGTGGTACTGATGGTAGCCTTTGCCACTTTGGTCCCAGCTCTCTGCAGGTCATTCACCAGGTCCCCCCATGTAGTTCTGGGATTTTTGCTCACCGTTGTCATGATCATTTTCACCCCACGGGATGAGATCTTGTGTGGAGCCCCAGATCGAGGGAGATTATCAGTGGTCTTGTATGTCTTTCATGTTCTAATAATTGCTCCCACAGTTGATTTATTCACACCAAGCTGCTTGCCTATTGTAGATTCACTCTTCCCAGCCTGGTGCAGGTCTAAAATTTTGTTCCTGGTGTCCTTCGACAGCTCTTTGGTCTTGGTCATGGTGGAGTTTGGAGTCTGACTGTTTGAGGCTGTGGACAGGTGTCAGTTATACAGATAACGAGTTCAAACAGGTGCCATCAATACAGGTAACGAGTGGAGGACAGAAGAGCCTCTTAAAGAAGTTACAGGTCTGTGAGAGCCAGAGATCTTGCTTGTTTGTAGGTGACCAAATACTTATTTTCCAACGTAATTTACAAATAAATTCTTTAAAAATCCTACAATGTGATTTCCTGGATTTTTTCCCCATATTCTGTCCCTCACAGTTGAAGTGTAACTATGATGAAAATTACAGACCTCTGTCATCATTTTAAGTGGGAGAACTTGCACAATTGGTGGCTGACTAAATATTTTTTTGCCCCACTGTAGACCTGACTTTTGCTGAATGGATCTTTTCAAAATCTGCACCAGCAAGAATTGAACATAATTTAAACTTAACAATCAGAAGAATGATAATACATTTAATTTAAAAATCACTTTTAATTTACAGAAATCTCAAACTTGCTAAAGATTACCTCATCAGTTTTGTGTGAAACATTTTTAGCTATTAAGTAAAGGTTTATTGTTTCGCAGGACATTGAAACAACTTGGCACAGAATTGTGAGCTGTGTTGAGTCATAAATACTGTATAAGAGGACCATGGATGTTTTCCTCCGTATTTTCAAAGATGCTGACCTGGCATGCTCTCTTACATTAGTAGCTCGGCCCGAGGGGATGGCAGGTTGGTCTGTCTGTCATTTGGTAAGTACCTCTTCCACTCTGGTCCACACTAAAAAATAAGACAATGTGGGCGTTCATGGCTCTCAGTGAATGAGTTCTGTGACTCTAGTGATCTTTACCTCAAGCATCAAAATCAGGTCGACATTTCCAGTTTTCAGTGTTGTATGGGCAATTGGACTGACATGAAATCTGGTACGTGCCTAATGCTATCCTCTGAATTACTTTCATTAATTTTGGTTATCCCTTCACCTTTGCACCATTGTCAGGTCAAATTTAAGGTTGACAGAAGGGCTGCATGGTGGTGCGGTGGCTAGCACTCATAAGGTTCTGGGATGGAATCTGCTAGTTGGCTGAGGACTTTCTGTGTCTGGGTCGTGATGGTGGATTAATTTGTGATTCTAAATCGGCTGCAGGTCTGAATGTGCATGGCTGTCTGTCCCCTTCCATTAGCCTGCTGATGGACCAGTGACCTGTCCAGGGTGAACTCTCACCTGTCACCTAGCATCATATTACAGAAGCCTCCAGCAGCTCAGGATAAATCAAGTCTAGCTAATGGACCAATGATAGCCTAGCCGCGCTAGACAACCCACGGCAACGAATTTAATTCTCTGCCAGGGAGGGTCTAGTTACCCTCCATAAGGCTCGAGGCTGGATTCTCCTAAAACTGGCCGGACCAATCACCATGAAGTGTAGAGTCAGAAGGCGGGCGTAACGAAGTGACGACAGAGGCGTGACGATTCTGACCGAAACAACCAGCGCACAATAAACAGTTATCTTTCGACTCGGCTTTGGCCACAGCCCTTAAAGATTTGAAGCTAAAATTCAACTTGAAAGATAAACAAAGGACGGCACTTAAGTGTTTCATTGAGAAGAAAGACGTATTTGGACTTATGCCGACGGGATATGGCAAATCCTTAATATACCAGTTGGCTCCGCGGCTCCGCTGGTTGGGAAGCTAATGGGACTTAGCCACAATCCGCCAGTGCCCTCGGAACTACGTCAGCCTATTCGTTGCGTTGATTAGTTGTATACCTACCCAATTGCTGCAGAGGGATTTGATAGACAACCTTTTAGCCCGCCTCCCTCCCTGTCGAGCTTCCCTAGACCCTTGTGCCGTCAGAAACATGGGTGTAGCATGGCTAGGCTAGACCAAGGAATGAATCAAATCAAAATTTAAGTTTCTCCACGCATTCGGTTTATAACCAAACACATCATCCTCAGCTGCACTCTGTTTAGTGCAAAGAAGCAAATACTACTTTGACAACACACTTAACTAAGGCCTTGAAGCCACCACGTTGGCATTCATACAAACAAAACACCTGCTTTATGCTAAATGGGTCTAAGCCAAGTTAATAAAGAATTGGTAATGGGAAAAGAAAAGTCATGATTAAGTACTTGTACTTCATGGGAGGAAGCAGGTCTTTTACACACACACACACACACACACACACACACACACACACACACACACACACACACACACACACACACACAGATATATATGAACTGTTGGTTTGATTATTTTTTAATTGTGATTTAACATTTTTTTGTCCCAAAACATTAGAGTACACATTTGGGAGCTCCTACACAATTTGAACAGAATTGTGTGAATTTCATTAAATAATTGTGGCATAGAACAAATAATTGAAGGATCTGCTGCCTGTACTCTTTTTGGTTCACAACAACTACATTGGACTTCAATCTAGTTCTCATAATCAAAATAATGTGTTCATAATTTTATCATTTTTCAGGCATTCAAATGAGCATACACACATTTATAGTTTCCACATTTTGTCAAACAGAAATATCACTTCTTTAATACATTGTGTACATAAATTTTAGGTTGTTTGTCAGTGTATTAACTTTGTTTCTGTTCTTTAACACCATCGGGCATTTTACTAAGGGTTGCTTTGATTGCTAGTTCTTGTTTTTCAGTGTCAAATTCATTCTTGCCTGTGTCTTGAATTTCGTGTTTCAGTATTTTCTGTTCTTCTCCTATGTTTTTGAAAGAATCCTTCCGTTTCTTTATCTCACTTGAACAGTTACTGTCACGTTTACTTTTCATCGGTTTTATGTACAATAAAAGACAGTGAAATTAAAAAAGTTTGTATAAGACATAAATGATGTCATAAAACCACTCCACTACAAGTTTGTACATTTATTTTACTTGAAACTGAAAGACAACGTGACAAATGTCCTTGAATGGATAGAGAATGAACAGTGAAAGTACAAGATTAATGAATATAAGGGAACAAAGCTAACATATAATGCTGAACTATACCCAAAACCAAAAAAATATTGAATCACTGTTTACCAGCGAGTCATCATCAACTCCTGTCTGCTTTAAATCTACTCTCATACATCTGCATCCTGCTGTTTAAACCTGAGCAAGCCCTCAGACTGATTAGATTTTAAAGCATGTAATGTTACACCTGAATGTCAAAAGTGATGACATTGGTGTTGACCTCAGCCAACAAACTATTGCATTTCCACTTCCTCAGCAGAAGAACAAC
This sequence comes from Acanthochromis polyacanthus, assembly GCF_021347895.1. Taxonomy (NCBI): domain Eukaryota; kingdom Metazoa; phylum Chordata; class Actinopteri; family Pomacentridae; genus Acanthochromis; species Acanthochromis polyacanthus. The sequence continues at coordinate 18,659,425 of NC_067118.1, forward strand.
ATTGATCATTATGTAAAATCACAGACAGGAGAAAATAGCAATTTAGCACAATACGGAACCAAAGCATTTGTTGAGGTGAAACACCAGCAGCACTGTGGATGTATTCATTGATTTCAGCACATAATCTGTAGAATAAAGGTTAGAAAATAGACTGAAATACAAAGTAGTACACAGACTTTGTTGCAAATTCAAATGAGTTAGAAACACAGTTTTATAACACAGATAAGTTCAAGTGAGTCTTCTGTCTGTATGCAAAAATTCATAAATGACAGGATATTAATTTCCATTTAGCCTCCAGTTTTCAAAGAAAACGCAATACCACGGTATATTGTTAACTGAATTCTGAAAGGAAAGCTGGATGGTCTTTATGAAACTACAAACTCATTTCCATTAAATGATAAGACACGGCTTTTTAGCAGGGATCTCATCTGCATAATTTCGCTATTAAATTGTTGTAGAAAGGCAAATAATGTCAGATGGTTAAGCTCAATTCAGATCCTCTGTGCTGGATCCCTAAAGAGAAAAAAAGCAAAATGCCATACAAGTAGACAAAGTTATTAATAACAACTCAATGTCAAATTATTAAATGTACCTTGATGAAAAATTGACCTTCAGTGTGAATTTCAATTAAGTGATTGGCTTTGGAGATACATATGCCAAGGCTTTGATAATTAATTCCAACAAGGAGAGGACTTTAGATTTAATAACTTTGGCTAAATCCACTGATTAGATGCTTGGCATATGATGAACCTGATTCTAATGCTGCTAGCTGCTTCCTGATAAACTATTTATCAGTTCAATGATTTTCTGGATACGTACTCATGCACATTATGCATGTGCTGTCGCTTCAGAAAATATTCAGAGCCCTTTCTTTTTGCACATTTTCTAGTCCCATATATTTAATCTAAACTTAATGCAATTTGCCTTATTTTCATGAAATTATACCCAGTAACCCATAATGGCAAGTTTATGACATTTATTAAAAATCAAAAGCTGAAATTTCAATTTCTGAAATTATTCAGAGCATTTGGTTAGTGGAATCTGTTGTGGCAAATTGAATTAATTGGACATAGCAACTCACTAACACATATTGTCTTACGGGGCGGCTTGTGGTTCCGATGGTAGAGCAGGCTGTCCACGAATTGCACAGTTTGCTGTTTGATGCCTGGCCCCTGTACATGCCAAAGTGTCCTTGGGCAAGACACTGAAATTGAAGTTGCTCACGATGGCAGGCAGGGACCTTGCATTGCAGCTTTGTCGCCACTAGTGATTGGTGAATGGAAAACATATCAAAGAACCACTACGGTAAAAAATAAATAAAAATACTGTATAAGTGCAGATAATTTGCTTACACTGTGTCCACCCCACTGGACAACGTTTCTGTTTATTTATCACCAAAATGGGTTACATCTGGTCAGTCAGGTACTGTTTGGTTGTTTGGTCAAACTAAGGGGTCCCAGTGAATACATTCCTTACTTGACCAAAATAAATTACACTCACAATTAAATTTTGGAAGCATTATTACCATGGCCAAGAGTAAGGGTGGAAAAGCTTCTCTTTCAGGGTCTGAGATTTGTGCACAGGCCATTGTTCTTCAAAATGCAGGAAAAACTGCTAAGCAGGTAGCTCAAGCCCTTGGCTGAAGTATCCACTGGGTGCAAAAGTGGTGACAAAGGTACAACAAAGAAGGATCCTTCAAAGACTCGTCTTGCTCAGGGCGTCCATCTGGCCTAACTGCAAGAGCCAAGGGTCTGATGAGAAAGGCCACAGGTAAAACGCAGTAGTCAGTCAGAGGCTGAAAAATCTTGGACAAGATGTTTCTAAGAGCACTGTGTATTGTTATTTAACAGAAACTTTGGTGCTAAAAGCTTACAAGAGGCAATGTACCCCACTACTCACCCAACTACAAAAGAAGAGACTGGCTTTCACAAAGAAGTACATAGCTCTGACTCCAAAAGACTGGGAGAACTGGATTTTCTCTGATGAATGCCTTCTCTACTTATTTCCAACATCCAACAGCCAAAACAACCATATCTACACAGGTGATCGTGAAAAAGTACCATCTTCTGATCAAGCAAAATTCAGTGCCCATACTATGGTCTGGGGGGCTATGGCCACTTCAGGTCTCTTAGAGCTGCACATTGTGCCCCAAAGTACCACTGTTAATGCACAATACTATACCAACAACATTTTAGAAAAGATACTATTTCCAGTTTTGACCTGTGACTGAATGAAAAATGTTTAACAGATGTTCGAAACTGGTATTTATGCAAGATGGTGCCCCTGCTTGCTCTGCCCATATGACTCAGCAATGGTGTTCTGAGCATCTACTTGGCTTTCTGCATAAGGAGGAATGGCCACCAAACTCACTTCACTTCAACCCAGTTGAGAACTGTTGGGGAATCCTGAACAGTCGCATCTTTACCGGTCCACCACCGACCACCACGAAATAGCTCAACTCTAGGGCTGTGCAGGAGTGGATGAAGAAAGAACCATCCACACTCAAGAACCTCGTACATTCCATGCCTGAAACACTCAGAGCCACGATCAAAGTGAAAGGGGGTAATACTGGTTATTGAATAAATTGATGATATTGCATATTCAGTCTTTGAGCTTTGTTTTTATGGGAAGAACAAACTTTTGGGACACAATGTACTCACACTGTAGCCTAGCCACGCTAGACCCATGCTCTGAAGACACAAGGGTCTAGGCACGCTCGACAGGGAGGGAGGCGGGCCAAAATGTTGTCTATCAAATCACTCTGCAGCAATTGGGTAGGTATACAACCAATCAGCACAAAGAATAGGCTCCTAGAGCGCCGGAAATCAGAAGATGCGGTAGTTCGGTGAAGCCTCATTTATACAGTCAATGTCTGAAGCTCAAGTATATCACAGACATGTTAACAGAAACATTATTCAGATTCGGTGCTAATGGAGCTCAACGACTGTTGTCGTTTTTGTTGTCGACCCTGGCAGAGAATTAAATTCGTTGCCGTGGGTTGTCTAGCGCAGCTAGGCTAGTTGTTTCCGGTTGTTTCTGTCAGAATCGTCGCGCCTCTGTCGTCACTTAGTTACGCCCGCCTTCTGACTCTACACTTCATGGTGATTCGTCTGGCCAGTTTTAGGAGCATCCAACCTCGAGCCTTATGGAGGGTAACTAGACCCACCCTGGCAGAGAATTAAATTCGTTGCCGTGGGTTGTCTAGCGCGGCTGGGCTACTCACACTGTGTATCAGGACAAAAACCAAGCAATGAAGTCCAAGGAACTCTCTGTAGATCTCTGTGATAAAACTGTGATGAGGCACAGATCAGAGTAAAAGGCCTTGAGCTTCCCCAGGAGCACAGCAGCCACAACAACTGTGAGATAGAAGAACTTTGGAACTACCAAGACTCTCACCAAACTGAGTAACCAAGCAACTAGGTCCTTGGTTGGACAGGTGACTGCAGCCCAGTGGTCAAACTAACAGGGCTTTACCAGTCCTCTGCAGAGACTAGAGATTCTGTTGGAAGGGCAAACATCTCAGCTGCATTACATTAGTCAGGTCTTTATGGTGTAGTGGCCATATGGAAGACTCTAAAGTCCTTTTCAGACATCTGATACGTAACATTGCTGTTTCAGTCTGTATTTCAAACATGCTGTATGTCACTTAGCAAGTAATACTCCTAACAACTTCATTACACATACCCACCACAGTGCCAGAGAGACCACAGCAAAGTGTCATTTATGTGAGATTGTGCAGTACATTAAGTGATGTATAATACATAATAATGCAATAACCAACAAAAGACTAAATCTGAACATAAATCTAAGCTAAGAACAGAAAATCAAACTGTCAAAAATAACTAACATTCAAACTTTCTTTAGCATTTCCTAAACACTGAAAACAGTGTTTATATGTGATGATAATGTTTCTACTTCTCTGGCTGTGATACAGTTCAGGACTTAACCTGAGGACAGCTGCTACAAATAATGTAATTGCAGCTGATAAACTGTGATTCTGTGTGACGACTCACCCGTCTGATGTTAAGAAAAGTACCCAGAGTGACTTGCTGCTCAACCCTGATTGATGCTGTCTCCGTGTCTTGTCTGTGATCAATTATGAGTAATTAGTAAAGTTACTGATGCTGTTGTTCAATATGCGTAAATTCACACAACTCTCTCTCTTTGAAGATGTACATATGGATGCTGCTGCTGTTTGATGTATTTAATAAACTCACAGGAAAGACTCCTAGAAACAACTGGAAGCAACACACAAAAGTTCAGCTTCATTGCGTTAATTCCATTAATTTTTGGTAAGCATCATGTTTTATGGATATTCCCGTTTGTAATGGATGTAAGATGGTGGGGCAAAGTGAAGTGAATGGGAATTGTGATTTGTGATTTGACACAAATTGTGCCTTTTGTGCTGACTGTGATATTTGTTTGTGATATTTTCTGTACCAACATTGGTAGGAGAAGCCTTTCCTAATCCCCTTCACACAACTGAGTCCACATACCCTGTGTGAACCTATCCATTAACCCAGCTCAGACCTGCGACATGTTGACAGTGAGTTAGTAAGGCTGGTCTTGCAGCTCTTATAAAAGTGTCCAGTACCTAATTCAGGCATGAAGCCAACATGTTCAGATGCCGTCAGATTATCGGAAAGGAGGGTATGTCTGAAGGGGGTTTAAGTGAAAGGCACATGACAGCCTGCTTTGAGTTTGCCAAATGGCTTTGAAAGGAGTCTGAGAGATTCTGGTCTGAGACAGGAATTGATCTCTCTGGGCAGAACTCCAAGCATTATGTCTGGTGAACACCAGGAACTGAAGTGCTTATGGCTAAAACCATGCCTACAGTGAAACACGGCGGCAACACAAGGGTTTGAGAGGCAGAGACAAAGAGATGGGTCAGAACTGAGAGGAGGGTGAATGCAGCCAAATACAGAGAGATCCTGGAAGAACACCTGCTCCCGAGAACAGCAACCTGAGACTGGAGCGACAGTTCACTTTCAGTGTCACAGAGAACCAAAGCATACAGCAAGACAACACCAGAGAGACTTCAGGACAGTTCTGTGAACTGTGGTTGGGCCAGTCAAGGACAGTGACACTGATGGTCAAAAGTGTTGATTTTGATCACTTTCAAAATAAATCTACAACACAAAAAAGGCTCTAAAAAATGAAGGGGAAAGAATCCCTTTTAATGAGACTGTATTTGAAAAGCTGAGCGAGACATAGTTCATTCTGGGCGCTTCACATTTTCATTTTATCTTCTTTCATTGCACTTTCAGGTATTAAATTTAAATAATTTATTACTATAAACCACATATGTGACTTAAATGAGACTCACTCACAGCAAGACTCACTGTCTGAAAACCAGTAATATGAGGCCAACATTTTCACAGTAGAGCAAAAAGGTTCAAAGCCAGCTGGGTGCAGTACATCCTGTGTCTGTCAGGAAGGAATAGTCAGAAGATTATTGGCAATCTTAGCCATTAAACCACTTCTACCATGACTGTGAACCTGAGTGGAAACATTTATATCTCTGATGTAACCTGAAATTGTAATACGTGTTGCAAGAGTCATGTTTAAATATAAATGTTAGAATCTGAGATCGGGTGTGGAGTCAAACATAGTGTGGAATAGTTGCATGGATATTTACTTTTTACTTGAAGTCATATTTTGTTCCCTGATTTCACTCAAACCAACTGGCACATGTACATAAAAAGCTGTACTCATACTGAACTGTACGAGCAAACATGGCTGCTTGCAATGGGCAAAAACAGACAGAAGACAGCAATAAAAATTCAAGCTGGTGGGTCAGCTGGAGCTAGGCTGCAGGTTGCAGTCAAGCTCTGGGGCTTTCAGATCAGCCAGGGCAGGTGTCGGGCCTGAAGCGTTGGCAGGGCTCTACCTGCACCTTCCAATGTTAGTAGAGGGACACCAGTGAGAGGAAAAAGAGGAAGCAGCATATTATGATGATCTGAACAATCTAGTGTACTAGTTTAGTTGAAAGTCATTTTGGTAAATAATTGACCCCATTCTCATTTATTTACACATATATTTGTGGCCCAAACTCTGTAGGAAAATATTAGAATCCTGCAGCTGAGGTAGTTATATTCTCTGTAGGCACAAAAACACATTTTACATTTGAGCATGAAAGATAATTTTTGACTTTTGACTAAACAAGTCCAACTCAAGTTCCACTCAGTACAGTGCCATAAGATACAATATAATTTATTAGCTTAGACTGAAATCCAAGTGCATCCTGAAAACCAGCTTTATCAGAGGTATTTTCATGACCACATTTCACATGTAATCGTTTACCCGATTGTACTTGGACATAATGACCATATAAATAACAATTTTAAGAAACATACATAGACAAAATCAGCAACTAGTAATACACTAATCCTGCTTCAGTAGGAGAATGTATTGATGTCTAAAGGAGCTCCTCAGCCTGAAACATTTAAAACGAGAGACTCTCAATCGCCTGTTTGAGGGCAGAAGTTGATACTTTCTATTTAAGCCACGTAAAAGATTAGAGGAAATATTACTAGCAGGTCTGAGCACACTGTTGCTGTGAGAAGCTGACAAGAGTGTTCTAGAGGTTGGTCAATAATCCTTGAACAAGTACAAATTTATTTATATAGTTTGGTTTTAAGTTTCACTGACAGGTTGCTGAACCAGGCTGTACTGCAGTACAACATTGCACGCTGAATCACTGATTTAAAAAATAGAAGCCCAATCTGGCTATTTGCTCCAAAAGATCTAAGCCTACAAAGAAAGTAAATACGCTGCTGTATCAAATAAATGTTATATGAGGAATCCATTAAAGGGAAGAATCTATCTTAGGACAAATATAATTAGAAGAAGAGATCTGTCTGATATTTACATTGGAACTGTCTCTGGTGGTAACCGATATAAGGAAGGATTTCCTCAATTTTTCATGTGTTATTAATGAGAGCAGTTTTGCCACCCCATTCAATTAACCCCTCAGTAGTACCCTGCTACAGAGTGGAGTCATCTCTGTCAGTCAGCAGGAACTGTAAGGTGGAATTGTGAGTATTTTCTCACAGTGTTTTGAAAGAAAGCGAGTGGGCATGCAAATGACTCAATTAGCAATGAACAAAGTAAATGATAAAGGTGAACTGTCTGATCTGAGGAGGAAGCACATCGCTCACCTTTACCAGCTGTATTCTATAAGTGAGAAATTACTTGTACCAGTAAATAACTTATGGATCTAACTGCCACTGAACCCTTTTCCTCAAAAGTAAATCACGCTGGATTGTATTAAACGCTGATGTGAAGTTGAGGGGAAAGGCTGTGGTATACACTACCAGTCAAAAGTTTGAACACAGCTTCTCATTGAATGTGCTTTCTATATTTTCATGACTATTCATGCAAATTCTCACTGGAGGAATGAAAACTATGAATGAACATGTATAGCCACATATACATATATATGTTTTATGTTTTAGATTCTTCAAAGTAGCCACCCTTTGCTTTGATTACTGCTTTGCACACTCTTGGAATTCTCTCGATGAGCTTCACGAGGCAGTCACCTGAAATGGTTTTCCAACAGTCTTCGAGTTCCCAGAGATGCTTGTTGCCTTCACTGTGCAGTCCATCTCATCCCAAACCATCTCGATTTGGTTTAGGTCAGGTGACTGTGGAGGCCAGGTCATCTGATGCAGCACTCCATCACTCTCCTTCTTGGTCAAATAGCCCTTACACAGCCTGGAGGTGTGTTTGAGGTCATTGTCATGTTGAAAAATAAATGATGGTCCAACTAAATGCAAACCGGATGGGATGGCATGTCTCTGCAGGATGCTGTGGTAGCCATGCTGGTTCAGTGTGTCTTCAATTTTAAATAAATCCCCAACAGTGTCACCAGCAAAGCCCCTCCACACCATCACATCTCCTCCTCCATGCTTCATGTTGAGAACCATGCATGTAGAGACCATCCATTCATCTTTTCTGTGTCGCACAAAGACACAGCGGGTGGAACCAAAGATCTCAGATTTAAATCATCAGACCAAACCATAGATTTCCACTGGTCTAATGTCCATTCCATATGTTCCTTGGCCAAAACAAATCTCTTCTGCTTGTTGCTTTTCCTTAGTAGTGTTTTCGTAGCAGCTATTTGACCATAAAGGCCTGATTGGTGCCGTCTCCTCTGAACAGTTGATGTAGAGATGTGTCTGCTACCAGAACTCTGTGTGGCATTTATCTGGGCTCTAATCTGAGGTGCTGTTAACTTGTGATTTCTGAGGCTGGTGACTCAGATGAACTTATCCTCAGCAGCAGAAGAGACTCTTGGTCTTCCTTTTCTGCGGCAGTCCTCATGTGAGCCAGTTTTGTTTTAGCACTTGATGGTTTTATGACTGCACTTGGGGATATATTCAAATTTTTGCTACTTTGTGGACTGACTGACCTTCAGTTCTTAAAGTAATGATGTACTGTTGTTTCTCTTTACTTAGCTGATTGGTTCTTTCCATAACATGGATTCTAACAGCTGTCAAATAGGGCTGTCAATTGTGAACCAACCTGACTTCTGCACAACACAACTGATGGTCCCAACCCATTAAGAAGGCAAGAAATTCCACAATTTAACCTTGACAAGGCACATCTGCCAAGTGAAAACCTCTTCAGGTGACTACCTCATGAAGCTCATTGAGAGAATGCCAAGAGTGTGCAAAGTTGTCATCAAAGCAAAGGATGGCTATTTTGAAGAATCTAAAATATAAAACACATTTTAACTGATTTCACACTTTTTTAATTACTACATAATTCCACATGTGTTCATTCATAACTATGATACCTTTAGTGAGAATCTACAATGTCAATAGTCATGAAATTAAAGAAATACCATGAAACAAGAAGGTGTGTCCAAACTTTGACTGGTAGTGTGTAAAAAGGTTTTGTCAAGATGCTCGGAAAGACTACTGCCTCTTCTGTACTGCGTTCATTTATGCAAGCAATTGAAAGAGATCTTGTGAGTCTCCTATTGCTTTGTTGAGCTGTTAAACTATTAGCTCAATTGTCATTGTGACCGAGAAACAGCTCTAACTCTTCCCTGCATCCCAGTACTGAGCCTGACTGCATAAGGCAGCCTGCAGGAGAGCCACCACAAGCTCCACTGGTCATACTACACTGCTGGAGCTTGGCAAGAGACTAAAATGCGTGTGTGTTTTTTTAAGCTACAGTATACAATAGAGGTGAGTACAGCCCTGAGTAGTATCACTTAAATCTTCAATGATTCAAAACTGTATCTCCTTACAGTAATTGCATAACTGTGGAGTAGAACAGTAACATATTTGTTCAAATGTTAAATTAAAAAGTAAAGCCTTAGATTTACTATATTCAAAAGTCCCATAGTAGGAACATTTTCAACAAAGATCACGATACATTTAATTACAGAGATTCCGAATATTTTAATTTTTTCAAAACTTCCTGTATTTACACCTTTATTTCTGATGACAGACGTAATCAATCTTGTTATAGAGGATACCACATTTCTAGAGAGATGTTCTGATGTTCTTCAGACATATTGTTTTGAGCTGTTCTTTAATGGAGGGGTTGTTTTGCTCTATGTTTCTCTTTAAAATACCCCAAATGGATTCATGTCAGATGACATACTTGTCCAGGTGATAGTTTTCACTTTTTCCTTCTCTAGAACCTGTTGAGTGATTTTGGCAGTGAGCTTTGGATCATTATCATGCTGAAATGTTTCTCTTCTGCCAAGCTTCTGCAGACTGAGAGTCATCTTGTCAGCCAATATTTTGTTCTCTTACATTCATTAATGGTGCATCTATAAATGTCATGTTTTAAACACCCTTTCCACTAATGCAGCTTTTTATCATCACACTCTCAACTCTGTGCTCTCCAGCTGGGACTTTGCATTCACTGTGGTAGTCCTTAATAGGTTCAGGTCAAACACGCTGGACCCCATGTACGTTTTTTTGTTTTATTTGATTTTTTCTTTTTTTTATTTCCTTATCTGACCAAAGGATGTAGTTCCAATATACATCAAGAATCTTCTCCTGCATTTTGGCAAAGTTTAGTGTTGCAGCTTAGTGCCAAAAAGGAAAACAGCGTTTCTCTTGGGACGTGTCTAAAGTTTTGAGGTCATGCAAAGTCTTTCACACTGTCTGAGCTGTCACATAAATTCCTAATTTAGATTGGTAACCCTTCTGCCAAGTCTGAAGCACCTGCTTCCCTGTTTTTCAGAGCTAGATTGTGCAAGTATTGCACTGTCACTGTCATTTTAGGAGGACAACCACCGCAGCTCTGTTTCGTGGTACCGTGTCTTGTTGTACAGCTCCTGATTACTGATGCAGATGTGTTTCATAGATTTTCAGTTGCTCACTAATCTTCCTGGATCCTTTTTCATCGTTGTGAAGCCTCAAATTAAGATGTTTTCAATTCATCTGGCAGTTCTTTTCCCCGTGGAGACATAACGTCGACATGTAGCCTACATGTCCAAAACTGGGAAAGCTCATGCTCTAACCACATTCATGGAGTTAGGCTGATTGGAAACAACCGGTGTGTTCAATCGAGTTTCTACTTTGGGGCCAGTGTTTCTACTTTGGGACCAGTGTTTTCAATAAAATCTGCTTCTCAGATTGGAAATACTGCAGTTACTGTAAAGTTATACAATTTTTAATCGTGACATTTCAGTGACACTGCACAGGATGTGCTCATTTCTGATGTATACTGTATGCATTTCCATTCAGTTTCTGCTATAGAAATAAACTCTATTGACTAGCTAGTTTGCTACAGGAAGAATTGGAAGAATGTAGAAAGCATGATCTTTTTTTAAATCACTTTCTGATCGCGAAATGTGTGATTTCTGTAATGAGAAAGTTGTGCAGGAACCCTTCCAACGTGCACTGGGGAAAACTTTCCATTGATATGCACAAGTTTGTGGTCACATAGAAATGCCCTTATTTTTGAAAGAAAAACATTTTTTTATAGACATTGTTAATGTGGTAAATGACTGTTGGAGCTGGAAACAGATGATTTTTACTGGAATATCTACATAGGGGTTCAGAGGAACATTTCCAGCAACCATCACTTCTGTGTTCTAATGCTACATTGTGTTAGCTAATCGTGTTGAAAGGTGAACTGATGATTGGAAAACCCCTGTATATTTATGTTAGCACATGAATAAAAGCGTGAGTTTTCATGGAAAACATAAAATTGTCTGGGTGACCCCAAACGTCTGACCAATACTGTAAATCTAATTCTAAATACGTGTCCAAGCATTGTTCCTGCCTTTATTTGATTGTTTCTGATATTTCCACACTTTAAATGTGAGATTGATTTTCCTGTTTTACAAAGTCACTTTTGATGTTTTGTCTCCATCTTTGTGACAATAAACTTGCTCATGCTAGAGTGAAAATCACATTTACTTAATGTCTTCATTTACTGCACAGTACATTTGCAGTATGCACATGAACTAGCAGTTGTCGTAGCGGGTGTAAAACGATTACAACAATGATGAACAAACAAACAAAAATAATATATTTTTTTTAGCTATTCAGCATCAGTTAAATGTGTGACTGAACCAGCTACAAAGTATTTTAATGCTCGGCCTACTACACATTCAGAGACTAACCCCTGTAGACCTGCAGCCCTCAGGTGGACAGCTTAATGTGAATTCCCGAGTAAAATGTCACTCAAGGTGGCCTCCCAATCAATTCCCCCATAACACCTCCTTAATCACATAATCCAGGCTCTGATAAGTGCCGATTAGCAGTGAAATCTCCCCTAATAGGCCCGTCTGAATCCATACATGAGACAGACGTCGGCAAGAGTGTGCTGTGCATGCAGACGCTCAGTAATGTGGACAACACACCTGAACCAGCTAATGGCCAGGCAGCAATACCCTCAGACACCCGAGGCTCGTAAGTGGGGTAAAGCGTGAAGCACAGACCCTCGAGGGATCCCATTAAATCAATGTACACAGTGCATTTTGCCATTTTCCACAACCATCAGCAAATACAGAGTGATCCCTCCTGTAAAGGTGCTGCCACTCAACAGAACAGAGCGAGCAGGATTTCCCTCAGGACACTGGGAAAGCTCTGCATGTGTGGCTGCCCTCTGCTCCTCAGAGTATCCACAGACTTCATGGGTGGCTTGCACTCTATCTCATTCTGCTAATATTGCTTTAAAATGCATTTTCATGTGACTATCTGTTTCCCATAAGATGCAAACATAACTGCTTGCTGATGGTAACCAGTTTCTAAGTTACATGGACTCAGGCTCACACTAAAGTTCAGCACAATGTGACTCATGATATTTTACGAATGCAGATGTTTAAAAAGTTGCTGTTTTTAATCTTGCCTTGTTATTATGCCATGTCATACTTAAGATTAAAAACTGGTCAGATGTAACAGGATGAAGACCTAATCTACAGCCGCGTTACATAAATCACAACTATTTACTTGAGTTTGAAAGGCAGCGAGGCAGACGCAGTCACTACCCGACCTGCCAAGAGACAATGTGTGTCAGACTTACAAGCAGACAAGCTGCTCCCCACATTCATTATTTAATAGAAAGGTTACGCTTGTGGCTTCAAAGATGCTGTGTATGAGTTGCAAGAGTCATGGGCATAACTTCAAAACTGCGCAAAGGTCCTTCAACTCCTGAGGATGTGATTTTAAAAGCAGGGTGAAAGTCAAAGTCTGCTGCACTTAGCGGCGGAGCAGCTGCTGGCCAGAATGATTGAAACCTCTGCCTGACAAGTATAACACAGACGACATTAAACATTCTGTGGTAGAGACAGCTTTCCTGAGCTGGAGTTTACTTGTGTGAAGGTGTATGGAAAGGATTGGAGGTCAAGTAAGCTCGACAGTTTAAAAAGCAGTACAGAAATATGGTTTTCCTGATCCACGGGGGGGAGTGACTTTGACACTGGTATATCAGAGATTATTTAATATTTGTTTATTTACATTATTTTCTATTTTGTTTGTAAATACGTACATAAATAACTATGGTGGTAGGGTACTGAGTGAATGATGGAGTAAATAACCCAATGGTACTACTTTTTGGATATGTTGGGTTATTATTTTTTGCTTTGTTATGCTTGTTTTTTTAGTTGTGTTTTATTGTTTTGAATATGTTGATTTGTTTGTGTGCCTTTTTTCTTCGTGTCTGAGAAAAAAAAACATTCATTCATTCATTAAAACAAATGAAAATGGACAGCAGTTTCTCCAAATAAATTTTTTACTTCTGTAAAGGATAACAGACAAAGGGAAAAATAAGCATTACGAATAAAAATCAGCTTTAATCATTATTGTGTACAGTTTGAAACCAGCAGTCATCTATGCTGAGTAAAATGAGGATCAGCAGACCCATCCTGCCTAAAGAGAAGCCAGTGAGAACTAATGTTTTAAAATAAATTGGTAAAACAGTGCAGGAAGTAACTAACAATGGCAAAGAAACAAAAGTTCAATTCAGGAAAGCTGTGCTTCCCTTTATCCTCCAGAGTTTTTCAGAGACCTGAGCTCAGAACTCAGTCATCTTCTTGTGTGTGTCAGCCTTCTTGTGCTCTCTCTGGATGGACAGCTCCTGGGCTTTCTGCTGGGCCAGCAGCCGGCGGGCTGCTGACAGCTTCTCTTCCAGCTGCTTCACTCTGGATGAATCCCTTTGCACACACAAGGAACAAATAGATTAGGAAGGGGGAGAGATGACGAGTCAAGTTGGTTTGAGCTGCTTTCTCCGGAGTAAGCTGGAAACAAGCGTCTAATCTCGAATATTCACACCTTATTTACATTTTCACACAACTCCCACAGTCCTTATTTGTGAATTCAAATTAATTACCACTTTAGTTGACAGGAACATCACAGCAACTAGTGCTCATTTTCACAGTAAATTATAGTTGTGTAAGCCTTTGCATATATACGAGTTACACAATGGCTGCTAATGTGTCTGTATTCATGATGCAGGAGATAACAGCTGCTGAGGAACCGTGGGGAGACACGGAACAATTCCAATGCAGTTAACTTATCATTAATGACATGTTGACTCATTCAGTCTCATTTCCCAATCCCAGCCTCCACAGCAGTCAAATCAGACATAAAGAATTGTGCAATGAATAAGAACATATTGGGATTTCAGTACTGACCTTCCAGTCTGTCTGCTGAGTGACTCATTCAGTTTCTGGATCTCCCTCTCAGTCTGGGACACCCTCTCAGCAGCTTGGAACAGCTTCACATTTAGACTCCTCTTGGTGCTTTGCCCTCCCCTGTAAGCCTCCACCCCAGTCGCTGTTGACGGCGCAGCAGCACCCCCCTCAGCAGGATCAGCGTTCTTGCCTCCGAGCTTGTGGTTGAGAAAGTCAAAGACAGTGTGGCCCCCTCTGGTGGCGACTCGGGGCTTTTTGCGCCGCTTTGGATGGCCTGTGCCATCTTTAGCGGCTTTGCTCTGGGTGCGTTTCTGGGTGAGTTCGGCACACTGGTCCAGAGACTTACCTTTGGGTAGGACGACCGCCATCACTGGCTCTACTCGACCTTCCTGCAGCTTTCCCAGGCCTGAGAAGACAAATCGACTCAGTCCAGAAGAGGAGAAAACACTGCATTGGATTTCTTGAGGGAACAGTAGCAAACTTTTATGTTCCAGTGCATTACTGAATGTAAATGAGTTTCCTTTCGTACGTCTGCTAGCCTGATAACCACTTTTTATGAGAATATTTACTTATTACAAACATGTGAATATAAATAAGTGCATTTTCATTCTGATCCACAGTCTCATCCAGCCTCTGTAATGTTACAGAAGCATGTGCAACATATGCTGTAGTTCAGTATCTCTGTGCTTGCTGCTTCTGGGATCTTATCCAGCAGTTGGCATGATTTAATTCTCTGTGTATAAACAGTTTTAGTGTGCCTACACCACTAAGCATTTTGACATAAGATGAGTATTCTAAGAGGATTTATTATGACTATGTAGGTTTAGAAACACTTTTCTAAGGACCTTTTTCCACTGGACCTTTTCAGTGATCCTTGCTGCCCCCTAGTGTCCCAATAACTACTAGCAACCACCTCATTATACAAATAAAATATATTACATGTTTGTTTTATTTACTGTATTGTTTCATAAAAAAAGCAAACCTCAAAAATAATATCTGAACAGGAGAATACTGTGACTTCAGACTGTAAAACGTTATCACTGTTGCACATTTGTACTGACCTTTCCCATATTCATAGCCCATTTTGAGCAGAAGCTTGGACCCGATCCCTCTGGTATGTGCCTCCCAGCCACCAAAAGTAGCACTGTTTGACGTTTCTGTGGATTCCACTGTGGAGTCTATAACTGTGGAGTAGCAAGTAAAAGAAAACTGTAGTCAGTTGTTTTGACAAGGAGAAAAAAGCAGGAAACAAACTAAGCCACATCAAAATGCACAACCTTTTGTTGGCAGGTAGAATTATAAAGCTGTTTCACCACGTTTTTTTTTTCCTCGTACCTTTTGCGAATCCCATAGCGTCTCCATCTCCAATCTCATCCAGCTCAGAGTCAGAGGAGAGCGGGTCATTTTCTCTCAGCGGTGGGATAACGCAGTCGGCCTCGACCACAACATCTTTCAGCAACAGTGAGTCAAATTTCACAGTGTAGAATCCACTGTCAATCTCTGCAGCAGGAGAAAACACTCCAGTCAACAAATCATACAAACAGGAAGCACTTCATAAACTATGGTTCTGGTTCTTTTTGCTATACTGTGCAACTGTATTCAGATGGCTTGCACATTTTTGGGAAATGGAGTTCATATTATTAGCAGTCATATAAAATGCTGACCAGAGTTTACTGCAAAGTGTAAAGGCAAAAGCAGCTTTTGTACTACCTGTGATTTTGGCTGGGTACCAGATGCCGTCCTCATGTCGAGCCAGGCAGGAAGAGCCTTCTTCAAGATTACTGAGGTCACACTCCACAAAGTCTCTGAGCTCCGAGACATACACCACATCGCCATGAGAAAACCTTCAATAACAGGAACGTTTTTTAGAAACTCTTTTTTGACAGAATGGAGATTGAAGTGGATTATGCAGTTAATAATCAAGGATTAAAGGTCTTCCTCAAATCAGATTTTCAATAAATGAATCTCGTCAGAACATAAATTCAGACACACAATTTAGGACAACAAAACGCTCTACTGTCATATAGGTTAGAAGAATTATTTCAGAAATGTAAATTAACAGATCAGAGATACAAAACAAACAAACAAAAAAAAACATTTAATGTAACTTGCTAAGCTATGGTCAGAAGAAACTGGATGAAATTTTTTAGTCGGGTCCATAAATATTTGGACATTGACACAATTTTCAGCATTTCAGCTCTGTACAGCACCAAAATGGATTAACATGAAACAATCAAGATATGCTTCAACGTTCAATTGAGGGAATTTACATCCAAATCAGGTCAATGGAGGAATTACAACACATTTGAGATGTGCCCTCCACCTTTTTAAAAGGGACCAAATGTAATTGACAATTGGCTCCTCAGCTGTTCCCGGACCAGGTGTGTGTTATTCCCTCATTATTTTATTTGCAAGGAGCAGATAAAAGGTCTGGAGTTCATTTCAAGTGTGGGATTTGCATTTGGAATCTGGTGAGGTCAGCTCTCAATATGAAGTCCAAAGAGCATCACTATTAGTGAAGCAAACCATCATTAGGCTGAAAAAACAAAACAAACCCATCAGAGACATAGCAAAACATTAGGTGTGGTCAAATCAATTGTTTGGTACATTCTTAGTAAGAAAGAATGCATTGGTGAGCTCCGCAATGCCAAAACACCAGGAAGACCATGGAAAACAAGTGTGGTGGATGACAGAAGAATCCTTCCCCTGGTTAAGAAAAACCCCTTCACAACAGTTGGCCAGACCGAGAACACTCTCCATGAGGTCTCTATGTCTTAAAATACCCCATAAACAAGCAGGAGCTGAAGGCAGCAGCAGTAGAGGCCTGGCAGAGCATCACCAGGGATGAAACCCAGTGTCTGGTGATGTCTATGGGTTCCAGACTTCAGGCTGTCATTAACTGCAAAGGATTTGCAACTAAATATTAAAAGTAACAATTTGATTTATGATTATGTTAGGCTGTCCAACTACTTTCGATCTCGTAAAAAGGTGGAGGGCACATCTAAAACGTGTTGTAATTCCACCACTGTTCACCTGATTTGAATGTAAAAACCCTTAATTGAAAGCTGAAAGTCTGCACTTAAAGCACATCATGACTGTTTCATTTCAAATTCATTGTAGTGGAGTATAGAGCTGAAATGCTGAAAACCGTGTCAGTATCCAAATATTATGGCCAGACTGTAGTTGCTACTCATGCAGATTTATGTAAGTTAAATGAATGTAATAACCTGCTATAGATGTGGGTGTGAAAAACAGCCAGATTTTACCTGCAGTTATCTGGAAAGCGACATTTGTCCTCCAGGTAGAATGGACAGGGCTTCATGGACTTCTGGGTGGGGTAGATGTAGAGTACTCTTACTTGTGCCTCATCTCCATCTGGCAGTTCTGCCCCCACCACCATTGCATTGTGATACTCCAGTGTCCCCCATGAGGTCCTGTAGGGCGCTCTTACTTTGGCACCACTAAGCGCATCTTCTTCTTCCTCATTTTCTTCTTCCTCGTCTTCACAATCCACAACCCCACCTTCTCCCGCCTTATCAGAGCTACTGCCTGACGACTCCCCCAGTTCAGAGTAAAAAGCAGCAAACTCGGAGTCCAGACCACCATTTGTACCGTTCGTATCAGCTGTTGCCTCTGGTCCACTACTGTCCTCAAGGCTGGCCAGCAACTGACTCTTTTTGACGGACACTAGACTGGCCTCAGTGAGCTCTATAAGCTGGCGAAGGTCTTCCTTCAGTTTGAGCAGGTCTGACTGCTGGGTGGAGTCCTCGACAGCAGACAGGGCCAACTCCACCTGCTGCAGCTGGGCACCATAGGCAGTGATAGCTGCCTCGAGGCTTTCTTCATCCATGAAAGGTGTCAACCTTTCACAAGGCAGGACAGGAATTACCACATCAACCCTCTAAAACACAAAAGAAGAGAAAAAAAGATGAGGGATTTAAGGTGAAAGCAAGTCAAGAGATGTAAACAGAGGAAGGAGAGTGGCTGATACAGCTGTATTTTCTTCTTTCTCACGACAAGCAGCCATAGTTCATGTCAAATCAGTTTCATTTGCAAAGAATTTTACATACACATGTTAATGTTAAGTGCTTTACAGTAAAACATAGAAAAAAATCAAACAGATGGGACAGAAAACACTTATTCCACATAAGTAATCTTTCAGCCACCCATACAACACACACACACACACACACACACACACATAAAATTCAGCTTTCTATAACCTCTCTCCTATTCCTGCTACAGTATTCACACATGGATTGCATCATTAACGTACACAAAGATGCACACACCCACACAAAACGTCACCAACCGAAAGCCTGAGAGAGAAGAAGTGTATTATTTTTAATTCCAGGGACCAACACATCCTTGATGATCTGAGGCATTGGGTTGGAATATAGCCAGCGAGTAGCTTGGAAATATATTTAGGAGCCGCTCCATTTAAGGCATAGTAAACAAGCAGTAATACTTTGAACTCAATACCACACAAAGCCAGTGTGGTGCCAAAAACTGACTGCTGTGGATGAAATTGTGTGCTTCTGGTTAAAGTTTTGTTGTGCACTTTATATACATCTAAAACTGCTCTATAACAGTCACAACATGCAAATAAACAAAGCTGTACGTCTGTGGTGAGAGCAAAGCTGTTTCTCTGTAAAAAAAAAAAAGTCACATTCGTTCTAACCAAATATTTGTGACAAAAAAATCATTGCAATTCATAGTGTAATCAAGTATGAAATTTACAATAATTATATGGTACTATTTCCAATGTTCAGGCTGTATGTGTGTGGTATGGCGAACACTTGTTTACACAAATTATAAACGATTTACAGATGGGTATTACAAATAAAATAAATAAACTACATCCGCAATCAGCCTGGGCCATAATCTTTAAAATATGACCTTCATGAATGAGTCATTTTATTGAATTAATAACATTTGACAATGTTGAGGCAACAATCACAAAGGGAAAACTGCATTATGAGTTGAATTTGTCCTTTAAAGCTATTTCACCCTTTGAAAAACACTGAGTTGTTATAATGTAAACACAGCAAGTAAGAGTGCAGCAACAGAAAGATAATGCTGAAGGAGGGTAAGATCACATTTTGTTGCAACACCAGCAGTCAGAAAAGTGTTTTCAGTAAAGGTGGGATGTGTTGTACTTTCCTAATCCTGGATAGAACCCATCTACTTATGGCAATGACTGCAAACAGACAGAAACTTCAGAGTATTGGTGAACAGTAAAGAAGCACAGCTGTGTGACTGAAAAAATCCTACTGAAACAAGAAAAATGTTTTAGAATTCAACCATAAGAACTGCTCAGTGCAGGGTGTCTATGCTATGGAAAAGTTCGTGTCATTCATAAAGCTCCTCTTTGTAATTAGGTACCATCACACCAGAATTGTACTGTTTATAACATTATCGGAGACTGGTTTAGCTGTTAGCCGTTTAGAGGCTACCTTTAACAAATGAGTATAATAACACCTGCGTTACCTTTTTAACTGGACTAGCTGTCGGAACCGACGGAAAAAAGGACAGCCATAAAAAAAGCTTTGATAATAATATAAGTACTTTCAAATGAATAAATCCTGCTAATGGAGCACTACACACTGTTAGCCCAGAGCCCGTTCTGTGCCAAGCTAACCGAACTAGAAAGGTGAACTTCCGTAATGAAGTTTTGTTTTTCAAAATAAAGGTGAACGTCTAAAGGACTTCGGGTTGTACTTGTGAAAGCAAACTACAGAGAGAATAAAAATAACATACAACTTGCTAGTCCTGAAATAATCCCTAAAATGATGCCGAACACACCATTTTACACGAGATTATCGAAGGTCATATTTTTCTTTCTTAGAAGTGGTTTATTTTAAATTGTTAAACAACTTCAGTAAAATAATTGTCGTCAAAAGGGAGTATTAACCACAAAAATATTGAATTTATTTTTATGTATTTAAGTTAATGACAAAATGACCATATTTTTCCAGTAAAATAATTTTTAACTATACATTTTTATAGGGATTCTTTGTCACCTTCAAACTGTCTGCTCTTATATTCTGAAGACATTAGAAGTTTTCCGATTGCGACAAACCTGAGCGACGTTGACGCAGTTTAATGACGTCGCGTTTAGCCTGCAACTTCATCACTGTAGTATTTTATGTTTCATGTGAAAGTTAAGCTCTTCAGTGGATGTACAGTTCGGAGTCGTGGTTCCAGTAAAGCTTCTGGTGTGAAGGTAGTATGAATGTTTAACCACGCTTGAACTGCAGCGCAGCTTCAGCTCATAAACTGCATCGATTAGCTAATTCTTACTGCTCACACATGCTCCTGTAATGTGTGTATTGTCTTCACTTCACGTTTGTCTGTGTTTCTGTAGTCATTTGGATACAATAACGAGTCGACAGACCTGCGTATAGCTAAATTAATACTGCTTGATAAAGAATGTTAAATCCAGGGCAGGTTTAAGGTAGTGTCAAACATCATCATGACTGTCACAATCAGCAGCATCTATGCCAGGGGTGTCAAACTCATTTTAGTTCAGGTGCCACATACAGCCCAATGTGATCTCAGGTGGGCTGGACCAGTAAAATCAGAGCATAGTAATCTATAAATAACCAGAACTTCAATAGTTTCCCCTTTGTTTTAGTGCAACAACTATATTCTGAAAATGTTTACATCTAATGAACTGTCTTTTTACTAAACATTATGAGCAACATGAAGTTTCTTGAGAAAAGCACATGCAATTTCAACAATATTAATCCTCAGTTTATCATTTGTGCATTATAACTTACAGATCACAGTATGTCAACAAAGACACAAAACATTCAGTCACAGTTATCTGGAACAAAACGATGTATATTTTTACTTTATGATCAAAACAACTTGTCAAGATCTAGGAATTATATCAAATTTTACACATTTACAATTTGCAGTCAGTCTTCTCTGTATTTTTTTACACTTTCCAAAGTCTTCCCTCTGGCTGGCCATATGTTTGACACCCCTGATCTATGATGATATGTACCATATTCTTCTTTTTTCCTTTCTGTTTTCTTTCCTTCATCATCATCAGTAGCAGCATTTAGAGATAATGGCTTTACATTTGTTACCCCCTAAAATGTTCTGTCCCCTTTTGTTTACTTATTGTTAAGAATATGCAATATAAGCGAGTACAGCCTTGTGCAACATCATTTATACCTGAGTCTGTCTTTAAAAATAGAGGAAAATATGCAAAACACTGGGAAAAAAAATATCTGAGATTTGAATCCCAGTAATAATGATGTTTTGTTGCACTGATTTGTAATATCATAAGTCTTACTTGTTAGTTAGGTTTAAATCTATGACATTATTTTTTAGAAGACCTCCATTGATGATACAGATTATAGATGTTTTAGTTTAAATGCAATTTTGAATAATTTGGCATTAGAGCAATATTGCACAGGGGTAAGCTCAATGTTCAGATAATGCTTGTCACTCAATGTACTGTATTGGGTTTGTAGGCTTAGTCTATTCTTATGGATGCTACTCATCCTATTAATCAGGGGTATAAGTTGCTCCCCTCCGGCCTTCGTCTGGTGGTAACCCAGGTCACAAAAACAGGTACAAATTCTCCTTTGTGCTTACCTCCATCCGAGCTATAAACACTGAGAAGAGAAGGAGGTAATACACGGTTTTTGCTGCTGTAGTTTATCACGTCCTGTGCTGCACTTTATCCTGTCTTGCTGCTGTACTTTACTTTGTCCTGTCTTGCTATCTATTAAAGTTATGTACTGCTACTGACTAAGCGGCTGTTTGCACTGAAGTACACCTGATTAAATGACCTAGCTTGCTGCAAATGCACCTGTCTATTTTATGTTTTGGGTGATGTTTCATTGTTTTTATTGCGTGTTTCTTTGAATAGCTTTTTTGTTGTTTTTATTGTGAACGCTTGTGTAGCTACTGCATAACAAATCGCCCTTCAAGGGACAAATAATGAAGTTGAACTTTTGTTTGACCTCTAACATTCTCCATGTCTCTGTCCATGCTCCCTCTCTAAAGTGGCCCCTGCTGTGATGCCTTCAGCCATGTCTCAGATTAGTGATCCAAAGATCGCTTTTGCTTACCTTCGCCCAGCCTGTGTCCTGCTCACCCGAGAGCCCACTGTGACTAATGTAGAGACTTTGAACAGCCAATTGAAAGAAGTCAATGATGCAACATTGCAGCAGCTCCAAGAGTATGTCCTCTTCCCTCTTCGCTTTGTCCTTAAAGTCCCTGGACCAAGGCAGGACAAGCTGGTGCAGGCTGTGGCCGAAGCCATGAGCCACGTTTTGGAGAACACTTGTGTCCAGAGCTGGGAGACCCTCCATGACCTCTTCTCAGAGCTCTGCCTCTGCCTCTGCTCTCCAACTGATCCTGGGAAGCCTGCAGATGTGTCAGAGGAGCTGAAATCAGCTGTGCTGAGGTGCCTGGATGCCCTGATTCATGCTGCCTATGGTGATATAGTCTTCAAACTCTTTGAACCAATTATGCTGCCTGGATTGGGTGCTGCGATATCACTGCTGCTAGCTTTAGCAGAGAAAGAGCAATCTCGCGATATCCAGGCAAAGGCCTTGAAGTGCCTCCAGGCTTTGACTCTGCACTGTGACTGTACTCAGGAGCATGTGGTCCCATCCTCAGAAGAGCAATGTTCTGTAGGCAGCACCATGGCTTCATTCTTACCTGGGATCACTACGGCTTCAACCCGGATCATTACAGGAGATCTGAGACAAGGCCATGCAGTCACTGTTAGAGCCATCAAGGTAACATATCTCTGTGTTTATTTACATGTCCTTATGTAATGATGGAGCAGGGCAAAAGCACTGTTATATATTCTGGCTATAATCTACCTTGTTACAGGTTAGTCCCTGTATAGTCAGAGACCTCTCTCTGAATCAGCTCTTACAGTGTTTGTATTTTGACTGGATCTCACCAAAGTATTTAGAACTGTAAGTATTATTATTTTCAGTTCAAGTTGAATTTTATGTATAAGTGTATCTCATATAAGACATCGCCGAATATAAGGTTTAATATTTTTCATCAGGCATTGCTCAAAGTGAAATAAATATATATATATATATATATATATATATATATATTCTAGACTCAGTACACATAAATTAAATATTGATGACATCTTACAGCTCATGAAATCCTCAAAATATTAGGATATTATCATCAAGGTTCAAACAAATAAATTCTTGAAATATTTCAGTTTATGGATACTGTGTTCAAAATATATATATTTATCACTTTGAGCGATGTCTCATAAAAATTATTCAACCTTTTTCACCACATTCTAATTGTATGAAATGCATTTGTATATAATGCCAGTAGACAACATACATCGTCTCAGGGGATTTCACACAGTGAAATGACCATCTTACTATATAACAATGTCGCAAGAAATCCAAAGATTCCCTTTGAGCAGTTCTTTGATGACAGTGGGCAGAAGAAATTCCCTTGTACTAGGAAGAAACACCTACCAGAGCCTGGGAGGGCGGCTGTCGGCCTCGACTGGTTGGGATGAGGGCAAAAGTAGAGACAGGAAAGATAGTGGAGAGAAAACAGATGAAACAATGTGTCACCATTGGTGAGGTTAGCAATTTGTAGCTGCTGACCTACTTGTAGAGAGGACGAAACACAAACTACAGGAGAGAGAAGAAACAAAGTTAGTGACATACAATGGTGTGTTACGGCCCCAGGGCCTTGTTCTTCTTCTACGGCTCTGCTTACAGGCTTCCAGCTGGGCGGAGCTGCAATCAGCTAACCAGCCACACCTGGGAAATGCACCAGGCTATATAAGCTAGCTGACTGAGCCAGAGCTGTCTGCTGCTCTGCCACTCTGCTGCGCCCCTGTCTTCAGCTCTGCTCTGCCTTGCCTCTGCTCTTTGCCTATCCTTGCTGCTCCACTCCACACCTAATTTGTAGTGTTGGGGTACGGTGGCTGGAGCATCCCTTTTCCCTATAGCTGCTCAGGAGCACATCCGTGGTTGTAGGGGGAGGTTGCCAGTTTTCTGGTTGCCTTTCTCAAACCAGCAGGCTATAGTGCATAAATACCCACCGCCACGCCTCATGAAGAATAGGGTGAGTTAGCTAGTTAGCTGTGTGAGCGGGCAGTTAGTTAGAAGGGAACTTTCCTTGGTTGCGGCTGTTTAGGCCTTGGTGCCCACTGGTATTCCCCAGCACTTTTCTTTGTCTTGCTGTCTCATGTGGTAGTGATAATCTGAAATATGGAGGATTTTGTAAAGGCATTTGTGGATGCAACGTGTGAGGAGTTTATAAATGGCTGCACAAAGGAGCAGTTAATAAAAATTACTGATCACTATAATGTGGATGTTGGTGATAAAAAAAATAAAGAAACCGTAAAGGCAAATTTGAAATATCATTTAATGAAAGTGAAAGTGTTGGACACAGAAGAACCTGTTTCAGCCTCTGAGAAGGTTGAGAATGTTTCTCCGCCATCATCAGTGACTCCTGCTGTAGGTTTAACTTTTGAACAACAAAAGGAGTTACTTTTGTTACAAATGAAATTAAAAACAGACAAGCAAGTGGCAGTAGAGAAAATGAAACCTGGGATTGAATTAGAGAAGGCATTAACAATTGAGAAGATGAGACAGGAAAATGCAAAACTTGAGCTGGAAAGGCAAAAACTATCTCTGATTAGAAAAGGAAAAGTTGCAGCTGATGTTCTGCTGGCTGACGCTAGTTCAGGTTGTTCTCCAGGAAGGGTGGATGCTTTGAAGGAGTTGAGGTTAGTTCCTAAGTTCAATGAGAAAGATCCTGAAATTTTTTTGTCCTTTTTGAACGCCTAGCTGAGACACGTGGGTGGTCTGATTCCACTTGCACTGTATTGTTGCAATGTGTGTTAACTGGAAGAGCTCAGGAGGCTTATTCCTCCTTGACAAAAAGTGATCAGATTGTAAAATCTGCTGTTCTAAAAGCAAACGAGCTTGTCCCTGAAGCTTATCGTCAGCGATTCAGGAGTTGGAAAAGAGGCAGCAAGTCACATTTAGCGTTTGCTCGTGATATATCAACTCAGTTTGATCGCTGGTGTACTGCAGCTGAGGTGGACAATTTTGAAGATCTGCGTGACCGAATGATTTTGGAGCAATTTAAAAATTCTGTTCCAGAACATATTTCCAACTATCTCAGTGAGCGAAAGGTTAAGATAGCACCTGAAGCCGCTGCGCTTGCTGACGATTGTGTTAACTCATGGTGAAGATAGTTGGTCTTGTGGTGTCCATGGTGGCCGGGGACACAGGGATGTCTCCTTTTCAGTGAGTTCATCTGGTCGTCAGGTAGGTAATTTTGAGAATACTATAAATGCGTTGCATTATACTGTAATGCATGCAGTATCCATGTTTCGTTCATTTTCGTCTTTATACGTGTTTGGGGGAAAAAGTGTCGGTTGGCTTTCTTCATTATCACAGTAGGTTAAACGTTCCTGTGTGCAACCTTAACTAGCTATAAAACAAAGAAAACGTGCAAATAATCTTGGATCAAAGTAAGAAAAAAGAAAGTTGAACAAATACACAGACGTGATTTTCATGATCATCTTTTTTTCACTCTCGCTGTCCTTCAGGTTTGGTCCAGGACTGTGGGAATTGTCATGGAAGACACTCAGCTGCAGTCCAGAGACAGTTGGAAGACTCCGTCACCAGACCTGGGGAGGATCGGACAGCTGATGGTCCATCGCACACCAGATTGGGTAAAGGGCACAGCAACAAAACTGTCTGTGTTGCTGAAGAAGATCATCTCCTGCACCTCGGCTCACAGGCACTGGAGGGTTAGACTGGAGATGGTGGAACTTGCTGACCACCTGCTGGCCAGGTGTAGTCAGACACTGGGAGAGTGTGTTCGATTGCTACTGGAAGCCTTGGTGGGAGCGATCAATGATGAGGAGCCCAGAGTCAGAGAGAGGTTTGGTTTGAGTGACAATTTTGTAAGTAAAAGGAGCGAAGGCTTTTTGATCCCAGATTCTTACCTAAACTCTGGTCCTCTCCTCTAGGTGTGAGGCTGCTCTCAACGAGGTATCCCAGAGGAATCAGAACTGCAGAAGTGAAGTTAACAGTGAATGGAGCAGCGGCCATCAGACCTTCACCGATGTCTTGTCTGAGAATCTCCACTCTTTGGCCACCTCCCTTCCCAGACTGATGAGAACCTCTGATGACCAGAAGAAGCTGTTTGTCCTCAATGTGTTTCTGGGCTACCTAAAGGTCCTGGGGTCACTCGTCTCTGTGGTGCTCAACTCTGCTTCACATCTGGAGAGGATTTCCAAAGCCTTGATGCAGGTAACGTAACAGCCAGAGTATCGGATTATTCTGTTGCTATACTGTTGCACCCTCAACATCCATGAATTTCAATGTAAAACCATTATATACCTTCATATTTATATATTTTTGGGGCAGTTTTCAGACTTCAAACGCATTCTGACTTCTAGTTTTCGGCTGGTATCAGCAGACCGTATGAACTGATAGAAGAACCAGCAGGATGTGTAGAGCTGGCAGTAGCTTGACTAAAACATGAGATTAGTTATAAAGAGCAGGTTGAAGATGTCCCTGTACCGGCCTTCTTTGTTGACGTCTTGAGCCTGAGAGCCATTAACCTTGAGACAAATAAATATTTACCTACACCTTCTGTCAGAAACCTGTAAAAAAAAAAAAAACTAACAGGCTATCCAAGCAGAATTTTTTGTTTTCCATAAACACTGTTTGGGGGTCTGCACAGTGGATTGGTTGTTAGTAACTGTCGCCTTGCAGCTAGAAGATCGCCAATTCGCATCCTGATCTTTCTGTGTGGAGTATGCTTAAGCTCCCTGTGCATGCATGAGTTTTCTTTGATTAGTCCGGCTTCCTCCCACAGTCCAAAAACATGCTGAGTTTAATTGATAACTCTAAATTGTCCGTAGGTGTGAATGCGAGTGTGCTTGTTTGTCTCTCTGTGATACACTGGTGACCTGAGGGTGTCCCTTGCCTTCACCCTAAGTCAGCTTAAATAGTCTCCAGTTTCCCGCGACCCTAGTGAGGATTAAGCAGAGTAAACTGTTTGGAACAGATGGTTTTTTTTGGGAGGGGTTTTTAAACGAGGCAAAAAGTGATTTTAAGCTTGTTTTTGGTTATTAGTTCTGATGGAACATCACGACACAGATCAAATAGTTACTGACTGTCAGAAAATAAAGATTTTAAGATTGTTTCCATTTATACTGTTTGCAGCTCTGATGAATGGGGTAGTTGATTTAAAAAAAAAAAAAAAAAAAAAAGCATAACATGCCTTTGAAACCATTTAGAGGGTTAAGTACATGTAAAATTGTTAAAACCACCAAACACTTTGGTTTGTCTTTATAGGTGCTTGAGCTGGACGTGATGGATGTTCGCATTGTGGAGGAAAGGTGTTACGCTGCTACCATGGAAACCAGCCCAGACTCTCATGATTCTTACACTGCTCACATACAGAGGAAACATTTTCTCTACTTCACAGATGCGAGGATTTTCTCTGTGCTCATGGAGATCTGTAGAACGTTAGGTATGAGTGCTGTTTGATATGAATGGAAGGGATGGGCTCTTATCTTTATACCTACATAACATAATTCATGCCGTCTCAGTTCATTGTTAAAGGAATGTAAAGCATTTATACATAATCACATTAGTCTAATGACGGTTTTGATTGCCGATATCAAAAGAGTTAAACCTTACTGTACGTTTGGCCTATTTTTGACTTTTTTGACAGTTACATAAACTAACTTTCCCTTTTTCTATCTTCAGGTTACTACGGCAACATTTACCTGCTGACAGATCACTTCCTGGACTTGTACCGCCAGTCTTCAGCTTACAGAAAGCAGGCAGCCATGGTGTTAAATGAGATCATCAGAGGTGCTGCTGGCATCGCTGTGGCAGCACAGCGTCAGGGTTTGGAGAATCAGGAGCAGTCTGCCACCCAGGAAGATCTTACAGCCGCAGCAGTCTCTGTCATGGAGGAATACATCAGTCTGAGCAACTGGAACTTGATTACTGTCAGTGAGGAGACAGATAGAGACCAACAGGATCAGCAGGTGAGATCCTCATTTATCAACTGTTTCCACGCAAATGTAATTGAACAATATTATCTTGTCTGTGTGAGTGTGCCGAGTTCAGAAAAACTGCTGACCATGCCTGCAAATATTTAGATTCCTCTAATGGAAAATAATTACAATACAGAGCATAAAACACTCATTCAGTCCTGTCAGCAGAGTTCAGCTGCTGGATGAAGTTCACAAGTTAGAGATAGTCTTGGCACATTTAACTTGTAAAGTAAAATTATGGAAAAGATACACCCACACAATGAAATACTGCAGCCAGTAGCCTTATTGGAGGAAATGGAGAGAAATTTATGGTCTACAGGGAGTGATGATTAATCAGTGGATTGTATTTGTGCCCAGTCTTACCTAAGTTGTGCCAGCAGCTTGCTCCTATTATAGAGAGACCAACAAAGTGCACAAAGTCTCCTAGTGCACACAAGTCTTGTCAGTTCTGGGTTTTCACAATCAACAGTCAAGTCCATAAGTACTTGGGGTATTTTTGCTTGGATTTTATGATTCAAAACTTTAGATAATGATTTATCATTCATTTATGAAATGATCAGAGTGATAGTTTAACATTTTAGAAGTGGTGTAGTTACTTTCTCTGAGAGAGACTAGTTAGGCTGAGCATAAATATTGGAGGCACCTGGACATAAGCAGCCAGACTCTGTTGGGGTAAGAAGAGTCTTACTGTAGCACTGTGGTATCTTGTTTCTTCAGAAGCAAGATACCACAGTGTTCTCTAATCTGAAAAATTAATCTTCTCCTCAGCTTTTGTCAAGCAATGAAGTATGTGCTTCCTAAAACATTACACTATTTCTTTAATGTCATTTTAAAGTTGAAATTTTGATGTGGCAAAGGATTTTATAATGAGCTATAAATAGCCATTATATAATACAAATATCGCATCAACATGAGCTGACTGTGCTGATCATCTAACTCTGTGGGGATGATCTTCATATATAATAAATGATGCCAGTGTTCATTAAATGATGCTCTGAATGAAGAAGTGATCTTTTTTCCATTTAAATTCTAAATTTTACATTGCATTTTGTGCTCTGTACATTTTCTAATCAAGTGTGATATTAGGTTCCATGCTGAGTCTTCAACTCTTTTCACATAACTCTTTTCTGCATTTAAATTTCCTTTTTGCCATATTGCTACATTCCAAACAATAGGCTTCAGGCTTTATTAGGAAACATATCCAAACTTCATCCAGTCGATGGCCTTGAAATGATCGTTGTTTGCTGAACAGATTGAACTCAGGGGACAGCAGCTTCAGGGTTTGAACTAACATCTCTGAACTATCAAGATTAGATTTCTGAGCAGAGAAAACATCTCAGGGCCTCTGCCCACAGAGGTCCCAGGACACTGGCAGCTCTGTCTTACCTTGTAGATTAACTTGCCTTGAGACACCACCAAATGAAAAGAATTCTAAAAACCTGAAATATGCATTAGATAAAAAGTGTTTGGCCAGTAGACAGTGCATTATCCTGCTGAAAGAGGCCACGTCCATCTGGGAATACCATTTCCATGAAAGGGTGTACATGGTCTGCAGCAGTTCTTAGGTAGGTGGTATGTGTCAAAGTAACATCCACATGGATAGCAGGACCCAAGGTTTCTAAGCAAAGCATTGCCCAAAGCATCACACTGCCTCATCCAGCTTGTCTTCTTCCCTTAGTGCAATCCTGGTGCCATGTGTTCCCCAGAGACTCAGCCAACATTCACAGGTAGAGCAGACATGTTTATGCGGCCTAAAGAGCGATGCACAGCACCTAGCCGTCCATGTGATGTAAAAGAAAACATGAATCATCAGAACAGACTACCTTCTTCCAGTGCTTCATGGTTCAGTTCTGATGCTCACGTCCCCATTGTTGGTGCTTTCAGCGGTGCACAGGGGTCAGCAGGAAACCCTGACTGGTCTGCTGCTATGCAGTCCCATCACAACAAACAGTGATGTATTGTGTATTCTGACACCTTTTTATCAGAACCAGCATTAACGTCTTCAGCAATTTGAGCAACAGTAACTCCTCTGTTGGATTGGACTACATGGGCCAGTCTTCACTCCCCACATGCCTCAGTGAGTCTTGGCCGCCCATGACCCTGTCCCCGGTTCACTACTGTTCCTTCCTTGGACCACTTTTGATAGATACTGAGACCCCTGCAGACCAGGAACACCCCACAAGAGCTGCAGTTTTGGAGATGCTCTGAGCCACAATTTCGTCCTTGTTGAACTCACTCAAATCCTTACGTTTCCTCTTTTTTCCTGCTTGTAACACACCAACTTTGAGGACAAAATGTTCACTTGCTGCCTAATATATCCAACCCACTAACAGATGCCATGATGAAGAGATGATCAGTGTTATTCATTCGCCTGTCAGTGGCCATAATGTTCGATGTTCTCATTGATGTCTTCTTCTTCTTTTCCTTTTGGCTTTTCCCTTCAGGGGTCGCCACAGCGAATCAATTGCCTCCATCTAACCCTGTCCTATGTCTATAGATATGTATATTTCCTCAGAATCACAGACTACATCTTTAACTTTTGTCTTTTTTTCTTTCTGTAGCTGCTCAACCTATCCAGACCCCTCTCCATATCCTACGGTGATGCCAGCAACTCCCTCCAAGTTATTCCTCCTTCGTCTGGCTCCACCTGTCCTTCATCATCTACCTACACAGTCCACCAGCTCAACAGCAACATCTGGCAGCTGTGCATCCAACTCGAGGGCATTGCCTGCTTTGCTCAGGCGCTGCGACATGACTTCCGTCCCCTCTTGATGACCTCACTGTACCCTGTGTTGGAGAAAGCCGGTGAGGAGACGCTGCTGGTCAGCCAGGCAGCGCTGAGCTCCATGCTGGACATCAGTAAGGCCTGTGGATACCCCTCCTTGAAGGACCTGATCAATGAGAACTCGGACTACCTGCTCAATTACATATCACTCAACCTGCAGAGGCTCAGCCAACATCCACAGGTAAAGCAGGAGCCAAAAATGACAAGCAGATAAAAATTATGGATGCAAATGTCAGGACTGTAGTGCATTTACATGATTTCTATGACCATTATCACCAGGTGTATATGGATCTATATAAGCTTGTGCTGCCATGAATGTGTATGTCATCATTTTCCCCTCTTATTGGCCAGGCTCCACGGGTGTTGACAGTGATGTTGACTCACTCTGACTGCAGCCTGCTGCCTCTGGTTGAGGACATCGTTCAGGATGTGCTGATGGCTCTGGATCTCAGCTACGAACACACAGCCGCTCTTTTCTGCTCAGTGCTGCACGCGCTCATGAAGGCACTGGGTAAAGTTTCAAAAGTGGTGTCAACTTGTTTATCACATATGCTGAGAGCTAAACAGGAACAAAATGTGACTCATAACATACTGTATCCTAGATTCTCGTAGCCTTTAATCATAGTAATTTGCTATTTTGTAAATACATTTCCCTTGCGTCATTGCTTGGTAAGATCTAAACCTCAGATTCTTTCAAATGCATGTTTTTACGGTTTTATATTGGTGAGTTGTGTATTTCTATAGTGTCCAATTTGGTAGAATGGGTCAAATATGAAGGTAAATTATGGATTTTAGGTTAAATGATGAGTTGACACCATTCTCAGGCTAAAGAAATCCAATAAAAGAAAATGACAGATGAATGCATAGAAAAAGACATTTTACCACTTGCGTTGATCATCAAGATATGCTAGGTTGAATGATTTTGGTTTTTACAGCCTTAATAAAACCGATGTTTAACCCAAGTTCATATATCTTCGTGTTCTTTTTTTGTTAGCAAGGTGGTTTCCCTCCACCAGCAGCAGGACCGGCAGCTGTTCCAGCTCCAAGCAGACCTCCGCTGAAGAGGAAGACCTCAACATCCATCAGTTCCTGCTGGATTACCGCAAACAGAAAGAGCTGGCAGAGGGCATTGGGATAGAAGAGGACGACACAGAGGACCTTGGTAATATGGAATGCTATGAATTCTGCTGCAGGTTATATTAGCTTCAACATGTAGGGAATATGGGTTATTTAAGTTAAAGGTGAAACAGAAATGTGAACATGGCCTATAACCCTCTGAACCCCATAACTCTGAGCTAGAAACTGTAAATACAGAAAGGACTCTGTAAATTCTATGTATTTTAGATGTCTGATTCTGTAAAAGACAGAAAGTTCTTTGGTCCTTGACACAGCTATGATGCCATTATTTTTTTATCAGCTGTGCCAAGAGTCCCATTACAAAAAATTAGGGACTTTTATAATCAGCTGAACTGCAGGATGTGTTGTTAGAGCAGGAGGAGCCAAGAATGGAAAGCAAATTAAAAAATAAGTCAGTAGGTAAAGGTCCATAGTATGTAGAGCCACCATTTTTTCCAATATTGACAACACCTGTGGGCACTTGAAAAAGTGTTAAACATGGACATTCCAGGTTTTAAAAATTTGCACATTGTTTATGGCATTGTAACTTTGACATACTGCACATAAGACATTTTTGAGTTCTCTCTAGTTCTGTCCATGGTTGTGCTGTTTCCATAGATGTGCAGGACTTTATATTGCAGTAAAAAATATTTTGAAAAAATAACCCCTAACAGTAAATGAAAAGGAAACTGCTTTGGGTTCATAGGGTTAAAACATATGGCAAATCAGGCATTTTTGGCTGCAGCAGTGGAGTTCATCACCAAACCATCTACACACGTGGACAAAATTGTTGGTACCCCTCAGTTAAAGAAGGAAAAACCCACAATTCTCACTGAAATCACTTGAAACTCACAAAAGTAACAATAAATAAAAATTTATTGAAAATTAAATAATCAAAATCAGCCATCACTTTTGAATTGTTGATTAACATAATTATTTAAAAAAACAAACTAATGAAATAGGGCTGGACAAAAATGATGGTACCCATAACTTAATATTTTGTTGCACAACCTTTTGAGGCAATCACTGCAATTAAACGATTTCTGTATTTGTCAATGAGTGTTCTGCAGCTGTCAACAGGTATTTTGGCCCACTCCTCATGAGCAAACAGCTCCAGTTGTCTCAGGTTTGATGGGTGTCTTCTCCCAATGGCATGTTTCAGCTCCTTCCACATATGTTCAATGGGATTCAGATCTGGGCTCATAGAAGGCCACTTTAGAATAGTCCAACGCTTTTCTCTCAGCCATTCTTGGGTGTTTTTGGCTGTGTGTTTTGGATCGTTGTCCTGTTGGAAGACCCATGACCTGCGACTGAGACCAAGCTTTCTGACACTAGGCAGCACATTTCTCTCCAGAATGCCTTGATAGTCTTCAGATTTCATGGTACCTTGCACACTTTCAAGACACCCTGTGCCAGATGCAGCAAAGCAGCCCCAAAACATTACTGAGCCTCCTCCATGTTTCACCGTAGGGACAGTGTTCTTTTCTTCGTATGCTTGGTTTTTGAGTCTATGAACATAGAGTTGATGTGCCTTACCAAAAAGCTCCAGTTTGGTCTCATCTGTCCAAAGGACATTCTCCCAGAAGCTTTGTGACTTGTCAACATGCATTTTTGCAAATTCCAGTCTGGCTTTTTTATGAGTTTTTTTCAGCAGTGGTGTCCTCCTTGGTCGTCTCCCATGAAGTCCACTTTGGCTCAAACGACGACGAATGGTGCGATCTGACCCTGATGTACCTTGGCCTTGGAGTTCACCTTTAATTTCTTTGGAGGTTGCTCTGGGCTCTTTGGATACAATTCGAACGATCCGTCTCTTCAATTTGTCATCAATTTTCCTCTTGCAGCCACGTCCAGGGAGGTTGGCTACTGTCCCGTGGGTCTTGAACTTCTGAATAATATGAGCCACTGTTGTCACAGGAACTTCAAGCTGTTTAGAGATGGTCTTATAGCCTTTACCTTTAAGATGTTTGTCTATCATTTGTTTTCGGATGTCCTGGGACAATTCTCTCCTTCGCTTTCTGTTGTCCATGTTCAGTGTGGTACACACCTTTTCACCAAACAGCAGGGTGACTACTTGTCTCCCTTTAAATAGGCAGACTGACTGATTATGAGTTTGGAAACACCTGTGATGTCAATTAAATGACACACCTGAGTTAATCATGTCACTCTGGTCAAATAGTTTTCAATCTTTTATAGAGGTACCATCATTTTTGTCCAGGCCTGTTTCATTAGTTTGTTTTTTTAAATAATTATGTTAATCAACAATTCAAAAGTAATGGCTGTTTTTGATTATTTAATTTTCAATAAATTTTTATTTATTGTTACTTTTGTGAGTTTCAAGTGATTTCAGTGAGAATTGTGGGTTTTTCCTTCTTTAACTGAGGGGTACCAACAATTTTGTCCACGTGTGTAACTGTATATTCACTGTTATTCCAGAGGTCCCTCCTGCCACAGAGTGTGAAGACATCGGAGATATTGATGGTCCAGATGTGAAAGCTGAACTTCCCTCCCACCTCAGCATAGCTAAGGATGTTATGGAGCGCTGCATTCATTTGCTGTCAGACCCCAGCCTCAGGATCAGACTCAAGGTACTGAGCAAAGGAAAATACTCTATGGAAGCAGCACAAACATGGCTAGATATAGATTGATCTCAAAAATATCTTCAAAAAAAGGAAACATTTTTGTAAGTGTGCAAGTATTTCAAAAACTGAAAGAAATGGTGACTGTACATATTATTACAACTACTGGTTGCACATGGGTTATTATTTGATTCCTGTTTGTAGTGAGGAGCATAAAAGTTTAAATTTTTTAATAGAATATGGCTACTGCAAACATCTTTTTTTTTTTTGCAAAATTTTAAATGAGAAATGTAAAACCAAGTGATTTTGATCCCAATTTCAAGTAGTTCTAGTTTAAGGAGAGTCTAAAAGTCGATTCTGCTTGTTTTCACAGGTTCTTACTGTGATAAATGGTGTCATTTTGGTAATTTAAGAAAAAACTGCTTGCGTTTCTGGTGTGGAGCAGATCAGGGTCTCAAGCGTGAAGCAACAGAGAGGCTCAGCAGACCAGCATACAAAACAGTAATGGATTTAGTACAATAATATCCACAATATGTTGCAAAAGATGTATATGAGCAACAGGGGAACTGACGTAATGGAATCAACTCGCACCTAATGCTCCCAAGGGAGGTGACTACTGGACAGGAGGAAAAACTATACAAACAAATGATAGAAATTATAAATACACTACAAACCTATTCAGATGAGTTTTTAGCGAGGCAGGAACTAACCATGTTTTGGTACGACCAAGCTAGGAAAGCTAACTAGATTGGTACCAAACACGCACACAAAGTGATAATTACAAATGCTAGCACAGTGGATAAACAGAGTGGATTTAACATACCCTTAAGGTACACAAACACTGACCCTACTATGATCCACAGAGAGAGTGAAGCAAAATTAACCAACAGCCAAACAGGGCAGAGAGGATGAGGGAATGTGGGTGGATTTGTGTGGTGTGGCAGGAGTGGCATCTCGGCAGATCCAGGGGTTAAGTGATGTTTCCCAGAATGGAATCAGGAGATGATCAGGTTGGCTAAGAAAGGTAGATTGAAGAATTGGACCAGGTACAGGTGCAGCAGGCACAGTTGGTCGTAGCTGAGGTACAAGGGATAACTGGTTAGAATACAAAACATACGAACAAGAGGAGATCAGAACTGAGACCAGGGTTAAGCTAACAAGAGTTCTTTAACAGTCCGGTGTCAAGTAGTGGTCTGAGTCAGTTTTTTTTATGGCAGAGGTAGATGGGTTGCAGGTGAGCCAATCCCCGCGGCACCACTCAGGTGATAACCATTTAGACTTTTTAACTACAATAGTCTGCACCTGCCCGCAGTCCACGCACCTCACTCCAGCCCTCCTGGGGAAAAGAAAAACAGGGAAAGGAGGAGGCAGGGAAAGGCTGGCACCAAGCAGAGCTGGAGGCGGAAGGCTTGACAGTTTCAAACCCGCTGGAGGGTTTGAGGGTTTTGGGGTTTAAAGGGTTTAAGTATGGACACTATCTTTTCTACTTTGTAGTGACTTTGTATCAGTGTGACAAAGTTAGTAAGGACTCTGAGTTAGTAAGTGAAATACACCTGTAAATAACACACAACACACTCTTTAGCAGTCTACAGTTACTTAAAGGAATGTACACTCTGAAGAATTTAAGAAAAATAACCAATAAATTTTGATGTTGGCGCAGTGTATTATATTTGTTAGCTGTATACAGTAGAAGCCTATATTTGTGCAGCCAGGTCCAGGTTTCAGACATACTGATTTTAGCAGATATAACTCCCCATTTTTGCCATCATAGTTTAGAAAAGTAGCTTGCAGATGATAGCTATGTAGCAGTAAGTGTTGAATTAAAATTTTGATCTGATGATTTAGCTAGGTGAAAAATGAAGGATCATGAAAATTATTACAATTGAGCCTGAGATAGATGTCAGTGTGTATACCAAATCACAATCCACCCAAGAGTTATCACAACATTTTTCTCAAAAGCAAATATGGCAAACTCATGAATGAATATTTGCTCTTGACAGAGTGAATGGCTTTCCTCCTTTGGGCATCATAGATTGCTGATCTAAATTTCAAAGCTATTCATCCAATGTTTGCTGAGATATCTCAGTCTGACTCACAGTGGTAGACCTACTGACTGGCCAACAGTGCAGCTAAAAACTGCATCAGTGACAAGTTGGTCACTGGCTAGTGAAAACAGAAATAAGCAGTCATCTCTAGAGTACCGTTACTTTTTAACCAACAACTGAATAGGGAAAAGATGGTTTTTACCTTGCTGACATGTTTCAACCGCATCTGCAGTCTTAATCAGAGCATCGTGTGATGACATATCGTTTTTATCAGGTGATCGCCCTGACAGATCCGATGGTCTCTGGAGGAGGGAATCCCAGATGGGTGAGAGGGTGTAAGCCCCCTCGTCCTGGTTCATGGAATTGCTCGCCCGCTTCCTGAGCTCCACAGCCTTCACAATCCACCATTTATATTTGTTTGCCTCCGATGTTTATGATCCTCCCCTTGTCCTTGAAGAAACATTTGGACGACTCACAAGAATACAAAAAGACAAAGTCGAACAAGAAAACTCAAAATCAGCCATCATGGACCGCTGTAAAAGAAGTATTCACATTATGGAATGGGACAAGGTGGAGGATCAGAGCATCAGAGGCTAACAAATACAAACGGTAGAATAAGGAGGGGGCCTACATCCTCTTGCACACCTGGGTTTCCATCCTCTAGAGATCACCGTCGGTGGGGGGCGTGGCCTGCCTGACACATTCTGACAGATCAGTCACATCGGTCACCTGATAAAATCATCACACTTCAAATGACACTGAGGAAGACTGCAGACACAGTTGAAACATGTCAGCAAGGTAAAAACAATCTTTTCCTCGCTCAGGTGTTGGTTTTAAAGTAACGCTATAAGTAAGAAATGACAAAATGAACATAATCCATCGAGCCATCATCTCTGCTGAAGTAGGCATGTAATAACTTTAGAAAGACAACCAGCTGTCTTTGCCCATGAGTTCACAATCTCAAACAGATCACCAGAGGTGGTTCTGCATCATCTGAAAGCTACATGTGCACATGTATCTGCATATGAAAGTTATGTCTTTGTTGGCTGCTCTGTCTGTCTGTGTGAAGGCCCTGGATGTTCTGGAGTTGAGTATATCTGCACTGAGTGAGAGGGAGAATGAGCTGCTGCCTCTGTCTCACCGCTGCTGGCCAGCCCTCCTACAGAGACTCACAGCTGATGACCCGCTAGCTGTCCTCAGAGCCTTCAGGGTTTGTAAAACTGAATCATTACTAATTGTTACCATCGCCTGTTTCTGAGTATCTTTGAAAAGAAAATAGATAGTTCAATGTGTTGCTGTTGCTTTTACCTTTAATGTTGTGTTACATAATCTGGGTCAGGACATTATGCGCAGCAACTGAATGTATTTCTAAATAATTTTAAAAACATTTACATTTTTTCAAGAATATCATGTTGAATCAATCAAAAGTTGCAGCTTCAGACCCCAGTACAGTCTCAATTCCTTATGAAAAAGCTAACATAGTGAGAGAATCGCGTAGGAGAGACATGGTCTTCTGAAGAATAAAGACCTCAGCTGTGATCTTTCTTCAAAGCACAAGTGTCAGCTGATTCAAGTTGTCACTGTCAGTTAGTGTACTTGTCGGCTCCTGTCTTCAGTTAAGCTATATTTGTACCTTTGTGTAATTTTTGCTGATGAATTGACAAATTTGGACATAATCAGTGAACAGTAATTTAGACACTCAGCGCTACTGCTGGCAAACTGTGTTCTAGTTATTAGCAACATGTCAGATTTTGAGTATATCCAGGTTTTGTAAATACAATGATTCATCCACAGACACTGCACGGGCCCACAGTGGGAACATATTATTGCGGTCTGATAACTCAATGCTGCATTTTTCATTCCACGCCAGGTGCTGTGTATGCTGGGTGAAACGTGTGGTGACTTCATGAGGAGGAGGGTTTCTAAAGAGGTTCTACCCAAACTGAGTGCCTCTCTGGTACGGCAGGCTCCCATCAGCGCCAAGGCCAAGCCCATCTACACTCACACCATGGCCTACAAACTGCAGCTGGCTGTACTGCAGGGGCTGGGCTCGCTGTGCCAGAGGCTGGATCTCGGTAAGACAATAGAAACACAAGATGCGCAAACACACAAGTCACCTAAGACACAGCAGACGGTGTGATCCAATTAGCCTTAGTATGGCAGATCCCTTAATACAGACTGGTGCAACATGATGCCTGGTTAAGTAAGAATGATTATCTCTTTATAACTCTGATATTTAGCTGTGTTATGCAATGAGAGCTCTGATGAATGCCAGCAGTATAATTGTGCTCAAAGTCAAGCATACACACGTGGACAAAATTGTTGGTACCCCTCAGTTAAAGAAGGAAAAACCCACAATTCTCACTGAAATCACTTGAAACTCACAAAAGTAACAATAAATAAAAATTTATTGAAAATTAAATAATCAAAATCAGCCATCACTTTTGAATTGTTGATTAACATAATTATTTAAAAAAACAAACTAATGAAATAGGGCTGGACAAAAATGATGGTACCCATAACTTAATATTTTGTTGCACAACCTTTTGAGGCAATCACTGCAATTAAACCATTTCTGTATTTGTCAATGAGCGTTCTGCAGCTGTCAACAGGTATTTTGGCCCTCTCCTCATGAGCAAACAGCTCCAGTTGTCTCAGGTTTGATGGGTGTCTTCTCCAAATGGCATGTTTCAGCTCCTTCCACATATGTTCAATGGGATTCAGATCTGGACTCATAGAAGACCACTTTAGAATAGTCCAACGCTTTTCTCTCAGCCATTCTTGGGTGTTTTTGGCTGTGTGTTTTGGATCGTCGTCCTGTTGGAAGACCCATGACCTGCGACTGAGACCAAGCTTTCTGACACTAGGCAGCACATTTCTCTCCAGAATGCCTTGATAGTCTTCAGATTTCATCGTACCTTGCACACTTTCAAGACACCCTGTGCCAGATGCAGCAACGCAGCCCCAAAACATTACTGAGCCTCCTCCATGTTTCACCGTAGGGACAGTGTTCTTTTCTTCGTATACTTGGTTTTTGAGTCTATGAACATAGAGTTGATGTGCCTTACCAAAAAGCTCCAGTTTGGTCTCATCTGTCCAAAGGACATTCTCCCAGAAGCTTTGTGGCTTGTCAACATGCATTTTTGCAAATTCCAGTCTGGCTTTTTATGAGTTTTTTTTCAGCAGTGGTGTCCTCCTTGGTCGTCTCCCATGAAGTCCACTTTGGCTCAAACAACGACGAATGGTGCGATCTGACACTGATGTACCTTGGCCTTGGAGTTCACCTTTAATTTCTTTGGAGGTTGCTCTGGGCTCTTTGGATACAATTCCAACGATCCGTCTCTTCAATTTGTCATCAATTTTCCTCTTGCGGCCACGTCCAGGGAGGTTGGCTACTGTCCCGTGGGTCTTGAACTTCTGAATAATATGAGCCACTGTTGTCACAGGAACTTCAAGCTGTTTAGAGATGGTCTTATAGCCTTTACCTTTAAGATGTTTGTCTATAATTTTTTTTCAGATGTCCTGGGACAATTCTCTCCTTCGCTTTCTGTTGTCCATGTTCAGTGTGGTACACACCTTTTCACCAAACAGCAGGGTGACTACTTGTCTCCCTTTAAATAGGCAGACTGACTGATTATGAGTTTGGAAACACCTGTGATGTCAATTAAATGACACACCTGAGTTAATCATGTCACTCTGGTCAAATAGTTTTCAATCTTTTATAGAGGTACCATCATTTTTGTCCAGGCCTGTTTCATTAGTTTGTTTTTTTAAATAATTATGTTAATCAACAATTCAAAAGTAATGGCTGTTTTTGATGATTTAATTTTCAATAAATTTTTATTTATTGTTACTTTTGTGAGTTTCAAGTGATTTCAGTGAGAATTGTGGGTTTTTCCTTCTTTAACTGAGGGGTACCAACAATTTTGTCCACGTGTGTATAACAGCCAGTCATGCTTTCAGGGTTCATGCAGATCTCCTCATAATGGCAGCAATATTTTAACATATCATCATGCAAAAAATCCTACTATGAATTTTAATGGCACATTTGGACGGTTACATCTTTTCAACATGAATTTTATGAGTTTTTTTAAAGGATTAGTTCAATATTTTTGATAAATACAATTATTACCTTTATTTCTAAGAGTCAAATGAGGTCAGTACTAATTTTGTGCATTAAACTGGAGTCAGACTATGGTTAGCTTAGTTTAACCGGATCAGAGGAACAATAAGCCAAAAAATTACTCTAAAACCTGTAAATCGGTCGTATTTACACTTAACCCATGTTGAGTAGTCATTATTTGTGATACACGTGAACATTTTTTGGACAAATGGGTGCATTTTTTTGTTGTTTCTGTTGACGTGGGTTTAGTTTAGTCTGTTGTTTTGATTTGACACAGACACGCCCACACACACACACACTCAGTGTTCATCCATATTTAGACATTCAGAGTGACTTTTCTTTACCACCAGGTGGCAGTCTTGAATAACAGTAAAATTCAGCTTAGGCCACCGCAGCATCATCCATCCATCCATCCATTCTCTATACACCGCTTTATCCTCACTAGGGTCGCGGGGGGTGCTGGAGCCTATCCCAGCTGACTCGGGTGAAGGCAGGGGACACCCTGGACAGGTCGCCAGTCTGTCACAGGGCTACATATACAGACAAACAACCACACTCACATTCACACCTATTGACAATTTAGAATAAACAATTAACCTCAGCATATTTTTTGGACTGTGGGAGGAAGCCGGAGCACCTGGAGAAAACCCACGCATGCACAGGGAGAACATGCAAACTCCATGCAGAAAGATCCCAGGCCCAGGCCGGGATTTGATCTGGGGATCTTCTTGCTGCAATGTTTAAAGTGCTAACCACTATGCTACTGTGCAGCCCGCAACATCATTCAATGTGTCCCAGTTCTCTTTTTCTATTTTACTATCAAGACCTGAAGCCGTGCTCCTGTTTTGAGTCTTAAAAATGTTATTGTGAAACTTAGCATACAGGCATCCGTTTAATGAAACGGAGTCGTTTTTTTTTTTATGTGTATATTCTCTTGTGTTGGAGATGGTGGTTTTCATCAGTCAACACCCTTTAAGATTTTGCGTCCACTTAAGTTAGCCTTGTTGTATGTGATAAAAACTATACATTTAATTTCCTCATACATAAAATCACTAAAAATGCCTTTACACATTGGCAGTGTTGGATTTAACGTATTTTTAAGATGTCGAAGGTGCAGCCAGCTGAGACAATAAGTTCTCACAACAGAAGTTCTCCCTCAAGCTCCATTTCCCCACAATCAAGCGAGAGTTGCTGTTGAATGTGCACAGTAATCAGCAAATCAAGACGCTACAGGAAGGAATGCTGTTTGACTGTCAGAAAGAGCTTTTTTTGTAGTTGTTTATTTTGTCCTTGACATAGCTTCAGCTTGGCTAAATTGTTGTCAGTTATTATGCTCATTAAACGTGTCCCAGTCAGTGTCCAACACTGCTGAACGCTCTTAAGGGGAAACACAGTAGTTACAGTGAAATTAAGAGTGCCTTCATGCTGTGTGGGTCTACTTTTCACTCTAGAACAGGATAAATACATTTTCAAACAACTCCATACAAATATCATTAACTGTAATAGGAAGCAGTGGTTGCAATGACAAAGATGCATGGAAAATTCAGTAAGTGTAACAACAGTGTAATTACTTCTATTGGCCAAGAGAGTAGCAAGAATGCAAGAAGTGATTGCAGCAGCAATCAGGGTTTCTTATTTCTGCACTTGAAACTGATGTTTTTTAATATGAAAATCTGTGTAAAATCAGATTTACGAGTACTGCAGGTTTTACGTTTCCATTCACTGAGAAAACCAGGGAACTTGATTTTGCGTAGTGGTTTCTTCAGCAGATTGCACAGTGATTCAGTGGTTAGCACTGTCCCCTCACAGCTCAAAGATCCCCGGTTCACATCCCTGATCTTTCTGTGTGGAGTTTGCGTTTGTGGGTTTTCACCAGGTGCTACGACTTCCTCCCACAGTCCAAAAACATGCTGAGGTTAATTGGTAACTCTAAATGTTCATAGGTGTGAATGTGAGTGTGATTGTTTGTCTCTATATGTAGCCCTGTGATAGATACACATGTGGACAAAATTGTTGGTACCCCTCAGTTAAAGAAGGAAAAACCCACAATTCTCACTGAAATCACTTGAAACTCACAAAAGTAACAATAAATAAAAATTTATTGAAAATTAAATAATCAAAATCAGCCATCACTTTTGAATTGTTGATTAACATAATTATTTAAAAAAACAAACTAATGAAATAGGGCTGGACAAAAATGATGGTACCCATAACTTAATATTTTGTTGCACAACCTTTTGAGGCAATCACTGCAATTAAACGATTTCTGTATTTGTCAATGAGCGTTCTGCAGCTGTCAACAGGTATTTTGGCCCACTCCTCATGAGCAAACAGCTCCAGTTGTCTCAGGTTTGATGGGTGTCTTCTCCAAATGGCATGTTTCAGCTCCTTCCACATATGTTCAATGGGATTCAGATCTGGGCTCATAGAAGGCCACTTTAGAATAGTCCAACACTTTTCTCTCAGCCATTCTTGGGTGTTTTTGGCTGTGTGTTTTGGATCGTTGTCCTGTTGGAAGACCCATGACCTGCGACTGAGACCAAGCTTTCTGACACTAGGCAGCACATTTCTCTCCAGAATGCCTTGATAGTCTTCAGATTTCATCGTACCTTGCACACTTTCAAGACACCCTGTGCCAGATGCAGCAAAGCAGCCCCAAAACATTACTGAGCCTCCTCCATGTTTCACCGTAGGGACAGTGTTCTTTTCTTCGTATGCTTGGTTTTTGAGTCTATGAACATAGAGTTGATGTGCCTTACCAAAAAGCTCCAGTTTGGTCTCATCTGTCCAAAGGACATTCTCCCAGAAGCTTTGTGGCTTGTCAACATGCATTTTTGCAAATTCCA
Source organism: Acanthochromis polyacanthus (assembly GCF_021347895.1). Lineage (NCBI taxonomy): Eukaryota > Metazoa > Chordata > Actinopteri > Pomacentridae > Acanthochromis > Acanthochromis polyacanthus. The sequence goes on from NC_067118.1 coordinate 18,703,088, forward strand.
GTCTTGCTTTTTTATGAGTTTTTTTCAGCAGTGGTGTCCTCCTTGGTCGTCTCCCATGAAGTCCACTTTGGCTCAAACAACGACGAATGGTGCGATCTGACACTGATGTACCTTGGCCTTGGAGTTCACCTTTAATTTCTTTGGAGGTTGCTCTGGGCTCTTTGGATACAATTCCAACGATCCGTCTCTTCAATTTGTCATCAATTTTCCTCTTGCGGCCACGTCCAGGGAGGTTGGCTACTGTCCCGTGGGTCTTGAACTTCTGAATAATATGAGCCACTGTTGTCACAGGAACTTCAAGCTGTTTAGAGATGGTCTTATAGCCTTTACCTTTAAGATGTTTGTCTATAATTTTTTTTCGGATGTCCTGGGACAATTCTCTCCTTCGCTTTCTGTTGTCCATGTTCAGTGTGGTACACACCTTTTCACCAAACAGCAGGGTGACTACTTGTCTCCCTTTAAATAGGCAGACTGACTGATTATGAGTTTGGAAACACCTGTGATGTCAATTAAATGACACACCTGAGTTAATCATGTCACTCTGGTCAAATAGTTTTCAATCTTTTATAGAGGTACCATCATTTTTGTCCAGGCCTGTTTCATTAGTTTGTTTTTTTAAATAATTATGTTAATCAACAATTCAAAAGTAATGGCTGTTTTTGATGATTTAATTTTCAATAAATTTTTATTTATTGTTACTTTTGTGAGTTTCAAGTGATTTCAGTGAGAATTGTGGGTTTTTCCTTCTTTAACTGAGGGGTACCAACAATTTTGTCCACGTGTGTAGGTGATCCATCCAGGGTTGGATGGATGGATGTATGTTACAAACTGCCACTGAAGCTCATCACTGACAGAAAAGTTAGCAGCTGGTGACAGAGGTGGCAGAACTGAGTATGGCTCTTGCTGGGCCAACAGTAGATTTCTTAAAATTTTATAATTGTGTCAAAATTGGACTAATTCTTTTTGATATATATGCTTCTTTCAGTTCACAGCAAAAACAGCAGCTTGTGTGTTTCCCCTCATTGCTCATGTGACAGCCAGTTCCAGTATAGTTGAGTGTTTGTAGGTTTGGTTCACAGTGGGTGGGTGTCTAACATGGAGATGAACCAGCAGTAGTGAAGGAAACGTGGCATGGTGTGGCAGAGGGACATTTATTGGATGAAGAGCTCACCTGGTCAGGTACAATTGGCAACAGGAAGCTCTTGCTTTCTTACTATTCACAATACCTCTAAAGCCGCTTTTCGATCTGCACTTATGTCTGTCAATCTGATGGCAACGCATCATTTTATGTCTGAATTTCTTTTACTGTCAGCACAGCACCAGTCTGAACAGTAGTCATGTTATGGGTAGACATGCACAAGCAATAGTACTTTAAATGTTTGTGTAAAGCAGTTTGGGGAATAATGTTTGTACATTTTCAAAAGTGCCAACTCCCAAAATACGTTTTGCACTGACTTTGCTCTACAATTGTACATTTATTACAAACTGAATAAAATTTCACTGCATTGAAGAAGAAGTCTGTACAAGGTCATATTAATGAGACTATTATCAAAATGACATAACATAGCATAGCGTGTTTTTTAGGAGTCTTTCCTCTAAGTGAATTAAAGACCTACAGCTCCAGACAGCAGGTGAATCCATAGAGAAACTCCAGAAAGAGACATTTATCAAATTTATCATGTGCAACAACAGCAGTACCTTCACTATTACGCAAGTATAAATGATCTCCATCATGGAGAAAGGATAGATCAGAATTAGGATCAATTTATCAATATACACCATGATTATGACCTATTTAGAATTTAATAGGCTTGCTTTTAGTTTTGATGCACTCTTTTATTTATTAATGCTTCATTATATACTTTACATCACACAATGAACTGCTCAACCTCAGGTGTTACTGTGGTTGGTAGACTCTCTCTCCTCACTGAAACAGTGAGGCCAAATCCTTTATTTTTGCTGTAAACTGAAAACATCTGGGTTTGACATCAAATGATCAATATGAGACAAGAGATCAACATTTCAGCTTTTATTTCTAGATATTTACATCTGGCTCTGACGCACAACAGACTGCATCCATAGTTAGGTGTAACCAACATGAAAACCAGACAGCTGTCTATGGGTGACATACAAGCAATTGTGAAGCTGAGAGAAGATTGAAAGTCGATAGCGTTGCTTATTTAAACCAAAAATTCAGTAAAGAAAAGTTGTATTACCTTGCTGACATGTTAGTGTCTGCGTGAGGAATAGGAATGAGGAATATTTATGTTATCGTGGCCTATGTCTGAATGGCAGAATGTCGTCACTGTAATAAACTGATAAAGCAGTAATGTTATGTATTCCACATCTGAATAGGGTTTAAGTGAGGTGCAAAGAAGAGGTGAGAGAAGCCATTAAGTGCACCAGCAGAGCAGTATTTGTCTCGAATAGACAGCATTTTTGTCACATACAGTGAGTACGGAAAGTATTCAGACCCCTTGAAATTTTTCACTCTCTGTCATTGCAGCCATTTGCCAAAATCAAAAAAAACAAATGTAGAAATTTTTGCAAATTTATTAAAAAATAAAAACTGAAATATCACAGTCTAAGGCACACCTGTGCACTAATCATGGTGTCTAATCAGCATCTTGATATGGAACACCTGTGAGGTGGGATGGATTATCTCAGCAAAGGAGAAGTGCTCACTATCACAGATTTAGACAGATTTGTGAACAATATTTGAGAGAAATGGTGATATTGTGTATGTGGAAAAAGTTTTAGATCTTTGAGTTCATCTCATAAAAAATGGGAGCAAAAACAAAAGTGTTGCGTTTATATTTTTGAGTGTATTTCACCAAAATATGTAAAATAAACAGAAAACAAGTGGGGGAAAAAAAGCTAAATATAGGACTCTACTTCCACAGCCTACAATGCAGCTTTTAACACTGCAATGTGACTTTGCATGTCTTACCTGTAATTCAGCGTTTCTTACAATATATTTCAAAGTGAAAAAATTATATTTACTGACCTCTCACCTAAATTGTCAGCAGTGAGGCATAACTCTGGTAGTTTGATTACCTCCTACTGTTTCTGTCCTGTCAATATGGAATAGCCAGCCCATGATAATAAAAACTCAAAATTGTTTCTCTTAAATGGGTTAATTGGCTCAGTGGTTAAGTTTCATTAAGGCAAATATTACTACAGTCATTTAACAAAAAATGTTAATAGACCACAGATAATTTTGGGAGCATTCAGTGTGTCACAGAGCAAAATTGCTTCACTTGAACTATTTTGCAAAGAAAAGTTGGTGAAATTCGGTTGCTGGGTGTTGTTGGAAATTGTCTTTCATGCTCTGATATAGGTCTGATAGAAGGATGGCCCTCTCTGTGTTACACCACATTTATTTGTTTATTTGATTCTTGTAGGTTTTATTAAATAGTACAGTTAACATCAATTTATCATGGAAATAACTTGTGCTTTATACCAGGATTTGTTGGCTTAAATGATATTTTTAGAATGAGCTGAAGATATCACTGTGCAGTGACAAATACCACATTATTTACAGTTCATTCTCGCTTTCTTTACTGATTTTTGTCACTACTTGTTCTTTATGTAAGACAAATATCACACTCAAAGAAGGAAAAATGCGTTGTGGAATTTTCTGTTTAACGAGGTTCAAGGTGAGAAACAAATGCTTCAATCAGACTGGATCTGTCTTTGAGTCATTCATTATCGTGCAGCAAAAGGAGAAGGTCAAACACAGCTTGCAGGCTGTCGGTGAGGTTCTGCGTGCGATACAGAGTACAGAAGTTCCTTTATACAAAAATGTGACTGACGTCAAATTCCTGCTGTTGCCTGGTAGATTACACTTAAGACATTGTTGTCTGTCACCTTACTCAGTTCTTGGTACCAAGTCGGAGTTTGTAGTTTACACATCCGGTGAAGTTCCTGCTATAGCGGCGTTTGATGTGGAACATCTGGAGGCATGATGACCTTATCTTCACCTGACAGGAATCAGAAGCTATACCTAGAAGTAAGACCTATAAGTTCAAAAGTTAACTGGAGTAAAGGTTACACTAAAATGTTATACTAAGGTTAAGTGGAACAGAAGTTATACTGAGAACATGAAGCAATTTTTCCATTAAACTATAAGTCACAATATTTACTATTATTAAGTGTCCCATTAAAATTAATGCAGTAAACCCTTACTGACTGCAACAAAGCTGCAGGAAAGTGGTGGTGATGTGCTGTGTGATGTGCTGTGCCATTGTGCAGCATTGATGCTCAAACAGGGTCTACATGGATGACAAAGAAAGCTTACTTGTCCTTTCATTATAGAAGTATTTAAATCGTCATTTGCATAAGCCAGACTCATTTTGGAACCAAGGGTTCAGCATAAAAGTGGATTTTACTGTGGGAACGTGTTGCAGCCATTTGCACAGGATTTGAGTGGAAAGAAAGTATCAATAAAGACTGGATGCAGATGTCATACGGTCATAGCCTAGCCACGCTAGACCCATGCTCTGAAGACACAAGGGTCTAGGCACGCTCGACAGGGAGGGAGGCGGGCTAAAAGGTTGTCTATCACATCACTCTGCAGCAATTGGGTAGGTATACAACCAATCAGCGCAACGAATAGGCTCCTAGAGCGCCAGAAATCAGAGGATGCGGTAGTTCGGTGAAGCCTTATTTATACAGTCAATTGGTGAAGCTCAAGTATATTACAGACATGTTAACAGAAAGATTATTCAGAGTCGATGCTAATGGAGTTCAACGACTGTTGTCGTTTTTGTTGTCGACCCTGGCAGAGAATTAAATTCGTTGCCGTGGGTTGTCTAGGCTAGTTGTTTCCGGTTGTTTCTGTCAGAATCGTCACGCCTCTGTCGTCACTTAGTTACGCCCGCCTTCTGACTCTACACTTCATGGTGATTCGTCCGGCCAGTTTTAGGAGCATCCAACCTCGAGCCTTATGTAGGGTAACTAGACCCACCCTGGCAGAGAATTAAATTTGTTGCCGTGGGTTGTCTCGCGCGGCTAAGCTAATACAGTCAGTCATTAAAGTGAAAGTATTTTAAAAAGTGCAAACAAAAGTGCTGCCTTCCTCATTGACAATCTTTGTGGGGATCCTAAACATGCTGTGTGTGCAACACAATCAAAAATGTATGTCAGAACTTGAAGTTCTGTGAGGGGAAGCGACAGGACAGAATAAGCCCCAGTTACCTCTAAGAACATGTTAACAAGGTGCTGGTCCATGGTTTGCACAATACTGTAGAATCACACAGTTACATTTTGAGAAGTAATTCTGAGAATCTTCCATCGCAACCTGATTCTCAAGATGCTGTATTGTATTAAGAGCTACTGATTTTCGAGGCCATCTGAGTACACTGAACTCAGCATGATGTTCATGGTACCAGCTTGAGAAGATATGTGCCGTGACAAGAAGCACTGAAAGATGGGTAGCATGTGCCCAGAAATAGATGCTCACGGTCACCGACAACACTTGGGTTGGCTCTGTCATCGAAAGCATGCTCAGTTGGTGTAAATGTGAATAATTAAAGCCAAGAAAACATTCCCTACACCAATACAGCAGCAGCACCAGCCAGCACAGATCCAGGACTGGTGCTGTTTCTGAGCCTACCATCTGCATGTGACAGCAGAGATTGAGATTTATCAGATCAGCTAAAATTTATTCCAGTTTTCTACTGTTCAGTTTGTTTATGCCTGTGCCCACTGTACCCTCAGTTTCCTCATGACAACTTTGCATGGTTTCATACAATGCGCCACTGCCAAACGATTGCTTGCACAGAGCTTTGCTTTAATGAGCAGGTATACAGTTCTACACTACCAGACCAAAGTTCGGACACACCTTCTCATTCAATGTTTTTTATTTATTTTTGCTACTTTCTACATTGTAGATACATACTGAAGACATTAAAATTATGAAGCAAGATATGTGGAACTATGTAGCAAACAATTGTTAAATTACTCTGTTTTATATTTTAGATTCTTCAAAATAGCCACCCTTTGCTTTGATTACTGCTTTGCACACTCTTGGCCTTCTTTCAATGATCTTCATGAGGTAGTCACCTGAAATGGTTTTCACTTCAGAGATGTGCCTTGTCAAGGTTCATTCTTGCCTTCTTAATGGGGTTGGGACCATCAGTTGTGTTGTGCAGAAGTCAGGTTGGTACACAGTTGACAACCCTATTTGACAACTGTTAGAATCCATGTTATGGCAAGAACCAATCAGCTAAGTAAAGAGAAGCAACAGTCCATCATTACTTTAAGAACTGAAGGTCAGTCAGTCCGGAAAATTGCAAATACTTCGAAAGTATCCCAAAGTGAAGTGCAGTTGCAAAAACCATCAAGTGCTAAAACAAAACTGGCTCACATGACGACCACTCAAGACCAAGAGTCACCTCTGCTGCTGAGGATAAGTTCATCTGACTCACCAGCCTCAGAAATCACAAGTTAACAGCACCTCAGATTAGAGCCCAGATAAATGACCTAAACCCAATCCAGATGGTTTGAGACCGCAGAGTGATGGGTATCTCTGGTGCCTTCAGTGAGAATCTACAATGTCAGTAGTCGTGAAAATAAAGAAAAAAATTAAATGAGAAGGTGTGTTCAAACTTTTGACTGGTAGTGTACCTAATAGAGTAGCTACTGTAACGTGGTTCTCCTCAGACTAATTGTTTGCCAAAGGAAAAAATTCTCAAAGAATGACTTTAACTACAAGTTGTAGTGAAAGTCGATCTTCGGGTCTCCGGTATGGGCAGGTTTCTATTTCAGTGTAAGACATGCGCATCTCTAGAAGAAAAGTAAGCAGCTGTTTGAAATTCAAGGACTTTAGTCCCCAGACTTTATGCACAGTGAACTGCACACAGAACATTTTCTAATTTGTGATTTACTAAAAGGGGAGGATTCAGATCCAACATTTGAGAGTCTGGCTACGTCTGGGCAGCCTGTTAACTTGCTGGTGTGTGCAACACAATTTATGCTTAACAATTTCCCAGTGGGATTTTTAAGTATAGTCCATTCACATGCTTTCCTCTGTGTCTACACATGATACTAGAATTTAAGCGGTGCCAAAGGGAAAAACCCTTAAGGGCCATTTTGGGGTTCTTTCTTCTCTTGCAGTACCATTTGGTGATGCAGTACTGCCAAGTGCTGGACCAGGCAATCTCTACATAGAGGTTACCATGAAAGCAACCTCTACCCACATCATGACCACTGGAGATTGTTCTAGTTATAACCATCACATGACTGTCTTTTCTGTCTCATTAAAGAAAGAGTGGAATCTACGCTTTAAAGATCCTTGTACTTGATTTTTCTTACTCGCACTTGACGCTGTCCTCCTTCCTAGAAGAGATTTAAGGGGAGAGATTTGGTCTTGGTGATGGAGAGAATGTGAAAGAGCAGGAGAGAAACAGTCAGTGGCTGCAGTCTCACTCATGTGAATACCGATTTGGCGACAGCTTACCTCTGGGACGCCTGCAGCAAGCCAATTACGGAGCCTTAGTCACAGCCAGAGAAAGACAGAAACATAGATTGACTGAAGCAAATAATATGTTTCACCTCCAGTTCTAGCTTCAGTTCCAATTCCACCCTGTTATTCATTTACAACAAAATCTAACAGCACCTGGCCCTCTCTTCTTTAGTGTTTCTCACTTCTTTGCTTCCCTGCAACAACCTTGATTCCACAAAAGACTACAGGCTATGAGTGCAGCACCAGAAATGGAGTAAGAAAAGGGATAAAAGCAGTTGCTAAATAATCCCATTTAACTCTGAAATGTGCACTGCTGCTTTTATTCTTGACACACAGTGAGCAGGCCTGGTTCAAGTCGAGTGTGGGTTGAATTGGCAAATAGACTAAGCACAGAGGGAGAGAGACGTGTTTTGAAATGAGGCTTGAAAGGCAGCCCAGTTTGCAGCTTAGGGAATCACTAAATGTCTGCTGGGAGGGATGAAGGAGAGAGAGACTGAGGGAGAAAGATAGGAAGAGGAGATGAAATAGTGGAGAGAAGTCAAGTGGCTGGAGGGAGCTGGCAAGGTTATGAAAGGTACGGTCAGCGAATGGGAGGCAGGTCGGAGCGAAAGATAAAAAGATGGAGGGAGGGTTAGCGGAAGGAGGTAGCTCCTCTTCCTGCACATCAACTCCTCAAAGGGAAAAGAGTGAATGTGTGAAATCCAGAGATGTGCAAACAGCCCGCTGTGAAATTTTTTTCTCAGCCATCTCAGCAGTTTTTCTCAGCTCATTAGGAGCTAGCAAAGGTAAAGTCCAGGCTTGGATGATTTTTTTTTCTCTTTCATCTTCTTTTTTCTTCTCTTCATCTTTCATCCGTCTTCCTCTTCTCTTTCCAATCTTCATCTTTACCTGCATGTTCTGTGAAGTGGGATTTTATTTTCATGGTTTGATGAGTTGCCCTATACACACAGCTAAATGAAACCTACTGTGATCTATTAGTTGTTGTTGTATTGATATTTTCCATTGGGATGGGGAGGAGTTTAATGTGATTTGGATATTCTAAAGATGTTTCTTTTGCTGATAAAAGGCTGTACGCTTTCTGCTCGATATGATTTAAATTTCGTACAAGTCCTGTGCTTTGTTTTCTTAGGTGAAGCCGACTTGGATGCTGTTTGTGAAGCCTGTCTGCCCTACCTCAGCTGCAGACAGCCCAGCAGACTGCAGGAGGCCTGTCGAAGGTAAGACTTTATTAAAGCTCACTGCAGTGGTGGAAAGTAACCATGAACATAGTCCATTGCGCTATAGTTTTTGGATGTTTACCTTTTGTCTGTCATTAAGCTTTTGCTCCGCGTTTGTTAAGTTGGAAAACATGTTGTGTTGCTGTAAATTAAGATGACTAAAATAACCTCTCACTTAAATTGTAAAGTTTAAATGCTTACGGCTTAAGACATAAGTGATATACGTGCACACTTATACAGTACATCACATATGCATACCAAGAAGAGCACTCAGAGACTGCTGTACTCCGCCAAGGCTCAGTCCTGTCATTTCCAATGGCTGAAATGTTGAAAAAAGTTGTGGCAGAAATCACATCACCATAGAATGTGACCATTTAATATAGATATACCCACAAACAAAATGGCCTTGTGCTGAGCACAGGCTTGTTTGATGAATGTGTACGTTGTGTACGGATAGCAAATTGCGTGACCTAAATATATAGCGTGCGGTGAGAATTGATGGGACTCGGAAACACCCCCACTAATTAATCAGTTGTTCCTTGTTTGATTGCTGATGGATAGGTCCACAGCAACGATCGATTTGTAAAAGGATCACAATCGTCAGAAGGCAGCTGACGTAGCGTTCACTTGTTGTCATAGTTACAGTGACGCTGTGCCGCTATCTCGCAATGATACAGAAATCTTTAACCCCTTAAGCTTCAGTGTACCGCCGGCGGTACACCTACTAATTTGCATAGGAATTTCAAGAATGTCCGACGGCTGCAAACACGATTATACAAACACTATACGCCGATGGAAAGCTTAGATTCTCATGAATCTGCCGGTATAAACCACTTTCAGATGCGATTACCACAGCGGGTGAGAAAAACACATTTGTCCGACAAAAACGAATATTCATCCATCCGTTCTCTATACACGGCTTCAACGCACACAGCGCGACTCACATTTCTGGGTTTATTATTACACACATAAAAAAAGATTCCATAAAAAACGGCCATAATCCAACCTTTTACATCCAGACGACACAAGCCAGTAAACTATTTTATCCAAAACATGTCCTGAAGTCGGTATAAAATCCCCGAATCGGTCATTTTCAAGGAAATGCACCTCGCGATGCCCGTCCAATATTCCCTGTATTTTTTGTAATTTTTTTTATTTAAAAATAGAATATTAGCGATTTTTTTGTACTGAAAACGGCTGGAATTGACTGAAGCTTAAAGGGTTAACAAATCCATGGATCCAGACTATAAGCTGAATCACTGCCAAAATCTGATCAGTTGGTCCTTGTGTCATTTCTGACCTCTGAAAATTTTATCCAAATATGTTAGTCCATTTTTCAGTAATGTTGCACACAGACAGACAGACAGACAAACCAACTCACATAACACTTCCAAGGCTCCACCCCCTTGGAAGAGAAATAATTTTTCCCAGTGCATTACTACAGTAGATAGTAGATGGTTTTCTGTTTTAAATGATGAGTGTGATGACGTGCAGAAATGTGATACAGTAGTTTGGCTTCAGTGTTCTATCAGAGAGGGAGGACCAGACTGTTTTTGAGTAATGTTGCTAACAGACAGACAAACCAGCGCCAATCGTCACATATACTATTATACAGCTACTTCACCGATACTCGGCCTCCTTGGTAGAGTCATTGTATAAAAGTACTTTTGATTTCGATACTTTGAATTTATTAGATTGGTAACATTTTAGTATGTTACTGAAATTAAGTGTTTTTTCACAGTTATATTCACATGGCTGTAAATCATCTTCTCTCTTAGATCCTTCAGTAAATTAACATTTTCTGCCCAAGTTTCCTTTCATCTGAGAGATGTCTTTGTATCGGTTTTTGTTGTTCTTTGATTATTTGAAGCACATAGGTGGCATTGCATATTTCTCTGCACCAAACAGGCTTTAGAAACATTTGGGTGAGAGTCTTTTAATAGTTCTGATCAAACTACAACCACACAGTCTGACTGAAACACATTACCAGAGAGCAGTGTTAAATCAGTGTTTTCTCCTGACTATGACTTTGAATGTAGTTATTCAAACTGCAGGGCTTTCTCTCATATTTGTAGGACTTTATTACTTCAATAATCCAGTTGACTACTTTTTCCACCACACTGTCCATGTTAGTAGTGACACAAGCCATGACCTCTGACTCTTGTCTCAGCATTTCAACACTGTACTAAGCAGAATGCAGTATATTTAGACTGTACTGTCCAAATGAATTGTTCCTGCAGCTGTCTGACATAATGAACCAAGACATAGGTGCAAAAGCCACTCAGACTGAATCCAAATGTCAGTGGCTCAGACATGTGGGCTGGTCCCTGGTGGCTCCTCGGTTATACTGTGACGTGTCTGAAATGTTTACCATCACTGCAGCGCAGCGCTGTAGGAAGTGAAATGTACAAGATGTGACTTCAGGCCTCACTCATTGCCATGGATACAACAAATACTAGACTCCAGTGTTGGCATTTCATACAAAAAGTATACACTGTCTTGAGTAGTGTTGTAAAGAACACAAATAGATTGAGAATTGTTCAGTAAGTCTGAACAAGAATCCAGAGCTACTGGCTGTCTGGCTCTTCCACATTTTTGTTTTCTATTATTGTGCAGCCAACTTGTGTTGGTTTTTGTCTTGGTCTTTCCTCTACAGCCAGCTTCACTGTCCAATCGTCACTTTAACTTTAAAATAAGAAATGTGGGACTCATTTTACATATAGTTCATAACTGGTAAATGCAGTATGACTGTTTTCCACGCTAATGGTCCACATAGTGCAGCAAGTAGATATCTACAATTCTACAATTTCTACAGTTTCATTTAGCAGATGTTTTCATCCAAAGCAATGTACATCTGAGAGTAGATATAACTCAAGCAAGGATCTAGTCAGGAGAAAACGTGGACACAGACACATATTACTCTCTGTGTCTTTGTGGTAGCGACTGGGGAGGGATTGTGTTATCGTTGGTATAAATATAGGTGTGTGTGCGCGCGCGCACCTTTATGTACACTGGGGGGTGGGATTATGCATGTTAGTGTCTCATTGTACTCTGAAATGAAAGAATAGAACAAATAAACAACTGAAGTTAAAAAAAAAATCAGTTTAGAAACCACAATGTATTTTACACTTTTGGAAGCAGCCACCTGTGGCAGATATAACAGCTGAACACTCATGGCATTCTTTCCACAATGGAAATCAAATATTCTTCAGAAAGTTCTTCCCAACTCTGTAGCAGAAGTTCCCATAAATGTGTGACACTTGTAGGTTGCTTTGCTTTCACTCTTCTGTCCAGTTCATCCCAAACCAGCTCCATGGGGTTTAAGTCTGGAGACTGTGCTGGACACTCCATGTTTTCAAGCTTAACATCTTGTTCCGTTTTCCTAAAGTAGTTCTGGCATAACTTGGACTTATGTTTTGGGTCATTATCTTGCTGTAGGATGAACCCCTGACCAACTAGGTCAGGGGTACTGCATGGTGCTGCAGAATGCTGTAGTAGCTGTTTAGGTTCAGGGTTCCTCTCACTCTGTGCAAGTCACCGACCCTGGATCCAGGAAAACAGACCCAGACCATCACACTTCCTCCTCCATGTTTGACAGTTGATGTCAAACACTGAGGAACCATCCTTTCACCTACTTGACAGTGTACAAAAATCCTACATGATGAACTAAAGATTTTAAATTTTGATTCATCAGTCCATAATACCTTCTTCCAGTCTCCAGTAGTCCACTGGTGGTGTTTCATGGCCCAGGCAAGCCTCTTTTTCTTATTCTGATGTCTTAGCAATGGCTTTCTGCTGCAGCTCCACCTGTCAAACCTGCAACTCCAAGTCTTCTCTTCACAGTTGAAGCTGAGACTTCTTACTACGACCACTATTAAGCTGTGCTTGAAGCTGTTGTTCTGTGAGCCTCCTGTCACCAAGCTGTTGACTCTCAGAAATTTGTCTTCTGATTCTGTTGTGGCTTTGGGTCTTCCAGATTTATTCCTGTCAGTTTCCTCCAGTTACTGAATGCCTTTTGATGGTGAAGAGAACTGTACTTATTGACACCTTGACTTTCTTCACAATTTCTCTGTAGGAACGATGTACATTTTTAAGTGTTATGATGGTCTGTCTCTCTTCTATTGTTAATTGCCTTTTCCTCACCATTTTATAGCAACACATTACTTTCTGCAGTGTAGTTCTGTTCAGATAATAGTCTCGAGGGTATGGTGCCACGGTGTGATCTAACACTATTTTTATGCAGACAGAGGGGGTTGTAAGTAATCAAGAAAAGCTGGGACCAACGTTCAAGGCTTGATCAGCCTCCATATCTTTAAGTTGTTAACCCATTTCTTGTTCCCTGAAAAAGGCCTTTTTGTATAATTCTGAAATTTACATTATTTTTCAGTTTTGGATAACCTTACCTTTTTTTTTTTAACTTCTAACAGTTCACAACTTACCTTTGTACCATTTCAAGCTGGCCATTGGACTTGAACTACTTGAATTTCAATAAAAAAACTGGACAAATTGAAGCGTTGTAAAACCTTTGACCCATATTGTATGTGTGTATGTACACCGATCAGCCACAACATTATAACACAAGTGAAGTGAACATCGATCATCTTGTTTTAAACGATGTTCTGCTGGGAAACCTTGAGTTTGGACACTCTGATGATGTTTGACATGTACCACCCACCCAAGCATTGCGGGGCATGTGCCAGGATAAGCCTGATCGAGGTAGGTCCCACCCTGCAACCCACAGGACCCACAGAATTCACTGCCGCCATCCTAATGCCATAGAACATCTCTAGAGGTCTTATGTCCATTTCCCACTGGGTCAGAGGAATCTTAGCAGCATAAAGAAGACAAACACAATATTAGAGAGGTGGTCATGTTAAGTCTGGCGGGTGTATGTATTGATACTCCTTTTTTTTCTGGTGTTTATTGCAGCTTAGTTTATAAGCAATATACAAACACTTTCCTTGGTGAAGGTAACACATTCAAACAATTTGAAGGTAAAAGACGGTGTTGAATTAATGAGCTTACAGTCAGAAAAGTCAGCAAACCTGGTCAATCTGTCACTCTGAATTACAGGAAGGTGTTTGTCCATACAATAGATATTACGTACAAAGCAAAAAGCAGCCCAGAGCTAATCCTGTTGTCATGTGTCTTTCATTCCTCTACACAGCGTTTTCCGACATTTAGTCCAGGTGGACCCGGATGCCTTCTGGTTTACTCTAAATGAGCTGCACTGCCCATCCTCCTACATCCCACCTCACCCCGACCTCCACGCCGTCCAGTTGAACGGGATGGGCAGGCTGAGAGACGAGTGCTCGGACAATGTGCTCAAACTGCTGAGGGAAGAGTTTGGCCCAATCACTGAGACAATTAACCAGCCAATCAGCTAATGAGCTGGTGATCGATGCAACTAACTCATCTCTCAGAGGAACAGCTCATTGAACCACTGACTGCAACAGCTCCGACTCACTGAAAGAAAATCTGATAACCGTGCTGAAAATCAGCCATCAGATATGCTCATGATAATCCTCATAGTGCACGCAGGTCTGATGAGCAGCAAGGTGGAAAAGGAAGATGATATTAGAACATCTGTGCTGCAGAAACCAGGAACAAACCTGACAGGACTTCCACATTGGACACATGCAGTGACAATGCTGATGCTTTCCATATCATGTGTTTCACAGATATATATACTGTGAGCGAAAGTGTTAAATTTCCTATGTCTATGTATGATAGTTCTTTATTATCTGAAGAAATACTTTCTTCTAAACTACCTTGCTTTGTAACAATCAGTGTTTCAGAGTGTTTCTGAACACAGAATATGTTGGCCTTGAAAATACATGTTTTTTTGTGGATTCTCCAATAATTCAGAAATAGCTCTGTTATGCATAATGCTGATGTCAAAGCAGCCCCTGAAAAAGCACTGAGTTTTGACCCTCAGACTTTTCTGTTACTGACTAAAATGTGTTCACAGCACATAATATTGAAAAGCTTGTCTGTCCAGACTGGCAATGTTTCGAAGTCAAACTTGAAGAGATATTTCCAGGAAAGACGTTCATATTTTCTAAAGTGCAGTAACAAAACTTTTTGCTTTTGCATCCATTCAGATGGAAACTGAAGTATTTCTTTACCTGAATAGTAAAAAAAAAAAAAAAAAAGCTCAAATTGACATTTCCTTCTTATTAGGAAATTCTACATTTAGTCCGTGATGTGTACAGTGGTTTTACAAAGGTACTTTCCCAAAAGGCTTCTGTCTCTAGTTCAACATCTCTCAAGCACATCTGGCCTCAAGATTTTTTTTAAAACCCTGTCTGGTAAATCAAGTTTTCAAGGTTTTACTACATGTATATGTCCATATGGTGTTTGTTTTTTTACATACAAGAAGTCACATCATGAGTGAAATAAGTAGTCAGCACCATGTCTGAGCATTTCCACCTTAAAACTGCACCATGATGACGACAAAAACACAGATTCAGGAAGCTGGATTTTCATTCTGGTTTCAACCTGTATGGCTGACTTACTTCAATAGAAAGAAAATACTGGTTTACAGTGCTTGAGCCGAATTGCGATGAGCTGCTGTGCTTGAGCTACAGCAAGTGGGGAGGAGTGAATGGAGGGAAAGGTAGGGACTTCTGCAAAGAGGAAAACACAATGTACAGTTACAGCTAAGCCATTTTAACGCAGTACGATTGTTTTCTTGGGAGAAAACTTACTTTTTATAGATGTCGAAATTTACTGATGACCGGAGAGGCCATCAGAGCGACAGCACTGTATTTTTCTTATTTTCAACAAATCACGTGAAAAGACTGAGACTCGAGATCTAACTGCCATCCAAAGCAGTTTCAAACTGCTTTTTTCGAATATTATTTTTGATGCACACTCCTACAAAATCACCAGTCATTCTAGAATGATTGAGGTGAAAAATACGCAGTGGCTTGGTGGTTAGCACTTTCGCCTTGCAGCTAGAAGATCCCTGGTTCGTGTCCCGGCCTTCCTGGGATCTTTCTGCATGGAGTTTCCATGTTCTCCCTGTGCATGTGTGGGTTTTCTTGAAGTACTCCGGCTTCCTCCCACAGTCCAAAAACATGCTGAGGTTAATCGATGATTCTAAATTGATCGTAGGTGTGAATGTGAGTGTGATTGTCTGTATATGTATGTATAGATGATGGATGGATGGATGTAAGCTATGTTTCCCACTTTATTGCTTAATCACCCATAAAGACACTACTCTGCAATTAAGCAGTAAGTACTCGGTAAGGTACGACCCAAAAATCTTCTTTCCTTCTACCTGTTATTCCAAGCTTAGTATTCCCATTGTATTATTTTTTTTTATTTAAAGCTGTATGCACTAATTAATACACTGGCTTTTGTGGAGTTGCAGCTGTTAATGAAGGTTATCCTCTTTACAATGAAACTGTACTGTATGTTTGTGGGTCATTTTCGAAGCCTTATGTCTTCAGCAAGAGCCTGTGGACTTGAGAGACAGTTAACATATTGTTGTTTTTGGTCTCCATAGAATTTCCTACAGTTACAGAGGAATAGATGTAACTAGACCAATTTTCTAGGAATTCTATGCCAAGTGTTGCTATACAAAGGCTGGAGGACCTCTGCCCTATTAGAGCACAGGTGGTGTCGCTGTGGACAAATCGAAGACATCATGACAGAGACACTGACCAATCCATCATTGTTACCAGACTGGGCCCTGCAGGGTTCAGGAGCTGTGTAAATGACTACCAGAGCAGCCCCCCCTCATTGCTCCATAATGAATGTATGAGGCCTCTGGTGTGGGGAAACAAGATCGCCACGTGTTTTGTATTTAGCTGGCCTGACTTAATGCTAGTCAGCATGGCACAGCGCCTCTTTATCTCATCCTGTGCTGTTGCTATTTATCCTGCTGTCAGTGCTGACAATAGCACCATTAGTCATCAACAGCAATGGGAGGGGGGCCTTTGGCAGCACCTATTACACTACTGCCTAACACAGTTTCTGCTTAATGCCCACAGAAAGACACACACACACACACACACACACACACACACACACACACACACACACACACACACACACACACACACACACACAGTGAGCAAAGGCTAAAAACTAAACCACAGCTGACAGTGAACAGAGCTGTAAAGACACCTCCAAGACCTGCTTACATATAAATGTGCAGTGCCTCTTCGGGGGGCTGAAAGAAAAGTAAGCTGTCGCATCTCTGAATCAAGGATAAGATTACCCAATTTTCACTGTTGTTTCATATACAATTTATTTCATTTGATAAAGGCATACACTTAGTGTGAGACCAAACATTCTAGAAGAAATGTACATTTTCCCTCTTTTTTTCAACACTGATCTCTTTACAAAACATCAAATCAAAGTTACTGGCTGAAAAAAAACAAAAAAACAATCCCACTGATCACTGCTCCTGCAACCCAGAAGCCAATAACAGAGGCGCTGTTGTTCCTGTGAAGCAAAGGAGAACTGCTCGTGGTCTTGAGACACAAGACTATATTTTGAGGCAGAATGGACAGCCAATTTCAGTGTTTCACTAACAGCCATTACTTCTCACCCTCACTGCTCAAGGCTTTATCCAGTATGTTATCCACATTCATTTTGTCCTAATTGATCCCTTCAGAGTGAACAATTACCCAGAATGCCTCCATCGCCGTTACAGACAGGGCTCGAGCTTCACATAAGTGTCTAAGCAAAGAGATTATCATTGAGTTTGTGCCATTGTAAACAGCAGGAGGAAAATGGCCTCCCAGGCCTTTTCCAACCAAGTTACACGCATGTTCAGGCTCATTGAAGTATAGTAACACTCATGTTCACAGTCCTGCACATACAGTAAAAACACTGCGTAAGTACTAAGATACATTAAGGAAACCCCTTTTCTGAGCAGCTATGAAGAGAATGTGTCATTCATCTGTCTGTACAGCACTTTTGGAGGGCAGTAAAGCAACAGAAAAAAATAGATCTAGTTGACAATATTTCTAAAGTAGAAAAAGATCCAGAAGGAACAGACAATATTTTTAATGAATCAAATTAATAAATGACAAAAAAAATATATCCTGAACTAGCACACTGTGTATGATTGGTTGAAAAAGTTTGTTGAAAAAATTACTGAACATGCACTAACTTTATTTCATATTATACAGTCATATATACAGAGTGGATTAGAGGCTTGTCGTGGGGAGGATTGAGGCTTTTTGAATGATTGATGAGCACTGGGCCAGAGCTTTGGAGTCAGGAACACAGCCCTGCTCTTCATTGACAGTATCTTTCACCGCTATCACATTTCTTGTATTTATTTATTGTCAGGAGTCAGAGGCACACCAAATCAGATTGTTAATTTACTGGCGTGGATTGGATCTTTTCATGGGTTTCCAAACTGGTAAAGTCCACATGGAACAATTCCATTGATTTCTCTAAGCCTTAACGGCCATGAATGATTGAGCCTGCAGCACAAGGCAGGGCGAACAAAAATCATATTTTCTGATGGACTGCAAATTCATGAACTCAAACATACTGTGAAAAAAAAGTACAGCCTGTGAATGTTCTTTGTTTGAGTTGAAATCCCACACTTTCTACACTACCGCTGTATTTACTTGGACTGAAATGAATTGCGACCGTATCTGTCCTTGATGAGTCCTGCTGCTCTGGGACCTTGATGAATTCCTGCTGAAGAAAGCATGTTTCTATCTGAGCAAACACGGAGAAATGACTTGCTGAATGTTAGGGTGTATACAGCTTTTGCACCATTTTCATGACCATTATTGAATACACAAAAAATATGTGATGAATTTAGTGCTTTAAAGCTAAGAAGTCACGGAAAGAATTCAGCTGTGTTTCATTCAGTGCACTGTCAGAATGAAAGGAACAAGATTTTTCTTTACTGGGGATAGACCCAGTTACAAAAAAAGGGTGTATTATTCTGAGGGTGAATCAAACAACAGAGTAAGGCAGTGGAAGAAGTATGGGCATCAAAGCAGATTGTGTCATTTACAGTATCTAAAGTACAAGAAGGAGCAGAGCGCGGGTTAATAGTACGACAAGAGTCTTTGTTTTGTTTTTTTTCGTTTTTTTTCTTTTCTTTTTTTTTTGTTGGTGCTGAAACCACAAACAGTGGAGCTGCCTAGATCTACACACCAGCCCCCATTGCTGAATGTCATGAAGCCAGGCTTTTCAGACAGTGAGCAGTCCAACCTTGACCCATGCACAACAAGAAAAAGCTACGTTTCCTGCACAGTTTACAGCACTGTGCTCTGAATACATTTCTAGGGGTTCTGTATTTGTACGCAGGCCTGCACTGTGTGGGAAGAATAGCTTTTTAATGCTGTGACACACATCATGTTATGCAATCCTTGTGTAATCTATCACTCAG
This sequence comes from Acanthochromis polyacanthus, assembly GCF_021347895.1. Taxonomy (NCBI): domain Eukaryota; kingdom Metazoa; phylum Chordata; class Actinopteri; family Pomacentridae; genus Acanthochromis; species Acanthochromis polyacanthus. The sequence continues at coordinate 18,722,148 of NC_067118.1, forward strand.
GTGGAATAACCGTCTATGGCGCGCAGCTCGGCTCGTTGATGCAGTCATTGTGGCTGTGGTTCCTGTCCATGTCCCTCTTCCTCAGCTCCCTGCCAGCCTTGTGCTGCTGACTGCTGCCGCCGTGGCTGTGGCCATGGTGGGTGGGTGACGAAGGCCGCTTGCCGTGCTCTTGGTGGTGCCCATGGTTCTGGCGGTGGCTGTGCTCTTTGGTGCCACCGTGAGGCTCCACCTCGTCACCGTCGATGAATCTCACTCCCTTCTTGGTATCATCCAGAGCCTCAAAGTTGTCGTTGTGGTTGCTGTTGACGACGGCGCTCTCTGGCACCACCTGCAGGTAGGCTCTGACGTGGTGGTGACGCGCCCCAGCGTAATCACTGAAGTCAATGACGCGGCACTCGTAGGTGCCCTCATCAGATGGCTTGACTCGGGAGAGGCGGAGTTTGTGAGAGATGTTGCTTCCTACGACTTTCACAACCTGGCAAGGATAGGCATAGTAGAAAAGAAAAGCAAGGGATTATGGTGAGATTGTGGAAGAAATTAAGCTCAACATAACGTTTTCCAAACAGACTCCACTGTGCCCACAAGTGGCAATTACCACTTACAGGATATTGGTTAGCAAACACTAAATTGCATTGCAGTAGAAGCTGTAATGATGAATGGATTTAAGTACCAGACACTATAAGCTGCTGATCAACCAGAGGTCTGTACTATGATGCGGGATTTGATTTTAGCAAGAGAACTTCAGGTTTAACTCTGGGTTTTTAGGACTACGACAGTGGTTCCCTTCTTATTCCCATGTTACTTGTGCTGAACACTTAACCAGCTCCTGAGCAAGTTATGTTCGAGATAACATGGTTTGCTGACCAATTAGTTTTGATGGAGAGCAGCATCACCATTCCTGGAAGATCCTGCAGAGCTCAGTGTGCAGATATTGAGAGGACAAAGTCAAATGTTTTAGAGCTACAAGCAATTTCAAAACTATGTCAGTGTTTCATATGTCTTTGCAGAGCAACATAATCCTCAAACAGAAACGGATGTCTTCCAGCCTGCTCATTGACTTTAAAAGGTTTGCAGTAAGTTTGTATCAGTTTGAACAATGTTTTGATATTTATTACATGCTCCCATAACCATTAAACCACCACCACACAGCTGAAGAATGAAGCTAACATTGTCTTACATGCCCTAAGAATGAGACTGAATGTAAGATTACTGAATTCATCGTCCACATCACCATGAAGATAGTTTCATTACTCGATTGTTTATTTGTTCTTTTTTGTGGTCAGTGTTAAGGCACTACATCTGTGACTTCATTTTACATTCACAGTCTGTAGCTTTTGCAGCTTTCCTTCCTGCCTTTGGCTCAAAGCAGGCACCTTTAGTCTATATTATCTTTCTAAACTCCTTGTTGTGTTTTAAGGTTAAAGTTTGCTCTTACAGCTCTAGTCTATGTTTGTGATTGGTCATACAGTTATACTGAGAAACCCTTGGTTGGCTTATCAAGTTAATGTGCAGCTTCATGTGACCCCTTAGCCTGACTGCAGTTGTTGGGTTTAAGCCAGATACCAGAAAGACTCTGACTACTACCTGGTACAGGCACTAGACCAAGAAATTCCTGTCTGAATGTTCTGAATGAAACAAGGTTGCAGTTTTTATACAATTTTAATTTTGAAGTGGAAGAAAATGACATTTCATCCTTTGAAAATGTTAAAAAAAATTTTTTAAAACTCTTCAATTTTCCAGCAAAAAAAATGTCTGTGTTTTCATTTTGTGGTGCTAAATAATGAAATAATTTACATCATGTTCATCATATTTTCCTAAAAGGCAGTTTTGAACATGTCATTGGTTGTTTCTTTCTTTTCATGCACATTAATTCCAACCCCCAGATGTCAAATCAACCTCAGTTTACCATGTAAATGTTTTTGGACTTGTGTTTTTTGTTGCTCTTTTTCTCTCCATCTTTTCTTCACTGTCCTGTGTTTCTCCCTGTCCATGAATCACCTCATCTTTGCCAGCCTGCCCCTCATAGTCTTTGCCCTTTTATTGTACATGCAGCTGCAGAGGAGCCTTCAAAATGAAATATCGGCAGTGTCATAGCAACACACACAACACGCACACAAAATAAGCTTTTACTTTGCAACACACAAAAAATGTATTTGTACTCTGTTACAGATTTCTCAGTCAGTCAAGCTGTCTGGCAATCAAGTCAGAGGACTAATGAGAAAGAGAATGCACTCACAGTCATGCATCTCACCACATGTACTGATTGTTAGTGCCTTTAACTGCCTATAATTCTTGAAAAGGATATATAAAAGAAATATTAGATAAATGCAATTTGTCAGAGTAAATCTGTGTCATAAAGTTAGTCACTGCTTCCTGACAATCATTTGACACCTAAAACAGACATGAAGTCTCCATGTTTATTGCCATATTTGTGTAATTAAACCTTCTGAACCCCAAAGTCAGCCAACTGGTTTGAAAGGTTTGCGATCTTTAGGAAATAGATTTCTTAATGTCCCTTCTCTACTTCTCTGTGACATGACTTTCCATCAGGAAATTTGTCCAAACTGAAGATTTAATTATGATATTTAATCTAAATCACTATATTCTAAATGTCTCATATAAAATTTTCCAGACACTCAAATTCATTAAAAAAAAATAAAAAATTAAATTTCTGTGCTCTCTGCACGACTGATGAGTGACTCATTTGGGGCCAATCATCATGTGAAAACATTTCTGGGAGTTTTATCTAACCTGCAGGCTGAGTTTACACAAAACAGATGGAAGAAGAAGAAGAAAACAAATGAAAAATGTAAGTGATGTAATATGTTTAGTATGTAGAGTCAACATTTTTACTGTGTTGAAATCATGCGCTTTCATTCCAGGTGTTTTTCAATTTTTATAAAATAATCATCCCAAAGAATTCAATTTTAATGATTTATGACATTATAACTGTCATTCTGCACAAAAGACATTTGAAAAATCTCTCTGAAAAAACTGCTTGAAGTTCAGAGGGATAATGGAGATCATTGGTATGTTACTTTTTCATTTTGTTGTTGTTTTTGTGACATGGTTAGCACTGTTGCCTCAGCTAAGGTAGAAGATCCTCGGTTTGTGTCCCGGCCTGGGCTTGGCTGGGATCTTTCTGCATTGAGTTTGCATGTTCTCCCTGTGCATGTGTGGGTTTTCTCCAGGTACTCCGGCTTCCTCCCACAGTCCAAAAACATGCTGAGGTGAATTGGTAGCTCTAAATTGTCTGTAAATATGAATGTGAGTGTGATTGTTCAGGATGTTCCCTGCCTTGACCCTAAGTCATCTGGGACAGAATAAAACCAAGACATACTGTACAAACTGTGTAATAACAGGACCATGGTATTGATCTTCTCATCTAGTGCTTAGCAAGTATGCAAATGTTCACATTATTTCAAAATGTCAAACTATTCCGTTGATGGTATTAGTATCCTTCTTGCATGCACGTTCAGTAAAACAAGATTTATGTGCTTATAACCCTCTGAACATTTTTATGTAGATTATCTGTTTCATATGAACGGTTTATGGTTACGAATCATAAATTAGGTTTTGCTGTGCTTAAAAAGAATAATGAGCTTAGCATATAATTATAAAGATGCAAAAAGTGACGGTTACAAAGAAAGAACGGGAGAACTACAGCCTTAATGTGAAGCTGAAATCCCTCCTGTATTTCAGGTTATTCATAGTGTTTTGTAAAAAGATAGTTCATTAAAAATGCAAACATTTTCGGAATGTACTTTTCTGCACTAAAAGAAAGGTGGGAAAAAAAACTGTTGTTGTTGTTATTGGTTATTATTATTACTGTCATTTTACTGGTTTGGCCCACATGAGATCAAATTGGTCTGTAAGTGGCCCCTGAACTAAAATGAGTTTGACACCCCTGTTCTAGGGACATCATGAGCTAACCCTTTATAAATACAACTTCATTTATCACCCACCTTCCTCCTCATGCAGATCTTGGACTGTGTGCGTATGTGTGCTGGCATCATCCCCTGCATGTGTGGAAGTGTAGTTATAAATATAAACTCAACACTTAAGGCTGTTCTGAAAGCATGATATGTGACTTTGTGTCTTCATATGTGGGCATCTGCCATGTTTTTGTTGGACTGTATGGATGTGAGCCAGCATCCATCATATACGGAGGACTCATAATGATTTTCCAGCTGTACAGTCTGCTGTTTGGCTCCACCCACACAAACACACACATCCACATATTCAGTCACCCAAACCACAGCTGGTGCTTTCATTACAGCGAATCAGCGGCAGTTACCCTGTTGGGAGGAAGGAGAGAGGTTTCATCTTGATGTACGTGTGTGTTTCTGTGACACATAAACAACAGCATTAATGTGTATTTATGCTCTATTACTTTACATATACTGCTTTTGCACGCAATCCTCTGAAATGCAGTGATTCTGTGATTAGAAAGTATCATTCATTGCTTATTTTTGTGGCTATAAAGTCAGTGCAGAGAGATTTATCCAGGGGAGTCGGTTAGGGAATGTGCAGTAGCTCTCTTCTACAGTTAATTAGAAGGAAAAAGTCCATAATTTTAGGCGCTATATACCCTTTGCTGCTTCTGCGGTCAATAGCCCTCCCTGCTTTTTGTTGTAAACCACTTGCCTGTGCGGTGTACTGAGGTGCAGAACATTCCAGAGTGACACACAGCGAATCCAGAGACCCTTTCCCAATACTGTAAATTTGGTAAGAAACCATTTCAGAGGACAGCTTAACTTGAAACTCACAGCTGAATGGAACATCTGTAGATCGGATGTTTACTACTACTCATGGCCCTCTTGGAGGCAACAGAAGGCCTACTACCTCCACTAGAACCTGATGAGTCATAAAGTGTCTATTGTGAGGAAAACCACACCTGGAGAAGAGAAGATTGTCCTCCTGACCTTTCTGTCTCACTAACACCTCAAAGTTAGTTAACGGAACAAATTTAAAACCTCAAAATAAAGAAATTCAGCATCACTGGGGTGATGATCCCAATGTCTGGACTCAATCTGTGATACCAGGTTGATCAGGACCAGTATCAAAGAAGAACGCTACAAAACTGAAGTGCGACAGTACTAATGGGAGTTAGAAAGAGAGATCATATTCCTTCTATTCTGGCTTCTCTTCACTGGCTTCCTGTGAAATCTAGAATAGAATTTAAAATCCTTCTCCTGACATACAAAGCTCTTAACGACCGATCTCCATCGTATCTTATAGACTGTATACTACCGTATTATCCTAGCAGAACTCTTCGCTCTCAGACTGCAGGCTTATTTGTAGGTCCCAGAATTTCTAAAAGTAGAATGGGAAGCAGAGCCTTCAGTTATCAGGCGCCTCTCTTGTGGAATCAGCTCCCAGTTTGGGTTCGGGAGGTGGACACCCTCTCGACTCTCTACTCCCAGGCTTAAAACATTCCCTTTTGACAAAGCTTCCAGTTACGGCTGACAGGCTTTGTTTTTCTATATTTTACTTAAAGTTGGACTTCTAAAGTTAACTTTAATAAAGCAACAGCATGACAATTTTCTTTATAACTATAAGCTTCAACTCTTAGTGCTTTTACTTTGGCACACTTTTGCAATGGAGCTATGCAAAGGTTCCATCTTGTCTCTGCGTTCCTGAGCCAACTCATCCAGCAGATCATCACAGCTTCACATCCTGCAGCAGCCTCCCCTTCTCTCCTATAAAGACTACACAAGTATCACTTTCCTTCTGCGAAACGGATGAATTTACAAATCAGAATTGGCTTCCAATTCCGCAGTGTTACTAAACTGACCACCACTCCACCAACTGCTTCCAGTGACAATCACAGTTAATTAATTAGTTTATCTATATTTATTCATTCATGTATTCACTGTTTGTTGTTTGTTATGTCATTGTTGTTTATTGTTTGCTTATTGTATTGGTTAATAAGTGTTTTTTGAATAATTATCATTGGTTCTACTGTGTTTGGGAACTGAAGGTCAATGAAATCAGAGATCATGACTTTTGATAATGAGATTGATCAATACAAATAAATTTGATTAATTATTACTACTCAATCTGAATAATTATTATTTTTTCTTTAATATTGGTGGTGTCTGATAAAGTTCAATTTTAATCGCAAAGTCAAGTGTCTACATATGTGGTGTGGCCATGTGAGGGTACACATTTCACATATTCTTTAATTTGTGCTACACTGTAATTATAATTACACGTATGACGCTGTTTATGCTACACCCGTGTTAGTAACTGAGGGGCTGTATGGAGACTAGAGGAGATGTAAACATTGTGTCTATTTCCCAGCCTGTCTCTTTCACTGTTTATTCTTGGAATTTGTTGTTGTAGCTCTAAAAATGCAGGACTGTTTATTAGAATCTCAAGTTGATGCACTGCAGGCCCTGCCCCATGAGGAGGACGCTTAACCACCCACAAGCACCAGCACTGCCTGCTCTTTGGCTGACACTGTGATTCCACAAAGCCACTGAAGATGAAGTGAACATGTTAATGCGTCGTCTGGAGCGCACACTGCAATGAGTGTTGCTACGCTGATCCTTGTGTGTAATACAGCATAAGCACAACATCTGTGGATCATTCAGGACAAGAAATTTCAATGTAATCATAAGCATTTGGTGCCTCATCTCCTCATATAATAGCAAGGCAAACATAAGGGCCGTCTCAAGAAAATAACAAAACATAGAGCTTAACTCACACTTATCTTAGTAGCATCCTTTGGCATCTCCTCCTCAGGAGCCACCTAGAAAAATAACAAACATGTGCAGAATGATTTCATCTTAATACGTTGAATTAATGCAGTTTAACTGGGATTGTCAACATAAAATGGGAAAGCACACATATTGTGTTCTTAATGTTAAGTCCAGACTGGTAATACCTGACAATAAATAACAATAAACATGATTAAGTGAGCTGAGATTTGCCAGTTTTTAAATGTTTTTTCACCATACTGTTTTTCTTGGGATTATTGCTTATCTTCTCCTGTTTTATAGCTGAATTCACCAATTTTATTATTGTTATATTAACGAGTCAATGGTTCTATAATGAAACAAATGTCACTCATAGCACTTAAATTACCCGACTCTGCAGATGTATGCAGTTTTTTGTCTTCTTCTCGATTTGTTTTCTATACATTTAATGCATATTATTCAGTCTGACCACCTTTCATCAGTGTCTATGCATCACCAAAGACAGACAAAGCTGCCAAGTGGCCATGGACATCTAGCAAATAATGCAACAATAATATTAATACCATATTTAATATTGGACTCAAATTTGCCATGACATGAAATGTCCCTCTTTTTACGATTGTACCTCCCCCTCCTCCCGCGCCAAACAAAATATCCTAGTTTTGGATGCTAACATTAGCATTGCATTAGCATAATATTTGCACACAGAAACAAAATCATTTAACAAAAACCAAAAACTACCAGGGTCAAAATGATTATCCCTCTTGATGCTAATAGTCAATTGTTTCCTTTTTGCTGGATAACAGCTTGCAGCCGTTTGTTGTAGTTTGTAACAAGTCTCTGACACATCTCATGAGGAATCCCAGCCCATTCTTCTTTGGCAAATCTCTCAAGGTCCTCCAGATTTGATGGTCTTCTGGCAAGACCCTGGTCTTCAGTTGACCCCACAGATTTTCACTGGAATTCAAGTCGGGACTTTGTGCACGTCAGTCAATAACGTTCACTTTTCTGGAGCTAATTCGTCCACGGGAGTGGCGTATGTTTAGGGTTGTTGTCATGTTGGAAGACAAAGTGACGACCCAGACTCAGTTTTGCAGCAGACTGCTTGAGGTTTTCTTTCAAAATCTTCATATATCCTTCTTGATTCCTTCAACCTTGACAAGATTCCCACTTCCAGATGCATTGGAGCATCATCACATCATAATACTGCCACAACTGTGTTTAACTGTGGGGACGGTGTTCTTTGAGTCATACACCTCTCCCTTCTTTCTCCGAAACATAAGCAACAAACTCAAAGCTTGGTCCCATCTGACTAAAGGGCACGCTTCCAGTATTCATAATCTTTCTCTGATTGTCCTCAGCATACTTCAGTCTGGCTTGAAGGTGTCTCTTCTGTAGACGTGGAGTTTTTCTTGGCCTGCATCCTGACACTCCATATCTGTGCAGGGCTCTAGCGATGTCTTCTTTGATACTACAATTCCTGACTTGGCTAAGTCATTAACTAGTGTTTTGGTGGTTGTTTATCATATTTAGACACATCTCTCTAAGTTTTCTGTCCATAGTCTTTGAACTCTTTCACTTCCTACCTCTGCCAGACTTGTCTTGTACTGGATCTCTTTGACATTCTTGATGAGACTTCTCTCCCCGCTTCTTGACACTTGGAAACACTGTGATAATGTTGTATACCCTTCTCCTGCTTTGTAGGCATCAATAATTCTTTTTCTCAAGTCCAAACTGATTTCTTTTGTTTTTGGCATTATGTTTTTTCAAGTGACTGCTCAAATCCTTCAGGAAATGTTTATATTGCGAGTAAAGTGTAGGACAACCCTCAGTTTTAACATGATTGACTGATTACAAGCTGTGAGCATTACAAAGTTAAAGCATGTGATTACACAACAATGGTTTGTGCTTTGGCTCCATAAAAAGGTCAGTTCTTCAGGGGGCTAACAATATTGACTCTTCTAATTTTTAATTTTTCTAAAATTATTCTGTTATTGTGTGCAAAAATAATTAATTTATGCTTTCTGAAGAAAACTAGTATGTACAGAAGTCCTATGTTGAAAATCCTCTCTTCTGTTAAAAATGCACCTGGGAAAACTTTGAAAAAAAATGTCAAATTTCATAGGATCGCTATTCATTTTGTCTCCAACTGTAAAGGACATTTGTTAAATACCAAAAAGACACTTTCATTTAAGCTAGCTATGCAAAAGGGTCTGATTGATGCAAAGTTTATTTACAGACACTGTAAGAGTTACAAACTACTCACATGAGAAGATAGTCAGAATTACTATTGTGAACCTACTTCATTAGTTGTCCAGGGCTGTCGGTCCGTCCAGTCGAGATGGTTCCTGATGTACCACCACTGGATCTCCAGTGAGTAGGAAGGTTTTCCGGCCCCTCTGAAGGAACAGGCCATCTCCACGTCCTGACCTCTCTGGGCAGTCATATCATGAGGCACCTCTGTGAACATGGCTGGACAGACACAGAATCACATGATTAATGGTTGGGTGTCGTGACTGGCTTGCAGTGTAAATGAGAGACTTAAGATGAAATTGTATCAAATCTGTAATGAGCTGATAACAGTGATCGTGGGTTAAGCCTGGCAACATCCATCCATTATCAATACACCGCTTAATCCTCATTAGGGTGGGTGGAGTTTATCCCAGCTGACTTAGGGTGAAGGCAGGGGACACCCTGGACAGGTCACCAGTCTATCACAGGGCTATATTTAGAGACAAACAATTACACTCGCTTTCACACCTACGGACAATTTAGTCACCAATTAACCTCAGCATGTTTTTGGACTGTGGGAAGAAGCTGGAGAACCCAGAGAAAACCCATGCATTCACAGGAAGAACATGCAAACCCTATGCAGAAAGATCCCGGGAAGGCGGGGACACAAACAAAAGTGCAAACCACCAAGCTACTGTGCAACCAGCCAGATAAAGAGAAAATCTTTGGTGCTAAAATATACTGACAACTAGGTCCTCAGATTTAGTCTCGGATTGGTCGGAAATTATTGAACCAACAATGGGACACAAAGTGAGGCGAGTTTTATACAGTATATCATAAATGTAACACCCGTTAAGACAACAGAAAATGCTAGCAGGTCTGTTCGTGTGTGACACATTTTCGCAGACATTAAAAGTGCTGCAGAGGCTTAAATTGATGGAAGAAACACTTTGTGATAAATATCAAGTAATTGTTTCCAATGGCTGAAATCTTAAAAAATAACTGTGACAGAAATTACTCGACCATAGAATGTGGCCTTTTAGTATAGATACAACCACAAACAAAATAACCTTGCACTGAGCACAACATTACAACAGCCCTAACACCCAACACACTAATCAGTGAAAGACAATAAAAAGTTCAGTTCTGTTTTGGTTGTGTTTTCAAGATTCTAAAGCTGAATGATAATTGTCTGACAGTGACACACTCCCACCTCTGTGCTTCACTGTCAGGACTATCTATTCACTGTGGCAGTCCTAGTCAGGTTCACACCAAACATGCTGGACTCCATCTGAGCCAAACAAATTCATCTTGGTCTCATCTGACCGAAGAATGTTTTTCCAACATTCATCATGTTTAAAGTATTTTAGCAAAGTTTTAGTTTGATTTTGAAATTACTCTCATAAGTCCATGTAGAGGAATGATGCAGACAAGCTGATACATGGATTACATGTGTTTATCACTAACAGATGACTTGTTTCTTTTTTGCAACAAGATCTTTCTTTTTAGTGTTTCTGTCCTGTTCTTCGCTCGATTTCTGGGCACATGTGCAACCTGCATGTCAACAAACTGTCTGTCATGTAAATAAAGTAAAACAAAACTTGGTGACTGCAAGAACTCTTTATTTAAAGTACATTATGTTCTGTCCGACTTCTCTTGTTTCTCAGGCAACAAAAAGGTTATAACCTGATGTGACTGAGTTAAGATGCCTTACTTCAAATCACATTTTCTGCGATGTGAGCATGGCAGCATGGCAAAACTGAATGCGAAAACAAAATAGTAGGATGCTGTGTTGTTCCAATTCAAAAATAACCGAAATTGTATTTTCAATTTTATGAGACCACACACAGATTCAGCTGCTCTTTTAGAATACCAGATTGATGACTCTGACCATAATTTGCTTATTATTAGTAAAAGTAAATTACTTGTTCATATATCGCTGAATTACCTTTAACACTGTAACTATGTTAAGAATGACTAGTTGGCGGTTCTTGTCACTTTTGGGAAATCCTGTAAGACAGACAGAGAGTTTGATTTTAAACTAAAGAATGAGCATTACATGATTTTCTGCAGTCTGCATGGTGGATCGGTGGTTCTCACTGTCGCGTTGCAGCTAGAAGATTTCTGGTTCATGTCCTGGCCTGGGCCTGGAGTCTTTCTGCATGGAGTTTGTATGTTCTCCCTGTGCATAGGTGGATTTTCTCCAGGTACTCCAGCTTCCTCCCAACTGGTAATTGATAACTTTAAATTGTCCATTGGTGTGAATGCAACTGTGATTGTTTGTCTCTATGTGTAGCCCTGTGATAGACTGGCGACCTGTACAGGCTGTCCCTTCCCTTCACCCTAAGTCAGCTGGGATAGACTCCAGCCCTCTCACAACCCCACTGAGAATTAAGCACAGCATAGACAATGGATGGATGGATGGATGGATGACTTCCTGCTTCGTAAAGAAAAATGTAAGCTACTGTTTAATGATATTGAAGTCCTTCTGTCCTTTTCAGCTTTTCCCTGACAGAAGAGTGACAAATCAGAGGACTGTCTGTGTTGTTAATTATTGAGCTATCCCAGAGTGAGCCTAAGTCCTTCTGCAACCTTTAAAATTTCTTGACCCTTGTCAAGTACCTATATTTGATATTTGCCTCACTTATCCAGTCAGTAAAACTGAGTCAAACCTGTGCCAACTTTCATCCTGGTTCATAGATTAATCTCAACTGTTCGACCAGCGAGCTGTGCTATGGATCTGTCTTGTATTACAAGAGCAGTACAAGCCTCAAGTCATACATCCCTCTTGTATATTGATCAAATCTGCTTGTATTTTTCATTTGTGAAAACCGAAACGTACAAGGTATCGATTTGACATTACACAGCCGGAGCCAGCAACAATGCCCACAGCCCTTCTCTTGTAGATGATATTCAAAGCTGAGACATAAAAACTGCTGTGTAAGAGATAGAGCCTCTGAAGTTGCTCTCGGCAATGATAATACATCTTTCCCCACTTAGCTGTGAAGCTCACAATGCAAAATCCATGCGCTTTATTTTTTTTTTTTTGGTCTAATTCTTCCCAGATTTGGAGACCACAGGAAAATGTCATAATCATTTAACGTTGGAGAGATCATATTCACAAAGCAATTTACAAAATCCACACATCACATACTAATCTGATCATATGACGTGTAATTTCTGCCTACCTTTTTCAGTCTTTCTCTAAATTTGAACACCCACTTCAAAAAATGCTGTTACTGCAAAGAAAACAGCACAATTTTCGCATATTATCATGTTTAACTTAATTATCCTCTGCTACTTAGCAAGTGTCAGTATTGCACAGATTCTTGTATGACAGTGATTTAAACATGTGGATCTCTAATAACGTATCTCTTAGTAAAAGTCAAATCTAATATCCACACTGTCGTTGTTGAGGTAATAAAAGGCTGCGATGAGTTGGTCCACTCACCCTGAAGCATTATCAATATCTCCAAGATAAACAGTGGAAGAATCTCAGACGGCTGCTGCAAGTCAGCGCTCAAAACGGCAACCAAGACGGACTCTGTGTCAAACCATTTACCACAAGAGAACGAGGAGATCGACACAGAAATTAATACGAGACAAAGATTTTTCACAAGACGGAGAAAAAGAGATTCTGTATGCGTTTGTGTGATGATCAAGAAAATAAATCATTACAAGAAACTGAATTAATGAGCAAGGCTTTATGAGAGTGAGGTTCTGTGCGTTTGCGAGAGATTAATATATTGGAGGAATAAAAAAAGGAATTAATATGAAACTATGTGTGTCAGAGGTAGGAGAAGAGGAGGAAGATAGAGGACACAGGCAGGGGCGGATCCAGATTAATTTTTGTGAGGGGGCATGGGGGTGTACAACAGATTTTTTTTTTTTTTTTTGGGGGGGGGGGGGGGGGCACTGAAAAGTTGTAAGAAAAATTGAAAGCTGTAACCGACCTCTCGCTTTTACAAAATATTTTTCATGTTTTCTTATTTTTGGCTCTTCAACCCAATAGGAAAGCTGTATATGACCTTTCATTTTGGACTGTTAACATTCAAATTATGATGGACTTGTTTCATTGTTTATGTGAATTATAGCATCATTAGCTGCAGCATCTGCCGGTTATGTAAAACTAGTAAGCTCAACGACAGTATCCTGAGGGCAATTAAGTGACAAATAATGTGCAAGAACAGCACTATATACAGCCTTGTCAATTTCCATTTCTTAGAATGTTTACTGACTATTATCACACCCAAAATAAGAAATAATATTCTGTACTTTTAGCAACTAGTTCTCAGCTGTAAACCAGAAACATCACAGGGTTCTGTGTGCTAATCAGTCTAAATCAAAATGAGTACTACCCAATACACAGTGAACAACAACAATCTGCACCCTTGATTTGTGGTAAAATAATCTGAAATGTTCTGGCACCGTGTACTTCCTAGAGCACCTCCTCTTTTTGCATTCTTCATATGGGGTGGAAATAAAGTAACGTTGGTTTAGCACGTCGATCAAAGGCCTGTAGGTGTGAAGCAGGAAGCCCTCCACAATGAGGATTGGAGTCTCCTCCTCCTCCTTGTGGTCAGACGTCGGGACGATCTCTGTGTCCAGGGTGTTAGACTTCTCAAATTTCACCGGGTTCTCCAGCCACATGTAGATCCTACTCATCATGGTGTCCATGTCCAGAGCAGTGATGACTTCTTAAAGCCATCTTCACCAACTTCAATCTGATCTTGGGACTTGAAGAAGCCATCCTGATGGACCACACAGCATTTGGGCAGGTTCTTGATCAGGCGGTTGGTGAGGGTGGTTTTCCCTCCATTGGTTATGCCGCCGATGATGTGCTTCGTGTTCTCGGATTGGTCAAAACTCAGAAAAAGGGTCAAAAACATCAACAAAAACCGGGTCGGGAGTGATCGGATGTGGAAGAAAGCTGCAAAAGAGAAGGTTGCAGCAGGAAACGCCAACTACTGGAGTCCTCCATGACGCTTGAGTTCAGTGAGTAAGGTAAGAGCAGAAAGGGAGCTGCCACTCGGACGCGGTTCTTCCACCCAGAGAGGACCTCTTTCTGCTGTCGCTGCTACACATACTGCCCTATTTGAGGTTTTAGGTGGATGTGAGGTAATGTTTTTTGAGCAACACACCATAATATGACGTTTTACAATGAAGGTTCTACTATGAAACCACTTTGACATGTTCAGGCGTTCTATGTGTGAAAACTCAGAGATTTCAGGTATCAGAAGGTGGTTTTCAACTTTCTTTGTTAACTTTCTGCTTCAACTTTAAACTAAATTTACTTCACTAAGCCAGCCCTCTGGACTTCCAGTAAGCTGTGTTCCTATTGGCTGTCCAGGTGGCTGCTTGGTGTAATCAGTAACACCTGAGCAGCTCAGTGTCTTCCTGCTTTATGTCTGCAGTCAAACATTTCCTCTGTTTCTCTTCACTGAACCGGGTTTGACTCTGTTGCTTTAGTTTGCTCTTTGGGTGTTGGCTTGCAGCTTCCAGCAGTAAAATCCTCTTTAACGTGTTTCGTGGTGTGTTTTAGGGCTTTGTACTGGATAGTTGTCTTGGTAAATGTGGTTCTTTAGCCACAGTTAGCACATGGTGCTAATGTGTGCAGTGATTAGTGGATTTGGTGCAGCTGAGTTGTGTCTTTATCTTGGCTGTAGTGAGTCTTTAGAGGGTTTTGGTCAGACACATTCTGTATTCCTGTTTGTGAACCAACGTTGGTTGTTCAGAAGGTAAGAGTTCCTGTCCTGATTCTCTGTTTAAAGAGGTTCTCTGGTAGGCTGCAGGAGACTTTAGCGTTTGGGTTGTACTAGTTTGGGTTTTGTACGGTTTTATTTGGACGACCATCTTGAGGCCCCTCCATGTGGTTTAGTGAGGTTTTCTGTAACAGTTCTACAAAGAAACCTACAACAGAAGAGACTTGAAGAGTTTTTAGGAAGTTCTGGAGACCAGACTTCAGAGCAGCAGAAACGTTTGTCAGCAGTTTGAGCAGGAGAAGGTGAGCTTCAGAGTAGAAATAAGAAGGAAACATTCTTGACCTATGTGGTGAGGTCCTGTACCAAGAGTTTGAGCAGGTTGTGAAGCGTCTGTAGTTCTTTGGCCTGAAAACACCAGAAGAGTCGATTCATTAAAGGAGAAAACCGGAGATATTGTTGGTTCTTCTGTCACTCTGCAGTTTCCACTTTCTCGAGACTGAATATCAAGTTTCTATTTTAAATGATTTAACATGTGAGCCCAAGAAGTCTTCAATAAACTCCCTCCATCCCCTGGACACAACATATATTATGATGATCTTTTTTTTTTTTCTTTTTTTTTTTAATGTGTTTGAGTTTTAGTCGTTTAGTTTTGTAATCTGTGTGAAAGGCGCTAAACAAATAAAGTTAAATTGATAAACTGAATATCTGACGATCTCATGATTGTGACAACAGAAGAATTTTTATTGTGATTTAAGAGATTGTTTCATTTTTAAGGTTGAGGTTAAAATCTTGACAGAAAAGATTAAGGAAATAAACTACATAAAGCAATTAAATCAAAGGAAAAATATTTAATACAATAAAACTTTTAAAGAGAAAATTAAACATTAAATACAATTAAATTATATTAGACAATTAAACAGATACTAAACATGTAATTAAAAAAGTAAACTTAGAAGAACACAAACTTTGTTGATACGTTCTTGTTTTGTTTACAGATGTTAAGTTAAAGGAGTTTTATTCGTGATGTATAACCAATCAAATCACTCCAGAAGACAGAGTGACCACAGGTAGATAAAGATTCAGAACCAAAGTAGCACCATTTATACATTTATTCATTACCATTGACAAAAACTAAAATACTGATAATCAGTAAATCAGTCAGCTCACAATTACTACAATTCTACAATGTATGTCTCTTTCCTTTGACTTGCTCTTTGTACAATATACAATGTATATGATGGTGTTTTTTCATGCCAAAGGCTATACTATGATGTCTTCTAGAGCAGTGGTTCTCAACCCTGTTCCTCAGGACCCCATGTCCTGCATGTTTTAGATGCTTCCCTGCTCCAACACACCTGACTCAAATCATCAGCTCGTCATCAGGCTTCTGCAGAGGCTTGATGACGAGCTGATCATTTGAATCAGGTGTGTTGGAGCAGGGAAGCATCTAAAACATGCAGGACAGTGGGTCCTGAGGAACAGGGTTGAGAACCACTGCATTATATTGATGTTTAAATAACAGGAACTGCAGTCAGTCAAGTTAGCAGGATTACGGATAAACAACATTTCTAGGGTTCTCTAACAAAATAAAAATTGTGATTTGTTTTCTGGAAAAATTACATGATTTCAAAAATGTGACTTTGAAAATGTAAATCAAACTGTAATAAGTGTTAGCTAGCTGCTCCACTTGCTCTGAATATTTTTGTTCTCGTCTTTGTCCAGCCCAAACGAAAAATGAATCCATATTCTGGCTACATTACTGACAACAGCATCCCTGGAGTGACCGGAAGTTAACCGACCTAGCAGAAGTGCTAATGAGGTCTGTTCTGGCACGTATTATTACCGTCCCACATGTAGCTTTGAAAATAAATCTTATACAAGACACAGAGATGTAGCTCCGTTTCAGTGTGAGGTCTAACGTTTCTCTGTGTGACTGTGTTTGATTTCCTCTAACAAAACCCTCCTGTTTACTGGGACCTGCAGCCATAGATATATATATCTAACTACTGATTCATATCTATACATATTAGTCTGGTCCGATGCAGTCTCGACGATGATGATTTTCACGAGTACGTGAGGCCGCAAGTACGGACAATTACGGTACTGAGAAACGGCCATAGTCTTCTTACTGCAAAAGTACAAAGCTGCTCGTCTTCTCTGGCATCAGGAAACCTCTTCAAAGCTTCTTCAAATACAAACGAAATACAATCAAAAGATCAAACTAGAAAAGCACTCAGAGTGCGCAGTACTCCATCAAGGCTGCTCAGTTGACGTATTATTTCCAACGGATGAAATCTTTAATAAAAAAATGACCTTCTGCTGAGCACAGGCATGTGTTATGCATGTGCATGTTATGTAGTCAATAACTGACCGTCAAATCAAATAAATTCAGTACATTTCAAAAAAACATTTTAACATTAGTAAATCATTTTTGATATAACTGTACATAAAGTGCAGAATTTCAAAAAAATAGTGACTGAACAACCTGAACCAACTTATAGAGATCTACTATTTATTTACTACTATATCTACTTATAGAGATCTATAGATATACATCAGTGTCAAAAAATGAAAACAATTGAACACTAACATTTTTTCCTGTCTTATATCCCTGCTGCTTAATGGGAGAACTGAGCTGCAGCTGTCAGTATTTTAAATCTGATTTGAACAGTGTCAGGGTCATTCTCTAACACATCTGGAGCTCATTGGTGAGTCTGGTACGATATTTAGTTTTGATTATGTTCATAACTGAGAAAGCTGCCTCTCAGCTGTATGTTTAGCCGAACATAGTCAGCATGTGCAGGGCTACTTTCTTCTCGGTGTCGCGTTATTTGTCTTTCTACTTTGTCCTCCTCTCGTCTGTCCCTCACCTGGGGTTGCCACCTTTCAGAAATGAAAATAAAGGACGCCCACCGCGGTTCTTCAGAGCCATGGTTCAGTAAAGTTGGAAAGATATTCACAGATTCGGACTTCTGGCATCAATAACTCATTAAATATACTTTGTCAAAACATAAATGATACCTCTTTCAAATCGTTGTAAGGTGGACAATATGCTACAAGCCCAGTTTGATCTAAAGTAGCTGTCTTTTAAGTTGCAGGAATAACACTGGTGTCAACAAGAGCCAGCTGAAGGCTGCAGTGATTTTGGTGACACTGCAGTGTATAAGAGTGAGGTTATTGAATATTTCTGTGTCTCTTCACTGTTGCAGCAGTTTTGCAATTTGCAGACCATACCTGTTCCCTCCATAGACACCAATGTTGTTTCTGAAGCTTGAAAGACAGCTACTTTTGATAAAATTCACATAAAGATGACAGAAAAGGGTTCCACGCTGTTGTTGTCTAGCAAAGGATGTGTTTAAACTTATAAGCACTTTGCGGGGAAATGCTCTTACAGTGAAGAAATGAGGGAAGGACAGAAAGGTGAATTTGTGTTCAAATAAGGCTGATGGCTGAACTTAACATGTCTGGCTGGGGTTTGCTACATCGCGTGACCTAAATATGTAGTGGCTGGCAGTAATTGATGAGAAACACCCCACAGTTTAATCATTTTAATTCATCTATTTATTTTTAAATTATTTTTAAACAGTTTAAACAGTTCATTTTCATGTAAATACGAGGGATTATATATATATATATATATATATATATATATATAAAAATTTGTTCCTTATATGATTTCCAACTGATAAACCACAGTCATTTTGTAGTAGGATCACAATCATGTGATCGGTAGCAGACAGTGTTCACGTCATGGTTACAGTAACACTGTGCAGGCTGCAATATCTGGCAATGGGAAATCTTTAACAAAGTTGTGGATCCACATTATTAGCCACATCAATGCCAAAATTTAATCACTTGGTCCTTGTGTCATTTCTGACCTTCCCTGAAAATTTCATTCAAATCTGTTGCTCCGTTTTTGAGTAATATTGCACACGGACAGACAGATTCACAGACTAACAGGCAAATGTACGCAGATCGCCACATAACTCCACCACGCCTTGGCGGAATAATAATAATAATAAAAATAATAACAATAATAAAAATAGCAACTAATGTCATTGGTGCATTCAGGTGCAGTCGGACAATAAAGTTGCGTTCAGGAGCGTCGGAAATCGGAATATCAGCAATGTAAAGTTCCAACGAAAATACTGGGGGGGGCACACGGGGTGGCCAATCAGATCATAGAGGGGACCCCCCCCAGCAGTGATAAAAGGGGAGCAGGACATGTTTCTTTGCAATGTAATCTTACTTCAGCCTACCTAAACTTCCACCACATTCTTAATATTTACGCCTACAGTCTAAGTTTTATGAAAGGACCAAACCAATGACTTTACATGTTTAAGCCAAATTCAAAAACATGCATCTCTATTTCAGCCTCTCATATTTTGCAGAACTGTCTGATTCTGATAGACCCACCTTGAAATTTGAGATGTCCTACCCACAAGTGCTTCAGAATAGACTGTACTTCATGATGCAAGTCTCACTTTATTGAGGTGGGATGCATTGGGAAAGGAATCCTGTGAGACCTAATGCGAGTCCTGCAGAGGACAGTTATAACTGCATTGCAGTTGGGAGCATATGGTAAAAACAATCAACTGAGTCAAAAAAAAAGTGAAGTTGAAAATAAGAATAAAGCAGGTGTTTACTAGCCTAGCTTAGCTAGACTGTATTCCCGTTATAAGGGATATACGGGAATATGGTCTAGCCCTCCTCCATTGACACATTTTGACAGGTTTTCAAGCTCCGAGCAGATCAGACCGAACCAATCAGAGCACCAGAGGCGGGAGTTAACGATGCGACCGCAACAGAGCAAGGTTTCTCTCGTGCGCTTTCCTCTGTTTTGCACGGGCTGAATTTGTCCTTAAAACCTCAACAAGAAGCAGCTCTTAAAGCTTTTCTTTTTAAAAAGGATGTATTTTTAATTCCGACAGGCTGTACGATAGAATGCGCAATGCTGCCCTCCACTGTTGAAAGGGAGAGCTTAGATTTTCCTCAGGACCCCTGTACGGCAAAGGAAGCTGTTAAAACTACAAAACATCATGGCGGAAAGGCAATTGTTAGGTCGCTTAGTGATTGCGTCACACATGTGTTACGCTGATTGGCTCTCTCCAATTCAAGCTGTGATCGGTAGTCCCGCCTCTGGGCTAGATTTGGTTCAATGGAGCAGTTCCAGACTGACTTTATGTGTATTTGTAATACACAATATAAAGGCTGTCTGGTCCCCAGGCAAGGTGTTTACAACCAGAAGGTAAAGCAAGGCCAGTCTGACATTTGGACAAATTTCACAATTATATCGAGAGAGACTGAAAAGATTTGGACTGTTTTACTCGCAACAAATATATGAAAGTAGCCTATTGATATACAGGGTGTCCCTAAAGTCTGGAAACATAGGAAAGCTCATTAACTAGATTTTTTTTGGCCTCCACAGATAAGAAAGAGTTGAACTGCTACTATTCAATGGACATGAAGGATGGACATATCGAAAGATAAGGTTAGGGGTAGGGAAGTGATTTTTTGGGGTGCTAGCATGAATTTTAGCCATGACCGATTCTTTAGTTTCAGCTGATACATTTGGTCGTCCAGAACAATGTTTGTCCATGACACTGTTCATTTCTTTAAACTTTTTAACCACCTTCGGAAAAGTCAAGTGGAATCCTCCTTGGATGACATGCATTAAATTCATCTGCTATCTTTTGATGTGTCCATCCTTCACGGTTTTGTCCCAAGAGTAATTTGAATTGGTGTGCACTGCATCCGCTGTTGGATAAACATAGTGCGTCTCATTTGTCGTCCATTAACACGTGTAACTGCAGGCATAAATTAAATATTTAGTGCACAAATGCACATTGTGCAATTTAGTACAGAATATTAAACCAATAAAATCCATACCATCATAAAAGACACCTCTTATTCCAGTGTTTGTTGGTCTAATCATGATCTCCGACTGGAGAGACCATGACAGAATTTGCCCCTCTTTTGCAAAAAACTTTTTAGCTGCTCACTTCCCCTCTCCATGCTTCAAAAAAAGTCAAATACATCACTTTGCCAGCACTCACACGTTATTTCACAGTTGCCTAACAAGGATATTGAGAGACCCGTCATGCATTTGCTTCCATGCATTTTGCTTTGGGACTTGTGTACCCAAGACTCAATCCTCTCAGAACCACAACGCACTGCTGCAACAGTCACTTTTTAAAAAAATGCATAACGGCTCTGGCAACACTGAGCCTTTTCCGCTCTCCACCTGAATCCATCATGATCGGGCAGCCAGCAGCATTAGCCTCTGAATGTCAATGCAGTTCAGTGTGTGAGATGGCTGCTAGTGCATCAGGCTGCATGCAGTGATCTCTGGAGGTTCTTGAAAATGGCTTCATAACAGCTGAGGAAGTGGCTACAGTGTAATGTGACTCTCAACCTATTATACAATAGTATAATTATGTACTGGTAATTAGGCTGATCTCTGCTACACTCTGAGAAAGAGACATGTATATATTGCTGAATTACAATTCTGTTAAATAGAACTATATTTACATTATACCACTAATTTAGTTAAAATTTCCTGCTGGATATCTTTTGTATGAGCCTAGTCTCCCAAAAAATCAGTTCCTTTAGAACTACACAGCACTGGAACATAGTTGACAATGCAAAAGAAGCATATAGCAACAGGCCCCAACACCAACACCCTCACACCAGACACCACAGGACACCAGTAGAGGTCGTGTAGGGGCACGATATTATCTTTATGTTAAATAATAAGGGTAGATGATTAGTGCATGTTGCCATTTATTGTACTGTTCTTGTATTATTTTTGAAAGATTTTTTTTCAATGAAGATAGCATTAAATTCACCAGAAATACAGTCTAGACATTGTTAATGTGGTAAATGACTATTCTAGCTGGAAATGGCTGATTTTTAATGGAATATCTACAAAGAGGTACCGTTTCCAGCAACCATCACTCCTGTGTTCTAATGCTACATTGTGTTAGCTAATGGTGTTGAAAGGCTAATTGCTGATTAGAAACCCCCTGCACAATTATGTTGGCACATGAATAACAGTGTGAGTTGTCATAGAAAACAAGAAGTTGTCTGGGTGACTCCAAACTATTGAACAGTAGCATATGTGTGATATGGGGTGTGCAATCACTAAAGCATTTTAGTGATTCTGATTCTGCATTTTAGTTACAGTGGGTGTCATACTTATTTCATTTTTATATTTTTTTATCTGTATTTTGTCTCTTAACGTGAAGCATATTGAGGTGGCTTGAACAAAACTTGCCATTGTCACAAATAAGATGGAACTCATCACCCTAAATGTCCAGTCCACCACCACACCTCCATCCTCCTAAAATGGGCTTTGTAGCTTTTTGAAAATGAAAATGTTTTTCCTACTACATCATTCAGCTACTTTACCAGGGGAAGATATGTTTTCCTAACTGAACATGCAGTTTAGTTGTAGAGAAACGTAATTTCTGGGAGATAGGGGTATCTACAAAATCTAAATATATATGTAGCAAAATGACCAAAACTAAAACTGAATATTTCTTAGTGGCTGTTGTTCATGCTGCACAATGTATTTGGAACAGATCAGACGGTTGGCCGAGGGTTGTATTAGCAAGCTTGGCAAAACCTAAAACCCAATTCACAGATAATGGGTGTCAGTCGTTCTTTGTTAACCAGATTCTCTTCATCAGGCTCCGAGTGCGCTCACATGAAAGAGGCAGTCTGATATGTTATTTGACTCTTCAATGCGGGTGTGTCACCATTTTCAGTCAAGAGGAACAGGTTGTTTTAATAGAGAGCTGTGAAAAATATGAAAATGTATTTTCATAAAAACCACTACTACTGCAGAATATCCAAGAGAGGAATGCTGAGAGAAAAGAGTTAATAGATAGTTAATGGAAAAGAGTTAATGTAAATGAATATTCAGGTTTTCCCACCCAATGTCTCTCAGTGCATCAGACCCTCCTCTGGAGCAAGTTACGAGCAGCATCAGTTACCATGGTGATCTAGCAGTTTGAAACAGAGCTACTGTCATGTCCCTGAAAATTCTGATTTCATGCCCAACATACCTGGTATCCCATTAAGCAGCCCTCAGACTCTTGCCTGATATCACAGCATGATGGAGAAGAAGCTAAACGTCTAAAGTGCCTGAAACTTTTGCACAGAACAATACGTCATAGAAGGGATTGACTTTGCTCATGGTCTTCTCCACAGGGAGGTCATAGGCCAGGCTTAGCAAGAACAGCAGCTCCAGAGCTGTCTGGAGTTTAATCTTTCTCAAGGACACTTCAGGACAGAGCAATCAAATCAGCAGCTCATAAAGTTACAACACGGTTCTGTGAGCACTGCTGTTTTACCCCCACGTCATTCATTCTTTTAGATCTAAAAAAAAGTTTCAGAAATACTCGGTATTCGAGTACCACGAGTGCACAGTCTTATCTCAGATTAGAAGACAGAAACACTTTGTGCTCTGGAGTCTTCAGTAATACAGGCTTTACATTTAGCACATGCTGTCATACTTTCTGTGACTTTTCCTTCTTGGCACTGTTTTCAGCTGATGGACCAGCAATGCACAATCTGCCTTCAATAAGCCACAACTACAAACAGTAATTCAATAGTTATTTAAAAACTAATGAGAATGTCAGCTGTCGGAATTGTATGTCAGCTTTAAAGAGTAACTTTTTCTGCCTTCTCTGGTGAAAAGTCTGGTGCTCTATCATGGGTTAGGCTTATAAAACCTTTTCATAACCTATAGCTATATAAATAAAATTGAATTGAATTGAATTGTTAATCTGGATAATCCAAAATGTGAATAGTTTTAATTAGAACTACTTTCTGCTGAAGAAATAGTCCCTTATAAGGTTAGGGTTAGGTTGATGGACCGGCAGCACACCTCTGTGAGGCATGCTGTCTGAATTGCACAGGTCTGCTCTATGCGATTCTATGCTCCTTTTTGTTGTATAAACAGCTTACCAGAAAAAGAAAGGATTTAAAAATAAAATCTTTTTCACAAAATATCACAAAGGTGGCACAACTGTTGTTGGGACTATTTCTTCAGCTCTCTCTCATTCCAGGTTTGTACAGATCCTATGTTGTGTGATGCCACCGTTTGATCAAAATTTTTTTTAAAAAGAAGGAGGCATTCTGGGAAACATTTATTGTTACTTGAAGGAAATTGAAATTTCAGTATCACAAGGCCAATCTAACCCCTTTGTTAAACAGTAAGAAATGGAACTACCAGACAATATTTTCACAGAGTGATGAGAAACATTGCACACTTCCAGGAAAAGCATCTCAATTATCCCCTTGGTTTGTGTTTTTAACCATTTCATTAATATAAGCCACAACATTCTCTGATTTTAGCTCTGGCATAGAATATAAAAACTCCTTAGAAAATACATGTTATTCTGTGTTTGAGTCTGCTATGTTGTCTATCAGGCCTTTGTTTATGGACATGTAGATTAATCAGAGCCTTGTCAACCATGCAGACAAAAAAAAACAAAGAATGAGCTCCAGGAGGTGAAAGTGTTAAGTAAAGCTGCAGAAATTAGTGATAAATCTGAGAATGTGTGTGGTGTCTGGTCCATAGATGTACTTATGTATGAGTGCATCTGAAACAATTAGAACATTGTTAAACATGAACAGCACTCAGAGAGCACAGTACTCCACCAAGGCTGCTCAGTCGCTGTAATTTTTTAACGAATAAGTCTTAATAAGTCTGCAGTAGTGGATTTATAGTAGGAACACAATCGTGATCATCAGCAGGCAACTGATGTAGTGTTCACTTGTTGTCATAGTTACATTGATGCCGTGCAGCTATTTTGCAATGATACAGAAATCTTTAACAACTCCATGGATCCAGACTATAAACCGCATCACTACCAAAATCTAATCCTTGAGTCCTAGTCCTTGAGTTTCTGACTTTCCCCGAAAATTGCATCCAAATCCGTTGGTCCGTTTTTCAGTAATGTTATTTAAAAACATCTGGAAAGTACTTTTTCACCTCAAACTACTGCATCAATGCAGTGTGACAGCCTGTAGCTCTGCTGAAGTGTTACTGAAGCCCAGGTTGCTTTGATAGCAGCCTTCAGTTCATCAGGGTTTTTTTTTTTTAGGTCAAATGTTTCACATCTTCATGAAAAAAACCCATATGGGAGCTCTATAGGGTTCTGGTCAAGTGAGTCAGTCAATCCAGCACAGTAATATCATGGTCAGCCAATCATTTGCTCTCAGTTTTGGCTGTGTGGGCAGCTAAGTCCTCCAACAAGCAGGTGCTGAACATCGTGGACCAGCATCAGCACTCTCACAAGTTCTTGAATCAACTTGCTCCATCAATCTTCTCAATGTTGCAGTTATTCCTGTTGCCTGTGCACATTTTCCTTCCAAACTATTTCCTTCAGGTCAACTTTCCATTAATATGCCTCAATACAGCACTCTGCCAACAGCCAACCTTTTCAGCAATGACCTTCTGGGGCATCTTGTGGAGGACGTCAATGATCATCTTCTGGACAGCATCCAAGTCAGAAGCCATCCCCATGACTGTGGTTGTGTGTACTGAACTAGAGAGATGCACAGTATATATACTATCTGAATAGTTATTTACTCTAAATGAAACATTCTAAGATTATGAGATACTGGATTTCTGAATTTCATGTGCTACAAACTGAAATCATCAACATCACAACAAAAAAAAGAAGTCTAATAATTTAGGATATTTTCAGTTTTTCTTTTCTCGATTAACTGTCAGTAAATATGAATGTTTTTCCTAACGTTTGTGTGTTTCTGGCCACAATGTGTCTGTGTCCTCCATAAAACAATGTTTTCTGCAAGTGTATGTTTTGGTGCATTCTCTTGCACACTCAGAGTAATATATGTACATGCAAGTGTGTATATAATAACTGTGTGTGCGTGCGTCCGTGCGTGTGTGCGTGTACTTCACCACCCTTGGCTTTGCCAGCTCCTTCACTTGAGCTCAGTTTCCTGCTGTTCTGGCCCAAATCCCAGCTGCTGGCCGGCCTCCCCACAGAGCAGGTCAAACACTGTTTTCCCTCTTAATCAAATGAAAAAGGTTAAAAGGAGAACACGGCTTCCTGAGCCAGAGGGTTCAGCCAGAACACCAAGGACGAGTCTTTTTTTCTGTAATTTAACACAGTAAAGGTGCCACCTTTGCATAAGAAATTATTGCCTTATCATCACTCAGCGATTACTTCCTACCACAATCACAATGAGAGCAGAGAGTTCAGAATAACAACTAAGCCCTTGTGCAGTTGTTACTACTCCGCCAAGTAAAGCGACGGAGTTGTGTTACAATCGGCCTTCGTTTGTCTGTCTGTCTGTTCGCAGCATTATTCAAAAACAGGATTTGGATGAAATTTTCAGGGAAGGTGAGAAATGACACAAGAACTAAGTGATTAAATTTTGGCAGGGATGCAGCTTATAGTCTGTATCCATGGGTTTGTTAAAGATTTCTGTATCATTGTGAGATAGCAGCACGGCGTCACTGTAACTATGACAACAAGTGAATGCCACATCAGCTGCCTGCTGACGATCACATGATTGCGATTGTACTACAAGTCGACCGCTGCGGACTCATTGGGACTTATCCATCAGAAATTATGACAGTAATGAGTGATTAAGTTGTGGGGGTGTTTCTGAGTCCCATCAATTCTCTCCGCCCGCTACATATTTAGGTCATGTGATTCAGTATTCGTACGTAATGTACACATGCATATCACATACCCGTGCTCATCGCAAAGTCATTTTGTTTATGGATACATCTATATTAAATGACCACATTCTATGTTACCGTGATTTCTAATCACCAATAACTAATAAACAAATACTGCATTTCTGACAGTGCAATCTGGGGGAAAGAACAGCCTTGGTGGAGTACGGCGCTCTCCGAGTGCTTTTCTAGTTCTGGAATATCAGAGTCTCTGCTGATGTTAGGTGTGTTGGTTTTGCCCTAATCAATCGGGTAAAATGATAGATGTTTTTATAGACGGTGTGATGTGTTCTGTATTCTCACATGTCCATATTATGTCCAATAATCCTGAAGTACAAAGCAGTTTGAGATAAATGTGCTTCAAGCATCTTGTTTCACCACACGTGTAGCAACAGGCGAGTGAAGAGGCTCACGTCAAGAGTGAACAATATCTGAATAACACTCTTTCATTAGAAACAGAAAATTATCTGCTACTTATATCTGCAAATGTGGCACAGTCTGATTTAGTTTAATAATTGTGATATTACCTGAATCTGGTTTTAGCATAACATACAGCTTTACCTCGCACAGCAGATCTAGCAGCCCTCTGCATGGTACAGAAAACTTACTAAAGAAATATCACTTCTCACTCTACAGGAATATCAGGAATTATTCAGCCACATGAATCTGGTTTCTCATCCAGCAGAGACCTTTGTTTGCTTTGTAGGTCCACAGCACTTGTCTGGCTCAGATTCTCCAGTTGGAACAACAAGACATTCAGGACCTGAGCTCAGGCTACTTCTGTCCTATGTGGTATGCACAAAAACATAGCCTATGCAATTCTTCCTTTCTTCTTTGGAAATAGTTAGAAGCACAACCAAGTCAGATATAAATGAGAATCAGTGAAGATGGGTAATGATAGATAAAAACATCCACCATAAATGGTTGTGCTCAATTTTATAAATAGAGGATGGACAGTGGAGGATCTGATATTTAGAGAGCAAACATGTTGGTGGCAGCCAGACGGTAGGTCCCAACTTCAACATTGTAGAAAAGGAGACACTCCGGGGACAATGACACTCAAAACAGTGCAGAGCTGTGCTGAGTGATATAAACTGAGAGACAAAACATCATCTCTGTACTTTATTCAGCTTTATGGATCTGAATGCGTCAACAACCAAAATGTGGACAAATCAAGAGAAATTAAAAGCTGCTCCAGTCACTGTTTATTAAAAATATATCAAAAGATGGAGAGTGAAATTGATGTGTCATCATTAAAAAAAACACACAGAATTATTACCGCTGACTAATTATTGCAGTTATTGCAGTCTTTTACAGTGTTTCTCTGAGTTTGTGAAACACATGTAAATATGAATTTAGGTACAAAAACAGCACATGAGGACCTTTGAAACTGCGAATTAATTTGCAGATTTATTACAATTTTGTGTGCACGTGTGTGTATATATGTATATATATATATATCCACACACACATACATACATATCACATAACACCCATACACTCACAAACTGAAGTGAAAATTAGACAAAATCCACTGAACTGTAATTCCCATCAGGTAAGATTGTCTGACACATCGGTGTAACAGCTCCATCTTCCTGCTGTACTGCATCACTCTGATTCTCTCCCTTCATTTCCATTCACACTTGCCAGGCAGCTCCTCAGAAATAATTAGCGGGTAACGAGTCTCTCACATGGCCTCATAACAAGCTTCACACTCTAATAATGAGCTTCTAAACAGTTCGGTGGTAAACAGCTGCCATCAGTTAGACAGAGAACCTGCCGGAAGCCTTAAGCCCAAGCAAACCCAAAGACAAACCAGCCTGAGCAAGCAGAATCCATGAGATTGTTTTGTCTCTTTGGAACACATTTGAGTTTTTTTGAAGATTGCTAATGAGAAACCACAAATGAATTCAGTGCAGAAAGGCACAGTTGGAATTTGCTGCCTATTGCCTATTCATAAGTCCACAATACTTCACAACTTTCATCAGCAGTCCAAACAACAGAATGAAATAAAGTGTTTCCACAGCATAATAAATGCAAAGTATCTTGAGGGTAGGGAAATTGAGATGCTGTTTCAAACTTTAATGAAAAACAGACCTTTCTGAAAAGAAGCTAGCTATTCCTTCCAAAGCCAACTTCAAAGTTCCTTTGCAGTGAAGAAGTGGCTGCTGGTGATTCCACCACCTCCTAACTCAACAATCTGATTATCTGCCATCTGGATGAACCTGCTCACCATCAGCAGACACCAGAGGTCCAGGTAGGATGGAGGCGGTTGTCAAAGGCAGACATGTGACTGTGAGTCAAACTTCAGCAGCTCTCCATCTCAAACTGCTTCAACCCTCTGGCAAATGATTACCCTGACCAGCCAACATGGTCTGTCCCTGGAGTCGACCCGAACTCGCTGGCTGCTGCCAACATGAATCCAGCGCTCACTGGGATGTTCAGTGAGCTTGGTATTTGGTTAAGTTCAGGCACCAAGACAACTCGGTTAGATTTAGGTAAATGCAGCTGACATAGTTGGTCTGTGCAATGTCTCTGTGCAATTCATGATACAGTTTTTTTCAATTGCTAACAAGCATTGGTCCAAACTGAAGTCACATGTTCAAAACTCTTAACACAGCCTGCATATCCATCATGCATCTCAGCTAAACCGTGAATCTCATCCCCAAAAACTGTTTCATCAACAAAACACTTCATACATGTCTCAAAATAAGCTCATTCAACCACAACACTAGCAAATAGTCTCACTTTGGAAACAAACACTGTCACTCTGAGCACACTGAACTACAAAATACTAACAACAGAGAGCATTACATGAAATAAATTGTAATCTTCCAAGTTTGAATGATTTCTTTTTAGATAAATCAGTATTTTATTATAAAATATGATCTTTGCACTTTGAGTGTTCTAAATCATTGAAATATATATCAACGAGAATGAATCAGTTTACTTCAACAACATTTACGTATTTTCTATATGCCTTTGCATGAAACTTTAGGACCTTACAAAAAATAAAGTTTACTGTAAACAAAAAAAAAATGCAGAATCTCAGAATTCAGGGGGCAGAATAGAAATCAAGAGACAAAAATCAAAAACCTACAACATGTACATACACACGTGGACAAAATTGTTGGTACCCCTCAGTTAAAGAAGGAAAAACCCACAATTCTCACTGAAATCACTTGAAACTCACAAAAGTAACAATAAATAAAAATTTATTGAAAATTAAATAATCAAAATCAGCCATCACTTTTGAATTGTTGATTAACATAATTATTTAAAAAAACAAACTAATGAAATAGGGCTGGACAAAAATGATGGTACCCATAACTTATTATTTTGTTGCACAACCTTTTGAGGCAATCACTGCAATTAAACGATTTCTGTATTTGTCAGTGAGCGTTCTGCAGCTGTCAACAGGTATTTTGGCCCACTCCTCATGAGCAAACAGCTCCAGTTGTCTCAGGTTTGATGGGTGTCTTCTCCAAATGGCATGTTTCAGCTCCTTCCACATATGTTCAATGGGATTCAGATCTGGGCTCATAGAAGGCCACTTTAGAATAGTCCAACGCTTTTCTCTCAGCCATTCTTGGGTGTTTTTGGCTGTGTGTTTTGGATCGTTGTCCTGTTGGAAGACCCATGACCTGCGACTGAGACCAAGCTTTCTGACACTAGGCAGCACATTTCTCTCCAGAATGCCTTGATAGTCTTCAGATTTCATCGTACCTTGCACACTTTCAAGACACCCTGTGCCAGATGCAGCAAAGCAGCCCCAAAACATTACTGAGCCTCCTCCATGTTTCACCGTAGGGACAGTGTTCTTTTCTTCAAATGCTTGGTTTTTGAGTCTATGAACATAGAGTTGATGTGCCTTACCAAAAAGCTCCAGTTTGGTCTCATCTGTCCAAAGGACATTCTCCCAGAAGCTTTGTGGCTTGTCAACATGCATTTTTGCAAATTCCAGTCTCACTTTTTTATGAGTTTTTTTCAGCAGTGGTGTCCTCCTTGGTCGTCTCCCATGAAGTCCACTTTGGCTCAAACAACGACGAATGGTGCCATCTGACACTGATGTACCTTGGCCTTGGAGTTCACCTTTAATTTCTTTGGAGGTTGCTCTGGGCTCTTTGGATACAATTCCAACGATCCGTCTCTTCAATTTGTCATCAATTTTCCTCTTGCGGCCACGTCCAGGGAGGTTGGCTACTGTCCCGTGGGTCTTGAACTTCTGAATAATATGAGCCACTGTTGTCACAGGAACTTCAAGCTGTTTAGAGATGGTCTTATAGCCTTTACCTTTAAGATGTTTGTCTATAATTTTTTTTCGGATGTCCTGGGACAATTCTCTCCTTCGCTTTCTGTTGTCCATGTTCAGTGTGGTACACACCTTTTCACCAAACAGCAGGGTGACTACTTGTCTCCCTTTAAATAGGCAGACTGACTGATTATGAGTTTGGAAACACCTGTGATGTCAATTAAATGACACACCTGAGTTAATCATGTCACTCTGGTCAAATAGTTTTCAATCTTTTATAGAGGTACCATCATTTTTGTCCAGGCCTGTTTCATTAGTTTGTTTTTTTAAATAATTATGTTAATCAACAATTCAAAAGTAATGGCTGTTTTTGTCCACGTGTGTATATACTGTGACATTCACACCCTGTTGTCTGCATTTGGCCTCATGTTTCCATCCACATCACATCTGATGTCTTCTCTCGCGATGCATTGTGGCTAGAACCTTTTTGAGTGTCTCCTTCTATATGGTTTCTGATGAGGCCAAACACAGATCACCTGAATCGGTTTTCAGCTGACAACTGCACTCAGCTGTGTTTGGAATTACATTATTTTTCTTATTCATTTTTATTGTCAATACTTTGATATGATTTTCAACAGATTTCAATGTGGCTGCAGCACAATTTCCTCATGTTTTTCCTCCATCATTCTGTTTTGATTGTGTTTTTAACAGTTTTGAACAAAGGGTGTTAGCATTTGAAAAATGTGCTGTAAAAGTCTAGTGTTTTGCAGGTGGTGAACTAGAAACTGAGAAAAGAGTTCATGAATTTTGGTGACTTTGGTCACTGAATGCATTTTGTGTGAAAGCAATGGAAAGTGATTCACAGTTGATTCACTCACTCTGCTGTGAGTTTTTGAAGTGTGTATCTCCATAGCTTTGCTCTAATGTGCTTTTTGGTTGTTGTTTTAATATGTACACACGTGGACAAAATTAATTTGGAGGTTGCTGTGGGCTCTTTGGATACAATTCGAACGATCCGTCTCTTCAATTTGTCATCAATTTTCCTCTTGCGGCCACGTCCAGGGAGGTTGGCTACTGTCCCGTGGGTCTTGAACTTCTGAATAATATGAGCCACTGCTGTCACAGGAACTTCAAGCTGTTTAGAGATGGTCTTATAGCCTTTATCTTTAAGATGTTTGTCCATAATTTTTTTTCGGATGTCCTGGGACAATTCTCTCCTTCGCTTTCTGTTGTCCATGTTCAGTGTGGTACACACCTTTTCACCAAACAGCAGGGTGACTACTTGTCTCCCTTTAAATAGGCAGACTGACTGATTATGAGTTTGGAAACACCTGTGATGTCAATTAAATGACACACCTGAGTTAATCATGTCACTCTGGTCAAATAGTTTTCAATCTTTTATAGAGGTACCATCATTTTTGTCCAGCCCTATTTCATTAGTTTGTTTTTTTAAATAATTATGTTAATCAACAATTCAAAAGTAATGGCTGTTTTTGATTATTTAATTTTCAATAAATTTTTATTTATTGTTACTTTTGTGAGTTTCAAGTGATTTCAGTGAGAATTGTGGGTTTTTCCTTCTTTAACTGAGGGGTACCAACAATTTTGTCCACGTGTGTATGTGCAAAATGTGTCTTCAGATTCTATTTGCATGTGAACATTCTGCTGGTGTGTACAGCTCTGGTGACTACCATTAACCCTAACCCAGTGAAGCCCATACTTCATGACTACAAAGCCCCATCATCTATTATCATAAATATATTCTTGTTCACACTAAAAAAAAAAAAAGATCCTCATGTTAGTATTCACCTCAAGTTGTATCAGCGTTTTTTGTCTTCTATAAGTTATTTTTATAAGCGCTGATGAAATGCCCTGTGGGATGTGTGTGGTCAGTGCAGCAGGAGCTGAGCTAACAAGCCATAAAACAGTGATGGACGATGTGAAGGTTTAAACAGCCATGTGTAAATGCCACTGTGTTTATGAGCCGTTCCTTGGTGTTCAGGAGGGTTTGGAAATGACTGCTTGCATACTAATGTCTAAGTAATATGGATATTAACATTGTAGAGAATTAGGTGTTGTTGGTCATTCATTGATTAACAATGTAAGGTTTCATTACGTTAAACTGAATGTGATCTGTAACTATTCAGAAAGCTCAGCTCAATGGTGGATTTACTATATTTTAGAGTCTGCAATTCTACAATTTCATTTAGCTTGATGCTTTTATCCAAAGCGACGTACATCTGAGAGTAGATACAACACAAGTAAGGTTCTAGTCAGGAGAAAGCATCCTGGATAAGTGCCATAAAACAAGTTCAAGTGTGATAATAGGACCTTGGTGCCGACAGGCAGTGTGGACGTAATTGGATTTTTTAATTTTTTTGCAATCTGTCAAATGCAAAGGTGTTGAGTGAAGAGCTGTTCTTTTAGTCTTTTCTTAAAGACTGAGAAGGATTCTGCAGATTGAACAGAGTTTGGTAACTTATTCCACCACCGGGGAACCACAGAGGAGAAGAGTCTAGCTATGGCACGGCCCTGTTGTAGTGGTAGGATCAGGCGTCTTTTGTTGGCCGAGTGTAGTCAGCAAGTGGGAGTATAGACCTGAATGAGAGAGTTCAGGTAGAAAGGAGCTGTTTTCATTGTAGTTTTGAATGCAAGTGTCAGAGTTTAGAATTTTACACGGGTAGCAGCTGGATGCTAGTTAAACAATCTCAATAGCGGGGTAACGTGCTGCTTTGGGCTGGCTGAAAACCAGATGTGCTGCTGGATTCTGGATCATCTGCAGAGGTTTGATCGTGTATGAGAGGAGGCCAGCCAGTAAGGAGATGCAGTAGTCAATGTGTGATATTATGAGAGCCTGTACCAGGAGTAGTGCTGCATGTTCAGACAGGAAGGGTCTGAGCTTCCTGATGTTGAACAGGGCGAAACGACATAATCGAGCAACAGAAGCCACATGCGCCTTCAAGGTTCATTGGTCGTCGATCATGACACCCAGGTTTCTGACAGCTTACTGCTTGTAAAGACAGGGGTCAAGGGCTGATCAGAGAAAAATCAAGTTAAGACCGTTTGAACGCAAGTATCATTTCTGAGCTCAAAATGTTGAAATTTTAAATGTGTTTGGTTGCAAAACATTGATGGAGCTTTTATTTTTATTGTGTGAGTATCCTTCCGTAGCACTGTTGTTTGTCACTGCTTAGTTTCTTTTTAGTCACTTCAGTCCCGTTTTCTGTTTTGTAGAAGTTTTGATTAATAAACCCTTTTTTCATTATGGCCGGTTGCCTGTCTGTCATGTCTGCACCTGGGTTTTCCAACCCACCCCGTCGTAACACAAAATGTTGAAACTTTAAACATGTTTGGTTGCAAAGATTGATGGAGCTTTTTCTTAACATTCATTACAGTCACCTGGCAGATGCTTTTGCTCAAGTTGATGTACTGTAACTGCATTCATCAGAATCAGAATCAGCTTAAATGGCCAAGTATGTACACAACATACAAGGAAGTTGGTTTTGGCTGTTGGTGTCACGCAAGGAATCAGGAAAGAGAACAATAAAAAAAACGATGTAAAGAAGAAAAGGAAAAAATAGTTGTCATAAAAATAAATTTAACAAAATATATACAGATATTTACAAGCTAGAAAGGAATATATAAATGCAGTACTGCAAAATGATAATTGCTAGATAATGATACAATACAAAAAGCAGAGATTGCAGTTCTTTGTGCAAAAAATAATGCACATGTACATTGGTATTTTGTACAGATGAGGAGGAATGGCTCAGCTGTTTATTTGGGTGATGGCATTGGGGAAGAAGCTGTTGTTGTGCCTGGTGGTTTTAGTGTACATGGCTCTGTAGCACCTGCTGGAGGGGAAGGGGGAGAACAGTTTATGTTCAGGGCGAGTGCGGTCTCTGCTGAGGTTCCCTGCCCTCTTCCTGGTTCTAGTGGAGAACAGCTCCTGGATGGAGGGCAGGGGGGCTCCAATGATGTTTTCTGCAGTCCTTACTGTGCTCTGTAGTCTGTTTCTGTCCTGCTGTGTCACCGTGTCAAACCAGGCAGTGACATCTTCCCCTGAATCTCATGTATGATTTAGCAGTATTAACACTCTGAACTCCAAGCAGTTTCTGTGTGGTTTTTATTTACTGTTGTTCATTTTTCACTGCAATATAAAGTTCTGCACTTTTATGGAGACAACATGCTTCTAAGGCTTGCTAGAAGTACAGAAAACTCAATTTAAAAAAAAAAACTAAAAGTTTAATTGCTTTGATTACTTACTAAAAATATTAAAAACCTTGAATTAATATGGCCATGTTTTTTCCCAAATCCCCATTGGTGTTAACAGTAATGAAAAAAAAAAAAAAAAAAAAGGTAACTCAACTATTATAGATATTATCTATTTTAAATTAGTTTCTATATTTGTATCCTATGTGTTCTGTGTAACTAAGCCTGCAGGTGAATCACTAATGGCTTCTCAGTTGTGCTGTAGAGCTATTGGTTTATTTTTGGTAAAATTTCTAACGAGACATCTAAAACTGATATTTTGGCACGACACAGATGAAGAGATTGAGGATGCTGCTGATGATTTTACTTAACAGGCCTTTGAAACCTGCAGCAAGTTTGGGGATTCTGTAGGTTAAACAAAAAACTACTTCATTTTGTTTACTTTCCATCATTATTGAAATATTCACAACATATAAATAGCAAGCGGTCTGTAATAAGACACATCAGAGGAGACAGTTGTCAAAACGTGTTCAGGTACAACTAACTTAAAACACTGACGCACTGGTAAATACAAACGGCACAAATACAAACATGGTTTCTTCACAGAAGAAGAAGAATAGATATGAATGGAATTTGATTTTAGTAATTCCCAGGTCTGGATAAGTATGAAAAAATAAAAGAGAGTATTAAAAATATTAAATTTCAGTTTCTAGACTACTGCCTCAATTTTATTCGAAAATGAAAAATTCAAAAATAAATTGATCATCCACATGTCTCTCATGTTATTTAACTGATTACACAATCCTATGTAGCATGGCCAATACACTTCTACGCCACAACCTCCAAACCAGCTCTGCACCAAGTGCCTTATAACTTCACCAACTCAAGACATCTGCAACCACAAATAATCACCAAACCTTTATAGCTTTGCTCATCGTCATTTCCATGTGAATAAACAAGGCTGCACACACTTTTGGTTGTTAATTATTGAAGAAACAGAAAAATGTGGGGGGAACAGTAACATACCATTATTAATTCATTCACTACCTAGGTCCTCACCATCGATTCAAAGCTTGGTCGTTTATTGGATGCAAAGGATCATTATGTTGGTCATGGCTGAGATGAGCTGATCAGCAGCGGCTCATGGGCCGCCAGACCTCCAAGGAGAAGGAGAAGACAGGAAAAGGAGGCAGATATGTATAGGGAGGATGGGTGTGGCATGAGAAGCGAAAAATAATAAGTGTGAAGGGTCATATAGTCGTACGACAGGAAAGGGAGTGATTGAGATGTGGTCATGCTCCTGAACCTCAGCTCAAGATTTGATCTCATTTTATGTGAATGGGAACTAATACGTCAGTCCACTCTGCTGTTCGTTTTGTTTCTGCAGTTTGAAGAAAATTCTGTGCACTAAATTTGTCTAGATCTGGTCTGAACTGATATTTATTATCTACATCTATCTACAATCTGGGCTGCACAGTGGATTGGTGGTTAGCACTTTCGTCTTGCAGCTGGAAGATCCCCAGTTTGTGTCCCAGCCTTCACAGGATCTTTCTGCATGGAGTTTGCATGTCCTCCCTTTGCATGCATGGGTCTTCTCCAGATACTCCGGCTTCCTCCCACAGTCCAAAAATATGTCGAGGTTAATTGGTGACTCTAAATTTCCCATAGGTGTGAATGTGAGTGTGATTGTTAGTTTATATGTGTAGCCATGTGATAGACTGGTGAGCAGACCCATATAATGGATGGATATCTACAATCTTTGAGAGATTATTTGGCGCACAAAGTCACCACGCTACCATCATACACCTCTATTTATACTCAGATATCAAACACGCTCTGAAAAAACTGCAGAGAAACCTGCAAATTTGACTTTGGAAAAAGCAAGGAATATTCTCCTGATACACCTGCTTCTCCACAAAGGCTTAATTTTGCTGTTCCCACCATTACAGCGTACAAAAACACAGCAATTAAAGCCCCTCACCCAACAATCAGTCAATGAACTGAGTATAGCTCACCCCGAAAGACAGAATGATCAATAAAGCCATCTCCAAGGTGAATCTATTGCAGCGCCCAACAGACACAGAAAACCACGATGCAGAGATACAGCCACGTTTTCAGCAAAACACCCAGTGCTCAGACTGCTAAGCAGCACACCAACATTTTCTTTTCCTTTCATTCATAAAGTAAAACACAACACTGCCTAGCCTTTTTGTATGCAGTATGCTTATTTTCTGCAGCAGTGCATCCATTAGATGAGGACTAGCTTCAAAGAAGACAGCAGAAGAGGAGACAAAGTCAGAGGGAAGAGAAGAGTGGAAATGAAAGGAACAAGCCTGCAGAAATCTCAACAGGGAGCATCTTTCTTCCTCTGCCTCCACCAGCCTATTCTCCTGGGCCAGGCAGTGGTGGCAGAGAGGAGACGTAGCAGGAGAGACGGGAGATATCAGCACTCTGTATCTAATCTCCCTACCCTCTCTAATGCGCCCTGGAGTATCATCTCCAGCACGACACAGGCACAGAGATACAAGTCGACAGCTGCACAAGCTAAAACCCAACACTGAGCTTTACAGCTGAAGGTAAGCTTTCTCTGCTGGGCCTGACTCAGAGCAGAAGGAGGGCAAGTTTGTGGGTGGAGTGAAAAGGTGTTAAAGGGGCTATAAAAGGCTTATCAATCAATTCAGTGGTCTACATAAGCAGGACATCCACACAAACATTTACAAGTGGAAAATCTGCCAATAGGGTGATATGAAGTCACCTGCTTCCAGTTCATTTTGCACGACTTTCAGAATTTTCTAAAGTGTCAGTATCACTGAAAAAGGCAAATACATACTGTACCTGCACTAGTAAACAGATATGCTTCCTCCTGCAAGGGGATCTTTAAAACCTGCAGATTTGCATTGCAAATCCCATTGAGGATTTGTTTCACTTGTTCAAAACACATTTTTTTCCTCCCACTGCTGCATTCCCACAGGTACATGCATAGCCAGTATTTAGAGTAGGAAAATAAACAGATTTTTAAAAATCCCTTTGAAAACATCCGCTAGAGCCCCACCAGCAGCGCACAGTGGTATGATCCTTTATATATCCTTTATCTTTTAACTGGGTCAGTATCATGTTTCATCTAAGTCGTGGAGTATTTCCTTGAGAAAATGAACATAAATCCACTTATTTTATTAGCTCTACTTTCAGGGCTTTACATCACATTGTAAGGAATTCCTAAAATTACTGAATGGTGTTCACATAACCTATAGTCGGCAGCCAATGGACAAATGGATGATTTGGCCAATGTGCAAAAATGTGCAATTTTGTACGTAATTAAACATGATGAAGAATACAAGTTCTAATGATAAACGAGTAAATTGATAAGTTGTTGGATCTGTACTGAAGACATCACCGTACCCATAAAGAAAACACAAACATATTTTCTTTGGCAAAGATGTGCTAGTAGTACAGCTGAACAATTTGGGGGAAATATTTAATTGTGATTTTTCTAACAATTATTGCAAATTACGATTTAATTTTCCAAATTTTTGCTAAAATGATACTGTGATAGATTTAGACATGTAACATTCAACTGCACTCTACTCTAAAACAAGAATAGACGTAAAACTCCTCAAACATGTATTTATTTAATGGTTTTAAATTACACTGGAGACAGAACAATGATCACAAAAGCAGGAAATAGTAATAAAATAATAACAATGAAAAATATTGGGATCTAGGTCCGACATGCTGAATAATGTATATGTTCATTGCACTGTTTTAAATTATGATTTTGATTTGAAATCAATTAATTGTTCCACTCGTGGGTCTGTGAGGCTGACCTCCTGTAAAGTGGTGCTTTAAAAAAAAATGCTAACATCAGCATGCTAACCGGTAAACAATGATAATACCTACATGCAGTTTTTGACCAGGTGTAATGTTTACCATGTTCATCATCTTAGAGTAGTGTAATAGTTTGCTAACTATGGACACAAGATACATGTAAATCTGGTGGAACACAAACTGGATCCAATATCAGAAAATAAATGAAGAAAGTGTCTTTCAAGCTGTCACATGAGCCACTCATCCAGCTCTACACAGCACTCATTAAAGGGGAACTTCGTTTTTTTTCAACCTGGGGTCTGTTTCCATATGTAATTTCATACATGTGAGTGATGGAGAAATGAATTTTCGACATAGCTCCAGTATTTAGCCAGGCAGGCAGCTTAGCAGCTCAGCTAGCAGCTCGGCTAGCGAAAAGTATGGGGCAGCTGGCCCCCCCGCGTCAGAGTCCGCCCTAACGTGCTTTTTGCTCCACACTGACCGGCTCAGATAGTCTCAATGAGTGTCCCACAACATACTAGAGACAAAACACCGGTTTTGGCGCGAGCTCTCGCACGATTTCGGAACAAGATTTGCGTTCTAGCGTCCTGAGATTTGGATACAGACCACAACAAAGAGCGATCGCCAGGTAATGTGGAGGTTTTCGTTCACTTCTCATTTCTAGTATGTTGTGGGACACTCATTGAGACTATCTGAGCCGGTCAGTGTGGGGCAAAAGCACGTTCGGGCGTACTTTGACGCTATATGAAATGGCCACATTCTATGGTGCCGCGATTTTTGCCACTGATTCTTTACAAGATTTTACCCGTTGGAAATGATGCAATGACTGAGCAGCCTTGGCAGAGTACTGCGCTCTCCGAGTGTTTTTCTTGTTAGACCATGTGCTGTTTTCTTTACAAAATCTACACAAAAACATTGCTAATTTTGTAAGAATTTTATCATAAATAATTATAGCACCTTCCAAAGGAACTAACAAAAGTCTTTTAGTATTCAATAGATGCAACATTTTATCACGTTTTGAAGTTGTAAACATTTTAAAATGAACACTAAATCACAATTTCTAAGTCACTATAATTTTGTGAATAAGCTGTATATGCTAAGTCAAAAGATCATCCAAAATAAACTATCACTAAACAAAGCCTAAAAGAAAGAAAGGGGGTGCTGAAAGGTAGCCATCAAGTAACAAATAAGGAGTCAGTAATGCAGCTGCCCATTACAACTTTAAGAAGCAAACGCAGTAGAGCTGCACCAACAACCACAAGGGAAGAAGCAAAAACCATCGACCGTGATTAGGTGATTAGGGCCTCTCTTGTGCACAGAATAATGTCTGCTGACAGCAGAGTGGACATTTAAATGTGCAGTGTACAGCAAAGACTGTAACTTACAGGATGGAGCTGTACATCAGTGCAACACAGAAGAGCCACACTTCCATTTGCTTAAAAGATAAAACTGATGACTGGGCATGTCATAATTACATCCAGGCACGCTGTATACAAAATAAATTATCCATGCAGCATTTACAGTGCCTTGTGAAAGTATTCGGCCCCCTTCAACTTTTCAACCTTTCGCCACATTTCAGGCTTCAAACATAAAGATATAAAATTTAAATTTTTGTCAAGAATCAACAACAAGTGGGACACAATCGTGAAGTGGAACGAAATTTATTGGATATTTTAAACTTTTTTAACAAATAAAAAACTGAAAAGTGGGGTGTGCAATATTATTCGGCCCCTTTACTTTCAGTGCAGCAAACTCACTCCAGAAGTTCAGTGAGGATCTCTGAATGATCCAATGTTGTCCTAAATGACTGATGATGATAAATAGAATCCACCTGTGTGTAATCAAGTCTCCGTATAAATGCACCTGCTCTGTGATAGTCTCAGGCATAGGCGTCAGTTTCGGGGGGGGACGGTGGGGACGTGTCCCCCCACTTTTTGTCAGGGGTCATTTTGTCTCCAACACATTCAAATTTTTCACATGTAAGCCGTTGTAAACCCAGTTATTTTCAGCAGTATAGAAAATTCCTGAACGCACCATCTGCACTCAGCCGAGAGTTGCACAGACATGCAGCACACCTTCGTGAGGTTAAAAAAAAAAACGTGCAGATGCTAAATTTGCGCCCGTGCCAAGTGGAAGCTCCGACCAGAGGCATGCAGGGGCAAAATTTCGGCCCGGGAGAATTAGTACTATAGCGGCCCACAGACCCCTCTACCAGCAAGTACTGATAGCTCGACAGGTTGAGCCTCCGCCTTTGGTGCGGTGGTTGTGAGTTCGAGCCCAGCTTGTGGCATTTTGCCGCCGTTCTTCAACATTTTCTCAAAGTGCTGTGGTCTCCATCCCCCCCACTTTTATAAACAAACTGACGCCCTTGGTCTCAGGGTTCTGTTTAAAGTGCAGAGAGCATCATGAAGACCAAGGAACACACCAGGCAGGTCCGAGATACTGTTGTGGAGAAGTTTAAAGCCGGATTTGGATACAAAAAGATTTCCCAAGCTTTAAACATCTCAAGGAGCACTGTGCAAGCAATCATATTGAAATGGAAGGAGTATCAGACCACTGCACATCTACCAAGACCCGGCCGTCCCTCTAAACTTTCACCTCCAACAAGGAGAAGACTGATCAGAAATGCAGCCAAGAGGCCCATGATCACTCTGGATGAACTGCAGAGATCTACAGCTGAGGTGGGAGAGTCTGTCCATAGGACAACAATCAGTCGTACACCGCACAAATCTGGCCTTTATGGAAGAGTGGCAAGAAGAAAGACATTTCTCAAAGATATCCATAAAAAATCTTGTTTAAAGTTTGCCACAAGCCACCTGGGAGACACACCAAACATGTGGAAGAAGGTGCTCTGGTCAGATGAAACCAAAATCGAACTTTTTGGCCACAATGCAAAACGATATGTTTGGCGGAAAAGCAACACAGCTCATCACCCTGAACACACCATTCCCACTGTCAAACATGGTGGTGGCAGCCTCATGGTTTGGGCCTGCTTTTCTTCAGCAGGGACAGGGAAGATGGTTAAAATTGATGGGAAGATGAATGGAGCCAAATACAGGAGCATTCTGGAAGAAAACCTGTTGGAGTCTGCAAAAGACCTGAGACTGGGACGGAGATTTATCTTCCAACAGGACAATGATCCAAAACATAAAGCCAAATCTACAATGAAATGGTTCACAAAT
Organism: Acanthochromis polyacanthus; assembly: GCF_021347895.1. Classification (NCBI taxonomy): domain Eukaryota; kingdom Metazoa; phylum Chordata; class Actinopteri; family Pomacentridae; genus Acanthochromis; species Acanthochromis polyacanthus. The sequence goes on from NC_067118.1 coordinate 18,763,982, forward strand.
AAATGTATCCAGGTGTTAGAATGGCCAAGTCAAAGTCCAGACCTGAATCCAATCGAGAATCTGTGGGCAGAGCTGAAGACTGCTGTTCACAAACGCTCTCCATCCAACCTCACTGAGCTCGAGCTGTTTTGCAAGGAAGAATGGGCAAGAATTTCAGTCTCTCGATGTGCAAAACTGATAGAGACATACCCCAAGCGACTTGCAGCTGTAACTGCAGCAAAAGGTGGCGCTACAAAGTATTAATGCAAGGGAGCCGAATAATATTGCACGCCCCACTTTTCAGGTTTTTATTTGTTAAAAAAGTTTAAAATATCCAATAAATTTCGTTCCACTTCACGATTGTGTCCCACTTGTTGTTGACTCTTGACAAAAAATTACAATTTTATATCTTTATGTTTGAAGCCTGAAATGTGGCGAAAGGTTGAAAAGTTGAAGGGGGCCGAATACTTTCACAAGGCACTGTATTATAGCTTTCCTTAGACTGTAATACACCATTTGCACTGTTTTTAATCACTATATGTTGCTTCTATGCCTCAATGTCAGAGAGACTATGTTTAGAATATCTTAGCTTTATGTCCATCCATCCATTATCTATACACCACTTAATCCTCATTATGGCAGTGGGGGTCAGCTGACTTAGGGTGAAGGTAGGGGACACCCTGGACAGGTCACCAGTCTATCACAGGGCTACATATAAAAACAAACAATCACAATCAGTTTCGCACCTACAAACAATTTAGAGCTACGACTTAACCTGAACATGTTATTGGACTGTGGGAGGAAGCTGCAGAACGTGGAGAAAACCCACGCATGCACAGGAAGAACATGCAAACTCCAGGCAGAAAGATCCCAGGAAGGCCGAGACATGAACAAGGGATCTTCTAGCTTAAAAACCGAGACACCGTGCAGGCCTCTGAGATTTATGTGTTATAGGATTGTTACAGCTGCAATTGAAATACATTTTCACAAACAGAGTTACAGGTTGAATCTCCATATTCAGAAAATTGCAAAGGGGAGCATGAAGTGGACGTCAGAAATGGACTTTACATCTTCCTTTGACACTAACGGCGATGGATGGTGTGTTCAGTTTGACTGAAGGCTCAACATTGGAAGTTATATGGAGCTGTTTGTAAAGAGCCAGAAGAGTCTCCCATTATCTCCACACTGCTGAAAGCCAGAGCTGAGAAAGCCTTTGTGTTCAGTGCTAGAGGCATGCAGGCAGCAACAGGGTGGAGGTGGGGATGTGGTGATGGCAGACAGGACAGCTGGAAGTGAGCCTCAGTGTCTGGCAGGGAGGTGAAATTCCCTTCCACCAAAATCACACCTCTTCCTCCTCCTCCCCCTCCTCCTCTTTTCCAGTTACTCTCTCGGTCTACCTCCTGTTTTCCAACTATTCTCTTCCTCCTCCCTGAAGGTTACTGTTGTGTATCGAGGCTCTCATGGGGCGAGCTGACAGCACAGATAAATGAGTGAACTGGCTTGTTGGATGCACACGCACACACACACACACACACACACACACACACACACACACACCTTTCCTCACAGAGAAATACACTCTTACACTCGCTTTTTAACACTCACTAATTGGGAGTAAATATCCCTGCACACACGTGTATAACATACAGTGGACTTTTTTAAAGGGAGCACAGTCAGAAGAGGTTGAAAATGCACACATACACAGCAGCAGATGTATAGAAAGTCACAGGAGGTTTACCAACAGGGCTTCCTTACACTGCTTTTCCTCTCTGCCTCTATTAAGGCTGACGTTGATGAATGACAGAGATTACAGGACAGACTGCCGCTTAGCTTCATCACAGAGTGAATGTAATCAAACACAGAGGCATGGAGAGCATCCAGGGAACTTTATACTCTGCAAGATGGAGGCAGTAAAGGTAACAGAACAGACAATGTGAGTTTGCATACGAGGAAGCGAGGTTGTACTTTGCAGAAAGAAAAAAACGACAGAAGGAAAAGAGGTTTTCCATCCTGCATTCTGCATTCACCACGCATCTCAGGGCAGGAAATCAATCCCAGTTGGGTAAAAAATTTGTAGGGTGGCATCTGTACGGTCCATCCAAGACATCTAAGTAGTTAGTTTTTCATCAGCTTTCAGCATACGGTTCATTCCAGAAGTGGAGGACATTTTATGCCCCACCCATCAAATTTCAAATAATGCATGTACAAAATACTAAAACGTGCAGTTGTTGTGTAAATTTACTTGCCTGACAAAAAAAACCCGGAGAAAATAATGTTTGGAAATATTTTAAAAAATAAATGAATCTGGAGTTTCCCCTAACATGCCATTTTCTCTTGGTGTGTTAAAAAAATATTAATTTTACCCAAAATTCCCACTTGTTTACGCTTACATTGTTTTTTAATGTTCTTTTGTTCTTTTTATCATTATTATTGTGTGTCTATTCTTTTTGGGGGGTGGGGTGGGGTGGAGGTCACTTTCTCTCTGCTCCTTTCCTCAGACGGTCCATGGTCCCGATGGGAATAGGAGAGTGAACAGAGAGCACTTTCCGTTTGCAGCTTTAAACACAGAACAAAAAATGCTAGACTGTGGTTTAAAATCTGTTTTATTATTTTGACTCATTTTGCTTGTTGTCTAAGCTGGGTTCTGTAAAGTGTCTTGAGACAATTTGACTGTAATTGGGGCTATGCAAATAAAGCAAAATTGAAAAAAATCAGAGTTTTATGCTGCTATTTTTCATGGAGTACAGCAGTTCAGTGAGGACTTCGGCTAGCTGGCGAACCACGCCTGGTTTCACCTTGGTTTGCTCTCTTTTCATTTCTCCTTTTCACAGCCGCTAATGTGACACCGCATGATTGCTGTACCTAACGTACTTTATTTTTACCAGAAAATAAATCGACGGGCATGCAACAAGGTGATCTGCTGTTATCATTCTTTTTTACGACTGATTATTGATGAATATATAGCAGAAAATTATAAAAAGAAGGTTTATTTTTCAATTTTTTTAAGCCCAAATGTCCTCCAATTCTGGAATGACTCATATATTTACACTCTTCTCTTCGAACATTCAGTAGAACACCTAACCTGTTGGAGGAACAGACAGTCTGGGTGATACACTTCACGAATGACTTTTCTTTGCAAGAGACCGATATCAGAAACTAGCTCCAGTTACACTGACATATACAGTATGTTGGTTGCCTGGGGACCAGACAGCCTTTATATTGTGTATTACAAATACACATAAAGTCAGTCTGGAACTGCTCCATTGAACCAAATCTAGCCCAGAGGCGGGACTACCGATCACAGCTTGAATTGGAGAGAGCCAATCAGCGTAACACATGTGTGACGCAATCACTAAGCGACCTAACAATTGCCTTTCCGCCATGATGTTTTGTAGTTTTAACAGCTTCCTTCGCTGTACAGGGGTCCTGAGGAAAATCTAAGCTCTCCCTTTCAACAGTGGAGGGCAGCATTACGCATTCTATCGTACAGCCTGTCGGAATTAAAAATACATCCTTTTTAAAAAGAAAAGCTTTAAGAGCTGCTTCTTGTTGAGGTTTTAAGGACAAATTCAGCCCGTGCAAAACAGAGGAAAGCGCACGAGGGAAACCTCGCTCTGTTGCGGTCGCACCGTTAACTCCCGCCTCTGGTGCTCTGATTGGTTCGGTCTGATCTGCTCGGAGCTTGAAAACCTGTCAAAATGTGTCAATGGAGGAGGGCTAGACCGTATTCCCGTATATCCCTTATAACGGGAATACAGTCTAGCTAAGCTAGGCTAGTATGTTGGACCCTGCAAATATTCTGGTCCCCTACAAATAAACCACTTAATAAAATAACCCCGTCTCTTTGGAAATAATGCCTTCATAAGCTTGCACTGTTTTGCAACAATTACTTCACTGCAACAATGATTATTTAGATGTGTCACAACCAGTAATTTTGAAATAACAAATAAACTTGATTGCAATTACACTGGGTTGAATAATGCAGATTAATTTAACCCCCCACTCAGTGTGAAGCCATGGAGAATCAAGCTGCATTCATTTCAAGCACTTTATTATTTCTAATTACTACTGGCAGGACTAGAATATGTAATCATATGTTGAGGCTTTATATCATGAGGCTGGGTGACATTACATTGTTAACATCAGAGGATTCACATATTCACAGGATCATAATTGCAACATAGTTTCTGTCTGTACTCAACGCTCCCCCCACCACCACCACAGAGGAAGAAGCAGACAGTGATACTTTTGTTGGGGGGTAAACAAAAAAAGGGTTTAACCACTCAGGTAAATCATAATACATGGATTATTGCATTGGTTATTCAATAACCAGGGATATAGATGACTGAATCCCAGGGATTTGGATAAATGAGTGCACATATTTAATTAGATAATTAAACTGTTCTCGTATTCACAGAGTGAATTAAAAGACAAAAGCCAGAGCTGAAAAACCATAGATAGTTCACTTCAGTATATAAGAAGATTCCTACCTTTGTATGATCTGAAAAATGACCAGTAAACAAGGTTTTCCTGTTTGGACATGGTAAAGCAGAATAAAATGAGGCAGTAGTCTGAAGCTGTCAGCTGCAAGATAAAGGGCTGGACATACTGCAGGTCAGACTTATCTTAGTTTTGCTGAAACAAATTCAGATAGAGCTGAGATTAATTTACTCGCGGGGCAGCTTTGCCTATTTTCAGATAGTTTAAACTTGTTTTCCACAAGAAAGAAAAACTGTGGAACAATCAGTTCTACTCATGAAATAACCCGATTCATCCCATTTGCAGATTTTCTTCTCAGTATATATATATATATATAAAAAATAAACTATTTTTAGGTATACTCTGGGAGATGCAATTATGCCAACCCTTTTAATCCAGAGGAAAAAAAAGATATTCAGCATAATTATGCTGAGGCTGTGAGTCTGCAAAGAGTTTGCAGATTTTAGCTCATTACAGTTGTCCAAACATAAGTTAAGACTAATTTGGATCTCATACAGTCCTGCATCATAGCTGCAAATCAGACCTTTACTAAATGTCATTCCCCCTTCTGTCCCGTCTTTGCTCTCCTTTTCCACATCATAACATCCAATAAATAAGAAATGCCATAGGTATTCAGCAGTGACGCACAAATGGCATTTTAAAAAACAAATTATAGCTGCAAGCACAAACAAGGCAGCACAGCTCCAGATCTGCATTTTAATCACAAACACAACAAAACGCACAAAAACAATTAGATTTTTTTTACATTAATATGTTTTTTTTAAACCCAATGCCAAGAAAATTGTTCCCACAATTTAACCATTTAGCGTAACTTTACGAGAAGTCAATTTGCTTTGTGCGTTTTCAAAAAGGTAAATTCATTCACAGCAATTAAAAAAATAATTTTCTTAAATCAACACGTTTAATAAAAGATAAAGAAAGCAGCAGATGAAGTCAAACACACTGTTTCTATCCTGTACAGGGTGTCCCTAAAGTCCGGACACATAGGAAATCTCATTTTATATATATTTTTTTACCTCCACAGATTAAATATGGCTTTATCGAAAGGGGAAAGAGCTGAACTGCTACTTCTCAGTGGACATGAGGGATGGACATATCAAAGGATATGGTTAGGGTTGGGGAAGTGATTTTTAGGGGCCAGAATGAATTTTAGCCATGACCAATTATTTCGTTTTGTCTAATACATTTGGTCGCCCAGAACAGTTTGTCCATGACACTGCCATTTCTTCAAACGTTTTAACCACCTTCAAGAACATGGAAAAGTCAGGTGGAATCCTTCTTGGATGACGTGCATTATGCAAAAAAATATAATTAATGAGATTTCAGGGACACCCTGTATAGTAAAAAGTGGTAGATTGAGATCAAATCTCTTTGTTACACTTACAGCCTTTCAGTGGCAACAGACAGCCTATAGAAGAGAATCTAGCATGCTGTGTCTGTTTTAGGCACCTGCAGCCTGACTGATTAGGACAGATCACCTTACTGTCCTAACTGTCCTAGGTGCCTAACAGGATATTCTAATTTGCAGCAGACTGACACACCTTTAAACCCACTGATCTCTTACTATAATCTTCTGGATCATATTGTTTATTGCTACTTAAGACAATATGACCCTATGAAGATAGCACACTGACATTGCATGGCATTGACATGGGATTTTTTGTCTACCCTCATAGCCTGCACCACCTTTATAATCTGATATCTACTTTTATTCATATTAGGTTCAATCACCGTCATATAGTGCAGTTCAGAGAATGCACCCATACAAAGCAATAAACATACCAGATTTGAATTTGGCCTTTATCTCTTTCATAGTACTCTTCATGTGCCACGTTTAGAACACTGATGACTTGCAAGTGAGCATTTGCGATTTCGCTGTGGACCTCAAACTTAAAGAGAAAGCAGACATCAAATTCTGTGTCAAAGTCGTTTCTCTAAGCCATCCCATCCTATATTATAGAATGACCTGCTGCATGGTGAAATCATTCTGCTACAAGGAGACAAAACATCCATTACACTGCTAAATCCTCATTCTGGTCTCAGGGGGACTGAAGTCTATCCCAGCTGACCGAGGGTGAAGGCAGGAGATACCTTGGACAGGTCGCCAGATTATCACAGTGCTACATATAGAAACAAATGAACACACTTGCATTCACACCTACAGACAATTTAGAGTTACTAATTAACCTCAGCATGCTTTTGCACCTGGAGAAAACCCACACAATCTCCTTGAAGAAAGATTAAAGGAAGGCCAGGATGCAAACCAGGGATCTTTGAATTGCGAGGCGAAAGTGCTAACCACTAAGCCACTGTGCAGCCAAACAAAGACAGAGACAAAACATTCCTTTTTTTATTTCTTTAAATCGGTCAAAATCATCTTGGCCAGAGCTACCATAAAGATGTGGCTTTGGTTTTCGTTGAAAACAGTAATCGGGAAATAATTTTAGTGGAACATTCACACACAAGGAGGTGAGAACTGTGATTAAAATGGCAAATCCATAGAAGACAAACTAGCAGCTCTGCCTTACTAGGGAATCCAAATCCAGTTTTTTTCAGTGTAGGCTGCTGTCAAAAGATTGTTGTGGTTGGTTGTGCCCCATAGTTAGGTGACTTTTGAGAACAGACAGTAGAGGGGGAGCGGTCAACCTGCAGCCTACATTCAATGACTCAAACTAGTGTCAACCTGACCCAGCCTTCATCTCCCCAGGAGACTGGGTGTCATCCTTGACAGCACTCTGTCTTTTCAATTTCACATCAGTAACATTACCAAGTGGGCCTACCTCCACCTATAAAACATCTAATGCATCTGCCCCTCCCTCACCCCCTACATCGCCGCCATCCTTGTCCACAGCCTCGTCACGTCCTGTCTAGATTACTGTCACTCTCTCCCGCTCGGCCTCCCTCACAAATCCCTCTATAAACTTCAACTGGTCTCAAATTTAGCTGCCCGTATCATCACTTGAACCCCCTCCATGTACCACATCACTCCTGTCCTCCAACAGCTCCACTGGCTCCCGGTTCAGTTCCACATCCAATACAAAATCCTACTGTTAACATTTAAGGTCATGCACAACCTTGCGCCCCCCAAATATGTCCAACCACCTCCATGTTTGCACTCCCTCCCACTCCTTCAGATCCTCTTCCTCTATTCATCTGTCTGTCCCTTTGCTCTGCCTCTTGTGTGCGTGTATATATATATATATATATATATATATATATATATACATATATAAAATGCATATATATATATATATATACATATATAAAATGCATATATATATATATATATACATATATAAAATGCATATATATATATATACACATATCTGTACGATGTCCTTGAGTGCAAAGAAAGGCACTTTCAAGTAATTACTTTTACTATTATTACTAATATCATCTCTGCATTAAGCCCAGTGACAGACTGGCGACCTGTCCAGGGTGTCCCCTGCCTTCGCCCGAGTCAGCTGGGATAGGCTCCAGCACCCCCCGCGACCCGAGTGAGGATAAAGCGGTGTATAGAGAATGGATGGATGGATGGATCTCTGCATTATCTGTGGTGAAGAGGCTCAGATCTGTGGCTGTAATCCAGAGACCAAACAAGCAGTTTCAGCTGAAGATCCTGCTCTTTCAGAGAAAAATGTGCATCAGCTCAGCAGTGCGACCAAGAGGATAGTTATGTTGTACATCATGCATGATCTGATTGCCAGTGCATTATTACAAGTTCTACTGTTGAGTTGTCAGACATCTGAAGGAGAATGTTCATCAAAAACAAACTGAGCTGTGAATATTGTGAAGGGGAAAATGCAATTTTACACCTTTTACAGGGACAGTCTTCGCTTTTTATAGCTGTGGACTTTAGATGTGTTTAAAGGCTTACTGGACACCTAAACATTTCATGGTATATTGTAAAATATTAAGTTATAGAAAAATTATGAGACATTTTACAACTCTGGAAATGTCACTGGACCACCAATAGTGGTCCCACTTCAATGGAAGATGAAGTTCTATTACTAAGTGCTTTTGTCTATCTGCATGTTGCTTTATTACACCTGAAAAATGACAGATTCTATTCACACGTAATCACGTATTGGGACTGAATTGGAATGATTGTTCGCTCATTAGAAAGCTGGTGGAGCAAAAGGAAAGGAAGCTGCTACCTCTCTGTACCAAGCGGCCTAAAAAAATTGTAGATGATATATTGAAGTGGGTGGACACAGGACAGACAGTGACTTTGTAGGCCATGACTGTGAATGGAACAGTGAGCCTTGTTAGGAGACTGGCAGGACTGCAATTTATTGCAGTGTCCTGATAGCAAAGCTGAACATAAACAATACAGCAATACATTCTCCTGTGTAATCGCTTGAGATGGTGGGTTTGCTCAGGATAAATACCAAATAATACATTTTGCTTAACGCAGTCTTTTTTAGAACCACATTTTCTTGACAAACTAGCTGTACAAACCAGGAAGAGGGGAACATCATTTTCAAATAACTGTGCAGTCTCAGTTCAGTGCAGCTCATTACATAAACAAAAAAACTCTAACACAAGAAGCACCTCAGGACTCCAGACAGAAGAACATGTAGCTCAGGGGGAAAAAGAGGTAACTGGCATCCTTTCCAAAACTTGTCCAGAATTTTAAAACGAATCCCATTTGATTAATCAGAGGTGAAAAAACAGTTTGGCTGTGATAGACGACTGTCTGCCCTGCCTGCATCAGTCCCGGATCTTTTCATCTTCTCAGCAGCTGCCACACCGGCGACACCTCAGCCACAATGACGTGTAGAAAGAAAGAAGAGGAACGGGGGAAGGAGGAGGGTAAGAGAAGCGTGAGATGCAGCCAAACAAGAGCGAGAAAAAGAGAAAAAAATTCAAAGAGAAAGCCTGACTTTGACATAGCAGACTAAAAAAGAATAACAGGCGCGAAAAGTGTCACATCTAATAGGGACACGACCCATCAGGCCCCCTTCGAGACACCGAACTGTCACACAGGAACATCTCTCTCTGAAAACGGAATGAGCACCGTGTTTGCAGCGCTAATCAGAGCCGACGTTGGGAATATAACTCCTCGATTGTAATCTATTTGCACCAGTGATGCTAAGCTTCATTTGGAATAGATTTCATGTGTTTGTCTTCTTGAAACTACAATTTGGTTGAGCTAATGAGCTCGACGTATTGTACAGCTCAGGAGAACAGAGAGACATCACAGCTTATTAGAGGCTCACTGTTATAACAATAGGATTTAACCTAGAAACAATGACATCTACAAATTAACTTGTTCAATCTGTGCAGAAAATCTAACTAGTAAAGCACTCAGAGAGCGCCGTACTCCGCCAAGGCTGTTCAATCCTCCATATGGCATTGTCAAAAATGCAGCATTTTTTTTAAAATACAATATTTGTTAATTAGTTATTGATGATCACAAATCATAGCAACAAAGTGGCCATTTAATATAGATGTACCCAAACAAAATGACCTTGCACTGAGCACAGGCGTGTGTTATGCACGTGTATGCTATACACACGTGGACAAAATTGTTGGTACCCCTCAGTTAAAGAAGGAAAAACCCACAATTCTCACTGAAATCACTTGAAACTCACAAAAGTAACAATGAATAAAAATTTATTGAAAATTAAATAATCAAAATCAGCCATCACTTTTGAATTGTTGATTAACATAATTATTTAAAAAAACAAACTAATGAAATAGGGCTGGACAAAAATGATGGTACCCATAACTTAATATTTTGTTGCACAACCTTTTGAGGCAATCACTGCAATTAAACGATTTCTGTATTTGTCAATGAGCGTTCTGCAGCTGTCAACAGGTATTTTGGCCCACTCCTCATGAGCAAACAGCTCCAGTTGTCTCAGGTTTGATGGCTGTCTTCTCCAAATGGCATGTTTCAGCTCCTTCCACATATGTTCAATGGGATTCAGATCTGGGCTCATAGAAGGCCACTTTAGAATAGTCCAACGCTTTCTCTCAGCCATTCTTGGGTGTTTTTGGCTGTGTGTTTTGGATCGTTGTCCTGTTGGAAGACCCATGACCTGCGACTGAGACCAAGCTTTCTGACACTAGGCAGCACATTTCTCTCCAGAATGCCTTGATAGTCTTCAGATTTCATCGTACCTTGCACACTTTCAAGACACCCTGTGCCAGATGCAGCAAAGCAGCCCCAAAACATTACTGAGCCTCCTCCATGTTTCACCGTAGGGACAGTGTTCTTTTCTTCGTATGCTTGCTTTTTGAGTCTATGAACATAGAGTTGATGTGCCTTACCAAAAAGCTCCAGTTTGGTCTCATCTGTCCAAAGGACATTCTCCCAGAAGCTTTGTGGCTTGTCAACATGCATTTTTGCAAATTCCAGTCTGGCTTTTTTATGAGTTTTTTTCAGCAGTGGTGTCCTCCTTGGTCGTCTCCCATGAAGTCCACTTTGGCTCAAACAACGACGAATGGTGCGATCTGACACTGATGTACCTTGGCCTTGGAGTTCACCTTTAATTTCTTTGGAGGTTGCTCTGGGCTCTTTGGATACAATTCGAACGATCCGTCTCTTCAATTTGTCATCAATTTTCCTCTTGCGGCCACGTCCAGGGAGGTTGGCTACTGTCCCGTGGGTCTTGAACTTCTGAATAATATGAGCCACTGTTGTCACAGGAACTTCAAGCTGTTTAGAGATGGTCTTATAGCCTTTACCTTTAAGATGTTTGTCTATCATTTTTTTTCGGATGTCCTGGGACAATTCTCTCCTTCGCTTTCTGTTGTCCATGTTCAGTGTGGTACACACCTTTTCACCAAACAGCAGGGTGACTACTTGTCTCCCTTTAAATAGGCAGACTGACTGATTATGAGTTTGGAAACACCTGTGATGTCAATTAAATGACACACCTGAGTTAATCATGTCACTCTGGTCAAATAGTTTTCAATCTTTTATAGAGGTACCATCATTTTTGTCCAGGCCTGTTTCATTAGTTTGTTTTTTTAAATAATTATGTTAATCAACAATTCAAAAGTGATGGCTGTTTTTGATTATTTAATTTTCAATAAATTTTTATTTATTGTTACTTTTGTGAGTTTCAAGTGATTTCAGTGAGAATTGTGGGTTTTTCCTTCTTTAACTGAGGGGTACCAACAATTTTGTCCACGTGTGTATATGGATACCAAATCATGCAACGTAAATATGTGGCAGGGAGCAGGAATTGATGAGACTTGGAAACACCCGCATAATTTAATCAATTGCTCCTTATATGTTATTCGATGGATAAATCCTGATAAGTCTGCAGCAATTGACTTGTAGTATGATCGCAATCATGTGATCGTCAGCAGGCAGCTGATGTAGTGTTCATCTGTTGTCATAGTTACAGTGACGCCATGCCATTATCTCGCAATGATACAGAAATCTTTAACGAATCCGTGGATCCAGACTATAAGCCGGATCACTGCCTAAATCTATTCACTTCGTCCGTGTGTCATTTCTGACCTTCCATGAAAATTTCATCCAAATCTGTCAGTTTGCTTTTGAGTTACTCCACCAGTCCATGAAGTCACATTTTACATCCATTTCTCCCCCTGTTCATGAATTATGTCCTTGACTAATGACAGGAACTGCTTCTGCATGTGTGTGAAATTTTGTAAATATTACTGTATGAATTCTTGAGTTACGACTGAAATTGACCATCAATATCAAATCTCTTCATCCTTGAATCCCAGTGAATATTTGTGCCAAAGTTGAAGATATTTTCCTTAATGCACTTAAGAATGGAAATATTATGGCCCTGCACCGACGACAGGTGTGGTCTGAAAACATAAAAACTGATCCTGTCCATTTTTGACCATCCTGGAAACACTTGTGTAATTAGTCAGGATAAGCAGCAGTAACGTCCATTAGCTACTAAATCTCCTACTAATATCATATCATGCCTTTCAATCAAACAGCCTGCTCTGTTCCATTAGGGGAAATTATTTAATATTTTTTTCAGATTAGGCAGAAGCAAATCAGTTTACATCAGGGAGCAATTTCACTTTATTTAGTGTAAAATATGGATACAATTTGATCAAAGAACCCCAACCTATTGTCCATTTACTCACTTGTTTTGGTCCATTTAACTGTATCTTTTTGTGCAATAAACTGTTAAACTTTGCTTTTAAGCCAAGAACAGGATATTTTTGAGGCATAGCAACCCTGTCTGATACAGTAGAAAACTCATACACGCTTGAAACTGGACTTCAATTGAAGCTATTGTTTCACCCACAGATAAAAATATATAATGATGTACTGCTGCGTAACATGAGCTGTCTTATTCTTTTTATTACAGTTTAGGCTGTACATTATGTTGTTTCATCATGGAACAGGAAAGACACACTGAAAAGGAAGATTTGTATGATGGTGATGAGGGAAAAGCCAGATCTGCCCATATGAGAAACAAACAGATAAATCTAATTAAATCTAGAAACATGATCCAGTTGCCTGACAAGCGGTATGCAACATTTTGGTCAAGCTGCCATCTCAGAGCTGTATGAAAACGCAAGGAATAAGTTAAAAGAAAACTGTCACAAGTGAAATATTATGCAGCTACAGCTGAACAACTGAGCTCTACATAAGTGTTACTGTCTCCTTCATTCATAAGGACAAGTGACTGAAAAGTGGCTGTTTGCAGATGGCATGCGTAACAACAGATAATGTGGTAAACATGCTGCAGGATTGTAAGTCAATATTATGCTGTTCCAGTTTATTACAACTTGGTCTTATTTTCATTTTCATCAATTACTGTATGTACAGATATATTTGGTAAGATCTGGGAAGGGTGCAGTAGAACACTGACAAAGAATCTTTTCAGGATACTAAATCTAAGCAGCAAAATATAGCCAACAGTGAGAACCATTATCCATGAATGGAGAAAACATGGAACAGTTGTGAACCTTCCTAGGAGTAGCAGACCTACCAAAATTATGCCAAGAGCACAGCGACGGCTCATCCAGGAGGTTACAAAGGAACCCAGGACAACATTCAGAGAACTGCAGGCCTCCCTGGCCTCAGTTCATAACTCAACAATAAGGAAGTGCAAACAAACATCTGAATGATCCACAAGACTTTTGGACTGATGAGACGAAAGTTGAACTTTTTAGAAGGTGCGAGTCTCATTACATCTGCCGTAAAAGTAACAGTAAAAAGAATATCAACCAAAGGTCAAACACGGTGGTGGTAGTGTGATGGTCTGGGGCTGCTTTGCTGCTTCAGGACCTGGATGACTTGTTGTGATTGATGGAACCATGAATTCTGCTCTCTAGCAGAAAATCCTGAAGGACGATGTTCAGTCGTCAGTTCGTGACCTCAAGCTGAAGCGTACTTGGGTTCTGCAGCAGGACAACAACCCAAAACACACCAGCAAGTCGACTCCTGAATGGCTCATAAAAAAAATAAAGGTTTTGGTGTGGCCTAGCCAAAGTCTAGCCTAGCCGCGCTAGACAACCCACGGCAACAAATTTAATTCTCTGCCAGGGTGGGTCTAGTTACCTTCCATAAGGCTCGAGGCTGGATTCTCCTAAAACTGGCCGGACCAATCACCATGAAGTGTAGAGTCAGAAGGCGGGCGTAACTAAGTGACGACAGAGGCGCGACGATTCTGACAGAAACAACCGGTGCACAATAAACAGTCATCTTTCGACTCGGCTTTGGCCACAGCCCTTAAAGATTTGAAGCTAAAATTCAACTTGAAAGATAAACAAAGGACGGCACTGAAGTGTTTCATTGAGAAGAAAGACGTATTTGGACTTATGCCGACGGGATATGGCAAATCCTTAATATACCAGTTGGCTCCGCTGGTTGGGAAGCTAATGGGACTTAGCCACAATCCGCCGGCGCTCTAGGAACTACGTCAGCCTGTTCGTTGCGCTGACTGGTTGTATACCTACCCAATTGCTGCAGAGTGATTTGAAAGACAACCTTTTAGCCCGCCTCCCTCCCTGTCGAGCGGTCCCAGACCCTTGTGCCTTCAGAACATGGGTCTAGCACGGCTAGGCTAGCCAAAGTCCAGACTTGACTCTGATTGAAATGCTGTGGTATGATCTTAAAAAGGCTGTTCATGTTCGAAAACCCTCTAGTGTTGCTGAATTAAAACAATTCTGCACACACAGGCACACATATATAGGCACACAATACCTATAAAAAGTCCACTTCTTTAAAGGTGTTCCCTTTTAATTGTTTTAACCTCTTAAATCATGGTCAATTTATCTCCACAGAAATGTGAAAGACTCATTGCCAGTTATAGAAAACGCTTGATTTCAGTTGTTGCTGCTGAAAGTGGCCCAACCAGTTATTAGGTTTAGGTAGCAATTACTTTTTTACACAGGGCCAGGTAGCTTTAAATAGCCTTTCTTTCCTTAAGGAAAGAAAGACCCCAGGTTGAAAAAAACCGAAGTTCCCCTTTAATAAATAAAATCATCATTTCTAAATTTTTTGTGTGTACTTGGTGTATTTGTCTGATATTTACATTTTTTTATGGCTTTAAACATTGAAGTGGGCTAAAATATGTAACAAAATAAGAATTTGAGAAGGGGACAAACACTTTTTCACGGCACTGTGTACATATGGTGCTAAAAATGCCACTAAAATTAGCTTTACATCTGTCTTACACTTCATAAAGATCAAAATATCAGAATTAGACACACTGTTGGAACACTGTCCCCATAAATACTGACACACTGACAGTACCCATAAAAATAGATACAGATGAGAAAATTTAGTTTGTATGTTTTACACCAGGGTCCATCTAAGTGATTCCTAAACACTGCATACACTACCTCTGAGTCCTGAATCCTTAACATGTGGGTTCCTTGTTGTCTCTGAGTCACTTTATGAGTCACATCAGCTGATGTATCAGGTGCAGCACAGAGAGTCAGAGATGTTTTTTTGCCAGTTTTCAGACAACGGTAAGAGATTATTCAGTTGGTTTCACATAATAATTTCCTGTGTGTCTCTACACAGTGATGGCGGATAAAGAATGATATGTTTCATAATGAATCAGACCTGTGACACTAATCTATAGGCTGTAAAGATTTGATTTAGTGTGTATAGTGATGCACAATAGTTCTACAGGGGTTGTCGGAGGATGCAGCAACAGGAGGACAAATTAGATTTTCTGGTGTATCGTAATGTTAATGCCATTAATTTTAAAACCGTTTCTCTCATGCAAGGTGGCTCACTCCTACACTAATCTGAGATCCTGAAGACATTACTGCAAAGAAGGTAAAATGGCCACTGCAGTGGAGCTGCAGTGAAAACAAGCGAAGCCAAGAATCCTGGGAGAGGAGACTGGAAATGTCTAAATGTGCTGCTTAGAAACCATTATCTCTGGGCAAAGCATCCCTCCAGTCAAAAGGTGATTTGATATGCAACATATTCTCATCACTAATCCCTTGTCTGGAGTTATAGCTTCAGCACTGAGCAGTTTCATCCCTCCAGTAGCAATTCAGCTGAATACGCAGCATGCTCTCATCGGTGATAGTGTGTCATGTTTCGGGCAATATAGCTCCAATATTGAGCTGCATCCTCTCTGGCCAAACTGTTCCTCTCTGAGCTGCACAGTCAGATGTAGACAGAAATCCACCCAGGGGACAGTTAAGCAAAACTCAGAGCAGCCCCATTCACAGCTTTTTCTGTTGTGGCAGAATGTCCTCAGCATGTCTCAGCTGTGAAATGTCTCGACTTTCTTCAGCGTGTAGGTACTTTGCACGTCGTTCTCTGTGGAGCCAGCTGTCACTGTCCTGCAGAAGCCTTGTATGAAAAATATCTACTTCATTTTCTAATAAACATTTGCTTCCTTGCTGGGACTCCAAAGGACTGAGATGAGAACGGCAATGTGGTTAAAAAGTTAATCACAATAAAGTTATTCATTTTGGCTGATATCAATAATTATTGATCATTTTTGAATGATTGCCAGAAGAAAAAAAAGTTTGTTTTCATTGAATCACTTAAAGGGGAACTTCGTTTTTTTTTTCAACCTGGGGTCTGTTTTCATATGTCATTTCATACATGTGAGTGATGGAGAAATGAATTTTCGACATAGCTCCAGTATTTAGCCAGGCAGGCAGCTTAGCAGCTCAGCTAGCGAAAAGTATGGGGCAACTTGCCCCCCCGCGTCAAAGTCCGCCCTAACGTGCTTTTTTTCCCCCCACTCTGACCGGCTCGGATAGTCTAAACGAGTCTCCCACAACATACTAGAGATGAGAAGTGAACGAAAACCTCCACATTACCTGGCGATCGCTATTTGTTGTGGTCTGTATCCAAATCTCGGGACACTAGAAAGCAAATCTCGTTCCGAAATCGCGTAATAGCTCGCCATGTGCTGCCACCAAAACACCGGTGGGGGAAACAGCTATTTTCCCCCACCGATGTTTTGGCGCGAGCTATCTAAGACAAAATGAGCAATTTGAAGCTGGCATTTTGGGGGAACCATATATTACAAAAACATTTTACGGACCAAACGGAAAATGCTGTTTTTTTATTAAATGAAAACATATTAATTGCAGATCTGACAATGAATAATATTTGCAATAAACTCGAAAGGACGCCCTGAACCCCAGCTTTCATCTACCATGCAACCGACTGTTACAAACCTCACTCAGAAAATAAATTTACCCTCATGCAGTTCCACCACGCCAAGCTGAATAATGGCATTAGTGTGTATGTGTATGTGTGTGTGTACGCGTTTATTTCTACACTGTTGACAGGTATCAAGCTGTCCAGCTCAGCAGCCCTTTGTAAATACCATCCAGGGCCTCAAACATGGCCAAGAGCCTATTAGTTGGACATGAAAGACAGAATATATGAATCACTGGCAGCCGACTAAAGCAGAGAAAGAGCATGATTGGATTCAAGTAAAGTGCGGCTGTCAGTGTGTGTGTATGTGTGAAGCCCAAACAATACTTTGAACAGCTACACATGTATGCTGGTTAATTTGGCTCCAGTTTTGGTAATTGCAAAACCAAGCACTGCCTGTAGAGCCATTCACAGGCTACAAACGCACACAAATACACACACTTCGCCTGTGTCCATATACATTCACAGCCATTGTGTAGAGGAGAGGCTCTCCACAGCAGTGTAATTAGGCCCGGTCACTGCAGAAATGCTGTAATGGATAACCCTGTCGGAAAATGGCCGGGGGCAGCACACATAATTGAGCATGCCATGTCTATGCGCGTGCTTGTGCATGTGCACTTCACAGAGGAGTGCGACAGAAATGGCATTTCTTGCTGCTTTCTTTTTTGTTTCAGCTTTCTGTATTATGTGTGCAGTAGCACCTAATGAATGTGGAGTTCAAAGACCTGTGCCATTTTACTGTATGTGGGTGCTGCATTCTCAGGACTGCTCTTCCAGACATTAACAGAGTACACTTTAATATCTCTGGCCATCAAGGACCTCTCTGTTAAGAAGCTCTCTGTTTATATCGTATCAGCATGCCCATCACGTTTTTAAAGCTATACTTCAGCAAAAAAAGCAACGCAAAAGTGCTTGGGGCTGCGAGTTCAGAGCAGCAGCACACAGCACAGGTGCACAAAGTGTAACGGAAAACGCATTCTGTCTTTATCACTTGTGATTTAGTTACAGAGATGCGATAACAATCCACAGCTGGTTTCAGACATGAAATACGGCTCTGTCTGTAATGTTTGTAGCCACTTAGACTTACATGATTGATTAATTGATTTTCATGTCATGCACACAAGCGTGCCCAACTCGCCTGGGTTTACAAGACCCCAATATACTAACATTGCAACAATACATCCAAAACACACATTATTCTGCTGCTCAGTTCTCAAATAAAATATGTTGCCTTCTCTCCCAGGCCTGGCAAAGAAATTCTGCCATGAAAAAGGCCCCCTTCTAAAACATAACTCAAGTTGTTCATGTTCATCCAACCAAAATAAGTCAAAACAAGAAAAGCACTCGGAGAGCGCAGTACTTTACCAAGGCTGTTCATTCCAACATATGGCATTATCATAATTTTTTTTAAGGAATGCAGCATTTGTTTATTAGTTATTGATGATCAGAAATCACAACAGCATAGAATGTGGTGATTTAATGTAGATGTACCCACAAACAAAATGGCCTTGCGCTGAGCACAGGTGTGTATACTGAATCACGTGATCTGAATATGTGGTGGTCGGCAGAGAATTGATTGGCCTCGGAAACACTGCCACAATTGAATCAATTGTCCCCTGTATGATTTCTGTCCCGATAAGTCCGCAGTGGTTGATTTGTAGTAGGATCACAATCATGTGATCATCAGCAGGCAGCTGATGTAGTGTTCACTTGTTGTCATAGTTACAGTGACACCATGCCGCTTCCTCACAATGATACAGAAATCTTTAACAAATCCATGGATCCAGACTGTAAGCCGCTTCACTGCCACAATCTAATCACTTGATCCTTGTGTCATTTTTGAACTTCCATGAAAATGTCATCCAAATCCATTAGTCAATTTTTGAATAAAGTTGCTAAAAGAAAGACAAAGACAGACAAACAGACGGACAAAATGTATGCCAGTCATCACATAACTCCGCTGTTCCTTAGTGGAGTAATAAATCAGAATCGTAGCCCTCCCACTGAAGGTACATGATGTTTTATATGTAACATATTCAGACAAATATTTTAATCTTGCAATGTTTTTAAAGGCTGCACCTTTAAATGAAAAAGAAATATTTAGTGCCAGTGTACACTTTATGGACCTGATGAGGTTAAAGAGGTTCACAGAAAGAGCCAGCACCTTTTATACTGTAGCATGACAGACTACAAATAACGTAACCTTTTAATGGTACACTTGAAACAGTGCTTCAGAAAACCATCGAAATGTAAATGCTTGCTTCGATATCAGCCACATGAAAGGCAGCGTAAGAAGCAAACACATTAAAGCTATCTTCAAAGTCAGTTTCCCCCATGTGCTTAAAGTCCGGGGATGCCGCCTGCTGATTGTGTGATGGGTTGATTTCAAAGAGCTGACACAAGGCCATAACGTCATTCATACAGAACAGCCGGATTTACTTTCCTCAGAGCGTGAGGTCCTTCAGAGATAGTTGCCATGGTGAGGCATCGACAGGTTAGGAGAGGCAATGGGTGTCCAAAACAATAAAAGCAACTTATGATTTGGACCACCTACGTTGATGAATCACATATTTAAAAGCAGCTACAGGCTCAGCAACTGACTAACAAGCAGACTTCTCATTTCTGGCCAATGATGAATCAGTTTCTTTGGTAAACTGGCAACTACTGATTGGATCTGCTATTTCTGGCTTCTATAAACTAGACTGTATATGCAATATAAAGAAAAAGACTGAGAGGCCACTGAAATGTCTTTAAAATAACAGATACTTGGGACAGATACATGTATGAGATTAAGGGTGCTGCTCAGGGTTATAGGGTTGATTGGACTACATGTTTCCTTATATGAACAAGTTCTGTCATCAGAGTCAAATCTGATTGAACAGGGCTGCACAATATATTGTTGTGTGCAAAAGTCACATCACAGGAAGTGCAATGTGAAGTGAGGCAACTTACCTCAAAAACATCATGCAACAAAAAGTGCCACCGCTCTCATTTTCCATGACTCATGTACAAAAGAAGTCTGTCTGATAGAACATTATTTATTCTGGTTTCCGACATCTTGGAAACAATGTTTGTTTGTAGCTTTATGTACATGGCACAGAGTTTGTTGACATAAAGGCTCCACATCTGCACAGCAAAATGATTCAGGAATAGCAGACAGACACTAAAATGAAAGATGTGGTTGCCAGGATATATAGACACTACAGATATAGATGCTCATAGAAAACAACCCATGTAAATATGATGACTAGGTTTGAGCTCAGGTAAATCTGACATTAAAACTTCTTATTTGAGTCTCCACAAAGTCTCTGTCTGTCTCTGTCTGTCTGTCTCTGTCTGTCTGTCTGTCTCTGTCTGTCTCTCTCTCTCTCACTCTCTCTCACTCTCTCTCACTCTCTCTCACTCTCTCTCACACACATAATGTCTAAAAGGCCAAAAAATAACAAAAATTAATGATAATTGTGATTATCACTCTTTCCTTAATCTGCCTGCCATAGTCAGCTGTGTAGAAATATTTCAGCTACAGAAAAGATGATGTTGACAAAAAAAAGAGGCTCTGTCAGCAGTCTTTCGATTGTTGCAACCACACAAGGCAGCACATCTAATTAGTTTGAGCAGTCAAATCAGCACCACAAAGTTGTGTATCAGATCTGAAAGTCGTCCAAGGCTAAAAACTATTTCAGGTGCCTTTGCTAGAGTTGCACCATAAGGGAAAAGTTTCCAACAGTTTACACTAATGAAAAAATGTCTGAATGCAGCTTTAAAATAATAATAATTACAACGCAGATATACTTCCTGCAGTATTTTTCCACGTATTTTCTTAAATATTCACTACTGTTTAAAAGTTTGGGGTCACTTCGAAGTGTCCTCATTTCTGAAAGAAAAGCTTTTTTTTTTTTTTCAATGAAGATAACATTAAATTAATAAAAATATAATCTAGACATTGTTAATGTGGTAAATGACTGTTCTAGCTGGAAACGGCTGATTTTTAATGGAATATCTCCATAGGGGTACAGAGGAACATTTCCAGCAACATCACTCCTGTGTTCTAATGCTACATTGTGTTAGCTAATGGTGTTGAAAGGCTAACTGATGATTAGAAAACCCTTGTGCAATTATGTTAGCACATGAATAAAAGTGTGAGTTTTCATGGAAAACAGTAGTGTATATATTTTTGCTATATGCGTCATGTTGTTTGCCCATGTCAGACTAAGCCAGCAATCAGTAACACTTTCTTACATATTCTTAAATAATTATTGCTTATTGTTGTAAAAGGGCTTAGCCAAATGCATGTGCATCTACAAAGTATGCCGCAGTTTCACAGAAGCAGTCTTATCTGGCCTTCAGTGCAGCCTGTAATATGAATATTAGACAGTAGGCTATGGATGTGTATTTTACTGTGAGCACAATGCAAGTCTCAGCAGTATGTGTTTTATAAATTCACTGCAATTGACTGATGAGGCAGCTTTGTAATGGCATTTCGACATTAAATATGATTAAAAGGCAGCTTTTTTAAGCATGTGGTGAACTTTTCAGGTACAAACAATTTGTAATACTGGCTTTAGAAATGCCTTTGTTTCGCGAATAATTTCTTAGATTCCCCCTGGGGAGATTACACATGGTGTGACGTCTATACAGAAACAGGATTTTGTGCTTTACTGTATACACAGCATCATCTTGAAAGCCTTCTATTGTGTGATTATGAGTGAAATAAAGGCAGAAATGAAGAGTAGAAAAATAGAATAATCAACGTCAAACTAACAGGTTACTTAACCCTTTAAGCTTCAGTCAATTCCAGCCGTTTTCAGTACAAAAAAATCGCTAATATTCTATTTTTAAATTAAAAAAATGACGAAAAATACAGGGAATATTGGACGCACATCGCGAGGTGCATTTCCTTGAAAATGACCGATTCCTGGATTTTATACCGACTTCAGGACATGTTTTGGACAAAATAGTTTACTGGCTTGTGTCATCTGGATGTAAAAGGTTGGATTATGGCCGTTTTTTGTGGAATCTTTTTTCTGTGTGTAATAATGAACCCGGAAATGTGAGTCGCGCTGTGTGTGTTGAAGCCGTGTATAGAGAACGGATGGATGAATATTTGTTTTTGTCGGACAAATGTGTTTTTCTCACCCGCTGTGGTAATCACATCTGAAAGTGGTTTGTACCGGCAGATTCATGAGAATCTAAGCTTTCCATCGGCGTATAGTGTTTGTATAATCGCGTTTGCAGCCGTCGAACATTCTTGAAATTCCTATGCAAATTAGTAGGTGTACCGCCGGCGGTACACCTACGACGCACTGAAGCGTAAAGGGTTAAAGACACAATTGTATAGTCTAAACAAGTCTAACACAAATCGGAGAGGCTCTCCAGGGGACAATGATACTTGACTAAATTATGTGGCAGCCTGCTGGAGGCGGAGGAGCTTCTTCAGGCTGCAAATGACTGATCCAAGACCATAGATACATCATGTTCCTCTCTCCGCCTGTCTTCTTCCTCCTCCTCCTCTTGCCTCCCTCAGTGAGAATACCAACAGATGAGTCCTGCCAAGTGCCTCCCCAGGAGAAGTGTGCGTCTCTGAATCAGAGAGTCTTGTGTGTCTTTGTGTGTGTGCGTCTTTCTCCTTTGATGGCAACGTTGGCAGTAATGTGTCTAATGGAAGATAAGCAACACTCTCTCAGACAAGTCTTCACAGCCAAACACTTCCCCAAACATCATCACGCTGAGTGCAATAGAGGGAATGCTCTATCCTCCTCTCCATGTCTGGGAGCGCACACACACCTCGCACCACACACACACACACACACACACACACACACACACACACACACACACACACACACACACACACACACACACACACACACACACACACACACACACACACACACACACACACACACACACACACACACACAGGGTTTGGATCATTTGTCTCAAAGCTGCCTTTATCATCTCTCACACAAAGTCCACAGAGCCTTGCACGAGCAGGAACACGCACACGCACACAAGCACACACACACACGCAGAGTTGGTGATGAGTCCCGCAGATGAGTTCCAGTCATACGGGGACACCTCAGAGAAAGTGTGGCTTTGAATAGCCGCGCTCAAAGCTGCCTGTAATCATTTCTCCTCCAAAGTATGTCCACACACAAACACAAACACACAAACCAGCTGAGTGCTTTGTAAGAGAGCGAAGGACGAGCAGACGACACTTTCAGAGAAAGACGGAGGGAGAGTCCTTGACTGTCGACTGACCTCGCAGCTTGTTTGTGTCGATTTTGAGGAGAGCGTTCTGATCAAGGGGAGGAGAGAGGAGAGGATTCAGAGTTTACTACACACAGTACAGCGAGCGGTTGCAGGCGAGGGAAGGAAGGAGGAGGTAAGAATGATGGAGGACAAAGGAGGTCTGAGTCCACATTGTCAGGCATTGATAACAGCTGAACTGTTCTTTCACAGGTTAGATCGACAAATTGGCTCCGTGTGTCGGATACAACCAGTCAGTTTTATCCATACGATGTCCTCTCTGACCGCAGCCACAGAACAACTGTAAAACATCTGGAGTGAGGTTTCGAGTTAAGCACAGTCATTCCCAGCTCTGCATATGCAGAGACTTGGACAGAACCAGCCCAGATCACATTTAAATGCACTTATTGGGCTGAACAATTTCAGGAAAATATTTAATTGCAATTTTTTTACTGACAGATTTTGCAGCTCGATTTAGATATAGTTTTATTAAGTCAAGCTTCAGTTCAACATGTGATGAAGCATTCCCACATCAGACACAATCAACAGCGAGACTGTATCAGAACTTGTAAATCTACTGACAAAATATTTTAAACCCAGACAGCTTTTGCAGTTCTGCTAATTGCACTGTTTCAAATTACAAATTTGATTTGAAATCTAAAAATTGTCACACAAGATACCATTTAGTATAATCTTTCAATGAGCAAGGAAACCTTCACAGTAGTTTTGAGCCCTAAACTAAACCAAACAGCAAAAGAAAATTACACGTTAGTCATAAAATAAACTGAGACTAAATGGAAACATAATGGTCCAACGCAGACATGAACATCAGTGTAACATGTGAAAGTCCTGTGAGTAATACCGCTGACAGCCAGACATTCCCATTATGAGCTCCTATACGTCTGCTGGCATTGCATACTGACGCAGATGGCACCAACATCAAAGGACACCATGTGCTTATCTCTCAGATGCCAGCAGCTTTCACAGAACAGGAGTATTTCATGCCCTGAAAAAAGATAATGGATTGTCTGAGTATATCTGCTTATGCTGTCACGCAAAACAGCAAACACGCTACAGAAACATTTAACAAAAAAAGCGCATTTAATGCGGACCTACGTGGTGAAAGATTTTTCGCATTTATACAAAATGAAGGCAAAAAGGCCAAAAGAAATCACATGTTCTGAGCAGTATGCAGAATTTTTAAAAGTTGTACCTGCTAAAGGAGATGGATGAACCAGTTTTCTCCATCAGAATAAACTGAGACGATCACACAAATGTTCTACACTCAGTGAAGGACTTTAAAAGTAACTTCAAGAAAAAACATGCTTTTTGAGATTCTTAGGTTTAAAACAATACAGGGCTGGATTACGAACCACATACAGGGAGCGTACTGTCCAGTTACCTAGCATTTCAGGGGCCTCAGCATTAGTTGTTCTGTGATATTCTGATTGGAAATTTGCTTGGAGTCAAATGAAATGATAAAGACCTCAGGAGCAACTTAACCCTCATGTTATCTTTGGAGTCAGTTTGACCCCATTCAGTGTTGAACGTCTCTCAATAAATTATTGACATCATTTTTTTTCTTCATATTTAATACCTTTTCCAAACTTAATGGGGACATCTGGGTGAGTATAAAATTAATGTGACGATATGTTTTCAATGTCCTGTACACGTGTTGTACACATCAGAGTTCTTTGGGGTCAATTTGAACCCATGCTTTTAGCTGCATAAAACATAGATGAAATATCAATGTTTTACACAATTTTGTTTGGTTGTTTTGGATGATACTGAGGTCACTATAACATGCAGTTTTACAATCTTCACAAAGCTTTAGGGCAATAATTTTTTTGAGATTGTGTTTGTTTTTTCTGGGGTCAAATTGACTCCGAACATAATACATGCTACTATACTTGATAACAGAAATTGTTTTTGAATTCCAAATGTTATAGAACAGACACATAAAACTGGGGAACAACTTTAATTATAACAATTTTAATAATAATTTTCTGGAGGTTTAAATTGTTGGAGTGAAATTGACCCTAAGGATAAAAGATGTTAGTAAATTTGAAGGTAATATGAGAGATAAACTCCTTGTTTTAGCCTCAACATGAAGTCTTCACTTCACAGATATCCTCTGTCAAAAATGGCTCATTTCTTTTTGACCAAACAAAGCTTGTAACAAGGCTCCACAAGCACATGTAGCTCAGGGCGCCCCTTGCAAGTTAATCCAGCCGTTGCCGGAAACAAATCTCAGCAGCCATTAACGTGCCAAATGTGATGAATCACATGAGATTCTGAGAACACTGTAAGAGATTTACCTTCTCAGCTTCCAGGATATAACTATTAGAACACATTTTCTTGCCATCAAATCGACTGTGTGATTCCACATTCTGTTTTATTTAATTAACCCCCGAAAAAATCAATTTGATTCCCACCATCTTGTAGCAATGCTCGAAGTTCAACAGCTATCATGAAGGTGTAGCTTGAAACACATCAGTGAATGGCACAGAGCAGCAAAGTCAACACCTCTTAATGTGAAAATGTCACAGATTTGAGTACATTTTGCTCATGACAGGGTAAGTACAAAAAGCCAGGAGACGTGTAAAAGATTGATTTTTAAGTACTGAGACAACCAAGCTGTGTATCAGGTGGAGGGGAGCAGCAGCTACAGTAATATTTTCTCTCCTTTGTGTAGTTTGTCTCAGATCGCCCTCCAGCTCTTGCTTGTCAGTGAGGAGTATATGCTGAGGTCAGGGCCTAAATGCATCGGCTCTACCTACCGCTGAGTCGTCCCACCCTCCTCACCCATCCTTCCTGTTTGTTGTGACACTTTCCTTCTGCTATTTTTATGTCTCTGAGCAGCACAGGTACTGACAGTGGGAGACAGATGGAGAGAGTATATGTCCGAAATAAAATTAGGCAACAATATCAGAAAGAACACGAAAGCAAACAAAACATCTATTGACTTTACACAGCACAATTATTTGGGGCTTTAGAATAAATAGAGCTGAATAGCTGGTGGGTGCAACAAATTACATTATTATGCCTCCAAGGAGCAACGGAGTTATGTGATGATCGGTGGACGTTTGTTCATCTGTCTGTCTGTCTGTCTGTTAGCAACATTGCTCAAAAACAGCCAACAAATTTGGATTAAATTTTCAGGGAAGGTCAGAAATGACACAGTGTATTTTGATTTTGCAGTGATGCAGCTTATAGTCTGGATCCATGAATTTGTTAAAGATTTCTGTACCATTGCGACATAGCGGCACAGTGTCACTGTAACTATGACAACAAGTGAACGCTGCGTCAGCTGCCTGCTGACGATCACATGATTGTGATCCTACTACAAATTAACTGTTGCAGACTTATCGGGACTTATCTGTCCAAAATGATGCAAGGAAGAATTGATTAAATTGTGAGGGTGTTTCCAAGTCCCATCCATTCCTGCTGACCGCTACATATTTAAATCACACAATTCGATATCCGTACACATGCATAGCACACACCTGTGCTGATTTTGTTTGTGGGTAAATCTATGATAAATGGCCGCATTCTATGATGCCATGATTTTTGATCATCAACTAATAAACAAATGCTGCCTTTCTGACAATGCCATAGGAGGGAATGAGTGCTTTTCTTGGCCATGATGAAGGTGCCACGCTGCACTGAGATTAAGATACAGAGTGGACAGGATCAGCTTGGAGACCTTGACTCATCACCCATGTACATCCTGACTAACTCAATCAGCCTTGGGATTGGACTGCTGTAAGTACATTGTTTGGGTGTAGGAGGTGGGGGACATAGTGTGTGCTTGTTTTTTCTATAGAAGGGCAAACACTGGTTTCCCATTGCAGATGGGGGTGACAGAAGACTCAGGTAGTCACAGACGAGCCTGCCTTGGCATACCTGCATGTACGCCATGGCAAGAGTGACAGAGGGCCAAGAGGATCCATTATCATGGTATCACAGGCTGTTTATGAGCCAGGGAGGTTGTTTATCTGTTGGGATTTCTTCACTATAGCAAGCTGTCACAGAAAATCACACAGACATTCTTAATGTTGCCTACAAAGCTTTTGCTGATGCACCAGATTAGGTTTGCAGATAGGATCCATACTTAATTGTTTCTTAATCGTGTTTTTAAAATGAATGGGACATGACTGCAATGCCATAAATGTGTGTGCTCTGTAACATCAAAACACAACTGAAAGCTATCAAAATTGAGACCAATATATTTTAAAAACAAAATACTATTAATTAGGGAGAAATTCAAAGGTTTGTTTTGAAACACCTTATACACTACCATTCAAAAGTTTGGGGTCACCCAGACAATTTCATGTTTCCCATGAAAACTCACACTTTCATTCATGTGCTAGCATAATTGTACAAAGGTTTTCTGATCATCGGTCAGCCTTTCAACACCATTAGCTAACACAATGTAGCATTAGAACACAGGAGTGATGGTTGCTGGAAATGTTCCTCTGTACCCTTATGGAGATATTCCGTTAAAAATTAGCCGTTTTCAGCTAGAATAGTCATTTACCACATTAACAACGTCCAGACTGTCTAGACTGTATTTCAAAAATGAGGACATTTCTTAGTGACCCTAAATTTTTGAACGGTCGTGTACGTGTCAGAAAACAGTTGCTGAAAACGTGGAAAGACTGAACAGTGTGGAGTTAAACCAATAAACCGTTTTTCATAATTTTCTGCTAAGGTTTCATGGTTCGATATAGCACTGGAACCAAACACTACAGTGTTCTAAAAACTGGAGTTTATCAGCATCACTGGTTCTCCTGCTCTATGCTGGCCATGGTCATAATTTTCCTAAAAATGATAAGATGCAGAAGAGGTGGATTGATTTGCAAAGAGCCACATTAATGGGCTGCTGAGGATCATCACCAACAACCACCTCTGTAGAGACTGCTGTACAGGTTTTAGAAACTATTTAGACAACTGGGATTTAATCCACAAATAACTCGCTTCTGATGAATGGGGCTGAACTGACTATCTCCCTCCCTGGCCTTCAACCTCCTGTCCAGCTGACACTGGTGGCAGTACATGCCCATCAATGAGTGTAAGCTGCCTTGTGTGCTCAGCTTATCATAGCAGGTAACTTACTGCAAAGAGACAGAAATAATCTACAGTTGCCTTTGTGATTTTACATTTTACCCATTTGGTTCAGTTTAGAGAAGCTCAGGTCCATTTGTATGATTCACTCAGTTCAGCTGGTGTAAAAGCTCACAATCAGCACCTTCGGTGGACAAACCCCCTCAGAGTTTCAGAGCAGAGAATATTGAATATTTTTTCACATTTTGAAACCTAATTTTTGGAAGTTAGGCGTTTTTTATTATTTGAATTTGACTGCGAAGTAAATAACTTTCACAAACTCATAACACACACTTAGGTTATAATGTACACTACCAGTCAAAAGTTTGGACACACCTTCTCAGCCAGTGCTTTTTATTTAATTATTTTATACATTGTAAATTAATAATGAAGACATCAAAACTACAAAAGAATATATATGGAATTATGTTGGAAACAAAAAATTGTTAATCTTCAGTATTATTCTACAATGTAGGAAATAATACAAATAAATAAAAAGCATTGAATGAGAAGATGTGTCCAAACTTTGGACTGGTAGAGTATATACCATGGATTCTGTGTAATTCCATTCATCCATTATCTATGGACTGCTTAATACTCATTAGGCTTTTATAGGTATATCTGATTATGCTGTAATATATTTAATGAGCAGCTTGTATGTACAGGTATTTACATCTGGATCTGATACACAACTTAGAAGTCAGCATTATTTGTAATGGAACATCAAATTGTTAGGTGAGCAAAAATATTGGAAAAGGGTCTATTTATACATCGCTTTGTCCTCACTAGGGTCGCAGGGGGGTGGAGTCTATCCCAGCTGACTTAGGGTGAAGGTAGGGGACACTATGGACAGGTCACCAGTCTATCACAGCTACACATCGAGACAATCGCACTCACATTCACACCTACGGACAATGTAGCGTTAGCAATTAACCTCAGCATGTTTGTGGGCTGTGGGAGGAAGCCGGTGAACCTTGAGACAACCCATGCATGCACAGGGAGAACATGTAAACTCCATGCAGAAAGATCCCAGGAAGGCAGGGACATGAACTGGCAATCTTCTAGCTGCAAGGCGTTGATGCTAACCACCACGCCACTATAATTACAAAATAAAATATACACATTCTCTTCAGTTAATTTAAGCATAACGGATTCAAAAATTGCTGTGTGTTCACACTTTTTAAACAACCAGATGTGACAAACTGCATTTCTCCTTCATTTAACTGAATATTCTTACAAAATCTCTCTGATGAGATGAGGCAGCTGTTCCAGTCATTATTTTAGAAAAAGCCAATACAGCGCAATGTTTATTCAGTGCTACTTGGATCGGTGCCCATATTAGCTGACCCAGTTAACACTGTTTTCTAAATCTGTAACAGTAAATCAGTGCACCTGACAGAGCTTCCCGTGGCAGTTGTTCTTCTGCATTGACTGTCATGGTGATGATGGGATGCCGCTGTCATGTCAATGCTCTGCTGGCACATGTGAACTGTGAGTGAGCGGGAGGCGAGAAGCAGACGGGGACATTTGGTGTCTGACTCCATAGAAGACACGAGTAAACCCCACAAGCTGCTGCTGAGTGTTTGCCAGGGATGCTGCATTGGCCACTGTTAAATATTTAATAGCAGTTTGATGTCATTGCCTCAGTGTTCCGGTTTGCTTTTAGTGGAAGTCCCCCATCCCCCACCCAACATCACATTTACAAACCATCATCACAGAGATACTAGAGTTGATAAAGACAGTTCTGTAATGGAGGTTTAACTATCACAGGCTGTGACTGCATCTGTGCCAGACCCGGGTTTAGGCTCAAACATCAATCCACTATATTCTTTTCAAATACTGTTATGGCATGGAGGGGCAGCCATGCCTGAAGCTTTTTCAGACGGTCTAGCAGCCATAAAAGATTCTGTCTTCACTGAATAGCGAGCGAATGCTTGTTGAATTACAAAAAAGATGGTTCAAATCCAGTCTGATAATGGGAGTCAGAATGGCGCTGGTTTCTCTGGTGATGGAGGTCAAAACGGGGTGACGATACATGACTGGACCTGAGTGAAGGCTCAGCTTTGGAAATAAATTTTGCTGCTTTTTTCTTTACAAAGGTTTCACAGCAGACCTTTAACATTGATAATTTAGTTAGAAATTCGAGAAAATAGTTACAGCATAAAATATTCATAATAATTCAACATATGTAATAAATTGTGTTAGAAAATTTGACATATTTAACTGTATTGAAATGTACTGAGTCACCATAATTTGGTGCATGCGCTGTACATGTAAAGTCAACAGATAATCTAATTATCAAAGTGCCTAAAAGAAGAGAACTGCAAGACGACGAAAGACAGCCGTCCTGGTGTTTAACAAAGAGGAATAGAGCTAGAAAGTCATTACTAATCAACAAAACAGGTGTCCATTACCACCTTAAGAGCAAAAATCCGTCTGGCTCCATCAAGAACTGCAAAGAGAGAAACAAAAACATGGTGGTAACAGTGCTCTAAGAATTATATTTTAGCTACTACAATCAGGGGAACCAAAATTGCATTTTCAATTTACATTAAAGTGGAAAATGGATTTTCATTTAAACTGATACTAAGGAAACTGTGAAAGTTGATAAATGAAAAAGGGAAAAAAGTAGAAGAGTCTGTTGTCTCATTACAACTGTTGGTTCTATGGAAAGCTTTAGCATCGTATTTGCCCAATGGCTCATTTGCCCTTCACTGATTAATTAAAGCAATTGATTGGGTGGAATAATCGCCTCGCTTGCTACTAATTGGGAGCTAATTGAAAAGTATCAGTGACTAAAACAGCATCTGGGCAGATGAGGATTGGAACATTATGAAAATTGACCTAAGTTTTACAAACTGTTTGTCTTTCAGTGTATTTATCTCCTCCTACTTCTCTCCTGCAGTGCCAACGAAGAAAGAGGAGGATGAATTATGACCCCTAGAGACGTGGACACCTCCAGTACACGGCAAAATTATAGCATAGTCAAAAAAGCAAATGAGTGTCTCTCAATTCCTTCAGTCCTCATGCCATTTGTTTGATATAACTTATTGCAGCATAGCCCACTCTGTGAA
Organism: Acanthochromis polyacanthus; assembly: GCF_021347895.1. Classification (NCBI taxonomy): domain Eukaryota; kingdom Metazoa; phylum Chordata; class Actinopteri; family Pomacentridae; genus Acanthochromis; species Acanthochromis polyacanthus. The sequence goes on from NC_067118.1 coordinate 18,795,488, forward strand.
TTCACCTCATAACTATGGATGTCATTCTAAAATAAGTGGCTAAATTTATTCTGCAAATATAAAGGTGTTAACAGAGTTCAAGCAGGTTTATCCTTTTATCACTCCCATCCTGTAAAATATTATACTAACAATCCACATGAAAATCCTATTAGACTTAACTCTATACTACAGTACAAAGCACTGTGCTTTGTTAATTATTACACTGCAAGGCCAGTTAGTATTTCAATTAGGACTCACACTACATGAATCTAGTAATGCACTTGCATCTGCAGGAGTTTTAAATCGCTTGTTGCCCTCCTCTTTTCTCTCATTTTATCCTTAGGACAAAACAAAAACAAGTGTATCTGCATGCACTCATTTCCATAAAAATCCCTCACATCCACTGTTCAAAAATATCTTTTCTCATGAGCACATTATTCAGTGTGAAAACAGATTCTATATGGTACGGATGCGCCAATCTGCTGTCAGATACCATTTCTATTGATTCCACATGGGGAAAAAAATGATAACTACTAAATATTTAAAGCTGAAATCCAGAGATCTTTTAACATGATGTCTATACATAGACAGAAAAGATCTAATGGACACAACAGCCAGCTAGCCTAGCCGCACTAGACCCAGGTCTGAAGAGACAAGGGTCTAGGAACTCTCGACAGCGAGGGAGGCGGGCTAAAGGTTGTCTTTCAAATCACTCTGCAGCAATTGGGTAGGTATACAACCAATCAGCGCAACGAATACGCTGACGTAGCTCCTAGCGCACCAGAAATCAGAGGATGCGGTAGTTCGGTGAAGCCTTATTTATACAGTCAATGGGTGAAGCTCAAGTATATTACAGACATGTTAACAGAAAGATTATTCAGAGTCGGTGCTAATGGAGCTCAACGACTGTTGTCGTTTTGTTGTCGACCCTGGCAGAGAATTAAATTCGTTGCCGTGGGATGTCTTGCGCGGCTAGGCAAGTTGTTTCCGGTTGTTTCTGTTAGAATCGTCGTGCCTCTGTCGTCACTTAGTTACGCCTGCCTTCTGACTCTACACTTCATGGTGATTCGTCGGCCAGTTTTAGGAGCATCCAACCTCGAGGCTTACCGAGGGTAACTAGACCCACCCTGGCAGAGAATTAAATTTGTTGCCGTGGGTTGTCTAGCGCGGCTAGGCTAACAGCCAGCCAGAACTCTGAAACTACTGACAAGTAAAATGAATAACATGATGATCTATTACAATGTAGTGATCTGCTAGGAAGCCTTAAGTCTCAGCGTGGATGTGATTTCCACTCAACGGTAAGGGCACTCGCCGATCGCAGCAGCCTCCCCTCCAGCAAGAAACATGCTTGGCCACGCCACAAGAATTGATCAGGAACAACTCCAAAAACACTTGACTGGTCCCCATCAAACTGAACATTACTGGGATGTACCTGAACATGTTTGATTCTTAAGACTCCCCTACAATCCTCCCAGAGCAAAAGAATCTGCTGCCAACTTACCAGACACCGCAGGACACTCCCAGCATGTGAACTAAGTTATCACAAGACCCTAGTTCAGCACAATTGTTAAACATTTAAACCAAGCAAATTTGAGGACATCACTTGTCATGGAAATCTGCTCTTTGGAAAAGAGTTGGATGAGAATACTTAGGGTGAAGGTAGGGAACACCATGGACAGGTCACCAGTCCATCACAGGACTACATAAAGAGACAAACAATCACACTCTCATTCACACCTATAGACAATTTAGAGTAACCAGTTAACCTCCGCATGTTTTGGACTGTGGGAGGAAGCTGGAGTACTTAGAGGAAAGCCACGCATGCACAGGGAAACCATGTAAATTCATGTTTTAAATGTATTTTACAGTGAATGCTGGACTGAAGCTTGACTTAAAAAAAAATAAATCTATCCATATATTTATTTCTTCCATGTATCCAGCAGCAAATGTCCCTCTCCCCAACAAAGCTTTCTAGTTCATTCAGTGCGATCCAGAGATGTTCCCAGGCCAGTTGAGATAACACTACCACTCAGAAATTTGGGGTCACTTAGACATGTCCTCATTTTTGAAGAAAAGCAGTTTTTTTCAATGAAGATAGCATCAAATGAATCAGAAATATAGTCTAAGACATTGTTAATGTGGTAAATACTATTCTAGCTGCAAACGGCTGATTTTTAATGGAATATCTACATAGGGTACAGAGGAACATTTCCAGCAACCATCACTCCTGTGTTCTAATGCTACATTGTGTTAGTTAATCATGCTGAAAGGCTGATTGATGATCAGAAAACTCTTGTGAAATTATGTTACCACATGAATAAAAGTGTGAGTTTTCATGAAAAAGGGTTAGGGTTTGGGAAATTGTCTGGGTGACCCCAAACTTTTGGATGGCAGTGCATGTAATTCTGCAGCAAGTTCTAGGTTTACCCTGAGGTCTTTTTCTAGTTGGATGAACAGGAGGCATCCATCCATCAGCTGGCTCCTTTCAACGGGAAGGAGCAACGACTACTTGGAGCTCTCTCCAGACATCTGAGCTCCTCACACCATCTCTAAGGCTGAGTCCAGCCACCCTAAGGAGCAAACCCATTTGCGCCACTTTTAAATACAATCTCATTCTTTTGGTCACTACCCAGAGCTCATGACTACAGGTGAGGGTTGCAACATAGACTGTAGGCCACAGTTCAACTCCCTTTTCATCACGACCCTCTGGGACAACATTGTAATGTTGCTGCTGCACCAATCTGTCCATCATTCTCCATTTCCATTACTACTGATGAAGTTTAAGATCAGATTGTGTAATCAAGATCACGAGCTACAGAAATGCCTTTGTTTTGGGCAGCAACTTCCTTTGAACCCAAACAGAACAATCCACCGGTTTCCGCGACAGAACCATTGTCTTAGTTAATGTCACAGTTTGATATTGTCCCCAAAACATTCAGCCTTACTTTGGGCAGAGTCAGGTCATCTGTTTTCACCTGTTTAGTCTTTAAATGAAGCATCTCCAGACTGTAGCTTTATATTTAATGAACAGATATGAGAGTGCTACCAGTCTCATCATCATTTCTTAGCTTGAAAGCCAACAAGTGTAATTTCCCATAATGTTAACCTGCTGCTTTGACATTCTTTTTTTTTCTTTCCAGAAATACCTCAGCTTTCTTGCTTTCACTCATTGTTGCTTAGAAAAACAGGTTGCAGCTGAGGTCAACCTTTGAGGATTAATTATTCACTTTAAGTCGGTACAAATGTGATCAACCCAGACAAGATTATTATTACATTATTATCTATCCATCCATCATCTATACACCCATCCCAGCTGACTCAGGCGAAGGCAGGAGACACCCTGGATAGGTCGCCAGTCTGTTGCTACATATACAGACAAACAATCACACTCACATTCACACCTACGGGCAATTTAGAGTGATCAATTAACCTCAGCATGTTTTTGGACTGTGGGAGGAAGCCGGAGTGCCCAGAGAAAACCCACGCATGCACAGGAGAACATGTAAACTCCATGCAGAAAGATCCCGGGAAAGCTGGAATGCAAACCAGGCGAAAGTGCTAACCACCACTGTGCAGCTCCTATTATTATTATTATTATTATTATTATTATTATTACAGTTTCTCCCTCTAAGAGGATCTTGTCTATGCTGTACTGTAATTAAGCTGTGTGGGACATGAACTGAGTCATGAATGCTGTTTGTGTAGCTCAGGTGCTGATGAAGTGTCTGCTAATGAAGAACAGTCCAAAGGAAAGTCCACTTTCTGCTCTTCACTTCAAATTTTCCACCCACACTAACATCTGCCAAGCTGGCAGCATGACACCTGTGGACATTACCAGCCAAAGTTAGCAGGACGAGGCAGAGAGCTGTGACAGTGTTCCACTGTATGACGTAACCAAGTGAAACACTGGAGGACATTTAGGGAAGCTCCTAGTGAGACAGGAGGGCCGATGTGAGCCAGAGGAAAGGCTGTTCAGTAAAGGTTACAGAGGGAATATTAGCATGGTCTATCAGCTGACAATACCTCTGCTCTGCTGAACGAATCAGATCAGGACAAAAGAGCTACAGCTCTAAAACTAAACCCTGTCACTCACCAGAACACAACTCATTGAAAACACAGTCCGATTTCAGCTCCATAGACCTGAGTTAGTTTCATTTTAATTCCAATGAGGTTGCCAGCGCACACGCCTTAACTCTTTTTATTACATTTATGCATGACGGCAACAAATCATGCACTTTGAGCGCATTTAGAGAAAACACACGTGCATCAGTTGCCACATAATAAGCAGCAGCTGCATAAAGAGGTTTCCCTCCATCGACCAGCCTCCTCCACCTACCGTTCCCAGAGATGTGGTTCTCCGTGTCTCCGTGTCCAGCACGCCTGGTGGAGGCACTAAGTTGCATGTAGAGTCCAACGTAATGTAAAGTCCCCAGCAGCAGCCTGAACGCTCCCATTTCTCTTCTGGTTTGTCTGCTCTCCTTTCTCTTCTTTCTCTTCACATCAGGTGGAGCGCACGTCGAAAAAGATGTGTTTTTTTTTTTCTTTTCCCTGTGCTCAGTTTAAAATCCAGCTGAATTGTTACGGTTAGGAAGAGCGAGAAGTCGTTGTCGCTTCTCACACAGCTGATCACCACTGAGGCTCCGGTCCGCTCAGCAGCTCTACATGCGGCGGAAGGACACCGCTCCACGATGGGAGGTGCAGCGGCTTGCAGGGGGAATATCAATTACCGGAGGAGTGATATGAAAACTTCACGAAACGACATTTTTCAGCAAGAAAAGACATTTAAGACGCTGCAGGAGACCAGAACCACAACATCAGCGCGTTATAATAATGTTAACTAAATACTGAAGATGTGTTTTCTACAGACGAGCAGATTTGTACAACATTAGCTTAACAAAGTGTTTGCTAGCAGGGAGCAAGCACCCTTTAAAGAGCACATTGAAAGTTCAATTATACACTTCAGCCTTCAACAGAAGCCTGAATAACATGTCAGATCTTTTTTGTTTTAAGTTAGGTTTTTGGCCTTTATGATAGTGCATAGTGGGGAGAGAGACAGGAAACGTGAGGAAAAGACATGCAGTGCATGGCGGGGTCGGATTGTAACCCATGACCACTTGTTTATGGGTCGCCCGCTCACCCTGTTGAGTGACAGGGTAGAATAACACATTACATTTTTGTTTAAATTTTTGTCTAAAAAACAGCATCACTTCTCATAACTGCGTTACTTCTCGGTCAAACAGTGGAACATTGGCTTTTCTTTGGTAAAATTAAAAACTAGATCTTCAATATTACAAATTCAGACCTGATGGTAGGAACACAATGCAAGCAACAACACACCTTCCATTACAGAGATTCAAGTCTTCATTTTATTGATTTATATATATTTATTTCCTTGCAGTACTTCATAGTCCAAGGTTATTATTGATGACAGACTCGATCCTCAGCATGGAGGAGAGATGTTCTGTTGTTTTCAGTGATTTATTGTCTTCAGCTGCTTTTTACAGGACCGGTTCTCTTGCTCCATTTTTCTCTTTAAAATACCACAAAGATGTTCTACTGGATTCATCTGACATACATTACTGTTTAAAAGTTTGGGGTCACCCAGAAAATTTCATGTTTTCCATGAAAACTCACACTTCTATTCATGTGCCAACATAATTGTACAAGGGTTTTCTAATCATCAATGAGCCTTTCAACACCATTAGCTAACACAATGTAGCATTAGAACACAGGAGTGATGATTTCTGGAAACGGTACCTCAGCGTAGATATTCCATTAAAAATCATCCGCTTCCAGCTATAATAGTCATTTACCACATTAACAATCTAGACTATTTCTGATTATCTTTATGGTAAAAAAAGGGGGGGGGGAGTTCTTTCAAAAACAAGGATATTTCCAAGTGTTTGAACAGTAGAGTATATATGTGCATATGTGTGCTTGCACTATTGAGTATTACCTGTGTAGGCCTGGAAACTCAGTGCAACAAAAGTGAATTTTGTTCCAGCTTTTAATTCACTGTAGCTAACCTCTAATTAAACAGCCATGGGAAGTCTGAATTTGAATGGGGGCAAACTCAACTGTTTCCTGTGATGTAGCCTTCAGTCAGCCCATTCATTTGTTCATCTGTGGCATTATTTCAACCACAAAGCATCTTACTGTAATGAGCTCCAGCCCTGGTTTGGAGCTGCAGTGGGTGTTGCCTGTCAGTGAGTCCGGTTCGCTCTCCGTGGTGCTGAAACACAGCCTGAGTATTGGTCTCATACTGAACACTGGAATGCACTAATTCAAATGACAAACCGACTATGATATGGGCTATTGACTGAATGGAATGTATAAAAGAAGTACTTTGTTCTCTACAGGACATCACAGCCAAGAGGATAGTTTGTCCATCTTGTCAGGCAAAATAATATAACGGAGAAACTCACAAGCAGTCTTTAACCAACTGGATTTCTGCCTTAAATCCTTCAAAAAAATTGGAATCGACTGTGTCTGTGTGTAGATATTTTCATGATAAACTGGTCTATGATTGCTTATGTGTTGGACATTACATTCAAGATGATCATTTATACTTGTTGCACAGCAAAAGAAAGGCATGAGTTTTATAATATTTATTCTGTGTGAGTGAGAAAGGGTATAAGGTTCAATCAAGTGCAGACCTGTGAAAGTGCAAGTTGTTTCTATTTATTTAAAGTGCCTGGGCAAGGGTGCCCAGATAGCCCTGTTGACTGAGTGGGTGACCCATATACAGGGGCTATAGTCCCTGATGTGGTGGTCATGGGTTCAAATCCAGCCCCTGGCCATTTACTGCATGTCATTCTGGCAATCTTCTACCAACATTTTCTGTCTCTCTCCACTGTCCTATATATAATAAAGGTCAAAAAAGTACTTGGGTTAAGATATCACACAGATGTGTTACTATAAGGTGATCCAACCTCTGCTTCACATAAGAAATAGCTGCAATATTTATACCAGTTGTAACTCAGTGTGTCTTTGTAACTGCAAACTATCCAGATCTCATGACAGCCAACTATGTGGTTCTCCCTCCACGTGCACATCAGCATAACATAGTACTCTCAAACATAAACTGTGAGTTGCTTTATGAAATGTATTCTTGAGAAAATTTGAGACATTTTCAATGGTCATTCTTCTTAAGGTTTTATTTCTCTTGAGTGCTTGTTTTTCCACTACCACCAGTTCAGCTTGGCTTTTTGTTTTGTTGCTTTTTTTCCAAGTTGTGACCACTGAGTACAAATACTAGTGAGTGTGTGTAATACACCCACAGCTTCATAGTCATTCATCTACAGGTTTTTGGAACGACCTGTCCTAATCTTTACCCTTTTGAATACTCTGAAATCTTTTAATACAAGTATTTTTCATCACAGTTATGGATAACTGAGCTATGGGTCTCTACCCCAAATCCAGGTGTTAAAACACTGATCGGATTACCCGACTCCAGTTGCCACTTCTGACAAGAAGGTTTTGTGGCGCTGCTCCCCCTAAAAACACAAAAAAGAAACTGCTTCCACGACTTTACAGAAGGACTAAAGGAAACAGTGCAAAATGTGCAACATACGAGGTATTTTGCTTCTAATACTGGCTATAATGCTTTTATGATGATCACCAAATGGTGGTCAGTTTACCCCTGGGGTCTCATTAGGCCACTCTGACTGGGATTCTGCATTACTAATATTTATGCCAGACCCCAATAAAACAATCACGGAAAATGACTGTTTCCACAGCAGGGAGTGAGAGAGGCCAGTTTGGTGGTAACAGCTCATACAGTTGACTGCTTCTGCAGCCAAGCAGTTGGACTAGAACAGCAATTAACAGTTTGTTAGGAGTCTGTGAGCGTGAGTGATGACAGCTTCATGTGTTAATAGTAGCCTGATGGGTAAACACTGCTACTGTCTGCGTGTACACCATGTCTACTGACCAACCAACCTTTCTCTGGAAATCACATACTCCTGCAATTAAAGAAATCATAAGACTTAAATTCAAACTCACCTACACATTATTCTCATTATAACAGCTTTTGTCTGTCTGCGTCAAAACTCTCTGTATTTTTTTTTTTTTTTTTAAATTTTAGCCATTAATAAAAGTCCTGCCTCTTTGCTGGACTCAGACAAAAATGAAAGGTGTAAAGCCACACTCCATTTTGTAGTGAAATTTGTCTCTTACACACCTCTCTGTGTTTTGTCTAACTGTTCTACTAACATCTGTGAGAGATAAAGCCCTCATTGCACTCCAAGACACCTTGGACAAGCTAGCCTCCTTCAAACAAGAGTGGATGAGAGGGAAACCTTCACAAGAGCAGGCAAACAGTAAATCTATGAGATATCCAAAAGAATAACACACTTAGTGTCAGCTGTTATAAAAACTAACAGTAGTAAAATACTGAATTTTCATCACAGGGCTTTTCATCTTTTATTTAAAAAAACAGCAATCAGAAATTACACTAAACTGTAAGAGAAACAAAAATACTACTTCTTTGTTTAAAAAAAACATAAAAAGAAATCTCAGTTGTGGTACCAGAATGTGGGATGTTATAGTTTGCCAGAAGTGAACCCAAACTGGAGAGTAAGTGAAAACGAATGACTGAAACAGTGTTTTATATACACTGGGGTCACAAAGACAATTTCATGTTTTCTGTGCAAACTCAGACTTTCATTCATGTGCTAACATAATTGCACAAGGGTTTTCTGATCATCAACTAGCCTTTCAGCACCATTAGCTAACACAGTGTATCATTAGAACACAGGAGTGATGGTTGCTGGAAATGTTCCTCTGTACCCCTAAGGAGATGTTCTATTAAAATCAGCTGTTTCCAGCTATAATAGTTATTTACCACATTAACAATGTCAAGACTGTATTTCTTATTATTTATTGTTTTCTTCATTAAAAAAAAACTGCAGTTCTAAGTGACTTTTGAATGGTAGTGTACACTGTATATAAAACACACAATCAAAGTGACCCCGACCCGTTGCAGTTGGAGACAGTAGGTGTCATCTCACCCCTTATTATGCAATTCTTCAGTGAGCTTTTTTTTTCTCACTACGTTTGCACTGAGAGTCTAATCACAACAGCTTTTAAAACACCAAATTTCAAACCCAAATGAAGTGCTGTGGAACTGTAGTAACTTAAGTCTGACTAGAGAATTTCTTACTGTGTTTTGTTTGAAATGGAGGAAGCCATCATATAAAGCCTCATACAATATATAGTATACAACAGAAGTGAGTACATTCCTGTCCAATATCACAAATTGTTCAGAATTGCATCACTAATTGCATTAGTAAGTTTCACAGCAGAGTATTTCCTCTAGAGTATGTTGTCTGACTTAAATCATACAGAAGCCCTTTGGGGTATTTTAAAGAGAAAGTCAGAGCGGCAAAAGCCCCTCCAGCAAATAGCAGCTAAAAATACAGTCTCTGAAGAATGACGGATCATCCCTCCAGAAATTTATCCTCCAGAAAACTATCCTCCCCGCTGAAGAGGACTGAGTCTGTCAATAGAAATAAAGTTGGATCAAGTGGTTGTGGTTAGCACTGAAACCTCACAGCTAGAAGGTCCAGAGTATGATTTTCCCTGCTGGGTTCTCACCAGGTTCTCCAGCTTCCCACCACGTCCCAAAAACATCCTGAGCTTAAATGATGATTCTAAATTGTCTGTAGGTGTGAATGTGAGTGTGCTTGTTTGTCAGTTTCTGTGTGTCCCTGTGATAGACTCCAGCCCTTGATACCATACAGTGGATGGATGGATTTACCATTGTGGGGTGTGTATTTTTAATGTAGCAAATCTAAACTGTTAGTTTTGGATTTTACATCAGATAACATATCTATTGCTCTCCTCAGAAGTGATGCAAAAATTGATTTTCAGTCATTTGACATTTAATTGCACAAAGGTGTACTGCTTTGAAACTTTCATGCTCTGCAAAAATGCATTCATTTAATTATGCTAACACTTGCTAACTTACAAATGACAGCTAAAGTCAGCATGCCAGTTTTGCAGTTTTTGGTCAAGAGACACAATACTCTGAGTGTAAATTTGCCCGAAGGGTCAAAGTTCATGTAATTTCTTTCAATAGCTGTTGATATACAGAGTGTCCCAAAAAATGTATACACACTTTAAATAATTGTAAACTAGGTGCTTATTATAATTTGTTCATTTTAAGTCTGAGAGGTGGACTAACTGACCCTGTGACTCATGATGCTGTTCATGGAGCCTCCCTGCTAACAGGTCTAAAACAAGAAGTGTATGTCTTCGTGACACTTTGTGAAAGATGTCACTTTTGAGCTTGCATTTCAGGTTCTGGAGGCCTGTATACATCAGAGCTTTAAGTTGCATGTTTCGCACACTTTATCAATCCCTGCACTCACTCTCAATGTCAGAATACCTCCTTCTTTCAGTCCCTACGAAAAGAGAGGAGCCCAAGAGCACAGCGGTGCACAGTGTTTGCACTCAGTCACTCGGAAAATACAATTATTCTCCCTCCCCTCGGCTGTGAAATTGCTGTACAACTGCTGTTAAGCACGCTGCAGTCATAATCACTGATAAGAGATGCATGGGGCTGGGCCTCCTCTGCCAATACAGTGTGCAAGCAACACCCTGCTGTTCTACCCATCGTGCTACAGAGTGATATTAGGGTTGGTAAAGACACTTAGGAAAGCCAGCAGATGTGGCAGCTGTCAGTGAATAACTCCCGTTAACTCCCATCATCGCTGCTTCCTGCAAGGAACCACGGTGATGGATCTAGAGAGGACACAATGCACTAAATGAGTGATAAAACATAAATATAATAAAAACACTAATATTAACAAATGAGTTAGAGTTTCCTACACAAAAAAGATGTCCACATTGTTAGTGCAACTTGGAGTCAAGGAAGGGAAAAGCTCCATCACCTCTGAAGTCAACAGGAACATAATGATAGATAAATTTCAGAAAAACTGACATTATAGAATGAAGCTCTTGTGCAAAAATAACTAAAGTATAGCTGTGAAGCTATATTGGTTAGTGGGTAGACTGTAAAGAAAAAGTAATTTGATGAAATATTTACATTTTTTTGTATTTTATACACACAAAAAAAACAAAAATAATAAAATTACAAAAACAGACTAAATATACATTTAACAACTTGGGGTTAAAAGCTGTAACTTTGGATAACAACATATTTTTTTAATGAAAATGCTGTTTTTTTAAAAACATGAAATTACAGTAAAATATTTTTGCAAATGCATTGTAATTTCACAATTTCCTTTTTTTTAAATTAAAGGAAACTCCAAGTATATACAATTAATGACAAAGAAAAATAAGTGTTGGTTCTGTAATTTTACATAGATGTTTGTTAAAAGAGATACACTCCGCTCCAAAAGTATTGAAACAGTGAGGCCAATTCCTTTATTTCTGCTGTAGACTGAAAACATTTGGATTTGACATCAACAGATGAATATGAGACAAAGGATCAACATTTCAGCTTTTATTTCCAGGTATTTACATCTGTATCTGATACACACAGAAGAAGACAGCCCCTTTTGTTTGAACCCACACATTTTTCATGTTAGCAACAGCACTGGAACAGGTGACTGATAGGTGTGTCCTATTACATTCATTATTAAATCAGTAAGTGGCATTCAATGTCTACATTCAATTTCAGATTTGGGTTTTGCCTGTGCAGATCTATAGTTAGAGGTGTAACCAACATGAAAACCAGAGAGCTGTCTGTGGGTGAAAAACAAGCAACTGTGAAGCTGAAAGAAGATGGAAAATCAATCAGAGCCATTGCGCAAACATTAGCCATAGCTGGTACAATCATTTGGAATGTCCTGAAGAAGAAAGAAACCACTGGTGGACTAAGTAACAGACATTGAACAGGTAGAGCAGAGAATAAGAATTGGCCTCACTGTTCCAGTTCTTTTGAGGTGGAGTGTATCTGGTATAATGAAGCACTAGTATTTTTGGTAAATCATTGCATTTATCATTGTTAGATAACAACATTGTTTTACACTGTTAAATATCCATTAAATATGAAAACGCTGAAACCAGTCAGAATGAACTAAATTACTGATAGATAATAATAAAAATAAGATACAGCTACAGTTTAACATCCACTGATCTACAACTAGATGATGTTCAACCACAGGAAATCATGTTACACTCCATTAAAAACTATTTCTCTCTTCTAGTTTATGCCAATCTAAATTCTAGATAATATTTTCCAGTTTTAGCAGAGTCCTTTCACTTCAGCAGTGGATTAGAAGGTCAAGTATCAGATGGAGTGCTGCACCAGTGGCTGCTTATTTACGACAGCAGGGATGAGGTTTATCTTGATGAAGCTGGCTGTGCCCTGATAAAAAAAAAAAAACTCTCTAATTTATGTATTTAGTTAACTGCTGTTATCTGCAATTTGATTGACACTACTGTGTGCTGTGAAAATTACATAAAGATTGATATCAGACTAAATATAGTTGGTAAATGGAGTTAAGTGGGTCACTACGAGTCAGTGCAAAACAGTTCTGTCTCTCACACTTACAATGTAAGTAACTGGGAATGTTTTTGTTTCCTTTATGCTTAAAGAAAGTAGTCTGGTGCACAAGACAGGGAAAATAATAGGTTTGTTTGTGTATACAGCTGTACCGTAATACACCTCCACACTGATGTGCGTGAACAGCGTCAAATGAAGACAGCAGTGGGCTGAGAGCTCCGGGAGGCTGCTGAGATCCATCCGTGGGTGGGTTCAGACAAATAAAGATGAAGCAGTTCTGCCTTTCTTTCAGGATTCTCACACTGCGAAGGAAGCTGCAGATATACTGCAGGTCTGCCGTCTCCATCTGTGCAACAGTAACCAGGAGCAGGCAGAATGAGATGTGCACAGACGGTTATCAGCATGCTGTGCCAGTGTCACTCGCTAAACCGAGACATTAATCAAACAGACCAAACAGGCAATCAGGATTTTATTACCAAATGTTTTATTAGAAAATATTATACACCTAAATCCAAAACAAACAGAGCAGGTAAAGTAGGGGAGCCGAGGGAGAGATATTGAGTTTGCAGATCTCTGCAAAGTGTCCACAATTATCCCGCAGTGTTCAACACCACAGAACAGAAAATAAACAGCGCTGTCGCTCCGAAAACATCTCACGTTGGCTGTGGGCTTCTGTCGAGCTACAGTTTTCTGCTTCCACACATACTGTTTTCATTAGACCGATAACAATTAAATAACGAAAGTTTGAAGTTATTTCTCGAGTTTCTCTGATATGAATTTTGCTTTCTTTTCCCCAAAGTAAAAGTTGCAATGTACAATGTGTTATTAAATTTTTACAAAAGCATAAAAATAAGTCACTAAGGAAGGATTGCTTTTAGTCCAATCAGTTTTAGCAGTGCTTCTGTGCCTTTATCAGTCCCACGTGGAAGGACAAATCATTTGTATTTGAGTGTGTATGTATGTGTGTGTGTGTGTGTGAGAGAGAGAGAGAGAGAGAGAGAGAGAGAGAGAGAGAGAGAGAGAGAGAGAGAGAGAGAGAGAGAGAGAGAGAGAGAGAGAGAGAGAGAGAGAGAAACGGTGAGATTAGAAATTGTCAACAAGGTCCATGATCCTTTTCCGTTCGGCCTCTTTGAACTCATCACTCTTGCCGTCTCCAATGCTCTCAGCGTACTCTGTGGAAGAAAAATCAGCGGATTAGTTGGTTTGACAGCACAGGTGTAGCTGTTTGACTTTAAAGGTTAAACAGAACATCCTTGGAATCAGAAATTCACAAGATCGATGACTACCCTGCACTGAGAAGAAGACAAATGTGAAAACAAAAATGATCCACTTTCGGTTTAGAAATCTGCTTGAAAATGTTTTATACCTTATACCTTCTACTGTAGGTTTGAAAGGGACACATCCACACCTCTCACCCACACCAACAACCCCCGTCACACCTCAAGCTGCACCCCAAACCCGCCCCCCCGTCACACTCACAGTGTGTGAAGAAATGAGCTGGCTCATCCAGAGGCAGAGAAGCAAGAAACCTGGCGCAGATGGAGTGTCACCCTCCTATCCTAAAGCCTGTACTCACCAGCTGGCTCCAATCTTCACCAGGAGCTTCAACAGTTCCCTTGAGCAACATGAAGTCCCCTCTACATTCAAACATTTCATCATCATCCCGGTTCCCCAAAAAAAATCCTTGATCACAGGACTGAACAACTACAGACCAGTGGCTCTGACATCTGTGGTCATGAAGTCCTTCAAGAGACTGGTGTTGAGCCACCTGAAATCCACCTGGACCTCTGGCAGTTTGCCTATTGGGCAAACAGGTTGACAGATGATTGAGTTAATGCACTACATCCTGCAACATCTAGATGACCCTGGGAGTTATGTGAGGATCCTGTTCATGAATTTTTGCTCGGCATTCAACACCATCATCTCTGAATCCTCTCCACCAAACTCTCCTGCCTCAATGTGTCTCCATCCATCTGTCAATGGATCACCAGCTTCCCGATACATAGGACGGAGCAGGTGAGGCTGGGAGACGTCAACTCAACAATCAAGACTGTCAGCACCCAGGGGTGTGTCCTGTCTCCACTGCTCTTCTCCCTCTACACCAACAACCGCACCTCCAAGCACCCAGCTGATAAACTCCTGAAGTTTGCAGATGACACAACCGTCATCGGCCTGATCCAGGACGGTGGTAAGTCTGCATATCGGCAGGAGGTTGAGCGGCTGGTGATCTGATGCAACCAGAACAACCTGGAGCTGAACACGCTCAAGACTGTGGAGACGATCGTGGACTTCAGGGGACAGCCCTCAGCACCATCAGCAACAGCCCTGTGTCAGCTGTGGAGTCCTTAAACCTCCTGGGGACTACAATCTCTCAGGACCTGAAGTGGGAGACGAACATCTGTTCCATCCTTAACAAAGGCTCAGGGGAGGATGTATTTCCTGCAACAGCTGGGGAGACACGGCCTCCCACAGGAGCTGTTGATGCAGTTCTACACTGCAGTCACTGAATCTGTCCTGTGCACCTCTGGAGCAGCCACACAGCAGGACAGAAACAGACTGCAGAAAACATCAGTGGAGCCCCCTGTCCTCCATGCAGGAACTGTTCACTAGAGCCAGGAAGAGGGCAAGGAACAGCAGCAGAGTATGTACAATATTCTTTCCTTTTTGCACTATATTCTCACTTCAGCTATTGCTCTCACTTTGGCTATTATCATTTTGCACTCTGTCTATATATTTTTCTGTATAAATACATTATTTTCTAGACGTGTAAATCTCTTATGTATTTTTTTTCCTTTCTATAGCCATTTCATTATTCTCTTTTCCTTATTCCTAGCATGACACCTACAACCAGAACCAAATTCCTTGTATGATGTGTAGGTACTTGGCCATTAAAGCTGACTCTGATGTCGAGTGCAAAAGCAGAATGAGTAAAAGGTGATGCCTTTTGTGTTCTTACACTATTCCACAGAAAGTGGAAAGATGCACTGCATCAGCTGCATCAACATCATCATCATCAAGTGTTCCTAACTGCAGCTGAAATAACCTGTCAGGAGCTTCCATTCCTCCTCTTGTCTTTGTACTGTGTATATACCTGCCGAGAAGCACTGTGGGTTCAAAGGCTACACACAAGCTGTATGTTATTCTATTCAAAACAGCTGCAAGGAAATATTATTGTCATTATCAATTTTCTTGATTAGTAAATAAATAATTTAGATTTTTTCTTCATATTGTTTGTTTTTCCAACAAGCAAAAACTCAAACATTAATTTGACAAAAATAAAAAAGCAGGGATTTTTCACACAAAAGAACAAAATGATTGAAAACTTGGATTAAAATTCTAATAATTTTCTGCTAATCTTCTCAATTGTTTCATGTTTTTGCCCAAAGCTGCTAAAGCAGTACTTAGCTTAAACAGTGCTCCTGTACTAGAATACAGCCTCACTCCAGGTTTGCTTCGTGTCACTTTGTGGAAATGTGACTTAATATAGATTTAGTCTGGAATATGAAGGAACTGATCATGAATGAGGCCAAAGGAAACACTTCAGTGGGAAATTTTCCTCCATTTGTCCAAGTTTGGTAGAAAGACAAAGACTTGCTGTAACGTCAGGGGAGAGTAAACCTTTTCCAGAAGATCGCAATACCTCAGAGTGAAATTAAGCTATTCTTTGTTTTTATTTCAGGACAAAGCTGAGAGAGACGGTGCTTTAAAGAACTGCTATCACTCAACGGCCTTTCACTCCAGCAGACGCAGTTTCTAATCTGTCACTTTGCAAAGAAAAAGTCATTCACAACGTCTCTCCTTTTGAAGAAAAAAACAAAAGTTTTCATATAATGAGATGTCTTATGACAACTTCTGTATTGAAATCCAGCCTGTGTCCTCAGGAACAGGTCCAGGTATATTGTGCAGAGCTTGTACTTCATTGTGTGCTTCTGAGCGTTTGATTGTTTTCTTCATTTCTGGTTTCACAAGGCCTCTGAGACCGTCCGACGGTCGATTTGTGAGTCTTATGGGCACGAAAGAGAAAGTTGCAGCTGCCGCAGTGCTGGTGAAAGCCGGGCATCCGCTCTGTCTCTCAGCCAGCCTCTGAGGCAGGGATTACACATTAAACCCAGGGATGTCGAGGCAGAAACATGAAAAAAAAAGACTATTTTTGTCTGGGAGACACTGCAGAGAGGAGAAAATGAAGGGGGCTTTCCTGACAAGATACTGCAAGGGTTTAAGACGAAGAAGCATGGCTGTCAAAGACATCGAGGAGATTCAGAATTTTCGGCCGTAGAGGGATGTTTTTATGTTATTAATTTATACATAAAAGATAGTGAAAGGTGTAATAGGACTGAGCAGGGATCACAGAGATATTGTGGAAGAACACTGAGTGTTCTCCTGAGTGTTGGAAGAACAAGAAAATTGATTTACTTTTGCAGGTTAAGTCGCTTCTAAAAACAACAAAGCAATATTCTTAAAATCAACAGATTACATATACAGATTAATTTCATTTAGTCTGGGTTATTTGCTCTGAAATGGAAAAGAAGAAAAGGGAATAAGGGACCCCGACCAGGCGTGAACTAACCGTGACGTCACCCGTTGGTTTCAACGCCGAGAAAATGAAGCCCGGATTTTGCTACTTCCTGGTCGCCATTTTGGATTTTTGGAGCTAGTGACGTAAAAAGCATCATCAAACAGACTGGACCGGAGAGCAACTAGGGGCAGGATTGGCTGAAGCCTCTCTTATCCCGCCCACATTTTACCGCAGAAGCTTCTGTTGCTGTCTATCAAGTATAGCCACGCCCCATGGCTCCGCCAACTTTAACGATTTATTTAAAATTCAGTATTGATTTATTTTAAGATCGGCCACCCGATCTCTCATTTTGACCATGAAAACTAACGGAAAAAAAATCTTGAGCTGTAGAAAATTAGTCTATCAAATTTTCTTTTTTCCAAAAATGAACTGGGGTCTATGGAGCAAAAGCTTTTTGGAGCCAACCCTTGCGGACTGCGTGATATTGCAAGCTTTTGACACTTCCGTGTGGGCTTCAAATTTGGAGCCAGATGCTACATCCATCTTTATATACAGTCTATGACCCCGACATGCCTATTCACTGCAATCTCTAGTAGCCAGAAAAAAAGCAGCTCTCTGTGTCCAAAACTCAAAAAAAATCTGTGGGAATTTTCACCGGACAAAAATTGTGCTGCTTTTGCTACACCATCAAGGAGGCAGTTATGAGACCATCAGTGTCTGTCTGTTAGCAACATTACTCAAAACAGATTAACGGATTTGGATGAAATTTTCAGGGAAATGTCACAGGGACCAGTTGATTAGATTTAGGCAGTGATGCGGCTTATAGTCTGGATCAATGGATTTGTTAAAGATTTCTGTATCATTGAGAGATAGCAGCACAGCATCACTGTAACTATGACAACAAGTGAACACTCCATCAGCTGCCTGCTGACCATCACATGATTGCGATCCTACTACAAATTGACTGTTGTGGACTTATTGGGACTTACAGTATCTGTTCGAAATGATACAAGAAACAATTGATTAATTTGTTGGGGTGTTTCCGAGTGCGATCAATACCCCCTGCCGGTCGCATATTTAGCTCACACGATTTGGTATCCGTGCACATGCATAACCACAAGGTAATTTTGTTGTTGAGTACATCTACATTAAAGGCCATACGTATTCTATAGTGCTGTGATACCGCCACTCATTTTTTCAAGATTTCATCCATCGAAAATGATACGACTGAGCAGCCTTGGTGGAGTACTGTGCTCTGTGAGTGTTTTTCTTGTCAAAATCTGCAATCCAGTCCTCTTGCTGTCACTTAAAGTAACAAAGCTATGCATAAATTTAGTGCTTTCACTAAAACATACAAACTAGAAAAGATTACATGTTGATACTTGCTTTTTGAAAGTTAATGGCATTATCACTTTAGTCATTCTACTAACTTCCCTCAAGTATACAGTGGGTACGGAAAGTATTCAAACCCCTTGAAATTTTTCACTGTGTCATTGCAGCCATTTGCCAAAATCAAAAAAGTTCATTTTATTTCTCTTTAATGTACACTCAGCACCCCATCTTGACAGAAAAAAACAGAAATGTAGATTTTTTTTTGCAAATTTATTAAAAAAGAAAAACTGAAATATCACATGGTCATAAGTATTCAGACCCTTTGCAGCGACATTCATATTTAACTCACATGCTGTCCATTTCTTCTGATCCTCCTCGAGATGGTTCTGCTTCTCTATTGGAGTCCAGCTGTGTTTAATTAAATTGATTGGACTTGATTAGGAAAGGCACACACCTGTCTATATAAGACCTTACAGCTCACAGTGCATGTCAGAGCAAATGAGAATCATGAGGTTGAAGGAACTGCCCAAGGAGCTCAGAGACAGAATTGTGGCAAGGCACAGATCTGGCCAAAGTTACAAAAGAATTTCTGCAGCACTCAAGGTTCCTTAGAGCACAGTGGCCTCCATAATCCTCAAATGGAAGAAGTTTGGGACGACCACAACTCTTCCTAGACCTGGCCGTCCAGCCATACTGAGCAATGGTGGGAGAAGAGCCTTGGTGAGAGAGGTAAAGAAGAACCCAAAGATCACTGTGGCTGAGCTCCAGAGATGCAGTCGGGAGATAGGAGAAAGTTCCACAAAGTCAACTATCACTGCAGCCCTCCACCAGTTGGGGCAGAGTGACCCGACGGAAGCCTCTCCTCAGTGCAAGACTCATGAAAGCCCGCATAGAGTTTGTCAAAAAACACATGAAGGACTCCCAGACTATGAAAAATAAGATTCTCTGGTCTGATGAGACCAAGATTGAACTTTTTGGTGTTAATTCTAAGCGGTATGTGTGGAGAAAACCAGGCACTGCTCATTACCTGACCAATACAATCCCTACAGTGAAACATGGTGGTAGGAGCATCATGTTGGGGGTGTTTTTCAGCTGCAGGGACAGGAAGACTGGTTGCAATTGAAGGAATGATGAATGCAGCCAAGTACAGAGATATCCTGGAGGAAAACCTCTTCCAGAGTGCTCAGGACCTCAGACTGGGCCGAAGGTTCACCTTTCAACAGGACAATGACCCTAAGCACACAGCTAAAATAACAAAGGAGTGGCTTCAGAACAACTCTGTGACCGTTCTTGACTGGCCCAGCCAGAGCCCTGACCTAAACCCAATTGAGCATCTCTGGAGAGACCTCAAAATGGCTGTCCACCACCGTTCATCATCCAACCTGACAGAACTGGAGAGGATCTGCAAGGAAGAATGGCAGAGGATCCCCAAATCCAGGTGTGAAAAACTTGTTGCGTCATTCCCAAGAAGACTAATGGCTGTACTAGCTGAAAAGTGTGCTTCTACTCAATACTGAGCACAGGGTCTGAATACTTATGACCATGTGATATTTCAGTTTTTCTTTTTTTAATAAATTTGCATAAATTTCTACATTTCTGTTTTTTTCTGTCAACATGGGGTGCTGAGTGTACATTAATGAGAAATAAAATGAACTTTTTTGATTTTGGCAAATGGCTGCAATGACACAGAGTGTGAAAAATTTCAAGGGGTCTGAATACTTTCCGTACCCACTGTAAGAGATTTTAAACTGTTGACAAAGTTTCTGGAACCAATTGTCACAATCAATAATTAATTAAAAGAAATACACATATGTGTATAGTGATTGCCTGTCCAGAGGCTAAACATGATCAAAATGTAACGTCTGCCAGTTACCCTTACTTACTCTTACCCTACTGAGGATGGATGGATGATATAGTAGTAATAATACAACTTGCAAACGTGAACTGAATGTGTACATGGAACATGATCATTAAAATCTACTAAATCTGAGACTTCTTACTGTTGATGCTGTCTGTCTTAGTTCAAACCCAGGAGAAGCTATAAACCTACACCTGGTGACATTTGTCATCCTAAATAATAAAAGTGACAGTTTGCTAAAATGACAGGTTCCTACCTGAATGTATGATAAGGACGACAGATTCATTTGCGCTTCTGTATTTTGCCAACCTCTCACACTGAAAATACACAAATACTTTGGACATGCTCTGATTTTTCACTGGATATACAGAAAGATGCTCACCCTGGGCTGCCAAAGAGTTAGCAGCTTGAAGTGGTCAAAACATAGCAGAATACATTAAAGAAAGGATCTGTTTTAGTGAATACGAAGCCTACAAGGAGTAAAGAAATAAGTTGGGCAGGCATACTAAAATAAGGAGCAATAACAGACACAAGCAGAGTTGGAGGGAAAGAAGAGCAGCACAGTACGTGAACAGTTTGTTGAGACACAAGTTTTAAGTTCAGGTCAGGTCAGAAGACACAGTGTGACAGTAGTCTGCCCTGGAGTACAGAATTCACCCCGTCATTGTGTATTCTGAGGAGAGTAAGGTTATGAAAGTGTAAGACTGGACCACTATCTGAAGTCGCGGGGGTGTAGGCTCAATGTAGTGATAGCAGCAGCATGGATTTAATTTTGATCTGCAGTGGTGTGGGATTCCACTGACCTAAAACAGGCCGAATTTTAAGGTTGACTGAGAAAAGCAGGTGAGGGTACTCAACAGAATCATGAAGTCTGCAGTCCCTTCTACACCAGTCTGTCATAGTGACTGTCTGTAAGTGTGCGTGTGTGAGTGTGTCGATGTCTATAAATGGCGTTGCAGTCGACCACACAGACAGAAAGGTCAGAGATTCTGTGACTCCTCAACTCTCTGCAGAACTTTTTCTTTGGCATGCTGGTACCCTCTCCTTCTGTCACCACGGCAGCACAGCAGAGTAGAGGACAATACAGTACTGAGCATCGCCATTACTCAGGTCAGTGACTGGGACTGATCTGCCATGAATACAAGGAGATCATTTCCGGGAGCAGTTGCTGCAGCCACGGAGAGTTTCAGTGTGATCACAGATGCAGCTGGAAAGCCAGAACTCATGTAAAACACTTTTATACCAGTCTGAAGCTGCTCGGATCCAGCTGCACAAAGAACAGCTGGCACAGATGATGTTATAGTGCAATCTCACCCCAATCATGTTTGCAAATGCTTTAAAAGTTGTCATGTAGAGTAGTTTATATGTAAAGATTCAAGAAGCACGCAAACATAGAGGCAAGGTTTAAAAAATGCATGATGCAAAGACGTCTGAAAAAAGACCGTGAAAAGGACGCTTCAACAACATTCAGCCATCTGCTGAGCTGTTTTTGAAATTGGCCCAAATGCTTTTCAAGGAAACTGCTGGCATGACTCAGTTTACCTGTGTAGTCAGCAAATTAGACAATATGCTATCACTTCATTACTATATTTGGAGACAAGTTCTGTGTAATGTCGACACTACTGAACATGCTCAAGACCAGTCTCTGTGTTCTACCTTTCCTAATTCTAGTGAGTTACTTTTGACATTAACTAGTTTTGGACAACAGTGGAATTCTGTGGCCCAGAGGCTGTTTTTCTGTCATTCTACATTATTCCTTGATCTTGAAGGTGGTCAAACAATTTTACTTTTTATTTAATAATTTCATCTATAAGATGAAGGAGGATAATATGCAGCATTTTTAAAGATTTTTTTGTGTTTGAAGTGTCAGCATTCTGGGCCACTGTCATGAAATTACAGATCCCATCAAGATGATGGCCAACAGCGCTTCAAGGTTGGATGTGCTGTGCATTCAGAGATGGCATTCTGCATTTCTTAGTGTGATTATTTGAGATACTGTTGCCTTTCCATCATCTCCAACTAATCTGCCCATTCTCCTCTGACCTCTCACATCAACAATGAGTTTTCGTCCACACATCTGCCACTCACTGAATATTTTTCTCTTTTTCAGACGATTCTCTGTAAACCCTAGAGACGGTTGTCACACTGATTAGTCATAACAATATGACCACCTGCCGAATATTGTGTTGGTCCCCCTTCTGTGGTCAAAAATACTCTGAACCATTGCGCCTGGACCAGAGGACCTCTCAGCGTGTCTAATGGAGTCTGGACCAGGATATTGGCAGTGGATCCTTTGGGTACTCTGGGTTGTGCAGTGGGGTTGTTTCACTGCATCCTTTTGATGCTTGATCAGAATGGGGTCTAGGAAGTCTGGAGGTCAAATCAACATCTTGGGCGATTGCCATGTTCCTCAAGTGGTTTCTGATTATTTGATGTTTTTGTGATGTGGCGGAGTGCATTTTCCTGTATTTACTTTATTTGCCTGTTTTTGTCTCATTAACACGGATGCCTAAACTCAAGGTTTTCCAGCAGAAGACCATATAGTACCAATATGATCAATGTTATTCACTTAACCTGTCGGTGATCATTACGTTGTGGCTGATCACACACACATGCAAAAAGCACCAGATGTGGGCATGTTAACAATGCAAGAAACTTAATTTTCATTGGAGGAGTCTGAAAAAAAATCATCTCTCCCATCTCTGCTCAGCTTTTTGATCGGCCGTTGCAAGGTCAGACATTTCATACCGTCTAATTCTTTTCAAATATAGCCCAGCCCTAAGGCAGAGGATTTAGTTGCCCAGAACTGTGGAACAGTCGACTCAACTCCACCAGAAAGTACGTTAGATTTCCCTTACCAGACCCAAAGCTGTGTTAACATTCTCTAAAAGGTTCGATACCGAGTCCAAGCGACTGTCACAACTGAGACTGTTTTTTTCAGACAACGAACGTCTCTTTAACTACATATCACGTAACCTTTTGAAGTTCCCAAAACTGAAAACCTCACAGCAGGTTTTCTAAACATTAGTGAAATCAATGCTCTTCCTTCCAGTGCTGAGCCTTTCTTCCTGCAGAGCTGCTTCTCATTCGGTGAGTGAAAGCCATTAAGGTCAAGATGGCAACACTCTCTGCATGTGTTTAACCTTTTCCTGCAGTTTCACATTGACCAGACAGGGCACTTGAAATGGGCTTTACAGTACAGGCTATCGCAAAGGCTGAGGACACCAAGTACTAGCCGCACACACTTAGACACATTTAGGTGGACTGGTATACCGGCACCTTGCTATTACAGATGTGCACACAATGTCACTTAACACATCATCACCACACAGTTCATGACAAACAAATAAGTCACGTCAAGATCAGACAAGGACACACACATTAGTATGTATAAAAACAC
Organism: Acanthochromis polyacanthus; assembly: GCF_021347895.1. NCBI lineage: Eukaryota > Metazoa > Chordata > Actinopteri > Pomacentridae > Acanthochromis > Acanthochromis polyacanthus. The sequence goes on from NC_067118.1 coordinate 18,819,048, forward strand.
ACAAGGGCAGGCTTGAATATGCAAACTGAATCACAAAGAAGTACACACATGAATAGATTATCTCAGAAGTATGTTAACATGTAAAAATTATGCACATGAAAGAAAGCAAGGATGTGTGTGCAGCACATAAATATGTAGACACACTGTACACATACAAACCAAGTAAAATCAAGGTAGTAACCAAAAAAGTACCGTGCTCAAGCAAGTCACACATGTATGGAAATATGCAGATGAAAACAAAAGTGAGACACTGCCTCATTTAAGGGCCAGATTCCCACACACACACACACACACACACACACACAAAGGACTGGAGAACTGCCATGCTTGCTGGCACTGCCACGTGTGACGGATGGCTCCATCTACAGCGTTACATGCCACCGAGAGCCAGAGGGTGAACGGAGCCTCGTCCTCCAGCTTTATCCGACAATGATACAGGAAGGATGGATGTCGCAATGGGAAGAAAATAACACACCTGCTAGGTCTTTGAAAACCAAACACAAAAAAAATGTGGCAGGACAGGAAACCTTTGAGTAAGCGGGAAAAAGAATGAATGACAGCCAGAAAGTCTCCTTTCACAGTGACAATATGAAAGCATTACAGTCCATATTCGTACACCAGAACGCATTTTAGCATATTGTTTTACCAGCTGTACACAGGTCAAATAAATAAAAACTAATAAACACTTCTGCCTGGATATCTTCAATGCTGGAATTTACTGTGCACATTAAATGCTGCTATATCTTTCTTTTCCACCTGTACATGATATTTCATTATTAAGCTATCATACTATTACACATCACTCTGCTGTGGGTCTCCTAATAGCCACAAGCTATGTAGGCATTTCAAAGCTGGGCCAACACACAAATCTATACATGTAAATGAAGGCTGTACGAACCGAATAGTGGTCTGACATTTCAGTTTGCCTGGATCTATTCCTTTGCTCAGGGAAAAAGGAGGAGAAATTATTCATAGTATTTCATTATATTCCAACATAACCACTTTGGCAGGCACACAGCAGGGGCTTGTCATCAAACAACAACCACAGCCAAAGAGCAGTGATTATACAACATTTTCCTGTAAATTGTCGCTTCCTTGCCCGAATGAGAAGCATTTGAAGAAAAGGCTTTTACAACACATGTCAATAAAATGCTCCTCTGAAAGGATCATTGTAGGCGTAGAAGCAGCTAGTGTAGATATTGTGTTGTGTTTTGCCTTTCCAAAATATAGTCCTTGTTTTTTTTGTTTTTGTTTTCTTTCACTCAAAGATGACAGATTGGTGTTTTTGTGCAATGGTCAGATCAACCAAAAGGTCTGATTGGGAGTCACAGTTTTGTCACACTGTAGTTAATGGGCAACATTACTTTATTTATCTTTTCTTTCTCTCTTTTGAACCCTCTGAAACGAAAACCTCCTAGTGGATTTTAAAAGGGTTGTTTTGTTGTTGTTGTGTTTTTTTTTTCTTTTTTAAGAGTCAAAACTTCACCATTTATGGGAACCAGAAGCTATATATAAAAATGAATAATAATACAATATGTGTATCATATATATATATGTATATATATATATGATTAGAATTTTTTGCAAATAAATAATAAAAAATTCAATTTTAGCTTAATGTGCCTTCACTGAGGAAAACCCTTTATTTGAGACAGGCTGCAAGCAGAGACAAGCCTTTATTTATCATTAAATCCATCAAGTAAGTACATTTTATTATATGTTAATATTCCTCCATATGTTTCACATTAAAAAAACAGCTGTGTGCATGCAGGGCAATCCTTTTGGGTAAACATCTGCAAGAACTGTTGCTAGAGCAGCAGATTACTGCTAGAATTCTTAAGGAGACTACACTTACAGACACTAAACAGCCGCTACAGACTGAAGAGACTGGCCTGACAGGTATCTCAGACTGAATTAATACTGTGGGAAACAAGGGTACATGAGGATGTATTTTCCTTCTTTTTTATTAAAGTGGGCTATTATCAAATGAGAGCTGGGTTACTGTGAAATCTGGTGAGATTTAAGAAAGTAAAGTTGCTCACCTCTCATGATGTGGCGCACCACTTTGACCGAGCCTCCTCTAAGGTTGAGAATCTGATGGACTCTCTGCTGCAGCTACACACAGAAGAAAAAGAGATTCAGAAACACAGCAGACTTGAGCTGAATTGAAATGAAAATACATTTTGGCTCAGAAAGTGTGTTGGTCAGCAATTTATTCAGTTACCAAGTAGATGAAAAACCTGAAAGTCTGGTGTTTTGACACCACCACAAATGAACCACTAATGCTAGTTAGGCCCCCTGCTTTCAGTAATGCAAGATAAATACTAAATACAGCACTACAAATGCACTGCTAGTTACGCTAGCTTCAATGTTGTGAGCAGAAGGAAGCTTAGTTGACTAGATCCCAATTTTAGAATCAAATGTAAAGTCAATAGCACAATGGCTCAATGGCTCATTCAAAATGTCTAATGTTGTGAAAGGACGACTGTGCTGCCTGAATCTAAGCATTGTTTCTGTTTGAGCGCGTTGTTTTTGACAGACCAACACAAGTTATTATTGAACTATTTATGTAGTATACAGTGCCTATCATAAGTATTCACCCCCTTTGATGGTTTAACCTTTTATTGCTTTCATAAATCAATCATGGTCAATAAAATTTAGCTTTTTTAACAAAAAAAAATATTGGAAAAAACTCTTTAACATCAAAGTGAAAACAGATTTCTATAAAGTAATGTTAATGAAAGAAAATTATATAAATAAAAATAATTGTCTGCATAATTATTCACCCCCTTTTTAATTTAATGGTCTAATTCAATAGAGGTCCATCAAATTGTTGCCAATAGTCTCACAATTAGTGAAATGAAGATCACCTGAGTGGTGTGGGTGTGTTTCAAGTGATTGAGTTGTAAAACACCTGTGTCTGAAGGGTCCAGAGAGTGGTTGATCAGTATTCCTGGCTACCATTACACCATGAAGACAGAAGAACACTCTAAGCAACTCAGGGAAAGGGTTATTGAGAAGTACAATTCAGGGGATGGTTACAAAAAAATTTCCAAGGCACTGAACATCCCCCGGAGTTCAGTGAAATCAATTATCAAGAAATGGAAGGAATATGGCACTTGTGTGAATCTGCCTAGGTCAGGCCGCCCTCGTAAACTGAGTGACCGTGCAAGTAGGAGACTAGTGAGAGAAGCCACCAAGACCCCTACAACTACTCTGAAGGAGTTACAAGCTTCAGCTGCTGAGATGGGAGAGATTGTGCATGTAGCAACTGCTGCCCGGGTTCTTCACCGGTCAAAGCTTTATGGGAGAGTGGCAATGAGAAAGCCACTGTTGAAGAAAAGTCATATTAGATCTCGACTAGAGTTTGCCAAAAAGCACGTGGAAGACTCCATGGTCAAGTGGAAGAAGATTCTTTGGTCTGATGAGACCAAAATTGAGCTTTTTGGCCATCAGACAAGACGTCATGTTTGGCGGAAACCAAACACTGCACATCACCAAAAACACACCATCCCCACTGTGAAGCATGGTGGTGGCGGCATCATGCTGTGGGGAGGTTTCTTAGCAACTGGACCTGGAAGGCTTGTAAAGATAGAGGGCAGAATGAATGCTGCAAAATACACTGAAATCCTGGGGGACAATCTTTTTCAGTCTGCAAGAGAACTACGTCTTGGGAGAAGATTTATTTTCCAGCAAGACAATGATCCAAAACATACTGCAAAAGCTACACAGGAATGGTTAAAAAAGAACCAGGTAAATGTTCTGGAGTGGCCGAGTCAAAGCCCAGACTTCAATCCTATAGAGAATTTGTGGCTGGACTTGAAAAGGGTTGTTCATGCCCGATACCCGCGCAACCTGACAGAGCTTGAGCAGTTTTGCAAAGAAGAATGGAGCAAAATTGCAGTGGGCAGATGTGTAAGACTGACTGAGACCTATCCACACAGACTCACTGCTGTGATTGCAGCCAAAGGTGCATCTACTAAATACAGACTTGAAGGGGGTGAATAATTATGCAAACAATTATTTTCATTTATATAATTTTCTTTCATTAACATTACTTTATAGGAATCTGTTTTCACTTTGATAATAAAGAGTTTTTTCCAATAGATTTTTTTGTTAAAAAAGCTAAATTTTATTGACCATGATTGATTTATGAAAGCAATAAAAGGGTAAACCATCAAAGGGGGTGAATACTTATGATAGGCACTGTACATTTCCTTACAAAAAGTGAGAAGTCATATTTCCTTTTCACTTGACCAACTGGTATTAAAATCTTTCACACTAACTAGGAGGAATGATCCACAGGAAGTAAATGTCAGAAGTTCTTGATTATTACCGTAAAAAAGATTGATCAAAAAAATTCAATTCAGTCACATTTATACAACATTTGCAAACAGTAACTATCAGCTAACAGCTGGACTGTGTTACACATGTTTTTACAACAACCAATAGTTGTGCATTTGCAAATTTTCCATACACAAACTAATGCAGACAAGAAAATAGCACATTCTGTCACTTAAGATTATCCATTGTTCATGCTGAGGATGATCAGTGGAGATGGGAGGTGGGTCTGCAGGAACCACTGACGGAACAAACTGCAGCTTACACAGAGGAAGATGTGCAGTTTCTAAAATTGGACCAGGTGCATCAGGTGAGGAGCACCGGAAGCCTGCCTCAGGAAAAACATGATTGTGCACCTGAATCGAACCACCAGCGTCGGACTGTCAAAGCAGAGTTTTACTGTGGTGTCTGAGAAAGAAGCCCAGTGTACAGCATTTCTCTTTCCATAATGAAATTCAAGTTGAAGAGTGGCTGTTTTGACATAGTTTAAGAGATTCGGTGTTCATCACAGATGGTACTCGACATGTTTACATAACAAGGAGCGTGACAAGCGTTTCACAAGCGCTGCGAGCAGTGCATCATTGCACAACTGTAATGGGGATGGTGGCCGAATTTAAATCAAGTATGCTTTTTGATATTCATAAGCTCAGCATCATAACTTTTGATCAATGCTAGTATGAAGGAATGCAAAGGGAACCACTATTTCTACTTAAAATGCACAAATTGATCAAGGTTAGATTACACCTATTTAAAATGTAGGTAAAATATGTTATGCAAGTCACTTCTAAAAAACAAAAGCAGCACTGCCAGAGTGCAGCTAAGACCAAAAAATTAGCAGTGAAGTGAATGAGCTACTTGGTCGCAGCACCTATTAAAAACCATCTGACTGCTGTCTGCTTTTATAGCTTGTCTGATCAGATGTTCTAACGATAATTAATTGGAGAGAGAAGTCATTTGGCAAGCCACAGTCAGTGTGTGTGTGTGTACCTGTGAGATCCCTGAGTTGCTGATCTCCACCATAATGTAACAGATCAACTGAAGGACAAATAGTCCGGCGTCCAGGCGGCGAAGGTAGAACTCATCCTCCATGCTGTCATCCAGGATCTCCCCCTGACGAACCATCTCCTGCACACACATAAAAAAACAGAACAGGCTCATAAAAAAAAGAGAACACATTGTGATGCAAGCGGAGGTGAATAAATCTCTATTTTCTGTTTGCTGGGAGGTTTTCTATTGTTCTCAGCACATTAATAAAAGATTCGACAAACAGAAAATCAGAGACTAACTTTAATTTAGGTGTTGTTTTTCCAGCTTTTCCCACAAATCTATTTTCTCCATTGACCAGACAAACAAACCAATTGATTTCATGGCTAAGCTGCAAAATAGGGGGGGTTCCACTGCCACTGCTCACACATTTCCACATACATACACACACTTGCATAGTTATCCATCTTGAGAGCTCTGTCAGCACGCCAATAACACAGCGCTGCCAATAAGCACAAACAATCACCATTAGAGATTAAGAGGCAGATCTGAGGGGGAGAGCAGAGCCTGAAGTGTAAACCACTGGAGTGATACAGAAACACAGTGTAAAGTGTTTGGCTGTCACATAGCTTCATAATAATTAAAATAACAACAAAAAGTATGCAGTGTTTTTCTTAGTTATAAAGGGTTTTTTGCACTGAAGATGTGTCAGCCTTCACAAATCATTTCATACAATAATAATAATGGCATCAAAATTTTAAACTGACACAAAGCTTTTTAGTAAACATTTTTACATTTTAATTGATTATAACAAATGAGTTTGTTTTTTTCCAGTATCACTGTATAATTGCGGTGTTATGATGTTGGTCATTTTGTCTCCACTGACTGGTGAGCTGCAGTCAGTTCTCAGTGCTACAAACTGATGATGGCAATAGAATATGATGCAGTTTGAAAGTCTGGGAGAACTTTTGTGTCGTAACACAGCGCCACTCGGACTAGAACCTGGAGGCAAAACACCAGCTCTATTCAGAGCAGTAGGGGTTTCCATCTGTTAGTTTCTCTCTTGTTGTCTGTGCTCAGATATGCTGTGATTTAATTCAGCTGAACTCATTTACATAATACAATGTTTCTCTAGTAGTCAGGCAACAAAACGGTCATGAAATAGTGACTAAAACGCGACTTACTACAGTTGTTCTCGATTGATAAGACACATTCCTGGAAAGCTGCTCTCCTTTTCCCTAAACTCTGAACACAAAACCAATTTTCAAGCTACGGTCACAAAACCTCTGACTCTTCTTGCAAAACCAAACTTTCACCCCAAAACAGTTCAATCTGTGCTCAAAACTGAACTATGCTGTCAAGTCATTCCTCAAGTCGATCTAAATTAAATACTCTACTGAGTAGTCACTAAACACTACATAGAAAAAAGGAAAACACAATGCTCAGAATGAAATGGTAGAAATAAATGTTTATTTGGGCTAAATGCATGTTGCAAAACAAAATACCTGAGCATTTGTAACACTTGTACATAGAAAAAAACAGAAAACCTGTGCATTTACATGTAGCACTTATACGTAAGAATAAAGCACAAAAATAGACAAATGAAGTACAAAGAAAAGAAGTGCATTGCTCTGCCACAGCATCATCTCTCCATATTGGGTCAGGCCACAGGACTTCATCTACATCACAGGCCACATTTTCTCTGGCCAGGCAACAGGGGAAGAAAACCCTGGCATGCCGTATCCAGGCTTGACATGCCTCCACACCTATGGCTTGCAGGAGATTTACCCTGGTGTAAGGTTGGCATTCGTATACCTTCCACCGCCATGAGGAGAAGAATTCTTCAATGGCGTTCAGGAAAGGGGAGTACGGTGGAAGGCAAAGACTGATAAAACCTTGGTTCATATTGAACCACTCTCTAACCTGGAGGCCTCTGTGAAAACTCACATTGTCCCAAACAACAACACAGATGGGCTACTCATCCCGCTGCCCTAACAGAGCATCTCGCATGTGATTGAGGAAAATGAGGAGCTGGTGAGTGTTGTAAAGCCCTAGGTTGGCATGATGGTGGACAACACCATGATTGCTGATGGCAGCACACAATGTGACATTGCCACCACGCTGCCCAGGGACACCAACAATGGCCCGTTGGCCAATCACACTGCAGCCTCTCCTCCTTTTGGGGAGCTTAAACCCAGCTTCATCCATGTAGATGTATTCATGGAGTTTTTCCATTGCATCCAGTTCAAAAACTCTCTGTAGAAATTAGGGCTGCAACTACCGATTATTTTAATAATCGATTAATCGGCCGATTATTTTTTCGATTAATCGGATAAAAAAAACTTTTTTAATTTCCGCCTCTTTATTCAGAAATAGAAGATTTGGAATGACAGAACAAATAAGATCATTATAGGGAAGCCTTCATCTTCAACCACTGACAGAGGCCTCACGTCAGTGACATTCATATTGAGGATGCTCTCAGTCAGACAGCTGCTTGCTGTGGTGGACATGATGTCTTTCTCATCATAAAGCCTATCAATGCAATTCATCCTGCCTCACTCCAACACAAACCAGTGTCTTCACTCAGATGTTGTCAGAAAATTAAAATTCGAGGCTTAATCTTCAAAGTATTACCACTATAGTGTGCAAATTACATTCATTTGTAATGCATATTCAAACCATGCTTTAGCTAATGAAAGTGAAATAAAACCTATCTCTCACAGTCACACACGCCCCATCTCTGTCATTAATCAGTTAATAAGCTAACCCTAGCATCAGACAAGCTACCAGAGAGACTGATATTACGTTTCCTCACTTTAAAACAGAACAAATGTAGGATAATGCAGTGACTTAAGATGCGTGTCCACTTGATGCGACACATCAGATGTGGCCGGTTGGTGCGTTTCCAGCTGCGATCCGGTGTGTTTACCTGCTGCTCATTTCTATAAAGTAGACTCGACTTCTACTGTCCTTAAACATCTAAACTAGCCGTGAACTAAAACCAGGACAGGTTCAGCTGCTGCACAGATTATTTCTCGCCTCAAATGCTTTAGAAATACTTTTCCCTGAAGTGTTTTCAAAATAATAGAGAAAGTTTGCGGCCCAGCCGCTGTGTTTATCAGACTCATCGACCTGTCAAGCTGAAAGCGCGGTCACGTCACCACGTAGCGGCCCGCTCGTGACCGTCCGGCACCAGTACGATTTTCAGAAGCGTGCATTCGCATGTAGTGAACACGCAGCATGTCTTTGTTCTGTGAAGCATGAAATGCTCTCATACTTTTTTTTCTTCTCTTTTTTTTTTGTCTGTAAATCCGCTCAGAAATGACACCAACCACCCATGGCGTCATCACTTAAGCTTCATGCAATGCTCTCATACTTTTGAGGACTTCGGTCAAACTGTTTTCTCCATGCTGGTCATGTTTCATTTGCTGAATTTACTTCCCTTTGAAAATACCTCCTCTGCTCTGCCTCCACCTTGCTCTGTTCAACTCGCTCTGCAGGTGAAGTAGACGGCTCCACGACCGCGATATGACGAGTGAATCGGGCGACAAAACGAATCGATAATGCAATTCGTTGCCAACGCTTTTAATAATCGATTATTATCGATTTTATCGATTCGTTGTTGCAGCCCTAGTAGAAATAGATATATATTTTTGTAAGTGATACAGAAAAAGTGATGTAGGCCAACTACAGTAAATCACTACTTACAGTAACCAACATTTATGTGTCTGGATATATACCAACCTATACATACTGGAATCTTTGCTTTTTGACTCTATCAGAGTTGCGTTCAAAGGGCACTCTGTACAGCTGTTTCATGCGTAGTCTGTTGCGCTTGAGGACACAATCAACAGTAGAGAGGCTGACACTGTCAATACCCTCAAAATGCACATGGTCCTCAATGATCCTCTGCTAAATTTCATGAAGTTTAATGGTGTTGTTCTCACAGACCATGTCAACAATTAGGGTCTCTTGGTGTGGGGAGAACATAGATGTCCTACCACCCCGATGTGGCAGTCTTTCATTTCTACATAAAGAGAACATGCACTTACAAAAATACATACATGGAACAGGCCTACAAACAGTCAGACTGACCCTCCATTACAATACTACAGTAGACTGGCACAGTGATGTACTGAAACATGTTTACTATGGTACAGTATATAGTACAGTCATTGTACATATGTAATTGTTGTCAACATTTACATACTATAATGTCTAAAAAGGTAATTACCTGTTCTCTTCTCTAGATCTTCAGATTATGGTGGACACAGTGAATCTACTGATGTTTGGTTGTACCCTTAGTCCGGCCTCCCTCATCGTCATACCATGGACAAGAACATGGTCAATCACAGTAGCTCTGATTTCATCAGATATTACTGTTCTTTGTCCTCACGGACCACCTTGACCTGCTTGACCTCCTCTCACACGAACTCCTCTTCTTAGATTTCTATCCATTGTAGTGCCTCACAAACCAGTGCTCTGGCTTATACAGTGCCTTGCGAAAGTATTCTGTCCCGTTGAACTTTTCAACCTTTCGCCACATTTCAGGCTTCAAACATAAAGATAGAAAATTTTAATTTTTTGTCAAGAATCAACAACAAGTGGGACACAATCGTGAAGTGGAATGAAATTTATTGGATATTTTATACTTTTTTAACAAATAAAAAACTGAAAAGTGGGGTGTGCAATATTATTCGGCCCCTTTACTTTCAGTGCAGCAAACTCACTCCAGATGTTCAGTGAGGATCTCTGAATGATCCAATGTTGTCCTAAATGACTGATGATGATAAATAGAATCCACCTGTGTGTAATCAAGTCTCCGTATAAATGCACCTGCTCTGTGATAGTCTCGGGGTTCTGTTTAAAGTGCAGAGAGCATCATGAAGACCAAGGAACACACCAGGCAGGTCCGAGATACTGTTGTGGATAAGTTTAAAGCCGGATTTGGATACGAAAAGATTTCCCAAGCTTTAAACATCTCAAGGAGCACTGTGCAAGCAATCATATTGAAATGGAAGGAGTATCAGACCACTGCACATCTACCAAGACCCGGCCGTCCCTCTAAACTTTCACCTCGAACAAGGAGAAGACTGATCAGAGATGCAGCCAAGAGGCCCATGATCACTCTGGAGGAACTGCAGAGATCTACAGCTGAGGTGGGAGAGTCTGTCCATAAGACAACAATCAGTCGTACACTGCACAAATCTGGCCTTTATGGAAGAGTGGCAAAGTGGATATCTCAAAGATATCCATAAAAAGTCTGGTTTGAAGTTTGCCACAAGCCACCTGGGAGACACACCAAACATGTGGAAGAAGGTGCTCTGGTCAGATGAAACCAAAATTGAACTTTTTGGCCACAATGCAAAACGATATGTTTGGCGTAAAAGCAACACAGCTCATCACCCTGAACACACCATCCCCACTGTCAAACATGGTGGTGGCAGCCTCATGGTTTGAGCCTGCTTTTCTTCAGCAGGGACAGGGAAGATGGTTAAAATTGATGGGAAGATGAATGGAGCCAAATACAGGACCATTCTGGAAGAAAACCTGTTGGTGTCTGCAAAAGACCTGAGACTGGGATGGAGATTTATCTTCCAACAGGACAATGATCCAAAACATAAAGCCAAATCTACAATGGAATGGTTCACAAATAAACGTATCCAGGTGTTAGAATGGCCAAGTCAAAGTCCAGACCTGAATCCAATCGAGAATCTGTGGGCAGAGCTGAAGACTGCTGTTCACAAACGCTCTCCATCCAACCTCACTGAGCTCGAGCTGTTTTGCAAGGAAGAATGGGCAAGAATTTCAGTCTCTCGATGTGCAAAACTGATAGAGACATACCCCAAGCGACTTGCAGCTGTAATTGCAGCAAAAGGTGGCGCTACAAAGTATTAATGCAAGGGGGCCGACTAATACTGCACGCCCCACTTTTCAGGTTTTTATTTGTTAAAAAAGTATAAAATATCCAATAAATTTCGTTCCACTTCACGATTGTGTCCCACTTGTTGTTGATTCTTGACAAAAAATTAAAATTTTATATCTTTATGTTTGAAGCTTGAAATGTGGCGAAAGGTTGAAAAGTTGAAGGGGGCCGAATACTTTCACAAGGCACTGTATGTACCCTCACATCATTAGCCACAAGTGTGATCAATTTTGAGTTGTTGTGTTCAACCGGTGACACCTGAGCTTTAATTGTGTTTGACTTTTGCCACCTGTGCTCACCATTATGCAACACAAGTGCATCACAATGACAATGTGTTGACAAGATGTGTCTAAACAGGTGAAAAGTGCTAATGGTTTTGCCAAAAGAGTGACTGGCTCAATAAGTGGGTTCAGGCAACTGAGAATTTGGTTCAGACAATAGGGTTTAGTGTTTTAGCAATTGAGAAAAACTGTAAGACTTGTTTCTATAACTGCAAAGTTGTCTTAACAAATGCACTGGTAACAGAATTTAAAGATGATGACTGCTGTAAATTCAGCTGTACTTTCAGGGTTTGAAGCTGCAACTAAAATCAGACAACAACTACGCAGCAAGGAAAAAAGGAGTTGCATTAGCTGGTCTGTGCTTCAAAAATATCCATTACATTGATGTTACATTTTAGTATCATCATTTTGTAAAGAGGTTTAATAGAAACATTTGTATTTAAGTTGCACAACTGGTTTAAATAATGAGCCCTCTTTCTAACTTCCAGCTTCCAATTTACCTCTACAGTTTTGCACTTTCATATTAAAACCTTTGTTTGAATTTCATACTGTGCTGCTTTTCACAGTGACATACAGTTTGTCAAAACAAATTACACTTAGATGAAATGGTCATTTTGCTCTTTTGGTGGAAATTCTGAGTTTAGACTAATCAAATAATTGGTAAAGTAGCCAAGAGATCAATTAATTAAAGAATAGTTGTTAGTGGTGAACCAATTTATACATAAGCATGTCCCAATACTTGGTTTCTCTTTAGGTCTTAGAAATTTGTTTCTTAACCTACACACTCCAATCATAGCTTGCAGAAAGTCTGCATCATTAATCTGTTAACATAAGTTTAATTAGTATCTGTTTCAGTCAGAGAGGCAAGACTAAGAATAGCACAACATAACAGTACATGACACAGAGAATCAAACTGTTTTCTAATGAAAACAAACAGATTTAAGTGTTCAGCTAAAGGGTACCGCACATGACATTTACATCCCAATGATTTAATCTCAGACAAAATTAAAACTTTCAAAAGGCCTTGTCCTTAAAGATCAATCACACAGAAAAACCCAATTATAGCTGTGAAGTTCAGCTCATTAACAAGCCTCAATTGAAGGGCTGCCTCTGAGGACTATAGTACAACAACACTATTTAAAGTCCAGTTTGAAAATTGGGGACATAAAACAACATATCCACTTCTGTGACATCGTGTTACAAGACCAGGTTGTCATCCTACTTTAATGCTTTCATCCTGACAAGAAATGACAGGTAGATACACCTTCAGAACAAAGTCCTGCTCTGCAGTGTCAGTTGTAGCTTGTTAAAGATCAGAACAGTGCTGATAATTAAAACAAGAACCATTAAAAAAATCCTCTTTAGATTCAACCAGGTCAGGTAATCTTAGGAGGTTCGGCAGAAACTGGATTTCTCTTGTAGGTTCTTGAAGACATTACACCTCTAATCAAAGAGGCTTCTTCAATTCTTACTGCCTAATGGGGAGTTACAGAATTTATAGTCATTACAGCTGACATGGCTAATGGTTCATTAATGCACCAGGACTGACATGAGTCAAAGTGCGAATTGTTGTGAAACCAGAGGGTCCACCAGCAACAGTGGTGCCACAGACCCCCTCCTCTGTTTAGAGATGACTGTTCCACTTTGAAATATATGGATTCCTGTACTCTTCTCAAACCATCTGTCCTCTCTAAAATGTGAACATTGCTGTCCTCAAAGGAATGTCCCTTATCCTTCAGATGTAGGTGGACTGCTGAGTCTTGTCTTGAGGAGTTGGCTCTCTTGTGTTGAGTCATCTGCTTGTGAAGTTGTTCTTTGGTCTCTCCTCTGTACAAGTCTGTGCACTCTTCACTTCATTGGATTGCATACTTAACATTGGTCCACTTGTGCATTGCTGTTTTATCCTTGGGGTGAACCAGGACTATAAATTCTGTGACTCCCCATTTGTAGTCAGAACTAAAGAAGCCTCTTGGATGAGAAGTGAAACGTCTTCAAGAACCTTCAAGAGAAGTCCAGCTGATTCCACTGAAGCTCCTATGATTAATAATAAAGCCATTAACTGAAGGGCATTTGCCTCCTGTGCAGCCTCTGGGTAAAACAATGGCCTAGAATTCTGTTTTACTATAAAACAGAGAGTTATCGCATTGTGAAATAGTCCCAAAGCTTGGCCTTGGCTGTCAACTCGTGCTCATTAAAAATGCACAAAACTTGAAACAAAGCTTTTTAAATGTAAATTTTGTCTCCATTTCTTCCAGTAGGGAAAAAAATTATCTTGGTTTCCAGGACAACTCAGCTCTGTTTTGGGAGGGGATATGGTAGCTTGTGGCACATTCACACAAATCTCACAATCTGACTTCAGCGAAGACACAAAAACAGCATGTAAGCCTAAATTACTCATAAATAACACACAAAAGACACATAACCTCTCTGTTTACATTTTCTCTCACTGTATCACACAGGAACCAAGTCTATTTCATGTCACCCTCAACAAAGCAGAGCTTGTAAAAGGCCTTGGACAACTCGATTACACACCGCTTTTCATTTCTAGTGATCAGCTTTTCAATATGGGAATTTATCCTAAATAAAGGAAACAATGCTACTGTGGTCTATCGTGTGTAAAGGCTAGGTTAGTGGTAATATAGAATACTGACCCACAAAGTGTGTCAGCAAGAAGAAATTACAAAAAAATGACTCTGAGACAAAGTAAAAGAAACATCAAGGCAACACTTGAAAAACTGACTTCTGAAGAAATAATTAGTGAGAGGTTCTGTGGTGCTTTTGTCCCTGAGCACAATCCATGTTACTGTAACTGGGAAGCTACCAGCTACAAAAGGTATTAAACAAAAGAAAGTCCACAACTTGAAATCGAGCAGAGCAATTTGGATGGATGTGTCTGACAAAGTGATCCTGTTTGCCAAAATATCAGCTTTTTGCTCAGCATACTTGAAATATTTAGCCAAAAATATTGGATAAAAGTCTAAATAAAAAGTAATGGACACACTACTGGATGATTTATCTAACAAGTAACAGTGCAAGGTTTAAATTATTAGCTTTACATTTTGGATAAACAAATGAAATAATCAGTAAAAGGAATGGGTAAGTCATTTGTGATTTTTTTTCGGTCTAATCTCAGGGTCATGCTTTCATTTGTGTTTGTATTTAATGTGTCTTACCATTGTGTGCGGTGTTAATGCAGTCATCACCTTAATCTGAGACAATTTTCACGTTTAGCAAATCATAAACAATGTCAACCCAGGAAAAATTTCTGAAATATGATAGCTTGGAACATCCAAACTGAATCTCCATGTAATCTCCTATCTCCATGTTAGGAGATACAGGAGAATCAGTTTGGCATTGGGTGAATTGAATCGCATTTCCCTCCCGGGAAAGTTTGGTACGACCAATCATAGCACGGGAGGCGGGAGTTAATGCTGCATCATCTTCAGCGCCTGGATTACCCATAAAACACCTGCGCACCTCCCGTAACCAAACACAAACATTAAAGTTATTCCTAACACCGCTAATCGTTCGGAAGGAGTCTTTTGTTGCGTAGCCTTTTCAAAAATAAGTGTTGTACTTGAGAGTACCCCATGTATTCGCAGATTTTTGTGACAAAAATGGCAGTAATTCACCGCGACGCTTTCTCGGCTGCATGCCATTGTTGTTTGGACTACATGGACGTCAAGGTCAATTTGTTTGTGCGTCACATCAGTGTTACGCTGATTGGTTCTTTCTCGTTCAAGCTGCATTCGTTAGCCCCTCCTTTTTGAAATCGTCTCCTATCATCACAATGCCAGACTGCCTTTATTTGTATTTATATTAATACATAAATAAAGTCAGTCTGGATTTTCCAGGCAAGAAATATGATCATACTTCATGAAAAACCACATTAAAATCAACTGAATTTCATGATGAAGCAAATGAGTTCATGTAAAGTGCTGCCTGCTATGTGAGACATAAAAAGTCAGAAACCTCTGAAATAGAGGCTTGTAGTCCTTGTTAAATTCGTTTGACACTTCATCTACTGGCACTGTATGCTACATGACTTAATTAGCGAGACCATAAGGAACTAACAGCTTCCAACTGCTTAACCTTCAGTAATTCTGAGAAAATCGTGTTCCTGTTGTGTTATATTCTCAAGGTGTCAGGAATTCTACTGTTGACTACTGCCTTCTAATACACTGTACACAAATCAGTTATTCTGTCTCAAGATTTTGAAAATATGGCAAATACTAGATTGGCATAATTTATTGTCATGTGATCTAACAGTCAGAGGCTCTGATAAGTTTATTTACTGAAGAAAGACTGCTGAGGTGGGAGATGTGCATGTGAAAATGACAGAAGAGTAACAGGAAAAAGCTCATGACAGTTCTCTGTATGAACATGGCAGGGAGGAGCAGAGTTTTAAGAGCTTTATCAGCTCCACTTGTAAAGGAGACAGACTTTCAACAAATTCAGACACATTTATACCAGCCTTCAGTATGATTTTGAGTTTTTAGGCAAGTGAAGGCCAGAGATGACAGTTAAGATGATTGTGAGCTAAAAAAGAGTGCTGAGGTATTGTTGACCAATCAGGAATCAGCAGTGTTAGACTGCCCAAAGTGTTCTTAAGACAGGACATGGAAATGACTGACAGGTCCCAGGTGTTAAACGTTTTAGTTCAAAGTTTTTTTTGCTTTCAAAACTTTGCAATGTGCTCAGAATCAGCAACTGATTCTCAAAGGTTTTTCAACACTGACTGTAACTTCACACACTCACAGGAGTGTCCTGGATTTTTTAGCAGTACTATAGGTACTAGTACTGCAATCCTCATGATCCTGAAGCTACAAACCTATGCAGAAAACAGTGATATGAAATGTTACAAGTCCACAATGCCTTTTCATTGCAAGCTTTTAAGTAGCTGCACATGCTTACACTTTGGACTTCTACAACCAAGAAGCAGAAGGACCCTTAAAATACTCCATCTGTAAGAAATTGTCTATGTGGGATGTTTACTTCTAGAAGTCCTTTATGCCAGTAATAATTCCTCCTCTTTGGCTATAGCAACATGTGTTCTCATGCAGGAGAAAAAGTAAGAAAAGCATTTTCAATTAAGGTCTCAGATAAGTCAACTGCTGCACCCTCCAGGGAGGCTCACTGTGATGAAATAGTGAAGAGATGTTCAACACGTGATGAATCAAGCCAGACCTTTGAATCCGTGCGGGGAGTGGAAGGTTTTGAACAATGGCTAGTGCATTAAATATTCATTATTGTGAGTAGTGGAGGCAGGCACTTGTGATATTAAAACAGAAGGCGACATGGGCAATATATCAGCATTCACTACAGCCGCAGAGTTTTGTCTACTCCTGAATTTTGACATTGCGGCCAATATCTTTTGTGTGTCAGCTCAGACCCTCTGGCAAATACCGGACAGAAGAAGTGGAGAAAGAATAATGTGTTGAAAGCAGGGATTGGACAAGTAAATTACTGCAACCTCAGGGGAGCCTGGCAGCCTGGCTACAGTACAGACAAAGTAATAAGCAGTGATTTTCGGTCTCAGTCCCTTTACTGTAACTCAGCCACATTGTGCTTGTGTGTTTGCGTGATGGGGTGTGTATGATTTATGGAAGACTGTGTGTGTACTGCGAGTCTTGTCGTGCCCATTGTAAACCATGCAGTTGAAGTTTGCGTCTGTGTATGGCATGTGAGCAAGAAATGACGGAGTATCTTTGAACAAGAGCATTTATCTGTCATGTTCCTTGAACGTGCATCAGCTTTTGGAAGAGGGACTGTGTCTGGTTGTTATTCCTTGGCTTGGGTACTTATATGCAGAATTAAAGTGATTTCTTTGTCAGAAATTTTGCAAAAACTCACTGTGACTATGTTGTGTGTGTGTGTGTGTGTGTGTGTGTGTGTGTGTGTGTGTAGGACGCAATGCTCTGTATGAGGCTCAAGCAAACAAGAAATAGAGGTTGGATAGCCTCATCATAAAGCAGCGATACAGAGGCTGATAATAGGGTAAACTTGGAGGAAAGAAAACAGCAACTTTGTGAGAACATGAGACGGCGTGTTGATTGGACGGATGGACAGTCCGTGCTGAAGTCTGTCCAAATGCTAAAATGTCAGACAATAGAAAACAGTTAAGTCAATGTTATGTTCCAAGAAATTTCTTATTCCTCATCTTTAGCAGCTTCCTTCAGTGTTTCTGTGGATACAGATTAGAGCCCAACTGACACTAGATTTTTGGGAATTTTTAGGGAGGCTTGAACCTGGCCAAGACTACCACAGTGAATGCATACAGTAGTCCACAGAGTGAACCACAGAGGTGGGAGTGTGATGATATTGGGCTGAATTGGTACAAAAGCTGTTGGGGAGATGACAACTACAGATGGCACAATGAATGTCAAGGGACATCCAAAAATATTGACGGACAAGATAACTCCAAGTGGGAAGCTTTAAAGAGAAAACAACACAACCCCTCCAGCAACGAGCTCCTGAATCATCTTCACAGAAACTTATCATCCTTATTGAGGACGATTCTTTATGCAGAAATGACAGACTTCCCTTTGAACTGGGCTTAGGAGTTAAGACCTCTTGAACTGAAATAAAATAATCTAAACATGAATGAGCTGGTTGCACTGCAGTCAGTGTCTCATAACAATCTGTATTCACATGAATGAATGGTCAATCAATCAAATGCCATGCCATTCTGCATAAGCGATCATTTCCCTCCATCTAATCAAATCTTTTGCTTTCTGAATTGTGACTGTTGCCCGTCCCATGTGCAACCACAATGTCAGTTTGTCTATCATTTTCCATCTGCCCCATCCTCTCTTCCTATTAATTTTTTCCAGTTGTGACGATATATTCCAAGGTCTCTTTCCATATGATGTATACAAAAAATGTTGCTAGCCGTTTCCTAATTTTGTTCAATAGAGTATAATTTATGTTTAGTTATTTTAAAATACCTTCATTGCATATTCTGGATATATAAGATACGTATATGTAGCATGTGTCTATAAAATCACGTCTCTGCTGCAGTGATTTTGTTTGACATTTTATCATTTATGTTCCAAGATTCATATCCGTACATCAGAAGTGGCAACAGCTGAGAGTCCTCATGCAGATGCCAATTGCTATCTTCTTATTTGTCAGTTTATTTTTCATTTTCATAAATGCTGTTCTTGCCATCTTTACTCTACATCTGATATCTGTTTCACACCTCCCATCTGATGTCATCCATGAACAGAGATATTTCAAATGATGAACCTGCTTCAGTATTCCTTGGTCTAATTCTATGTGACAGGTTGGAATTATATTTTTCTTTGAATTTACCAGTGTCCATACTGGCCATTGATCTGTGGATTCCTCTACTCTGTGTTGCGATTGCACCACCATACATTCACTTTAACTGAATCTGTTTGTACAATCATCCATCCACCTGCATGTCATGGTTTCACGTAACCCAGGTGAAATGAAAGGTGACTTTTAAGAAACAGAAAAGAAAGAGAAGCAATGACAGAAAGATAAACAAGCTGCAAAACAAATAAAATGTCAAGTGTGTGAATGAGGATACAGGCAGAGAGAGAACGTAAAGGTGAACATTTATTCTTGGTCGTAATTTATGAAAACTAAATATATCACATCCAGGCGCAAAACCAATTCCAACTTAACACAGACAATTCTTTGAAAATGCCTACAGTCAGCAAAGCTAAACTAGTCCGTTTCAGCTGTATGGTTTCGCTGCAGCCCAGTGAAGGAAACACACACACTCTATCTCACATATACACAACAACCAACTGGGTTCTGAGTGTTAGGAAAGTGCACTGAGGCATTTTACAGTATTGAGGTCGGCTTCAGCCACGTTTTGCTGAGCTTCATCAATCTCAAAGAGCTGTTACCAAAAGAAGAAAGGAGGTTTGGAAGAAAGGGAGGAGAAAGAAGGGTGAAAGCTGTAGCATTAGACGAGAGGAAGAAAGAAGTAATAGGAAGAGGGAAGGAGGGACAGTGAGAAGGTGTGACGTAGAACAGAAATGAGCATGAAGGGAAAGTGAAAAGGATGCAGAAAGAAGACTAAAAGAAGAGAATTTGCGAATGCGCGTATCAAAAGCAGGCAAGAGATTGGATGTAAAAAAAGATGGGTTATGGAAAAGAGGAGTAAAAGAAACAGAGAAGGGAATCAAAAATGAAAAACACAGCAGGACGGAGAAAGTAGCTTTAAGGGAGAGAAGGGGAGAATCAGAAGGATAGAAAGAGGAGAGAAGAGAGATACCGAGGTGGGAGGAAAATAAGCAGCTTATTAAAGGGACTGCGCTGGAGATGCGGAGAAAAAGCAGCAGCAGCTTTTTCTTTGCTATCCTCCTGAGAAATCTATGGATAATATGTTGCAGAGGAAAAACATTTTGCTTACCACCCCTAAAATACAGGCTTAACTAGGGAAAACCAAAAGGCACAGCAGAGAGAGATAAAACACTGCTGCTGACAGCAGCCGATTCAGACGAGGCGCTGGACAGAACTGGGTTGGCGTCTTTATCACCTTATTTAATGCAACATGGCATTCGGTGGAAGCTTTGATTCACAGGCTTAAAATATCATTTGGGTGTTTTCAGCATTAGACAGGAAGGCCTACTGGGCTACAGAGGACATAGAAAACAAATGAGGTAATGTGCAACAGCAGTATCTTTTCAAAGCCAACACAACACAGCAAATAGAGGAAATCTCAACACTGTGAAATCTACTTGTTTACAAGATGAACAGTGACATTTTGTGAAAGTAGCTTAAAAATCCGAACAATGCAAAACAATTTCAGAATTTCAGTGAAATGAGATGAAGGTAAATTCAGTATTTTGAAAAGACACGGACAGGCGGTGTAGGTTTGGAGAAATGAACGTGTCATCCGGAGGTCGACCGCCCCCTGCTACGTGTGCGTGTGAGGGGAGGGGAGGAGGAGCAATTCTCTCCCTGGCTGCTCAGCCTGTTTACAAAGAAGCTGATGCAGAGGCGTGAAGAACAAGGTGCATGATGCTTAATGCAGCGTTTAACCGACTAGTAAAACACTAAACGTTTAATAAATGAGTAGGCGGTTAAACGATTAAACGACTAGTCGCGCACATCCCTAGTAGTGATATGGTCTCTCCCCAGAAAGTTTTGCCATTGTTAACATTTTGAGTCACTCCTGATTTTTCAGATTCTTTGTTGTGTAAACTGGGAGTTCCGTCATCATGACTGCTGTCTTGGTTTCACAACAATTCACACCTTGAGCCATGTGAGTCCCGGCTTGTTAATGGGCTATTAGCTATGTGAGCTGGAGTGACTATAAATTCTACAACTCATTATTAGTCAGAACTAAGGAAGCCTCTTGGATGAGAAGTGAAATGCCTTCAAGAATCTTCAAGAGAAGTCCAGCTGATTTCCACTGAAGCTCCGATGACTAATAAAGCCATTAACTGAAGGGCATTTGTCTCCTGTGCAGCCTCTGAGTAAAACAATGGCCTAGAATTCTATTTCATTATAAAACAGAGAGTTATCGCATTGTGAAATAGTCCCAAAGCTTGGCCTTGCTGCTGTCAACTCGTGCTCATTAAAAATGCACAAAACTTGAAACAAAGCTATTTGAATGTAAACTGTGTCTCCATTTCTTCCAGTAGGGAAAAAAAATGATCTTGGTTTCCAGGACAACTCAGCTCCGTTTTGGGAGGGGAAACAGCAGCTTGCGGCACATTTACACAAATCTCACAATCCGGCTTCAGCGAAGACACAAAAAACAGCATGTAAGCCAAAATCACAAATAGATAATAAACAAAACACACATAACCTCTGTGTTTACATTTTCTCTGACTGTATCACACAGAAACCAAGTCTCTTTCGTGTCACCCTCTCAGAATCAGAATCACTTTATTCTCCCAAGCAGAGCTGGTAGCATTCCTGAAAAGACCTTGGACAACTCAATCACCCACTGGTTTTCATTTCTAATGATCAGCTTATCAACACGGGAATTCATCCTAAATATAGGAAACAATGCTACTGTGGTCTGTCGTGTGTGTAAAGGCTAGGTTAGTGGTAATATAGAATACTGACCCACAAAGTGTGTCAGCAAAAAGAAAATACCAAAAATAATTCTGAGATGAGGTAAAAGAAGCATCAAGGCAACACACGAAAAACTGACTGAGTCATTAATGGCCCATGTGAGCTGGAGCGACTTGCAAATTCTGGAATTCCCTATTAGTCAGAACCAAAGAAACCTCGGATTAGAGGTGAAACATCTTCAAGAACCTACAAGTTGATTTCTACTGAAGCTCCTTCAATGTGTCGAATGTTAACAAGCACATAAGAGATGGATTCTGCAGGGAAAAACATGCTTCCTTGCACAAAGAGTGAATATGTAAACCTAAAAACATCCCAGCACATATAATATCCTTCCTCCCACAACAATGCACTCACATTGTTTCATGAATTCTCTGGCATGGTGTATTTCAGCCGCAGCAATATGCATTGAACCCTTTGATAAATTGGATCACTCTACATACGTGAAAAAATACAGTATTTTCAAAATGCTGACAATGTTAAGCACGTTATGCTTAACATAACTTTTTGATTTCAACTGCAAAAAAATCTCTTTCACAATATCTTACATCTTTTAAAATGCACTAGTATGTCTCTGAGTGCCACACAATGATGTTTTGCATGGAACAGTAAAAAGTTACATATTCCGGCTTGGAGTGAAATGAAGAGAAAATTGTTGCTATGCCACAAATAGACATTTTATCATGGTTTGCCTCACGTGTGTCTGGCCCACAGTATGGCTCTTAAGTGGGGAAGACTAACCATATGGCTTCAAAGATAGCTGCACACACAGACAAGACTTCTTATCACCAGGTTATCACAAAGTCATGCTTTTGCCATCCTGGAGGAAGAGACGAGAGAGCGACAGAGAGAGACAGGGAGAGAGAAACGGAGAAGGAGGGAGAAAAAATGTCAAACTGTCTGGCCTTTTCTTGCCAATCCCTCCACGATGTCTGTCTGAGAAATTAATCTTCTGTAATCTTTAGATAGGAATCTCACACTTATCTGTCTCTACCCACACCTCCCTGCCCCTCATCATTTCCCCTTTAACTCAAATTCTTTCTCTCGTCCTTTTCCTGTTTCTTTTTTTCCCTGCATTTCCCTTTCTATTAACTCTTCTTCTTGTATTCACAATTTGTCCATGTGTCTTTTTTCTACCTTTTTAACGACAGGACACTCTTTGTCTCTGTGTTCATGCCATTATCTCCTGCCTGGTCACTTATCTTCCATCTGTATCCCTCCATCGGTCTGTCCAGCCAACACACTGACAGCTCAATAGGGCCTCATACGGATATCAAACTTTCCATTCCTCTGTAAACTGTCATATGGTTATCAGCAGGATTGTGATGGTATTTTAGGTCTTTTCCCTCACGGCTTTGGAAGTGACGCTGTGTGGAACTGCACATCTTATCTACCAAAATAGACATTTTGATCACAAAAAAACAACCCTTTATAACAGGGATAGTGGTTTGTATCTGAACATCTGGAATGCAATTTGAATGTTCTTTTTTTCATTTTTATCTAGCGACGATAACAAAACCCTACTGAGTGATGATATTGCACTGAAGACTACATTTTTCCTGAATGTGACAGTTCTAATGGATGGTTATCGCTCCTGCTTTATCTTTCCTCAACTGCTCGATTTGAGGTTTAGAAAAACCTCAGTGTGTCACAGATTTTGCACATTTATACCACAGTTTTCTCTGCTGCATGGGTCAGTATGAGCGCATGAATTGGTTGCATTCCTTTATCCCATACTTTGCACCTCAGAACAGGATTGCCTAGAAGTACCGGGCTTTGCAAAAGTTCTGTTGCATGGTTTCATGATCTTTAGAGATGTTTACATATCGGAGTGAAAAATTCCATTAAATAAACTGAAAGTTCTACCTTATAGGCAGGTGTCCTTAATACAATTTTTTTATCCGGTGAGGTTGTATCAAGATGGAAGTCAAAAGAGTTGAGATATCTGCTCTCCTTCATGCTGGCCACAAGTCTGACAGAGCCAAGCAGCTGAACATCAGCCGGATGACCGTCCACAGAGTCGCGGAGAGGCTCAAGAATGGTGAAGATCTTTCAGTGATCTTTCAAGAATGGTGAAGACCTGAAAGATCTTCACCATTCTTTAGCCTCTCCGCAACTCTGTGGACGGTCATCCGGCTGATGTTCAGCACAAAGGAGAGCAGATATCTCAACTCTTTTGACTTCCATCTTGATACAACTTCACCGGAGAAAAAAATTTGTATTAAGGACACCTGCCTATAAGGTAGAACTTTCAGTTTATTTAATGGAATTTTTCACTCCGACATGTAAACGTCTCTAAAGATCACGAAACCAAGTGTAACAGAACTTTTGCAAAGCCCGGTACATATCATAATTCATACAAAAATAACTACAGAAGAGTGACTTAATAGCCAAGTGGTGAGTACACAGTCCATATGGGCACAAATATCCCTGAGCAGCAACTCTCGGGCTCAACGTTCCTCTGGCTATTTATTGTGCATCATTCTCCTACTCTCTCCTCATATGTTCTATTTGTTTTCTGGTAATATCAAATAAAAAGGCAGATAATGGCCCAATAACGTCTCCAAAAAAAGTTCCCATCTCATTCTCCACCGAGCCTTCCACTACTAGCTGCAGCTCGACACACCGATGACTCTGTTAAGCTGTTCTAAGCAAAGGCAAGAAGTGGTAATATTGGAATAATTCAAACAAACATGTTTGAAATGGAAATGAATGAGACCGAGAGCTCCACCCTGCAAGTTGACAAGCTTTCTTCCTCAGGTCTGTAATGACGGAAATCCCAGATGTCAGAATCTGTTTTTTTGAGATGGTCATCAGTAATTTGTTTTAAGGAGAACTATCCAGTTATGATTTTAATATTTGCTAATGATGTGCCTTACAGCATGTGAAAAATAGCATATCGACAAATTTGTTCTCATCTTTGTATATGTATATGTAACTGCTTGTTTTTGTCAAAAACAGTCTGATTTAAAGCTGTAATGTATAATAATGCATGCTACTGTATGCTATTTAAATAGATCCAAGCAATATTGGATGACCTTTTGGAGGAAAAAGATTGATACTGATGCTGAAAGGCATTCATTAGGTTAACGTGACTCATCATTACTAGTACATGCAAGCAACAACAATGATACTACAAATCTCGTCAGGATTTCTCCAGCTACAAACTTGAACAACCTGCTGGTGCAACCGTGTTCAGTCACACTCTGTTGCTGGTTGGTTCAAAACCCCTTGACTCTGCATTGTGTTTGTTTTTAAAGAAGTCGGAAGGCTGAAATGTCTTCTCTGTGCTATTTATTGTACCATCTGGTAAATGTAAGAAATAATCGTGTCAGTGGACTCAGGTGTCTCGTGTACGCCTCTCAGGAACTGACAGTGAATAATACACAGTAATACAATATCAAAACAAAGAAATAAAACAAAATATCTATCCATTATCTATGTACTGCTTAATCCTCATTCGGGTCGCAGGGGGGCTGGAGTCTATCCCAGCTGACTTAGGGTGAAGGTAGGGGACACTCTGGACAGGTCACCACTCACATTCACACCTACGGACATTTTAAAGTTACCAGTTAATCTTAGCATGGTTTTGGACTGTGGGAGGAAGCCAGAGTACCCGGAGAAAACCCACACATACACAGGGAGAACATGGAAATTCCATCCAGAAAGATCCAAGGAAGGCGGGGACGTGACCCGTGAATCTTCTAGCTGCAAGGCGAAAGTGCTAACCACCAAGCCACTTTGCTGCCCAAAACAAAATATGTACCTGGTAAATATGAGAAAACACTCTCATCAGTGGGCTCAGGCATCTTGTGCACGCCTCACTATAAAAATAGCAACACATTCATTTAGGCCAATGCTCACGAGATAGCTAGCTTACAGAGCATTTCAAGCTTCACATACACATAATTAAACAAATCAAAACATAAAATATGTGTCAACACACTCCAATGAACATCTGCGTAGATCGTAGTGCACATACAGTCATAAAATAAACAAAGGAACATAAAAAAATATGTATTTATGAGCCTGTGATGTGCTCCACAACCTAGCTTGTGCACGCTTCTTAGTACCTAACAGTGTGGCATCAATGCCAGTTGCATACTATAGCTCCAGAGAGGGCGCTATTGAGCCAACAACTACAAATTAAATCAAAGCCAAATTACAGCAAGTGGAAATATTTATCATATATACACTGTTACACTGGCCACATTGACTATACCCACATTAAAAACAAATGTGGAACAGCTACTTCTAATGTTGCAATGAGACAAGTCCTTGATGGTTCTTTTTTTGTGATCTACAAAGCAACCCTGAAGATATCCATATTTTGTGTTATTCCATCAATCCAACAAGCTGCATGGGATAAAGCCAGTAAATAGAGAGGCAGATCAGACAGGAGGGAGATGGATGAAGAGAAGGAAAGAGGAGAGATGCTTACATGTTTCTCCCCTTCGATCCTCTTGTCAGCCTGTTGAACAGCCTCCAGGTACTTAAAATGCAACTCCATCAGTCGATCAACCTGGAGAGAGAATGAAATAGAGGCAGAGGGAAAGTGAGAGATGCAGCATACAAGAAAACAGTGAAAATAGGGGAAATGTGAAGGGTACAAAGCAGAGACAGAACAAGATATGCGTCATGATAAATACACAGCACCTCTAATAATTTGCTAATAGGCACTTCATAATAGATATGAATCGTCTACTTCTTATTTGTCAGCATTAAATGAATTAACTACAAATCTTTTTGCGATAGAACTCTTGCAGAGAGGGTTAATGAAGTGATGAACAAAGAGAACAAGTATATTATTTTTAAGATTCTAATTTACTATATCAAGATATGACCAAAGAACTCTTGTGTAAATGCTAAAATGAACAAACAGGTGCTGAAGATGAATGACAGAAGTGAAATTCTAGGATGGTGTAGCAGTGAGAAAGCATTTCATGTTTGTCTAAAATGACAGGTAGTTTCAAAACTTAAGTGTCCTATCAAGATTGCCTTGAGCAACAGACTGTAAATCAGACATTTTTGCACATTAGAACTGTGGGAGTTGCAAGAAAAAAAACTTTACTTGAGATTACTTTCTCAAGTTCCGTAGCCTTTGGCAGCCAGCAGCCAGCATACAGCATGCGCAAGTACAGAGTGATTGTGTGACCTGAATATGAACATGAATGTATTTAACTGGCCATGTAAACAGACTGTCAAAATGGATAGAAACTGATTGTTTCAGTCAAATGTTTTCTAATATGACATTAGAAGAATTTAGAAGCCAGTTTATTCAAAGGAATGTGATGGAGTTATGTGACGATCGGTGTACGTCTGTCTGTCCGTCTGTTATTCCATCTGTGTGCAACATTACTCAACAACGGACAGATGGTTTTGGATGAAATTTTCAGGGAAGGTCAGAAATGACACAAGGATCCCCTGACTAGATTTTGGCATTGATGTGGCTTAAAGTCTGGATCTACTGATTTGTTAAAGAGTTCTGTGTCATTACGAGATTGCAGCACGGCATCACTGTAACCATGACAACAAGTGAACACTATGCCAGCTGTTTGCTGACGATCACATGATTGTGATCCTACTACAAATGGACCGCTGCAGAATTATCAGGACTTATCCGTGGTAAATGACATAAAGAGTAACTGACTAAATTGTGAGGGTGTTTCCGAGTCCCATCAATTGCCGCTGCTCACTACATATTTAGGTCATTAATTCAGTATGTGAACACAACGTACAGATGTATGACACACCTGTGCTCAATGGAAGATTATTTTGTATGCAAGTTGACAAAGAAACCAAGGACAGTACAAAGAGCCACAGCTGCTAAGAAACACATCGCAAATTCAGGCTTTCTTGTAACATTATGAATTTCTGAAACCATAAAATCTTGGAGAAAATGTATGAGATTTTCCCATGGTGATGACTAAAGCCTAAACAAAGAAACAAAATAAATACTCAACTCCTCGAAACTCAAAACCAGCCAGCAGGCTTAAAACATATGTTGTCTTTCAACAAAATGACACCATTAATCAGAATGAGAAACTGTAAAAAACACAAAGTGTTCTCTGCCTTTCAACCTTAGAGCAGTCCTTGAACTACTTACAGTGCCTTGTGAAAGTATTCGGCCCCGTTGAACTTTTCAACCTTTCGCCACATTTCAGGCTTCAAACATAAAGATAGAAAATTTTAATTTTTTGTCAAGAATCAACAGCAAGTGGGACACAATCATGAAGTGGAATGAAATTTATTGGATATTTTATACTTTTTTAACAAATAAAACCTGAAAAGTGGGGTGTGCAATATTATTCGGCCCCTTTACTTTCAGTGCAGCAAACTCACTCCAGAAGTTCAGTGAGGATCTCTGAATGATCCAATGTTGTCCTAAATGACTGATGATGATAAATAGAATCCACCTGTGTGTAATCAAGTCTCCATATAAATGCACCTGCTCTGTGATAGTCTTGGGGTTCTGTTTAAAGTGCAGAGAGCATCATGAAGACCAAGGAACACACCAGGCAGGTCCAAGATACTGTTGTGGAGAAGTTTAAGGCCGGATTTGGATACAAAAAGATTTCCCAAGCTTTAAACATCTCAAGGAGCACTGTGCAAGCAATCATATTGAAATGGAAGGAGTATCAGACCACTGCACATCTACCAAGACCCGGCCGTCCCTCTAAACTTTCACCTCCAACAAGGAGAAGACTGATCAGAGATGCAACCAAGAGGCCCATGATCACTCTGGATGAACTGCAGAGATCTACAGCTGAGGTGGGAGAGTCTGTCCATAGGACAACAATCAGTCGTACACTGCACAAATCTGGCCTTTATGGAAGAGTGGCAAGAAGAAAGCCATTTCTCAAAGATATCCATAAAAAATCTTGTTTAAAGTTTGCCACAAGCCACCTGGGAGACACACCAAACATGTGGAAGAAGGTGCTCTGGTCAGATGAAACCAAAATTGAACTTTTTGGCCACAATGCAAAACGATATGTTTGGCGTAAAAGCAACACAGCTCATCACCCTGAACACACCATCCCCACTGTCAAACATGGTGGTGGCAGCCTCATGGTTTGAGCCTGCTTTTCTTCAGCAGGGACAGGGAAGATGGTTAAAATTGATGGGAAGATGAATGGAGCCAAATACAGGACCATTCTGGAAGAAAACCTGTTGGAGTCTGCAAAAGACCTGAGACTGGGACGGAGATTTATCTTCCAACAGGACAATGATCCAAAACATAAAGCCAAATCTACAATGGAATGGTTCACAAATAAACGTATCCAGGTGTTAGAATGGCCAAGTCAAAGTCCAGACCTGAATCCAATCGAGAATCTGTGGGCAGAGCTGAAGACTGCTGTTCACAAACGCTCTCCATCCAACCTCACTGAGCTCGAGCTGTTTTGCAAGGAAGAATGAGCAAGAATTTCAGTCTCTCGATGTGCAAAACTGAGAGACATACCCCAAGCGACTTGCAGCTGTAATTGCAGCAAAAGGTGGCGCTACAAAGTATTAATGCAAGGGGGCCGAATAATATTGCACGCCCCACTTTTCAGTTTTTTATTTGTTAAAAAAGTTTAAAATATCCAATAAATTTCGTTCCACTTCACGATTGTGTCCCACTTGTTGTTGATTCTTGACAAAAAATTAAAATTTTCTATCTTTATGTTTGAAGCCTGAAATGTGGCAAAAGGTTGAAAAGTTCAAGGGGGCTGAATACTTTCACAAGGCACTGTATTTGTGACATATTCTATTATCAAAATAATGCTTAAACAAGTGACAATTCATCAAAATCAAGTTATTTTATGTCTTTTTTTTAACCCCCAAATGGCCAGGTCTCCCTCAGAAAAGAGATTTTTAATCCCAAGGAACTTCCTGGTAAAATAAAGCTTAAATAAAGAAAACAATTTGCCCTAACCAGATTAAATATATAAATGAACGGACGGACGGACGGACGAACGAACGAACGAACGAACGCTGAGCTCTTCGGCAAAGACATGAAGTCAGCAGACAAGTACTGATGTAATTCAAAAATCTGAGTAGCTGATTATGTACAGTCGGTTTTTTTTTCTCCAGTATTTGAAATATCTGTGCACTTGAAGTGTTTTATGTGTTGATTCAAGAAATTCGATTTTCATTGTTTCTACTGTTTTTGATATGTGGCGTTATAATTTTGGTATGCAGCACACAGGACATGTTTGTGTTCTCTCAACTTCTAGCCATGGTTGTTCTGTTTCCTTATAGGTGCAGGACTCTTAGGTAAAGTGTCAAATGAACAAATAAAAATGTGGCAGGAGCGAAAAAGACTCAGAAACTGCTTGAAATTTAGAGGATGAAGGTCATTTACCACTCCTTTGCTCTACTACCATGTTCTTATGTCGAAGCTACCTGGAAAAAACTATTAATATCCAATATATATAAAGCTGCACAAGGCTTTAGGAAATAATCTGTTAAAAACAGATTATCAAGTCTCTAAAAGTAAGTCAGGTATTTTTAGGAACTTAGCGACTAGCTTCAATTAACAAAGCATTTTGTGACATAAGAAAAACATTGCTTTTGCAAAATGTTCCATCCAGGGTCATGCAAGAAAAATTCATTTTCATTATTGATTAATCTGTAAAAAACAATTTTGGAATTGGGTAATTCTCATGACAGCTTCCCAGAGTCTAAAGTGATGTTCTTAAATTAGTTATCTCAGTGTCAACCAAAATCTGAAAAAAACTGTATTTATGATCATATCTAGTATCATAACAAACAGCAAATATCATATTTGGGAAGCTGAAACCAAGAAAAAGATGTCATTTTTGCTTGAAAAATCACAAGTAATCAGTCACACTAACAGTTACGTTTTCATTTGACAAACTGACTATTTACTGCAGTCTTAAAAGAATGCAATCCATAAACTAAAAATACAGAAATCATGGGTCTGTACAGGATGAAAAAAAATTGTTTGGTCTTAATCCCTTGACACCTGAATTTATTTACAGTTATATAAGATAAAACATTATTTGTGTTTTTGCTTTCCAGCTAATGCTGGATTAAGTGGAGATTGTTAACTAGTCTATTACACATAGAACAGATTATATAATAATTAGGTCCCATGCCAACCAGTCTTACAAGAAATCAGTGTGCGCAAAAGTTCAGAGGTACGTATTGAATATGCACAAGCCGGCACTGGGGGAATGGATACGCTATCTCAGCTGCAGTCTGAATGAAGGTGGTATGATGCGAATTTGCGACAATAGGCGTCAATGGATTAATATGCTCTTAAGGTCCCCCGAAAATATTTTTTAAAAAACTTACATTTTCATAATTCAAAAAGCAACCATTGAAGTTAAAATACTAATCTTATAAAAGTTCCAGTTTAACACAAAAAAAACTTTTCCAATTTGCTCCTGCAGGATTGATTAGATTTGAATGAGAATGGTCAGGCAAAATCCATGAACAACCAGATGTGTGCACAACTGAGCACAGCCCACAAAACAGCAAAAAGAGTTCAGAGAAAAACACTAATCCAAAAGTCTCTTGTGCGAAATAACAAAACAGCTTGGTAGAAAATTGTGTGGTTATGTAGGGTCCTATTGCCTGTAGTAAGAAACTGATTGAGGCGGTATGTTTTCAGGGCATTTAAATTTAGAAAATACAAAGACGTGTTCTGATTCAAGGGGCTGCAAATAACCTGTAACCACAGCATATGGATGATGAACACACATGAACACTTCAGCTGAGGCTTCTTGATGAAGCAATCTGCTGGCAATCAAAAAAAAAAAACTGTGAAAAAGGGAGAGAAACAAAAGAAAACAGCAGGAAGATGATGAAAACTAACCTTCTCACAGTCGTTCTCTGTGAACTTGTTGAGGAGTCTGCTTCTCTGTTGGGACTTGAGATTTCTCAGCATGGAAGCGATGATGGAGCAGACGTGCTCTGAAAAAAAGTAAAGTGAGAAGTGAAGCAAAAACTTCCTTGTTTTTATTACCAAGCAAAATTCTCAAAACTTTTCCCTTCTAACGTCAAAAAGATAACTGCTACTCTCAGACAAACACATGCAGCAGGTATACCTACAGGAGCATCAAAGAGATCAAAGTGCTAAGATTACTGAGCTTAAAATAACCTATGAGCCACAGTTATATTCCTCAGTGTGGTGTCAAAACAGTCTCAAATTCAAAAAACTAACTGCAAAGCTCATTCACACCCACATTCACAGCCCTCAGAAAGAACAAATCGATTAGCACTTGATAATTTGCAATTACAGCACGCATCCAGCTAAGCGTGGCCACTATAACAGAGAGAGCACAGAACAAGAGGAGGAGAAGATGTTAATGAAATTTAGAAATCAATTGTCATTTTAGGGCATGCTGGAACATGTGCAAGGGTTTTGGCTGTGATTGAATTACAGTTTTTGTGGTGATAAACAATTTGTCTGTGGCAGCTCTGGGGCCATTTACTGAGTAGGAGCTATAAAAACCTGTTAATTGACTAAATTAGCAACAAACACTAGCTAGTCACATTGAGTGGCCCTGTTAAACCAATTCATGCTATATAAAACTTGCTAGCTATCTCATTTAAAAGACCTTCTTAGTCCAGGCTTCACTAGTATGTGACAATCAGTAGAACATTTCCCTATGATACTGAATGAAACATACACTGTATGCACAGGGGGAGTAGAATATGACACTGCAACATCTCCGGATATACAGAGCGGAGGAAAAAATGTAATTGGACTTTATCAACAAGAGGTCAATATTCTCTCTCAACAAGGCTTTCCAGTTGCTTAGCAACAGGAGTACAGGAATCAATTCCATTTCTGCTTTTTAAAGGGGGTCATGTTTGCTGTCAATTCCCTTTGTGCAATCCCTTATGACCTGCAGCGCATTTACCCACAAGACAGGGTGGCTGAGAAACCCAAAGGCTCCAATACCTGCTAATGTCAGTTCTTTCAGACCACATAAATATCCATGATAACGTGAACAATATACGCAGAACAAGGCCTAAAAATGCACTGAAGCACAAAACAAAACAAACTGGAGTCATGCTGCTTCAGAAAAAAAAAGGTCCAGTGGAGAATATATTCCACTAAAAGCTGAAAGAAATTGACAAATGCTGATCACTGCTGAATCTGTGAGTCAGTAGCCTTCAACTGAATGAAAGAACTGCTGATGTGAAACTCTTCTGGTCTCCTCGGTTAATGTTCTTACCACTAAACCAAATCTTTTCATGTTCTAGCTCAACTTCCTATCCATTTACTCATTATTAACAAGGCAATTAGAGCCTGTGAGAATGTGGCTTTACATCTTCCTAAACAACAAAATTTCTATGAATAAATAAGCAGCATCACAAGTAAATAAGTCACAGCATCGTAGAGAGTGGATGAGGTTTTCGATGCTGGCTCCTGGAAGGTCTTGGTGAAGGTGGCAGACATTAGCCAATATCACATTTATACACAGCCAGTATGAAACGATTTCTTAGACCTCAAATGCAAGAGTTGTGAACATTCAAGTGCCTGGCTATGAGCCTAGCTGACAAGCTCAAACCCACACCTTTGTCTACCACACATTTTTAAGGTGGCCTTTTACATGCACCTGTTCTGTTTTTGGTTGTCTAACCACTGTCCTAAAACACTCAGAAACTCAAAAATTCTTCATCAGGGCTGTTAGGTCATCAGGCCAGACGTCACATCAGTGAGAAGAGCATGGCAAAACAAAAGAATACAAGTTCATCAAACCTTATGTTACTCATAAACAGGAAGTCATTAATCAAAACAGGGCTTTGGGGCCTTTCAGCTCTTTTTAAGCAGCGAAAACACCCTAAAATTGACCAGTTAGCATGAGAAAACATTTCTTAACTACACTCCTTATTCCTTAAAAGATGCACTAATCTTGTAATTAATTTTAAAAAAAAACTGCAGATTGTAATCATGCAACCTGGTAAATTTAAAAGGGCTCTATGGAAGGCAACATTCACTTTGGTCTTTGGTACAAAAAAAAACCTGCATGACATTTTAAGTAATTAATTAACTATATAAAACTTAGAATAAGTGACTGCATAACTATTCACTTCCTTTAAAGTAATTCACCAAATTCAACACAGGTTCAGCCAATTGGTGCTAAAAGTCACACAAATATTTAAATAGAGATCATCTGAGTGCATTCAAAGGCTTGTAGTAGAGACCTGTATCTGGAAGGTCCAGTCATGGTGAATAGTTCTTCTGCTTATAAGTACACTGTGAATGGTAAAGTACATTCCAAGTAGCTCTGTGAAAAGGTTATTGAAAAGCACCACTCGGGGGATTCTACAAGAAAATTTCCAAGTCACAGATTATCTCTTGGAGTCCAGATAAACCCATCATCAGGAAGTTGAAGGAGTGCACCATGTGCAAATCTGACAAGAGCTGGATGTCCTCAAAAACTGAGTGACCAAGCAAGAAAGAGATTGGTGAGGGAGGTCACCAAGACAAGTATGACTCCTCTGAAGAAGTTAAAAGCCTCAGCAGCTGAGATGGGAGAAACTGTGCATCCTCTAGCATTGCCCATATTAAATCTGGACAAGAGATCACTAGAAGGCATGTAGGAGACTGAAATCAACTAGAAGACGGTTTTTGGACGATGAGATCAAATTTGAGGTTTTTTGCCAGATGCTATGTTTGTTTTTTGCAAATTCATGTCAATAAAAGTCAAATTAAATCTACCATAATTCAAGGCTGAAAAGCAATAAAAGGGGGAAGCTTCAAAGGGGGTGAAATCTTTTTATAGGCATTGTATTGGCATGGTGAATAATTAACAGAGAACTAAATATGGCTTAAAATGTGCTTACTTTAGGGGTTTTAATTTTTCTTAACTAGTGCAGTGCCTTCTCTCAATGGTTAAAGGTTCTGAGTGCAACATTTCAGAACCAGTGGAAGTCACTGGAACATCAGCATTTCAGATCAAAACAAACAGGCACAGCAGTAGAAACTCCTATGTTGAGCTAAAATTAAACAAGTGGACATAATTTAGTTGAGATAGATAGAATAATATGTTTTTAATTTCATAGGATTTTGAGGGCACTTGCTGAACATTGAACTTCACTTTCTCTTTTCCAGTGTCATGTGGGAGATTACTCTCACCATGCTTATAAATACAGGGAGGGCCAACAGTTTCAAAGGGAAGGACTCACATGTAACCTGGCAATAGTCAGATTAATAATTGTGTAGTACTTGATAGTACTCCACAATATCAATCTGGGACCGCTCCATGTAAATCCGTTCGGAGGAAAGAGGCACGGATTGGACAATGCAACAGTATGTCCCGCCTCTGACAGGTTTGTTTTTAGCCAATCGCGGGATCTTCACAACGAGCGGAGCCAATTGGCAGATTAAACTCTTACCAAAACCCGTAGGTAAAAAAGCACAAACATCTTTACCATCCAGAAATGCGCAAAGCGCCTCTCGTTGTTGTTCTTCCTTCAAAAAAGTGACAGGAGATTCAGCTAAAACTGACTTAATAGCAGCATCTACACGATCGTTGTCCTCCGTCGCCATGTTTGTTTTGATCTACTGGCACTTGGTGTCGTCGTCACACCCGGATATCCCGCCCCACACACGAATACTGCTGTGTGATTGGCCCAAACCAACTTGGTGCTGTACGAAAAGTGAAGGCGGGAGCGGAGCAAGATGGTTTCTTGAGAGATTTGTGAACTCACAAATATCACGAGAAATCAACTTGCTGGCAAGGTTAACTCACATGCACTAACATACACACCGGGTCAAACCAATGACATAAACTTAGAACACACACACTCAGATTACAGTATACACACACACAGAGAGGGATTTAATTCTCTATGAAGCGCACCATTATTGCAATACACCTTACAGTTACAGATAAATTAATGCTATATTTACGTATCAAATCTTGCATCTTGCACCTTTAAACTCTGGTTTGCCCACTAACAGGCACAAAAAAGGCATTTACTTCATAGTGTGCTACAGTAATATCCCTTCAACATTTCTTTGAAAATAAATGAGATCTAATGGTATGTGAGAGGAGCAGTTGAAATTCTCAACAGACTTCACAGTTTCAATAACTGACTGGTACAACAGGTATTACATGCAGTTAAAGCTATGTGGTCTAGCTGCACACTGGTTCAGTCCACATATCTCTTATTTTAATGTAGACAACCTTATTTCCTGTACACAATGACAAGGAGGCTAACTGCCATTTCCAGAAGGACACTACTTTATCAGCTTGAACCAAGTGGTAATTGATGTCGCCACCTCCACGCCCTGCCGGGGAGACTATTGATCGCTGGCTGTGGAATGTTCTCCCCAAAGAGTTTAAAACTAAAGAGAGACTGCTCCGTTGAGATTTGCAAAGGGGTGGAAGCAGAATTACATTGTGGGTACCAAATAGAGGGCAAACTGCAAAAAAAACTGCTTCCTCATCTGTCTTTAAAAAGGTGTGCAATCAATACTTCATTTACATGTCTTGCTTTACACTTTAATGTTGGGTACAAATATAAGGGACACAATCTCCCACAGAACAGTAATAACCAATTTTACCTTCCAAATGTACGCAACTTCATCTGGGGTCAGCTTGCACATGGTACGAAAAAGGTCACCCTCAAGAGCAGGCCGAATCGATCATGACAGATGGGGTAAAAGTCAAATCCATACACCATAAAACACGTTAGATGTAGTAAGTAAACTCCAGTTTGTAATTCTGTGGTTAACTCAATAGCTGCATGGTGGTCGTGACAGCAAAGAACCTCCTGCTGCTCAGAACAATCATATACATGAGCCGTCCAAGTTCACTGCGCCGTTTTTAGAATCCTACATAATTGCTTTTATTTTAAAAGAAACATAAAATTCAGCACATACAGCACAAAACCACAACATAAAAACTGTGTAAGAAGGAGAAAGACAAGTCGACCATGTCCATTTGGTGTGAACTGACTCAGCCATGCTGTATATTTGGCAGCAATGACACACCGCTAATGGAGTTGGCATCTCCTCAAAGTAATGCATGAAGCCTTCCCATCACCGTAAACTACTTTAGAGCAGTGAACAAGGTCTCAGTCAACTCTTCCTAGATTGATATACGCAGCACATTTCTAAATGCTAGCATTCACTCATGCTTCATTAATTATTCACTGTTTGTCTCATCTTTGCCCCAGGAGTTCAAGAGTACTAAGTTAACATGCAAATAACCCCGTGGGGCCTGAATACATTTATTGATTGAGAGTAGTTTTGAACAACAGAGGAACAGATAGGTGGTACTGCATTGATAGACAGACTGAGTCTGGACTAACTGTGCCCTGGGGAGAGCAATCAGCTTCTCTGCACCACATGCTAGCCCGTCTAAGAGGGTTATAAAGTCTGCATTCACTGTCTAAAAGAGCAGCACTAAATTCTGGCTCTGAATTCCATTGTAACTCTTCATTAACACATCTCTTGTGTTAAAACTGTGTTTCACAATATACAGAATACACTAAATAGGCTATTGGTTCCTGAGATTTGATACTCGTGAGTAGAGACGTTTAGATTAGCAGAAATTATGGCACAAGGACTACACTTGAACTTGGCTCGAGGGGTCACCGTAGGAGTTTTTCCAGTACAGAAACAGCCCCGTAATCAGCCCTTTTATCTTTCCGTTTCGTTACTAGTGTAGGATCCATGGAACTCACGAGGTGACAGTAATTTTGCAGCTTCAGTGTCAGATCACAGACAAACAAGAAAAGCACTCAGAGAGCGCAGCATTCCGCCAATGCTGCTCAGTCGTCATATCATTTCTGATGGATGAAATCCTTAATAAAAATGATGCTGCACTGAGCACAGGTGTCTGTTACGCATGTATATGTTATGTACAGACACCAAATCGTGTGATCCTAATACAGTTTTCCCCTGGGTTGAAATGGCTGTGAGGTGGTAGGGTGTACGCAAGGGCCAAAGCAACTAGGGGGGGTCCGGGGGCATGCCCCCCGTAAAAATTTTGAAAATCAAGATGCAAAATGGGGCATTCTGGCACAATTTGGAGCACATTTTGTTGTATTTGTAGCCATTTCCAAAAACTAAATTAAATAAAATGTTCATGTTTCTTTTCTAAAAATTAGTCATAGGGAGAAAATATGACAAATATAAACCCACTTGTCCTTGCGATCAAAACATGTCAACTAGTCCAGTCTATTATATTCTGGTCAGATTTCCACAAGCCATTCCAAAATGCCACATCAGTTCTTATTACAAATTTGAAAAAGATGACAAAGGACTTGAATCTGGAATCAAGTGGTGACTTTTACTTTTTTTCTAAAAACAACTACATGTTAGGTACCAAATCCCCACTTCATTTTTATTTAAAATAAAAAGGTTATGTCATGACCTTCATTTTACTTAAAAATGTGAAAGAAAACTTCAACTCTGGATTAACAACTGGTTTTCTGAAGGAGTTAGTTCTGTTTTCAAAACTGTTACCTTTTTGAACAAAGAAATAACTTCTTTAGAATACCAGTTGTTAACCTTGAGTTAGAATACATAATTTTGCACTGTGATATGTGTCAGGCAGCTGAATTAAAGACTTTAAGTAAACATTCCTGAAAACACAAACACCAAATTTGAACACACGCTCTCTTTATTACATGAGGCAAATCAAATATAAGTGGGAATTAATGTTGATCAATCTAAGCTTTCCATGGGTGTATAGTGTTTCTATAATCGCGTTGGCAGTGTCGTTCTATTTTGAAAAATGCTTATCAGATATCAAAACGCCCCGCCTGCGGGCCGGTGAACCGTTGAAATTACAGAATTTGTTTTGCCATTGAATGATATAATTTCGAGCACTCTATAAATCATTTTATCAAAAGAAACTAGGAACTTTATATTTCGTTGAAATCATTTGTCTCGTTCGTGAGAACGGGTTTTGTCGTGCCTAAATGTTTTAACGGGAGCCATTTTTGCAGTCACTATCAATTCGTATCGCCGCGGACAACAAAACAGTAAGCAAACTCAGTAAAGGAAGCGAGATCGATGCCTACACTGCGTTGCTCACTTTATTTTGATGACATGCGATAGTTTTGATACTTAATTTGACGTATGTCTGTGATGCACACCTGCTTTTAGCCCCGAAAAATGAAACCATGGAGCGCTGCCGCTTCTTGTCTGCAATGGGGATGTACCTTCCTGTTTTCAGCCACGGCGAGAAAAGGCTGCCATTCTGGCTTGTTGATTTCAGCGGCGAATATACCGGACTTATGTGTCAATGCTTTCTAATATTTAGCATTACTTTTTTTTTTTTTTTTTTTGGCGCGGACCAGTGAGGCGTCAATGTCAGCAAAATTGTAATGAGGCGGTGGCCTATACCAGCGAGGCCTCGTCGGTCATATAGGTGGGGAAACACTGCTAATATGTAGCGGAATTGATGAGACTTGAAAACACCCCCACAACTTAATCAATTGTTCCTTGTAGCATTTCCAACAGATAAGTCCTGATAAGTCCACAGCGATCAATATATGGAAAATTTTAGAAGACCACTACTTGAAAAGTAGGTCAAGACTACAGAAAGAAATGCTTATTTTTATTGCTTTTTCCCCCCCAGGTTTAACCAATCAGCATTGAATCCTTTCTTCCCTAAAGGACTGGGTCAAACATTTTCCCCATTCCTGTAGGTCAAAAATAATATAAATTTTACTAAAACTTTCATAAAGCTCAAAGTACACAGCAAACTCATTTCAACTTGAGTAATGACTCGTTTCAAAAAAACTTGCTGTACATTATAATGGCTGATATGAAAAAGGTCTGAGTTATTAAATTCCTCCTACTACTGAGTGATAAATTTTGTCTTGATGTTAAGCATGTCCCTTCACAAACAGAATATTAAGTGTTCTGAGTAAAATCTTTCATATACAGCTAAATATGCCACAGCATATTTCATTAAAGTTTACAGGGATGAAATATGATCAATCCCCAGCAGAGGAAAGACCAAACGTGAAGAAGATGTTAATTAGATGCATCTTTACACAAGGATCTAACAGCAAATCTCTCCCTCTGAAATGCACTAATAATAGGATAATAATAGGATTACACAGCGTGACTCTGACAACACAGATTCCAATCAAACTTGTATCATGTAAAATATTACTGATCTCAATCTGAGCCAAAGGCACTCTGAGCTGGGAGGAGGATTAAATGAGAGTTCCATTTAAGTCTCTGCTTTTGACTGAAATATGAGATGCAACATTCATCATTAAATTCAGATAACCAAGTCCCTCTATTAAAGTCACTTATCTAATGTCATATACTCTGCTATGAAGACATGCTTCAAAATTTCCATTTTGTTAATATCAGAGGAGCGATACCAGTGATAAAGTAATGGCCTGATAAAATTCCATGTTTTGTCTCTATAATGAAACTGCCATCATTTTGAGTTTTTGGAATCGGAAGAAGGGCTGCTTTAATAAAGGCATCCTGTTTCTATTAAATGGGCTATTCCATCTTTTAACATCCACCAGAGCTGCAGAGGGATACAATATGACAGTGTTTCTAATACAGGCCTCTTTCTGCCAGCATGCCTCACTCATTACCTATTTTAGTGCATTCATTAGAAAATAAGGGTCATGGTAAGGGCATTCGCAGCACTGGAAGGTGTTTGTGTGGCATTCAGAACCTATCAATTACAAAGGCCTCTGTTCGCTCTCTCAGCCTCTCTTGAGAACTCTCTCTCCGCCAAGCAAACACACAAATGCACACGAGTGCACAAAGAAACACTTTTCCGAGTTGGAGACACAGCTAGGACTATTGTGCCTCACCATGTAAATTAGTTGTTTACTTCTGTTCCCTCTCACACTTGCTCGCATCATTAGCCACCTAAATATAACAACCGGCTGCCACCAATTTCCATCATACAATCTCATTTCAGTGGTAATGACAGAGTACATACACCAATAAACTGAGACCCTAAACCAAGGTGAATGTCAGTGTTGCGACAAGAATACTCATGAGGAGAAAAATGTAATTTGTTGTTTGGATTTTTTTCCCCCTCTAGTTTCCTTTGAGGTTTTTCTTCCCACTTACAATCGCTCTATTAATTATGCTATTCTGTATGCTAATATGGCCTGGCAATGCCTGGTCATTTGGGCTACATCAATTTCAGTCAGGATTTCACAGGGATCAATCTTTGCACGGAGGTCTATGATAGAGAGAGGACAGAATGAATGTGAGAGAGCAGACTAAAGATACAAGGACAGAGAGGTCTCTACCTCCTAATTACTTTTGTTTGAAGCGTATGATAGTTAATTAATCTACAGTGTTGTTGTGTTGTTCAGGAGAGCCACTTGATTCATAGCACTTTCAATTAGGAGCCTTACAGGGAAGGAAGGTTCACTCACTGTGTTATATATTATGACGGGCATCTCATTACAACTATGGCTGTTTGACAAATCAATGGAGACATGAAGGGAAATCCTATAGAGTACACGTTCCAAGTCTAATCAGAAAGAATAATGTGATTTTATGATAGACTAACGATTAAATCATGAATGTTAAACCAATCAAAGCTCATTGTTTTCAATTTGATGATGTCAGACAGTAGTTTATAGTTGTGAATTTTAATAAAAACGTGTATTTGTATAAATGCTGTCTTTCTGCGAGATAAAAGCAGCCATGCAAGCAAATAACTATCTGTTTTTAGCACTTGGAAACATAATGCACTGTTCTGAGAGTCAGTCTAAATGTGTAGTTTTAGAAAGCTTTAAACAAAAAAAAAAAGAAGGCATGAACTAGTATCTGACCTCTGCAGCATGGATTTGAAGGTTTTGCATTATTTGAGTCAAGCCAATAGATAAATTTACTTATTAACCATATCCAAGTCACTTAGTATTGAATATCTGCCAATACCAAGCCCCAAACTGATAACATTTTCCTTACAGTTGCAGTCAGTATACCTCAAGTAAGAAACCGTTATTAAATCCAATGTATATTCTCAACAAGAAAAAAGTGTTCATCAAAGCTACGCCCTCACATTATTTGTATTTTCAGTGTAGCATTATTTTTAGTTGCTATAATAAACAAGTAAACAATGTAAAATATGCCTTTACGAATAGTTTGCAATTCCATTAGTGCTGCATTAATGGCGTAAAACTAGAGCACTCAGATATAATCACAATTCCACTTTAAAGAGGTGTAATAGATTGACTTTCACATTCACAGTCACAGCACACTTGGTGCAGTGTTACAATAAAACCAGCATACTGAAATGGTAACAGCAGTCACAGCTGGTAAAATACCTCATAGGTGGTCGTGATCCTTGTTGTAAAGCCCAGGTGCTGCGTATAAAGCGCCACTATGATTTAAATCACGTGCAAACAGTCAACTTATGGTACTTCTGTCTTGTCACACAAAAACTCCTAAAAATGTCGAAAACTTGTGTTTTCTACTAAAGCGATGGGCTGCTCATCCAGCACGATGAATGTGTACACCTTTTGGCCTTGTCAGTGTCTTGTAAATAGTTCTCTCTCCTTTTTTAAAGTCTCCTACAAGATTAAAACTGAGGGATACTAACAGCTAGACAATTGATTAACAATCACCAGTTATTATGATTACACTATACCATGCAGTATGTTCTATGGGATGTCTTGGACATTTTTTTGAGTGAAGGCTTTACAAATGCAGCTTGAATTCTAAATATTTCACTAGTAACTGATGAAGTCTGTGTGCGCCAGTCTGTTTTTTTCATATCTCAACAACCATTCATCTCTTCTACTTTACAGCTGATTTTGCTCATCAGCTATAGACCATCTCTTCTTTGGAACATGGCAACAGCTTAATGGATTGCCTCTCTCATAGGCAGGAAAAGTGCAGGTAGAACAGACCGACCAAGTCAGTGAAAACTACAACTGTCACCCCAATACATTATGCAGTAGTTACCGTGCTGCACAGAGGGACAGCAAATCAGCCCAATGATCATCATGCACTCACACAAATGCAAAGTCTAATTCACACACTTTCAAAAAATGGCTGCATATGCATCTATTATGGTTGCAGTCTGAAAACTCTCTTTGGCAGTTATGGCCACCTGCTTACTTTCACCTTCACCCTGAACTTCTCTGTAACAATGCTTATTTAAACAATGACTTGTGCAAAGATTTGAAGTCATTGTCAGGTTTATATAGTGGTAGTTGGTTTTAAAGGCCACTAAAAGTCTTACCACAACATTTACTGCAAACATCTTAAACTCCCAGCAAAAGAGGTGTCAATAGACACAGCTGCTGATTTTGACCTCTCCAAGACCTACTCCTTTCATCATCATAGTGTGGATCTCCAGCAACAGCTTTCCCTAAGAATTACAATCAGATCAAGACCTAGACTTGCCAAACTTTACAGAAGAGAAGAACCTCCACAGTGGTTTTTCACATCTCTGTAAAAGTCTGTCTCTTTGGAGTGTGTCTGCTTTGCCAAGGCCACGGTTTCACTGCTAGGCTGGGTTATCTCCCCTACTGTTTCTCCTACTGCTCAGTGGGGTCA
Source organism: Acanthochromis polyacanthus (assembly GCF_021347895.1). NCBI lineage: Eukaryota > Metazoa > Chordata > Actinopteri > Pomacentridae > Acanthochromis > Acanthochromis polyacanthus. The sequence goes on from NC_067118.1 coordinate 18,862,126, forward strand.
AAGGTTAATTTATCAATTCCCTGGGTGAGATGGGACACAATGGGAAACAATTTGCTCTCCTCGGCAGAGCTGGGGAGTCCCACCGGATGTATGGAACTTAATCATTACAGACAGAGAGATGGGAGGGCTTTTTGTATTTTGAATGTCGGAAATCAAACAAAGAGCAGAGAAACGGATAAGGTTCCTTTTTCTTTCAGCTTCTCCTTGTTTTATTCTCTTGTCCTGTATGACATGGACCTATGTCTTTCTTGCTCTCTCTCCCCATCTCTTCCTCTTGTTTGCATTTCCTATCTCTCACTCAGAGACAAGAGAGGTTCAAGAGCGCAGGCAGGAAAATCAATCAAGATTGGATTGATAGTGTAAACTGACAGGCCAAAGAAGCAGCAAACCGTGATACATGAACAGATTAGGACTGAGTGTGTCTGCAGGAAACCGGTGTGACTACACATTGCAGAAAACTAGAAGCTGGAGAAGTAGGAAATGCACACATCTTCAATAATTTAAATTAGGACACTCAGCAATTTATGTTTTTTTTTTTGACAAATCAAAATTGTGACAGTTGTAGGTTGTTAAAGAAGTAGCTTTCAGTCATTATCTACAACATATGGAACAGAAATGCTATATTTTGCTCATTAGTTATGAGTGATTTCTCAGAATACTGAGAAAATTGACAGCTAAGTGAACGAAGCTGTGAATGTCTATGGCAATATATTATATGCAAAACCATTTTTGCTAACATAAACCAGTGACCCTTAGCAATTCGTGTCCTGTTTCTGAAACATCCGAATACAATGAGATAGTGTTTGAGTTCATTAATGCAATAGGAAGCTTCTCTCTTTTTTAAAAAAATGTAAATTATGAGGTAAATGTTTTTTGAACAATAAAATTGCTGAAGAATAATGAACACTGGCATTTCGATGGGTTCTTATAAGCCTCGCTTTCAATATGCAACACTGTAGAAAGTCTGCAACCAGGTCCAAAATCTCCGTGGAAAATAATGGCACGATTTACAGCACAATGAACAACTCTTGAAACTGGAAAGATGAGTGATAGAAACGGAGGTAAAACAAGAGACATAAACAGGCATTTACAACAAAGACCAGTTGAGATCAGCTAGTTGCAGTGCTTGAAGTAGTCCACAACCAGGGCTTTTCAGAGCATGTGTACAGACAATTTTCACTGTTTCTGTGGAATCCATTGATCTCAAATGTTTTATCAGGGAGACAAATGGTAACCGCTGCTGGTGATGGTATGCAAGTGAACAACAGGTTAATGATGTATCTCCCAGTTTTCACTGCTTGCCTCAACAAGTCACACTACTAAACACAGTGACATGCTTTCAGCTGCAGCCTTTGTGAAGGATCCTGTTACTACTGACTCATTGAAATATGTGACTGACCTTCATGCTCTTTCTCTGAAGCACCAGTTTTCTTCATCTTTTGGGGGTTTTCATGAAAAGAGGAAAGATGGTTCCTCAAGCCCAGGATGTCCACAAACTTGTGGCAGTTATCTGCTCCCTCTGGTCCAATCATCCCATGGTCCAGGACCTTCAGAGCACTGGTTCGAGACATTTTCTTTTCTCTGGAATCAAGACAAAGAAACAAGCAATATGCAGATTTACAGTAACAATGGCTGTGTCTCTTACATGGCAATTGAAAAGCAGTTCATATGCCGATAATGAAATCTCACAGTTGTGCATCTGCTCAAGAAAAGTGGCATTCATCAGGCTGAAACAAATTATTTACAAAAACATGTGATGTTAAGAGAGCTTGATAGAACTCATTTGAAACACTTAAAAACCTTATTGAAAAAGCAAGAAAAATGGAGAATAAGGAGGAGAAAAGTCCTTGCATAAAGCTATTGCTAAGAAAATTTCATTAGTTTTATATTAGACAGTACTGTTAGCCCAGTATATAACAAGTCTATGTGAATCCATTAATTATTTAAAATGCATAATTTATAATAAGTATTTATTCAACAAATAAACTCTAATATACAGTAGGTATGTGTCTGTTTTAGATCAACAAAGCATTGCCATTATGAGGGGACCAGTAGTGCCCTGCTCTGTCTACACCCCTTCCCTCCCACTCCACACTTCTTGTGTGTGGAAATGTAGCTGTCTGTCAAAGTGTCACTTCCTCCATTCCAACCAATGACAGATGACAGTGTTATTTCAGAGGAAGGACACATATTTCAGGCAGTAGTGTCTGGTTCTGTAGACAGACATATACATGATAGACAGCTGTGGAGGGCACAGGGGAACGACACGAAGGGTGCTTTCTGAAGAGAAACTAAGGCAATTGAGGTGGTCGACAGCTGATTTAACTCAACATACTGGTGTACTAAAGTTTACTGCTGTCACTCCAAAATGGATTGTGGATCGTGTTAGAGGATATTGGAAATCTAAATCACTCAAAGATGGATCCTACCTGAAGAGTTTATTAACCTGTGTACAGTTCAAAATACTGACCAAACACTCAGATGTGTCCACATCAAATGGCTACATCCAATTAGAAAAAGAAAGGGAGCTCTACTTCGAAAACTCACGAAAATCGATGCACTTAAAACTCTATGAGATTATTATCTGGTTGTCGGACATGCCTTTGGCACATCTTAGGTTCCCGTTGCAGAGCCTAGTCTGACAAACAATTAGCTGTCTGCTTATATAGCATAAAGCTGAAGAACTAAAATAGAGTTTTGATGAAGTGTCTCAGTGAGTAGAGCGGTTTTGTTTTTTTAACTTTTATTCCACTCCCTATGTTTTTGTTATTTTGCGGCTATATTGTGTCTTGGTTAAGAAGCAGGAGCTGCTCTGAGCCCAGCGGCGCTCTTTGTCGTCATCATCAAAACCCCAACTGAGGTGACATCTAATGGAATGATGAAGTTTATCCCTCCAGTAGAGTTCCAGAGACTTGGAAAACATATGCAAAGGTTCACTAAAGCGGTCAGGCAGCATAAAGAAACTTTATGTTGATTTTCCTTTAATTTGTGACCTGTCTGTATATCCCAAAGCTGCTTTGGTTGGCCATGATGGAAAGAGGAAGGAGGAAAATTGTGTGATCTGAAGGGATCTGGTATTTAAGCTTGAATGAGTCAGTGTATTCCGTACAAAGAATAACTGCAGCCACTGAAGCTTGTTTGTATGCATTTGTGCAGAGCAACATTGCAGGCTCAATAGCTGCATATACTCTCTGAATAAATGTTGATACCACAGGAAGACGTGTGAATGCTCAGCTTGGGCTGCATGTGTTTCCACCCAGAAGTTTCTGTTGATAGTGGTAACATACAATAATTCATTCTGCTGCTTTTCAGCTTATGTTGAAATTACTGGTGCAATAAATGTCTGCATAGTAACAGGGCTGCTTTCAGTAAGAAGCAGAAAGACAAATGCTTACATCATTACTTTTCTGTACAGAAAAAAAGTGATGAAATGTGATTACTGGGGTACATGACTACTTCAAAGAGATTTTGCATTTAAATATAATCCAAAAAATGCAATTTGCAACTATCGCATTAAACTTTGATAAACTAATATGGAGATAGTATGAAGAGCTGAAAACACGTCTGATAGCTTCTGCAGTAGGATTGTTCATTAATATGATAAATCCTATGTGTTTGTGTCATTCTCTAACAAACATCATGTATTTTACCTAACTTTGGGCCTGTTATAGAAAACACCATTCATTTTAAAGACCACACTGCCAAAGTCATATCTTGCTCTGTTCTTGTACCTCCTATGCATTTTTTCTGTCTTTATCTTCTTTCTTCCCTGGTGGAAGATTTAATAGAAAAGGATTTCTGCATTTCAATAATGAGGTATCGATCGAAGCCTTAAATCTACGTGTCCAGCGATGTGATCATTAGTGCACAGGTGCAGCAGCTGTGAAGGTTCATAAATGCGTGTAATGTTTCTTTATGACTCTTAAGGTCACATCTCTGCCTTGCTGCGCTTCACCAAGTGTTGATTGATTGAACTGGCACCCTCACCAGGCAACAGAAGAGATGGATGTACAGCATGAGGGAAGGAAACAAAGTTCTGTACTGAGATGTGAATGCCAGACTGTATATCAGGGATTTCCATTACAGAATATGTACAGGTGGGTACGGAAAGTATTCAGACCCACTTCAATTTTCCACTCTGTTATATTGCAGCCATATCCTAAAATCATTCAACTTCATTTATTCCTCATTAATGTACACACAGCACACCCATATTGACAGAAAAACACAGACTGTAGACATTTTTGAAGATTTATTAAACAAGTTTTGACACTAACGTGTCTATGTCCCCCGCCGAAGACATGGTATTTGAAAGTCACAGTCAACAAATGCTCGGTGTGACCTTGAAAATTATGCGAAGGTCACCCAAATTGACTGGTGTCAGGGGATCATCCTAATAACATGTTGACATCAAGTTTGACGAAGATCCCGACAATTCCTTCATGAGATATCGCGCAGACAAGGATGCGGAACGTACGGACGGATGGACGGAGGCGAATACTAGGTCCCCCTCTTCGCACGTTCGCGCAGCGGGGGACAAAAAGAAAAACTGAAATATCACATGGTCATAAGTAGCCAGACCCTGTGCTCAGTATTGAGTAGAAGCACCCTTTTCAGCTCGTATAGCCATGAGTCTTTTTGGGAATGATGCAACAAGTTTTTCACACCTAGATTTGGGGATCTTCTGCATCCTCCTTACAGATCCTTCATTTCTGTCAGGTTGGATGGTGAACGTTGGTGGACAGCCATTTTGAGGGTCTCTCCAGAGATGCTCAATTGGGTTTAAGTCAGGGCTCTGGCTGGGCAGTCAAGAACAGTCACAGAGTTGTTGCAAAGCCACTTTCATTATTTTGGCTATGCCGCTTTGGTCATTGAAAACCAAAGCGTGTTGAAAGGTGAACCGTTGGCCAGTCTGAGATCCTGAGCACTTTGGAAAAGGTTTCATCCCAGGACTTGGCTGCATTCATCTTTCCTTCAATTGCAACCAGTCGTCCCATCTCTGCTGCTGAAAGCACCCCTACAGCATGATGCTGCCACCACCATGTTTCACTATAGGATTTATTGGGCAGATGATGAGCAGTGCCTGGTTTCTCCACACATACAGCTTAGAATTAAGATAAAAAACAGTTCTATCTGGTCTCATCAGATCAGAGAGTCTTATTTCTCATAGTCTGGGAGTCTTTCATGTGTTTTTTGACAAACTCCAATTGGGCTATCATGTGACTTGCGCTAAAGAGAGGTTTCCATTGGGCCGCTCTGCCATAAAGAATCGACTGGTTGAGGGCTGCAGTGATGGTTAACTTTCCTCCATCTCCCCACTGCATCTCTGCAGCTCAGCCACAGTGATCTTTGGGTTCTTCTTTACCTCTCTCACCAAGGCTCTTTTTTCCCGATTACACAGTCTGGCCAGACAACCAGCTCTAGGAAGAATTCTCGTCCCAAACGGATTATGGAGTCCATTGTGCTTTTAGGAACTTTAAGTGCTGAAATTATTTTGTAACCTTGGCCAGATCTGTGCGTTACCACAATTCTGTGTCTGACCTCTTCAGGCAGTTTTTTCAACCTCATTCTCATTTGCTCTGACATGCACTGTGAGGTGTAAGTCTTATATAGGCAGGTGTGTGCTTTTCCTAAAGTCCAGTCAATACAATTAAACACAGCTGGACTCCAATTAAGGTGTAGAGCTATCTTGAGGATGATCAGAAGAAATGGACAGCACCTGAGTTAAATACATGAGTGTCACAGCAAAGGGTCTGACTACTTATGGGCATGTGATATTTCAGTTTTTCGTTTTTAATAAATCTGCAAAAATGTCTACAATTCTGTGTTGTTCTGTCAATATGGGGTGCTGTGTGTACACTGAGACGAAATGAAGTTAAATGGTTTTAGCAAATGGCTGCAATATAACAAAGAGTGAAAAATTTAAGTGGATCTGAATACTTTCCATACCCACTGAATATAGCACTGAATGCTTACTTCTCATAGTTCCACCCTGCTGTAGCACTTTAGCATGTTACACAGTATATGACACCAGAACACACAGGAAACTGAAGAGCTTTTCAAAAACATATCTTTTAAATGACACAGATTACCGATTTAACATTTAACAGTAGTATTGCAACAGATATTTTCTTGTATCAAAAAATGACGGCAAGTAAATGGCATGTAACGTCATCGTATTCTGCTCAAAGAGTGCTTACATAGAAGGTCTTTGTTTGCATTTAAGTGATACGACTTAGATGAACTGAAAACAACTGACGCACCCACTCAAAGTTACATAATCTACAACAAGATGTAGACAGGACTGAAATTCTGAATACGTTAAGGCTACTTGTAACGTAGTTAGTGTAACATGAGACTGTTGTGCTGTTTGGCAGCTGACACTGAGGTTTCAGAAACCATAAGTTTCCTCAAGCAACGTGCTTTTCAAAACAAATCTATGAGGACATTGTCACAGTTCTCTGTTCAGTCAAGATTTTCAGATAGAGGATTCTGCTTGTGCACAAAACCTGGGTATCTTTTATTTTGTAACAAAACAAAAATGTTTTTAAATATTAACATAAAACTTTGCAACTGCCTTTCCATATTTTAACCTCTAATAAGCATACTTAATATTATTACCTAGCCAAAATACAATATACTACCAGTCAAAAGTTTTAGAATTCCCTCATTTTTTTTATTGAACTTCAAGTAGTTCAAGTCCAATGAATAGCTTGAAATGGTACAAAGAGAAGTCATGAACTGCCAGAGGTTACACAAACTGAAAAATAATGCATATTTAAGAACTATAGAAAAGCCTTCTGCAGCAATGGAGGTTGATCAACCCTTAAAGTTGGTGTGACCAATTCCTATAGGTGTCCCAACTTTTCTTGATTACTTACAATCCCCTCTGTCTGCATAAAATGAGTTTTAGAACACATCATGGCACCATACCCTACAGAGTATTATCTGAACAATATTGTATTTTAGAAAGTAGTGTGTTGCTATAAAAATGACGAGGAAAAGGCAATTAACAATAGAAGAGAGACAGAGCATCGTAACACTTAAATGTAGGTCTTTCCTACAGAGAAACTGTGAAGAAAGTCAAGGTGTCAGTGAGTACAGTTCTCTTCACCATCAAAAGGTAATCAGAAACTGGAGGAAACTTTGACAAGAACAGGTCTGGAAGACCCAAAGCCACAACAGAATCAGAAGTCAAGTTTCTGAGAGTCAACAGCTTGGTGACAGGTGGTTCCCAGGACAACAGCTTCAAGCAGAGCTTAATAGTGGTCATAGTAAGAAGTCTCAGTTTCAACTGTGAAGAGAAGACTTGGAGTTGTGGGTTTGACAGGTGGAGCTGCAGAAAGAAAGTCATTGCTAAGACATCAGAATAAGAAAATGAGGCTTGTCTGGGCCATGAAACACCATCAATGGACTACTGGAGACTGGAATAAGGTATTATGTATCAATGAATCAAAATTAGAAATCCTTGGTTCATCACGCAGGATTTTTATACGCCATCGAGTCAGTGAAAGGATGGTTGGATGTTGGGTGTTTTACTGCATGTATGGATGGATGTGACTCTTTCAAACATGGAGGAGGAAGTGTGATGGTCTGAGGCTGTTTGTTGGATCCAGGGTTGGTGACTTCTACAAAGTGAGAGGAACCCTGAACCTAAACAGCTACTACAGCATTCTGCAGCACCATGCAGTACCCTCTGGTATGTTCCTAGTTGATCAGGGGTTCATCCTACAGCAAGATAATGACCCAAAACATAAGTCCAAATGTTGACAGAACTACCTTAGGCAAAAAGAACAAGACAATAAGCTTGAAAACATGCAGTGTCCAGCGCAGTCTCCAGACTTAAACCCCATGGATCTGGTTTAGGATGAACTGGACAGAAGAGTGAAAACAAAGCAACCTACAAGTGCCACACATTTGTGGGAACTTCTGCAACAGAGTTAGGAAGAATATTTGATTTCCATTGTTGAAAGAATCAGACGAGTGTTCGGCTATCATATCTACCTAAGTTTTTTGTTGTTTTAGGAATGCAGCACTTATTTGTTAGTTACTGATGATCAGAAATCCGTGTTATGCATGTATATATGGATATCAAATCGCATGACCTAAATATGTAGCGAGCGACGGGAATTGATGGGACTCGGAAACACCCCCACAACTTAATCAAGTTTCCCTTGTATCATTTCTAGTGGATACGTCCAGATCCACAAGTCCAAAGCCGTCGATGTGTAGTAGGATCACAATCATGTGATCATCAGCAGGCAGCTGACATAGTGTTCGCTTGTTCATTGTTACTCCATTACGTTCCTTGGCAGAGTAACAATGTAAAGCTGGATATTGCATAACATGTGCCCTTGAATACGGAGCCCCCTAGGGGACATCCTTCCTGAAAGGAGCGCTCGTTTTGTCAACGTTTCTACTGACCAAACCGCGACTGTTTCTCTGAATGTATAAAAAGCGCACCGTCCCGCGCGTGGTCCCACTGAACAAAAACGAGCGCTCCTTTTAGCTTCATGCTGGCGTGCAAACCGAAGCAGTCCAACTGCGATAAATACAGAAAGGGCTAATGTGACTTGAGATCAGCAGAGTTCAGAACAATAGACGAAGCACAGTGGTATTCATTAAAATAATTATTTACCGTTTGGCGTGTAATGTCCCAAGGTGATGATCAGCTGGTGTGCCAGGCAAAGCAAACCTCCAAACTAAGTTTGGACAGGAAGTAGTACCGTAGGAATCCGTCCTCTGACTCCCCTGCTGCACGCTCAACAGACTGACTGAGTGACACTGCTCGGGCCCAAGACGGAGTTCGACTTTGAACGCGGAGTTCGTTTTTAAACGCGGAGTTCGACTTTGAACGCGAACTCCGTCTTTGAAAAACAACTTGTCAACAGCAAAAATGACAAAAGTGTTCCTTAAAAAAATAAACGCGGAGGGCAAAAATGACAAAAGTGTTCCTTAAAAATAAACGCGGAGGGATAAAACACAAACGCGGAGGAGAGAAAGTACAACGCGAAGGAAAAAAAACACAAACGCGAAGGAATAAAATACAAACGCGGAGGAGAAAAAGTACAACAGGAAGGGATATAACACAAACAGGAAGGATGTCCCCTAGGGGGCTCCGTACTTGAATGCAAGATGGAGACGAAAAGTTGAAAGATCACCTAGCTATGTCTTTTTGAGTTATCTCAAGTAAGCCAGCAAAGTTGTCCCCTACAAAACCTTAATCTCATGAGGTCATATTTCAGTCTAGCCCAAGATGGCAGATGGGCTGACCACCAGGCATACCAAACAACAATATGTGTAGAAAATTTAAGTGTGTCATGGCATTACTTTTACTGAGAAGCCTCACCTAAGCATGAGATTCATTAGCTGAAGCCCTTCTCCTCTGAGGAAGCGGTCCCGATTGGTGGGAAGCATGAGGCAAGAACATAGACCGTCAAACAAGTTCTCCATCATTTCCTGTTCTTCAGCTGTCGACGGGTTATGGCGCTTGAACACCTGAGATGGAAGGAAGGAAAAGAAAGCACTGAGTGAGGATGTATTTACAAAGCATGCACTGGTATGCACATGCCTATGCATGAGTGTTAAACAAAAAGTTCTAAGACTGTTTGTGGAGATCACGTCTCTTAATTCATCTATTGGAGAATGCAAAGGCGATGTTAATTGTAAGATTAAAGAATGGGTAAAATTAGCTCAGTGTTAAGACTGGCTTGGACATGAATGCACAAGTGAGAGCACCAGAGTTTGCTGCCTAAATTTCTATCTCGGGTGTGGAAAAGCTCACAGTATAATTACGTTTTACTCCTATGTGCCTCAAGAGGATGGTGAGTGAATATGAAGGGTAGTGAGCAGAGCAAACTAAAAATAGTGTCTAAAAAGCTTACAGATAGCTGCTGCAGTAACACATCAATGCCATCCATCTCACCCAGTAGCTCTCTGGTATCTGTGGAAGACAAAGAAAGAGAGAGGAAGATTCAGAGACAAAAATGGAGAAAAGGACAGGAGAGACATAATATTGACATGACTGCCAAAAAAAAAGATATTTGGGGAGCGGTCCGACAGACATAAAACAATTTTTAAAAAAGATCAAGTGGATTGGTAAAGAAAACAAAAGAGAAATGGGAAGGAGAGAGGCTTCAGAGGCATGCAAAAGATCAGAAATACTGACGAGCACATCAGACATGAGGGACGTCCAGAGAGCCAGAAAATGAGGACATTGAAAAATATATCCTAACAAGTTTTTCTATGTAGACTTGAGTATCACACAACACAGTCGTGCTTCTGAGTGGCCACAAATGAAACGCACTGAAATATTGTAAAATTACATGAGGACGTGGCATGACGAACACCCACGTTTACAAAAACAACAATAGCTTGTGCTTTGCATTTGTTACTCTGTCTAGGTTATGTAAACAAAAGCTGAAATTCATTTGAAAAATGTAACTAATCAAAAGCATCTTGAGTAACATGGATGAGATGCTGCATCTTGTCTTATATTAAACTCAACAGTACGACGTGATAATTACATGCAATTTCCATTCATTTCCTAAATAGAAACTGTGTGGCTTATTCTTATTTCAAAATGCTGATTTAAAATATGGTACCTTTTTTGTGCAGGCACTTTCTTCAGTGCAAAACAACATTTTTCAGATTTCGATTTTATTCTATATTAGAAGGCCAGGTGAGAGAAGATGAATGGAGGCAGCACCAGTGAGGAGGAGGGGAGTGAGTGTAAAATGAGACACAACTCCCACTGAATATCAATGTGGCTCGTACCATTAATGAGAATCTGTCCAGTTACTTGATAGTCCTATGGCTATCTGAGGATTTTACCACGTTTGTAGTAAGGGAGGCTACAACAGAAAAGACATCAAAGCTACAAGGAGATACAGTTTAGAACATGAAAGGTGACATAAAATCCAAATGTGACTAAATAAAATGAGGAATAAAAGACAAAGGAAGGAAATAGGGGGTGATAAAAGGAGGAAAGAATAAATCTGTGAAAGGAAGGGAAGTGACAAATGGAAGGAGTGATAACAGAAAGGCAGGCATGAAAAGAGTGGAGAAAGACACAAAGAGGTAGGACTGTGATGGAACATGCCTGAGCCAAGATGAGTAGAAAAAGGAAAGGAGGGGATGAAAAGAGAGAAAAGAGGGTGGGAGAATGTGAAAAATAAACTAGCATCATTTGGAATCTGCAAACCATTTACTGAGACACACTTACTGTCATTGTTTTGCAGCAAGATGGCCAGAATTTCACTGCAGTACAGCTTGTTAGCATCAAACGGCATCTTTGCCTGAGAGGGAGAGAAAAAGAGACCAAATTCTAATTACCACTGGTCTCAAGAAACTGTTCTCCAGAGAATTTAGAAAACCACCATGTGTTCTATCAGAAAATCTGCATTTTTTTAACCTTGAGCAGAGATTCTGCAATATATATTGTATAAATTAGTGGGATGCAACCACAGCAGTTCGAAACACATTTATTCATTCATAACAACTCTGAGTGTTGAGTGAATATACAGGGAAAAAATGACTTCTAGAAGACCATAGCTAGGGCTAAAACAGTTCCTTGAATTATTCGAGCAGTTCGATGGCTAAAATTCCTTGAGCCAAAAATCTCTGAATTGAGGCTTCGTTTAGACCATTACATACTAGACCTCAGGTCACTAACTAGTAGACCACAGGCCGAGTCCGGACTCAGACTTCATCCTATACGAACCCAGACCTATAATGAATAAACTGATTATGAGTTGGCAGGATACTTTTATTTTAATTGATGCACACTTTTCAAGTGTTTACGGCATTTAGCAGATCGGAAACTGAACTACGAAGGCACTTTAACATAGTCAGACTTTTCTTGAGTGGGCTCGACAAAAACTAAAACCTCAATCAGAGTTAACAGGTATGAAGGTGGTTTTCAACTTTCTTTGTTAACTCAGATTTTCTGCTTCAAACTCGTCACACAAACAAGAGTTTTAAAGCTTCATTTGACTTGTTTTCTGCACTAAATGAACCAATCACAAACAGGTTGTTTTGATGGAGAACAACAAGGAACATAAGAGTTTAAGACAGCAAAAAGCTCCTACGGGAAATTATATAATACAGGAATGCTGGTAGAAAACTGTTAAACATGTGTGATTATATTTAATTTACTGACCAATGCAGCTGATTATTTCTAACAGACAGCTGCGCAATGAAATGATCAAACTTGACATTGTATTGAAGTGCATGTAGGTCTGACACTGCCTCATAATGAAGGAAATTACTTAAATTTGTGGCCAAATCAAAGTGAAACTAATGTCACTGATTGAATATTCTCTGTAATAAATACTAATAAATAATTCTGTTTTCTTATTTGTGTTCTATCAGCTGCAATACCAGCAGTTTAAACAAACCAAACATAAAAACACATTTATGCAATTTCTGCATCACAAACTAAATACATGAAGGTTCCCATGGCTTTGAGTTTTAGTTGAATGCCCTGTACTATACTGCATGTGTACAATACACCACTGATGATGTGTCGTGTTCCACCAGGACGGTTATTTCTGCTGCACAGCGCACTCACTCCCACTTTTAATGCTGTAACATGCATGCCAAGTGTGGAATCTGATTATTCTACTAATCGGCATAATAAATCGATAGAATATCCAATTGCCAAAATAATCAATAGCTGCAGCTCTAAACATAATTTATACTAAGTGGAACTAGTTATGGAACAGAAGGTTATGCGATAAACGAGGACACAACTGAAAATATTTATTATTAGATTAATTTGGTTATTTTCTTGATATATTGATTCTTGTTTGATCTAGATTATCTCAGAAAACACCAACACAAAAAAAGCCAACCCTGGCTTCTCAGAGGTCAAGGCAATGCCATAAAATGTCTTGTTTTGACCAACCAAACTAAAACCAAAAATATATTAAATTCAATACAGCATAAAGACTGTGAAAAGCAATACATTTTTAATGTCTGAGAAGATTAAATGACCACATTAAAATTTCCATTTAAAAAGCATATCGCATTTACCTTTATGGGCTTATAATTATATTTATGAGGCAAACTACAATATTTTTACATGCTGTACTTTTCAAAAAACACACTAGACATTACTGCAGCACATCTTCTGACTTTCTGTCTGAAACGCTCAATTTTAGTTCCTGTAACTCCTCCTAAAAAGTCCAGTCTGTTCTAATTGGTCAGCTGGACAGAGCAAAGCAAAAACTCTGGTTATAGACTACAACCTCCAGACTTATGAGTGTCTAGAGTATCGATGAGACTTTTTACATGTGCAAAAAAAGCCATAACAATCTGTAGGAAAGGGAAAACACCAAAGCATAATATGGGCTCTTCAAATACTGACAGATGAACAATTAATTGAATAAAAAAAGCCAATTAATTTTCTATCAATCGGATCATTTAAGTGATTAACTGATGCAAGTTTGAAAATGACAATACTTTGCAAAGTTCTTACCTTGATTCTCTTGAGCAGCCACTGCATAAGTCCCTGCTGGGCTGCCTCGGTGCACAGGCCTGGTCTGAACTCGGCCATATTTTCTGTGATAGCTGAAGAAGATGTTAAGTGTCAGAAATCAAAATTTGACATTTAAGGTGTATGTGCACCCTGCTAAAGCATCCTTGAGAAAGTTTCTATCAATGCTCCTGCTCGAGATCAAATAAGTTGGGGTGGCTGTACCAAATTTCAGAAGTCCAATCAATATCAAAACTGATCTTATTAAGCGGATGTGGTATCAGCCAGACAGCATGACAAATCCACATTAAATAGTTTCTCCCTCGCTGTTTTTCTCTCATTTTATGACATCCAGTGCTTCCACAAGCACAAACAACTTTTACATACTCTGTGTTGTTGTGTCTGCCTTAGCACCTAAAAACACCTGAGTGGTCTTTAATCTAAGGCCAATATCAAAACCTTCAATCAGGAAAAATTAACTTTTTTCTGTGAAATTTGACAGTCGTCTTTTTATAGAGGGTTTGTCTGGTTTTTGTCCCAGCTTCTTCTAATATTTTCATTAGGAAGCTGTCGCTGGCTGTTACTTGATGTCTTTATGAGAGCACTGAAGCAAAAGAGGATGGAGAGAGGGGAGACTGTGGGATGGTGATGAAAGGAGAGGAAGACTAAGAGGAGGGAGGGGAGAGGAAAAGCAGAAGGGAGGAAACAGGGGTGGAATGACAAGCCAAAGATGCAGCATGGAAAGCTGAGGGAACCAGGGACCTGAGAAGGGAGAGAATGAGTAGATAACGAGATCATAAAAGGAAGAGAGGGTTGTGAGAGGATTAAAAAAAATTAATAAAACAAAACAGCAACATCTGGAGAGAAGGGCTGGAGATGACAAAGAAATGATAGAGTTGAAGTGGAAGGATACTGAAGGAGAGAGGAAGGGCCTTTATCAGTGGTTCAAACAGAGCAGGCAGACAGAATCCTGGAGGACAGCAGGCTCAGAGCAGAGAGCAGCCAAGGCAGACAAAAGGCTTATTCAAGCTTGGAGGGCTCCCCTGGTAGCTCACACAGATACACACACAAATAAACTAGAACAGGCAATGCACAAGCACTGCTGCCACGATATAACCCTCATACACAGAGCCAAACACACCTAAACAGGCCTCCTGACACCCGGCCTCAATCTGGCAAAAAAGAAAATATCATCTCAGCACACTCATTCAACACAAAAAGAGCTGAGAGGCAGTAATGTCTGATTCATGTGAGGCTAAATACAGAGACCATGACTTTTCAAGCTATCTGCTAAACCTTGCTCTCTCCAGGACCTTGTCTACACTTATTGCTGTCAAAAACTGATTCTCCATGACTAATGCCAGAGCTGAGTGAGTGTTTTAAAACACCTAAAATGAGACATTGACGGCTTCCTTTCACAGTCACTGAAAATGTCACAGACCCTTCCCAACAGGCAACAGCTGAACGAATATAATAGAAAGTTAGTTTACACCCTCTGCGTGATGTCAAACCCGAGCCTGTGGGAGATCCCTGTCACTGCACTGCCCAAAGCTCTAACAAGGGTTCAAACACACCTTGAAGGCAAACCTCCCTCTGGAGGTGCCTGTCATGTTTCACTACAAGTAAACGAGACAGGGTTTATCAATTATTCTTGCTCAGAACATTCAAATTTTTCAGAGCTTCTATTTCTATCCAAGCATGTTTTTTTAATACAGTGTACTTATATACAGAGCACCTGTAGTGTGCAGTGAATGTCACAGATTTCTCCCAGATATTTGTCCGACATGTTTTGAATATGAAATACACACGTGGACAAAATTGTTGGTACCCCTCAGTTAAAGAAGGAAAAACCCACAATTCTCACTGAAATCACTTGAAACTCACAAAAGTAACAATAAATAAAAATTTATTGAAAATTAAATAATCAAAATCAGCCATCACTTTTGAATTGTTGATTAACATAATTATTTAAAAAAAACAAACTAATGAAATAGGGCTGGACAAAAATGATGGTACCCATAACTTAATATTTTGTTGCACAACCTTTTGAGGCAATCACTGCAATTAAACGATTTCTGTATTTGTCAATGAGCGTTCTGCAGCTGTCAACAGGTATTTTGGCCCACTCCTCATGAGCAAACAGCTCCAGTTGTCTCAGGTTTGATGGGTGTCTTCTCCAAATGGCATGTTTCAGCTCCTTCCACATATGTTCAATGGGATTCAGATCTGGGCTCATAGAAGGCCACTTTAGAATAGTCCAACGCTTTTCTCTCAGCCATTCTTGGGTGTTTTTGGCTGTGTGTTTTGGATCGTTGTCCTGTTGGAAGACCCATGACCTGCGACTGAGACCAAGCTTTCTGACACTAGGCAGCACATTTCTCTCCAGAATGCCTTGATAGTCTTCAGATTTCATCGTACCTTGCACACTTTCAAGACACCCTGTGCCAGATGCAGCAAAGCAGCCCCAAAACATTACTGAGCCTCCTCCATGTTTCACCATAGGGACAGTGTTCTTTTCTTCGTATGCTTGGTTTTTGAGTCTATCAACATAGAGTTGATGTGCCTTACCAAAAAGCTCCAGTTTGGTCTCATCTGTCCAAAGGACATTCTCCCAGAAGCTTTGTGGCTTGTCAACATGCATTTTTGCAAATTCCAGTCTGGCTTTTTTATGAGTTTTTTTCAGCAGTGGTGTCCTCCTTGGTCGTCTCCCATGAAGTCCACTTTGGCTCAAACAACGACGAATGGTGCGATCTGACACTGATGTACCTTGGCCTTGGAGTTCACCTTTAATTTCTTTGGAGGTTGCTCTGGGCTCTTTGGATACAATTCCAACGATCCGTCTCTTCAATTTGTCATCAATTTTCCTCTTGCGGCCACGTCCAGGGAGGTTGGCTACTGTCCCGTGGGTCTTGAACTTCTGAATAATATGAGCCACTGTTGTCACAGGAACTTCAAGCTGTTTAGAGATGGTCTTATAGCCTTTACCTTTAAGATGCTTGTCTATAATTTTTTTTCGGATATCCTGGGACAATTCTCTCCTTCGCTTTCTGTTGTCCATGTTCAGTGTGGTACACACCTTTTCACCAAACAGCAGGGTGACTACTTGTCTCCCTTTAAATAGGCAGACTGACTGATTATGAGTTTGGAAACACCTGTGATGTCAATTAAATGACACACCTGAGTTAATCATGTCACTCTGGTCAAATAGTTTTCAATCTTTTATAGAGGTACCATCATTTTTGTCCAGGCCTGTTTCATTAGTTTGTTTTTTTAAATAATTATGTTAATCAACAATTCAAAAGTAATGGCTGTTTTTGATTATTTAATTTTCAATAAATTTTTATTTATTGTTACTTTTGTGAGTTTCAAGTGATTTCAGTGAGAATTGTGGGTTTTTCCTTCTTTAACTGAGGGGTACCAACAATTTTGTCCACGTGTGTAATTCACAGGACTGCAGCAACTGCTGTGCCTTGGAGTCTTTAATGGTTGTCCTACTCACAGGGATACGCGCTGACAGCGACTGAGGAACTGAGATGTATAGTCACATGGAAACATTTCAGCAACTCTGAGCAAATCATACATTTGCTGTGTTTTCATGATTTCTGAGGTGAAGATGTAAATACAACACCTGCAGCCATAATAACAAGAAAAATACCCATAGAGCGCAGCACTACACCAAGGCTGTTCAGTCGTTGAATGGTTTCCAACAGGTAAGTCCCGATAAGTCCGCAGTGGTTGATTTGGAATAGGATTGCAATCATGTGATCATCAGCAGACACCTGACGTAGTGTTTACTTGTCGTCATAGTTACAGTGACGCCGTGGTGCTATCTGGTGCTATATACAGAAATTTTTAACAAATCCATGAATCCAGACTATAAGAAGCATCGCTGCCAAAATTTAATCACTTGGTCCTTGTGTCATTTCTAACCTTCCCTGAAGATTTCATCTAAATCCATTAGTCTGTTTCTGCATAATGTTGCACACAGGCAAATGAACAGAAGTACAAACACACAGCAATCGTCACATAACTCCACCACATTCCTTGGCGCAGTAATGAGGATTTCTTCAATGTTGATACAGTTACTTATTTAAAATTGAGAAGAAATTAAACCGTGACATTTGAAAAAATTCAGGAATGCTAAAACTTTGAGAAACTGACAGTAGGCTGGTTTCATAAAGGGCTGACACACAGGTGAGAGATGTCAGGTTAACAACTGGTGCATGCTGGCCCTTAAATCACCTACTGACTATCCAAATACATTACTGTACTTTACAGTTCCTGAAACCACGGTGTGATAGTGTTAAATTATGACACTTGATGAACTGACCAACAAAAATGGCATCAGTTTGAAAAAAATGGGCATATTTGGTACGAAATTAATATATTCTGACTTTAATCATTTAAACTGCAATGTATGTAAATAAGACAAATATATCTGTAATTTAAATAAATATGACAATGTAGCATTAATCAATTCTAAGACACTTCTTGTACTGCTACTTCCCTCCCTGAACAACAGGACAGACAGGCTCTATAAAAACAGTTCAATATTTCATTCCTGGCGCCTGCTTTGTTTGGCCACTCTCATCGGTCTAGGATTCAGTTCAAAACATGATGAATGTTTGAATGCAGCAAGCCAGGTTTTTCAACTATTTGATTCAGATGTATTTTGCGTACATTGGACAGGTGACAGTGAAATGACTATTGGACACTGTTGGTGTCCTTCTGTAACTATTTCAGTCAATCCATCTATTCCAGCATTTACCTACAGAGTCTGCTCTGCTTAGTAATGTAAGGAGGAAATTTATCCAGTATTTACGCAAACCCAAAAGCTGAAAATGTGTGTGTCTCAGTGAATTTGGACAAAACTGATTACAGGAATAAAATGTGGAACTATTTCGCTTTCAAAGACAAAACACTTTCTAGTGGTGCTTTTACTGACAACTCCAGTTGATCACAGTAAGTGTTTTGTTTATGCTGATGGCAGTTTCATTTAGAATAATCAAAGAGTGGAGTGTTATTGCTACAACCTTGGTGTACATTTCCTTACCCAGTGTGTTGTAGATGCCATCAGCTTCCTCTTTCACCTGCTCATCCAGCCGCTCCATGTTCTGCACCAGCAAGGCCACCACCTGACCTTCCAACTATAGACACACAAAGATGAAGCTGAAATCAAAGCTTATATTCATATTAGTTGATGATCATGATGAATTAACCCTCTTCAACAAATTGCTGTAGTGCCTGGTTGCACCACCAGGAACAAAATACTGCAGCTCCATTGCTATGTTTAATCCTGTAGTGACTCAAAGAGGTGGTCACTCACTCTGCAAGCAATTCCACGTTGGCAAGACAGGAAGCAATGTGGAGGTCTAACTAGCAACGAACCACCAAGACATGAGACTTCTGTGGGGTCGCCCTGAAACTATGTGCCAACCAACTGGCAGGAGTTTTTAGGGATACTGTCTCTGCAGCTTTCTACAGTCACCGTCAGCCTTAAAACCTTCATTGTTGTGCCTGTGCCTAAAAAAGTCAGCGATCACCTGCTGGAACAATGACCACCCGGTCACTCTGACTCCAGTGATTATGAAATGCTTTGAGAGCATCGTCCGAAAGCACATCAAGGACATCATCCCTGCTGGTCTGGATCAATATCAGTTTGCCTACAGGGAGAACAGATCAACAGAGGACGTAGTCTCCACGACACTTCACATGGCCCTGACCCACCTGCAGCTTTCGAACACCTATGTGAAGATGATATTTGTGGACTTCAGTTCAGCTTTTAATATGGTGTGCCTGGACAAGCTGACACTGAAGCTCCACAACCTGGGACTGTCCACATTGCCGTGTTACTGGGTTGGGGACTTCCTCACTAACAGGCCTCAGGTGGTGAGAATGGGAGACAGTACATTCTCCTGAGCACAGAGACACCACAGGGCTGCATGCTCAGCCCATCCCTCTTCACTCTATTCACCAGTGATTGTTCTTCCATCCACTCCACAAACACGGTCATGAAGTTTGCTGATGACACCAGCGTAGTGGGTCTCATATCTCAGAGAGGAGATCCAGCACCTTATTCGGTGGTGCTCAGACAACAATCTTGTTCTGAACAAGGGCAAGACCAAGGAGGTCATTGTGGACTACAGGAGGTCCAGGAGGACAGAGCACACACCTGGTCACCTAGTGAAGAAGGCTCAACAAAGATTCTTCATCCTTAGGAAGCTGAAACATGCTGGTCTCTCCCCTCAGCTCATGACAAATGTCTACAGAGCCACAATAGAAAGCATCTTCTGTATCACTGCAACAGCATGGTAGGGCACCTGCACAGCTCAGAACAGAAAGAACTTAGCCCAGGTGGTAACAGCACAGGGGATTGTGGGAAGTCCTCTTCCTGACTTGGACTCAACATTACACGGGCGGGGTCCAGAGGAAAGCCCGGCTTATCACCAGCGACCCCACCAACCCAGGAAATGGATCGTTTGATCCACTTCCCTCAGGTAACCAGTACAAAAACATAAAAACTCAAACTACCAGATTGAAAAACAGTTTTTATCCCAAACAGCTTTTATCCCAGAGCTGATCCTGTCCACCCCCCCACCCCACACACAAACAGACACATTATGTACAATAAAGAACTGAGCCTTGCACTGGATTGCACTTTACCACTCATTATACTGCTCATTTTGCACTAATTCAGTTTACATATCTTTTGAGTACAGTGAACCCTCGCTATAACGCGGTTCACCTTTCACGGCTTCGCTGTTTCACGGATTATTTTTTTTTGCGCAGTTTTTTTATGCTTTTTTTAAACAGTGCATTGTGTTCTGCATCCTGATTGCCTAAGGGACTGACCAACGTGAACAGTCTCCGCGCCTCGTCTCCTCTGCCATACAGGCCAGCGCTGCCTGCTGTGGAGTGCTGGATCATTTCTCTCCTTGATCTCCATGTAGTGAGACACCCTGAAAGACGGAGCAGCCTTATTCTTTTCCCCCGCCGTCAACCGGACAGTGGACGTGGTCCCCAGCCGTCTCTGGCCACCGCAGCCGCGTTCCCCAGGAGAAGAGCGCCGGCGCGAGCCTTCCCCACCCCCGACTGCTCCAGTTGATTCAGCCGGCCCGCACTCTGAGGCAAGAGTACCGCCGCGGCGTCCACCTGGCTGCAACTGCAGCGCTCCCCCAAGTGCAGTATTGTATAATATATGTAAAAAAATAAAGCTGACTACTTCATGGACTTCTTTTTGGAATGTAACCCCCGCGATAAACGAGGGTTCACTGTATTTTATTGTGTGCCTTTTTCTATTTGTAATTTACACCTGGGGGTCACCAGTTGAAATTTTGATTCTTGATTGATTTTTTTGATCAAAGGCTTCTGGCTCACCTACTAAAGCCAAATCGTAGTTTACAAGTACAGTTGTAGCGTTGCCACTTTTGCAGCAAATATAATACTGGATCGTTTGGATTCAAAAATGGCTTTTTCTGAGAGAAATGTCCAGTACACCACAATAGTTTAAATTATTAGCTGATTACTGATCGATGACGTAATCAACTATCAAAACAAGAAAACTGGTTAAAACTTCCATTCGTAGTTCTGATTGTTTAACCTCTGACCTGACTTTTTAACCACAGGCCAAGACTTTTCATTCTGATCAAGGGACTGTTGTGTAATATGAAGCACCACGGTCACTTTCAAATCTCTCAATGTCAATGTTTTCACTTTGAAGTTTGTGTGTTAAATCTTTCTCTTTAAATTATTGTTTAAAGTGACACTAAAGAAGAAACTGACACTTCACAAAGAGAAAAAATACAGAGGGCTACAAAAATGACAGAGTCATAGTTCACTTTTAAATCTCGGTCTTGGCAGTAGAAAGTGACTGCTTCTCTGAAAATGCCCACGTTATCAGTCAAGTCAAGATTGGAGACTCATAGCCAAACAAAGCTTGTGGGGTGCCAACCGGCTGGATAAAAGTACTATTACAGACGAAAGAAGACGGACAGTCGACACAGATGTATGAGCCACCAGAGACTGTCGTGGATCATTTTGATTTATCTTATCAAGGATACCACCTGGCCTTCTGGCAGCAAGGACAGAGGAGCTGTGAGCATTACAGCAAAGAGGGGAGACAAATGGATTCAACCAACCCTTGCTGCCCTGAAACCATTTCCCCTGGAAGTAGCTGTAAAGAAGTGTGAGGTTTGTGGGCGCTCCATTGCATGGTAAATGGACTGCATTTGTATAATGCTTTTATACTGAGAGTGCTGCATAGCCACCTGAGCTACTACTGTCACATAAGAGGCCAATTCACACAGGCACACAGCTTTCCAAGAATCTTTGATATATGTCCATCTGGCTCTATGATTCTTCATGTCAGACAATAACCAGGCAGCTAGTCAACAAAAGTAAAGCCTCAGAGAAATGTACTCTTTAGATGCAACACTGCATATTTAGCATACAGTGGATATGGAAAGTATTCAGACCCCTTGAAATTTTTCACTCTGTGTCATTGCAGCCATTTGCTAAAATTAAAAAAGTTAATTTTATTTCTCATTAATGTACACTCAGTACCTCATCTTGACAGAAAAAAAACCTGAAATGTAGAAATTTTTGGAAATTTATTAAAAAAAGAAAAACTGAAATATCACATGGTCATAAGTATTCAGACCCTGTGCTCAGTATTGAGTAGAAGCACCCTTTTCAGCTAGTACAGCCATGAGTCTTCTTAAGAATGACGCAACAAGTTTTTCACACCTGGATTTGGGGATCCTCTGCCATTCTTCCTAGCAGATCCTCTCCAGTTCTGTCAGGTTGGATGATGAACGGTGGTGGACAGCCATTTTGAGGTCTCTCCAGAGATGCTCCATTGGGTTTAGGTCAGGGCTCTGGCTGGGCCAGTCAAGAACGGTCACAGAGTTGTTCTGAAGCCACTCCTTTGTTATTTTAGCTGTGTGCTTAGGGTCATTGTCCTGTTGAAAGGTGAACCTTCCACCCAGTCTGAGGTCCTGAGCACTCTGGAAGAGGTTTTCCTCCAGGATATCTCTGTACTTGGCCGCATTCATCCTTCCTTCAATTGCAACCAGTCGTCCTGTCCCTGCAGCTGAAAAACACCCCCACAACATGCTGCTCCTACCAGAGGGCTGCAGTGATAGTTGACTTTGTGGAACTTTCTCCTATCTCCCAACTGCATCTCTGGAGCTCAGCCACAGTGATCTTTGGGTTCTTCTTTACCTCTCTCACCAAGGCTCTTCTCCCACCATTGCTCAGTTTGGCTGGACGGCCAGGTCTAGGAAGAGTTGCGCTCGTCCCAAACTTCTTCCATTTGAGGATTATGGAGGCCACTGTGCTCTGAGGAACCTTGAGTGCTGCAGAAATTCTTTTGTAACCTTGGCCAGATCTGTGCCTTGCCACAATTCTGTCTCTGAGCTCCTTGGGCAGTTTCTTCCACCTCATGATTCTCATTTGCTCTGACATGCACTGTGAGCTGTAAGGTCTTATATAGACAGGTGTGTGCCTTTCCTAATCAAGTCCAATCAGTTTAATTAAACACAGCTGGACTTCAATAAAGAAGCAGAACCATCTCGAGGAGGATCAGAAGAAATGGACAGCATGTGAGTTAAATATGAATGTCGATGCAAAGGGTCTGAATACTTATGACCATGTGATATTTCAGTTTTTCTTTTTCAATACATTTGCTAAAATTTCTACATTTCTGTGGGGGGTTTTTGTCCAAAATGAACTTTTTTGATTTTGGCAAATGGCTGCAATGGCACAGAGAGTGAAAAATTTCAAGGGGTCTGAATACTTTCCGTACCCACTGTATGTAGATAAATCATCGACACATGATGCTTTTAAGTGAAGTGAAGCTAATGGCATAGAGCTTCAGTAACATCACAAGCTAAGATGTTATATTATGAGGCATAACATTAAAAGCACCTGCATAACATGGATTCATCAGACCAGGCCACCTTCTTCTAATGCTTTACGATCCAGTTCTGACATTCGCGTGTTCATCGTACGTGCTTATAGCAGTGGACAGAGGTCAGGATGGACATTCAGTCAGCCTTGTATCATTGCAGCATTATTAGAGTTTTCAGCTGGAAAACTCTAAAGCTGGAGTTTTCAGCTACAGCAGCTTTATAGGGACCTATAGGGACCACACAGGTAGCCTTTACTACTCACATGCATCAATGAGAATTACCAGTGCCAAATGAGAAGACAGTCAATGTTATTCATTTCACCAGACCGCTGTTTTAATGTTGTGGGTAACTGGTAAACGCAGTGTGCATAATTCAATAATACATCTGCATACTTACATATAGTTTTGGTTTTTTTTTACCTTCACAAAAGGAAGAAAACAACACAAATACTTAAAGAATATTCCTTTTCTGTGTTGGCAAGTGGAAGTCAGAGGTTTTTAATATTCCAACACTGTGGGCTCACTGTCAAATGGAGTCAATATATAATACTGTCCTATTATGTATTATCAATGAATGACTCCATTAATAGCATGTCGCATTACTCATGAACTGCTTCAATATACTAATGAACGTACAGAAAACAATAACAGGATAACTTCAATAGTAAAGAAAAAATTTAATGAAAATAAGATCATAACTGCAATATGGATAAGTGTAGCATCTGACTCACAGGGGCAGTGTGTTTGTTAGGCACAAACCACAGCAAAAGGATTTATTTTTAAACATTTATCAATGTAACATAAAATAAATTATCAAAGGACCATTCCCACTAAAATGGTGGTGCATGTTGCAATGGCATTATCTGTCAAAATTATCATAATAGCATTTTTTGTTGACCTAGTATTTCAATAATCATTTTTCTAAGCAGATTTGCACACTTTTAGAAGTCACACTGAAACAAAAAAACTACTGGTATGGGTAGTTCGGACTGAGTAAAATCCTCGAGACACTTGATAAAAGCCTTCGTTCATGACAAGCCAACAGACAGTGTCATAGTGACTCCCGTGAAGAAGCAGAGGGTTCATAGTGCTTTTCTCCAATATAGGCATTACCGCACATTATTGCAGTTTGACCTTTGCCTGTGTTGCTCTAAATGTCAGAAAACATAATGGGATATCAAGAACCCTGATGCCCCATAATGCACGGGTCTCCCTGCTTCATAGACAGCATGACAGCCTCAACAACCAAAAAGAAAGACGTTGAGAGGGCGAGGGAGAGACAGAGAGAGATGCCAACACACAGCTGGAGGGTGACAAAGAAAACTCCAAAAGAAAAAAGTAAGAGGAGAGATGGTCTAACTATGCAGATGGAAACAGACATTGAAATGCATTTTTTTTCCTTCACTAGCTTCTTAAGAAAATTTAGAAAAGCTAAATTCTTGTACCAAGTACTTGTTAGCATCTACAGAGGAGAAATAGAAAGCAACGTCACTGGAAACATGCCAAATGGTCTGGGATGTACACAGCTCTGCAGCAGGTTAAAACCACCCAGAACATCACCGGTACCCATGTTCCAAAGTCAGGGCTATCAGGCAAACGAAGTGTCTGTTAGTAGACAATTTGTATTATAAAAATAAATTTTTAAGTAATAGTTATTTTAAGCACAACCCCAGACGTAATAATAATAATAACTATGTTTTTCCTGAAGAACAGCATTCCCAAGCTGCTTTGGCATTTAAAACACAGACAATGAAACAAGACATAAGGAGACAAAGCAGAGCAGTGAAATAAAATAAATAGTAAAAATGATAAGTTAAATGAACAATTAGCTAGATTAGCACAAACATCAAACAAAGGAATTGGGTAGGTTAAAAAAATAAAGAAAAAGAGAAGGTTAAAAGTTAGAAATTAAAAATCTAAAAATTTGAGAAATTAAAAAAAAAAATCTGTGATGACATCATACCAATGAGCTAGGCAGCTAAAAGCAAGATAAAAAAACAAGAGCGAACATAAAATAAACAGGGCATAATACAGAATAAAAAAATAAAACCAACGAAAGCTAAAAGTAAACTTACCATAAAAGCAGGTCTAAAACAGTGGGTTTAAAGCAGTGATTTAAAAGAAGTTACTGACTCTGCAAGCCTTATCTCCTCAGGAAAGGTCATTCATCATTCATTATAAATTAACCAATGAAAGTACATCACAATGTTCTATAGCATCAATGTCAATCAATATATCAGATGTAGAAAGATTTTTACTTCCTAGAATCATGGCAACAGACTTACGAATCCGAAAAGCTATCTACAAGTCCGCATGTAAGGCAGAGCCAACTGAAGCTTTGCTTTTGATTCATTACCAGAGTGTAAGGAATCAATTTTTCTCTCCCTGGTTTGAAAGAAAGCCCAGAAACATAAGTACTGACTCAACAAAGTGCTGCTTCATCAATATCATCAAAGACAGATGTAAATTTTTAACTCACCAGAGCATCTATGAGCACCTCAGCACCCTCCTCACTCTCATGGAGTGTGTCGATATCTGTCAGCTCCTGCAGCAGGTCCACCACCGCTATGGCCACATGTGGATCAGGCTTAGGATAATAATCTCATGTTAAAAGAGGACGTAACAACTGTAGCAGTGTACACACACACCACTGTAAAAACAACAAAAGGTTAAAAACTGATGCCGTTCAAATCTGACACCTACATTACCCATAATGCAAATCAACCAGCCAATCTGATCTGATATCTGGGTGTTTCTCAAGTTTTTGAAAAATCGTCTTGTTTCATCAGTGTTCAAGGTAATAATAGAGACATTATAGAGACATTGCTGGGGACTAGCAGTGTCAATTTTGAAGTCATTAGAATGTTTTGTGGTCTATTTGGGGTCCTCACAGTGCCCTGCCTATGAAAGGAGCCTAACTTTTCCCTGTTGTTGTGCAACATTATCAAAGTAAGATTCCAAAATGTCCCAGATTGACCACTGGGATCATGTGCTGCACCAGTGTAAATATACATTAAAGAATCAGTTTGCTCTTCACGGATCTCAGAAACTACCCATTAGCAGGATTTTGAGTGGGTGTGGCTGGAGCGTAACTCGCCCATTAGCTGGGCAACAGCATGACGGCATAATGTACAAGGACAGAGTCTGACAAGACACAGATATTGACAAAAGTGTCAATGTCAGTTTAGATCCCACAAAAAGCTGCAATGCTTTACTCTCTCAGATTTTCCTGTATTGCATGCGGCTCTCAAGCCCAGTTATTCCAGCTTAAAACATAACAGGGTCATTCCATACCAAATAGACAAAAATCCAGAAAAGTGGTTACACCCACCACCTCAAAATTGCTTCACATTTTTTCTCCCATTCTTTGGTACATTTCATTGGGAAAGCCAAAATTTTGAGGTCTTAAACCCAATCCTCATGGTTCTACAGGCCCACAAAGGGAGAAGGGTCATGTTTTTAAGTTTCCGTCTGTAATTTTTTTCAGTTTTCACAACTTTATATCTCAGGAACCTCTCAAGATATCTGCTTGAAATTTTCAGGACAAAAAATATGTATATAGTACATAATATTTTGAGCTTCAAGCAAAGTATATGTCTCATATATTTTGTATACCACACCTCTCAATATGTGAAAAAATTCTTCAGATGAGCTTTTCATCTAGCCATTTCCTGGTCAAGAGAGATCATTTGGTCCTCAAAAATGGTTCAGTTTGGTAGGATACAACATAAAGTAAGTATCAAAGCATGACTAGTACTGAAAATGTTATTCACAACCGTGCAATAATGTCTCAAACATTGGTCATTGGCAAAAAATGACTATTTTGAGCTAAAATTTCAGAATGTGGACAAGGTTGTAGAAGTTTCATACTTGGCAGAATTTTTAATCTTTATCTTAACTTAAAAAAAACTAGAAAAGAACTTTGGTTCTGCTTGTCAACATCTTGAAAATGAGGCACAAAGTGTACAGGGGTGGACATTTTTGACTAGCTGGTGGTTTCTTACAAATTACAATCTAAACACAAACTAGACAATCAAATGTCACTAAATTAAACATTAGAGACATGGAAGTTATTTAGACAATATTTTTTGACTTTGATCTCCACAAGTCCTCAACTCTCTTCAAAATGCTTGCATCAGGAAACCTATAACGCCTCCCTAAACCAACTGCATCAGGCACTGGGGCAACACGCAGGATATGTTCTTTGGGCACCCAGCACTCATCCGTATGTTTTGGCCAGTAAAAGGACTTGGCTGGTCCATGCGGGTGCATAAATTGTACTTCAAAATCATCATGCTGTGAGGAATGTGACTTGAAATTGCCAAGCCACCACTGGCCATCATATAGACATGCTACGTACTGCCCAGGGGATATGTCTTCTGACTCAGCTGTGGATTCTGTAGTGTCACCTGGTTCACTAACTAAAACATAAGAACAGATATGATTTGTTCACTATGTTTCCAGCACCACCTGAAAGAGAAAAACGTCCTTATTGGTATAAGCTGTGGAGAATGAATACAGCAAGACCAAAGTTCATTTTAAGTTTTTCTCCAAGGTTTCATGTGAATCTTCAAACCTACAAAATTTCAAAAATGTGCCACCTTGTCCACATGGAGTAATTTCAGCCTAAATATGGTGAATTTTGGAAACATTTAGTGTCCCATAAATGTTTCAAAAAATTGCTTATGACCCAGACAACAAAATCTGACCTATCCTGACCCAGCGGAGTAATGTTAAGTACCTAATAAATGCATTTCATTTTGGAGCTTATTGTAATCTTATGCACTTTTTAAATGGTTGTGCCTCAACAGATTTTCATCATAACACTTGTCTGACCACTTTATTTTATGCATCTGTATACATTTAAAAGAACTTGAAAATTTGAAGAAGATATATTGAGTACTTCCTGAGTTATTAGAGTTTGAAATCATCAAAAAATGACAGACAGATTTTGGACATTAAGGACCCCCCTCCTTCAACAGGCTGTAAAATGAAAACCAGTGGGCCTGTGAGGCTGTAACTTTGGGTTTTTCAATCATTTTTACCCTTCTGCAGAATAACAAAAAATGAAGACAATCTGAGATGGTGGTGCAACCATCTTTTGTCTATGTGATGTGGAATGACCCAACACATTTCTAAAAACTGGTCAGTTTTTGATTTATAAAAAGGTACCGTAGCTTCATAAAACTTCTGGGCTGTTTTATTTTGACATCGATGATATGTTTCTCATTGCTTCTGGACAACAATGGAGGAAGAGCAAAAAAAAAAACCCAACATTGAAGTCTGAAGATAAATGGACCAAAAAAGAAAGCCAGTCTGCAAGTGAAAGGATATCAGTGTTTTCATGACTAAGGAGACCCAGCAGTGAGTGGACAGCGTTGAGCTCCACCAGCAGGTGGTACAGATCTGGCATCGTGGCGATCACGTGCATTTCCTGGATAATGTCATTCAGATCCAGCTCTGACTCCATGAACCTGGTTTAAGGAAAAAATAAAACAGTAAAAATATATATATATATGAATGATTCATTAGCAATATGTTCCGCTTTCTTACAAATGTTATCAAACTAAGAGGAGAAACATTTTCATTTAGTGTTAGTCTGGCACACAGTATAAATTCACAAAAAACTCAATACACCACAATAAACCAGGGTTCTTCCTGCATAGAATTGTTTGTGCCCCCAAAGAGGATTTAGCTTCAACCGAATACAGACCAATAATGCTTAATATTGTACATATTCCCCTCCAAAAAGGCTTATTCTGAGCTAGGAAAAACCCTTTAGCACAGTTAACAGGATTTTTTTCTGAACTGAAATATATTTAGTTTAACTGACATACAATGTGTTTGTTAGAACATATGAATTTTATTTCAAGTTTCTAAAACAATGAGGAATTTCAGTTTCAGGCTTACTTCTCTGGATTGTCTGGAAACTTAATCCTCAGTTCCTGGTTTTTGTACGACCTTTTTTCAAAGGTCAAGATCATTTTCTTCACTGAGCTCTCATCGACCGGCTCTGCCTGTTTTATTAGTACAAAAGGTGAGAAGAAGGAAGGAAAAAGTGGAGAAAAGAAGAACAAGAAGAAAGAAAAAGAGGATTTTATTGAAGCAAATGCTGCAATAACAACAGAGACATCAGGGTCACCTTAATTATGTGAGTGCTGCCTAGTGGCCTGACATTTTCTCCAGAGGGAATCTGACTGTGTTTCAATGAAAAGAGAATGCATCTGACCTCCTGGTGGCTCAAAGTGGTTGACAAATAATGGCAGGGTAGGACATTTCAATTGTCTGACATTATTGAACAGTGCAGCTCTTTGCTCTGAGTAGATCTTGAAGCAGTTAACCTTTGAAAAAGCTGCAGTGTGGGACAATAACAACAGGCTGATAGACATACAGTTTTCTAATGTTTTATACAGTATGGCACCGACAATCACACAGAAACCTTTATGGTGCAGAGCTTTCCCACCAATTTTGTTGCTACATTATGTTCCTTCCAGCAGCAGTAGTGCTTTAGTACCTCAGCTCACTATGGGTGCTTTCACACATACGCCTTTTGGTCCGCTTAAACCGGACTGGAGTCTGCAACACCTGCAAGTACGGTTTGTTTGGGCTGGTGTGAAAGCAGACCAGATGTTTTTGGTGCGGACTAAAGAACCGGACCAAGGCCACCTGGTCTCGGTCCGCTTCTATGTGAACTCCAGTTCAGTTCGCTCCTGGTGAGAACACAAACCTGTCTCCATTCGGACTGACTTGATGGCGTAGCAGACTTTTTGGTCTACGGAAGCTTCCGTAGCAACCTGCACAGGGAATTTTGGGATAACGATAATGTCTTGCAATGCATCTTCTCCGTGCCAAAAACGACTGTGTAATTTTCTCGTACCGAATGCGAGCTTCATGCTGGAACAACAGCAGTATTTGTGCTTGCTGCATAAAGCAATGATACGAATATATGGCAACAAGAACGAACAGGAGAGCATAGTTCATTGTTTACGAATAAACCTCGATCCATGGAATAAACACAGCCTGTTGCTTTCTTCTGGGATTTTTCTCTCTTCACATGCTGCGCCAATCAGCGTTCACCTACGTCATCTAAAACGCCTTATTTTGTGAACAGCGCCGCCAAACGACTGGGGGGAGATATAACATTCATCGTAGTTGGTTCAACTGCAAAAACACTGGTGTGAATGTGAACCGAACCAGTTGAAATTAGCAACATTGTAACAACTTTTGGGTCCAAACGAACCACTCTAACGGACTAACAGGTGTGAAAGCACCCTATGGGTTTCTAGCTTTGCAATAGTCCCAAAAATAGTCAGTTGCGATGTCCAATTCCTTTAGGGGACCTTAACCAAACCTAAAACTGTAATATACATCAAAATCACTGTATTTTACAGTACCAATCAACACATAGTGGACACGCCTCATTCAATGTTTTTTTTTATGTGTTCTTTCATAGTTTGGATGTCTTTAGAATTAACCTACAATGTAGAAAATAATTAAATAAATAAAAACTATTGAATGAGAAAACTCTTGACTAGTAATATATGTCTAATTTTAGAATTTGCCAAAAGAAAAGTTTTAACTAACCATACTTTGTAAAAAATAAAAAATAAAAAACTGTAACCATAAAGCCACTACATATTAAGCTCCATCAACAGTCACATGACAAATAATCTGGGACTTTTCAGCTGAACGACAGGCTGTGTTTACACAGAACAGGTAGGAGACGACAACGGAAACAAATTAAAAATGTAGCAAAAATCTAGAGTATGCAGAGCTACTGTTTTTCCAGTAGTGGTAAGCACTTTTTCAATGTATGTTATTAAACATCAAACATACAACTATTTTAATGATCCGTGGCTCTATAACTGTGTCATAGTGCATAAAAGATATTTTTAAATCCCCGTCACTTCAAGCTATGGTTGGCTGTTTCCATACAAGTGTGAAAAATGTGTCCACAGTGAGTAAAAATGTGACAGTAGCAAAAATATACAGCCAGAAACTGCTTAGGTTCCAGAGGGAGAATAATGTCGTCACTTTCAGCAATCTCTACATGCATTTTAAACTTGTACATGAAAACATAAGCAGCCCAAGCTGACCAGTCACAATTCTTCTTGTCTCTTCTCTATATGTCTGAACCAACATAGTAGTATGAAGGAGAAGTAAATTAAAACTTTATTACACACTTAAATATAAATCCCACTTCCCAGCATACTGAGTGCAACTGAAACAATGCAATGCAGATAAACAAGAGTGACACAAACACAACTGTAAAGCAGTAAAACATCCTAATTTTTTTACTGGTCAATGAATTTTAAGAATCCTGAAACCTCTCCATGACATCTAACATGAGAACACCACAGGCCATGCCACTGCTACTCAGCAGCACATGAATAAATCTCTTCTGACTTTTACATACCACGTGGAACCCACAGTGTTTTTTTCAAATAACATGTTTGAGGTTGATGATGGGTCTCCAAGTGCTGACAATTCAGTCTCAATGAATTCCTACACAAAGGTGCAGACAAGCTGCCTAGTGGTAATTTCTGTACTAATAATTGTATCTCATTTCTCTGCTGAGACAATAAATATTAAGACAGGGGAAGTCAATTTTAAACAAAAGCTCTAGAATTTATGTGAAAAACATTGAACAGCTCTGTAATAATAATACAGTGGTTTTCCCTACCTCCAGTTCTTCTTCATCCTGGTCCATCAGTCTGTCCAGGATCTTCTTCTTGTCCCCGGTCAGCTCTTCATTCTCTCTAATATCAATTCCTGCTTCTATTCCTATGCCTACTGCTGCCTCCCGGTACCTAGACAGTCCTTTCTGCTGCTTCCCTCCCCTCAAGTCCTCCTCTGCTCCTGCTGACCCTCCATCCTCCTCCCTGGGACGCTTTGCTCCTCTGTCAGGCTGCAAGGTAAAAAGATACAAAGTGAAGAGGTCTACAGGGACCTGTAGATATTTATTTGTGTGTAAGTGTGTGTATAAAAGTACGGATATTTACTTAGGTTTATATACTTCTATAAAGTATATGTAATATGCATATGTAATGCAGCATGTTATATTTCATCAGTACTTGCTTTCCAGCGCGCTGCAAAACAAAACATAACCAAGTACAACTATATCGGAAATGCATTTCTGCGAATTGTGCCGTATAGTAAACTAAACTCCACGAATAAATTAATTTTTGGGCATTAAATTACAATATGATGGACGTAAATGAACTTTTTTTTTGATTGAACAATAGCACACGAGCTAAACTCCTCCGTTTGTTCAACTTGTGTAGAAGTGAGAGCCACCGCAGGGACACAGTTAGCAGCCTTTGGCTAGCAGGTAGCTGGTATCGTTCTTCACTGATAAACGCAGACTACGGTGAAGTTGATCGTCTGACCAGCAGGAGATGCACAGAAGTCGCCGATAACTATTCAGCATAAACAAAACAGCTCAAAACCGGGCTGAACTAAAGTTTGCCTGCTCATGTTCATCAGTAACCTAGCAGCGGTGTTACATGCAACCAAATGAATGAGAGAAGTTATGGTTGGCTAACTTAGCCTTCCGCTAACAGCTATGGGCAGAACACAATGTCTACCTGATAGTTCAGGAGCTCTCCGACATCCATTTGTGCAGGTTAGAAGCCTTAACTTCGTTTGGTTTGGAAATTTAAAAAAGAGTCTGCAGCACTAAGCAGTTAGCTATTCAGCTAGCAACAGCTCTCCATGTACACACGCCTGCCGTAAAGCAGTCTTTTTCATTGTCGTAGCATCATAGTGTCGTAAACCTTATCAGCGGTCCAAGTCAGTAATGATACAATAGGCTATTTAACTACTTCTTTCACTAAGAACATGAAATAAACATTATTCCGTTTATCTATTTGCATAAAGCTGATAAGCACACATATACGTCAAGCAAGACTGCAGTTCTTAGTTTTTTTAACCGGAAATATGTGTTCACCATGCGATGCAACAAATGTATGATACGGTGCACATTGAACACGCTGTCAGGTCCACAGTTGTAAAATTACAAATAAGAAAGGAAATTGTTGTTTATTTTTAATTAAAAACAAATAAACATATTTTCATAGTCAGTGGGTGCTATTGTTAATTCTAACAATGCATTTGCATAGTAGATGAGTGTACAGGTGATGGAGCCACGAACTCAACCTCATTTACTTGTCTTATTGACTTAAATGTCAAGATTTAAATGTCTTAATACATACTGGTATAAATTATTTAAAACTGAAATCAACTTATACTATAGTTGTCAAAAGTGTAAGGAATTTGATCTCATGTATGAATAGGTAAAGTCATTACAGCAAGTAGGTTATAGTTTGGGTAGATTACTTTGAAATGTAGTTAGTGACTGAATACAGACTGTGTGGCATATAAAAATAATGAGGTACTCCGCTAGATGTCATACA
Source organism: Acanthochromis polyacanthus (assembly GCF_021347895.1). NCBI lineage: Eukaryota > Metazoa > Chordata > Actinopteri > Pomacentridae > Acanthochromis > Acanthochromis polyacanthus. The sequence continues at coordinate 18,895,928 of NC_067118.1, forward strand.
GTGTAGTCTAACCTGAATTAATCTCTTTAAAAATGTCAAAACACTGAAATCAAATAAAGTCCATTTGCACATTCGGCATTTACAGTCACTTACATCCAGTTATCCTTACAAAAAGAACTGACACAAACACACTGACCACCCAAAAAAAGTTGTACATATTTCACTGGACTGCCTTTAGTTCTGAGAACGCCACACATTTGCCGTGGCATAAGGTTTAAATAATGTGTTAGACAGTTCTTAACCCAATTGTAGTAGTTCCAGAAATCTCCTTAGTTCTTTTGTTTGCTTGATGCAGACCAACAATTTGACCCTTCTAAAACAGATTAACACCCTTTCCGCAACCACAGTCTTCCAACATTGTTGTTTAAGAAATAAGAAGCTCCTCACTGCATCAGCTAGGGTTAAATAAGTTGTTCCCAGCTGAAACAGATTCAGAATGTTTCAAAATTAAGCTAATTAAGGAGTTCAGCAGATATTAGTTAAGTCACTTTTAACAAAACTGGCTACTTATAAACCTGAGAGGAGTTACTTACTTTGATATACAGTACACGTTCTTCTGTTTCACACTTCTGAGGCTGAAGTGATGTCATTATTGCCAGGAATGAAAAGCTATTATGTGGGGACGGCTGCTGCTTGAACTTTCTATCTTGGCTCAACACACTTTCTTTTCCCCCAGCCACAAAGTGGAGTACTGATCTCAGAGGCTCCTTATGTCAGACATGGTTTTCATGAGTTAACAGCATTGGGCGTCTTGAAAAATTAGTTAAATCATTTTAAAATTGCCACATTTTAAAGAAGTAATATTTGATGGTAATCTAGTTATTATTGGACATGTAACCAAATCTTAATTTCTTTTTGCAAAAGTAATCTTTAGTTACTTTTTATAATCTAATTACCCATACACCATTACATATAATTCGTTACTACCCAACGCTGGAATTACTGCAGTGACACATCTTTTATTGGTATGCTGCATCAAACTACACTACTGGTCAAAAGTTTTATAACACCCCAATTTTTCCAGTTTTATTTGGAAATTGTGCGTGTTAATGTGTCTTTTGAAATGAAAGCATGGGACAAATAAACTAATGGAGTTTTAAAAAAAATCTATTTCAAAACCAAAATATATCCCAAACATTTGACTCAAATTAGCGCTGCAGAATGCTGTGGTAGCTGTTTTGGTTCAGGATATCTCTCACTCCAAGTCTTCTCTTTACATTTGAAACTGAGACTTCTTACTATGACCACTATTAAGCTGTACTTGAAGCTGTTGTCCTGTGAACCACCTATAAACAAGCTGTTGACTCTCAGAAACTTGTCTTCTGATTCTGTTGTGGTTTTGGGTTTTCCAGACCTCTTCCTGTCAGAGTTTCCTCCAGTTACTGAGTGCCTTTTGATGGTGAAGAAAGCTGTACTCACTGACATCTTGACTTTCTTTGCAATTTCTCTGTAATAAAGACCTACATTTTTAAGTGTTATGATGGTCTGTCTCTAGTTGCCTTTTCCTTGCCATTTTTATAGCAACACACTACTTTCTGGAGTACAATATTGTTTAAATAATACTCTGGAGGGTATGGTGCCACGGTGTGTTCCAGCACTACTTTTATGCAGACAGAGGGGGTTGTAAGTAATCAAGAAAAGTTGGGACCTCTGTAGGATTTGGTAGCACCAACTTTCAAGGCTTGATCAACTTCCATTGCTGCAGAACAGCTTTAAGTTATTAAACCATTTCTTGTTCCCTGAAAAAGGCCTTTTTGTATAATTCCAAAATGTACATTATTTTTCAATTTTGGATTACCTTACCTTTTTTTAACCTCTGGCAGTTCACCACCCACCTTTGTACCATTTGAAGCTATTCACTGTACCTAAGCTTTTTGAATTTCCATAAAAATTTGGGAAAATGGGGGAATTCTAAAACTTTTGACCAGTAGTATACAATATAAAATGTTCAAGTAATGCACTCAGGTACCATTTAAAGGTACTTAAGAATACTTAAAATGAACTCAACTAGTAGCAATATCAAAATGCTATTTAGATGTCAATGCACCATTAACACAAAAATAGTAATCATGATGTAATATTATGATATAGCAATCTTAAAATGATCTTTTCATTTTCAACATTTAATGTAAATTTTGCTGATTGTAAAAATGTAGTTATCACAGCTCTGACTTAACGGAATGTTTTTGAATACATTTGTATTACTAATCATCTGTTTCATTTACCTTAACAAAAAACACGTTGTCTAGTTGTGGTGTGACTTTATGAATAGCAGAACTAAATGTATTCACATATCAACACCTTTTACCTTACAATTCCATGTTTACAACAAACAAAAAACACAATAAAAGTGTTTTTCTCCATATGGAACCTTCAGTTATACGGAAAATTAGATATTAATGATTCCTCATCAGGTCTTATACATGAAATCCTGGTTTTATGGGATCATTTTTGCTTTATTCATAACAAGAGAGCTTTATATGTCAAGCTGGCTCACTGTTCCAGACAGGCAGAAAATCACTTTTTCAATGAGCATCCCTGGAAAATGTATGAGTGGTGCGTGGCGTAGAAGCCTCTATTGCAACTCCAGTCTCTGGCCAGTGATGTGTGACAGAAGAGCAATAGAAACAACATTTAAAAGGAATCCAGCTGCCAAGGAGTCAAGCTTGACGTCCCACCAAACTTGAGGGGAAAAGCACTTGATCAAAGGAATGAGAGAGAAACCAAGAATAAAAGGGAGCAAGAGAGGTGAAAAAAGGAATTTATATGGAAATCCTCTGGCTGGAGTCAACGAGGCAATTTCAAATGAATAGAAAGCCTTGATTAGGCAAACTAGAGAGAACTCTTTCTATGTGACTGACAACTGGATAAAAACTAATGAATGTAAAAATTATTTCTGCAGAAACTCTTGTCTATGATGCTAAGCAGCAGTCTTGGTGATGCTGTATCTTTATCACAGTGTTGTGTAAAAACCAAAGCTTAGAATTAGATTGTGTTGGCGACAGATGGATGAGCAGCCACTGTACGCTCATTCATGTTCATCCGATGTAGACAGGCCTGGATGGCAAAAGTTGAGGACTGCAGTGAAACATCAAGTATTAGTCAAAGCAAGACATGTTCAGTACAGCACATATCTCAGCCATCAGTGAGTTAAAAATGTGGTAAACTGGTGCACAAGAAATCAAGCATCATATTTGATCCGATAAAGCAGAAATGTTCCTTTCATCACTGTGAATCGCTTTAGTTCAATTAAGTTGTATTAATATGGTATCAATTCACAACATAACTCATCTCGCTGCACTTCACATAATAAAATATATATCTTAAAATATTATAAAGAAACCCCAACAAATAAAAAGATTCAATTTGAGTGGACATTGGGAACAAAAAAATTGTTCTTTACCAGGAAGAAACCTCCAGCAGAACCAGGCTCAGGGTGGGCAGCTATCTGCCTTGACTGGTTAGGGTGAGGGTAAATGGTGAGAGAACAGGGCCGCAGAAAAAACAGACAGACACTGAATGAAAAACAATAAACACTTCGGACGCAGCTGAGGCCAGTAGCAGCAGATCATTTAATAAAACGTTGTGATCAACTGCTTGAAAAGCAGCGGTAAGATCTAGTAGGACAAGAGCAAAAACAAGTTTATAGTCTGAGGACTTTCATCAGTCTAAGTTCCATATTTATGAGTTATTTTTAATTTCACAGAAGACATCTTGATACAGGGCTGCACAGTGGAGTAGTGGTTAGCACTTTTGCCTTGCAGCAAGAAGATCCCTGGTTCAAGTCACGGCCTGGGCTTGGGATCTTTCTGCATGGAGTTTGCATGTTCTCCCTGTGCATGCGTGGGTTTTCTCCGGGCACTCCGGCTTCCTCCCACAGTCCAAAAAATATGCTGAGGTTAATTGATTACTCTAAATTGCCTGTAGGTGTGAATGTGAGTGTGATTGTTTGTCTGTATATGTAGCCCTGTGACAGACTGGCGACCTGTCCAGGGTGTCCCCTGCCTTCGCCCGAGTCAGCTGTGATAGGCTCTAGCACCCCTCGTGACCCTAGTGAGGGTAAAGCGGTGTATAGAGAATGGATGGATGGATGGATGGATGGACATCTTGATACACCACTTTACAAATAGCACAGATGTAAAGGATAAAATTACTGATTGTTGAATTCCAGTTGGCTTCACATACAGAGTGTCTATTTTGGCACTGTAGGATTAAAACTAAAGAACCATCGTTACTGCTAGCAACACCAGTGCTTTTCCTTTTTGAAAAGTGGTGTGGAAAAGGCCTATAAAAAGTGTTTTACCTTAAACTTTTAAATGCACTGAATAATACATAAACAAAACATATAATACAATGTCATAAATGGAAGAGATCTTTAAAGATGAAGAAATAACATTAACACACTGATTTAATGAATACACCGTGTAGAAATAAACGTTCGCAAATTAAAAAGAAAAAGTGGTGAAAAATAGAGAAAAGTTTGTATGAAATAAAGGAGTTTAAAGGAAGAAAACTAAGCCTCTTAAAAATGTGTTCCAAATTCACAGAGGCTAAGATATGCTTTATTTTGATGTTTAATACAGTTGTAAAAAAAAAAAAAAAAAATAGAAACAGAAAACACCCCAAGTCCTGGACATTCCCAGCACAATGTTTGACTGGGCCAATCCCAGTCTTCACACTAATACCAAAGAACTAAAGTCTCAGAGACCTCAGAGAACATTTGCACATGACTTGACCTCTGTAGTATTTGAATGTGTGAGTTAATGAGAGCTCCAAATTGTATAAAAGAGGAATGAGACACTCTGGCATGACAGCACTGGTTGGTTAGAAACAATGAAGTGGCATAAAAAAACATCTAAGAATGTGAATCTGGACCAGCGACATTACAGTGTTCATACATTTTAGAAAACTTAAAATCAGGACAGTTGTAAACTAATGGAAAACCTATTTTTAACTGAAAATACAAACTTCTCTATAAATATGCAAAAAATAACCACAACAGCAAGCAGTCAAATACTGTCAATCAGATAAATGCCATACTCGATTTTTTCCTGGCACCATCCATGCACAGTTTGTGCACATTTTGCAGAGAGCTGAAAACTACATTGACCAGTTTTGCTATGAACTACTCGAAAATCCACGAAGTCCACCAATCTGCCTGCATGCACTTGATGATTTGCTGTTAGAACAGCAGCAAGCCTTAGCAGGGACGAGTCTCAAAGGGTGTGAGTCTGCTACTGGGTTTGACCCCCTGTGGGTTTGATCCTGTTGTCTTGTCCGTTTGTCTCCTTGTATAAACCTGTCTGTTACAGCCATCACAGGTCAGACTTGGTTTCATCAGTAAATAAAATGTTTGTGTGCTGACCTACATGAAGTGTTGCATTGATCTTCTGACAAAATGGAGTCTTTGGTCTGCTTTGAATGCAGCTGATCCAGTGAGTGCCATACATTGTTCCCTTCACGATTTGATGCTAAGAAAGACCTTCTTTGTTTAGAAAAACTATAAAAAATCTTTCTGGCACTTTCAGTTTTTTCTGATACTTAAACATGAGTGAGCGATGAGACAAATTTAGCCAAAAATGAATCTTTAATATTTCTACGTTATTCCTTTATTTCTGAATCCTCAGACTTTCAGATTATTTTCAATTTTACATAAAAACATGAAGGGTTTTCAATGTGGTCTTATGGTGTTTGTTTCTACCTAACGTTTCATAATGTCCTCTTTCACCACAGCCTTTGTTCAGCAGTGAAGTCAAACCAGATTGGACATTTGGTCATTTGAACCAAAACAACTTCATTATGAACTTTCACATTTAACAGGTATGACATGTATTCTTGCAAAAATGATTTTTAAACAAAAAGTAAACAAGACCTACCCTGACACAAAGAGAGGTCATGGAATTAAATAAAGTCACAGGTTTGAGTATTTGTGGGGATAAGTGAAAAGGAAAAAACAACAGGTATAATCATTACTTTAACAGCTGATCAGCACAATGTCATATTTGGGATTTTTTTACGTAAACATGTCAGCTACAGTAATAAACTAACCCTGACAGAATCTTGCCTTGAAGCCTCCATAATTGCAAATCGCTTTTGTTCCACACAATGATTAACACATTCCACAATTCCTGAAGGAGCCAAAAAGCTTTTCTGACACAAATGTTTGCTTAATGACATTGTCGCTTCATTTCCCTGCAGAATTGTTCTGGGGTGACGCTGGTAGGATAATTTCCACAGAATCGTACCCCATTTCCTTTGAAACAGAACAATACAATTTCACACAAGCTGTGAGGGCTGATTGCATTAAATCACATGAGGTCAGTATGATTGTATCATGCTGCAGAGATCAGCATAAGTGTGCTCAAAATTCAGAGCAGCACAGCTATTTTTAAAAAGAGAGAAACAGGGAAGGAGATGATGAGGACTGATAGGCCTTATCATTTCCCCTCTGCTAAGTCAAGCGGTGCAATCACAGGATTTTCTCTCCTCTTAGACATGATTTGAATTATGCATCACATCAGCAGAGTTCTTCAAAGCCCCATCCCCCACCAATGTGCAAATCAACATTAAGCACTTAGCTCGATTTCCACAACACTCAAGAGTTAACAAGCTGTTTGGGTCATGATGAGTAATGGACGAACAAGATAAAGGCACAACCATCCTTCAAAGGCAAACAAAAACAACTTAAAGTGTCCAGAACAGTCTGACATGGGTCAAAACCAAACAAAAGGGTTCAAGAAACAAGACAGCAAAGAGAGAATCTGCTACAGCAAATTCAGCCCAAGAGCTTACCACATGATGCAAAAACAATTCTCCGACAAGCCCATAATGCCAGCACAGGATCTGCAACTAATTGGTGCAACTATTGGTGTCAAAGTGCTGTGTGTATAATCAGAAAGACTTTGCACAGCTTTGATCTGCAAGGAAGGTGTCCAGAGAAATAGATCTTACAGCCCAAACGGAACATTAAAGCATTAGATTTTGTCACTAAGCATACAGGCAAGATGACAAATCAACAATAGAGTTCTTTGGCTGCGGTAACAGTGGGCATTTGTGGTGCAGATCAGACACAGGAGAAAAACTTTGACACCTGCGAAGCATGTTTGGAAGTAATGTTCTGGTTTGCGTTCAGCACGCAGCAGCTTGTATTGTCGTTATTGCTGACTCCACTATGAATTCTGCATCACATCAAACAGTGAAAGTCAGTGAAAGGAGGCTAAAACAGCCATGGTTCTTGTTTAAAGCCTGGTGGTTGAGCCTATTAATGGAGTTTTGTTTGAGACAAGCGAAGTGACTGTTGCAATATTGAGGCAAAATCTGTACATAAATGTTTACTAAAGTGGCTGACCATGCAGGTAATAGGTTACAGCAGACACGCCTTTCTTGACAGTGTCATGCTCACATTGAGTAAAGAAAGTTCAGCACTTAATGCACTGAAAAGCCACGAAACACAAAAGAATACAAGCTGAACTGATGCTGATACCAGCTCTCGCTCATACTTGCTGCCCTCAACATTCTCCATATACAGCATAACAATGAACAAAGCAACCGGGAACGTCTGGACTATCGATGTACAAAGTCACAGTGACCCAGTGCTTTGTGAGCCTCGTAACTTCTTTTGCCTCATGCTGTGTTAAAATGGCCTGAAAGTGTGCAAGAGCCGGTCCTTGAAAACTCAACAATAAACATTTAGAAGTCCAGTCCTGGAACTAATGATAGTAGAACTTAAGTTTGTAGTAAACTAAAACTAAAGAAGGAGGACTTGTCAAATAAAATACCACAAACAGACACATGGGCGGTGGTTTTCTTGTGTTTGATGCTGTAATATTTGGTTTGCTAAAAAACATGAACTGGTTGAGTGTGTTCCATGTGGTAAAAGCAGATTAGTACACAAACCCTTCAAGCATGTTGCTCTGAGAGCAGGACCTGAGCAACATCACCTTCAACTAATGTATTATTGCTGTTGCAGCTTAGAAAGGTCTCAGTTTTTAAATGGCCCATCAGCTGTGGAAAAGCAGGCAAAGCTGGGGTTGGTTCCAGCTTATTTAAGAGCCTGAAGGATTTTATGGCTACCATTATCATGCCTGGGAAAAATATAAATTAAGTATACATTTTGTCATTCTTATTCTGCTTTGTTGGGAAATTGAATGATAATAACGGCTAATTAACAGATGCTTATTTTGCATAGGTTGCAAAAGCAAAACTGAGCTTTTCATTATGTTAACACACTGAAAATGGCAAAAACAAAAACAAATGTATAGATGAATGCATGGTGCTCAACTGATAAAGAGTGAGAAGAGGCTAAAGCCTGTTTCCCATAAATGCTTTCAAGGAATCCAGCATGTGCCTAATAGCTTCCCTCTCCATTGTCTGCTGCACAAATCTGACACCAATAGGGACTGGAGGCTTCTGCCTGTAACATGGCAGTGGAACAAAGACAAAGACAGAGAGAAGATGGCAAGAGGCAGGACAAACACTTTGGAGATAAATGCATGCAGGGACAGTGTGGGAGGAAAGAAAGGGGAGAAGAACAAGGGATAGGGGAGGTGGAGAGTGGCAAGCAGAGATAGAGGAGAAGAAGGAAAATTAATTTTATCTCCATTATGAATATGAAGGCTGTGGTGTGCTGTAGTGGTGGCCCATGCCTTTGGGTGATAGCAAACTAAGGGCAGCTAATCAGAGCAGCACAAAATGACACATTCACTGTTCTTGGCTGGATGGAAAAGCCTCTGAAACAGACTTCAGAACAAGATGTGATACAAAAACTCTCAAGTGAAACTGATATTCATGAAAGTGTTTAAGTTGGATTAGCAGCTCCTTGAAGGCATGAAAATTAATTAAATTAATTAATCAGCACACCCCTGTGTATAGTAAGTTAAAACCTAATTTAAAGTCACAGAGCTTCAAAACACAGGAAGAGTAAAGTTCAGAATGTTAATGGTCTTTCAGAGATTGAAGTTTTACATGAATTAGTTCACTGGTTTACTGGCAGTGTTGGGGAATAACTAGTTACACTAATGTCATTCAAATTGTAAGCAGAAACAGTTAGTGAGAAGGAATAAGTAATTAAATTGCAGTGCTTGATTAAAATGTTGATTAAAAAAGGATGACTTCTGAATATATTCTTTTTGTTAAAGCGCTTATACGTGGACTCCAACATTCACTCTGTTGCTCTGCATCTTTTCTGTGTGCAGGAATGTCTTCTTTTGGCGGAGTTCAGGATGACACAGGTCAGTAAAGCCGTTTAAATAAGATGGCTTACAAGGAGCTGTATCTACACTTCGACAGCAGGCTCCATTCATGAAGCAGCAGACCATTAAATTTTAAATATTGTTATTAACAGCATCTCTTGTTTGATTTTGTAATTGTCTGAAAGTGAATTCAGTACATGCTGCTCTGGGTAACCTGCCACGGCTGTGACCAGCTGATCACACTGAGGCAGGTGATCATTATTTTTGTCTTGACACCAAAATTTTGACATTGATATGACATCTGCCATTATATTTATATATATTTATTTTATATAATACCATGTATTTCAATACCGATACTGAAATGATTTCACAGTAAAAATGTACAGTCCCAGCACAGCAATGGAATAATAACTAAAAGAATGTAGGTGAATTTGTATTTCTTTGTTATTTTGACAATGTCAGTGCAGAGCAGAGGTGAACATAAAAAGAAGTCACAAAACCACTGGAGGGAAATACTGTACTACAGTGTGTTCATACATTTTCATATCCAGCCAACCTGGAGTAACTCTGATTTAAGATCAGCTCTGCACATGCTCACAATTTTCTTCCTTCACATATCCCACTGCTGCTTAGACAAGGATAAATCGTTGCAAGTATAAATGCAGTATAACTTCAGTGCTTTTTTTAAACAGCCGCTTAATCTATTTACTGGGAACACCTGACTCTTAGCAGGCTGATGCATTGGTTTACGAAGATGTTTTCCATATTAGTAAGTTAGCTAAAAAGACAAACAGAAATTAAAGAATTATTTGAAACACTGTTCAGCAAAGCTGATCACAGCTGATCAATTATAGTACTGGTTCTGATGAAACAGGGTTTGGTATTCCTTCCAACTGCAAAGTATCACAATACCTTTCTGGTATTGCTGTATGCATTTAAAAATCAATAATATTTTGCATATAAAATGAGAAAAGGACTCTAAAATGATTGTATAGTGTAAAGACTATTTGGGTAAATTAACCAGCTTGACTGATGACAAACGGACTCAATGAAATGAAACAAAACAACCACAAAGAAGCACAGAATGATCACAGTGTAATGCACTTTTACAAGCTGATGTTTATGCAGGAAGAGATTGTACAGTTAATTGTTGGGAAACATTCACAGATGTGTGTGTACACACACACACACACACACACACACACACACACACACACACACACACACACACACACACACACACACACACACACACACACACACACACACACACACACACACAGACAGAGCCATCCAGAAAAATAATTAAAGTGTCTTCAGCAACAGAACCTGCATAAATTCTTCGTGTCAAACTTACAGCAAGGTGTTAGAAACACTCATTTTGGTTCATACTGACATGATAGCATCACACGAGTTGCTGCAGATTGGTTGTCTGCACATCAATGATGCCAATCTCCCATTTCACCACATCTCAAAGGTGCTCCATTGGATTGAGATGCGTTGACTGTGGAGGCCATTGGATTGCAGTGAACTCATTTTCATGTTCAAGAACCCAGTTTTAAATGATCTGAGCTTTGTAACATGGTCATAAATGGATGGACATGGTTAGCAACAATACTCAAGTAGGCTGTGGAGTTTAAAGCATGATCAGTTGGTACTCAGGGGCCAAAAGTGTGCCAAGAAAAATATACCGCACCAAATTACACCACCACCAGCAGCCTGAACCATTGATACAAAGCAGGATGGATCCATGCTTTCATGTTGTTTACGCCAAGATCTGATCCTACCATCTGGATGTTCCAGCAGAAATCAAGACTCATCAAACCAGGCAACATTTTTCTCATCTTCTATTGTCCAATTTTGGTGAGCCTGTGCCAGTTGTACCCTTAGTTTCCTGTTCTTAGCTGACAGGAGCGGCAGCTGGTGTGGTCTTCTGCTGCTATAGCCCATCTTCTTCAAAGCTGAACATGTTGTCAACCATAAACCTCCTCCCCAACACACAAGCTGTCTTGAAAGAACAGCTATACCCCAAGACCCTCACAACCACAGTCAGACGTGCAGTACGGCTGACTGTGGACATCTGCCACTTTACTGTGACAAGCAGGGACAGTGCAACCTCTGGTAAAGGTGTGTCCAGATAAAGGTGCCAGAAATGCATGATTTTCCTGCATTTGAATGCAAACCAGCAATGCTTCTTACCATACCAGAAATGAAGTGGATTAAATGCCCAAAAACATTTGTGCAGCTTCACCACCAAACAACAGACCAACTTTAATTTATTTCTGCTGTAGTCTACAGTTTATTTGAGTTTTTCCAACATTTGTTTGTATTTAAAGTTATGTATGTGTAGAAATGGCTTTTATTTCAGCTAAATACATAAAAATGTATGCAGATTCTTGAAATTGTACTTTAACCATGAAGTGACAGCTCAACCGTTTGGCAGAAGCAAATATTTCAAAAACTGCTGGGGCAATTAATAGAAAAAACAATTGATTGATGTTATTATTGTTATTAGTTAACAAGTAACAAGCAATTGAACAGGTTTATTATTATATGTGTGTGTGTGTGTGTGTGTGTGTGTGTGTGTGTGTGTGTGTGTGTGTGTGTGTGTGTGTGTGTGTGTGTGTGTGTGTGTGTGTGTGTGTGTGTGTACATACTGTGCATACTCCAGAGCAGGCAATAATTCATAGAAGACAGACAAAGAGAAATTCCTAATATTACTCTCATTGTTGAATGTAGTCTTTGTCACGCACAAACACTCTTTTCAAATCCCTGCACTAACGCGTAGCTCCACCTTTAAACTTGAGTCACAAGTGATGCTTGAAAATCAAATGTGTCATTATCTCACATTTTTAATGAATTATTCACAACATTGAAGAAATCCCTTTGGATTAATGCCTCCATCGCTCCTTCTTAACACTCACACACAGGATCGAATCCCTGAAGCTTTGGTTGCTTTGAATGACATTTGCAAACCACCACACACACACACACACACACACACACACACACACACGCACACGCACACGCACACACGCACACAGTTCACATGCATACACAATGTCGCGGCTGGACACAAAAAGTCGTACACACTGCTTGCTCCCATTGAGATGCTGTTTATCTTTCCCTCACACACGTTTCCACACACATAATCACATTCCCACAATACAGACATCTGATAGTGGGATTAGCTGTTCAGAAACCACACCAGTGCCCTACGACATCAAAGAGTTCAAAGATTAATTTCTGCCAATCAAAGAAAGGCTTTTTTCTTCTTCTGCTTTTTTTTTTTTTTTTTTTTTTTTTTTTTTTGGAGGACACAGCATTTTCTGTTCAGCTGAGTCCAGGGACAATTTATACAATCTCTTCTGCAAATGTGTTTTAATCATCTAGGAAATCCCCACTGCCAGCATAGGCTAGATACAGAATAAAAGAGTGGTGGACACTAGTTGAAAGATATTAGTGCTTATTCAGGTTCATGTTAAAACTTTTTAGAGTTTTTTTTCTTATAGTGAACAAACATGAACATTCGCTAAAACTTGCATTCTATATTGTACAAATAAGTCCCACTACAGTGTGTAGCATAAATTAGGGTGACCATACGTCCTCTTTTGCCCGGACATGTCCTCTTCTGAGAGGCTGTCCGGCCTGTCCGGCCGGAATGAAGTCCTTCAAATGTCCGGGTTTTTGATCTTGCCTAGCTTGAGCGCGTCACAGACCAGTGTATTTATCATTCACGTTGAATGGTTCCTTTGGAAACACGCTCTGAGAGGCGGAGTTTGAGCCGAACCCCGGATCACAAAGCAGTACAGAGGCGCTCCACACTCACTCACTCCTCGCAGGCTGACAGGCAGGTTGAATGCACCCTGCTAATTTTCATTTGTGAATTTTAAGGACAGTGCTCTAGGTCTCCCATCACTATTTTAAGTGAACACTGTGTGTGCATCATGTTCTTAGCCCCACCCAAGACAATAAAGATTGGCTTACACTCACTGAGCTTGGCATCTCAGGATCAGCCTTCCACTGGTTCAGGTCCTACGTCTGAGAAAGATACTTCAGAGTATCTTGGAGACTAAAAGCATCTGAATTACACAGCCTATCTACAGAGGGTCCTCAAGGGTCAGTGCTCGGTCCTCTCCTCTTCTCAATATACACAACCTCGCTTTGTGCAGAAATTCATTCCCATGGTTTCTCATACCACTGATATGCTGATGATACCCAGCGCTTCCTGTCGTTCCTCCCAGACAACCACACTGTCTCTGCCGAGATCTCATCATGAATTGCAGATATCTCAGCATGGATGAATAAACACCACCTTCAACTCAACCTCTCCAAGACTGATCTCTTGGTCATTCCAGCCTGTAACTCTCTACAACAAGAAATCAGTCATGATTGATGACCTACTAACCTTCAAAACTCAGGTGGCTTCTGTTGCTTGGTTGTGCCGATTCGTCCTGTATGACATCAGGAAGATCAGACCCTTCCTGTCTGAACATCCAATACAACTCCTGGTCCAAGCTCTCATAATATCATGCATCAACTACTGCAGCTCCTTCCTGGCAGGCTCCCTGCATCTACAGTCAAACTTCTGCAGATGATCCAGAATCCAGCATCACATCTGCTGTTCAGATCACTTCACTGGCTTCCAGTTGCTTCCTGCATAAAATTTAAAACTCTGACACTTGCATTCAAAACTACAATGAAAACAATTCTCTCCTACCTGAACTCTTTCAATCAGGTCTACACTCCCTCCCGCTCATTACGCTCGACCAACAAAAGGCGCCTGATCCAACCACCACAACAGGGCTGTTCAATAGCTAGACTCTTCTCTTCTGTGGTTTCCCGGTGGTGGAAGAAGTTACCAAACTCTTTTCAATCTGCAGAGTGTCTCTCACTCTTTAAGAAAAGACTAAAAACCAGCTCTTCACTCAACATCTTTGCACTTGACAAACTGCAAAAAATAAAAACAAAAAAAAAATCTGCCTATAGACACCACAGTCCTATTATCACACTTGAACTTGTTTTATGGCACTTATCCAGGTGGTTTTCTCCTGACTAGATCCTTGTTTGTGTTGTATCTACTCTCAAATGTCCATCGCTTTGGATAAAAGCGTCTGCTAAATTAAACTGTAGAATTGTTTTAAAAGATAAAAACACAGCACAGTATTTTTTTTTTTGCTTATTGCAGAATGATAATAAGGTGCAGTCGGATCATTCTACACAACACTGTCAACAGTAGAGAAATGGACAGCACTAGAGAATGGTCTGGCTATGTATGTATTGTTGCTGATCAAGCTGACAGATTGCCTTAGGCCAAATGTTCCTGTTCTCCACACATCCTGTCCACATGTGTTTACCTCAACCTAACCCTAAAAAAATATCAGCCCCACACTGTAATAGTTAAAAACAGTGTTCATTCTGCAAATGAGAGATTTGAACCAACCAAAAAATTCTGCATTTCTTTTTTTTTAATACATTTATTTCCCTCTGCATAATGTGTTAACAAGAACTCTGGGTAATGTGAACAGCTGGTCAGAATGAGCACAGAAACAGCTGGGAAATTTATGATGAGATATGAGCTGAAGTATAGAAAGTGTAATGTTCAGTTATTTCTAATCCCCTCGCCATCCACAACAGGTGTAAGAAGGGTCTTGCTCTGGAACACTTTAGTGGCACGCAGAGGGACAGCAGTGAACACTATTCAGGCATCGTCACGCTCTGCTGGAAGTTTAAACCACTGCTAAACATAAAATATTCAGTATGTGGTCACAAGCTCTAGCACTTATCAGCTTTACTGCTGTTGGGATATTACTGCACCAGCATGTATGAATGTATTTCTCTGAGCAAAGGCAAGCCCAGGATGTGCAGGATGTCACCTCCCCTCTCCAGGTACCCTAGGGTGGTCTAAATAGGCAATGCAAAGCAACTTCAATCCACATAAAGCTACTATAGACAGAAATAAAACAAATCAAACTGCCAACAGGCGGCTTGAATTGCAAAATACATGTCAAAAATGGGATACTTGCGGATGAACAAGTAAGATGAGATGTTTACTGTCAGTTTTTGAAGGACGTAAAGGACACAATCTGCATTTAGGCAGGGGGAAGAGAAATCCAATTTCACTGTGTATACTGCTGCCGCATTTTAATGTCAGTCGTAAATGTACTCTAGCTGAATCATATCCAGAAGCAAACTGGATGTGAGATGAATGTTAAAGGGGCCATAAGAGAAACTGTTAACTGCCTCGTAGCACAGAACGACTGTAATATATCTGCAGGGCTCGGAGAAAGGCCTCTGCTGTAATTAGCAGGCATATTTGTCTGTTTTGTGTCAATCTGACTTTTGTGTTTTGTGACAGGCCACTTTTGCTCAAGGTGACAGTATATGGAGCATGAAAAACTTGTTCCGCTGTTGGACTGATTCCTACTTGGACTTTTTTTTGTTGTTGCTTCGCAGCAGACGATCCGTATCACTTAAGGTCAAATGCCCCTTCACTTCAGGTGCAAGTAGAGAGGGTGTCCATCTGCATGTCATTCTGTCGGTCCGTCTCTTTGTCCGTGTAATCCCTACCTACAGTCCTCTGCAGTGGTGAGCCACTGATGGCTGGCCTCTCTCTGTGTGAGTCTGATCCCCACCGCCTGTGAAGTCAAATGTTGACAGAGAATCACGAACCACATCAGAATACTAAGGAGGCCAGAGAGTGCTTTTATGAGAAAGAGAGAGAGAGTAGGAGCAGGAAACTCTGTGTGTGTGTGTGTGTGTGTGTGTGTGTGTGTGTGTGTGTGTGTGTGTGTGTGTGTGTGTGTGTGTGTGTGTGTGTGTGTGTGTGTGAGTGTGTGTTCATATTTTTATACTATAAAAAGTATAAGCTTGGCGAGGGCTTATATTTTGTAGTAAGAATTATCACCGTTACTCCAGGATATTTTGTGAAGCTGTACTGCTGCTCGTTCGCTTCAATTCTGCTTGTTTCACTTCAAATGACCTCTTTCAGGGGAATAATCATAAAGACTGCAAACAAAAAACTCTGTGACTCTGTGTCTCTCTTTTTTGTAGCAAATGTCATAAAACAACTCACATTATGCTGGGAGTCTGCGGTAGAGTAAGTAGACTTACGCCATCTCAAAATGAGGCTTATAAGCTTTGATAGCAAACAAAATCTCCTGGCAACCTTGTCATTTTTTGCAGTGCGTGCCTATTATTCTTTGTGCCTAGCAGTGTGAGTGTGTGCTCGAGTGAAGAAAGGGAATAAGAGAATAAAAGCGATAAAGACAGAGATGAAAGGCCAGTGTTGGCTATAGCGGCTGGTCGGCTTGGGTCTGTGGTTTCTGAAGGGTGTCTTGGCCTCTCATGCAAATGAGCTTGCATCTTATCAGCTCTCCATGACACCGAAGTCCAAATAATGAATACTTGGCTGTAGTGGTTGGGTGCGCTTGATTTGGTCTGTCAAGCACACTAAAAGAATAGAAAGCACTAAGCCTTAGTTGCAGTAAGAGTCAGGCTGAATGAAGTGTGTGCAGCCTCGGCTGAAACGATGTAATCTTTGCGCCTGAAGACTCAGCATATAGCATTTGTTCACTAGTGTTAGAGAGTTTTATTCTCAAGTCTGGTGCAATTTCAATGGACTACAAAGTGAAAGCTTCAGTGTGATCATGTGACTAACAGCACAGCAACCGGATGCCTGTCTATGTTGTTCCATCTGTAAATCTGATTATGGCGAAGAGCTGATTATACACACATGCGCAGCTGCTCTGCTCTAATTGCTGCATTCATACTTAGAACTCATCAAATTTAGGGAATTTGTAGTTTCTAATTTGGGATACGAAAATGCAGATAATTAGATTTAAAAATTGACAGTTCAGCATTTTTACAATTAAATGTATTATTTTAGTTCCTCAGAAAGGCATCAGTATATTTTCCATTTTCTTCACGTTTCTTTTCAGATTATATTGCAGGTAGTTGAGCTGTGATTATCACTGACCCTAGGAGAGGGGAAGTGCTTGTTTCCTGCACTTAATGTTAAATGAAGCCATCAACTGCCAATATCAATAAAAAACAAACGAAAAGAAGAAGAGACTTGGTGTTGACACAGAAGACAAAGTAAGTAAATATTCAGCTATAACAAGTAATTTTATTTGTTTAGGATTCCTTCTTTTTAAAAAAAGATCATTATTACTCTGCCAAGGAACGCAGTGGAGTTATGTGACGATCGGCATGCGTTTGTCTGTCTGTCTGTTTGCAACATTACTCAAAAACAGTGAACGGATTTAGATGAGATTTTCAGGCAAGGTCAGAAATGACACAAGGACCAAGTGATTAGATTTTGGCAGTGATGCAGCTTATAGTCTGGGTCCACAGATTTGTTGAAGATTTCTGTATCATTGCCAGATAGCAGCATGGCATCACTGTAACTATGACAACAAGTGAACACTACATCAGCTGAGTGCTGATGATCAAGTGACTGTGATCCTACTACAAATCAACTGCTGCAGACTTAACAGGACTTATCCATCAGAAATGATAGAAGAAACAACTGATTAAATTGTGGGGGTGTTTCCGAGTCCCAGTAATTCCCACCGTCCACTACATATTTAGGTCACGCAATGTAGTCACACAAGCCTGTGCTCAGCACAAGGTCATTTTTTCATTAAAGATTTAATCCGTTGCAAGTGATACAATGACTGAACAGCCTTGACAGAGTGCTGCGCTGTCTGAGTGCTTTTCTTGTTTGTTATGTGCGTGATGACCAGTCCGTAGAAAATTGTCTGACTTGAATCTGGCTCATGGTGCAAAAAAGACTGGAGACTGCTGTTATACAGAATGACACAGTTAAAATCAGAGAACACAAATGGTGAAAAAGACATCAGACGAATAGAACTGAAACAATATCTCAATATCTTTATATCTGCATCTTTTATCTTTTAATTTAATGGGTCTGATGAAGACATTTGTGTTTACTTCAGTATCGTCTTTCACATTATCTTACATTACATGCTGTCTTTGTTGTGCTTCTTGTCTTGCTGTTGCAGTCATCTCTTACCCTCATGGCAATCATTTAACCTTAACCTTATCTGGAGATCACATTGATTTTCTTGCCAGTGCTATTGCTATTAAAACACCTACTTGAGGACATTAAGTCAATGCCTGTGTCATTTTCAGTGTGAGAGGATGTTGTGTGCTTCTCCTCCCAGGCGCCTCTTTTCCAGTGACATTATCCAAATTCAGGAGTTTGTTTACCTACAGCAAAAAACGTGGGTTTGAAAATGACTGCGTCATTGCTGTGCCCTGCTGATGAAGTGAGCAGATTGGAAATGGGAAGGTTAATGAGATTTTCACAAAGTGTCCGTCTAGCGGTTTGAACTCAGATTAAATTGACACACTCTGATTAAAATTAATTGACCTGTGAAATGAGTGTGTCCCTCAACAGTTAAGGATTGATGGATATCGCAGAGGGGTCGGGAAGAAGACAGTGATAAAAAAAGAAGAAGAAAATGAACTTAGTTTGATTTGAAGTAAAGGACAGATATGGTAAGAGACAGCTCATAGTCCATACTAATTACTGAGCTGGGGGTGCTCTGTTTCACAGTACTGTGCGTGTCATACAGTGAATCTTGTCATTTAACTTTGTTTTTGAGAATGTTTTTGTATAGCATGGAGCTTTTATCTGTTTGCGATGACCAGTCCCCTGTACTTTGCAGTGGTCTGCTGGGGAAGCAGCATCACAACCAGTGATAAGAACAGACTGAACAATCTGATCAGGAGAGACTGGATGAATGGATATTTGTAACTGATCACAAACAAATGCAATCCAAAATAAGTTTACCTCAAATTGAAATTCATCCATCCATCCATTCTCTATACACCGCTTTATCCTCACTAGGGTCGTGGAGGGTGCTGGAGCCTATCCCAGCTGACTCGGGCGAAGGCAGGGGACACCCTGGACAGGTCGCCAGTCTGTCGCATGGCTACATATACAGACAAACAGTCAGACTCACATTTACACCTACAGGCAATTTAGAGTAACCAATTAACCTCAGCATGTTTTTGGACTGGGAGGAAGCCGGAGTGCCCGGAGAAAACCCACGCATGCACAGGGAGAACATGCAAACTCCATGCAGAAAGATCCCAAGCCCAGGCCAGGATTTGAACCGGGGATCTTCTTGCTACAAGGCGAAAGTGCTAACCACTACTCCACTGTGCAGCCCCAAATTGAAATTGTCAATGCAGTTTAATTGTACAGGAGCCAAAATTTTAGAAGACAATCTTCAGTATATCCACAAAACTAGAGAGTATAAGAAAAGACCATCCCCTCATTTCTGCCTTTTGTCTGGTGTGTCACACAGTGTGTCTGTAAACAAATTATTCAAGTTTGCAGCCTATTGTGATTTCACAGCAGGATAAGCACTGCTCTCAACCTCTGAACCTTGAAATACACATCATGGTGAAAAATGAGACTTATATCAAGTTGTTAAAAATTAGTGTAATATGAGACTTTTAAGTCCGTTAAGTTGCATAGCAATTTTACTGCAAATTGGACTTATTACTGCATATCCCACAAATGGGATTCGGGTCAGTGCTTGAACTCTTTGTCATGCTCCTCAAACCCTTTGGACCAATGTGTGCATAATGACAAAAATGCATTGTCTTTCTGAAAGAACATGCTTCCCCTGGGACTTTCACTGTTGTAATGGGCATTCCTGGTCTGCAACAAAGTTAGGTGGAACATGTCAAACTAACATCCATATACATGTGAGTTAACAGAACAGTTCCTAGAGGATCAGACTGCCTCTACTGGCTTCTCTACTTCCACAGGTTAACTATGAATATGTACACACATGAACCATCCCTCTAACTACAAAGACAGATCTATCTTGATAGATTTCAAATGTGGATTGATACCAACGGAGGTTTTAGCACCAAGTACGCACATTATTAATAAATGTTAACCAAACCATTAAATATAAATCAAGAAAGCTGCTGCTGTGGACAATGCATAGTTGCAAATAAAGGAATACAAGGAGTTGTGTTTTGTACTGTAGCTTTTTCCACATTTTCTGCTGAATGTCTTTGAAAAACACCCAATAAAATGATTTGAATAGGAAACAAAGAATGATAGCAGTGCTGTGGTGTAACTTGTGTGGTTTCTGAAATGACAACAAAAGTCAGTAACAGCATATTGTGTCTTATACTGTATACACCACTGGTGACCGAGCTCAATAAGATGAAAATTGTGTCTGCATGGCATTTAGTCCAATTGGGGCCACAGGGAAATTAGACCGTGTCTCCTCTGCAACAGATTTCTGCCTGATTGTTGAATGTCAGCGTAAAGTGGTTGCTCTTGAAAGAAGGTTTTGCTGTTTGCTTCTGAAGGGTGGGCGTAAAATACTTACCACTAAAATGGGTACTTGGACTTCCTTGAAAGTGATTGCTTCTAGCAACACTGAGCATACTCATGTTGACTCACGGAAAGACTCTTAAAAACAGCTGGAAGCGACAGCCTTAAACTCTAATGTTATGTCTCATAGCTCACCTGTGTGATGTAAAGGAAAGTGCAGTGAAACGTACAGTTTGGACTAATCGTGACCTGGACTGATCCTCTCTCCATGTTGGAGATCATTTGTAACTGCATGTAATCAATGCAGTTACCAGCACTTTTATTCTACATGGTGCACAACTCTCTCCCTTAGGTGAGAGTTGTGCACCATGCAGCCCCTATCTATGTTGAGCATAGATAGGGGTCTGACCTAATAAGAGGGCTGTCACGCCTGTTATAGAAACATGACCAGAGGGTCCATTAAGATATGCAGCTGGCACGTTCAGTTGTCCTTAGATTAACGGAAAGGAGTGCATGTCTAAAAGTGGATTACATGTCACTTAACAAAAATAATAGCTAGTACATGTTATTTTAAATAAACAGTCATCTTCACTCCATAGTCGCAAAGACAACAAAACAATCTTTGACAAAAAATTTAGAGAGTCTTGTTCAGTCATTTGAAACTGTTGCTAAAAGTCATGTCTTTGTAAGTTAGATATTTTAATGTTTTTTCCATCAAAATAATCTCCTCAGGCCTTAAAATGACACTGAATGTAACACAGTTGCTTATTACCGTAAATGAACAAGTCTTTGAGGTCCCGTCCTCTCCCTGCACTCTTAGCTGCAGTTTGAGCACACCAGCTCACCTACAGCTCTGCTCAAGATTGATTTGTTAGGTCTATGAAATGTTCCACCTGTTTCCAGGTGGAAATGATCCACAATGACATTGCCTGGAAATTGTGCTGATGAAATATCTTCCAGCTTTAAAAAACAAACAAACAAACAAACATATTTTAACAAATTAAATTACTATATTTTTATTGAGGCGGGTTGGTGAAAATTAGATAATCTTCAACCGTCAATGGAAAGAATTTGAAAGGGGACCTGCATCCAAAGTCCATCCAAAATTGTCTTTTCTTGTTTTTAGACATTTTAAAGCCTTGGCTGATAAAGCATTTTTATGCCCAAATATAGATTATTCTCTCAGCGTACAGTCTGTGTGCAGATGAAACTATCTAGTCTCTCATTATTGTAACAGCCCTATGATTTCATCCCTGAAGTAAAACCCATCTTCACACCCCAAATGGCCCCTTTGTATAAATAGTTGACTGCAGTGCATAGACTATAGTGTGTGGCTAATTCACTCTCAATTCAAAGTGATGGAAACTCTAATTGAACAGCCATTAAGACAGTAATGAAGAAACCACTCCATGAATTAACTGTACAGAAACTGAGCTGGGTATTTGTTCTGTGATGAGGAAACAGTTGATCAAGCTGATTCAATCTCACAGAAACATGTTTATGTATTCATTAAAATATATTGTCCATGTAAAGATGCAAGGCCAGATAGCAAGACTACAGATGCTACAAGCCTTGCTGGGAGCAGGGATATAAAAATCAGTGTTCCCCGCATTTGGCAAGGCCATGCCTCACAAACATAACAAGGATGCTGATGGTATTAGAAGAGTCCAATGAGTGGGCATTATACACACGTGGACAAAATTGTTGGTACCCCTCAGTTAAAGAAGGAAAAACCCACAATTCTCACTGAAATCACTTGAAACTCACAAAAGTAGCAATAAATAAAAATTTATTGAAAATTAAATAATCAAAAACAGCCATTACTTTTGAATTGTTGATTAACATAATTATTTAAAAAAACAAACTAATGAAACAGGCCTGGACAAAAATGATGGTACCTCTATAAAAGATTGAAAACTATTTGACCAGAGTGACATGATTAACTCAGGTGTGTCATTTAATTGACATCACAGGTGTTTCCAAACTCATAATCAGTCAGTCTGCCTATTTAAAGGGAGACAAGTAGTCACCCTGCTGTTTGGTGAAAAGGTGTGTACCACGCTGAACATGGACAACAGAAAGCGAAGGAGAGAATTGTCCCAGGACATCCGAAAAAAATTTATAGCCAAACATCTTAAAGGTAAAGGCTATAAGACCATCTCTAAACAGCTTGAAGTTCCTGTGACAACAGTGGCTCATATTATTCAGAAGTTCAAGACCCACGGGACAGTAGCCAACCTCCCTGGACGTGGCCGCAAGAGGAAAATTGATGACAAATTGAAGAGACGGATCGTTGGAATTGTATCCAAAGAGCCCAGAGCAACCTCCAAAGAAATTAAAGGTGAACTCCAAGGCCAAGGTACATCAGTGTCAGATCGCACCATTCGTCGTTGTTTGAGCCAAAGTGGACTTCATGGGAGACGACCAAGGAGGACACCACTGCTGAAAAAAACTCATAAAAAAGCCAGACTGGAATTTGCAAAAATGCATGTTGACAAGCCACAAAGCTTCTGGGAGAATGTCCTTTGGACAGATGAGACCAAACTGGAGCTTTTTGGTAAGGCACATCAACTCTATGTTGATAGACTCAAAAACCAAGCATACGAAGAAAAGAACACTGTCCCTACGGTGAAACATGGAGGAGGCTCAGTAATGTTTTGGGGCTGCTTTGCTGCATCTGGCACAGGGTGTCTTGAAAGTGTGCAAGGTACGATGAAATCTGAAGACTATCAAGGCATTCTGGAGAGAAATGTGCTGCCTAGTGTCAGAAAGCTTGGTCTCAGTCGCAGGTCATGGGTCTTCCAACAGGACAACGATCCAAAACACACAGCCAAAAACACCCAAGAATGGCTGAGAGAAAAGCGTTGGACTATTCTAAAGTGGCCTTCTATGAGCCCAGATCTGAATCCCATTGAACATATGTGGAAGGAGCTGAAACATGCCATTTGGAGAAGACACCCATCAAACCTGAGACAACTGGAGCTGTTTGCTCATGAGGAGTGGGCCAAAATACCTGTTGACAGCTGCAGAACGCTCATTGACAAATACAGAAATCGTTTAATTGCAGTGATTGCCTCAAAAGGTTGTGCAACAAAATATTAAGTTATGGGTACCATCATTTTTGTCCAGCCCTATTTCATTAGTTTGTTTTTTTAAATAATTATGTTAATCAACAATTCAAAAGTGATGGCTGATTTTGATTGTTTAATTTTCAATAAATTTTTATTTATTGTTACTTTTGTGAGTTTCAAGTGATTTCAGTGAGAATTGTGGGTTTTTCCTTCTTTAACTGAGGGATACCAACAATTTTGTCCACGTGTGTAGCTGCAAAGCCATAACTGGGGTGTGGTGGATGGATGGCAGTACAGAGAGAATGTCATGCTTGGAAAGGCTTTATTATGTCTGTCATCAAACAACGTGCTGCTCAACTGGCAAAGGGTGAGACAACATGCATAGCACAGTAAATGCCTCACCTCGCCTTTCTTTTTTACATTTTTTATCAATTTAGTCAGTCCTTTTAAAATGTTTCATGTTTGCTGTTTAAGTAAACAGTTCTATTTCTAAATCTCAAAAGATCTACCTGAATTCTGGAGCTTAATTAATAGTCATAACCTGTCGCAACAACCTGAAATTAAGATGAGCTCGAGCTTACTTCCTCCTGGGGAAAAATGAGCCACAGATGCTCATTTAGTAAAAATCAATATACAGATGGTAGCAGAAGATAGTCATCCGACATTTATATACATACAAGTACAGCCCTAAAGTGTTAACCGAAACTTGGTTGTAAAAGACCTGCTGTGCAATTTATGTCTAATATCATCACTGAAATAGTTTTTCAATCAACATAATGGATTGAACATTTCTTGTCTCTTGTGATTGCTTCCTTCCAACTGCATGTCAAAATAAAGACATCCCACAGCCATCGTTTGTGACTGTGATTTAAGTGTTGTTTTTATATTTTACACCTGTCAACTATTACATTTGAGTCAGAGACCATTATTTTATTACTATTGCTGTAAATAAAGGAACCATTTAGCAGTATCACAAGACATATTATTTCAGAAAAACCCATTGAGTCAAAGTAGAACTTTGTCTCACTTATTCGAAAAATTAAACAAATTCATCATCTATTATATATGCAGCTACAGTAATGAGAAAAGGAAAATGGTTGTTTTTTTATGTATATTAACAACATTTCATCCTCTTTAAAATGGTCCTAATTAATAAAGGTGTTAAAGTCAAACAAATGGCACAATAAATATGTTGTAGTCATTTTCTGATCATTTTTGTTTACTAGCTAGGATTAGATCATCAATTTGAAGCTTGATTGTTTATTGCATGCAAATTAGTGATATGTTGGCGATGACTGAGTAGAGCTAATGCAGTGTTAGGACAAATTTAGTTAAGGATCAGCAGCGACGCCTTGGCTGGTGGACACCCAAAAAGCTTTTGAGAATGAAACAAGAAGTGGGCGTAATGTAGGTTTTGAGAGATGGAACGGTTGAGGAACAGCCCGTACACTTGAGGTCTATGGCCTTGAAGAGGCGGCCTGGAACCCCTCCACTGGATGCTGCATCAATACAGAAGGAGAGACCATTGTACAGGATTCTGGAAGTTGTCAGGGCTTACTCAAAGCAGAAAAGGAATCGAGATAAGGTTGTGACTTGGCCAGTCTTTGTGACAAACTGAGGGTCAAAAGGCAGAGGGTCCTGAGATTCCTCCAGTTTGTTTTTGAAGTACTAGAGATTTGCAAGGACTTAGGCATGAATCTAGTGAGAAGTACATGATGGCCATGGACTACTCGCTTGATTGGTTTGGCTTCATTTGAGGAGCAAACTCGGGTGCCCGTAGAGCTCAATGGGTTAAGCGGGCGACCGACGCTGGTCTCCGACACAGCGGCCCGAGTTCGATTCCCGCTCGCGGCACTGTGCTGCATGTCTTCCCCCAACTCTTCTCCCTGTCTATCTTTCACTGCGACTATCAAATAAAAGCTGAAAAGGCCAAAAAAAATAACTGGGAAAAAAAAAAAAGGATCGAACTCGACTCATTAGTCAACATTGCCCTGGACTCTGTGTGCTGCAGGAACAAAGGAAAGCACTTAAATTCACTGTGTGGCTTAAACTTGAAACCCCCCAAAACTGGCAGAAGGAGCATGCTTGGTATAGCATCAGTAGTAATGCAGGTGTTGTACTGGACCATCATCATGAGGAGGGAGCTGAGGATCTTGCTGGAAATTTAAGAGAACTGGATCAGCAGTATAATAGAGTGGCCGTCTCGCAACCGGACGGTTGCGGTTTGATCCCCCGGCCCGTCGTGCTCATGTCGAGGTGTCCCTGAGCAAGACACCTAACCCCTAATTCCTTCTGATGGGTTGTCATTAGCGCCTTGCATGGCAGCTCCCTCCATCAGTGTGAGAATGTGTGTGTGAGTGGGTGAATGTGATGTATCATGTAAAGCGCTTTGGATAAAAGCGCTATATAAATACACTCATTTATCATTTATTTACCATTTATAATGGTGGAAGAAAATGGTGTCCCAGTGCCAGAAGTGTGAGAAGCAGACTGTTGACAAGGTATAATGAATCTAGTTAAACTGACATCCTGGTTCAAGAATGAGCCAAAACTGTTTAAAGTGGAGGGTAGAAATAAGAAAAACTGGCATTTTGGTGTCAGAATTAAAGCTGATTTTTTTTTTTTAGCAGGAGGATCGAGATGAGTGAAACTGGCATCCCGGTGCCCGAATGAGCCAAAACTGTTTAAGCAGGTAAAAGAGGTGAGTGAAACCAGCATCTCAATGCTAGAATGAGAGCATAACTGTTGAATGGGAGGGAAGAGATGAGTTGAACTGGAGTGTTAGTGTCAGAATCAGGGCAGAAGATTGTCGATTTTGGAGTCTTCAGACTTCTTTGACCAGTGGTGGATCTGCAGCCTCTGGATCTTCTATTGCAGACTGAAACTATGGAACTCCCTGAAGGAAGCTAGATGATTTGTGGGTGGAAGCTGTCTGAAGGTGTTCGATGTTGAAATTAAAAAATCTGGGGCTGGATGAGTTCTGTGTGCGTTTTAGCACTTGAATATTGATGGGAATTGTAGCAGATGTGACGCAGGGTTAGTGACTTGGTTGTGTTTTGTGAGGTTGTGAGGGCAAGCGGCTCGAGAGTGGCCGCCGCTGCAGAAGAGCAAACCTGCTGGTACCTGCATCTTGGCCTCGATACATACTCTGGAGCCACCGAAGCCAACTTAGGTGGCCAAGCCTAATACCTGATGAAGGGAATACTGTCAAGATTTAGCCTGCCTTCGCTACTTCTTGGGTCTACCACTAATTTTGTGGTCTGGGGCTGTTTCTCTGCCTGCAGTCAGAGATTAGTGAGCAACTTTCCAAAAGAAGCTACTTGTGCAAAAAGGGCACCACCAGTTTCTGATGGCACCTACTTTTTAAACCAAATATTATACATCTATTGATAATTTTGATGAATAAATGACAGAAAAAGTTAACTTTCTTTGTTGTTGTTTTATCTGTCTTCTGTCTTCTTTTCTTTGTGTTGATTGTTTATATGCTTAGGTTTTAGCATCAGATTGTAAGTCCTTCAGTGTTTGGATGTTATATATGTCCAAAATTGTGATTGGGTCGATTCTTTGTGGTTGTTTCCTTTGTAAGTTATAGGGTTAGGGTTAGGTTCAGGTAAAACCTCTGATAAGAGCATTGTGAGGGGCCCGGGCTGAAGGGGACTGTGGAATTTAAAAATCTTGATATTCCTATTAAAAAAAAGGTTTATAAAAGACCCATTGAAATCATCTGTGTAGGGTCAGTTGGGCCACTGTGCAGGTAGTTTGGCATGCACTTGATTTATTAAACAAAATACTTTGTTTACCAAGGGCCTCAGTGATAGAAGTGTGGGTCTGTTGATAAAAGAATCCTGAAGGCATTTGTTAAAATGGTTTTTGACTAAAGAATTAATACATATATGTAGTAAAAGAAATCATAGGTAAAGTCAGTTAGTGCTGGGTATCACTAACTGCTAAATTTATGAAAATAGATTAAATGCTAAAATAGTTACATGCTTAAAAAAACAACCAACACATGCACACATAAAAAAAATCAGAACAGTTTAAAATAATATATGTAGACATGTATGATAACAGTTCCATTATGTAATAAATTTAAATAAAAACCAGGATCTAAATAATTGTGGGAGCTCTCCCCTAACCGCTAAGCTATTGTCTGGCTAACTAGTCTAGCTTTAGTTATTCAGATTACCTTAGGGTTAGTGTTATGGATTACATAATGTAAAATAAAATCCATTAAATTCTCCCTCAGACACATCTGTAAAGCAGGGACAGTGATCCAGAATGGAAAATATATATTATACTATCTGTAGTTAAGTAGATACTATAATCCAACATTGTGGCACCATTACAAACGATGTAACTACTTAATATGCAGATTACCTTCCCCCTCTTTCGCGATGCAATGCATAAATAGAAACGTTGCATGAAAATACAATTACCATGCAAATAAGTCATGCAAATGACACTACTGTAAGGAATGCAGCCGTTATCACTGCAGTCCAATCTCTGTTGTTCATTCAAGCCCAGTAATGATAGAAAAAACTAATAAAGCTGCTTTAAACTCCATCTGAACCTCCATTTGATAGACACATACTTAAAGTATTTCTCTTAATGATAACATTTTTTTTCAAAAAATCATTTAAATAAAGGAAGTTTAATTAATTAGTGAAAAGAATACCCCCCTCCTTACCTCGTCTTTTCTTTCGTTTACCTGTCATCATTTCTCTCTCCTCTCCTCATTTCTTCCGTACTCCGCCTCTCCTCGGCCTGACTGATGGTGTGCTGGGGTGAGGCAGACGGACTGTCGGTGAGGGATTGCCCCAGCCAGCCTTTGACACTGGACCCTATTCAGGCTGGGGAAATGATCGATGTTAAATCTAATTTTAAACACCCCCAGTTTAACTCTGGCAGACAGACGGAGAGTAGAGAGTAGCGTCTGGCAACACAGCTGGGGCAACCTGATAAGACCTATGGTTAAAATCTACCTGCGGGTGTGTCTGTGTGGATGCATGGGTTGGTGTGTGTTGCCTTCTTACCTGACACAGCTTTCTTGACACAGGAGCCATCTGTGCTGAACTTAAAGGGGAGTTGGAGGGCGCTACTTCACAGACAGAAACACAGGCTAGGTGATACAGCTGAAAAATGCATCATGAAGAAATGGTTGATTTCAGTCATATCGCTAATTGTTGATAATGTTGAAAGAAATATTATAATAAGGACCAGAAAAAAAAGTTTTAATTTGAGAAAGGTAGCAATTTCATTGTTACCACAATATTTCAAAACACACATTGCACAATAATTAAAGTAAATAATGATAACTGAATGATCCCGTGATGCACATGGATTGAACAAAGCAAGAAAAACCTGAAGGTTCTTGGAGAACAAGCAGGGAAATGCATCAGACCAAGACAGAGAAGAAAACCACTGTGTGCTTAGTACTAGATCTGCCAGTATTACTCAATTAAACAGCACAGATACCTGTGATTGCTGATATACAGCTATAGAGGAAAGTTTTGCTGATGTAATAAAAGCAATGGATTATTTAATGACCCGTGAAATGTGTTTTACCAGCCAATTTGTTTTGACTGGACTCTGCATTTATTAGAAGATGCGCAAGGTAGGATTTCTCTTTTAGAATATTTTAAATATGAACGAATTTGGGGCAAAGTACCTGACATTTGCCCATGAGGAGTGAAGGGGCCAGCAAGAGCTAAAATGTCAAATATGAGGACTTGCTGGATAAGTGTCATAAGCAGGGGTGGCTGATGCTGTTTGCCTGCAGAGAGAGTTGTCAAGGGGCTTCAAGTCTCACTGAAGGGCTTGTGGGATCTGGAGCATTGTGGACATGCACAGGCAAAGGCAGTCTGTCAGGTTGAAGAGAACACTGTGAGAGGTGTGGACTCTGGGGTACACTTAATGCTAAAAAATGTAGAAGGAGTTCAGAAAAATCATATATATATATATAATTCTTACATATAATCGATTCTGCTTCCATTTGTTTTTATTTAGTGCATTCATTTTTGATCAAAATAATTAAAGATCATTCATGAAAGCATAAAGCATTAATTACACTGGAGCTATTTTATTGTTTTCTTGAAAGCGTCCTTCAGTATCTAATTGGGATTTGGTTGTCAAGATGGAGTTTGCATGCAAGTTGGCAGTTTTGCTCTTCCTAATTATCATAATTTTTCACAAATTAGAACCTTTGTTCTTATAAAATGATTGTTTATATATACACACAAAAGTTGAAACATTTGTGGTCACTTAGAAATATAATTATTTTTGAAAGAAAAACTGTTTTCTTCAATGAAGATAACATTAAATAAATCCAAAATACAGTCTAAACATTGTTAATGTGGTAAATGACTTTTCCAGCTGGAAACAGCTGATTTTTAATGGAATGTCTAAATAGGGGTACAGAGGAATATTTCCAGCAACCATCACTCCTGTGTTCTAATGCTACATTGTGTTAGCAAATGGTGTTCAAAGGCTAACTGATGATTAAAAACCCTTGTGCAGTCATGTTAGCACATGAATAAAAGTGTGAATTTTCATGGAAACATTAAATTGTCATAGGAAGAGAGGACAGGGGACTGTAGGTGGAGGAGCTGTGTGGCATAGCAGGAGAGATGTGGAAATGTGGTTCTTCTTGTGGACTGAGTCTTTCTTTTATGGCAGGAGAAGATTATGGTCAGGTGAGTGGTTCCTCGTCACAGGTATCCTCACTGAGCTAGGAATTTAATCAGACCTGTCCAATGAAAGCCTACACTCACACACCTCAATCATTCTCACAAGGGGAAGGGGGAAAGGGAACGAGGGAGGACGTCCAGCTAAGCAGTGGAGATGGAGGGCATGACACTACACTGTGTTCCAAAAGTTCGTTCTCCCCAGAAAAACAAAGCTCAAAGACTAAATATGCAATATAATCAGTTTATTCAACAACCAGTATTTCCCCCTTTCACCTTGATCATGACTTCAGGCATGGAATGTACAAGGTTCTTTAGTGTGGATGGTTCTATCTTCTCTGATTCGAACACAGCAATAGAGTTGAGCTGTTCCATAGTGGTCGATGGTGGACTGGTAAAGATGTAACTGTTCAGGATTCCCCAACAGTTCTCAGTTGGGTTGATATCAGGGGAGTTTGGTGGCCATTCCTCTTTATGCAGAAAGCCAGGTAGACGCTCAGAACACCATTGCTGAGTGATATGGGCAGTGTGAGCAGGAGCACCATCTTGCATAAATACCAATTCCAAACATCTGTAAACATTTTCCGTTCAGCCACAGACCAAAACTGGAAGTACCTCTTCCAGAATGCTGTTGGTGTAATATTGTGCATTAACAGTGATACCTTGAGGCACAATGTGCAGCTCCGAGAGGCCTGAAGTGGACATAGCCCCCCCAAACCACACTGTGGGCACTGAATTTTGCTTGCTCAGAAGATGGTACTTTTTTTACGATCATCTGTACAGATACAATCGTTTTGGCTGTTGGGTGTTGGAAATAAGTAGAGAGGGCATTCATCAGGGAAAGGCCAGTTCATCCAGTCTTTTGGAGTCAGAGTTATGTATTTCTTTTCAAAAGCCAGTCTCTTCTTGCAGTTTAGTGCGTCTTGCATCTTGTAAGCTTTCAGCCCCAATGTTTCTTCCAAATAACAATACACAGTGCTCTTAGAAACATCTTTTTTCAGATTTTTCAGCCTCTGACTGACTGCTGCCTTTTACCCTTTGTCTTTCTCATCAGACCCTTGGCTCTTGCAGTTAGGCCAGATGAATGTCCTGAAGGAGGCAAGTCTTTGAAGGATCCTCCTTTGCTGTACCTTGGCCACCACTTCTGCTCCTAGCGGATAGTTCTGCCAAGGATTTGAGCTACCTGCTGAACAATTTTTCCTGCATGTCGAGGAGCAATGGCCTGTACACAAATCTCAGACTCTGAAAGGGAAGCTTTTCAACCCTTACTCTTGGCCATAGTCACAACACTTCCAAAATTTGGTTGTGAGTGTAGAGAAATTAGAAATTTATCTACTGGGACCTGACAGTTTGACCAGACAAACAACCAAGCAGTACCTGATTGACCAGGTGTAACCCATTTTGGTGACAAACAATTAAACATGTTGTCCATTGGGAAGAACGAACTTTTGTGACACAGTGGAGGACAAACTCTTTAACCCTAGTTTGTAAGGAAACACACCACAGATAAATATTGTACAAACTGAAACCTGTGGACATCCATATCCATACAACAAACTTGTGAATTACAGAAACAAAGTTTGTCAGAGGTTATGATAGACATCAACGATTGTCCCACAAGATGTGAGCAGAGAGGTGATTCATTAATAAATGAGAGAACAGAGATGAGTTTCCCATTATTTCGCAGGCCTAGTTACATTGATGTCACAACTTTTTCCAGAATCCAATCACCCCTGCACTCCCCTGGACCACTTACCTACAAACCCACATGCGCTCAAATCCTCAGTATACCTTACAATGGATCATATAGCCATCCATTATCTATACACCACTTAATCCTCATTAGCATCACAGGGGGGCTGGAGTCTATCCCAGCTGACTTTGGGTGAAGGCAGGGGACCCCTGGACAGGTCACCAGTCTATCACAGGACTACACGTAGAGACAAACAATCACACTCGCATTCACACTTATGGAAAATTAAGAATCACCAATTAACCTCAGCATGTTTTTGAACTGTGAACCCACACATACACAGGGAGAACATGTAAACTCCATGCAGAAAGATCCCTTCCTGGGACGTGAACTGGGTATCTTCTAGCTGCAAGGCAACAGTGCTAACCACCAAGTCACTGTGCAGCCCATGGACCATGTACTTGATATGAAATAAAAAAATTTAAACCAAACAGAAATCAGAGCAGCAAGGCTATTCTTAAGGAACAGTGGTATAGATTCTGGTGTTTGTCTGTGTTTCTCCTTTAAGCTTTTGCAACTCAGCCTGATGATGATTTATGGCTGGCTGAGTGAGCTGATTAAATCACTGAACAGAACGCCAGGTAGCATTACCACGACCATCACCTCATATATATATATAGTTGCATGGCAACCACAACACTACCATCTACCTGTTTGTCATTTGAACTGCTAGACTATCTCTTACGTCTTCTCCTTTTTCTTCTCTCATTCCATTTTCCTTTCCTTGCAGCTATAGACTGTAAAGAAAGAATGCAAGAACTCCAATGAATCTAGTAATCTCTATAGATATGGCAATGCAGACTTCAGTTCTTAAATTCTGTTAGTTGACACAGCACAGACGAAAGGAAACACAAAAGAAAGCAAAGGCACAGAAGAATTTTGTAGCAGGGTTCATATGAATAATTTAATCTTACATGCAGGTCTGGTGCACATATATTCATGCACACTTCAGCTACACCACTGCGATCACAATGCAATTCTCTCCAACGGATTATGTTTGGCACTTTGTTCATTGTGTTTCTGCAAAGGTGCCTTTCTGTGATGGTTTCTTAACAAAGACAGTTCAATGTTTCAAAAACAATTCTGACTTGAAAGCAAAATCCTTGTGTGATCCGCTACTACTCAACATATGTCTCTGAGTTACAGCATCCAGACTGAGAGTTTTGCTGCAGCTCAGTGGGGTTACAGACTCAGTTGTTGTAGATTAAATCTGCTCAGGTCCCCAAATGGCAGCAAACAGGAAAGGGACTGCGGGTTATAAAACTGGTATGAATGCTATGGAATCGTGCAAACACGGGGGAAGTTACGTAATATCAAAGGCAATGCTGATATGTTGCACCCTTTTCGTTCAAAGCTGCACTATACCTGCAGTAAATGCTCTGTCATGTCAGGCACATAATATACCAGTTAAACAGCCTTCTAGCAGCCATGGCCAGCAGTTGATGGCCTGTAAATTGTTGATCAGTGGCTTGGCACAGGCAGGGTAAATTGATTCCAGGAGAATCCTCCAAGAGTATGGCTGGCTCTACAAAGGCCAAATATACAGCCATGCATTAGAATGAGGTGAGGGAGAGGAAGTTAGAGAGAGGCTGAGTGGAGGTGGGTGTAAAAGAAGAGAAAGCAAAAGAGAGAGAAAGAAGGATAAAAATGTCAGTGATTCTATGTGTGTTACAAAGGAGAGACGCTCAAGAGACACAGCAGAGGGTGCAAGAAAGAATAACAGTGAGAATGAAAGCAATTGAGTGTGTGTGTGTGTGTGTGTGTGTGTGTGTGTGTGTGTGTGTGTGTGTGTGTGTGTGTGTGTGTGTGTGTGTGTGTGTGTGTGTGTGTGTGTGTCTTGCTATCATTGTGGGGACATACCATTGACTCCCATTCATATCTAACCCCTAACCCTTACCCTACATCCTAAACTTAACCAAACCCTAACCCTAACCAAAACAATGCCTAACCCTAAAGAAACGTTTTTGCACTTTTAATTTTTTCAGTAACAACAACATGGCCAAGAAAACACTGTTTAAACTTGTGGGGACCTCATTTCGGTCCCCACAAGTGACAGTTTTGGTTTTCCTACAGTCGTGGGGACATTTGGTCCCCACAATATAGCAAAAACATGGACACACACACACAGTGTGTGTGTGTGTGTGTGTGTGTGTGTGTGTGTGTGTGCCTACTGCCAGTGGTTAAACTCGGGTGACTTTATCTGTGAAAATGCTCTAGAATCGTGTCCAGCACGCACTTGAAACACAATTAAAATAAATTTCAAGAACCTTGGAAAATATCAAAACACAACTTGATTACACTCAAACGAGGCCACAAAGATCAGCTGAGCATTTCTGGATTTGATTATACAGCTTTTAAGAGAGAGAAATGTTACTTCTTCCTCAGCTGCCATTGACCAGATAGACACTTTGATAGAAGAGAAATAATTCTGTGTCACTAACTCTGCTACACACCTCAGAAAAGCCAATCACAGCAAAGCACACCACTTAAAACCTCAGGAGCTGTGGGACTTTGCTCATTACCTTGCAAAGATTTGGAACCGCACTGAGAGCAAATTCATCAAACAAAAGTTTAGAATGTTATTTCTGCCCCGCCAGTGTAATTTATCACGTTTAGGGAAGCTGTCACGAGTTAAGTGGATTGCCAGTAATTGTGGCTGGCCCACCACTAAGCAGAACTGACTAAACCAACTCATCAGGGACAGCCTTGTGAAATGGAGGGTAGCGATCTCTTTATCACTTAGCAAAGAATTGAATCTCTCTTTCTCTTAACTTGCCTGTCTTTTCACTTTTTGTTGTATTTTTCTTTATTCTTTGGCTTCCCACTTTAATGCATTAAAACTGAGTGTAAAACAGATGTATTACTAGGAATTGGTTTGTTTTGTAAATGTGTGACACATTCACTAAATGCAGAAGGATTTGTCTAAATGTATAATTTCCCATATGAATATGGGTAAACACTGCAGCATAAGCTGCTGCTCATGATTCTGCAGCATATTACATTATTTCCTCCCTAAGCTCTCTATGTATTTTACATCAGAGTTAATGTCTTTACGGCTTCACTGTAATAAATGTATTTCCCAAATGGCTTCATTTTTATTTTCTTAAATAAGCAGCATTCTGCCAATATGAGCAGCAAAAGTATGACTTCTGGAATTTCTGTGATTGCTCACATCTCATTGTGTTACGGGGTGAGCTACAGAACCCAGGTGCAGGCACAGTAACAGCAGACAGGCGAATAAAGAAAAGGGGTTTTATTAAACCAGACGAAAACTACAATAATGAAAGGGAAACTCGATTGTGGGGAAATCAAGAACAAACTCTTCACAAAATTAACAACAAAAAAAGGGGAAAACTAAACCAAAACCTACTCAGGGCTGACTTAAACTGTCAGCTAAACAGACCACAAAACCTAAAAGTGAACAATACAACTAACTAAAGCAACACAAACAACTGGACTGGCTAAACTGGGGTACTCACAAAAAACAAGGAGACGGGCTTGAGGAA
The DNA here is from genome assembly GCF_021347895.1 of Acanthochromis polyacanthus. Classification (NCBI taxonomy): domain Eukaryota; kingdom Metazoa; phylum Chordata; class Actinopteri; family Pomacentridae; genus Acanthochromis; species Acanthochromis polyacanthus. Next base: position 18,931,467 of record NC_067118.1, read on the forward strand.
CACAGAGTCCAAAAATACTGAGGAGACAGAGAACATGAACTGGCGAGAATCCGGTGGGGAAGAGAATCCAAAAGACAGAAACTGAGTCCAAGACGGGGTATGAGTCTTAGGGTGCTTTCACACCTGTTAGTCCATTAGAGTGGTTCGTTATGACCCAAAAGTTGTTACAATGTTGCTATTTTCAACTGGTTCAGTTCGCATTCACACCCGTGTTTTCACAGTTGAACCAACTACGATGAATGTTATATCTCCCCCCAGTCATTTGGCGGCGCTGTTCACAAAATAAGGCGTTTTAGATGACGTAGGTGAACACCGATTGGCGCAGCATGTGAAGAGGGAAAAATCCCGGAAGAAAACAACAGGCTGTTTATTCCATGGATCAAAGTTTATTCGTAAACAATGAACTATGCTCTCCTGTTCGTTCTTGTTGCCATATATTCGTATCATTGCTTTATGCAGCAAGCACAAATACTGCTGTTGTTCCAGCATGAAGCTCGCATTCAGTACGAGAAAATTACACAGTCGTTTTTGGCACAGAGAAGATGCATTGCAAGACGTTATCGTAATCCCAAAATTCCCTGTGCAGGTTGCTACGGAAGCTCCCGTAGACCAAAAAGTCTGCTGCACCATCAAGCCGGTCCGAATGGAGACAGGTTTGTGTTCTCACCAGGAGCGAACCGAACTGGAGTTCACATAGAAGCGGACTGAGACCACCTTCGGGAGGTGGTCTTGGTCCGGTTCTTTAGTCCGAACCAAAAACATCTGGTCTGCTTTCACACCAGCCCAAACGAACCGTACTTGCAGGTGTTGCAGACTCCAGTCCGCTTTAAGCGGACCAAAAAGCGTATGTGTGACAGCACCCTTAATGATCCAGCGGATCATTAAGCAGAGTGTAAGTGGAAGAGCAAGGCTTAAATACCTGGAGGTGAGAATGTATGCAGGTGAGTTGAATGGGCTGATGCTGCAGCTGAAGCTTGTCATAGCAATCAGCAGAATGGATACAGGTGATGCAGGAGAGTGAGTGAGAAAGAGAGAGAGAGAGACACAAGAGAGACCGAGAGAGAGAAGATAGGATGAGTGTCTGAAATACAACAGAGACAGAAGACAGGAAAAAGAAGGGAGAAGGAAGAAAAGAGGAAGGAGAAAGCAGGGCAGGGGCTAGAGCAGGATCCTAACACATTGATGTCTATATGTCCATACAGACTTCTAATGTTTGCATAACTTAAAGGAAATTTTAAAAATTCAAAGTAAGTGGATCACTTCACACAGCAGGTCCTCAGACATGCAACCACAGTGCTGCATTTACCATCAACTGGCCCTGTGATGGGGACTATCTGAGTGTCTATATTTCACTAGCAAGGACCACACAATTGATTTGAAGCTTGATTGTGTTTTTGGATGTGAAGGATCATTACATTAGTGATGACTGAATTAAGCTGATGTGGTGCGGGGGAAAAGCTTAGTCTGACATCAGCAGCAGCTCTTGGGTCAGCGGAGAGTGGGCGTAACGTACATCTTGAAGGTTGGAGCAGACGAAAAGTCGATAGACTTGAGGCCCATGGCCTTGATTAGGTGGTCTGGAACCCCTCGGCTAGAAGATGCAAAAAAGGAGTGGCCAGAGAACATGCAAGGAATCCGGATGCCGTCAAGATTTGCTCGAAATGGAAGAGGAATTGGGATCAAATTGTGACTTGACTGGTCTTTGTGGCAAACTAAGGGTTGGAAGTCAAAGAATCCTGAGATTTTTCTGATTTGTATCTGGTGTTCTAGAGATGTATAAGGGCTTAGGCGTGAATCAAGTTTGAAGTACATGATGGGCATGGATGCCCCACTTGATTGGTTTGGCTTTGTTTGAGTGAATGGAACAGTGGTCTTTGGAGATGCAGGAAGGTCAAAATAAGATGTGCACTTAAAATGACTGTGTGCCTTGAACTTGAAACCCCTCAAACTGGCAGAAGGAGCATGACTGAAGAGCTGACTGTTGGTTGGGATCTTGTTCATGGGTGACGAAATAATGGAGTGTGAGATAGGCAGGCGGCTGTACTGAACTATCGTGATGAGGAGGGAGCTGAGCCAGAAGACAAAGTTCTTGATTTACCTTTCAATCGACATTCTAACTGTAACCTATGGTCATGAGCTTTAAATGGTGATGGAAGAGTGAAATAGTGTATACAAGAGGCTGAAATGAGTTTTCTCCATACGTTGGCTGGGCATGGTCTTTGACACAGGGCGAGGAACTTGCCATCTGAAGGGAGTTGTGGGAGAGTTGTTGCTCTTTTGCGTCAAAAGGAGCCTGTTGAGGTGATTCAGATGACTGATTTGGATGCCTCTTGGACGACTTGTTGGCATGGCCGATGAAGATTATGTGCCACTGGCATCTTTGCTGGGAATTTAAGCAGAAGGATGACAGGGGTATGAAGCTAGGAGAAAATAATGTTGTCAGAAGTTGGTACTGTTTACCTTTGTTTTCAGCTCAGTAGCAGGTAAAGTCTTTCTCTTTGCTTTCTGAAGAACTGCAACGGTCGAGTCGGAGATTTGGTGTGAAGGGAAGTCAGAGCATCTGTCTGGAGTGTAGAAGTGCGCTGCTCTTTTCTGGATGCAGTGGCTTCTCTGGATGATAGCCTGCTTCAAGAATTAACGCTGGAGCAGTTACATTTTGGTATTCCCTGGTTGTAGCCGGGTCTGGATGAGGAGTGTCTGCTGCACTGAAGAATGGAGAGAGGAGTTCTGATTGGAGTCGTCTCTTTGGGATGGATGATGTGGTTAATGGTGTTTCTGGGGCAATCCCCTCTTCTCCAGGGCCTCGTTTTGAATTAGACTGATTGGCGTGGAGGAGACCTGGAGATTGTCTGAATGTTTCCTCATGGACGGCTGATGGATGGGTGGTTTGTGGTAAGTCAGAGTTTCTAAAACTTCCAGACTACCAGTATGGCTGAGTGATGGCGTGTGTTGCTCCATGCACGAAAAGCCATAATGAACATGAGGGAAGGGCAGATTGGTATATAAAGGCACACAACAGGAAGGAGTGTGATTGAGGTGTGGTCCTGCTCATGAACCTCAGCTAAAAATGTTACCTTCATTTAAAGCAAAGAGATTCAAATGTTTATTCAGGTCTGCTGCAGTGACTATTGCCTCTCAACTCTAACATAAGATTTGTTTGTTTTAGAATTAATTTAGCAGAAAGAACTGAACTAAACAGTCACAATTTATCCACTTCCAGCTGTTCAAGCATGGCAGGCTAGCACAGTTCAAGATACACTGCAGCTCTTTCACTCACTGTTGTAGTGGTTAGTTTTCTGCAGTATATAGTGTGATTTTACAGGAGCTTTAAATGGCAAAAAAACATCAGATGTTAACTCTAAGACCTTTATTCCACTAACCTGAAGATAAACACACAGACAGCAGCAGACACCCACGCGCACATAGTTATTGCTGTTACACTACTTTTCTAGCCTGCAGTACTGTGCTTGAAATTGTCTACATACTGTATATCCTAGGTCTACGTATTCTTTTATTACACACAACTGCCAAACATACACACTATTGCTAATGACCAATTCAGGCTTCCCACATCCATGTGTCCACAAAGGTACTTGTGCTGTCCTCACAACACGTACCTGTGTGCTGTTATACAGCCAGCGAACCTTTCAAAAAAGACTCCGTACGCCGGGTTTCCTTTTATCAGCTTTATGGAGTCTTCTTGAAGCCAGTAATCGGCAAATGGTAAAAAGACTTTGGTTTTCTCCAGGTTCAACAGTACAGAACAAACCTACTCTCTCACAAAGTTTTTCTTCCCAGTTGTATAAAACAAAGATCCTCTCTATCAGAAATGAACACCCACTCTGTGGTAAAAAAAAAGAAGAAAGTAACAGAGATCCTCAATAAAGAGACGTTTCACTCTGGCTCTGATGACAGTTTCTGAAAATCAAATTCAAACAACATATCTAAACACAACTCATCCGACTCATCAGTCATCAAACTCTTAACATCTTAAAGCAAAAGGCATAACACTCCCCGCTTGATATAATCACATTATATCATTATAAATCTCCAAATAACACACATCCAAATAACCACATTTGCATAACATTAATATCATCCCACATGAAATTGAACACCTTACTCAGTCTCTGACAGCAAAATTACAATCTCTGAGATAGGCCTTAGAAATACCTTCGCAGTCCCTCCTTTTACAACTCGCACTTCTACTTTGCGAACTTTTTTGTCACTGCTGGGTAGAGTTTTCACCACCAGTCCCATAGGCCACTCATTTCTGCTTACTTGAAGGTCCTTAAGCAGAACTACATCTCCTTCTTTGACATTCCGCTTGCTGTCAGTCCATTTTCTGCGTTTCTGTAAGGTAGACAAATATTCTCCCTTCCACCTTTTCCAAAATGTCTCTGCTAACTGTTGAACTCGTTTCCACTGTTTCCCAAACAACTGTCCTGAAGAGAAGTTTCCAGATGGAGCAGAAACCGTGCTTGACTTTTGTGTGAGTAACATCGCTGGAGTGAGTATTGTTGGACAGTCTGGATCGGTTGATATTGGGACAAGAGGCCTCGCATTTAGGATAGCCATTACCTCTGCCATGAATGTGCTCAAGACCTCGTGGGTGAGACGTGTCTGAGTGTTCTTTAATAACATGGCATCTAAGATACGCTTGGACACCCCTATAAGCCGTTCCCACGACCCTCCCATATGGGGTGCGTGTGGAGGGTTAAGTGTCCATGAGCATCCCCTCTCTTGCAGGTATCTTCCTACTGCTTTGTCATCTGTGCCTAAATCCAATTCCTTACAGGCTCCAACAAAATTAGTCCCTCTGTCTGAGTACAGGAGCTTTGCTGGGCCGCGAATGGCAAAAAGCCTTCTCAATGCATTTATAAAACTATCTGTGGACATTGTTTCAATCAGTTCAATGTGAACAGCCCTGGTTGACATACACGTAAAGAGGACAGCCCACCTTTTGTTCTGAGCACTTCCACCTCTAGTGCGACGCGTGACAATGGACCATGGGCCAAACACATCCACACCTACGGTGGTGAATGGAGGCTCCGGAGTCACACGGCCTGCGGGCAAATCTGCCATTTTTTGATTCTGAAGTTCACCTCGCAGCTTGCGGCATGTGACACAGTTGTGTATGACAGAAGACACAAGACGTTTTCCTCCAACTATCCAAAAACCAGCACCACGGACAGCTCCCTCTGTAATGTGCCGGCCTTGATGAGCTGAGCGTTCATGGAAGTGTCTCACAAGAAGCGTGGCAATGTGGCTGGCAGAAGGTATAATCAAAGGGTGCTTCTCACTGTCTGTGAGATCGGCAGAGGAAAGGCGTCCACCGACTCGTAACAGTCCTTCTTTGTCAACAACTGGACAGAGTTTTTTGAGTGTGTCATTTTTGTAGTTCATCTGTCCTTCTTTCATCCCTTTGAATGTCTCTTTGTATGCTTCCTGCTGGACTGACTTAATGACAATATTTGCAGCTTGAGTGAGTTCTTTGCTGTTTGTATGTTCTTTGAGACTTTTCCATCCTCTTTGTCCATTTGAGTTCTGTTTGAAGGACGTAGCAACATGAATGAGTCTGGCTACTGCTCTACATAACACTGTCCAGCTTGAAAATCTTTTGAAACGTTCTGAACTCAACTGTGACTCTGTCGCTGCAGTAATCAATATTTTGACTTCAGGTCGTATCTCTTTGTCATTTTCAGGTTCAACCAGTAGGTACTGACTGTCTTGGTGTAATTTATCGATACTGTCTGAATACAGAAAATTTGGGCCTTTGAACCAGTCAGTGTTTTTAAGCTCACCTGCTGGGACTGATCTAGTTGCACGATCAGCTGGATTTAACTCAGTTGATACGTAGTGCCACTGGTCAGGTCGTGTGGATAGTCTAATGCGTGCGACACGATTGGCTACGTACATGTGGAATCTTTTGGAAGAGTTGTGTATGTACCCCAACACGATGCGACTATCAGTGAAAAACTTTACATCCTCTATTTTCATGTCTAACTCTTCCTTAATCGACTCATACATTTCAACTCCGAGTACGGCCGCACAAAGTTCAAGCCGCGGTACAGTGTGAGCAGGGCGAGGAGCGAGTTTAGACTTCCCTAGCACAAAACCTACATGGTATTGGCCATTGCTGTCTACAGAGCGCAGGTAAGCTACAGCTCCTATTGCTACAGTAGAAGCATCTGAGAAGATGCAGAGTTCGTTACTTCTCATTTCTCTAGATGAGCCCGGATTGTAACATCTTTTGATCTGCAGGTCTTCGAGAGCTTTTAATGAATTTTTCCATGCGACCCACACCTTCTCCTTTTCTGGAGGAAGTGGTGTGTCCCAGTCCCTTTCTTCAGATGACAGTTCCCTGAGTAGTGCTTTGCCCTGCATGATTACGGGCGCAGCAAAGCCTAAAGGGTCAAACAGACTATTTACAGTTGACAGGACTCCCCTGCGCGTGAATGGTTTTACCTCGTTTGAAACCCGGTAAGTGAAACTGTCAGTCTGTAAATTCCAGCAGAGCCCTAAGCTTCTCTGAACTGGGAGAGGGTCTACTCCGAGCTCTAAATCTTTTAACTCTTTTGCCCGGTCTTCTACGGGAAAGGCTTCCATGACTTGGTTACAGTTAGAAGCCACTTTATGGAGTCTCAGGTTGGACGCGGCTAACATGTCTCTTGTCCTTCTCAAAAGCTCGACAGCCTCTTCAGGCGTGGCCACCGATGTGAGTCCGTCATCAACATAAAACTGTCTCTTAACGAAATGTTTTGCATCGGTGCCATGTTCTCGCTCACCTTCTTCTGCAGCCCGTCTCATACAATAAATTGCAACAGCGGGTGACGGACTGTTGCCAAAAACATGAACTTTCATTCTGTACTCGATCACGTTTTTTGTCAAATCGTTGTCTTGGAACCATAGGTAACGAAGATAATCTCTGTGGTCTGTGCACACTTCAAAGCAATAAAACATCTGTTCAACATCTGCAGTCAAAGCTACGGGTTCCTTCCTAAATCTCAACAGAACTCCTACTAGAGAATTATTGAGATCTGGTCCACTAAGAAGCACCTGGTTTAGCGAAATGCCCTCATACTCCGCATGTTATGGCCCTCACAGACTAAAAAAAAAAACACACAGGCTCAATGGGGGAGAGAGACCGCAGCATATACAGAAGGACGCCACACAGGATATCTCCAATTAAACCCACAGGCTTTATTTGGCCACCCCAAGATAATCAATAGAAATAACATAAACGAAAGCAAAAACAAAAGAGGGCTGGAGACCCCAGACAAAAGAACAAAAGTGGGAAGACGCCGGGCCAACCACGCAGTGGGCCGTCGCTCCCAGCGTCTCCCCCTAAACTACCCAAAAATAAGAACTAAGGCTGAAATAAACAAAAGACGAATAACGAGACTGTCGGTGATCTCCAGCCCAAATTAATACAACGAAGGAAACCAACAAAAACCCCGGCACCTACATGCACGGGGAAAAACCTGCCTGGAGGGGAGAAAAACCACGGAGGAAGGTAAACTCCCTCCTACCTGTCCAGGTGTCTGTGCCAAGTCGTGCCCCCAATCTCTACACTCCCTGTCCCTTTTATTCCCTCCTCCTCCTCTCATCACCTGAGTGCCGATTGCACTCAGGTGAGCAGCAGGCAGAAGGAGGAGAGAGAGCCAAACCAGAGAGAAAGAGAGCGAGAGAGAGAGACTGTGGCACATAACACCCCCACCCTAAAAACGTGAATGGGGGGAGCGCCGCAGACATCATTCACGCACCTAGCACCTAGACAATGTGTCGGCTAGGACATTTTCTCGGCCCTTGATGTGCCGGACCTCCACATTAACTGATTGTAAAAACAATGCCCAGCGCATGAGCCTCTGATTGGCGTTTCGCATCCGATTAATAAAAACAAGAGGGTTGTGATCAGTGTACACAACAACGGGCGCACTAGCGGAGCCAATATATACTTCAAAATGTTTAAGTGCTAAAATAAGCGCCAGAGCCTCCTTTTCAATGGTCGAATACACACGTTGATGGTGGTTAAATTTTTTTGAAAAATAAGAGACTGGGTGCTCAACACCATCATCTCCATCCTGAAGGAGAACAGCACCCGCCCCCGCATCGCTTGCATCAGCGGACAATTTAAACGGACGATTAAATGTGGGCGCAGCTAGAACTGGGGCATGAGTCAATAGAGCTTTTACACAGTCAAACGCACGCTGACAACTGTCAGACCAACGGAAGACAGTCTTTGGACTCAGTAGGTCGGTGAGCGTAGCCGCCACAGCTGAGAAGTTCCTACAGAAGCTTCTGTAGTATCCCGCCATCCCCAAAAAACGGCGCAGCTCCCGACGTGAAGCAGGAGCAGGGAACGAAAAGATAGCTTCCACTTTGGAATGGACCGGTTTAACCTGTCCCCGACCCACAATTTTTCCTAGGTATGTCACTGTAGCGCGACCGAATTCACACTTCGCCAAATTAAGTGTGAGGTTGGCATCGGACAGCCTCCCAAACACCGCTTGAAGCTGCTGCAAATGGTCCTCCCAAGAACTGGAATACACAACAATGTCATCTAGATACGCCTCGCACCCTGACAAGCCCGACAAAACCGTATTTACTAAACGTTGAAACGTAGCAGGTGCATTACGCACGCCAAATGGCATCACCGTATACTGCAGAGAAGCATCAGGGGTCACAAACGCAGAAATCTCACTTGCCCGAGGAGTCAGCGGCACCTGCCAATACCCTTTTAAAAGGTCTAGCTTTGTCACATAATTGGCACTGCCGACGTGATCTACACAATCCTCAACTCGAGGCAAAGGATAACAATCCGGCTTCGTGACCCCATTCACCTTTCTAAAATCCGTGCAGAACCGGTCAGAGCCATCAGATTTGCCGGCTAAGAGACACGGCGAACTCCACGCACTAAAACTGGGTTCTGCAATTCCGTTCTCCAGCATATAGTTCACCTGCTGTTGTAAACGGAGGCGCTTATCGGGATTCACCCTATATGCGTGCTGCTTTATTGGTGGGGAATCTCCGACATCAATGTCGTGTTGCAACACGTGGGTGCGAGACGGCACATCTGAAAACAAAGAGATGTGAGATTTTATCACTCTAACCACATCCTCATGTTGCACCTGAGTTAAATGTTGTAAACATTCATCCAGTTTAGACAGCATCTCAGAGTTCTTTAATCGGCCCTGGACCACAGCACTCGACAAACCCACAACATCCTCTATTTCAGACGCGGCCAAAACCGCCGGTGATTGCGTGGGATCAGCACTGGACAGCGCCTCTGCTACCTGAGCCTCATCAATGCCGTCAGCACTGGACAGCGCCAAAACAGCTTTACTGTCAGTAACAACAGAAGACAGCGGGGCTGAATCTCTGTCCAGGTAGGGCTTCAGCATGTTCACATGGCACAAACGGCTCCGTCTTCGACGATCAGGAGTAGCGACGATATAATCCCGCTGACCAACCTTCTCCTGGATTACATAAGGGCCGCTGTAACGCGCCTGCAAAACAGAACCAGGCACAGGCAACAACACCAAAACTTTTTCACCAAGGCTAAAAGATCTGCTAACAGCACTTCTGTCAAACCACTTTTTCATCTTCGTTTGTGCAGCAGACATATTTTCTTTCGCCAATTCACAGGCACGGTGTAGTTTAAAACGAAAATTACTCACATAGTCGAGTAGATTTTGTGGCTCACCATCACCCAGCCATTTCTCCTGCAACAGTTTAAGAGGGCCACGCACGGTGTGGGCAAACACCAGCTCCGCCGGACTAAAACCCAGGGACTCCTGAACCACCTCGCGAGCCGCAAAAAGGAGGAGATGGACCCCCTCATCCCAGTCCTTATCGGACTCCAAGCAGTAAGCACGGAGCATGGATTTCAAGGTTTGGTGAAAACGCTCAATCGCCCCCTGACTCTCCGGGTGGTACGCACTTGAATAACAGTGAGAGATGTCAAGTTGCGCCATCACCTGTGCAAAAATTCGTGACATAAAATTAGATCCCTGATCGGTTTGAATTACTTTTGGCAACCCAAACACAGAAAAAAACTTGACCAATGCTTTCACGACAGTCGGAGCTGTGATTTTCCGCATAGGTATAGCCTCAGGAAACCTAGTTGAGGAACACATAATGGTCAGAAGGAACTTATTTCCAGCTTTTGTGCGAGGAAAAGGACCGACACAATCGACAACAACACGCTCAAAAGGCTCAGTCACCACCGGGATTGGATAAAGGGGAAATGGTGGAATGGTCTGATTTGGTTTCCCAGAAACCTGACATATGTGGCATGTTTTACAATGCTGCTGGACGTCCCGTTTTAACCCCGGCCAGAAGAAACACCGCAAAACACGGTCATAGGTCTTATTAATCCCTAAATGACCACCTAGTGGATTATCGTGCGCCAACTTAAGAATTTCACGCCGGTATGCTTTTGGTACTACCACCTGTCTCACTACACCCCAGTCATCCTGTGGGGACATCTGTGGCGGTGTCCATTTACGCATAAGCACGCCGTCTTTCAAAAAATAACCGGAGGACATCTTTTCAATTTGGTCCACCGGAACAACCGCATCGACACAAGAAACTAAAGATACATCATGTTTTTGCTCAACAATAAGCTGCTCTCGTGACATGCAAACTTTTGAGCTTTGATCGTCAACGGGAGTAGAAACAGGCGAAGCAGCAGGAGTGACTGCAGGTGGCAGAGGCGGAGCAGGAGGAGAGATTACTGGCGGAGAGGCCGGACAGACAGGATCGGCTATAAAAGTACCCGTCAATCCTACCTCATCCACCTCGTCATGTAAATCCTGCTCTTGCCTCTTGGACATAGCGCGCGTGACAGCGCAAACTGAGAACACCTCTGGGAATTCTCGCCCCAAATCATCCGGGTGTTCAAGAAGAGGAACCGCAGTTACCTCGGGATTCAACAGCACCTTGCCACCAGCTAAATCGTTGCCCAAAATAAAAGAAATCCCCTCTACAGGAAATTTTGGACTCACTCCCACAACTACACGTCCCTTAACCAATTCAGAGTCTAGATAAATAGAATGCAAAGGCACACCCACAAACTGCATCCCAAACCCTCGGACTAAAACCTCAGTTTTAACAGAGGACTGGGCCGACAGCGGCAACACTCCTTGCAGAATGACCGACTGAGAGGCTGCGCTATCCCTTAGGATGGTGACAGGAGTTTTTGGGCCCTCTTCTGACAGTGAAACAAAACCTTTCATAATAAAAGGAGCATACATAGCAAAGTCAGATTTAGCTACAGGCTGTTTATGACAGGATTGCTGACTGGGCAAAACTTCAGTTTTCAACAGATTAACTGCTTTTGGAGACTTATTTCGTTTATTCAGGACAAAACAATGGCTGATGGTGTGGCCACGCTTCTTGCAATAGAAACAAACCGGCTTGTCCTTAATGTCACCGTCTTTATTAACAATCTTCATCTCACCCCGAGAGTGTGGTTTAAATGGAAAAGCAACAGCCCTGGCAACAGGGGCGCCACGCTCAGGGGACAGATTGGACTTGTCAAAATTATCCCTGTGCGTGAGGACGTATTCATCAGCCAGGACTGCCGCCTCAGACATTGTGGATACTTTTTGTTCATTAATGTAAGTAGCGATTTTATCTGGTAAGCAGTTTTTAAATTCCTCCAGCAATATTAGATTACGCAGATCATCAAAATTTTTAACATTTTTAGATTGACACCAGTGATCAAATAGAGCTTCCTTTTCACGCCCAAAGTCAAGAAAAGTTTGATTATCCACCTTTTTGCCTCGGCGAAACCTTTGGCGATACGCCTCGGGCACTAATTCGTACGCCCTCAACACAGCTTTTTTTACTTCGTCATAGTTCAAACTCAAATCAAGTGACAGAGATGCGTAAGCTTCTTGAGCCTTCCCAGTAAACACACCCTGTAAAAGCAATGGCCAAATGTTTTTAGGCCACTTCAATGTCTTTGCAACGCGCTCAAACAAAACGAAATACTTGTCAACATCTTGACCGCTGAACGGAGGAACCAAACGAATACATTTATTTACATCAAACTCGCCAGATTGAACTTGAGACACACTGGGTAAGGAGGACTGCTTCAACTCGAGCTCTTTCAAACGAATCTGTGCTTCTACTTCCAATCTCCGCAAAGCTACTTCATTATCAAGTTCCTTGTCTCTAATTGCCAAGCGACGCATTTCAACCTCCAGCTCTTTAAGACGGAGCTGCCCCCCCGAATCTTCCGGTCCGGCAGGCGACCGCGTCGCCGACCCCTCAGGGATGTTCAACACAACGCCTTTCTCAGACAAACCAGCCCACAACTCATCTTTGATTACTTGTTTTTTCGCCTGCTTAGGCACAGCAACCTCAAAATGCCCGGCGACACTAATTAACTGCTCCTTCGTGCAAAGGTGCAACTTATCAAGGCTGGGATGCGCCACAAAATCATCGAAGTGAAACTCCATAGCCAAAACACCACGCACAAAAACAGATCACAAACCCCTGGTCAAATCAAACAAAGCCACAGGTCAAAAGAAAAAAACACCAGTCCAAAACTGGCACAGCACACGACAAAAAAAAAAACGGCACAGACCACCATACAACCAGAGTGGCGTCCACAATAGGAAAATATGTGTGCACAAAAATCACAAAAGCACACACACACACACACACAAATGGGCAGTGTGCAAAGTCGGCGGCAAACAATATAAAATACCAAAGGTAACAAATCACAGCGTCAAGCTACGCGTCAATTAACACCGGGAAGAAAAACAGTTACCATGATACACATCACCGACACAAAGAACTGCAACAGCAACAAACTGCCCAGTTTCCACGCGGAGGCAACAAAGCCAAACGCGAAGGGACGAGCCCCCAAATATGTTACGGCCCTCACAGACTAAAAAAAAAAACACACAGGCTCAATGGGGGAGAGAGACCGCAGCATATACAGAAGGACGCCACACAGGATATCTCCAATTAAACCCACAGGCTTTATTTGGCCACCCCAAGATAATCAATAGAAATAACATAAACGAAAGCAAAAACAAAAGAGGGCTGGAGACCCCAGACAAAAGAACAAAAGTGGGAAGACGCCGGGCCAACCACACAGTGGGCCGTCGCTCCCAGCGTCTCCCCCTAAACTACCCAAAAATAAGAACTAAGGCTGAAATAAACAAAAGACGAATAACGAGACTGTCGGTGATCTCCAGCCCAAATTAATACAACGAAGGAAACCAACAAAAACCCCGGCACCTACATGCACGGGGAAAAACCTGCCTGGAGGGGAGAAAAACCACGGAGGAAGGTAAACTCCCTCCTACCTGTCCAGGTGTCTGTGCCAAGTCGTGTCCCCAATCTCTACACTCCCTGTCCCTTTTATTCCCTCCTCCTCCTCTCATCACCTGAGTGCCGATTGCACTCAGGTGAGCAGCAGGCAGAAGGAGGAGAGAGAGCCAAACCAGAGAGAAAGAGAGCGAGAGAGAGAGACTGTGGCACATAACACCGCACTCGAATCAAAAACGACCCGTATTTGGTCGGGTTTCTGCGGGTGGTATATACCAAACGTAGGCAGATACCAATGTTCTTTACCTATTGGCATAGGTGGCGCCAGTTCCGCTTGATCTTTCTCTAACATTCTCTGCATGAACTGAGTGTAGTGATCTTTCATTTTCGGTTTCTTTTCTAAAATCTTTTTGAGTGAATTCAGGCGTTTTAAGGCTTGCTCTCTATTGCTTGGGAGCCTTCTTCTCTGCGCGCGGAACGGCAGTGGAGCAACCCAACTGTTTGCTTTGTTTTGACTGACTGACTTATCCATGATAGTTAGGAAGGTTTTGTCATCTATAGACGGTGCAACCTTGTTATCTGACTCGGATCTATCAAACACAGAGTGTCCTAGTTTGTCTATGTTATCTGTAAGGTCAGCCATGTTCCTACACTCTGTGGCTGTCTGCGTCTTTTTGTGTGATGTGACACTGTAGTTCTCCTTCACAGTAATAACATTTGAACATGGTTCAAAATAAGATGTCCGACCACTGTCTAACACGTGTGTCCTGTAAACATTTACTTCTGAGGTGCTGTGAGTTTTTCCTACACAAACCTCTCCTACGATGACCCAACCTAAATCTAATCTTTGGGCATAAGGAGCATTGTTAGGCCCGTTAATCTGCTCTCGTACCTTATGTACTCTTAGGATGTCTCTTCCCAGGAGCACGAGGATCGGAGCGTGGTGGTCAACAGGTTGGATTTTGTTTGCTATTCTGAGCAGATGAGGGTGATGCTGAGCAGTCTCAGGTGTAGGTATTTCTCCTCTGTCGTCTGGTACTGAATCACACTCTATCAGGGGTGGCAGCCGGATGTCTGTTTTCCCGTCCATGGACTGTATGAAGAAGTTCACAGCTCTTCTTCCTGTAGTTTCTGCTTTTCCTGAACATGTTTTCAGTGTGTAAGGAGCAGGCGTGGTTTTGATCTCAAACAGATTAAAGAACTCTGACTTAGCTAGAGACCTATTGCTTTGCTCGTCAATCACAGCATACATGTTAACTGCTCTGTCTCTTTGGCCTTCTGGATAGACTTTCACTAAACAGATCTTAGAGCACGAACGTGGGCTATTGTTTTGGCCACAAACCTCTGTGCACTTGGAAACAACAGAAGGAGGATTCTCAGCTTGCTCATCACTTTTGGTCTGTGGATCACTTTCTGATGCTGCATCCTTGGAGACAGGAGTAGGACCTGGATGAAGTGCTGATAGGTGTTTGGGACTGTTGCACTCAACACACTTAAGAGCCACTTTACAGTCCTTTGCCATGTGTGCAACTGAACCACAGCACCTGTAACAAATGCGATGCTCTCTGAGGAAGGCTTGTCGTTCCTCAATAGGTTTGTCTCGAAACAGCTTGCATTTTCTGAGTGGATGTGGCTTTTTATGAATCGGACACTGTCTATCTGGTTCCTCTATTTTCCTTCGTTCAGGACTGCTTTGAATTTTGTCTGCTGCATCTACTTTATGCACCGACACAGTGAGTTTGCGATTGTATGGCGTGGACTTTTCTGTGCGCATAGAAGCTTGACTATTAAAACTGGGTGTAGCAAAGCTCGGATCATTCCTCATTTTAGCTTGCTGTTGTATGAACTGTACAAAAACTGAAAAAGGAGGAAATGACACACTGTGATTTTCTTTGTATTGGGTTCCTACAGTTGTCCACCTTTCCTGTAGGTTGAAGGGTAGCTTCTCCACTATTGGTCTTACTCCCCGAGCTGTGTCCAGATATGCCAGACCTGGTAGCCCACCATCTGTTTTTGCACACTGTAGCTCTAAAAGAAGATCCCCTAGTTCTCTCAACCTATCATTGTCTTTGTTTGTCAGTCTTGGAAAGTCCTCTACCTTTTTTAAGAGTGTGTCTTCAACGGCTTCTATGGAGCCATAAGACTCCTCCAGGCGCTGCCAGACTATCTTCACGCCTGCAGAGGGGTTTAGGATGTGTACTGCACGCATCCTTTTGGCCTGCTCTGATGATTTCGGTCCTAACCACTTTGTAAGCAGGTCTAGTTCTTCTCCAGCTGACAGATTTAAGTCTTTAGTTGCACTAACAAATGAGGCTTTCCATGCCCAGTAGTTCTCAGGCTTGTCGTCGAAATGTAGTAAACCGGCGTTGACTAGCTCTCTGCGGATGAGATACTTAGTAAATTCTTCTCCTCCATTTGACTTAACTGAGTTGTTGTTTGCAGGTTGAAAAACGTGGGCTGCAGGATTTAACAGATGAGCATTTCTCATGTCCTGTAATGTCTGTTGTTCTTGTTTAATATCTGGCTTCATTGGTGGAGAAACACACTGTGTTGCGGTTATTAACTGGTTAACTGGCGGGTCATCTTTCATTTCTGTGACCTGTCTTGGTCTCTCTGACATTTCAGAAAGGGGTAGCTGACAATGTTGTGCAACATACTCACTGGTGCGCTGCCCAGCATCCAGAGGCTCAGCTTCAGTGAGAGACCTTATGCTTCCCTCCCCGCTCTGATTTTCTACCTCTTCATAGGCAGCTACTTCCGCTTCAGCTGCAGCGACTGCCTTTTGCGACTTTAGAACGTGGAGGCTGGCATCTAAATCTGCCTTTTGTTTTATTATGTCGGCTTCCTTTTCGGCAAATGCTAGTTGAGCCTTAGCTGCTTGCGCCCTGGCGTAGGCCTTGGCTGCCGAAGACGCTGACGATGATGACGATACGTGGGACCGGGACCGTCTGCTGGTAGCTCTGGACCTGATGTCTAATGGCGGCGGAGCTCCTTGAACGTCCGCTGCTCGGCCCGTAGCGTCTCGTTGCTCCGCGTCGGCGTTTGGACAATGTGCTGCGTCGTTGTCATTTTGCAGCTCGTAGTCTTTCAGATAGCTTTTTCCCGAACGTAAACTCATGCTTACTTGCTGCTCTGTGTTGCCCGAACCCGCTGAGAAAGACTTTTTCTTGCTGAAAATGTCGTGGCAAGTCTTTTTACTGTGCTGTCCTCACAACACGTACCTGTGTGCTGTTATACAGCCAGCGAACCTTTCAAAAAAGACTCCGTACGCCGGGTTTCCTTTTATCAGCTTTATGGAGTCTTCTTGAAGCCAGTAATCGGCAAATGGTAAAAAGACTTTGGTTTTCTCCAGGTTCAACAGTACAGAACAAACCTACTCTCTCACAAAGTTTTTCTTCCCAGTTGTATAAAACAAAGATCCTCTCTATCAGAAATGAACACCCACTCTGTGGTAAAAAAAAAAAAAAAGAAAGTAACAGAGATCCTCAATAAAGAGACGTTTCACTCTGGCTCTGATGACAGTTTCTGAAAATCAAATTCAAACAACATATCTAAACACAACTCATCCGACTCATCAGTCATCAAACTCTTAACATCTTAAAGCAAAAGGCATAACAGTACTCATGATATAAGTTTCATCATTCATCCAAATCCACAAGGGTTCATGTGCAGACCAAAATTTGTGGCCATGAGAACTGTCTACACTGCAAGCACACTGGCTGTATATGTGCCAGGAAAAGAGAAAACATTTGCTCAATATGAGGAGAGACGAGGAGATTTTTTGTCATCCACACCTTTATAATTTCTCCTCACAAGATTTGTACTTACATTAGTTCCCAGACTTTGACACTGCTTTGATTTGTACATGCCTTTCATTGATGGTGCCAAACACAGTAGGAAGTTGTAAATTCTCCAGCTATGTACACTGTACTTGACACACCTGAGAAATAATCACTGAAATGGTGTTTACAGCCCAATCTGTTATTGGTGCAAAGTCACAGTCTTTCTGAAACATCTGTTGGAGCTCTGTGTGTTCTTCTATGTCTGATGAGAAGCAAAGTGATTGTCTGCCAAGCAGACTGATGCATGCTTCTTGTAGTAGTAAGAAAAATTGTGCATCTGCTAGTCCACATTGGTCATGTGAAAGCCAAGACCAATGCAAGCCTCTATAGCATAGTTGCGAATTTTGGACAGCATCACTCAGTGCTTGCAGGCAAAGGAAGTAAAAGGCTGTCTTTGCTGCCGTCCTCCACAAGGGTACACCAGGGCCTGCTAGAGTTTGCATGGCACTTTGATATTTTCTGAGAGAATATTTAGGTAACAATGAAGCCATATAAATACAAATATAATAAAGGCATTTTGCACTATGGTCCCAAACCTTGAATTAATATATTTTTTGGGTCCCTGATCAAACATTTTTTTGTAGGAAAGGTGCAGCTTTAACTGCATTAAGGATCTCATCTAACCACCAGGAGTCTTCCTAAATGGAAATACGTTCCTAGCTAAGAGTTTCCACTTAAGACATACACAAAAAAAACTTTCTGTAAAAAACTAAGATAATGCATAAGTTAACAGATTTCTGATCTGTTGCTATGAATATCAGGAATTATTTTCACTAATCAGTGGATTCGGAGTTACTTATATCCTCAAAGGATGTTCTGTGAATCCAGTCCCTAACCACCAGCACTACTGTATGAAACAGATGAACAACTAGATGGTAGAGTGTCATAGTGGTCATTGTGACTGACTGATCACACATCTAGAGGGGAGGAATGATGTGAGGTCCAATGTAATTACCTATGGTGTTCTGAAGGTTCGCTGTTTATCTCAGAATCTCTGGGTTCTTCCATCTCTCTTAAAAAGCAGTTAGCTCTGAGAAATTGTCATGGACCTCAGGCATGAAAAGGTCTGGTGTGGTGTATGGGGTCAGGTTTGTGAATTTCTGTGAGACAGGAAGACTGAAGGAGAGTTGCTTGTCTTCTTCTATGACAAATAAATGAATCCAAATGAGGACCTCAGGATAATTTGAGCATATACATAATATTCTGTTTTGTATAGACATCAATGCATTATTTGGTGGATTTACATATTCAGGTTCCAAGTTTTGAAACGTGACATCCATTAATTGCTTCGCCAATTGTTATGTATTTCTGTCTTGCGTCTGATGTTTGTTGGTGCTACAACATCTACTACCACATGTTCTTTATGAGAAGCTGTGATGTTGCACAGTATACAAGTGCAGTGTTACCGCTATACGACAGCAAAAAGCTTGTTAGCTTTATTATTAAAAAGCTGATTTAATGTGAATGTCGCAGGTTCCCTTTTGCAACTTGACAGGTCAGTTTGGCAAAGCTCTGCTCCCATCCAACTAAATATGTTTCTTCTACCGATTATCTTTAATTTTCTTTTGTAAATGTGTAGTCATCAACCAACTTTGTAACTTTCTCCAAGCCTAGACTTAAAGGTGGAGTCTGTGACTGAGTTGTAGCTCTTTTGGATTCTTCTTGCAGCAGTGCATCAATGCTGGTCCATACCCCTTCTCGCTCACCTCTTGGAAGACATTTTAAATCCTGAAAGCATGAGTTCAGGGCTGTGGCCTCCTTGAGCAATTGATGGTTTAGTGTAGCTTGGTGTTTGGATAGATCCTTCATGACGGGAGTCTTGATTTTCACTATGTAGGATGAGTCCTCCTCCGAGACCTTCATGGTGCAGACCAGGTGGTGGAGAGCAGGTAACACCACAAAACAGGAGACATAAGTCTAATCTCCAAGGAGCGTAGTCACATATGTGCAGCAAATAATTTTTAAAAAGTCAGATCATATTCAACACTGAATTCTATCTTGTGGACCCATCTTGTCTCAGTGGCTCTTTTTTTCCCGCCCAAGTGCTGTTTGCTCCTGGTGGAGTTCCTCAGAATTGGCTGGGCTATGCTTAAAGTGACCCACTATCTTGCAGCACTTTGCCAACACATCACTAAGCCCAAAGATGTGAAGGCAAACAGTGATAGTTCTCTGCAAAATGTGAGCAACACAAGGCATGTGCTGGAATGGCAGTTGCAGCCATCATGGTTCGGGCGCTGTCACCAGATCCAATCGTGGTGATATGTTCAATTCCCCAGGCCTCTGCCACAGAAAGAAAATGCTCTGTGCAGTTTACCACATGTCTAAACACGAAAAACTGAAGACGCCATTCCCAGTCTGTCACAATAACAGTGTGCGCAGTAACACTGGCATAATTAGAATTGCTTACCGAGGTCCAATGATCTCCAGTCAGAGCAACACATTTCGCTTTCTTCAATAAATCCTCTTTAGTCTGCTTTTTGGTGTCATAAAGTTGCTTAATTTTGCTTGATGTTGTCTTTCTGCATAGCAGTTCATAAACTGGATCAGATGATGCCATTTTTCCAGTCCCTTGTCCTGTACCACCGAAAGTGCTTTGCAGTCCCCTGCAATCCATTTCACCAGAAAGTATGTTAATTTGTCAGACGTAGTTTTACTTATTTTGACTCTGAACCCAGCCATCTGGTCTAACGGGGGCTGGCTACACTTTTTGCCTGCAGCAGGACCGTCGTTGCTAATGTTAGCTCTTGTGTTTGTGCTCACAGCAACATGTTTTGGATTGAGGTGATGCCATAGGCTTAAATGCTGTGGTGATAAGAGAACTCCTTGTTGCACAATTTGCACATAACCATGCTCTTCCAGCATCCAAGCTGCCATCGGGAATTTTTTTATGAAAAAAAACTTTCCTCCGAACAAGCTAAGCCATGTGGTCTTGTCTTCCATCGCTTCTTACCAAACTTTCTTGTGTGCTGACGCCACTCAATGCATCCTGTCCATCTTCTTTGTAGCTGGCAAACAAACTTGAGGTATGTTACCATCAGTGTTACTGTTGCGCCAGAAATGAGTGACCTGAGAAAGGTATGACTAAATGCGATATTTTTTTAACACGGTATTTTTTCTGTAATTAATTGATCAAGGTTAGTGTGTTAAAGTCCCAGCCCTAATAAAAAACTATTGGAATTAAACTATATTCCATTTTTTAAAAAAAAGTTAGATATGCAGTCATATACAGTATATGGTCCTCTCTAGATCACACTGATAAAGAGACAAGGGCTGGCTTTCAGTAGACCCAATAAAGTTTGATTTACCTGGGGCCATTTAAAAAGGGGAGCACAATATTCCCTCTAATGTGAATTGAAAAGCACTGGAGGAGAAAATCATTTCATCACTCTATCTGTGATGGTGTCGCAGAGGGAGCAAGAATTGACTTATATCTGTGTGTGCGTGTGTGTGTGCGTGTGTCAGACAGTCGTTTGAGTGGATCCACAGAGGATAAATGATTACCTCTGTTAAGATGGAGGTTTGAGCTGAAGCGACTGTGTGATGCTGCGATATTGAATGCCCCGGTGTGAAGCCTATCGACCACAGTGCATCACCACCCACGCAGCCTGCATTCATATAGACCTGCTAGATATGCATCGAGGGTGCAATGTCACCGCAGCACCTGCTGAATATTGAGCTATGCAGGATTAATGTTTTAGGATCTTCAACTCTTCCTTTCAGCATTTGTCTTCATTTGCATGTCCCCTGTCAGAACAATGGTCAATTTCAAGGAAAGGTCCACCCATGTACAACCTGGATAATGTTGTGTGTAGTCTCAGGCCAGTGTAGCAAAAAACAAAACAAAAAAAACCCCAAAAAAAACAGAGAACATGAAGCTTATCACGTAATTTGTTCATTTTGAATGTCAAAAGATTTTGAAGGGGAATATACTGGTTCAACTTTGACTTGCTGTAGTTGTGAAAAGGTTTTGTGTTTCACTGAAGTCATAGAAGGTGATTAGATTTCATGTTCTACGTGCATATTTTTTTTGCTTCACTTTTTATTGTTTATGGAGTTGCTATTGTGCCTGAGTTTAAATTGTTCTCCAGAAGCCAGGACATGAAAGAGCTTGAATCTGGATCAGAAAAGAGGTTATTTCAGTTTCTGTTATTGTTGCAACCCCCGGTGCCAAACCAGAAATAACAGTATTGGTATTATTATATGTGAATATGTGATTTATTGACTTGCGTCAGCAGTGTCAAATTTAGAATAGATCCCATTAGTGGTGCTCACTTTTGGGGTCTTTCCAAGGGAGGCCTGTGGGAGGAATCTATTTTGTGCAATGTCACGTGATGATGTCACATTCTTATCAGACCTGTCAATGTATGTTTAGACCTGTGAGGTCACAGGTGATGTCATGCTTTTGTGTGTTTCACCTCCTTTCATGCAAGAACCCATGCAAGCCCATAGAGGGCACACTGAAAGGCTTATAGGATATTTACACTTGCTCCGCTAAAGAGACATTGAGATGCACATGCACACACTCTGCAGAGGATTTGGTTGCTATAGTAACATCAGCAGAGTGATACATCGAGCATCTTGTTGGTCACTGCCCTTTTGAAATGTTCGTCCCGCGGTGCTGTGTTCTGAGGAGAAGAGAGTGCAGGCTAAAGATGTGAAGTATATGGTTTCTTTGCCTACAACTACTGCTACTGGACTTCTGTTTAAGAGGTGGAACATTAAAGGTCAAACATGATGCTATGGTAGCAGCGCTTGCTGAAATATCGTAACCAATAAACATTTGAACAGCCAAGCTTAACCCAAATCCTTACTCAACAGGATTTAGATGTCTAAATAATGACAAACAAACCAAAAAGTACCATCCATGTATTCCTTCAAAATTGCCTTGTGTATGGTAGAATTAGCTCAGTGTTGTTCCTTTGTTGTTTGCTTCTTTGTCTACATAATGTGAATGACATGTCAAATAAAATAGGGATGTAAATCTTTGAAGATTTCCAGATTCTTTTCAGAGTCATATCTCAGTTTAAAATCAATTCAATTAAATACAGACAGATAATTAAAACTTAACATCAAGCTGAAAATGTATATAATTCTGCCCACCCCTCCAAGGCCCACTGGTTCCAGGGGAGTTTCACAGTCCACCAGGTTCATCTACTTTTAAGAGCAGCTTCTGTTACCTTGTCCTGTTGTTGCTGTAGTGAGGTGCCTATTCAGAGGTCTACAATATAATTCCAAGCACAACATGATCTGTGACCCCACAGATCCAGACATACACTGACAGGTTTGCCAAGTGTCTGAATGGCTCTTCTCAGAATGTGACACCATCATGTGACATTGCACATTTGCATTTGATGACGATGACTAGCAATAAAGTCAAAGGAGATTCTACTCACAGGCATCCAAAAGCTCACTGGGGTCTCTCTTGGAAAGACCCCAAAAGTGTAATGCAATCTATTTTCAATTTGACATTAATGATACAAGTCAATAAATCACACACACACACACACACACACACACACACACACACACACACACACACACACACACACACACACACACACACACACACACACACACACACACAGTAATTTTTCAAATAGATACTAAGTGTATTGAAAATATAAAATATGCACCCATCCATCCATTATCTAAACACCGCTTAATTGCTTATTTCTCTGAAGTTGTAAATTAGTAGGAAAGTAGTACAACAGGGAAGTGATTTGTTTATTTAAATGTAAAAATGCAATCAAAGCATCTTGTCTCAAAAAATTGTGAATATTTGTACTAAAAAGGCTAATCATAATCTCAGTATAGATCTAAATAATTGTGATTACCGTACTATGGTGACTAGAATCATGCAGTCCTAGTCAGTGTGGAAATATTTCAGCTACAGAAAGAATAATGTTGACCAAAAGCAGCTGCTTTGATGCTAATGCTGCACAGTTATTGTTTCTGTACGGAGCAGCACAGCTAATTTGTTTAAGTATTTAAGTCAGAACCACAAAACTCAGCATAATGAGTTCAAAGACAGATCTGAATGCTGTCCAATACAAGAAACTATTTTGGATGCTTTAGCCAGTGTTACAATAATGCTCAAACTGGTTCATGCTCCAGAAGTCTTCACAGTAAAAAGTCATTTTTCTAAATATTTTTGATATTCTGTGCTGATGCGCTCAACTACAAAACTCTAATCATTCCAGAATAATGAACTATTTCCAAATGGAGTTACTCAAAACATCTGCTGAAAAGTCATATTTTTCCAGGTCAGCATGTACACTACTGTTCAAAAGTTTGGGGTCACTTAGAAATGCCCTTATTTTTTCAATGAAGATAGCATTAAATGAATCAGAAATACAATCTAGACATTGTTAACGTGTTAACAATGACTATTCTAGCTGGAAACAGATGATTTTTAATTGAATATATATACATATATATATATATATATATATATATATAGATATATATATATAGATATATATATATATAATAGAGGTACAGAGGAACATTCACTCCTGTGTTCTAATGCTACATTGTGTTAACTAATGGTGTTGAAAGGCTAACTGATGATTAGAAAACCCTTGTGCCAGTATGCTAGTACATAAACAAAAGTGTGAGTGTTCATGGGAAACATGAAATTGCCTGAGTGACCCCAGACTTTTAAACGGTAGTGTATGAAAAACACAATATGTTCATTTTTTCCCAATATCATGCAGCCACATAACAGTACTCTTCTGACATTTTTCACTGATTCATTTGCATAAGAAACACAGATGAACCATTTGGAAGAATCCAGAATTTGCAGATGCAGATACCAGAACATCGATCTTTTGCCGTTTAGCATTCAGAGGGAAGACACCATAATTACCGACTACAGACGAATGTCTCACAAGAACAAGCTGCTAAATTATTATTATCAGAGTAACTGATGGTGTCTGCCACCCAGTGTGCAATGAAAATGAGAACAGCTACTGCAAATTCAAGAAACAGATCAGCCTGTTTAAAATACAA
The DNA here is from genome assembly GCF_021347895.1 of Acanthochromis polyacanthus. Classification (NCBI taxonomy): domain Eukaryota; kingdom Metazoa; phylum Chordata; class Actinopteri; family Pomacentridae; genus Acanthochromis; species Acanthochromis polyacanthus. The sequence goes on from NC_067118.1 coordinate 18,955,610, forward strand.
CTCAGTTCTGATGTGATGTGTTTTAAGTTCTCAATGATTTGAAAATCCACGGACATGCTGATATTACTTTAACTGAAGATACATTCCATCTCCATTTTGTGTACGCTGAAAAATCTTCAACGTGGCCAAAAACAAACCACTGTCTGTTGATTTTAAATGTACTGCCAGTGTTTTCTTGTCATACCATGATGGATCTCATTTTGAGTCTGGCAAATGATCACATCAAATCAGAAAGCGCTGCTTGAGGTAAATATTTAAAAAAGAGAGTGTTAGGCAGGGCAACAGAGACAGAAGGAAAAGGATGTTAGATGAAGGAGAAAGAGATGAGAGGACTGACATTTGTGTATATATGAGAATTATCTTTGCTGTAATTGCTTTCTCACTTGTGCATGTAGAGCATGTTTCTTCATGCCGGACTTGGTTTATAAAGTCATCCATCATTGTTCGTGTGTCATCACACAGTCTGTAGCACATTTTAAATTTTAACATGGGTGTGTGGTGAAGACAGATGCCCGTTATGTGGTGTGTGTGTGTGTGTGTGTGTGTGTGTGTGTGTGTGTGTGTGTGTGTGTGTGTGTGTGTGTGTGTGTGTGTGTGTGTGTGTGTGTGTGTGTGTGTGTGAGTGCAGTGGACTCAGTCTTTTTGCTCGTACTGTAACCTTCATTCACACTTTGATATATTCACTCTGGCCTCCTGACCAGGGTCAGTGCTAGAAGCTCAGATGGCATCTAGAATGACATCTAGCAGCAAAGTTGACAGGCTACTCGTGTATCCTAGCTTCTTTGCTAATGCCTTTCAAGTCAAACAAGTGTCTGAAAAGCATTTCCTCCTTAGAGCAGCTGAGTGAGGAGCCTGGAAAACTGGAAAAAGCTCGGAGTAGAGTGGGATAGGAAAGAGCCAAGTGATGCTGTCACAGCATCAGTAGGATCCCTAAAGTAAAAAGTTTAAACTGGTTTGAAAAGTACCGTGTATCAGGTGCCCAGATAGCTCAGCTGGCTGAATGGAAAATGGAGCTATAGTCCCTGATGCAGCGGTCATGGGTTTGAACCCAGCCATTTACTGCATGTCATTCCCTGACTCTTCCACACACATTTCCTGTCTTGTTCTCCACTGTCCTATATGTAAAAAAGTCCAAAAAATATAAGTTTAAAAAAAGCACCATGGATACCAGATTGGCAGAGTATGATTCATTCTGGGGCTCTACTATACATACATGTTGGTCAAACAAACCACACTACAACTTTTCTGTTGTTGTTTGGTACTAAAGAAAACTTGCACATTTCTCCTTTTCCAAATCTAATCTACAAGAGGAGTCGTTCTAATTGAACATTATTTACTCTGATTTAAGGGTTCTTGAATAAAGAAACCAAGTTTGCAAAATTAAAGGAAAATCAATCATCAAAACAACAAAAAAAACATCATTTTGGCCATAATCATGCAGTCCTAGTCAGCTAGATGGAAATATTCCAGCTCCGGAAAGGATGATGTTGATCAAACACAGCTACTCTGTCAGCAAAGTCTTGCAATTTTTTCCACCACAATGCAACACGATGGATTTTTTTGATCATTTAAATCAGTACCAAAAAGTTTGATGAGTGCAAAGTCAGATCCAAAGCAAAAGGTAGTTTTGGATGCCTTAACCAGTGTTGCACCATTTGAGAAATGTTCCAAACGGTTCACAGTTGAAAAGACTTCACAAATAAGTCATTTTTCAGCTTTTGCAAATTATGTTTTACTTTCTCTGCAGATGCACTCCCCTACAAAATCACCCTAATCATCCCACAATGATTAATTCTTTTCAAATTGAGTTCTTCAATTCATCTGATATAATTGTCAAGGGATATCAGAGACTCAGGGGCAGACACAGCAGATGAACAGATGCAATTATATGGTTTATTACAAGATTTACACACTATACAAGAAAAGCATTCAGAGAGCACAGTACTGAGTCAAGGCTGCTCAGTCGTTGTATGATTTCCAGTGACACTATAGAGTATAGCCATTCTCCTTGGCGAAGTAAATATACAGAAAACTGGACTGACGTCACTAAGGAAAGTGCAGAACTGGGCTGAGTGCAGAGGTAACCTAGAAGTGGTAGAATAGCGGACTAGCACAAAGCAGAACAGAAAGCTCAACGCTGGCCTGACTGACTGACTGACTGACTAGAGCAGTTCAACAGTCTGGCACTGAGTAGTGGTCTGGGCTCTGTCTTTATTGTCCTTGGTTGATGAGCTGCAGGTGAGCCACTGCCAACTGCAGTTGTCCACAAACAGGTGATAAACCAATGAGCCTGACCTGCACACATTGCACATGCACCACACTGACACCCACATAAGGAAAATGGAAAGGAGGGAGAGAAAGAAAAAGTTGCCACTAAGCAGTGATATCAGCATCACCAGTAGGTGGACTGCATGATTCTGATGTACAGCACAGAAAAAACAAAATATTGCTTGTCAATCTTTTTTCAATGTGGTGTAGCTCTAATGGATTTCTCATATGTCCTCACTATTCATGGGTATCTTTACCAATCTGCATGGCAGTTAGTCCAGTATTTGTTCATATTTCAGTCACTTATCTCGAAGGATGTTAATGTACTGAACGTTATCACATGAGCTAACTTCCTTCGTGGCTCAGCTCTATAGAAAATCAGCTGCTGCTAAATTTTGCATGGCTTCTGGTGACACACTGCTGGGCGTACGTTTGTGTGAGAGATGCCCTCTGTAGTCTGATTACTTCTGACTTGGCCATGCATCTCCCACATAGAGCAGCAGTGACTCAGCTGTGGAGCTAGCTCACTGTACAGCCATCATCTTCACAGCATCTACAAAGTGATCGGCTCGATCTACAGAGTAAGATTTTTAAAAAAAAACAGATAAAGTCAAGGACTAAACTGAAGATTCTTTGAAAAACAAACTTTTTTAGGGGACTTTTTTTAAGGATTTTTTCTTTTCATTTGTGTAATAATCACACAAGAACAGCGTGATCGCCTGCCTTGTATTGTCTTATGTGTTGTAGGCCCTCATAGCAGTTTCTTTGCTCTATAAATAGCAGCAGCTCTAGGCGGGTAAAGTAAAGCAGGCAGGAGGTTGCTGAATGCTGAGGAAGAAAGAATTCTAACAGAGCTGGAAAATACTGGGATGGAGTTTTTTTTTTAAATTTTGCTCTTCTTTTTTTTGCTATTTTTGAGATGTAAGTTTGTAAAGAAGCCATTTTGAATGTAGCTGGTGATTTAAAAAGCTGGAGGTGTGGAGAATGTAGGCATTATAGTCTTATATTATTTCCAGTGGCTAACTATGGATGTTAGGTAAGTTATGAGAAAAAGAATATGTGGATGGATGTTCAACCAGTGATGGTATATTTATTTTTATTTTGTTTTTATTGTAGGAAACAATTGTCGGAATATTTTGTTGTGCATTTTTTGCTGGGTATTTTTTTTGCGTTGTTCCATTCAGAAAAACTCAACAATGCCACAATCAGTGAAAGCCCAAATAACCGTAAATATATAGAAAAGGTGTCCTTTCTCAAAGCCAGGGTTAACTCACCAGCAAGAACCACTTGCTACCTTATGATATACACACACACACACACACACACACACACACACACACACACACACATGAATACACTGTATGGAATCTTCTCCCTCATCCATCCTAATACTTTTCAGACAAGCCCTATACCTCTGTGTTTGTGTCAACAGTGGGTGTGCTGAGGTGGGAAATGACGATATCATGTATCAGCAGCTCAGCTCACATGATAAATGAGCTGACACTGGAACACAAAGCAACTGTCCAAAGAAAAACTAAAAGATTCAAAAAGTCAAATTTTTATCACTGCGATAAAATAGCCAGCTGGCTCTATCAACACACATCTCTTCGTGCATGGAAATGTACAACAGACAGATTTTTAGAGGTAGCACAATGGCAAAAGCGTCGATAGAAAGACATAATTAGGCAGAAGTTGCCCCACGGCAGCACAATTTGACAGAAAAGGTACATCCTCACAAGTTCAAAAAGTTTCAACCTGAGGGAAAAACTCAGACTTATCCCAGGGCTTAATGAGTCTTCTGACACATACAGATGAGAGGAAAAAGGAGACAGAGGGAAGTAATGGAAGACAGACTTGCCGAGTTCTGAGATCAGTGAGTGGCTAAAGTGAACCCAGAAACACTAGACTTAAGCTTTTGGGCAAATTAAGCAGAAATTCCTATAGATTTTTTAAAAACTCCTCCAGAGAAAATATTGTTTCTATTTACTGCTCTGGGCACACAGGTCAGTTTAACTACTGCAGGAGAAACAGTCCGCACACAGTCAGGTCCATAAAAATTTGGACACTGACTATTTTTAGCATTTCAGCTCTGTACACCATCACAATGGATTTGAAATGAAACAGTCCAGATGTGCAGACTTCTAGCTTTTATTTGAGGGTCTTTACATCCAAATAATTATTAATTGTAAACAGAGTATTTGAATGTCACAACATTGTTGCCTTCAGTAGGTTAAAAGCATTTAAGAGTTATTGAGATCAACTTGTTGAACATCACGTCATGAAAAATCAGCTGTATGACCAGATTCTGACATTCTACGGTATACTGTCACGGAGCACAAGTACCCTAAATTCATCTATGATCTACCACCAGAGAAATGTATAAATGCTAAAGTGCGGTTAGAGCGTCTGGTCGCTGAGCCGCGGGGTCCCATGGGAGCCCGATCTCACGAGGATTCGTGAAACTGTCACGTAAGTTTTAGTTTCGGTTTCGTGCGCACCAACACGATTTCGTCATGTTTTTCGTGCCGCTCACCACGAAATGCGCACCAATGTATTTTAAACGGCGGACTTTTCGTGCCACTCAGAACGTATTTCAAAAGAATGTGTATATTATATTTTTAATGTAAAACCGTGGCGAATCCAACGCTATATTTTGCATGACATCGTTCCTAAACATAACCCTAACCATAACCATAACCATAACCTAACCATAAGCCGGTGGTACACTTACCAATTCGCATAGGAATTTCAAGAATGTCCGGCGGCCGGCGGCCGCAAACGCGATCACACAAGCAGTATACGCCGATGGACAGCTTAGATCGTCATGAATCCGCCGGTATAAACCACTTTCAGATGTGATTACCACAGCGAAAAACATTTCGTGGTGAGCGGCACGAAAAACATGACGAAATCGTGTTGGTGCGCACGAAACCGAAACTAAAACTTACGTGACAGTTTCACGAATCCCCGTGAGACCGGGTTGCCCATGGGGCTCGGTTGGGCACAGCCCGAAGAAGAAACACGGGGCCACTGCCCAGTAGGCCCACCACTTACAGGGCAGGAAGTCGGGGTCGGGTGCTATGTTTACCAGGCAGTAGGCAGGAGCGGGCGCCTGGGCGTGCCACCACCTGGTGGCACAGACTAGCTCTGGGGATGTGGAACGTCACCTCACTGGCGGGGAAGGAACCTGAGCTGGTGCGGGAGGTGGAGCGATACTGGCTAGATATTGTTGGGCTCACCTCCACGCACAGCAAGGGTTCTGGAACCAGAATCCTGGAGAGGGGTTGGACTCTCTCCTACTCTGGAGTTGCCCAAAGTGAGAGGCGCCGGGCGGGTGTGGGGATACTCACAAGCCCCCGGCTGAGCGCCGCTTTGTTGGAGTTCTCCCCGGAGAACGAGAGGGTCACCTCTCTGCGACTTCGTGTTGCAGAGGGGAAAACTCTGACTGTTGTTTGTGCTTATGCGCCAAACAGCAGTTCAGAGTATTCGGCCTTCTTGGAGTCTCTGGGTGGTGTCCTCAAAGGGGTATTGCCCGGGGATTCCATAGTTCTCCTGGGAGACTTCAACGCTCACATGGGCAACGATGGAGAAACCTGGAGGGGGGTGATTGGGAGGAACGGCCTGCCCGCTCTGAACCCGAGTGGTGTTTTGTTATTGGACTTCTGTGCTAGTCATAGATTGTCCATAACAAACACCATGTTCGAGCATAAGGTTGCTCATAAGTGTACCTGGTACCAGAGCACCTTAGGCCAAAGGGCGATGTTCGACTTTATAGTCATATCGTCAGACCTGCGGCTGTATGTTTTGGAAACTCGGGTGAAGAGAGGTGCAGAGCTGTCAACTGGTCACCACGTGGTGGCGAGTTGGATCCGATGGCAGGGAAGACTGCCGGACAGACCTGGTAAACCCAAAAAACGTGTAATGCGGGTGAACTGGGAATGTCTGGCGGAGGACCCTGTCCATAGGGTTTTAAATCCCACCTGCGGAAGAGTTTCTTCTGCATCCCGGGGGAGGTTGGGGACATGGGTTCTGAGTGGTCCATGTTCAAATCCTCCATTGCAGAAGCAGCTGCTAGGAGCTGTGGTCTGAAGGTCACTGGTGCCTGTCGTGGCGGCAATCCAAAGACCCGCTGCTGGACACTGGCGGTGAGGGAGGCCGTTGGGCTGAAAAAGGAGGCTTTTCGAGCCTGGTTGGCTCGGGGGTCTCCCAAAGCAGCTGACAGGTACCGGCTGGCCAAAAGGGTGGCAGCTGTGGCAGTTGTGGAAGCTAAAACTCGGGTGTGGGAGGAGTTCGGGGAGGCCATGGAGAAGGACTTTTGGTTGGCCTCGGGGAAGTTCTGGCAAACCGTTCGATGCCTCAGGAAAGGGAGGCAGGGCTTTGCTCAGGCTGTGTACAGTCGGGGTGGAGAACTGTTGACCCGCATTGGGGATATCGTCGGGCGGTGGAAAGAGCACTTCAACGAACTCCTGAACCTGGTAAACATGTCCTCTATGGAGGAGGCAGAGCCTGAAGACTCGGGGGGATCTTCGTCCATATCCGTGGCAGAGGTCGTCGAGGTAGTGAAGAAGCTCCTCGGTGGCAAGGCGCCAGGTGTGGACGAGATTCGCCCTGAGATGTTGAAGGCTCTGGACATTGTTGGACTGTCTTGGTTGACACGTCTATACAATGTCGCATGGGCATCAGGTACAGTACCTGTGGAGTGGCAGACCGGGGTGGTGGTCCGCATTTTCAAAAAGGGGGACCGGAGAGTGTGTGCCAACTACCGGGATATCACACTTCTCAGCCTCGCCGGGAAAGTTTACTCTAGGGTGCTGGAAGGGAGGCTCCGACCGATAGTCGAACCTCGGATTCAGGAGGAGCAATGCTGATTCCGTCCCGGTCGTGGAACAGTGGACCAGCTCTTTACCTTCTGAGGGGGTCATGGGAGTTTGACCTGCCAGTCTACTTGTGTTTTCTGGATCTGGAGAAGGCCTATGACCGTGTCCCCCAAGGGGCTCGTTGCTACGAGCCGTTCGGTCCCTGTATGACCAAAGTGAGAGCTTTGTCCGCATATTTGGCATTAAGTCAGACACATTTCCAGTGGGTGTTGGACTCCGCCAGGGCTGCCTCTTGTCTCCAATCCTGTTTGTGGTCTTCATGGACAGGATTTCAAGGCGCGGTCGTGGTGGGGATGGTTTCCGGTTTGGGGGCCTCGGGATCGCATCTCTGCTTTTTGCAGATGATGTGGTTTTGTTGGCATCCTCAGACCGTGACCTCCAGCACGCACTGGAGTGGTTTGCAGCCGAGTGTGAATCAGCAGGGATGCAGATCAGCACCTCCAAGTCCGAGGCCATGGTTCTCTGCCAGAAACCGGTGGATTGCTCCCTCTGGGTTGGTTGGGGGGGTTTCTTCCCCAAGCGAAGGAGTTCAAGTATCTCAGGATCTTGTTCACGAGTGATGGGAAAATGGAGCGAGAGATGGATAGGCGGATTGATGCGGCGTCTGAAGTAATGCGGGTGTTGTACCGAACTGTCGTGGTGAAGAGGGAGCTCAGTCGTAAAGCGAAGCTCTTGATTTACCAGTCGATCTACTTTCCAACCCTCACCTATGGTCATGAACTTTGGGTAGTGCCTGAAAGAACAAGATCGCAGATACAAGCAGCCGAAATGAGCTTCCTCTGTAGCGTGGCTGGACTCAGCCTTAGAGATAGGGTGAGGAGCTCAGACATCCGGAGGGAGCTCGGAGTAGAGCTGCTGCTCCTTCACATCGAAAGGAGCCAGTTGAGGTGGTTTGGCCATCTGATTTGGATGCCTCCAGGGAGACTTCCTTTGGAGGTTTTCCGAGCATCTCTGTCTGGGAGGAGACCCCGGGGTAGACCCAGAACTCGCTGGAGGGATTATATATCTCATCTGGCCTGGGAACGCTTTGGGATCCCCCAGGAAGACCTGGAAAGCATTGCTGGGGGGGGACGGACGTCTGGAACGACCTGCTTCGCCTGCTGCCTCCGCGACCCAGCCCCGGATAAGCGAAAGAAAATGGATGGATGGATAAATCGTGGTTTAGGCAAACTGTCAAGCCCTATCATGCAGAAACAGGAATTCTTTACTATGGAGGCAAGGAAGTTCTTATACAAAGCCAATTGTCCAGTGCCATGAAGGCATGTCATGACAATCTCACTTCTCGAGGACACTTTGGTCTCCGCTTGATCTGTGTGTTCTCCCTTTGGGTTCATCCCCCCCACATACCGTGATAGTAGGATCTCACCAATATGAACCCATAGAGCAAACAGAGTGGTGTCAGACTGTGCCAAACCCCCCACAAATTCACCAGGCTGTAGCTTGCCAGGTGGTGGGCCACTGTGATCAACTACAGTACTTAGGCAATTAAGTGAGTCAACTCGCAACATGCTGGCACAGGTGTGCAGACTTTCCAATAAGATGGCAAAGTTGTCAGCATTATTTACTCAGCAGCCTCCACAGCTGAGTACAAGCAGCATCTCTCTGGCTGATTTTGTTTTGGCCAGGGCTCCTCAGTATTGCATGAACCATTTGTACCTGTTCCGGAGCAAAATGCTGATGACATGAGGACCTGCCAAGCACTCCTCATGCAGGTCCCTCTGGTCTCTGAGTTACAGCCCCTCACCTACCATTTTGACCACTCATGTATCTCTTACCTCCTCAGCCTCCTTACGGGGGTGGTTTGTGACTGGGGATCGGCGGTCTGGGAGTCGCAGTCAGCTGTGTGTCACTCTTATGAGGACTTCACCCAGGAGGTGAGAAAGGTGTTCAATCATGCTGTTCAAGGCAAGGACACAGGCCACTGCCTCATCACACTTCACCAAGGATCGGAAGCTCAGTGGAGTAAACTGGAGGCCCTGCAAGGAGTCCTTCTGAGTGAGTTGAGTGAGACTGTCATAGACAAATTGGCCTCCAGGGAGGAGGCAGCCACCCTTGACCAGCTCATCACCCTCTCCAGCCAGGTGGACAACCACCTCCAGGAATGTCACCAGGAGAGAGGAGCCTGGCTCCTGCAGTCCTCTGCACGCCCGACCACACTCGCCCAACGCCTAGCCCGATAAAGAACACCCCAGCCAACTGCAGCGTCTTTGGAGGAGGAGCCGATGCAGCTCTGAGGCACTGGGTTTACATTATAGAAGAGGAGTCAGCGTTTCCGAGCCCATGCTGCCTCCACTGTGGCGAGGCGAGGCACTACATGGCCACCTGCCCCTCCAAGGCAGCAAAAGGACAGGCTCGCCAGTTACTGTTGGGAGTACTGCTGGCAGGACTGCCTAGTTCTGTCCACATTTGAAGGATTCAATCATTTGCTGGAATTGTGTTTCTACCTCTTTAAAAGGTCCAGGACCACCTTGATGACGTTATGCAACCCAGCCACTTTGGGCATCAGGATGCCCACTCCCCAAGAAGGACCTGGCTGCATTTCAGGCTGCTGCCACTCTCCGTCATTCACCATGGACACTGACATGTACCTCCAGACTGACAGTCCTCAGGAGCCTGCCTGCCCCCATTCCTTCCCCAGTGGTGAATATAGCCTTAGTTTATTTTAAGTTAAGTATTTCATTCTCCAGTCTGGTGTAGTTCACCTTGTTATTGTTAGACTCCTAGTATTATTTAGTTCCACTTTCACCTCAGCTTTATTTGTATTAGTTTTAGTTGTAATAAAGCCTGTTAAATTGTGATCTGCCTGCGCCTGCTCTGTGTGTTCTCATGTTGGGTTCACCCCCCACGTACCATGACATACTGAATTACTGATATTCCCTGAATGTCTCACGCACAGGTCACCGTAGAAGCTGGCTGGGCAGCTGTGCACAAAGAAGCCTTTAATTTTTAATCAGTTACTGCAAAGCTGCAGCTCAGACAGATGTGTGACCAAAAATGACTTTGAAAAAAGTGAAATAATGCATTCTAATGTTAGACTTACCCAAGCTGAAAAGGAGTGATTTCATCTACATGGTTTCTTTTCTATAAGCAGCACTTTTTTAAGCATTAATTTCACAGTTGATGGTGTTCATTTAATTGTGAGAAGACATGATCATTCATGATCATGATTAATATTCTATTAATTGTGGAGGTCTACAGCCGATTGCAACCAAATCTTCCTTTTTTAGCATTCTTCTCCTGTTCCTCATTGATTTTGCAGTGCACTTCTAGAGACTGTCAACAAATTATGTCAGTTATTAAAGAACAAAAAATGATTTAGTTTATCAAAGTAACCTTAAATGAAAATAATTGATGTTCCATCAGACAGACCTCTCTTGTAGATTAATCATGATAAATGACAACTTCTCAGATTTTTTTTTTTGTATTAAGCAACACAAAGTTGTGTGGCATTATATGGAAATTTGCAATACTTTACCTGACACCTACGATGTGAGTGTTGTACATCACAATGACAGTATGATACATTAAGCAGTCCTAATCTTATTGTCCATAGTTCTGGACCAAAGTGGTAGATTGTCTGACCAAAGCCACACAGCATGACTAAAGATCTACACAAATTAAAAAAAAAAACACACATATCAAGGTATTTTCTGAGTAAATGAAATTGTTTATAGTTTAGGCCATAGCATTATCAAGTTGTTCTTTTTATCTATGTCTATTTTCAGGAAGCTGTATACTTTATGCACAGTTTGAGCTGGTTTGGATTTCAACATCAATCAAAATCATGCATCAGAAAATCTGAATCCTTTCTTTCTCGTAGCCTTCCATGAGATTCATCCTCTGAATGAGTCACACTCAGGGCAGTCGCCATCATTATGCAAAGCCTTTATATACCACAATATCTGGTGAGCCAGTCACTCTGCAATTCTCCAAGAAATCCAGCACCTCAGGCAAGGTTCGCTTGGTGTTACATTGCAAGTGTCACTATGTTGAGAGGGGTCAAAAGTGAATCACCAGGAGGCAAGGCACGTCTGCAGGGATAGAAGCTGAGTGGTTTCACCAACTATGAGAGCCAACAAATACCATTAACAGCAAAGTACTGGACCATGGATTAATTTGATCTGTGTGAATTTCTTCTAATATTCAGTATATTTAAAAAAAAACATTTCACTGCCAAATGCTTTATAAGCTCCATAACACAAGGATCTGCCTCAAAGACCTTTGTGTTCTTAACCTTCACTTGAGTCCAGAAAAAAAATGAAGGCATTTTAAAAGCACTGCACAATTCATTTGAACAAAGCTAAAGACAAAATGTTATTAAACACTGAATGAATTGAATTATTTCCCAAACAAAATTCTCCTTATCTTATTTTCCCTTCTTTGTAAGTGTATCAACTTTAATTCTCTTTGGTATGGTGACTTTTGGCAGAAAATTAATCTTCATATTTTCTCTCTCTCTCTTTGTCTCTCTCTTTCTCCCTGTCCCTTTTTGTTTTCCGCCCTCTTCTCTTGCTGGTATCAAAATGCGTGCAGCGTGAAATTAAAGCCAATGCATTTCTGACTCTGAAATAAATTTACCCTTCTGATGAGGTTGGAGTTGGTCCAAGGCTCCGCAATGAAAATAGTTTTTACACTTATTTTCCTTCATGGTGGAATTATCCACTGCTTATATTGTTCTGCATACATGACTCTTTCCTGTGGGATGTGGCTGCCATGTCTAACAGAGCTCATTGTGCCAGCAGTTTATTCATTTCTCCGTTCTAGTATGCAGACAGTGTCTTGGAGGATCCTTGCGTTTCTTTGGATAATATTGGATCTGACCATGTAATTTCAAGGCATTTCTGTGTCCTCCACATACACTCCTAGGTCAGTAGTTAAATTAGAGACACAGAGAAAGCATATAAGATTAAAGAGCATACAGCGTCATTAGTGATCAGATAGAATAGGTTCTCTTTGTGTAGCTTTTCAGAGGAGCTAGATTTCCAAGCTTTCTTCAAAAATCTGCCAAAATTAACAAGATCTACCAAGATTCATTGATGCCATTGAGGCTCTGCTCACCCACTCATACATTTTGAGTTATTCTGATCAGTACTCTGTTCAGGTTGAAAATGTAATGTGTCTCACCCTTTCAGCACATATAAAAGTCTCACATGCTCCCAGAATGTCCCTTAAATTTTTTTGTTCAAAATACTGAAAAGATGGTTCATTTCACAATGACTGTATAACCCCAGTTATAGCTCTGATCTAGAACAAGCTGTTTCAGTGTCTGTACCTTTAAATGCAGCTGATCTGCCGCTTTCCCCACCCGTTCAGGAAGAAGACTCTCTCTGTGGTTTCAAAGCGGTGATAAAGTTTCCACCATCTCTGAATGTCCCAGAACTTTACAATTTCTGCACAATTCATATAGGCCATAATGTTAGCCACATTAGCTGCACTAAACTCTTACAGGGTTTTCTTTTTACTTTGCCTTTTTAAAAAAAAAAAAATCAAATTTTTCAAATTTTCTCAGCAAATGCATCCCCAGTATAGCCTAGCCACGCTAGACAACCCACGGCAACGGATTTAATTCTCTGCCAGGGTGGGTCTAGTTACCCTCGGTAAGCCTCGAGGTTGGATGCTCCTAAAACTGGCCGACGAATCACCATGAAGTGTAGAGTCAAAAGGCGGGCGTAACTAAGTGACGACAGAGGCGCGACGATTCTGACAGAAACAACCGGAAATAACTAGCCTAGCCGCGCTAGACAACCCACGGCAACGAATTTAATTCTCTGCCAGGGTCGACAACAAAAACGACAACAGTCATTGAGCTCCATTAGCACCGACTCTGAATAATCTTTCTGTTAACAGGTCTGTAATATACTTGAGCTTCACCCATTGACTGTATAAATACAGCTTCACCGAACTCCCGCATCCTCTGATTTCCGGCGCTCTAGGAACTACGTCAGCCTATTCGTTGCGCTGATTGGTTGTATACCTACCCAATTGCTGCAGAGTGATTTGAAAGACAACCTTTTAGCCCACCTCCCTCCCTGTCGAAAGTTCCTAGACCCTTGTGTCTTCAGAGCTGGGTCTAGCGCGGCTAGGCTATCCCCAGTATTCATTTATGGTAGTAACAGTATGGTCTAACAGTCTACTGAGTCCTTCCAGATTTTAATTAACTGAAAACAGGCATGTATTTTTTGTTGTTGCTTTTTTTGTCAAATGTTTTTCTGTTTTTTTTTCCATTGATGGGATGGGTACAGAGATATACCAAGAGATTACAGATGCACAGCAGTCTTCATCCCTCAAGCATATTAAACTTTGCTACAGGTGAAAATAATGTCTCCCTTGAAACCAAGGAGCATTAGAGGCCACGTACCCTTTCCCTAAACAGCTCACTCAATCACACTCATGCATACCACAAGTAACAAGATGTACAAGACAATTAGAAGATAGGAAGTATCGATAAGTGGAAAAATAATATAACAAAATTAATAAAAGAACGAGAGAAGAGGAGAAAATAACAGTAATAATAAATACAATCATCAGCTCAGTGATTCACTCGTTTTCAGTTTCAATATATAAGGTGTTTACATGAAGTTTAAAAAAAAAAAGCCTACACATACAATCCCATTGTTCATCAGAGATTGTGATCCCGAGGTCCTGGTCCCAGACAACCCTCAGGGAACAGACAGGTCTTTAAATGACACCAGCTCACACATGATAGCAATAGATACAATTTTTAGATCCAAATGCAACATCTTGTTTTTTGTAAGGTATGTACAATGGATCTCAAGTTCTGCTATTTTGCAGCGCTGTTTCCTCGGAGCCAGCTTTAGCAGTCGCTCAGCTTTGATAGTCTAATAACACCTTTCACGGCAGCGACTCAATTCTGATGTATCCTGGTTCAAAGATACTTAAAAAGGAGGTAAAGGGAAATGAAAATTACTCGGTAGCTCATAAAAATATAGATTATTGAAAAATAGTCTGGTTTTCTTGAGTCACAGCCTTTTGAAAGTGATGAAGGAGAATGTGAAGAATTGTAGCCAGTCCTGTCTAATTCATTACTTTGTTCCTTATAGCCCCCAGAGGCGTCGTTATCGTTCAATTGGCAAATAACCGTCTCTGAACCTTTTTTCTTCTCCACTCATTCAGAAAAATTGCCCATGAATCATCATCCCGAAAAGCTGAGAGCCCGGGCCATATTTAAAATTTGAGTTTATTTCCCCTTTAATCTTTGATGATTATAACTCACGCAGCAGCTCTTCAGCACTCCGGTGGTGATTATTCATTCACCGGCCCATTTCTCTCTTGGCTGAGGTTGCTCCCAGTCCAGTCATATTAATCAAGTGCTGCTCTAATTGACTGATTAAGTCATGTCTCCAGAAGCCAAAATGGCTGACCGACTCATTAAACTATGACACATATTCTGGTTGCAAAATGGCTGACTGCAATCCAATTTCCCTGACTTTTATGGGCACTATAATAGCTTTTTGCCCCCCTTTTTCTCAAATTTAATGTTGAGCAAACGAGGAGTCAGCAAGGCATCTTCTATGGGACTACTCATACCTGTTTGCAAATCAGGAAGCATGCTACATTTACCAAAGCGTTTTCAAAGGACATTGTGGTTTTGTCAAACTCCTTGATAGATGTTGTGAGAAAAAGTCACAAAATCAAAAGAATTGAATGATAGTAAAATAAGTAAATATTTAAAATAAATGTTTGTGCGTGTACTCATTGAAATGTGTTTCCACTGTAATGTATTATTGCCACCACAGTCTTCAGTCTTTATTTTTTGTGTATTTTCTGTTAACACATGACAAATTTTAATAGATAAATAATCCTGCCACCTCTGTGCTCACAGAGAAGAAGTACACAGATCAGGCATAACATTATGACCACCTGCCTAATATTGTATTGGTCCCCTTTTGCTGTCAGAACAGCCCTGACCTGTTGCGTGGACTCCACAAGATCCCTGAAGGTGTGGTTTGGTATCTCGCAGCTGGAAGTTGTGAGGTGGGGCCTCCATGGATCCGACTTGTTCGTCCAGGATCTCGCAGATGCTCAATTGGATTGAGATCTGGGGAATTTGGAAGCCAAGTCAAAACTTCAAACACGTTGTTGTGCTCCTCAAATCATTCCTTAACTATTTTTTTGCTTTGTGGGACATCATCCTGCTGAAAGAGGCCACAGCCATCAGGGAATACTGTTTCCATGAAAGGGTGTAGCTGGTCTGCAACAATGCTTTGGTAGGTGGTACGTGTCAAAGTAACATCCACATGGATGGCAGGACCCAAGGTGACCCAGCAGAACATTATCCAAAGCATCACCCCCTCCCCTCATTTTGTCATAGTGCACCCTGGTGCCATGTGTTCCCCAGGTAAGCAACACACCCATTCATTCACGTGATATAAAAGAAAACAGGAATCATCAGAACAGGAAACCTACTTCCTTGGACCACTTTTGATAGATACTGTCCACTGCAAACCTGGAAACACCCCACAAGAGCTGCAGTTTTGGAGATGCTGTGACCCAGTCATCACAATTTGGTTCTTGTCAAACTCACTTACATCTTTACACTTGCCCATTATTTCTGCTTTTACCCTCCTGTCGTCCTTCGGGTCAAATTGACCCGTTTTAAAAATGTGGAAAATATATATATATAATTTTCACAGTGAAAACTTCCACATTTTCAAAATTGTTTAGGAAATTTTTGAACATTTTTTTGGTGAAAAAAACAAAAAATGTTTAAGAACATTCAGAAAAAAAAATTAACCAAAATCCAGTGAATTTCGCTGTCAAATTTGGGGACTTTTTGATTTAAAAGAATAAAATTTGAGGGAAACATTTCAGGAGATTTTGCAAATTTTTATAAATTTGGGGAAAATTTTTTCTGAATTTTTGGACTTTATTCAGACAAGGCAACAACATTTTTTGGTAAGGACAAAATGAGGGTTTATCACATCAACTTTGACAACAAAATGGTTATGCATGTTACGGGGGAATCAGTGAACCCAGGTGCAGACACAGAAAACTGGCAGACTGGTGGGATATTGAAAAAGGTTTTAACAAAAACTAAAGCCAGTGCAGGACATGGGAAACTGAAGAGAGGGGGAAACTAAACCCTACTCGAACCTAAGCAACACTACAACACCTACAGAAACTTCCAACTAAGCCCAAAAGTGAAACCTACAAAGAATAGAATTTAATAAAAGCACAATTAACTAGCGGAGTTGACTAAGCGGGGTACTCACAAAAATGGGGAACTGAACACCAAGAGGAGAGGCAGGCTCGGGGAAGCCAGAGTCTGAGTTAGAGGTGCCAGAGCTGAGCTGGTGGTAGGCAAGGCAGGTTCAGGTCAACGAATACATCGCCAATGCAGGGTTGGAGAAGCTGGAGCGGAACCAGCAGCAGTCAAGGCCGGAGCAGGCCGGCGAGTGTGTCACCAAAACCGGCAGGCAGAAAGCAATGGTCTGGGGAACAGCAGGCTGGAGACAGAGCCGGGATCAGCGGGAATACAGGGGGCAAACTGAGTCCAAGTGGGGCTTTGGCAATCTATGGTGTGACAGAGAGTGAATGAATGAGCTGAGCTTGTATTGCGGGAGGTGTGATTGCCAGCAGGTGAGCCGATCACTGCAGCCACCTTTCATCACTGCAATCAGGGAAATGCTGAAGAGCAGGAAGACAGGAGGGAGAGAGAGAGACAGGGGAGAGAAACAGGGGAGAGAAACAGATGACAGACAGATGTAGAGAAAAGGAGAAGGAAGAAAAGGACAGGGGCTGAAGCAGGGATCATGATAACTTGGTGCCCAATATATCCAACCCACTAACAGGTGCCATGATGAAGAGATGATCAGTGTTATTTACTTCACCTGTCAGTGGCCATAACGTTGTACCTGATCGGTGTATATGTTCACTCCCAGTGCTCACTTTGTGGCAGGTCAACAGAGAAAATATACACATGTTCAAATCTAACCTGTGGAGGTTGCTGCTCAGAGGTTGCTGTTTTCTGTACTTAAGGGGATTTCAAAAATGGTAACATGCACATAGTGGAAGCGTAGGAGGATGCAGCAGCTGGTTCCTGCCATTTTGTGTATTTTGCACAACGGGCTAATGGTTGTGGCTGGGTTATCTTTTGTTGGTCTTCGTTTACACTACCTTTCTGATTGAATAAGAAAAGAGAGGGGAGAGTAGAGGTGTAACTGACATGTCCTGTTTGGTCTGAGATGGTGGTGCTGTAGTGGTATCAGCAGCTTTCAAATTTAACCCTTAGTCTTGTTCGTTTGGCTATTGTGAAATAAAATTTACACTGATCGATAAATTAATGAATAAACAGCATGGTTGACGTGTGAATAATTTCATAGTAACCCTAAATAAAAAGTAAAACAATCTTTAGTAACACATGCTATAATCATAAAGCTAAAAATAATTCTTTCCTGCAGGAATCCCACAACAGTAAGCTAGATGTATGATTCCTTTCAGGTGCAGAACACTACCTATTATTCCTGACAGGATTAAAGAGAAACACACAGCACATCATCAACGTTTTACAAGATTTCATTCAACTCCCCCGCCTTCTGTTCAGTGTCTATAAGATAAAACGACACACAAAATGACCAGTGTTTCTATGTCAAAATTAGCAATATGTTTTTATTAGCCTTGGTCCCAAAATGAGGATGAATTTGTCATATGGGCCCCAGGCTGAAAAATAAGGCCTGCATTAGAGAGGCAATATGTTATCGGTGGGCTGCCAAGTTTGTGTGCAAAAACCTGCTGGGGCCACTTCATTTATATCAGGATGCCCCATATGCAGCAATGGCGAGAGTTTGTCTACAGGAAAATGCAGGAACAGATAGTGACCCTGGATATCCATCTACTGAGCTAATGAGGCAGCACTGGGCTAGTGAGTACCACTCATACTGGAGCAAACTCACACACTGTTACTCATTTTTTTGAAATGCAGGATTTTCTAAAATAGCATTTTGTTGCAATGTGTTTTCTTTAATGTTGTGTTTACTGAAATGTGACTTTTTTGTTTATTTTTTTTTAATGTATCAGTGTGCTTGCTGAAATGTTCTGTTATATCGTATTGTTTTCTTGTCTGAAGCTACATTTGCACATCAGGAACGTTTAATGGGGATCAAGAATCTTCTGAGGAAGTCCAGAATTAATTTTTGTTACCTGCATTTACACCAGAAAAATAATTACTGCTACTGAAAGGAGTCAGTTATGAGTCAAAGGATTGAATGGCACACAAACACATACCCTAGATCAGGATTAAATAAACACAGAATGTATGCCTACACACCAAACAACAGACTTAATCTTACAAAGTGAATATTTTAATTAGGGCAGGACCTAACCAAGACTTGGTAATACCAAGCTAGGAAAGCTAGTCAACAGGATACAAAATGTGTCCATGATGAAACAGACAGTAACAGCCGTACACAGAGCAGGATGAAACACACACTCAAAAGTACAGAATTACTACTAACTAGGATACTACAAGAGAGGGGGGTAACTTAGCTGGCAGCCTTGTTAGAAAGAGGGAGAGGGAGTGCAAGAGGTTTGTGGCATTGTCAGAATGGCGTCTGAGAAGGCACAGACCAGGTGTGAATCTGAGAGTGAATCCAGACAGAACCAGGGTGGACATGGCATGCGAGAGCTGAAGCTCAATAGCAGGAAGGTGAAGCTGGCAGGCAGGGTCAGCAGGGAGGATCACGGACTGTAACAGAGAGAGAAGCAAGTTAACCAGACGTAACAACAGAAGAATTCAGATGAGCAGGCCAAGGCCTGTGTTGACTAACTGGGTTATTCAATGGTCCAGCATCGTGCAGTGGTCTGGCTTTTATGGTGAGGCTTGATGAGTAGCAGGACGATCTCTTCCCACTGCTGGTGTGTTCACTCAGGTGATAATCCAATGGCCTGCACCTGCCATGAGGAAAAGGGAGAAGGAGGGAAGGGGAAGGAAAGCAATAAAGGGCTGCAACTACCTTACCTAGAGCCGGATGTGGAAGGATGTGAGCATTTTACATTAATCCATCCATCCGTCCAACTACTGCCTTCCAATTATCTGGGGGTCAGGCCTTGATGGCAGTAAGTTAAGTAGGTGTCCCATATCATTCACAGGCCAGAGAACATATATAATCTCCCCATCAAGGTCCACTCTGAGCTCCTCCAGATGCTTAAACTCCTTCATTTGAAGCAGCAACTTACTTCAAACCCAGGACCATTTAAAAAAAAAAAAACCTGCAAACCATCCGTCCATCCATCCATCCTCTATACACCGCTTTATCCTCACTAGGGTCGCGGGGGGTGCTGGAGCCTATCCCAGCTGACTCGGGCGAAGGCAGGGGACACCCTGGACAGGTCGACCTGCAAACCAGTTTGTTTGATTTTTGTTTTCATTGCATTTTCACTCAACAACATGGAGCCACAGAAGAAATCCTATGATAGATTGACTAGCAACAGAGGCACACATCTTCAGTAAGAGGGTCGACCTGTGCATGTGTGGGTTTTCTCCAGGCACTCCGGCTTCCTCCCACAGTTCAAAAATATGCTGAGGTTAATTGATAAATTGCCTGTAGGTGTGAGTGTGAGTGTGATTGTTTGTCTGTATATGTAGCCCTGCAACAGACTGGTACCTGTCCAGGGTGTCCCCTGCCTTCGCCCAGGTCAGCTGGGATAGGCTCCAGCACCCCCCGCGACCCTAATGAGGATGGAGCAGTGTATAGAGAATGGATGGATGGATGGATTTAATATGAATTTTGTGTAAAACAGTTTCCTATTGATTGGCATTTCTTTCTATGTTGTTTGCGGTTTTTTTCTAGGTAAATACTTTGTGTGTTTTGCCCAGCGTTAGCATAGCTTTTGACCTCAGGGCCACTAGACAAAATGTCCACATAAATACATTACCAAACACTCGTGTACACGGAGACACACAGGTAGTCACACTGTCCCTCAACGGTAATGAAATCCACACTGATCAATACTGAAAGACAGTCCAGTCGAGGAGCAATTCAGCCGCTGCCGCAAACAAATAGCCTGGCTTGACCAATGCACCTCCTGCAATTGTGGGCTACATCACACAGCAGCATTAGCCAGCGTTGCAAATGAGCTATTACAGCAGTGACCTTTGGGACAAACTCATTACCAGGTGACAATAGAAGGCAGACAGAAGCTAGATTCATTATCATAATTATCAGGACCACCTTTATTGCAGCTCGCTGGGGTTGCTGTTTGAGATGCATTCGAGTGTGTGTCCGTGTGTGTGTGAATGAACGCACAAGACAGAGAGCGTTACAAGCAGTTAGAGACCATTACAATACTGTGAAAAATTATCTCAGTGCCTGTGCGATAGCTTGGAGCATTTTGACCAGAATTCTCTCATATTTTATCGGCTGTAATGAGGAGACCTGGTCTTTCAAATAACATTTGGACAAGTTCATTTAGACCAATAGAATGATTTTCTTTTTTTATTTCTTTTTGCCATCACCAGTTGAAGTGCTAGCTCTGAGTCTGGAGAAAAGGCTCATTACAAATCCTGTCTCAGCTTGCTCAGATGAATTTGAGGATGGACGGCCACTTCAGGGCTTTGCAGCTGTTCCATCTGTTCAGCCGAATCCATCAAATGCCCATCTATCAATTTGCTCCCTCACTGCTCCCTCTCTCGTGGAACTACAGCAGCAAGTTTACAAACTCACGGTTCTCAGGCTGCAAGACAAAGGGCGGTTTGGCAGCATTAGGTGAGCCATAAAATGATGACTTATCATTGTATTGGCATTTAAAATGTTGAGGAACAATAGAGAAGGAGAGGGAGTGAGGGGTAGAGAGAAGATGAAATAAAAAAGTGACTGATGCAAGAACAGAAGTGGAGTCTAGTATTTTTACAGGAGTGACCACATTTGAAACAGTAGACTCACAATTTTCATACCAAGAGCCTGAAAAACTATGGATGTAATCTGCAGGTCTGAAAAGTGAAGCCAGCACAAAACCTAAGTGTGAGGTTCTTAGGTGTTGTTCTTATCAGTTCTTAGCCATTATTTTTTCTTAGCCACTGTTTTCATTTTCTTTGCCATTGTTTTTATTTTCTTAGCCATTGTTTTTATTTCTTAGCTATTGTTTTATTTCTTAGCCATTGCTTTTATACATTTTCATTTTATTGTATTTTAGCAGTTGCTTGCTCTGTAAAGTAATTTGATTTGAAAGTGCTATATAAATGAAGTTATTATTTTTATTATTAAAAGTGCTTTATACCGGCATTCTTTCAGCCAGCAGGGGGCGACTCTTCTGGGCACAAAAAGGAATCCAATTGTATAGAAGTGAATTAGAAAATGACTCTACTTCTCCTTTGATCTGTTACTTCAGTAAACCTTTTTCCTAATGACTTTCTGGATTTAATCCCTAGTTTCAAGTCTCCTTTAATACAGCACAGTGTTCATTTTGCAAATTAGGTTTCTTTTAAAGAAAACTGAGCTTCAAACAAATCTAAACACTGTTTAGAAAAATAATGCTATTTTTCTAAACACTATCTATCTGTAGGTAATGACTGATGACTTTCATCTCGATAATCTATGACGATCTTTGATAATGTTGCCTAGCAGCAGGAGTGACTTAGGCTCCACCGAGAAGCAGCCCCAAGCCAACTGAGGAGATTGTTGCAACAGTATAGCGAGAAATAACTTTTAGACAAAACATTAGAACGGCTTAGACAAAACATTAGAACGGCTCATCCAAATGACTTCAAACTTGACACTACACTTCCTCAGGTCTCCAGCAATATAACTACCAAGCTTAAAATAGATCAGCTGTATGGTTGTTAAACTATACAGCAGAACAGAGATTCCTTCATTTATTAGAGATACAGCATTTTCATCACAGCCTTCTTTCTCCTCTGACAGCAGCAGCAGTTTTACATTATAAGTAACCCAAAAAGAGTCCATCTAAGTTGAATCACTTTATACAAGAGCACTATAGACTGATTCTTGAAACAAATTTCTTACAACACAGAACAGAAAATGTCCACAAGGTCTACTAAGTAGCTTTGAGTGAATACCAAACAAACTAGACGAGCCCTCAGTAGATGGCAGAACCACGCCCATGCATGATACTCTGTATCAATTTTGATCATTCTACGTATATCCCTTCCTATACAAATGATGCAATATGCAAGAAAGTGCTAAGTGACCCCTGTGACCTTGACCTTGATCTGCTGACCTCTAACTCCACAACTGAGCAGGGGACCTTAGACCGATCTTCAGTGCCAAGTTTGATTATCCTGACTTCAGCACTTGCAGAGATATCTGACCGGACATACACACACACATACATACTTACCCAGCCAGCCAGATACCGAAGCGAATGCAGCAACCCCACTGACGTGTACGTCAGGCATGGTTAATTATCTTTTTGAATACATTTTAATTTACTCCTAACTCTTTTTGCAAAATCACCTAGGGACACTGACGTCTTGACTGGGAACACTGGGCATACATGTGCAGCTTCCAATATACATCAGTATGGGCTGTGTATGGCTGCAGGCTCTCAGATAGACCAGCCAGTATCAGTAAGGGGTTAACACATTATATTAACACTTACTTTTTCACCTGTAGGGGGATGCACCATTTTAAAATTCTCACAGTCTGCAGTATCAATGGTGAAGGACAGAGCGTGTTTAACTGCAGGTCTGTAATGGTTTGCAATCCGTTTTTCATGCAGTTTCTTGTGTATCATCGCATGTACCACAACTAAACCAGCCTACACACCTTTACTTTCAACCTCACTACGTATACTTTGAATTTAATTTGGGACTGGACATACAGTGATGGGCAAATTGTCCTTTATGAGTGTCATTCCTAAAATACAGTCCTAGATTTGAGCATGTTTGCTTAGCGCAAAAATACTGAGCTATAGCAGCTGTCAGTCAATCAAAAAATATATTCAGAAAGATTATTCAGAGTCAGAAAGTCTAATGAATTCATGTTAAATACATTGAGCACATAAATGAGTTTTTAAACACTTTGTATTCCATACAATACACACTAGTTTCCTCAGGATCTTTCCTCCATCTAAAATAAGTTGACGGGTCTAAATAAGGTGCTGTATTGTGCAACCTTTCATATTTTTAAAAAAAACTGTAGCCTTTTAATTTTTTATTGCTCACTATTGCATTTCTGTAGCCATCACAGAAACAATTGCAGAAAAATAGAAAGCAGAAAAATAGTGTGACACTTTATGAAAAATTGAAAATTAATGTGTACTCTGCATTTATACTGAATTGAAACATTTTCCGCATCAGAGTTGTCAAAATGTTTTGATTCTTTGAAGATTTTTGTGGTTTCTGTGACCACTAACCAGTCAGGCCAAACGGGTGGATTGGGTGCTTTTCTGATCCAGTTGAGTAAATCTCAGTCTGAAGACAACATTTTTAGCGTACAGATAGAATCTACAGTTCCACCCTGGTAACTAATCATCAGCTGGTGCTTGTCTAGATTATATATTTTTAAAAATCTGTAATAGTCTAGTGGACAGAAATAATCGTGACAAAAATAAATATCAAACACAAAGCTGCAAAATCATATGGGTCTATTTAAACCTGTCAAAGGTAATTCAACAGACAGAAAAGACCAGAAGAGGAGAAAGCGACATAGGAATGGATGGGAAATTGATTAAAAAATAGCAAAAAAGAATAACAAGAGATAAGGATACTTAGAGGGGGAAGAAGTGATCAAGATTAACAGGGGAACAGGTAATAAAGAGCAGATGGATGGGAGGGATGGAAATTAGTAAAATCAAAAAGCAGGTAGAAGTAAAGGACTAAACGGAGGGTGGAAGACAGATATGGACAAGGAGGAATAGAAAAAGAAGATGAAGGAAGGAGAGAAAGGAGGTGGTGTCGACATCCAGGAGCCAGGAAGGAGGAAAGGATAAACAAAAGGGAAGGCTGGAAAGAGCGAGGGATGAGGAGAGGGAGGCTGTGACAGGGAGCCATTAATAATTTATGATAGCCTCAGCTTTTCAAAGCAGCCCAGCGGTCCCACTCCCTGCTTTCCCCTGACGTTTAATTTGTCTGAAAATCAGCGAGCGTGGAGTCTGATTATCGTCTCCGTCTGCCAACGCCTCTGCCTCAATCTCTCTGACACCGAGGTGAGATCACAAGCTGTTCGGCACACACATGTCAGCCTGGAATCCTTTAGGTTAAAACAATTCTGGTCTGTAAGCTGCAGCAGCCGTGGAGACACATAGTGTCTCTGTGTAAAGCTGCTATGAATCTCTCAGAAGTGCCTGAAATGAAACACCCAAATACAGACTAAGAGCTTTTATATTATTTGAGTTAGAATACCTTATACATGCATGCCCACACATACATATGCATACACTACTGGTCAAAAGTTTTGGAATGCCCCAATTTTTTAATTGAAATTCAAGTAGTTCAAGCCCAATGAATAGCTAGAAATGGTACAAAAGTACGGTAAGTGGTGAACTGCCAGACATTTAAAAAAAGGTAAGGTTACCCTAAACTGAAAAAATGTACATTTCAAAATTATATAAAAAACGCCTTTTTCAGGGATCAGGAAATGGATTATCAACTTGACACTACGGGCCAAACATTTTGGGTCACTTAGAAATGTCCTTATTTTTGAAAGAATTGAAAGAAAAGCAATTTTTCACAATGAAGAGAGCATTAAATTAATCAGAAATGTGGTCTAGTATACATTCTTAATGTGGTAAATGACTATTCTAGCTGGAATAATGGTATATCTATATAGGGGTACAGAGGAACATTTCCAGCAACCATCACTCCTGTGCTCTAATGCTACATTGTGTTAGCTAATGGTGTTGGAAAGCTAACTGATGATTAGAAAACCCTTATGCAATTATGTTAGCACATGAATAAAGTAAGTGAAGTTTCATGAAAAACATGAAATTGACTGGGTGACCCAAAACTTAGTGTAAAAACAGACAGGGGAAAAGTACAGATGTGCTGTAATGTGGCCATACCGGAGCTCACTCAGTATGGTCTTCTTCTGATCCTGTTGTGGAAAGATCAGAATTTAACTAAGCTTAAAAATGTAACTTCAGTTGTATTAGGAACCTTTGATGGTATTCTGTTTCCAACTTCTGTCCTTCACAAACTCACTTGTGTCTATATTTTAAGACAGAATAAATAATTCCATTATGAAAAGAAATAATAGAAGAGAAGTGATTTTGTATCATTAATATTATAAAGCAGTCAATCTGGAAGGCAGAGAACTTGACAATATGCAGGCAACAATTCTTGAGCAAGTGACTTAAACGTTTGTGGCCACAATGTGTCCCGTCAGCAGCCTACAGCAAAAGAAATAAGTTCACAGTTAGCATAATTAGTTTTTTTTCTGTGTAGGAGAGCCAAACTTTTCCTGGACTTGACAAAAAATCAAAACAAAATTATCTTA
This sequence comes from Acanthochromis polyacanthus, assembly GCF_021347895.1. Taxonomy (NCBI): domain Eukaryota; kingdom Metazoa; phylum Chordata; class Actinopteri; family Pomacentridae; genus Acanthochromis; species Acanthochromis polyacanthus. Next base: position 18,981,168 of record NC_067118.1, read on the forward strand.
CTTACATGTTGAACTGTGGAGAAATATAAAGCAAGCCACAAAAAAACTAGACACTCCAATGCTGCCACCTGGTGGTAAAACCTTGTTACAGCAAAGCAGGTCAAATTGAAAAATGGCTTTAAAAGAGGAAAGCCACCAACTTTAGGTTTTGTTAACATTGTTTTCTAGACTCTATAAATTTCTCTGAACAAGCTTCATGAAGTTTGTGTGACAGGACATACCACATGGGCTAAAATGTCCTTATCACCCAAGTTCTCACTTTGGTTCCTGGCTTGACTTTTTCAATTCAATTTTATTTATGTAGTGCTAATTACAATTCAAATTGTCTCAAGACGCTTTGCAGGACCCATATGCCTGAACCCCGAGAGCCCTAAAGCGACAGTGGCAAGAAAAAAACTCCCTTTCAACAGGAAGAAACCTTGAACAGAGCCTGCTCATATGGTGGAACCCATCTGCTGCTGGTCAGCTGGGTTAAGAGGGACAGAAGAGGGAGAGGGATGGGAGAAGAGTGGGATGGGGGACAAGGAAACATAACACCCATAGGGATACATATATGATCACATTAACATAGATGATACATACAAAATACAAGCCAGCACTGTAACTGATTCATAAGTTTACTGTTATGGTGTAAGGCTCTGGCATCAAATATACTACATATATGGCTGGGAATAAAAACTGGTAGTAATTGGTGCTTTTCATGTTCTCCTGCTTCTCCCACATTTCCACTGTGCTATCTAATAAAGTCAAAGTACCAAAAAAACATTATGATTGTATAAATATATATTTTTGTAAAGTATAAAACAACAGTGAGTACACCACTGTGCAATATCATTTAGATGTCAAAGGATACAAAATTGTGTCATCTCTCACAACTGTATTATTTCTAACTTGGCAGGTACAGTATTTAGCTTATGACCAATTAAAATAATACATTGAAAACACAGGCCCCAAAGTAGAAATTCTGTGATTCCTGCAATAAAATGGAAACTTGCTGTGATTTCCAATCAGCCTAAGTGCATGGACATGGTTATAAAATGAGCCGTGAACAACAGAACTTTCTCAGTTTTGGAACTATGGATTATATCTATCTTCAGTGAATGACAAATCTGATTCTGGGACTTCAAAGAAAGATACAGAAAGATCTGTGACCACCTAAAAATGGGTGAGAACACACTTGCATCAGTAATCAGGAGGAATACCTGCACTACTTAGACAATCTAGCTCAAAAAAAGCACATGACAGACTTGGTAGAGGGATGATCAGTGGAAATTCCAGATTCTTTAACAGCTCAGACAGTGAGAAGTACATTGCATAATGTCAATCTCTGTGGAAGGTGTCCAATAAAAAACAAAAACTTGCTTGCTTGTCAGCACTAAACTACACGAGCAAAGTTTGCTAAAGAATGGGAAAAGAACCCCGATAGATACTGGGAGTGCATTCTTTGGTCAGATGGGCCAAGATACATTTGTTTGGCTCAAATGAAGTTCAGTATGGCATGAACCTGTTCAAAATTCCATTCATCCATCCATTATGTATACACTGCTTAATCCTCACTAGGGTCGCGAGAATGCTGAAGTGTATCCCAACTGACTTAGCGTGAAGGTAGGGAACACCCTGGACAGGTCACCAGTCTATCACAGGGCTACACATAGAGACAAACAATCACACTCTCATTCACACCTACAGACAATTTCGTATCACCAATTAACCTCAGCATGTTTTTTGACTGTGGGAGGAAACCAGAGCACCTGGAGAAAACCCACACATGCACAGCGAGAACATGCAAACTCCATGCAGAAAGATCCCAGGAAGGCCGGGACGCGAACTGAGGATCTTCTAGCTGCAAGGCGTCAGTGCTAACCACCAAAGCACTGTGCAGCCAATATTCAAAATTACAGCAGTAAATACAATACTGAAATTGAGGTGGTAGTGTGATGTGGAGATGACTTTTACAAATGTTATCATGACTCAAGGTGAATATATCAAAATAAGTGCTAATACGATTTTTCCCACACTGCAGAAGCTTTGCAGAAAAGGAATTTTCCAGCATGACAGACAACCAAAGCACAGAATCACACAAGAATTTCTGAAGAAGTTAAAAAAAAAAACTATGACAAGTATGACTTGAATCCAATACAGTGCCTTTTAAAGAGAAATGCAGAGCAACACAACCCTTCAGGGAAAGAGTAGCTGAAAAAAAAGTCACTGAAGAATGACAGAACATCTATCATCCATCAGAAATTAAGGTGGATATACAATATATTGAAAGACACAAGAGACTTGAAGTATTGCGAAATATAGAGAGTATTCTTTTGGCATACATATTTTTGATCTAGTCCAATATACTACTGAATTGCATTATGGGAAAGGTAGGATTAAAGTTTTGTACTTGGGAGAAAAGAGTGAGGATTTGTCATCCTCTGTCACCTTGTGTTTGTTGTTCAAGCCTCTCTTATTTCAATCTTTTACTTGGAAAGAAAGATCAAAGGAGCCACTTTACTAACCAGACCAGGAGGAATCAAAGCCAACTAAATGTTGTCATACATGACCATGCAGAGTGAAAAAAAATCTAGATGAATAAAATTCATCCATATGAAGGCACTTAAAACATTTCAATATATTGAAATTGAGACTACAGCTCAGTTTCAGTCGTCATCTGCAATATCTACAATTAAATTCGCTGGGTGTCGCTTGTAGCTTCTAGCTTGTGAAGGTGTAGCTTTACTAAGACACATAGTTGTGTTCTTAACTTTGGAAACAGCAGCTATCCGGTCATTACTACATCCCAATGTTTGTCACATGAGGTACCTGTGCCAAGAAGTCTTTCTGGCTTCGTGTGGCGTGGTGGAACCTCTTCACAAGCAGAGCGTGGAACTGCTTCAGAATCAGAGTGACACCTTTCACCTGCCTGGAGCCCTTTCCTGCGCTGCTATCTGATGCGTGGTTAGTGTCATTCACACCATTATGTTCTATAGTCAACAGAAATACAAACACTAAGTATTAAACTAAAAACACACATATGGAAGATAAAATGTTTTCTAAGAAGGGCAGTGGGTGTAGGTCAGCTCTACTGCTGAGTGTCCACAAAGCAAAGCCCTTAAACCTGAGATTTGTTTTTCTGAGTGCCAGGCAAGTATAAAGGCATGAAACTGAAGCAGTTCTGTCCTGGGTGAGAATAGCAAATTCAAGCTGCAATATACACTAACATTCAAAAATTTGAGGTCACTTACAAATGTCCTCATTTTTGAAAGAAAAGCATTTTTTTCAATGAAGATAACATTAAATGAATCAGAAATACAGTCTAGACATTGTTACTGTGGTAAATGGCTACTCTAGCTGGATACGGCTGACTTTTAATGGAATATCTACATAGAGGTACAGAGGAACATTTCCAGCAACCATCACTCCTGTGTTCTAATGCTACATTGTGTTAGCTAATCATGTTGAAAGGCTAATTGATGATGAGAAAACCCTTGTGCATTTATGCTAGCACATGAATAAAAGCGTGAGTTTTCATGGAAAATATGAAATTGTATGGGTGACCCCAAATTATTGTATATGTGAGAAGACATATCATGAGGGAAAAAAACATTCAGGAGTATAGTTGAGCATTTCTACCTTAAAACCACAGTGTACCAATGGCAGGTTCAAAAACACAATTCAGACTTCTGGGGTTTCACATGTAACAAAGCTGAGAAACCAATCCTGTCATCTTGCAGGTTGGGGCTTTCATCATCATTATTCTTCTTCAGAATCGGTTCAAACATGTATGACTAAATTACATCAGGATTACAGCTTGCCACTGTGGAACACAACATAGCTTTACAATGTTTGATCAGCAACAAAGATGAGTTTTTAGGTGTTTAATCAAAGACTGGTGAGAGACTTTATGTCATTGTAATTGCAACAAGATAAATTCCCTCCCATACCATCCTTACTAAACCTCTTACTAAATAATGACAAACTGTTTTAACCAGAAGATTTATCCTGTGTCTTTCTTATCTAATATACAAAATGACCCTGGGATCCTTCCTGCGGTGCACAAGTGTTAGATAGAAACCGACTCCGAAACAGCTTTTGAGGGAAAGGGGGGACCCGCAGCAATGCAGTTGCCCTTTGGAAATGATGGTGATGCGGTCGCTCAGCAGGTCCGCCTTGCCCATGTGATGTGTGGACAGAATCACTGTACGGCCTGCACAGGGAGCAAATTCTTTTAAAAGCACTTTCATTGAAACAGACAAAAAATTCAACTTAAACTACCTTTGCCGGCATGTTTTAACCTTATTTTCTGTGATCAGACACATAATTTTGTCAAAAATTTATACCTGACATGTTTCGAGAGAACCTTCCATCTTCGTCAGAGGTGTCACTAGGTGGTGTGTGACGTAGTTAAAAACCAGCTGATGTTCACTGGGGTGGTGTCAACCTGTCAAATTTGGACACAAATGACCAAATCCTCCTCAGTTTTTTGGAAAGTCCTTCAACATAAGGGACAACAATGTTCTTTCTTTTGTTGTCTGGGTCTTCCCTGGTGGTAGTTGGCTCCCTATCTTTCCTTCTCATGGTGGACTTTAGGAAGGCCCAGTTAGGATAGCCACAGGTTTTTAGAAAAACTGAGGAGGATTTTTTCTAAACACGACATCCCGGGTCATTTCAGACCTGAAAACACACTCAGACAAAGACTGGTTCACCCAAAGGACAAAACACCAAGACACAAACTCAACAATGTAGTTTACGCAGTCCAGTGCAGTGAGGACTGATTCAAACTCAGGTCCGCTGAACCAGAATCATTTTAGCATAGTGTAATTCAAGTGGTCTAGACTTCTTTTCCTCCCCTTGGTTCTTTTTTCAGGCATTACAAAACCTAGATTTCTGCGTACTGTAGCTTTAGCAGACGTTAGTTTCCATTTAACCCAGACATTTGTGGAATAGTTGTCATGGCTTGACTGACGAGGTAAGTTAACGGTTGTCTATACAAACAGCAGGACAGAGGACTGAAGGAAGGTTTGAGGTAGCAGGGACATAAAAAAGCATTTTAAGTGCACCTCAGGAACAGATTTCAGTTTGCTGGGAAGACGGATGAAACAAACTGTGAATGAGAGAAGGTCCTGAGTTAAAGAAGCTGGTAGAACAGAGTCAAACTCGGTGTGATGCCTTGTTTTTTCTGTGCTACAGATAAAATATGTGTTTTAACATTCTTATTCATGAATGGTCATAGATGAACATCCTCAGACAGATTGCTGAAGTAAGAATAAACACCAGGTCTCATACCGATGGGTACCTATTTGAACCATTTATCCACTCATTCAGTTACTCATCTCTGCATTCCTTTTATCTGTCCATCATTACAGTTCACTGTTATCCTTCCTCTCAGGCTCATTCAGACCCATAAATAGTTCAATAAAAGTTTAGCATCAGTTGTTTCAGTTGAGCTAATCTTTCCACTAATCGCTGCTGCTGCAGACAACCCACCTGAGGTGTTTGTACCACGGTTTGGGAATCACTGATCAAAACAACAGGTGTCTATTCTTGTTGACTTGTAGCCAGTAATGAAGACTGTGTGAGAAATTGTATTTCCCTTATGCTCAACAGCATGTGGATTAATTTATTCAATAAAAACATGCAGGGAAGCAAAACAATAAATTCAAATAAGAAACATAAAGATAAAATCAGATATGAAACAAAACTCAAATAAGGTTCCCAAAGTCAACTAAAATACAAAACAAAAAACAAAACTGAAAAAAAGGAACAAAAAAGCTCAAAACTCAAATGCAGTCAGTCCTCGACTGTGGGACGCCAGCAGCAGCTAAAGGCATCCCCGAGTCGGCTGAAGAATTTCTGAATCCTGTTCAGCATTTTTCTTCCAGAACCAGAGGAGGCTGAGGCTCTGAGGTCTCTGGATGTATCTCCATCAGAAGACATGGGATGTGGTTCTTCATCACAGGAGTCAAAAACTACATTAGAAGTCGAGACGAGTGATTCTTCACCATCAGAAGACCAGAGGAGTGTTTCTTCGTCTTTGAACCAGAGAGGTGGTTCTTCATCATTGCAGTCAAAGGCTCCATCAGAAGTCCAGGAAAGTCCAGGTTTAGAGGCTTCTGATATGTTCAGCTCGTCTGCTGAGTCCTCCACCGGGCAGATGCTCATCAGGGCTTTCGAGGTGGTCAAACTGGATAAAGTAAAAAATCAGTTAATCACTAACTCCATCAGATCATCCAGCCTCATGTGTTCTCTACTATTGGTGTAAACTTACTATTCTATGCTGGTAGGGTTCACAGGCAGGTGGGACATGGTGATGAATGGGTGCTGCAGAGCTTCACGGGGAGAGATTCTTTGATCCCCGTCAAGATGCAGCAGCCGTTTCAGGAAGTCCGCAAAAGCAAGTCTGTCCTCAAATTCAGCACAGTCTTTTCTCGGATAGATCTGCATTTGGAAACAAAGTCAGGTTAGCTGACCAGCTCTCAGCTTTCAGAGAGAAATCAACAACTGGAGCTGATTCAGTCTAAACTAGTACAACACAGCAGAGAGCACCTACATCCACCAGCTCCTCCAGAGGGCTGGACAGCCCCACCGAGTTGCTCCACTCCTCTGCTTCAATGCCGTTGACATCTGAGAATTCCTCTGGTGTCTTAAGGAAAAACACAAATATATGAAAACCGCTTTAGAATAGCTGACAAAAAATATTTCACCAACAATAATCGAGACAAATTTGTTACTCTACCATCAATCTCCAAGATGGACCATCAGCAGCCACCTGCTCAGTGAACAAGGACTTGGTGTATATTCCAGCGTGGAGCAGGTGGTCGTCCGGCAGACCCAGAACATCAACAATGCACCTCATCTGCAAATATAATATACATTCACATCAGCTGATGTTGTGCATGAGACTTCCACTTGGTTCTAGATATTTTTCTGAAGCAGCTGACCTACCATGTTATATGGGCAGCCAACAGGGAAGGGGTTGTCAGCAAGGTAGAGGAAGGCCAGGATGCAGCCCACGCCCCACACATCAACAGCCTCAGTGAACGGGAGGCCGAGGACAACTTCTGGAGCCCTGAGGAAGGAAGACAAGAGTAAAATATGAGACATCTGTTGGCGAGGTTTGAGGACGAACGGAACCAGGTGGAAGTTTAGACTTCTCATCCAGAAAAACGTCTGAGCCAATCAGGAGGAACCCACCTGTACCCGCATGGCTGAATTTCCAGCCCAGCCTGGATTTTGGAGGCTGACATGGCTTGCCCAAAGTCTATTAATTTGACCCTGAGGGGCTGGTCCTGCAGATTGACAAACATGACGTTGTCTGGTTTGATGTCTGCGTGGAGGATACCAAGACCCGTCAAGGCGTCCAAAGCAACCATCAGCTGCAGGGACAAAACAAGAACAGACAGGTTTGGGATTTAGTCGACCACATGTTGCAGTGCAGGATTAGAGGTAGGGTTATGGTTACATTCACCGATCAGCATAAAAACAGAGGATTGGTTCTATAGTACAATCAAACAAACCTGCTTTGCAATAGGCCGGATCTCCTGGGGAGACAATGGCTGATAGTTTCTTTCATCAAGCAGGTCATAGAGACTTCTGTCCAGCATCTCAAATGCCAGACAGGTGTGGCCCGATGTGTTCAAACTGCTCCAAGAACTTGACCACATTAGTGAGGTCTGGATCGAGGACACTGATCTCTTTCAACATGGACAGCTGGGGAGAAAATAGGAGGATGTAGTCTACATTACATGAAGAGAAAATTCAGCAGCTCATGGTACATATTCTGCTGGAGAATTCAACACCTGAGTATGGAAATATAATCAAAAGGAGTCAAAATTTGTACCTCTTTTTCAGTGTCCTCGGCAAAATCGTTGTTTTTGAGGATCTTGACAGCCACTGTCTTGTTGGTGTCCATGTTACAGCATTTGGCTACTTTTCCAAAGCAGCCTTCACCAATGAAGTCCAGAACCAAGTAGCGAGACGAGCTGCTGAGCAGGGTTTGACCCAGCTGGACCTCAGGTGCTGTTGGTGCGACTGTGGAGAAAAATATGTTTTCAACATGTGAGGACCATTCAGTCACACATCATAAACATTAGCTAGAAATATATCAAATACTGATGATCGTCTGACCCTTTTAGAAGAACACATTTGAAATAAGAGAGATCAGATAAACGTCAAACCACTGACTTCTAGTCTGATTGCTGTAATTTAAATGGAACATTTAGAGCAACAATACAATAACTTTATTAATCCCCGAAGAGAAATTCAATTGTCTGGGTCTCATCTGTTTACTTTAAAAGTAAATAGTCTAATTGCTGATGGTAGAAAGATTTTCTGAATCTTCCAGTCCTGCAGGGATAGGAGCCGTCCACTGATGTTTTGTTGCTCATTGAGGCAGATGTGAAGTGGATGATCCATGTTTGTCAGAATGGCCTTCATCTACTGATAAGTGCCTTCAGTGAATGGAGTCACTAAAACTGCCTGCTACTCAACGCCTCGAAGACAAAGGAAATGATCATAGATTTCCACAAAGTCAAGATTAATCTGAGAGCAGCTTAACAATTCAGGACAGATTGAGAAAAAAAGTCTAGTGGAAATGTACAGAAACATTCTGACATATTCTGATAGCCTGTTCAACCGTTCTGCAGGTAAAGACTGATGTGATGAACTAAGGCTAAATGTTGTGGGGGTGAGAGTATTCAACAGAGACCCGATAGAATACGTTTAGATCAACATGACAGAAGCAACTGATAATGGAGGAAACAGCAGAGAATTGGACAGAATCATTTCATGGATGAAGCAAAACATTTACAACTGGTTCAGAGAAAAAAGAAACTGATTTTTGATGTGGAGCAGAAACATGATGATGTGAAGACTGAATAAGTGGTTTAGAGAATTTCAGTTCTGTTCTGAGAAATGAACCAAAGTGAATGAGAAAAACTGTATTACAAGTGGCTCAGGATGTTGAGTCTGTATCCTAGCAACAGTATCACGCAAAACATCACATGGAACCAAGTCTTGAATGGGATGTATACAAATATTGTTATGACATGACTGAACTCCCGTGGAACATAATATGGCCGAAGTCTAACTGCCAACAGTTTGATATCTGGACAACACAGCTTCTCCTGAACAGTTCTGTGTGAGGAGTTACACCATCTCTGGTTAACAAATAAAGCCAGACCACCTCCTTTCTTCTTGCCACTAGCTTTAGCATCTCTGTCTGACCTTATGAGGGTGAAGCCAGGTAGACACACAGCTGAGGCTGAGTTGTTTTGATTCAAACAGGTTTCATTAAAACACAGCAGACTGCATTCACCATATGTTTTAACCATCTTCACCGGTGTCTCCAACTCACCACTTTTGTTTGGCAGAGATTTAACTTTTCCCATCATGACTAATGGAAGAAAGGGCTTATATCTATATCTATATTTGCTAGCCTTCACCTTTGCACCAGCATGGAAACCACAAAAACAGATTTGTTCTCTCACTGAAAATAAAGCTCCTCTCTTGAATAAACTCTTCTCCCAGCAAAAACCTCTATCAGCAGCCAACAAAACACGACAAAAACATGAAAAAATTAAAGCAATAACAGTTAAGAAACACCAAACTTTGCAGCCACTTTCAGAGGCACAGGTTCCAGAAAGAAAAAAACAAACAAACCAAAAAAACCCATAAAAACCTAGCAGTGTTTGCAGCAGGCAACAAAGAATGGCATTAAAATTCAGATAAAAAACAATAATCACTTTACAGTATCTTCTATAATGTGAAGTTACCTGAAATTAAGACATAATGCTTCAAAAACACATGAAATAAAATGTTATGTGACTAACTAGTGAAGTGAAAACCCTGCAGTGACACATTTAGAAGTTACAGCTCTACAACAGTACACATGAAGACACAACTAAACTGGAGATTCCCTTTTTCTTAAATAATTTGCTCTTATTTTGTTCTACTTTTTCATTGTATCTGAACAACAATCTGTAGCAAATGCTGCTCTTAAATAAAACAGAGAAGGATTTTTCAGGATTTTCAGAGAACCCATAAAGAATCTGACCTGGAGCTGCTCTGTCCATTTAGAGGACACGTTTATAACCGTGCTAGTGTTGAGCTTCATTTACCTGATGCACCAGAGATATCTGAAGTTGGCCACGATGACATCTTTCAGTCTGATGTTCTCTTCCTGGTTTCAGAGAGGTTGAGATGAAGCTTAGTCCTCAGTGTTGCTGAATGCACAAGTTTTGGTCGTCTTCAAATAACTCTTGTCCCAAACGTGTGGATGTGTCTCTCAATGTTGCTGGAGAATGACTACAAATCATCTACAAGCTGCACTTATCTGCCCTGATGACACAGTTCTGTTTAGAATGTTTTTTTTTGTTTCAGAATTCAAAAATACACAAGGTGAAAATCTGAGTTCAGCTTCAGAAAGTGTAAACATTTATCTTTTTTACACAAAGCAACAATTTAAAAACACAAAAAAGCAATTAGAGATGCAAGAGGAAAACACAGACACAAAACAGCCGAAGAAAATATACAAAACAACCAGAAAGACACAAAACAGCCTAAGAAAATGCACAAAACAACCAGAAAAACACAAAACAGCCTAAGAAAATACACTAAACCACCAGAAAGAGACACAAAACAGCCTAAGAAAATACACAAAACAACCAGAAAGACACAAAACAGCCAAAGAAAATACACAAAACAACCACAGAGACACAATATAGGAAACACCACCGTTCAGATGTTTGGGGTCACTTAGAAATGTCCTTATTGTTGAAATAAAAGGTTGTTTTTTTTCCGGTGAAGATAGCATTACATGAGTAATAAATCCAGTGCAGACATTGTTAATGTGGTAAATGACTATAGTAGGTGTAAACGGCTGATGAGAGGAGGAACATTTCCAGCAACCATCACTCCTGTGTTCTAATGCTACATTGTGTTAGCTAATGCCATTGAAAGGCTAATTGATGATTAGAAAACCCTTGAGCAGTTATGTTAGCACATGAATAAAAGTGGGAATCGTCACGATGACCCCAAACTGTTGAGCTGTCGTGTATTCTGTCATTAACAGCAACAAAGCGCCAAGCTATAGATCTAAGATTTATTTTTTATGCAGACATTCCCTGATTCCAACAACCCTCCGTGACATTCACTGTGTACATGTAAAGGGAGTTTTGAAAAATCTCTCTTCTTAAATCCTGAAGGTAAACAGTTTGTAGATGCAGTATTTCAGTATCAAACAGAATGCATTCAGGTCTTCCTCTGGGTGCTTCTCTATGGCCAGGCCAGTCATCAATCCTTTGGGATCGTCACACATGCAGACACATATGACATGTCAGAGTTAATCTGACAGCCCAGCTCAAAGCTGGAATGAGAGTTTAAATTGTGTTTATTACACCGTGCCTGTAATCTGACACCTTGTCCATTATCCATCAGCCGTCCCTCGGACCAACACGGCCGTTTATTTCATGTGGACTCAGACACAACATGAGAGCACCCAGGTGAACACAGACAACACACCATGATGTATGCACGGACTGAGGCTTCACAGTCCAACACAAGTTTAGCTTTTATTTTTTTATCTAGCATACACAAAATATTAGATTTTACAACCAACCTTTGTATGCTGTGGAGACATCTGCCTGTAAACTGTGAGTTCATGTGTTTTTCTACCGTGTAGGTTTTGGTAAACGAAGCTGCTGGGAGACTTATGAGAAGAAAAACAGGCATTCAGTGTCATGATGAAGGACTGAGGACAGATTCCACCTTCTGCTGCTGCTGAGGTATTCTGGTTCATGTCAAAAAAAAACATCCATCCATTCTCTATATACCGCTTTATCCTCACTAATCAAATCAAATCAAATCAACTTTATTTATATGGCACTTTTCATACAGTACAGTAACACAAAGTGCCTCACAGAGGATAAAAACAAGAACAACACAATATAAAACACTATGAAAAACCCGAAACCTCCCACCCCCCACAAATATACACACAGATACACAATCACATATACATTCACACACATACGAACAGACATACATACCCACACACACAAACATACCAACATACACACACCCACATACACCATCTGTCGGTAAAAGATATAGAGGAGACATGGCTGGGCACCGAAATCCGAGGTGAGGAAGAAGCTACCTTTGGGGGCCACGCACACCGAGAGGAGTCATGGACCATGACTGCAGGGGCACCGACACAAGGACCACCCCAGCCCAGGCAGACAAGAGGCTCCATACGAAGGTGTAAAGCTCTCCAGCCACCCGGGCCAAGGCCATCCACGGGCCAGCACCCCCATCAGTGGACCAGAATCAACTCCAGGTGTGGTAGGCCCCCAGGAGGAAACACTGGGAACATCGAGGGACTAAAACAGTAAAACAAAATAAAAGGTATGGAAGCTAAAACTGAGGATAAAAGAATAGGATGTATAAAGTAAAAATTTATATATAAAATAGTAATAAAAACTATAAGAATAGAGGTCAGCTTAAGAAATTATAAAGAGTTAAAATGAGTCAATTAAAAGCCTGATTAAAAAGATGGGTCTTGAGCCTCTTCTTAAAAGCATCAACATTCTCTGCGGCCCTGAGGTCCTCTGGGAGGGTGTTCCACAATTGGGGGCCATAATAACTGAATGCCGCCTCCCCGTGTGTTCTAGTTCTAACTTGTGGTATCGTTAAAAAGCCAGCACCAGAGGACCTCAGGGTCCGTGAGGGTTGATAAAATAAAAGTAGTGCAGACAAATAAGAAGGCCCAAGACCATTAAACCTTAAAATCGATCCTGAAGCGCACGGGGAGCCAATGCAGCGATTTTAAAATAGGTGTAATATGCTCCCGCCCTCTGGTCCTCAACAGCACTCGTGTGGCTGAATTTTGTAATAATTGTAAGTTATGCATGCTCTTTTTAGGAAGACCACTAGGGTCGCAGGGGGTGCTGGAGTCTATCCCAGCTGACTCGGGCGAAGGCAGGGGACACCCTGGACAGGTCGCCAGTCTGTCGCAGGGCTACATATACAGACACACAATCACACTCGCATTCACACCTACGGGCAATTTAGAGTAGTCAATTAACCTCAGCATATTTTTGGACTGTGGGAGGAAGCCAGAGTGCCTGGAGAAAACCCACGCATGCACAGGGAGAACATGCAAACTCCATGCAGAAAGATCCCAGACCCACCCCGGGATTTGAACCGGGGATCTTCTTGCTGCAAGGTGAAAGTGCTAACCACAACACCACTGTGCAGCCCATAAAAAAACAGAAATGCTAAATCCAAACACAAGCTGACCCTTAAAAAACCAACTGTGAGAAAAGAAACACAGTTATGGAAGTACAGTTTTAGAGAGAGCGCTACAGTAATGCTCTGTTAGAGACGGACAGCAGAGCTTCTATTTCTGGTGGTAACAGGTTCATTATTGTGCTGTCAGATGGTGTAGTGTGGGTGTACTAGTGTTATCATGATCTGACAGTGATTTACCTTTCTTTAACCATGAAGTACACATAATCTGTCTACAAATTTGTTCAGATACCATCAGCTAAAAATGTCATCAACTTCAAAAAATGATTTCACCCAAAATTGCCTCATTTGCATTGAAATAAATATGAAATAAATAAACCACCAAGAAACGAAACAAAAGGAGATGAATATATTGTTTCCATATTTGCTGTTTGCTTATAAACTGAAATTTAAGATGGAATCACACAATGAACTTCAAAAAGGTTGTTTAACTTTTGCATGGAATAAACAAATAAGACAGAAATGAACTAAAGGTGCTTTGACCTGAGTCTAGCCATTTCATCCTGGTTCTAGTCTTTATGCTAAGCTAAGTTAGCCCAGCGTCAGTGATACAATGAACACTATGTAGCTGTGGGTCCTTACTCTGGTTAAAGGTGTTCTGAGCACATCGATGTCATCGTTCTATGATTTCTGATGAATGAAATCTTTGAAACATTGGTGGTGGATTTGTAGTCGGATCTCAATCATGTGCTCATCAGCAGGCAGCTGACATCACGGACAGTCTGGACTGGTCATTAAACACATCATCACTGGCCAGACGGGCTCAGCAGCGTCTGCACTAATAAAGAGAGCACAGCTGTCCCCCCATCCTGACCACCTTCTACAGAGGAACCACGGAGAGCTGCTGACCAGCTGCATCTCCATCTGGTTTGGCAGCTCCAGAGCCTCAGACAGGAAGTCGCTGCAGAGGGTGGTGAGGACAGCAGAGAAGATCATCAGGACCTCTCTTCCATCCATCCAGGATGTTACACACAAGCGCTGTCCCAGCAGATCTGTCTCAGCAGAGCCCACAACATCATCAAAGCCTCCACACCCCCACCATGGACTGTTCTCCTGCTCCCCTCTGGGAAGAGGTTCTGCAGCATCAGAACGAGAACAACCAGGTTCTGGAACAGTTTCACCCCCCAAGCCATCAGACTCTGAAACTCACAGTAATCCTTCTGGGCACCGATCTACGTGAAAACATAACTGCTGCTGCTTTTTCTTTGGTTCAATGTACATGCAATGCTGCTGCCAGATATCACTGTGAAATAAACATGTGTGGGTGTGTGTCATAGTCCAGCTGTGGTCCCTGCCTGTCTCTTAGCTCCGCCCCCCTCTGTCTGCTGCTCATCAGATTATTTGCTGCAGCTGCAGAGGGACCACAGCTGGAGGTGATCAGCAGTCAGTGGCAGCTAAAGCCCGGCTCGGCCCTCCAGTCCCTGCTGGTTCATTGTTGCTGCTGACTCCTGTTCAGACAGCCTGCCTTGGCTCTGCTCTGCTGCTCCCCTTGTTTGGACTTTTAATTTGTGAGTCGTGTCGTTTTTCTTAGTTTAACTTTAGACCATGTAGTGGCCTGTTTAGTTTATCATCCTTAGTTATTTTTGTACTCTGTTTGATTCCTAGTTTAGTTCTTTATTTTCTGTATGGAGTTTGGTGCCTTAATTAGTTCAGTCTGTGGTCAGTTTCTGTGAAATAAATCAGTTTCTATCTCAGTCTGTTTTTGGTGCCTCACACTGGGTTCAACCCCTCGCCCGTGACAGTGTGTATGTTCACTGCTGTGTATATATTTATAAAAATATTTATATAGTTGTTTACATGTATATATTGAAACTGTTTTTAATTCAGAAAAGTTTTGTGTCTGTTTTTGTATCTATCAGTCTGATGGAGAGCTTGTTGCACCAAAATTTCAGCCTTTAATGTGCACCAACAAGTGTATATTCTGTATAACAATAAAGTG
This sequence comes from Acanthochromis polyacanthus, assembly GCF_021347895.1. Lineage (NCBI taxonomy): Eukaryota > Metazoa > Chordata > Actinopteri > Pomacentridae > Acanthochromis > Acanthochromis polyacanthus. Next base: position 18,996,403 of record NC_067118.1, read on the forward strand.
CCTATTCTATTCGAGTGTTCACTTGTTGTCATGGTTACAGTGACGCTGTGCCACTATCTGGTAATGATACGAAGATCTATAATTAATTTGTGCAGATACAAAGCATGTCATGAGATATTGGGATGGAAGACCATGTAAATTTACTAATTTAATAGCCAAATGACCTCAACACTGATGGACACAGATAACACAAAAGTTCTACTTTCTAAGTTATGTGGAAGTATGTGATTATGGAGAATAACACGCAAAGCACATTTATTTTGCCAGAACAAACTAAACAAACACTAAATCAAACAAATGTCACCGAGAGTAAATCATACTAGTGCAATATTATTTTAACGTTGGTTTTGACTACGGTTGTCCAATATTGGCTTTTTTTGTCAATAACCAATATGCCGTTATTGTCCAACTCTCAATTTCCGATTCCGATATCAGCCAATACCAATATATCTGGGCTATTTAACAAATTTTAGGTAACATCGCATATCTCCTGCTGTGGAATTAACACATCATGCCTGATTTTATTGTGATGCCCCATTGGATGCATTCTCAAATGCAACAAGGCTTTTCAAATGTGAACATTGTCTGTGCAAAAAAGTACTTCAACTTAAGCTATGGAAAAAAAGACTTTTTAAAAAACAATTTTCACAAACAACAGTTCACACTCTCCTTCTCTCACACACACAAAACCTTGCTTTTTTAGTGCTTTTAATGAGGACAAATAGTTTCTGACATGACACCAGAGGGCGATATGTTTCACCTACTGACAACAGGCAGGTAAGTGTTGTTGTTGTGGGACTATACCAGATGGTGGCGGTAATGCCCCAGTAGGTTGTAAAAAAGCTGAATGAAATTGACCTTTTACTGTGTTGCACTTAAAATAGCTTAAAAATTGAATACTACCTTGATTATTTAAATGTCATTTATATAATTCAGTCATATTAAATGAATAATTTCTAGGTTGCAGCCCAAGCAAACAGAGATATTCTTCTATCCATGAGCAACGCTAAGTTGAGTAAGCCCTGCTTTACACCATTAAGAATTCTGTACTGAAGATAAATGAAGTGGGCAAAACATTTTTCAAGATAATGTATGAAGATACTGAATGAAAAGCCACCACCCACAACATTAAAACCACTGCAATGCAACATTCTCCTGGGAAACCGTGAGTCCTGGCATGGATGCAAATGGTTCAGTGTTGTTCTGTTTTTGGTACGAGGTTTATACTCCACAAAGAGAAGATGTAGTGCAAATGGGTCAAATCAAAATAGTTCACTTTTATTACCGTCAAAGAAAATTTTATACAAAAAGACACTGGGACATATCAGTCATTCACAACCTGTATTTTATTAAACCAGAATTTAGGAAAAATATATATTTGGAAAAACACAATTAGTTCAGCTTTGTACAGCAACTGAATCAGAGCTGGAGTAAATTTATTCTCACACTGGTAAACCAGAGAAGTTTTATGGCATGTCAGCTTGTTTTGTTTTAAATCATAATAGAAACCGACTTCAATAAAAGGAAAAAAAAACATTTTAAAAGGAATGTATTTATAGTGTTATTAAACCCAGATCAATTGTCAACGCAGCCCTGATCCATTATTTGAGATAATCCCAATATTTCCTTTCACAAGCTTTGAGTCCTACAATTCCAGAAGATTCTTGTTTGAGTTTAAACTGAAGGTGCAAATTCATCAAACAAAACTCCACAAATGCCACACAACACGCCAAAAAAAATAAATGAAAGAAAAGAAAAGTCATGAAATTCTTCCACCATGATGGCACACAAAAGGAAATATTCTACCTCAGCAAGGCATTGCATTTGTCCTGCAGGGAACCAACACACGACACAAAGGGGCAACAACACCAACAGAATCAGCTGGACAGACACAAAATATGGTATATTTTGAATGTTACATGAATTATAAAAGGAGCCTGATGGCTTGTAAAAAGGCTGTCAGATGCTGTTGAAGGTATATGCTGGATTTGAAGGTTTCCAGAGCTGAAGACAAAAGAAAACAAAAGATGACAGTAGTTACAAGGCCTTTACATTTACACATTCAGTGAGTCCGTGACACCCAGAGGCTGAAAAAAATAACACATATACAACCTTAGATTAGCAATGTTGCCTGCAACATGAGGTGGTATTTAATCTAAATTGATGCAATAGAGTCAGCTCAATCAAAATGGCTAAATATTGTACTTCTGAAGATTAGCTCTCTTCTTTTTGGAATCAATGCAAAGGCCGCACATGGATAATGATAGGTTGAGATAGAAAATTATAAGGTATAGTAGGAAAAACATGGCAAAATATAAATGCGCCACAAATAAGAAGCTCATTTACAAAGAAAACACTTCTTTTCACCACTAAAGGGCCCATTTTTTAAGATTTACAAAGGAAAAGTCCGTTCCTGCCAGAAAATTAATGGACATTTTTGTACCTTTTTTTTTTCCCTCCAATAAACCCCATTTTTAATAAATATGAAATTAAACAAAATTTTTGTAACACACATGCACCCATACATATTAAAATCTGATAGTTGAGGAATGCAAAAAAAACAAACATGTTAGCTTACATAACTTAGGATAAGAGAAAAAAAAAAAGGGGGTGACACGGACGTTTGGAACAAGACACAACACGTAGCAGGACAGTGAAAAATGGCTGTTATTGCTGCTTTTTCCAATTGAAAAATCAATGTAGTTTCTACAAACACACAGTCAAGCCATAGAAACACGAAGCCTGATGCTGAAACAAGAAAGAATTGATCACTGGGGGCTGAGACAAGATGAACCACCCTTTACCTGATAAGTCATTGATTTAAGGCATGAACATCAACTTTCTGAATTGATTTGAAGCCCAGACACAGAACAATAAGCTGTCCCTGTTATGAATTCCTTTCAAGAGCCCGTCACTTCCACTGAATCCTTCCTGAAGTCAACGCTGCTCTGCTCTTATTCAACCGCTAAAAGAAAGGATGCAGATGTGCTTTAATTTGGCCATAATGACAACCAGTGAACAGTTAGTGAGGACAAGTTCTCAGAACCAGACATGAACAGTTGGGTGGTGTTGGCATCCACCGTCTACAGACATCTTCTCTCACTTGAACCCCCAGCTAAAAAGTCAAATGACAAATTTAAAACACACAGCTTTAAGAGTCTATTATGAACCTACACAAAACTCTAAAACACTCTCATACACGTTTGCATCGAGGTCCCCGATTTAAGACTTTGCTCTGCTCCGACCTGAGACTATGGCTAAACGCCTAGCTAACTAATAGAGAACATATTCAGTATTAGTTTTTGCCTGCTAGCATAACCGCAGCAGTCTATTCTCGCCTGGTTTCCTACACATTGATAAAAAACATATGTAGGCGATTCAGACTTGACTTTTCTTTCAAAGCCACTTTTGAGCAATCTTAATGACTAATGTGCGCTGGTAAGCCTTTATGTTACCATTTATGGAAAGAAAGGTAAAGTTCTAGCTTGCCAAAAGCATCTTAGTCTGTGTTCAGCACACAAAAACAAATTCAAATTTACTGACTGCAAACAAACTCTTGTTAATCCACGGGGAAATGGTGCAAAGCTAGCTGGGGATCAGGATGTCCTGGTTGATTACAGGGAAGTTACACAATCCAGTTTTTTTTGTTTTTTTTTAGGATTCCAGTGTTTAACACAAATTATTTTTGTGCTGACATCACATGCTGAAAATATGTGAAACTGCCACATAGCTCAAAGATGCTTTTGGAAACCTCCTCCCTGAATGTGTACTACTATTAACGCTGGTTTCAGCCTAAAGCTGCGGCACTGCAAACTTCTTCCTTTGTAGAAACGCTTCAGACTGAGTTGTTTCTGAAACCAGCTTTAAGAGTTGCAGTATGTTTGTTCATCACTGTGAAGGAAACCATCCCCAAGAGTTCAAACACGGCACACAAAAAACACCTGCATAATCCCCTTGAATAAAACATTATCAACAACAGCAAAAACCTCACTTGGTACAAAATAACATTTATATAAATAATTTAAATAGCTATTCTAAAGCTCAAGGCTTGGTCTGACATTTTTAAATGGCCGAAGAGAAGTGCTAATAATGTGCTGCACAATCTGGGGGGATTTATTGAGCTGGGGTGGTATTTTGCGGATCACTGGAAAGGTTCCCCAAACCCAACATTTAAAACACTAAACGTGTGTGTTTCTGAAACAAGACTTGCCTATAAAATGTTGATTTTTTTTTTCAGCCCTCCTTCAGAAGCCCCAGTGGATAGAGGTGAAGTTCTACATAGACAATGATTTGCCTACAGGCTCCTCCTATTCCTTTTCTTCTAATCGTCCCCCAAAACTTGCGATAAGTCACCAAAGTCACAATCAAACAGTTCGCTGATGCCTTCATGATCTTCCAGGCCAAAGTGGTAGTCGTGACTGTGAGGGGGGGACAGGTTGATGAAACCATCCAATGGGAGAGGGAGACCCTCACCAATCAGGAAGTCCGAGGAGGAGAGAGGGGAGAGGTCGAAGTCTGGTAGATCTCCCAGGCTGGAGAATGGGTCACCGTCCAGCAATGATTCTGCTGAAAAATAAAATAAAATAAATATTTTACAGAATGGAATCAAAATGTACAACATTTTTTCCAAGCTCCACATGTGTTACCAATGCTGAAAAAAAGCAACTCTCTGCTCTGTGTAACCACAGCCCAAAGTTCAGCCAAAGAGTTGAACAGTCTTTGTCACATGAGGGTCATTCCAGAATTGGAGGACATTTTACATCACAACCATCAAATTTCAAATAATCCGTGTACAAAATATTAAAACATGCAGTTGTGAAATTTGCTTGTCCTGAGACCCAACCTAAAAAAGATTAGGAGAAAAGAATGTTTGAAAATATTTCTAAAAATACCAAATAAATCTGGAGCTTCCCCTAAAATGCCATTTTTCTGTTGTCTCAAACTGATGACCAAATTGAATCTCAAATAACAGTTAAAATCAAATTTAAATCTCCTTTTTTTGGGTATTACCTTTGCACTGAGGTCTCTTGTAATTCTGGGAACATTTTTTGAATCAACATAATACTATAAATATTAATTATAATTCATTGAATATGTGTCCCACAAAAACCTGTTGGCATAACCTTTTTAGCTGAAAGAAGGAGGAGAAGAAGAAGACAGTGAATCACAAACAGTTTTCCAAAAAAATGTGAAGAGCAAAGCTATGTCCTCTCTTCTGTTTTTCATAACATTGTCAGCCTTGATTGAATGTCTCACTCTACCTCACATTATCAAGACAAGACCTTTTCGTTGTTACTTTTTCCATCAGTAAGTCTGCCCTCTTGGTCAGCAGTAACAGCTAGATAAATATCTAGCTTCTACTCCTGAGAGAAAAGCTAACATTAGCATGGATTAGCAACCCTGTTACTGTGATGAGAGTAGTGTTAGCAAACAACACATTCAGAGGTGTGTATAAAAGAACCCCAGCACAACACAATATCATGGGAGTCATACACAGAATTAGTTCTTTTTTGCAAGGCACCATGACTTTATGTTCCGTTATTGTAGCATGTTTATGGATTCAAAATAAAGTATAATAAAGTGTAATGTCTACATTATTTTGTATGACACAAGACTTTTGTCCAAGCAACATCTGACCTTTCTGTCATAATTAAATTAGAAAATGTATTGAATGATACAAAACTTTATTTTGGTATAATAAGATAATGTTCTGGAGGACCTTCATTCCTGTAACCTTACAGTCGACATGGCCAAGGACAGGGATGAATGGCGACAGCAAGTTTGGGCTACCACCTGACCGTCCAACCCCCTCGCTAGGGGAAGAATGGACTCTAAAACGCATGATGATGATGATGACAAAACTTTATTTTGGTATAATAAGCATAGGCATTCATTAAAGCCATTTCTGATTCCAACTGATCAACTACAAGCTGTTTTTTGGATAAGCGACAACACTTTTGTCAGGGACTGTACATTGCGGTGTCTCATGCCAGAATAAACATGCTTCAGCCATCGACAGCACACAGACAGACTTAACACTAAAAACATAAGATCGTCAAATCTACAGGTGTAACATTGTGACCAAGTATTTTATGTCCCAGCTGTGTGGACACAGGATGCAACAGTACGCACTTTGCAAGAGCAGCAGAACGTACTGACAATAAAGAGGAAAAGTGTGCAGTTTGGGATGTTTGTAACACACTGAGCACATAGATAGGGATAAGAAGCACAGGAGCAGGTAATGCTGCAGTGGCTTCAGAAGTCTGTGTTACACCACCAAGGAATGCGGCAGAGTTATGTGACAATCTGCGTACGTTTGTCAGTCTGTTTGCAACATTACTCAAAAACAAACGGATTTTGGTAAAATTTTCAAGGAAAGTCAGAAATGACACGAGGAGCAAGTGATTGGATTTTGGCAGTGATGCGGCTTAGAGTCCGGATCCACGGATTTGTTCAAGATTTCTGAACCATTGTGAGATAGCAGCACAGCATCACTGTAACTATGACAACAAGTGAACACTACCTCAGCTGCCTGCTGGCCATCACATGACTGTGATGCTACTACAAATCTACTGCTGCGGATTTCTCTGTTAGAAAACATACAAGGAACAATTGATTAAATTGTGGGAGTGTTTCCAAGTCCCATCAATTCTCTCTGCCCGCTACATAATTAGGTCACATGATTCAGTATCTGTACATAACGTACACATGCATAACACACATCTGTGCTCAGCGCAAGGTCATTTTGTTTGTGGGTACATCTATATTAAATGGCCTCATTCTATGTTGACGTGATTTCTGATGATCAATAACTAAGAAATAGAGAAATGAAATGGATAAATGCTGCATTTCTGACAATGCCATATGGGGGAATGAACAGCTTTGACAGAGTACTGCACTCTGAATGCTTTTCTAGTTTCATTATGAATCCATATTATCTGAACTGAAGCTGCTGTTCTCCACGAGGAGGAACGTTTTTTTTTAGCTCCCTTTCAAGATTCCAGGAGGAGTATCACCTTCATTGTTACTCAGAATAGAGACGTGTGGATTTATTCACTGAGCTACACAAACACTCACCTGTGTCACCACCTAACCCCAGAGACGAGGGGTCCTGCTGAGACGCTGCTGTCACTGTGGATGAGGTGGATGCAGGCGATGACAAAACTGCTTCCGGTGCTGCTGTGCAGGTTTTGGGTTGCGATTGGTCTGTGGGCTGTGTAGGAGGCGGGACCGAAGATGGGTCAGCAGTGGGCTTTGAGGGACTGCTTCCTGTCACGGGGCTGCAGACTCCTGAACTGTCTTCTGGACAGAGGAAGACATCAATTGGACCTCGCGAGCTTTTAAGTGACACCTGGTAACCCTGAGAGACAAAGATAAATTTGCACAGTTAGATGAAAATTAACACAACATAAAATGAAGCACTTTTCACATTGTTGAAAAATGTGTTTTTAAGGTCCACACCTCACTGGGTTCTGAAACTTGCATCTGGGTTTCTGGAGGAGCTCTGATCACCATGACCAGCTGGTCCGGGGAATCGAATGACTGCCTCAAGTCCTGGCAGTGCACATAGCCCAGCGTGATGAAAACAACCGTTAAGGAACACAACACAGGCCCATGAGCCTTCTCTTTTACACTTCACATTTTATTTATTTAGGGCACAACTAGTTTAGGTTTAAGTCCTTTGCTTGAACACTAAGCTATGGCGACAGTCCTGTCCATATCCTTCACTTAACCACCACATCTTTAGTAGACTGGGCCACAAAGCACTATGTGAGAAAAATAGAGACGTTTAAGTTAAATTTTCATATCGTTCATAGGACTGTGATGCACAGTTCAGCAGCACTGGTGCTGCTAAAATCACTTTCCATTCGTTCAACTGGACCTCATCATGGGAGAACATACAACTTTATGCATCTGCAGAGTAAGTATGTGGCAACACTAATCAAATCTACTGTAACTAGTAAAGGTCTACAAGTACCACTAACCACTCGACCCATCACTGGTTAAAAGGATATTTCTTGTTCTGTGGGTCCTCTGTGAGCAGTCGGAGCTGTACGTTGCATTTGGATATGAGCTCATCCAGCTGTTCCTCAGCCTCTGTGAGGTCACACACCTCCCTCTGCAGCTCCTTATGGCGGGAAACCAGTGCTGCATCAATCCGATTACCACTGAGGGGGAAGAAAAGTTGAAATGGAAAGAGTGAGAGGTTTATTTATTCCAAACAAACATGAAAATATGGGATCGATAAGTACCGTTGACAGATTTTTTTATTTCCCGTATTTGTGCTTATTAGTCTGGGCCTCATTTCTACTCACAGCCACTGAATATTGTTCTTGGACTTCTTGGAGATGAGCTGGATTCCCTCCAGGACATTGGTAATGTCATAGATGCGTCTCTTCTGGACATCCAGCACCTGCGAGGCCCAGTTCAGATCCACCACTCCGTCGGCCGACTGGGACAGCAGGTTCAGAAAGCGCTTGGTGGTCAGGTTCAATGAAGTGTCATACCGAGACTTCTCCGTCGAGGTTCGAGGAACTGGAAGGAAAAACAGCACATACGAGTTTAAAACTCTTATTTATAACCACTGTAGGCAGATTTCTTTTTTAGACATAATACAAGGACTCAGTAAAATACACATTTACTGGCCTACAATTTGAATTAATACAACCATAAAGAAGACCACTCTGTGTCCTAACTAAAGGACTACAGGTTCATCTGGTTTGGCCTGAAGAAAGTGAATAACTAACTCGAGGGTGAATACTAATCTTGGAAGAAAACTTCAATAACTGAATATTTTAATTAAATAAAGCACTTGACATAGAAGAAAGATTTAAATTATGTTCCAATCTGTCAAATTTCACCACATTTGCATCCTAGACAGTACACCTCCAGTACTTAATATTGCAACAATCCCAACCATTCAGCAAAAAATATCTCTTTCACTAACTAGAGTAAAGTTGCACTCTAATATTTCATTATACCGCCTTTAGCTCAGAGAATGAAACACATTCACTGGGGCATCGTTTCAGTAAGCTTCTGCAATGTCACAGCATTTATTTCTGTCCAGAGTTGCATAAGTTTTTCACCAAGAAAACACATTTATGAAGGGAGAGTCAGAACGCTGCACAAAGTTTTCTCCAGAACATCCTAAAGATTCTCAGTGGGGCTGAGGTCTGGACTCTATGGAGCCCAATCCATGTGTGAAAATGAAGTTTCATGCTCCCTGATCCACTCATTCTCAATGCGAGCCCTATGAATCCTGGCATCATCATCTCGGAACATGCTCATGCTATCAGGGAAGAAAAACTCCACTGATGGAAAGACCTGCTCATTCGGTATATTCAGGTATCAGCTGACCTCGTTCTTTGGGAACATAACGTTACTGAACCTGACCAACCTCAGATCATAACCCTAAACCCAGGCTTGTAAGCACAACAGGCTTGTAGGCACTAGGCATGATGAGTGCGTCACTTCATCCACCTCTCTTCTTACCCTGATGCCCCCATCACTCTGGAACAGGGCAAATCTGGACTCAGACCACATGACCTTCTTTCATTGCTCCAGAGTCCAATCTTTATGCTACCTAGCAAATTAAAGCCTTTCTGCCTCTGATTAGCCTCACTGATCAGTGGTTTTCTTAGAGTTACACAACTGTTTTGTCCCAATCCTTTGAGTTTCCTTCATACTGTGCATGTGAAAAATGCTCTTACTTTCACTATTAAACACAGCAACGGACCGATAGTTTTCATACTTTCCAGTCAGCCTGGTGCAGATGGAAAGATTGGCAGGCTGTCTGCTGTTTATAGAACAATGACAGCTGGAGCAAAGGTCACAGTGTGTATGGATTGGATAGATGAATGGATGCATGGATGAATGGGTGTAGTGCTCACAAGCAGCTGTGAATTTAGGGTGATTGTGTACCTCTGGGAGGGGCAGGTGTGGAGGGTGGGGCTTGGCCTATGGAGGGTCGAGAGGTGCTGACATACTGATGGTCACTATCCAGGTCCAACTTCCTCTTTACCTGAAGAAATGGATTAAAAAAGAACAGTTACACCATCATAATATACAGCATGTTGCGACAACCACGTACTAATTGTGTGTTAAAAAGAGGAAAGAGAAACCAACCAAGAAAGAAACCCCCTTTTTTTTTTTTTTTTTTTTAGCCATTGCTCTAAAGTGACAGCTGGTTAACATGGAGTCTTAATGAACTGTGCTTCAGTCACTGTTTCATACTCGTTCTGTTGTTTGACAACAGAAACAGAAAAATATGTAAATGAGAACAGCTTTATTGGGAACTCAGCTGTATTAAAATACAGCATATGTGAGCACAAAGCGCATCAGAGAAGCAAACAGATGTAAATACGAAGTCCAGGCTGCACATGTAAACATAGTCTCCCTCCCAGTTCTTGTTTTTCGGTTTCAAATTGCTCTGAAAGTTTCCAGCATCTCTGAATGTGTCTCAGCGTTACAATTTCCATCTGATCAAATTTAACAGTAACATTAAACACGCTAATGTCACAATAAACTAAGACTACAGACTGTGCTATTGTTGTGGTGACACTACCATCAAAAGTAAAATAAGAAATGTGTCTTCATCTCCTCAAGATGCTGGAGGTGCATGAAGACTCTTGTGTTCAGTCTTGTGGCCATCAACAGAACATTTGATCACTTTACAGTTCGCAGAAGCAGCGCCAGCAAGTAATTAAACCTGGAGGACTGAGGTGTAGAGGCTCAGTGAGGGAGGACAAAGGATAAAATAAATCGTTTTTAACTTGATGAGTACTGGCTCCTCAGTTATTACATAGAATTTAAAAAATATTCTCAGTGGGAGGTTATTTAGTCCTTTGCCTTTACTAACAAAGTCTTCAGATGTTTTTCAGATGGTGAGACAACTTCTAATGCTCCAAGAGTGGAGATTTTCTTTGTGTTTTATGTAACTTTTCCATCCATAAGGAAACGACACCAAAAACCAAAACAAGTGTCACTGTGGTCTGAGATTTGCAATATTTGCCCAGATGGATGTACTGACCAGGACACCCTCAGCATTACAGCAGCGGTTAGTCAGTAATTTGAGTCCCCTAGTCCTGTCATATGGTTTAAGAGCTGAAGAGAACAATTTAGCTGTGCAATTATTTATTCTGTGCACTTTTAAGGCTATGCCAGACATCTAAGCGTTTTACCATATTTACTACAACTCATTTTACAAGAAATGTAAATAAAAGCTCAATGCAAATATCTGCAAATCATGTAAACCCTTTCGTTTATTTAAAATTATGAATACATGTGCAGTTTGTGGAATAGTAGAAGTACGTCTCTTCATATTCTCATGGCTCATATTTTACATCTCATGTTTTGGAGACGAAGAAAACACAATAAAATCCACCATATGGGACTTTTAAAGCAACAGGCGTACAGACTTAGAGAACTCCTCAGTTAACTACTTCCCCTTTCATCACTTTCTCCAACCCTCTCCCCACATCTCCCCCCCTTTCTCCTCACCGGAGGTCTTCCCAGTGCCGGTCGTCTCTTGTCCTGGTTCCCCACATCTGCGGGGCCCTGCGGGGTGGCAAACAGCAGGATCTCCCCCGTGCTGGTTGGGGCTGCTGCTGGGTGCAGTCCCTCATTGCTGGGGCTGGTGATGATCACTATCTGGTGGTCCTCGCCCAGGCTGATCCCACCAGAGTTTAACAAAGTCTCAAAGTCTGCCAGAAGATCCTCCGATGTCTGCCCTGTTATCAGAGTCTCTGACATTGCAGTGTGACAAAGGGAGCCCCTTCTCTGGAATCTGGAGTGTTGAAGGGTCTCAAACTATGGCGCTGGAGTTTGACAGAGTATCAGCACCTACTCACATGTGCTGTACAGCAGTGAAATCTCCTGAAAGTCCTTTGCATGTGTGGGAACATTTCTCAAGAATGTTCATAAACAAATCAAACTAGTGCTAACAATATAACTGGGTGAAAACAGCGGCAGGCGACATCAAATTTGGACAAAGAGTGAAACAGTAAGATAGGATGCTTTGCCAGACTGGAAATTTGGAAAATGAAGTAACACAGCTAAATGCATAGTAACTGTGTGTCTTAAGGTCGAGCCGATGATGTGTTGTGAGTCGAAAATTGGCTCTGGAAATGATAAACTGTGGAGTACAGCGAGCTAGCAAGTGAGCAAGCTAATATTGTGCTGTCATCTGTCCTGTCAGTGCAGCGCTGCCGAGGCCTGGACTCCCTGCCATGGACAGCTGCCAGCCTGCTAACCAGCTAGCTCACCGGCCAACAACAAACAAGTTCATAAACAACCCCCAACGGCCGCTACGGGCAATCCGCGGCCGTAAAACTGAACTATCCCTCCTTCTAGCTAAGATGAGGCTAAGTTAAGAGGCTATCAAAACTTTATAGCAGCTTACAGAAGTGAGCGATCAATACAAAATGTCTAAAATAGAAAAGGCATCGCCACAACTCGAAAGCATCTTAAACAATGCGTATATAAAAGCTAGCATTAGTCCAGCAGAGAACACGGCGGTATGCTTGAACATTAAAATATGTGGCAGATTAGCATGCTAGCTAAGTTATTAGCCGCTCGGTCCCCTCGTTTTGTTGCGGCACGCAGGAAGCTCTCGGACAAAAATGGAAATATAAGCTAATAAAACGACAAAAAACACATGGATGTAGTTTAAAACAGCAGCCGCTAGTCCTCTGGATGCTTACCCCAGTGGTAGTCCATTTAGAAAAGCGACATCTCGACCCTTTTATCAGTCCTTATTGTTGTTATTGTCCCAGCTGATCTACATCTAAACAAGCCTCTGACGGTTTTCGCGCGAAATCTTTTTTGCCGCGAAACCGGCACGTGCATCAACCCCAGGATCACCATTGGTGGAAAAGCTGCGCGTTCAGCAGGACAGGACTGACACGCTCTGATTGGTCCACATAGCTGTCTGTCAGACTTCTTCTTCCTCCTATTTGACGCTTGTCGGCGGTCGGCAAACATCGGATTGGTGCATTTCTGCCACCACGTGGTTGGAGTGTGAATCAGCCTGTCCAGTATTTATAATCCGCAATCTCCTGTCCATATTTATTCTATTTTATTGGTTTCTATTTGATCTCATTACTTCCTCAATGTATTGTATATATCTAGCCTCTTTGTTATATTTTGGAATTCTTAATATAGTTTTGTTCTATATGTACATTCGATTTTCTTATTTATTGTCTTTAATTTAGCTTGTTATCAATGCACTGTCCAGTGGCAGTTACTTATATTTTCATCAAGCCGCCATGTATGATGACAATAAAGCTATTCTATTCTATTCTATTCTATTCTATTCTATTCTATTCTATTAGTTAAGATACTGATATATAATTTGATAACACTCATTTCATGAGTTCTTCGCAAAAATCTATATTATTCATTCATTCAATCTTTATTCAAACTCAGAGCACATTGAGATATGCACTCCTCTATTACAATGTAGTGAAGTAATAAAATACAACACCAGTAAGCACACAAATAGGACACCTGGATAACAGTACAATATTAAAAGAAACAGTACAAAAACAACAAATAAAACAAAAAATACATAAATTAGAATATTTAATTTTCTTTTAAAAAAGTGAAGCAACTAAAACAAGAGCAGCTGGAGGCAAAATGCGATGAAATGAGAGGCCTGGATTGTCCAGAGAAGGAGTCAAACTTTAAACTGTTCTGCAGGTTCTACAATTCTACAATTTCATTTAGCAGAAGCTTTTACCCAAACCAAAGAACATCTGAGAGTAGATACAACACAAGTAAGGATCTAGTCAGGAGAACATAACCTGGATAAGTGCCATAAAACAAGTTCAAGTGTGATAATAGGACTGTGGTGCCTACAGGCAGTGTGGGAGGTAATAGGAATTTGTTTTATTTAATCATTCATTTTTATTTTTTTTGCAGTCTGTCAATTGCAAAGGTGTTCAGTGAAGAGCTGTTTTTTTTTTAGTTTTTTTTTAGATTTGTTCATTTAATGCTAAAATGTGTATTTCTGTTGCATAGCTGCATTTAGAAGTAGACATAGTTCCCGTTTTCTCATCTGAGCAAATTACAAAAAAAAACGTTTGTGTTGTTGCGAGAGGCATTTTTTTTGGCACTTATGTTTTATTAAATTTTACAATACATCAATAACAAAAACAAACAAGAAAAACAAACAAACAAAATGTCTGGGTTGCACAGTCTTAATTATTTTGTGTATACAATGTCCATTTTTTCCATTTTTTGTCCATTTGTGGTTCTTGTAGTCTCAATCGCTGGGTTAGCTTTTCCATGATGAACATGTCCTCCATTGTGGCTATCCAGTGTTCCTTTGATGGGACAATATTTTGTCCCCATTTCCTTGTTATACATTTTTTTCCCAGCAATTAATATTATCTTTATCAAATATTCATCACAGTCATGGACAATACCATCATCAAAATTCCATAAATAAAAGAATTCAGGTTTCATCGGGATTGTATAACCAAGTACTTTTCTCAGGACATTATAGATGATTTTCCAAAATTCTGAAAGTTTTGGACATTTCCAGAAAATGTGTGAATGGTCAACATCTAATCCTTCACATTCTCTCCAGCATTTCTGATGTATCTGAAATTGTTTACTTTTTAGCTTTGGTGTAATAAAAAATCGAATGAGATTTTTCCAGGCAAACTCCCTCCACATCCGAGAGCTAGTTGTCGTGTGATGAAGTTTCCACATGTTCAGCCAATCTATCTCTTTGATTATTATATTGGATTCTTTTTCCCATTTTGTTTTAACATTTTTAGTTGTATGTTTATCTGCATTTACTAAAGCTTTATATAGAATTGAGATTGTCCTAACATTGCTGCCTTTGTATGCTTTGGTCAATATTTGACCCATATCGCTCTCTTCCGTGGAGGAATCTACCTTGAGTTCTTTTTATAATAGTCTCTCATTTGAAGATAGCGAAAAAAAATCATGTTTTCCAAGTTGGTAATTTTGTTTCAGGTTATGGAAACTCTCCAGCTTCCCATTATTCTCCAGAACACACCAAGCTGTAACTCCCCTAGTTGTCCAATATTTATAGCTTTGGTCAAATATCGCAGGCACAAATTTAATATCATACGCTATCCATCTTAACTTTTTCGGGGTTTTTTGGATTTTATGTTTCTTGAGCATTCCAAACCAAACATTGAATGTATGATTAGTTATTGAATCTAAAAGTATTTTATTTTTTTCATAGGTTTCTCTGTCACCGAGGAGGTTTTGAATTGGCTGTTCTAGAGTTCCCTTCTCAATATCTTTCCACTTACTACTATAATTTGGATTATACCAACAGTATATGTATGTTAACTGTGCTGGTTTTTACTCTTTTCTGAAAGACTGAGAGGGACTCTGCAGAACCAACAGAGTTTGGGTGTGGATTTTTTAGACAAGTGAGTCTATTGAGAAGAGGAGGGGACTAAGCAATGACCCTTGAGGAAACCCTGTGGATAGGCTGTGCAGTTCAGATGCTTGTGCGTTCCAAGATACTCTGAAGTATCTTCCTGAGAGGTGGAACATGAACTAGCGGAGGGCTGATCCTGAGATGCCAAGCTCAGTGAGTGTGGAGAGGAGGATTTGGTATTTAACCGCTCTAGCAGAACTCAGTGATTCTGTTACCGATAGGACTGCAGTCTCGATGGGGTGACCCTGTTCAAAACCAGACTTATACAGGTTGTTTACAGAGGAAAGCAGAGACTTTGTTGAAGACAGTTTCCTCAAGTATTTTAGACAGGAAAGGCAGGAACAAAACTGGTCTGTAGTTTTTGACCTGGGCTGGGTCAAGTGTAGGTTAGGGTTAAATGCAGCAGGGAACACACCCACAGCAGGTGGTTATTCCAGGTTGGTGTGCAAAGTTAGTAAAACTGGATTTTCCAAGCTCAAACAAGCTAAAAACATCCAGCATCTGCAACAGTAAGTGCCGTATTTTAAAACCCAGTCTATCACACCTTGCAGAGAGGGAGGCCATCCGACCTTAACATAACGCTCACAGAAGTGAGTATTGTACTTATCACTAGCAATAAACATTAATGCAGAATGATAAATACTACATAAAATATTATCATAGTCCAACAGTGACAGAAAAGTTGCCTCAAGAATGCAGTAGGAACCATGGAAGGCTAAATGTGACTCTTGGTTAATGAACTGGACACCTTGATGCATCTGTGCAGACATGGACATTACTGTGGTTAACTATCAGTGTATACCTGAACAATGTCAGTAATTCAAAATAAACTTCTTGTCCTTGTTCTTCACTTCCAATAATGTGAAAATGGCCATAGTTCCAGGACATATCCAGGATTATGCTGCTGGTAGTGGTTCTGTTGGACAACTGAGCTACTTTTAGTTTAGGTTCTCTCTGGGACTCCCTCCATCCAAAAGTGTTTGTTCTCAGATGTTGCTTTGCTGCAATAGAAGCTGTTTCAAAATGCATCGGTACTGAGTCATATTTAACACTGAAAGATGTGTCTGTGTTGATCCATACACCACATAATTCTAGCCAGATATTGACTACCACTTCAGTCTCAGCTTCATGTCAGAGTGCCGATTCATCGATTCGAAGGTGCATTTAAGTTCAATGGGAAAAACAGGCTTATTACCATCGCTTTCACTGTGTTTGTTTACTTAAAATGAACGCGTTTTAAAAATATATATTTTTATGAGATGCGGGTTAATTTCCAATTTTAACTACTGTCGAGGTTTGGCTCTTCTGAAAACATAAATGTGTTACTTTAATTTTCTGCTTGAGTTAGTCAACAAAGACCTTTTGCATCACGCTTTGAAGTTTCAGACAAACAAACAAGCTGTATTTCCATCGTGCTGCATTTTCCCCAGTCTGTTATGAACAATAATTTGCGAGCGTTTTACTAAAAACTAGCGGCTTAAAGTATTTTCGTCGCATTTCCTTGACTTCGTGAGGATTTACCTTCAGGTACCAGACCTAACTAATCTACCGTCGAGCGCTGAGCAGGAGAGCTACAAGATGGCGCAGGCAATATTTGAAGTGCTTGAAGGTAGGAATATTTTTTCAGTAACTACGTATCTACAACCACAATAACACGTCAATGGATATGTTAAATGATACAATATAGCAGGCTCATTCGGAAATCCATTGCAAATCCACGTAAAGGCGTTTGTTTTTCTGGAACAATCAAAATATCTCATACAAGTTGGAGTGTGTAAGGATGTAAACAAACAAACTGATTGATGACTGTTCGAGTCTTTTGGGATGATTGTTATGGAGGTTGCCTTCACTGAATTCACACGGTAAAATTATGCGCTATTCAGAGTTAATTCGACACTACTGCTGTAGGCCCTTTTAATGTAAACCTTCTGTGTTATGCTATAATATACCTACAAGGGCTAACAGTGTGTTTGCTGTGAAACAACTATGAATAGTTAGTCATTATTATTACATCTGTAGGTTCACTGTGAATAGACGCTACAGAATAGGTGAGTCATGACACTATGAAGAGACACAATGAGCTAAGGATTGCTGTACATTGCAACAAATCTGCTAAAATGTACTATGAATAAAATACCTAAGAAAAGCTTCATGTACAAAGTTGGGAGGAACAGAACCTTGCAGTTTAACATGTAAAAGGTTTTTTTTTAGGTCAGTGTCTCTAGAGATCTTGTGACATTTTGATGTAAAAATGACTTGCAAGAAATAGGTGAAACAGAATGTGAACATTCAGGAGCTGATTAGAAAAGAGTCAGATTACAATTGCACATTAGCTGGCTTCACAAAGACAGATTCTGTGACACATTTGGTGCAGTTTGGGAGCTGTATGTATGAACAAGCAGTGCTTCAACACTTTAGTTGCCCTCGAGGTTGACTTTGTTATGTTTCCTATGTTGTTTACAATAATCCTGCTAGTGGACTGAAGATGACTGACTCTGATCTTTCTCTATTCAAATATATTAGCACAGTCCAGTGAATGTGGTAGATAGAGATACTTCATAGCAATATTTACAGCATGTAGCACTGTGTCTGCACCCTCCTCTTCTTCAGGCATGGACAACCAAACTGTGTTGGCTGTTCAGTCTCTGCTGGACGGCCAAGGAGGAGTTCCTGATCCAAACAACCAAAACGTCTCTGGGACCCCCACTATCCAGTCAATGGGTATGTAACAGCAAATACAGTATGTAACAGATGGAAGACGGTGTTATTCTCTTGTTTTCCTCCTGGAAATCATGTATGGCAAGAGGAATTTGGATGTTAGCTTCATCACAGTGGACGAGATCCTGATGTTATTTTTTTGGCCAAGATTGTATACCAGAGAAATCCTGAATAATCTTGTCTCAAGATCAGTAAGTGTCAGCTTAAACAACAGGCACACTTGTTCAGAATATAGCATTTAGTCTATAGAACAGTGCCAGTGTTGCCTTTTTTTAACTCATACTTTGATTTCTTAATTCCCTGAAATAGTCAGGGATATTATTGGTGTGTGCATGTTGAAATGTGAAAAGCATCCTCACATTCTGCATGCAAAAATGCTTTTTGACCTAACAGGAGCAGATGCACAGCAACAGCAAAAGAAAACCTCAGTATGGAGTGACAGCTTCTATGGTTTATTATTGGCAATACAATGCAATATGTGAATTATGCATCATCCATCTGTGTATCCATTATCTATACACAGCTTAATCTTTGTTAGGGTCAGGTGGAGCTGGAGTCTATCCCAGCTGACTTAGGGTGAAGGCAGGGGACACCCTGGACAGCTCAGCAGTCTATCACAGGCTACATATACAGACAAACAATCACACTCACATTCACGCCTATGAACAATTTAGAATCACCAATTAACCTCAGCATATTTTTGGACTGTGGAAAGAAGCTGGAATACCCAGAGAAAACCCACACATGCACAGGGAGAACATGCAAATTCCACGCAGAAAGATCCCAGGCTCAGGTCAGGACTTGAACCGGGGATCTTCTAGTTTCAAGGCGTCAGTGCTAACCACCGTACCACTGTGCAGCCCATCACACAGCATATCATCAAAATTTACTTTGCAGTATTGTTTTTATGAAAATGCTTGAGGTGCTGACATCTCTATCCTTCTCTTCTTTGTTTTTTCTGTATTTGTCTCAAACCTCCATCTTTGTCCTCTCTGCAGACGATGAAGACGTGTTCCTCTGTGGGAAGTGTAAGAAACAGTTTAACTCTCTGCCAGCCTTCATGACCCACAAGAGGGAGCAGTGCCAGTCGAACACCCCCTCCCTGTCCACAGTGTCCTTGGCGTCCACCAACGCCTACACAGCCGTCCCGCCAATCAGCTCCGTACCACAGACTCCTGCCAACAGACAGGTGAGCACAGAGTG
The DNA here is from genome assembly GCF_021347895.1 of Acanthochromis polyacanthus. Classification (NCBI taxonomy): domain Eukaryota; kingdom Metazoa; phylum Chordata; class Actinopteri; family Pomacentridae; genus Acanthochromis; species Acanthochromis polyacanthus. The sequence continues at coordinate 19,015,748 of NC_067118.1, forward strand.
GGTTATTACCTATTTCAAAATCGATTAGATGACGAATCACTTAGGCCTTATTTTGCTGCTTTGTCTGTGAACACGCAGAATTGGAAAGAGGAAAACAAATGTGGGATACAGTAATAGTGAACAGGATTCTAGAAATATCTTATTTAAAAAATGGACAGCAATAAGACCAGGACAGTAGGAATGCATGTGAATTTCTTTCAGGACATATGTGTAGCTGTTGCTGTTTGGAAAGCTATACAGATGCACCTCGAATGTTTGTGTGTTTCTCCTCACTTTTACATCAGGTATCCACTTACATCACAGTCCCTCCATCCCCTTTGACGCACACGCTGGTCCAAGGCAATGTGCTGGTCAGTGACGACGTTCTAATGTCGGCTATCTCAGCCTTCACTTCTATCGACCAGCCCATGGCCACCATGCAGACACCTATACAGGTAACACAACAGGGAGCGACATTACACTGTAGATGTTTCCTGTCACTTCTGTTGAACAGTCTGAGGCCCAAACCCAATCTCCACCCTCAGGCAGAAGCGCCAAACCCTCACAGACTTAACTGATGTCATGAGATGGAAATTGAATGAAACATTTTATTGTGACAGATTATAAAGTAGAGACTCAGCGCTTATGGAATCTTGAAAATCTCTGTCAGAATTCTGTAACACCAGAGATGTCACTTGTCTGATCATTTCCTGCCCTCACATCAAAAAGGCAGTTATTTTCTTTATAACAGCCAAACTGAAAAACATCGAGCCAGTGATGCAAGCACTGTGTGGTGAAATTTTAAACATGTCTAGTAGAAGATGCAGGCTAAAAAATGTGTTTTAAACCTTTATTTGATCCAAAGTCAGAACACCTTTTAAATTTTCTTTTTCCTGATGTGAATCATGATTCTATCCATTCAGTTTTTATCTACAAGTTACTATTAATATTACACTTGTGGTTCTCTTCTTATTCATTTAGAATAGAGACCCTGGTCTTGTTAGTCCCAAGTAATTTCTTGGGAATGCTACCAAACAGCTGCCAAGTGGTGAAACATGCTCAAGAGGAACTTTGATGCCTGACTGAAAACACAAACGTCTTTATAAATGTAGAATAAATAACCTCAACAGTGAGCAACAAGATTCTGTCACTTACAAATGAAATTCTTAGCAGATTTTGTACATGTATCAGCTTTGCTTCGTTTATGTACACTACTGCTCAAAAGTTTGGGGTTACTTATAAATGTCCTTATTTTTGAAAGAAAATCTTTTTTTTCAGTGAAGACAACATTGAGTTAATGAGAAATACAGTCTAGACATTGTTCATGTGGTAAATGACTACTCTTGCGGGAAACAGCTTATTTTTAATGGAATATCTCCACAGGGGTACAGAGGAACATTTCCAGCAACCATCACTCCTGTGTTCTAATGCTACATTGTGTTAGCTAATGGTGCTGAAAGGCTAACTGATGATTAGAAAACCCTTCTGCAATTATGTTAGCACATGAATAAAAGTGTGAGTTCTCATGGAAAACATGAAATTGTCTGGGTGACACCAAACTTTTGAACGATAGTGTATATTTTTAATCAGAATCATTTATACGTCAACACTTTCTCTATGAAAATCTGCAAATGTACAGACTCACAGAAAAGGCGCATGATAGTGTTGAAAAGTCTTCATGCACTTGATTTGATGGTAGGACATCTCTGAGCTTCTCAAAGTCTGTGAGTCTGTGACCGAGGTAACTGCTGCACTATAAACAAATCTAACTGCTTCTTTTTACAGAGCAACCTGAGCATGCACACAGCTGGTGTATCCTACCTTCAGCACCATCACCACCACCACCACCACCATCATCATCATCATCAACAGCAGCAGCAGCAGCAGCAGCAGCAGCAGCAGCAGCAGCAGCAGTCCTCCCACCCACTGACCTCCAGCCAGACACCAGCACACCCCCTACCAGCTGGACAGCCTGCCCAGCAGCCGCTGTCTTCACAGGTCCCAGCAAACCACAGCAACTCAGTGGTGCAGGTGTACAGCACACTGCCCCATATGGCCGGGGGTGGTGGTGGTGGTGGTGCTGAGATCCACACCCTGGGCCTGCAGCCTTTCCATCCTGTACAAGTGAGTGGAGCTTGCCGTTTGGTTCCCACCTCAGTGTAAAGTATGTTCAACTCCTTTTAATTCCAAGACAAAGCACTAAACGCATGTGTGTCTCCTGTAGGTGCCCAGTCAGTGTGTGGAGAGTCAGTCATTCACTACCCCTCCTGTCTACAGCCCCGGCAAACAAGGCACCAAAACAAAAACCTGCAGCATCACCACCAACATGACAGAACTGGGTGACTTTGAAAAGGTTATCATTCCCAAAAGACCAAGGAACAGTAAAAAAAACTCAGATGGAGCCACAGGTATTTGAGGAACTGATTAAAGAAGATGTTTTTTTTTTTTTAATATATCGCCCATGAACTTCTTATATCTGACTAATTTCATACCATACTTTGAAAATTCTCCACACATCTTCACACATACACACATTGAATTGAATTGGATACTTCTATTAAATCCACTGAAAGTCCAAAGTTTTAAAGTTTGCATGGTACCTTTAATCGATTATTTTAACTGTACGGTACAGCATGGTGGCCATAGATATGAAATATGTGATGATGGTTGCAGGATAATTATTCCTTCACTCCTCAGCAGAGCAGCTGAAGGGAAAAGGCCCCAAACTGAAGTGTAATTTCTGTGACAAAATCTTCTCGAAAAACTTTGATCTTCAGCAGCACATTAGAAGGTGAGTTCCTTACCAGCATGTAGACTGTATTCAAATAAATACATATATCTATCCAGAAGAAAATGAATTGTAGCTAATTTGGGGTTGCAGCCACACAGGAGAGAAGCCGTTTCAGTGTATCGTCTGTGGCCGCGCCTTTGCCCAGAAGTCCAATGTGAAGAAACACATGCAGACACACAAGGTATAATATATCATACATTTCTGTGAGGTCATTTTGAACCATTAAGAGATTTCTTCAGTTATTCCCCTGAGTTGTGAATGCAGTAACAACAGCTGTTTTGCTCTATAGGTGTGGCCTATGAGCGTGGCCAGTACGGTGTCAAGACTACCAATCACAGTAAAGGTGGTCCCGATGTCATCCACCGAGGAAGAAAGGGACGGTGAGCAGCAGCAAGTTCAACAGGATGAGGAGGGACCACAGCAGCAGAGCGATCAACAAGCAGAAGCAGAAGAAGAGTCGGCACAAACGGGTAATGTCTGTTCAGTAATACACTGTGAAAAATTTAACACTGACATTATGACTGTCCTGAGTACCACAGCTTTGAATATAATTTTGACCTCCTCTCAATGCTTCAGAGCTTTACAGGATGGCCACACAGCTAGCTTTTGATGAGCTACGATGAACTGGAGGGCAGAACACATGGCCACTTCTGCCCTCTGAATTCAAAGCAGTTTCTCAGTGTTTACATCATCGATCAAAGTTTGGGGTCACCTAGGTGATTTCATGGTTTCCATGAAAACTCACACTTTTATTCATGTGCTAACATAATTGCACAAGGGTTTTCTGATCACCAATTAGACTATAAGCTGCATCACTGCCAAAATCTAATCAGTTGGTCCTTGTGTCATTTCTGACCTTCCCTGAATATTTTATCCAAATCCCTTAGTCAATTTGAGTAATATTGTTAACAGACAGACAAACCAACGCCAATTGTCCCATGACTCCGCTGCATTCCTCAGTGTGGTAATGAAGGCAACTCATCCATCATCACAGTTTCAAATCCAGCTCTCACAGTATTTTTGTATCATTCTTTACTGCAGCAGCACCAGGGGATTTAGAGGAGAGTGTGACTGAGGCTCAGGCTGATCTGGAGGGAAACCAAGAGGGAGGCATGCAGAACGGCCATCCTCAGGCCCACATGCAGGTGCAGCCCACCCAGAACCAACAGTGTCAGACTCAAACCAAGCAGATCGTCGTGATAGACAGCTCCTACCAGTGCCAGTTTTGTGCTAGCAAGTTCAAGACCTACTTCCAGCTCAAGTCCCACCTGACCCAGCACAAAGGGGAGCAGGTGAGTATAGCAAAAGGTGGAGATAATGCATCAGTGGTGGGACACATGAATTCAAATCACATGCTGAGGTATGCATTAAAAGAGAGCAAGGTAAATTATAAATTATTTGGAGCAACTGGAATGAAAGACCAAGACATACAGGATCAGTGACTATTTATTGCACATCTCTTTGCATGCAGGTTTATAAGTGTGTGTTAAAGTCCTGCTCTCAGACCTTCCAGAAGTTGGATCAGTTTTTGGAACACATCCGGACGCACCAGGAGCAGCTGACCTACCGCTGCCACCTCTGCAGCAAAGTGTTCCCCTCACTGTTTGAACTGGGAGTCCACCAGTACTCCCACTGTTTCTGCCCACAGCAGAACACACGCAAGGAAACTACGATCTTCAGGTCAGCTTATCTTCTTTTGGGTGTTTTACACTACATGTTTGCTGTGGGAACACTGGCATCGCAAAGTTATCAGAACTGACTTCAGTGTTTTTGATCTATAATCTAGAAAAAGGGAGTTTGGGCAGGTGGAGAAAGTATGTGATTGGTTAGACTTTGACTCAGCAGAGCACCAAATGTGTATTCTTCTGCAACTGAAAATTATCCCAGACAAAGGTTTGAGAAATGTTGGCTGAAAAATACAGTGCAATCTTTTAGGATCTCTAGCAAAAATGAGTGGGAATGGGGCTGAGTGCCCTAAATAGAGGTGAAATATGGATTGGCAGACATACATGGAAGTTGACAATAAAAATATATGTAAGAATGTTAGCAGCTTTATCCATCAACTCACCTCATTTTTCATTCTTGCTTTTCTGCTGTGACTGTGGAATGTCTTTGTGCTTTGGTCCTGTTTTTGTGACTGTCGATGATTTTCATTTCACCACATTTTTGGCCTTTTGCCTCAGGTGTGTGAAATGTCAGAGCAGATATTCTACCCAGGAAGCACTGGAGCAACATCTACTGACTGCCTCACACAGCTTTCCCTGCCCCCACTGTCAAAAGGTACATTCTACATCTGACATTCGACCCTTTTGAATTCCAAAAAGCTGAATGTACTCATGGAAAGAGCAAACATGTTACAGTAAACAGCAAGTGCAAGTCTCCCCACGCTCAATTTCTTGGCTTTAAAATGTGCAGCTCTGAGCTCAGGTTTAACATGTGCAGTGTTTCTAATTTGCTGTCTTTCTGGTGTTCCCAGGTTTTCCCGTGTGAAAGATACTTCAGACGCCACCTCCCCACTCACGGTGTTGGAGGGAGGTTCAAGTGCCAGATCTGCAAGAAGGCCTTTAAGACTGAGCACTACCTCAAACTACACACACGTATTCACTCAGGTCCGAAAGACACTCGGCTGAAAACAGTCATAGAACTTTATTAGCCTAGCCGCGCTAGACCCAGCTCTTAAGACACAAGGGTCTAGGACCGCTCGACAGGGAGGGAGGCGGGCTAAAAGGTTGTCTTTCAAATCACTCTGCAGCAATTGGGTAGGTATACAACCAATCAGCGCAACGAATAGGCTGACGTAGTTCCTAGAGCGCCGGCGGATTGTGGCTAAGTCCCATTAGCTTCCCAACCAGCGGAGCCAACTGGTATATTACGGATTTGCCATATCCCGTCAGCATAAGTCCAAATACGTCTTTCTTCTCAATGAAACACTTCAGTGCCATCCTTTGTTTATCTTTCAAGTTGAATTTTAGCTTCAAATCTTTAAGGGCTGTGGCCAAAGCCGAGTCGAAAGATAACTGTTTATTGTGCGCCGGTTGTTTCTGTCAGAATCGTCGCGCCTCTGTCATCACTTAGTTACGCCCGCCTTCTGACTCTACACTTCATGGTGATTCGTCCGGCCAGTTTTAGGAGCATCCAACCTCGAGCCTTATGGAGGGTAACTAGACCCACCCTGGCAGAGAATTAAATTCGTTGCCGTGGGTTGTCTAGCGCGGCTAGGCTAGAACTTTGTAGGATTTTCTCAGAAATTTTTTAGAACAAAAAGAAATCTAGCTGGACTACTATCCCAATTCGCAACAAGAAAAACACTCAGAGAGCATAGTACTCTGCCGCAGCTGCTCAGATGTATCATTTCTGACGGACAAAATCTTTAATAAAAAATGACCTTGCACTGAGCACATGCATGTGTTATGCAGGTGTACGTTATGTATGGATACCGAATCGCATGACCTAAATATGTAGCGGGCTGTGGGAATTGATGGGACTTGGAAACGCCCCCACAATTTAATTAACTGTTCCTTGTATCATTTCTGACGGATAAGTCCCGATAAGTCTGCACCGGTTGATTTGTAGCAAGATCACAATTATGTGATCTTCAGTAGGCAGCTGATGTGGTGTTCACTTGTTGTCATAGTTACAGTGATGCTGTGCCACTATACAATGATACAGAAATCTTTAACAAATCCTTGGATCCAAACTATAAGCCGCAGCACTGCCAAAATCTAATAAGTTGGTCCCTGTGTCATTCCTGGCCTTCCTTGAAAATGTCATCCCAATCTGTTTGTCCGGTTTTGAGTAATGTTGCTAACAGACAGGCAGACAAATGTATGCCGATCATCACATAACTCTGCCATGTTCGTTGGTGGAGTAAAAAGACTTTGAGCCAAGCCCCACAGACAACAGAGCATTTTACTACCCCAAGAAACGTGGCGGAGTTATGTGACAATCAGCGTACGTTTATCCATTTGTTTGTTTGTCTGCCTGTCTGTCAGCTGCCTGCTGACAATCACATGATTGTGATCCTGCCTCAAATCCACCGCTGTGGACTTATCGGGACTTATCCATCGGAAATGATACAAGGAACAATTGATTAAATTGTGAGGGTGTTTCTCAGTCCCATCAATTCCCGCTACCCGCTTCATATTTAGGTCACACAATTCGGAATCCGTACATAGTGTACACATGCATAACACACCTCTGTGCTCAGCGCAAGGTCATTTTGTTTGTGGGTATATCTATATACTAATTGGCCACATTCTATGTAAACGTGACTTCTGCCATGAAATTTTTCAGGATTTCATCCGTCAAAAATGATGCAACGACTAAGCAGCCATGGCAGAGTACTGCGCTCTCTGAGTGCTTTTCTTGTGTTAATTCTGTGGCTGTCATTGCTGGGTGTGTTGATATTTCTGTAGGTGACCGATTAAATTGTTCAGCCCGAGCAAACACTTGAATTTAATTCTTTGTTTGTCTATCATGTAATCTACATAATTACTGTTTAGGGAATTCATCAAAGTAAAGGTATTAGTTTGATGAACATTTCATTTTACAGGTGAAAAGCCTTACAAATGTTCCCTCTGTGAGGCGACATTCAACAGGAAAGACAAAGTGAAGCGACACATGCTCATCCACGAACCCTTTAAGAAGTACAAGTGTCCCTTCAGGTGAGGCTCGCCCATGAGGTAGCTGTAGTCACTGAAATAGTTCCACTTTTATACAAGTCAAACTTCCTTCAACTTTTATTATTCAAGCTTTTTCAGCTTTTCCTACAGCAGTTCTTTCTTTTTCTTACAACTTTTCCTATTCTTATATTATGTACATATACATTATATTTACATTCTTAATTATATACTAACTTTTCTGTTTTCTTATCAGGACACATGTGGGCTGCACTAAAGAATTCAACAGACCAGACAAACTCAAGGCCCACATCCTGTCACATTCTGGTGAGCTCATTACACAAATAGAAAATGTTAATAAGCCAAAAATAACAAAATATTACTCCCCACATGACTTATTTCATAATGGTCTGAGCCTTGTAAACAGTACGTGTGTTTTTTGCTTCTGTCACATTTTCACTCACTGTGGGCTATATCTTAACTGTGATATAAAGTCCTGCATCTATATGGAAACAGCTCAGCCAGCGAGAAGTAGAAGCAACTCCAAAGTGTCCTTTGTGCAGTATGACAGTTATAATGCCATAAATCATGAAACATAAATATACAAAAGGTCAATTTCTTTGATTAGTTATTTTTCAAAAACTGAAAGTTTGGAATCAACACATACAACATTTTTCCAAGTGCCCACAGATGTAACCAACACTGGAAAAAATGGTGATTCTACGATGTTTTACTCCTGTTTTAAACTTGTTTCATACTTGTCTCCTATTTGCTCTCTGTAATCTGAGTCTGCAGTTCAGTGAAAAAGCCCCTGAATTTTAGTGACATGACCAATGACTAATGGTCTTTCAGTTCTGCTGAGGAGCACAGACTTTTTTTGGTTTTCAAAGAAATGAAAAAAGCGCAAACTATATTATTTTAAGATTTTTAATGAAGTAGTGACAACACATCATGCGTGATTAGTTCAAGGTCTGACAGGAAGTTGAAATTCTGTTGATTCTTGCTTTTTTTTTTTTTTTAAACAGTTCCTGGCTCTGATAATTGGTGTAATTTGGGGGATTTTTAAAGAGAAAAAACATGCCTTTTTAAACCCAAAAGCAGATTTTGTAGGTCAAAATGAAATAATGAGTGCATTTAACTACAATACAGGGTGTCCCTAAAGTCTGGACACATACGAAATCTCATTAAAAATTGATTTTTTTTTGCCTCCACAGATTAAATATGGCCATTATATTAAATATGTATTTGAGTAAATATAAAATATATATTAAATTCAATATTTTTAAAAAATTGAACAGAATGTTGTTAAAAATGTTATTTTTCTTGAAAATATGTATTTTTGCCTATGTGTCCAGACTGTAGAGACACCCTGTAGATTAACCAGATAACACATTAGTCGTGACCCAGATGTGGAAATATTGCTTATTATCGTCTCTCTGTTTTATAACCTGCTCTCTCCTCTAGGTATCAAACCCTACAAGTGTCTGTTTTGTCAGAAGGTGTTCAGCCGCAGGGCTCACATGCTCGAGCATCAGCAGTCCCACACAGACAACTACCGCTTCAGGTGTTCCACCTGCAACAAGGGATTTACCAGACAGAGCTATTACAGAGATCACAAATGTCCCGCAGCAGGAGAAGGAATAGGAAGTGAACAAACGACGGGAGAGACAGAGGGAAACGAGGTTGCAGGAGTCCTGAGGGGTGAGGAGAAGGATGGAGAAGATGACGGGAGAAGAAGCAGGTTCATGAGAAAAGCAAAAAGGCCACGGATTGGGGGAGATAATGGAGAGGGGGATGAAAGCTCAAACGGCAGCCAACAGCAAGAGGAAACACATGGGGAGGAGGAAGAAGAGGAGGGGAGGGAGACTGACGAGGGTTGTCAGGCTGCTCTGTCTATTACTGCAATTGAAGAGCAGATGGAAAGAGAAGAGGAGGAGGATGACAGGGTGGAGCATGGAGACGAGGCCCTGGAGCAGATTCAGAGCGCTGACCAAAACTGTTTGCAGCAGCCATGTTTGTAGTCTTAGGAAGGTTTTCTGGATATGGACCAACTAAGAAAAACTGAACTCATAAAGACTCTGGGGGATTTCTGTTATTACTTGTTTTAAATTAAAACGTTATTTAAATTGTTCACACTGCTTTTCCTTATTTAAGTAAGTGAAAACGATGTGGGAGAGATGTTACCTGTTGCATCTGTACTGTCCAGACTACCAGGAGACCATTTCCATGTTCTTGTGTACTAATTTTATGCAAGTTCAACAACAGTGGTTCATTTAAACTGATGTCAAATGCAGTGACAGCATTTTTTCTAATTTTAATGCAGCAAAAATTAAATTATCATAAGTTTACTCATGTTTCAAAATGTCTTTGTGTCCATTTAAATATACTTGCATGGGAGAAGAAGGCTCCATACTTCAGTACTCTACCTCTTGAGTATAATCAGTTTGATTCAGTTTCTGGTATGTAGATTTTTTGGTATGCTCACTTTACCTCAACCTGTTTTATTTACTTTTACTCCAACAAGTAATACCGTTGATATACTGTATATTGAGAGCAGTGTGAGAAGGACTAATCAAGACTGTTGAGTATAACACGTCAGTGAGTACCTCCCAGCTGAGCCTCTCAGAATCAGCTGATTCTTTGTGTATAATAGTTCATTTGTTGTGTTTGAAATTATGCTGAAGTCCATACATTAAATAGGTATTTAATGTGCATTAAAGAGACTTCAGTATTTTTATTGAAGCCATTCAAAATTTAGTCTTCACACTGAATATTTTCCTAGTTCAAAACCCTTAAAACATGTATAGTTGGGTCAAAATTTCACTTTATAATTCACATAGTTTTTCCAGCATTTTTGACTCTGAGCATTGTTGCAGACCACGTACAGGTCTGCAACAATGCTTAGATAGGTGGTACGTGTCAAAGTAGCATCAACATCAATGGCAGAACCCAAGGTTTCCCAGCAGAACATTGCCCAAAGCATCACACTGCCTCTGCATGCTTGCCTTCTTCTGGTGCCATGTGTTCCCCAGATGAGCCATGCACCCAGCCATCCATGTGATATAAAAGAAAACATGACTCATCAGACCAGACCACGTTGTTCCATTAGTCCATGGTCTAGTTCTGATGCTTACTGTTGGTTCTTTCGGCAGTTCACAGGGGCCAACATGGATACCTTGAGTGGTCTGCAGCTATGCAGCCCCACAGGCAACAAACGTGATGTATTGTGTATTCTGACAACTTTCTATCAGAACCAGCATTAACTTCTTCAACAAACTGAGCAACAGTGGTTCATCTGTTGGATTGGACCATCACTGAGCCTTGGCCACCCATGACCCTGTCCCCGGTTCACCACTGTTCGTTCCTTGGACCACTTTTGATAGATCCTGACCACTGCAGGCCAGGAACACCCCACAAGAGCTGCAGCTTTAGAGATGCTCTGATCCAGTCTTCTAGCCATCACAATCTGGCCCTTGTGAAATTCATTCAAATCCTTATACCTGCCCATTTTTTCCTGCTTCACACATCAACTTTGAGGACAAAATGTTCACTTGCTGCCTAATATATCCAACCCACTAACAGATGCCATGATGAACATATGATCAGTGTTATTCATTCACTTCTCAGTGGTCATAGTGTTATGCCTGATCAGCCTACCATACATATGATCTTCAGTGACTCTGACAGAGTAATACAAACCAGTTACGGTATATGATGGTGCACATTTGGTTGAAAAATGTTCCTGTTTTTTCTCTCCAATATTCAATCAACAATAAGATTTTACACATGGTTAACTGAATTAATATTCAACAGTTAAGTCAAGTTAAAGATGGCCAGGCATAAGGCACTGACTGAATGACCTAACTTTGTAGAAAGTAAAACATGGCTCAGACACTTGTAGGCAAAAAAAAAACCAACAGAAAAACAAAAATAAAAGCTTTTTAAAGAAAATGGAAAATGAAACTTTCAGCACAAATTGAGAAATTTGAGAAACTAAGGGAACATAGCCATATTTCCTAGGTTAGCATGGTTAGCGATAACTATTTTTTAGTTTTGGTGAATGCCTTTCTTGACTACTATGCTACTCTAGGTTTTGGTAGTTAGCATGGTGTGTGTGTGTGTGTGTGTGTGTGTGTGTGTGTGTGTGTGTGTGTGTGTGTGTGTGTGTGTGTGTGTGTGTGTGTGTGTGTGTGTGTGTTTTCTAGCTTTTGCTACATTGTGGGGGACCAAATGTCCCCACAACGGTAGGAAAACCGAAAACTATGTCACTTGTGGGGACCTCATTTCGGGCCCCACAAGTTTAAACAGTGTTTTCTTGGCCATGTTGTTGTTACTGAAAAAAGTAAAAATGCAAAAACGTTTCTTTAGGGTTAGCCATTGTTTTGGTTAGGGTTAGGGGTTAGATATGAATGGGAGTCAATGGTAAGTCCCCACAATGATAGAAAAACATAATATATGTGTGTGTGTGTGTGTGCGCGCGCACGTGTGTTTTGGTTCCGCTGACAGATGGCATCCTGCTATTTTTGGGGCAGAATAGGTTCTGAAATCACAATAAAACCCATCTCTGCTTTTCCTCTGTCAGAGAACAAGTTCCATTTATTCCAACCGCGTTCCGTTTAACAGGACAGGGTTGAAGCTGAGAGTATTAGACTGAAGGTTTACAGCGGAACATGTTCAGCTAGTGGCGGGCTTGACGGCTGTGTGGGATGCACCGTGTCCGTCCTTCTCCGTGATTACAGATGGAAGAATCAGAGAACCTGTCCGGTCAGGCTGCCGGTGTTGAGCAGAATGCTACACCGACCCCCGTGAACGTGGACGCCGCAGTGCTGCTGCTGGGAGCCGGGGTAACAGTCAGCACACACCCGCTGCTGTACGTCAAGCTGCTAATACAGGTAGCCGATAGCTTGGTCAGTCAGCACGATGCTGTTGTGTTGCTTTGGAAGTCCTTTAACTGCCACTTCCTGTTTAAATGTTTTCATTGAAATGCTGGTGATTACATCCATGGTCGTTAACGAGACCTACAAGTTGGCTGCATTGCGTAGTTGTTTCCTCGTCCATCTGAAATGTCTTTAACTAGACCACAACCTGAACCTAGTCCTACCGATGTACTGATGTACCGCCCGCTGAAAGTAAACGGTTATGTCTTCCACCATGTCTAACTTAAGGTTGTATTGATTAACCCTATCAAACATTAAGGCGAGTTTTCATCAGAAGTTGTATTTTATTACACGCTATTGTTCACAGGCAATTAACTGTGATGCACATTTTCTCAGTTTTCTGTGTTGTCTGTTCCTGCATCTCTGAACTACCAGTCTACTCTGTACATTTTCCAGATCTTTGGTCTCCTTTATGCTGCTAAAACTCCTCTGACCCAGTGAGGCATGGACACAGGACCTCTAGGGATGTCCTGTGGCAGTGAATACTGTGGGTCCTATGGGTTGAAGGGTGGGACCTATCTAGATCAGGCTTATCCTGGCACATCCCACAGATGCTCAAAAAGATTTAGATCTGGGGAATGTGGAACCCGGGGGAACACCTTAGCTCTGTCGTGTTCCTCGGCCCACTCTAGAGCAGTTTTTGTGGCGTATCCGGGTGCATTGTCCTGCTGAGGGTGGCAGCTGGCATCAAGGACTGGTTTTGTCATGGAAGATGTGGAGGCTAAGCCAATGCTGAAGACCCTGAGATGCTTCACCAGGACTTAAAAAGTTGATGCACCGACAAACTTTACAGCATCTGATGAAGAGAGCCCGAGACAAAAGCTTGTGTTCTAATAATCTGTGCTGTTATTGCACCAAACAATTGTAGTCCAACATTCTTCATCTAAAATAAACAATTCATCATTATCGGCTTCTTCGGTGGTCAAAACTGTTAAACCTTCCAGGCAGAACACCTGCCCGGACAAAGATTGCTTCCTACCTATAAAGTAGCGCTCAATTGGCTCCTACAGGAGGTAGGGGGTTGCTTGACCTTCAGTGTTTAGGTGCATGGTACATGTCAAACATCCACATTAATGTCAAGATTTCCCAGCAGAATGTTGCATTATATCAAGATGATCGATGTTATTCACTTCACCTGTCAGTGATCATGACATTGTGGCTGATGGTGCAGATACTAACTTGCCAGCGTGACATCTGGAGTCAGAGCGCAAACAGCTTGTTTATGTGACGACCCAAACTAGACTCCAATGTTGACCACATTTCCAGTGCACTTTGTCCATTGTTGTCCCTGTCTCACTAAATCATTTGCAACTGTCTTGAAATTGTTGACTGAAGGCAGGTGGACTCTAGGCACTCAAGTCTTATGCACTTGGAGCAGCTTTTTTAGAGACATCTCTTCATTTGTCTGCATTGATCTGTAACTCAATGCTGGTGAGAAACACTCCCACTGCATGAGGATGCCACCACCAGATGAGTTGGTCTTCCTTTCAACTGGTTCTACCACCCCAACTCTAAGTGAAATCGCTAAGAGAGCACGGCAATTTTAAAATTAAACAATGAACAATGCAATAAAGTGTACCCCATGCTTTTGAATACCTTGTAAATTCATTTAGTATTCAACCAGCCCACACTGACCTCTGTTACTTGCTTGTATCTTAAACTACTGATTTCCTTTACTTGTGTGAGATGCAAGGTAGCATTTAAATGCAAAAAAAGGGGTCAAATTCAAGAGGGGTAATGTGGACAGGAAGAGAAGTTGTGTGTAATCTGAGTCTTTGTGGTTTCCAGGTGGGACATGAACCACTTCCACCAACTGTGGGCAGAACTATGTTTGGAAGAAGAGTTTTTTATCTGCCTGGCTTCTTCTCCTATGGTGAGTAAAGTGAGGTCAGTGAATGTCTTTTGACTGGACATTGTAGGAGCAGCTGACTGGAAGTGAATTTGTTTTCAGCACAGCACATTGTGAAAGTGGACGGAATAATGGGACTCTTCCGTGGTCTCTCGCCTCGTATCATGTCCAGTGCCATCTCCACTGTGGTCAGGAGCAAAGTTAGGCAGGTAAGGTACAGGGGCTGAGAATAAATTATCATTAGTTTGACAAATCGTGTGAATATGAAGACTGATGCCAAAATGTGTTTTTAAACATCAACAAATTTTGGAGTATTGTATGGAGAAAAGCTGTATTTTGTTTTTTAATTTTTCATTGGTTATGTTTTAACTTCATGTTTGTCCTGCATTTAAAGTTTTGTATCTTTTGAGCAGTTTAAGGCTATCTTTGTTGTGTACAGTTACCATTAATGCAGATATCAACCCATCTGATGCGGTTGCTAGAAAAGGCTGTTTTCTGGTTTGGCACACACAGTATCCATGTAGCTCTGCTCTTCAGTAATGGCTTAGAGTAAGGTTAATGTTACATTAGCATCCCACATTAGCTTCTAAATTATTTAGTTGTAACATCCTGACTAAATCTTTGTGGATTATAGATGCATTTCTTCTGTACTTCTGTTTCTTTCGAGAACAGATAGCATACGTACAAAGATAATCTTGCTGAAATTAATTTTTTTTGTTATTTTTAGTAATTCAACAAATTACATGGCTAAATTTGCTCCTAAACATGAACTATTTTGGGTGACAAATTGTTTCACTAATGAGGAGCTTATGATAATATATAAATAAGACTATTAAAACAGAACATTTCTGCAGTGCTTCAGCTTTCATGTTATCTTTACATCTTTATTTGTTGATGATCCTGTCTTCAAATGCTACTTTTAATTTATTTTTTTGTCTCATTCTATAAAACAGGCCATCAGTGAATATTTTTCTTCAAGGTTTTTACATTCTAATTACACTGAAATGTCTTGACAAGGCTTAAATTTTAATTCTTCATTCTTCAGACAGAGTTTCTGTCCAAGGGAGATGAACCACAGACTTCACTCCAGAAAGTTGTCAAAGAGGTGAGTGGTCAGCTGCTTTCCAAGAACAAGAAAACTGAAATCTTTCACCAACTTTTTTCATTTAGCACATAGCAGATGATGTGAAAATATTGTCTCCTTATATCCTTAAACTGTGTCCATAAGGGGGCACAACCACGCTTTTGTACAGAAATTACTAAATAATACCTTAAATAAGGTAAGGCTGGGCTAGTAGATGAACACAGCATCAAGTAGAAAAGCACTCAGAGATTGCAGTACTCCTCCAAGGTTGTTCATCCCCCATATGGCATTGTCAGAAATGCAGCATTTGATTATTTAGTAGTTATTGATGATCAGAAATCACAGCAACATAGAATGTAGCCATTTAGTACAGATTTACCCATGAGCAAAATGACGTTGCGCTGAGCAAAGGTATGTGTTATGCATGTGTACGTTATGTACGGATACCAAATCACGTCACCTAAATATGTTTTCAAAACTATATAAAAATACTATGTATTGCTTCAAGCTCAATTATCAAAAGGAAACTGACATATTCAGTGGACTGATAGTGTACTTTTGTATTTCTTTCTTTCTTCTGGAACAAACATTTATGCCGGGTGGTGTCTTTAACTGGTTTTCTCTCTTAGACGTCGCATGAGATGATCATCCAGGGCCTGTCCAGAATAGCCACCCATCCTTTTCATGGTATGTTCTCAAAAAGGCTGTTAACATTTTTCTCCACTATAGAGCTGTCATTTCAGTGTTCTAGAAGTTTCCTCATATCTTATCATTACAGTAACAATTGGCTGGGCCCCAAATGGGATTTTGTATACATCTTTTCTCAGTCTACTGTGCTTTCACTCCTGCCGGTTGAGGCAGATGCACCGCTACTTTGAGCCTGTTTCTGTTAGAGCTTTCTTCCATTTAAAAGGGAGCCTTACCTCCCCACTGTCACCAAGTGCTGCTCAATGGGGAAATTTCTGCGGATCGACAAATTATTGGCCCAACAGATTATCAAGGTCGATTGTTGGCATTTTGAGATAATTTATATTTTAATTTTTATTCACCAATTATAGTAAAATCAATAATATGTCGCCTCTGGTTCTGATGCAGTTGACTCTCTCTTGCTCTAGTCACGCTGCAGTCTGAAGCAATGTCCTGCCCACAGCTCTGTATGATTGTCTGTCATCAGTAACAGCTAATCAATACTGAAAGCTGTTGTTTACACGGAGATGAGAGAGAGCACATTTGCCAAGCAAAGCAGCTCCAGTAAATTAGCGAAGGTGAGGTAGCAGATACTGCTGCTCTTCCACAAGCATTCCTAGTGTTTCACAGGGTTAGGGTTTGACAAAGACCCCAATAATTCCCTTGTAAGTGTTAGCAAGTGTTGCAGCTTGGACTTATTTTGTTGCGGCGCCAGGCTAAGGCTATCACTCAGAGGTTTGCAGTGCCTCTCAGGCTGCAGCTAATGCTGTCTGGAGTACTGTGACATCTTTCTAAAGTCAGATTCGCTTTAATAATCTGTTCTGACTGACAGACATGTTGCTCTAGCAGAGATGGAACCTGCAAAAACTGAACAAGAGGCACAATCATCTTCACAAATCATGACATTAGCTGCTTTCACAGTGGCTAAGGCCACGCTGATGGCTAGCAGCTAAGTTAATAGTTAGCCACATATTACCCTGAAACAGTGGAATAAGATATAATTCAAGATCTGTGATATCTGGACATTAGTGGACAAAAAAAATATGATAGAATAGAAAAGAACTAACAAAACATGAAAAACACACAAACAGAACTTCAGGAGATAAGCTGTTATTGATCTCAATCAGTTGATCTATCTGTAAACAGGAGAGCAGAGGTCATTATTCCTGTTTCTGTTGTAAATATTCAATTATAGCAATCATCATTAATAAAGGAGCCAAATTATGAAAGATAAGTTCCCTGCTATTACACACTGTTGTTCTACAGCACCTAATGTATATCTGTATTTATTCAGTAGCAGTAATCCTAATTAATGAAGTAGTCTAGTTATGAATGGCAGGTTCCCTACTATTACATGGAGTTAATATATAATGTTTATTGTGTATACATACACTACCAGTCAAAATTTTGGACACACCTTCTCATTTTAATGGTTTTTCTTTATTTTTATGACTATTTACATTGTAGATTCTCACTGAAGACATCAAAACTATGAATGAACACATTTGGAATTATGTAATAAATGAAAAAGTGTGAAATAAGTCAAAACGTAAAAAAATAAATAAATTGAATAACAGTAATCCTTATTAATGAATAAATGTATTTTTAAAAACAGGTTTCCTGCTGGTAATAAATAACATTACATATATATTGATTCCAGATATCAGTTATCATCCTTTCTCAATTACTAATAATCAATATCAGCACTGCCCTGAAAAAAAACATATTGATCGATCCTTACTTATTTCTGTTATGCTGTAAGGTCTTGACCTCACTACGTAAATAACCTTGACGTGACATATGTTAACATTTCACGTTATATACATAAAACAGAATTGAATTGAATCAGTGTCATAACAAAAACCCCAAAACATCAAGATGTTACTTTTATTACTGATTGGTTGTGAAAACCAGCGACAATCAATTTAGTGACTTAAAACGGAGAAAAACATAAAATCCTTATGTTGAACAAGCTGAAGCCATTGTAACTTTTTAAATCGCTATGAAATGATTAGACCATCCATTAATTTTGTGCTACCCTCAGTATGTACAATGTTATCAGTCCTGTCACAGCTGGTATTACAAGAGACATAAACTGTCTCAGTGAACAGTAACATCAGTAGAACCAAAAGATACAATGGTTGTTTGTCTGATGACGTGTTCTGTTTTCCTTTGACAGTTATGTCAGTGCGCTGTATGGCCCAGTTTGTTGGCAGAGAGGTCAAGTATGGGTAAGGCTGTGCACGGTGCTGCAGACATGCTACAATATTTCTTTAAAACTCTTTTTCAGATGTTAACTGTCTCATCAACATTACACAGTTATGACTGCGTAAGCAAGAATCAGAGAAGAAAAACATCCTTGGCTGATGTTTAGTTTAAAACTACCGCTATATCTGTTGTGGGTGTTTCACAATAAATAATTTTTTGGTAATTTTAGACATTGTAGATTAATACTGAAGACATCAAACTATGAAAGAACACATATGGAATTATGCTGTAAACAAAAAAGTGCAGAATATGTTTTATATTTTAGATTCTTCAAATGGCTCCCTTTGGCTTTGATGACGGCTTTGCACACTCATGGCATTCTCTCAGTCAGCTTCGTGAGGTAGTCTCCTGGAATGGTTTTGAATTTACAGTTGTGCCTTGTCAAGTGTCAATTTATGGAATTACTTGGCTTCTTTATGTGTTTAGGACCATCAGTTGTGCTGTGTAGATGTCAGTTTGATACACAGTTGACAGCTCTGTTTGACCATATTATGGCTAGAACCAATCAGCTAAGTAAAAAGAAACCACAGTCCATCATTACTTTAACTGAAGGTCAGTCAATCCGGAAAATTGCTAAACTTTGAATGTATCCCCAAGTGCTCTCGCAAAAACCATCAAGTGCTACGATGAAACTGGCTCACATGAGGACCGCCCCAGAGAAGGAAGACCAAGAGTCACCTCTGCTGGATAGCCTTATTTGATATACTACCACAGTATGGCAAGAACCACCTCAACTTATTAAAGAGAAACAACAGTCCATCATTACTTTAAGACATGAAGGTCATCTGTCTGGAAAATTTCAGGAACTTTGAATGTATCCTGAACTGCAGTCGCAAAAAAACATCAAATGCTTTGATGAAGCTGGTTCCTATGGGGAAAGAAACACCAAGAGTCACCTCTGCTCCAGAGGAGAAGTTCATCTGAGTCACCAGCCTCAGAAATCGCAAGTTAACAGCACCTCATGTTAGAGCCCACATAATTTTTTCACAGAGTACAAGTAGCAGACACATCTCTACACCAACTGTTCAGAGGAGACTGCCACTCAGGCCTTCATGGTGGAACTGCTGTACAGAAGCCACCACTGAAGATGAACAACAGGAAGAAGAGAACTGTTTGTGGCAAGAAACCCACAGAATGGACATTAGACCAGTGGAAATCTGTGCTTTGGTCTGATCAGTCCAAATTTGAGATTTTCGCTTCCTACCCAAATGTCTTTGTGTGACGCGGAAAAGGTGAACGGATGGACTCTACATGCATGGTTCCCACGATGAAGCATGGAGGAGGAGGTGTGATGGTGTGGGGGGCTTTGCTGGTGACACTGCATGGTTACCACAGAATCCTGCAGTGACATGCCATCCCATCCAGTTTGCGTTTAGTTGGACCGTCGTTTATTTTTTAACAGGACAATGATCCCAAGCACACCTCCAGGCTGTGTAGGGCTTTTTGACCAAGGAGAGTGATGGAGTGCTGCATCAGATGACCTGGCCTCCACAGTCACCTGACCTAAACCCAATCCAGATGTTTTGGGATGAGATGGACCACAGAGTGAAGGCAAAAGGTTCCAACAAGCATCTCTCGGAACTCCTTCAAGACTGTTGGAAAACCATATCAGGTGACTGCCTCATGAAGCTCACTGAGAGAATGTCAAGTGTGCAAAACAGGGCTACTTTGAAGAATCTAAAGCGTAAAACATATTCTGATTTCTTTAACACTTTCTTGTTTATTACATAATTCCATATGTGTTCTTTCGTAGTTTTGATGCATTCAGTGAGAATCTACAATGTCGAAAATAATGAAAATAAATAAAAACCATTAAATGAGAAGGTGTGTCCAAACTTTGGGCTGGTGCTGTACCTTCTCCTTTTCTAAATCACAGAGCACAGCAGCGGTACAAACACATCTTTCTTCATTTAACTAAAACTGCTAGTTGTAGCACATTCTCTGAGGCTTTATAGAAGAGCCTAACGTGTTAATGGGGTTTGTCACATTTGCAGTGGTTTGTTCAGCTGTATTGCCAAGATTTTTAAGGAGGAAGGAGTTGCTGGATTCTATGTGTAAGTCATGCTTTTCATTTCACTGTTGATTAGTACAATTCTTTCTGCATATTTGCTTTAACCATTAACCCACACCAGTCTGAGCCGTGTTTGTGTTTGCAGTGGACTCATACCGCATGTGCTGGGAGAGGTCCTCTTCCTGTGGTGTTGTAACCTCCTGGCTCACTTTATCAACACCTATGCTGTAGATGAAAATGTAAGTCCATCACGTTTTTGTGGGAAACAAAGCAAACTATGGTCTGTATGAACATGTACTGCAAATAGAAACAGAAAATGCCGTACATAAAGTGCTAAAGGTCTGTAAAGGGATAACTTTGGGCTGGCCACATTCAAAACACATATATTGTAAATAGTGTAGACCTCCTCTCAGAGGGTTCTACCTCAAAAAGAGAGATACTAGGACATCAGTTATAACTTGGTAACTGGGTCATCATTGGTAGCATTCCACAACAAAGAGAACAAAATGAGATAAAGTTTTTATATAGTTTTATACAGCATCTGATTTGCTGAGAAAGCAGCTCGGTGCTGATTCAGCTCCCGCACTGATCCTTGTTCTGCACTCCAAACGCACTCCTCAGGTAAAGGAGAGCGGTTTAATGTGGTTAAGAAGTGTCACTTTTACAAGATTGTGAAGCTCATAAAGAATTAACACTGTGATCATAATCACAAAAATGTTTGCTTTTTAACCACAGTTCAATATTGAATCCTAGTTGGATCCCTATCTCTATTTCTAACTTTTTAGCTGCTTATATCAGGGATGTGATTTTTCCGCGAATTCGCGGAATTCTGCTTTTTTTCAGGGATGGGACTTTACCGCAGATCCGCGGATTTCCGCCGATTTCATTTGTTCGAACACCGATTTCACAAGTTTGAACACTTTATTGTCCCTGATACTCCAGCGCGATGGTAACGACGTTAACGATAGCTTGTTAACGGCAATTGTTAACAGCCCAGCGATTGGAAGTCGCTGCGCCGTCCCCCCGTCGTCAATAACTTTCCGCTAGAATCAGAACTTGCTGATCCCATCCCTGTTATATGTCTATTATGTAGTGAAGGCTTTGTTTCATTACATCACTGGTGGATCATGTAAAATGTTTTTTCTTTGGTTTCATGTAGTTCTGTTGAAAACTGCATAAATGCAGTACTACAGTGCTACTCGCAGGTACAAATGCTTCAGTAAATCTCACCCTGACTTTTATTTAATCTATTTCACAATGAAAGGCCTCTAGTAGCTTAAATAATTGTTTTTGCACCTGATAGGCTTTTTCTTTGAAACATGCAGGAAGCATGGAGCTGAATTGACCTTTAACCTGAGGAGTAAAAGCAATTGGAAGTTTTCAGCAAATGAAAATACTTTTGATGTTAAAAAAAAAACCAAAAAAACACCAACATAGAGATACTGGATCTGTAGTAGAGAGTTGCCTTTATTTGCTTGTGCCAACCACCAGCTATATATATATATAAAGCGGTGTATAGAGAATGGATGGATGGATAAAGTTGTTTCTCATATGATCTTAGATTTGTCAAGACCTCATTTAAATCTACGTTATTAAAAGTTATTTTAAGTCCATTAGTTGTAATTCATTTGAGTATCTGGATACATGTAGACTAATGGAGGACGACTTTAACCACCCTGCTTGTATTTATGTTGCAGTTTGGTCAGGCCTCAGCTGTAAGAAGCTATACGAAGTTTGTCATGGGTGTAAGTTCACTGTTCAAACTATTACTTGAAATGTTTCTGGTGTGTATTCAAAATAATGCAGTGTGGATTTCTCTAGATTGCAGTGAGCGTTCTCACGTATCCTTTCATGCTGGTGGCTGATCTTATGGCAGTCAACAACTGTGGGTGAGTCATTTAGCAAACTATGATCAACATTTTCATATAGGTGAGCATTTTACTGCCACAAGTGTGATTTATAACAGAAAGCTAGTTCATTCAGTCTGGCTGCTCATACAAAGTTAAAAAAAAAGTTAAACCAGCATTTAAATCTTCTTACAAACACAAAAAGTCACATGAATTTCACATGTACACGTGACCATGTGTACATGTGGTTTTGCATGTGTGGAATGTAATGTTCGAAAACATGTTAAAATTGCAACTGAAAAATGGAAAAAATTCTCCACCTCACCTGGAAACAAAGGAGATAACTCTGAGGTATAACGGTATACTGTAATGCCTTATATCACTGTTCACCTAAGCTCAATTTTTGAAGCAGTCAAAGAAAAAAGGAGATGAAAGTTTTGGGCGACATGCTGTTGATACAGGATAGTGGTGTGTGGGTTTCACAGGGAGATATTCATGGGTTCCACATGTAATCCCATGGGTTTCACATGGGTTTGCATATATGTTTAACATAGGAATATTCATGGGTTACACATTATCTTATGGGTTCCATATGGGTACACATGTGGACAAAATTGTTGGTACCCCTCAGTTAAAGAAGGAAAAACCCACAATTCTCACTGAAATCACTTGAAACTCACAAAAGTAACAATAAATAAAAATTTATTGAAAATTAAATAATCAAAATCAGCCATCACTTTTGAATTGTTGATTAACATAATTATTTTAAAAAACAAATTAATGAAATAGGGCTGGACAAAAATGATGGTACCCATAACTTAATATTTTGTTGCACAACCTTTTGAGGCAATCACTGCAATTAAACGATTTCTGTATTTGTCAATGAGCGTTCTGCAGCTGTCAACAGGTATTTTGGCCCACTCCTCATGAGCAAACAGCTCCAGTTGTCTCAGGTTTGATGGGTGTCTTCTCCAAATGGCATGTTTCAGCTCCTTCCACATATGTTGAATGGGATTCAGATCTGGGCTCATAGAAGGCCACTTTAGAATAGTCCAACGCTTTTCTCTCAGCCATTCTTGGGTGTTTTTGGCTGTGTGTTTTGGATCGTTGTCCTGTTGGAAGACCCATGACCTGCGACTGAGACCAAGCTTTCTGACACGAGGCAGCACATTTCTCTCCAGAATGCCTTGATAGTCTTCAGATTTCATCGTACCTTGCACACTTTCAAGACACCCTGTGCCAGATGCAGCAAAGCAGCCCCAAAACATTACTGAGCCTCCTCCATGTTTCACCGTAGGGACAGTGTTCTTTTCTTCGTATGCTTGGTTTTTGAGTCTATGAACATAGAGTTGATGTGCCTTACCAAAAAGCTCCAGTTTGGTCTCATCTCTCCAAAGGACATTCTCCCAGAAGCTTTGTGGCTTGTCAACATGCATTTTTGCAAATTCCAGTCTGGCTTTTTTATGAGTTTTTTTCAGCAGTGGTGTCCTCCTTGGTCGTCTCCCATGAAGTCCACTTTGGCTCAAACAACGACGAATGGTGCGATCTGACACTGATGTACCTTGGCCTTGGAGTTCACCTTTAATTTCTTTGGAGGTTGCTCTGAGCTCTTTGGATACAATTCCAACGATCCGTCTCTTCAATTTGTCATCAATTTTCCTCTTGCGGCCACGTCCAGGGAGGTTGGCTACTGTCCCGTGGGTCTTGAACTTCTCAATAATATGAGCCACTGTTGTCACAGGAACTTCAAGCTGTTTAGAGATGGTCTTATAGCCTTTACCTTTAAGATGTTTGTCTATATTTTTTTTCGGATGTCCTGGGACAATTCTCTCCTTCGCTTTCTGTTGTCCATGTTCAGCGTGGTACACACCTTTTCACCAAACAGCAGGGTGACTACTTGTCTCCCTTTAAATAGGCAGACTGACTGATTATGAGTTTGGAAACACCTGTGATGTCAATTAAATGACACACCTGAGTTAATCATGTCACTCTGGTCAAATAGTTTTCAATCTTTTATAGAGGTACCATCATTTTTGTCCAGGCCTCTTTCATTAGTTTGTTTTTTTAAATAATTATGTTAATCAACAATTCAAAAGTAATGGCTGTTTTTGATTATTTAATTTTCAATAAATTTTTATTTATTGTTACTTTTGTGAGTTTCAAGTGATTTCAGTGGGAATTGTGGGTTTTTCCTTCTTTAACTGAGGGGTACCAACAATTTTGTCCACGTGTGTATGTATAAGAGCTTCACATGGAAATATACATGGGTTCTACATGTAGTCCCAAGGTTTTACATGGACATAGGTATGGGTTTCACATCTGTTATTCCAAGCTTTACACCTTCACCCCTCCTTAAGTTAAGTTTTCCTCTCATAGTTCAGATCTGTTGCTCCAGCAGAATGCAATATTGCACTTGTTGTAAATGTCATGATCAATCTTAGAAACACGTGGTATTTATGACATGGTATCACATTACACAACATGTGGAAACATGTTCTCTACATGTTGTAACCCATGGTGACGTGTTTTCACATGTGCTCTACATGGTACCACGTATTTCACGTGTCCCATCAGGCTGCAACATGTGGTGACATAGAAAACATGGAAAATTCCTGTTTTTTTCTGTAAAGGCCTTCATGTTGGAAAGTGAAATGTACAAAACATTTTTGTGCTAAATTTTCTTGTATTTCTAAAATTAGAGTTTCAGTCTAAGGCAGGGGTGTCAAACTCAGTTCCTGGAGGGCCACTATCCTGCATGTTTTAGATGCTTCCCTCTTCCAACACACCTGATTCAAATGATCAGCTTATCATCAAGCTCAGCAGAAGCCTGATAACGAGCCTGATCATTTGAATCAGCTGTGTTGGAAGAGGGAAACATCTAAAACATGCAGGATAGTGGCCCTCCAGGAATGGATCTTGACACCCCTGGTCTAAGGGATTGTGCTGTCTTTGTGTTTTCAGTCTGGCTGCAGGTCTCCCTCCTTACTTCCCCATCTTTAAGTCCTGGCTGCACTGCTGGAATCATCTGAGCCACAAGGTACACTTACTGTGTCACTGTTCAGTCTACCTAACACCTCTGGAGCAAATGTAGTGACATCACATGACACAAAGGTGTAGTAATGAATATCTTTTCAGTGGTGTTATATCCGTTTTAGTTTTGAGGGGAAGATATTTGTACTAAGTCAAGAAGAGGGTCCAAAGGAAATAGTTACTCTGGCTTCCACCCCAGATAATTTCCATGGAGTCTCTAAGTTTGATACATTTTCATAATACTCACGTTATTCATAAGCATTTATACTTAATCCCCTCCTATCAGGGCCACCTCTTCAGAGGATCCAGCTTCTTTTTCCGACGGGTGCCTGTGACCTTACCACCTTACATTGAGGACTGACATCTTAATCATCATCACCTTCTCGGAGTTCTTCCTCCTCCTGTTCATTAAATTTTCCAAAGACATCAACCTTTTCCTTCCCCGTGAGCCTGTCATCCTCTGCTGCTGTCCTTCAGACATCCAGACATTGCAGGAGCACAGCACATGGAGTGCCAAAGGAGCATCGGTTCACTTCAGTTTGCCGAGGATGGATCTGGTTCTTTTCAGAATTCAGGGATCATTTCGTCTGTTCGAATCAGTGCAGAAACTACAGAAAACTGTATTTTGTTCTTGTTTGACCAACAATTCTGATTCCATGGTTTCATCCCCACAGCAGCAGCTTTAGTATGTCACTGCAGTACAACAGACAAATCTAATGGCCATGACATATATTCACATCAACTTCTTGTCCAATTTCTTCTTTTTTCTTGTGAATTCTGCTTACTATTGTTGGCAATTATAAATACAAGTCAGTAGTTTCAGTCTTAACATATCAGTTCTTATTCTTAACATTATTTGATTCAATTCCATTTTATTTGTATCATGCCAAGTCACAACTGACATCATTTCAGGGCTCTTTGCTATATTCCAGAAGAAAACCAACATACAGGGTGGAGAAGCAAAAATGTCCTACTGACAAATTTGAATGTCCTGCCTAAACAGTGAGGGTAATCAAAACAATAATTAAAATCAAAGTTCCTTACCTTTAACCAATCTTTTCAGTATTTGTCAGACCTTGGTGCATTGTGAAGTGAGCAAGCAACAAGCAAAATGCAATAGGGTTTGTGATCTCCTGGATGCCCAAATCCCTCAGAAGGACATTGCCAAGATTGTTGGCATCAGTGAGAGGACCATTTGCTGCATCCAGCATGCCAGACAATCCAGTTTGGGCACCAAGAGATCTCCAGATAGTCCTGGGAGTCTTGGGCTCAGATGGCAATAAGATGCCCCCCTACTTCTTCAAGCCAGATCAGAAAATTGGGGCTGATATGTACAACAAAGTTCTGAGATACACCGTTTTGCCCTGGCTGAAGGCCACCTACCCTGACAACAACTATGTGTGGCAGCAAGATGGGGCTCCTGCTCACACATCAGTCAAGGTCCAAAAGTTCTGTGAGTAGAATATGGCAAACTTCTGGCCCAAAGGCATTTGGCCTCTGAGCTCACCTGATCTAAACCCCCTAGATTTTTTTCTGATGGGGCGCCATTGAGTTGAGGACTAATGCCACTCCTCATGCCAATATGGATTTACTTAAGGCTGCATTCAGGGAATGGGAGGCCTACCCCAAGGAGGATATCAGGAGGGCCTGTGCCTCTTTCAGAGGCTGTATCGAGGCCTTCATCATGGCTGATGGAGGACATATTGAATAAACATGATCTGAAAGCTTTAAATATGTGTTCTTCAAAAAAATCAGTTCAAAATTCCAAAGAATAAAAAAGTTATACGCATTTATAGTTGTTTCTACCTGACAGGACATTTTTGCTTCCCCACCCTGTATCCAGTGATTTCCTTTGAACAGTACATATTGTCAGAAAAAGAACTTCAAAAACTAAACCAGGCCATTTTACAATGTTTGTCTTGGATGGTATCAAATGTGTTTAAAAATCATGTTCATTAAATTTTATTTGGATTAATCAGCTTGTTCCACTTACATATTCGACAGGTTCACATTATAATTAGATAAATCCTCACTGTAGAAACTTTGTAAGGATACGATCATGAAAGTCTTCCAACTCTGTCACTGCGTCTCGGTCCATGTAAGATTATGGGACTACAGATATGTGATCAAATGCAGAGGTAGGGCGATCACAGTCAGCATATATGAACCAATAAAATGCAACACACTAAAATTAAAAGATAATGACGGTTGGAGCATGTCCCTGTTCCTGAAATGCTTCATCACTTTTTACAAAAGTTCCACACTCTTACCATCAACTTTGAAATACTGACTTCAGTGGCACTGCAACAGTAAACACACAGCAAACACTGAAATTAACAAAACATAAGATATTTAATTTCATTGCCATACCTAACCCTTCTCTATGTCTCATATAACCAGTAATTCCCTCATCACTCACTCCAGTGAGTTTTCTTTTGTGAGTATCCTTACTATTACATCTTTAAAATACTAATCATTAAAATGAAGCCACTTCAGTGTTGAATCTATTTGTCTTTGTGTATTTGTACCTATGAAATGCATGGAAAATCTCATGGGTACAAGTTACAATCTTATGTATGTTATGAACTGCTGAACATGATAGTTAAGACTGTAGATGTACACAATATTTGGGAGTTTTCTCCTACGCCAGAAGAGCGGTTTGAAGTCAAACGCACATGCGTTGTTGGATGATGTCTGTTACCTCTGAACCGAATGGCCACTCCTGAGACTGATCAATAAAGAATGATGGTCATATTGTGACTCCAGTGAAGTCTCACCTGTCAATCTGTCTTTGTGATTTGATTATTATTATTTTCACAGTGAAACTTCTGATGTCAACATTTTTTGGATTTTTTTTCAGCATTTTCGGTGGAAAAAAATGTTAAAAACAAGTTTCTTTAAGAACATTAACATTCCCCAAAAAAATCTAACAAAATCCAGTGGATTTTGATTTTTTTTGTGAATGTTCTTAAAGGAAACAGAAGTTTTACTAATACATATGTAATCCCTACATATTTTTCGGATTTTTTTTTTGAAGATTTTTCACATTTTTTGAAAATATTTACAAGAACTTTCTTGCCAAAATTGGGGGATTTTTTTTAAATCCCAAACTTCGAAGGGAAACTTTTAAGGAACTATTGGAATTTTCTGAAGTTTTTGCAAATTTTCAGAAATTTAAAAAAACTAATTTGCTGAATTTTTGTATTTTTTCGGACTAGGAAGCAATATTTTTTGGTGCCCGTAAATGAAGACGACAGGAGGGCATTTTCTCCAGTGTTTTCTGTTCTTAATTTAAGGGGAAATCAATCTGCCGAGAAGGAAACCAGCGCCACTTTATTGAAGTATGCGCAGACGGACACAGAAACTATGCATTGGCCTTATAAGACATCATACACTCTACTGTAAACATATAGGCTTTATTTTGAAGGTTCTTGCCGGAAGTGCGCCCTGAGGATTTCTCCGACTTGATAACAAACACAAAACACGCACTGTCGTTGATGGCAGTGTCTGCAGCGTGAAGAATAGTGAAACATTGTGAGGATATGAATCCGTGGCTGACTTTGCGTGTGTTCGTGTAGCGGTCCGGCTTCAGCTGCTAGCATATTTCTCTTCGTTACAAGTGGCGGACTGGCTGCTCGCCGTTTTGGCGGAGGGAGTGTAAGTAAATGAAAGCGTTGTTTGGAGCCGTTGAACAAAGAGCTTCTCTTCCCTCTACCATTGTTACCAAGCGGAGCGCCTGTTTTTAACCGATTCAAAGGCGGTTCGGACTGTAAAAGTAAGCTAACTACTCTTGAGTCTCACTAAGGCAGTGGAAACCTGTCCGTTAATGTTCAGTAGTTCAGTAGTTCATATACGCGAACAGCAAATCTGTGTCAGGACTCGGTTAAACTGATTCTACTGTCAGTTTACGCAACATTGGCACATAACTAATGTATTGACCATAACTTCTACTTAAATTTCCTCTGTACCATTGAAACTGAAGCAAGAAAGTTTTAAAGGTTTTATTTTTGTCAACTTACCTGTTCTTAACCGTCTGTAAGTTAGAATTATTTGCAAGTCAGCCAACTTGTCAATAGCAGTCATAACGTTGCCAGATGACATTATTGTGTATTGTGGGTTTTTTTTTTTGGATTGTCGTGGGTTTATATTAAACCAGGGGTGTCAATTTCATGTCATTTCAGTTCAAGGGCCACATTTAGCCCAATTTGATCTTAAGTGGGCCGGATCAGTTAAATTATGGCATATTAACCCATATAACTCCAAATGTTTCAATATGTTCTTCAAATGTACACATTTAATTAACAAAACATTATGAACAACCTGAAGTTTCTCCAGACAAATAAATTTAATTTTAGCAATAATATGCCTCAGTTGATCGTTTGCACATTACAACTTACAGACACAGTGTGTCTACAAAGGCACAAAACATTTAGTCATGGTCAAAACAACAACAGTTGGACAAAAAATAAGACAAAATATTACAAAATGAGACACAAAATGACAAAAAATGAGACAAATGACATGAAACAAAACAGAAAAGAGACAAAAAAATAGATGAAAATGTTACAAAGCACCAAAAAAATGGACAAACGGCAAAAACGAGGCAAAAACTTACACAAACGACACAAGCCAGACAAAAAAACCTAAACAAAACACAAAACGATACACAAAACAAGACCAAAAATACAAGTGTGACAAAAAAGAAACAAAACGATAAAACATGAGAGAAACAACAAAACTCAGATAAAAAACAACAAGAAGACAAAATATTACAAAAATGAGACACAAAGCAACAAAAGAACAATGAGCATTATAATATTTTACTTTATGATCAAAACAACTTGTCCAGAAATTATTTTAAATTTATGGTTTTACAAATTTACAATCTGTAGTTAATGTGTTCTCTGTACTTTTTACTCTTTACAAAGTGCCCCATGGGGCCGGATTGGACCCTCTGGCGGGCCGGTTTTGGCCTGCAGGTTTGACACCCCTGTATTAAACCTTCAGAAGTTATCAGAAGTCCATGGTGGTCTACAGCACTGCTCCTGCTGTGAGCACAGACTCCATTCTGAAATGTGGCACTGAAGTATTGGCTGTTATCAACAAAAAGGAGAATAATTGGAAATTGGATTGTGACACATTTGGAGCCTCTCTTCATATTGGCACAGATCAAATAGATCAAGCACTTCATTCTCCTGTACACAATTAAGTGCAAGAAGATTATTGAAAAAATGAATTTCACCTAAAAATAATCGTGTTATCAAAAATAATGTTTTCATAGGCTAAGTCTTTGCAAAATTCAGAAATGTTGCATAAACCCCTCTCACATACACATTTCTTAGTTCCGTTAATCTCCCAGCAGCTAAATGGGTCAGCTGCAGTCTGAAGCACTCGGGTCACTTATCCATGAAAGTCACAATAACAGACAAACAGTGGTACTCTGAGCTGTGTGACTTGTTTTAAGGAAGGATTTTTCCATGTTTCAGCATCGATACTCATCAGAAAAGATCACAGAGACTCTCTTAACACACATTTTTTCACACACTTTGCTCTATAATTTAAAATTTATTATATAACGAATGAAATGTTATAATAATACAACCTTATTGTCATGAAAACAGACACTAACAGAACAAGAAAAGCACTCAGAGAGTTCAGTACTCCACCAAGGCTGCTCAGTTGTATCATTTCTGACAGACACATCCACAAAGGTCAATTTGTAGTCGGATCGCAATCATGATCATCGGCATGCAGCTGATGTAGTGTTCACTTGTAGTCATAGTTACATTAACGCCGTGCCACTAACAGTGATGCAGAAATCTTTAACAAATCTGTCGATCCAGACTGTAAGCTGCATCACTGCCAAAATCTAATCACTTAGTCCTTGTGTCATTTCTGACCTTCCCTGAAAATTTCATCCAAATCTGTTAATCCATTTTTGAGTAATGTTATAGATAGATAGACAGACAAACCAACCAACGCCAATCGTCCCATAACTCCGCTACGCTCCTTGGTGAAGTAATAATGTACTCACCAATAATGAATGTAATATGAGTGTTTCCTGAAATGTTAAGATGAGCTCAAGTGTTTCTTCCAGCTGTTCAGAACAGCATCAGGCAGAGGAGGGTCCACGAGTGTCTCCAAAGAGAGAAAGAGTAACAGAGCAGCAGTAGTAGCTTCACTAATTTGGTTTGACTTCAAATTATCCCAAAGAAGAGAAAGGGTCTATCAGGATCTAACAGCAGATCACGTGGTGAACATTTCTTCACCTCAGACAGGTGAGCTGTCACACAGAGTTACAGTTTATCAGCTGCAGCTTAATATTTTGTCACATTGTCATGGTCCTCAGGTTGAGTCCTAATGTTTCAATTTCACTGTTTAAGAAATGAAAAATGACCTGGGCTGTTAGTTATTCGGACACTTTTATCAGCTAATGTCAGTTTGGATTTAGTCTGTTATTGCATTATTATGTACCATACATCATAAATAGGTTACTATATATTGCGTTTGTAATGCGGTGCTCTCCATCACTGTGGGTCTGAATGCAGCCATGAGGAACATTAATGGATAAATAACCTAGACTGTCAGTCACAAGTTTGGACACACTTTCTCATTGAATGTTTTTTGTACATTTTTGCTATTGTAAATAGTCATGAAGATAAATAAAAACCATTGAATGAGATGGTGTGTCCAAATGTTTGACTGGTAGTGTATACGTGAAAGGGGCTCAGTGACAGAATGCAGCCACTTTAATGGATTGAATGACCCAGCAGTGTTGCATGTCTGAAAATGACTATTAAGAATCACAATAACACTTGCCATATGTTGAGAACTGTGTATTCTTTGTGTATTTAACAGCAGCTACAGGGGGCCAGCCCCACGTTGCCTGCGCTTGTTGAGTATTCCATGCTGCTTGTGTTGACAGGTGAGGGGCGGCCTGTGCTCCAGTCATGACCTCCGGGAATGGGAACACTAACAGCAGCCAGCCCAATGGAGAGAGCAAACCAGCCCAGGCCCTAGTCAAGTCCCACATCCTCACCCATCTGATCGAAGGCTTTGTTATCCAGGAGGGTGCTGAGCCTTTCCCTGTGAGTACTGGTGTGATGGATGTCTGTCTGTAAGGTTACTAAGACATGCACAATGCATGGCCATTATATAACAAGGAGAGTAATCAAAGACACTCTATAAAGACAGGCACCTAAACCAGCCATACACTGCAAAAATGCCCCTCTCAAAACAAGAAAAAAATCATTTATTTCAAGGAACTTTTACATTGAAATAAGTGGAAAAATCTGCCAAAAGAACAAATGAAAAATGGCTTGGTAAGATTTCTTGAAATAAGATGTGATATTTAGAATGTTAAGATCTTAAAATTAGCTGGGAAAACTAGGATTTATTTTACCAAGATTGTCAAGCTTAGGTGTCTTAAACTAAACCAGACATGCTAAAAAAAATGGAAAGTAATTTTTCACTCAAAAATAGATTTTTACCTTCATGTAACCTCCTAATTGGAGTTGTATGAAGCTTATTTTGAGTTTTCTTGTAAAATGCAATTCAAAACAAGATAATTTCAAGATTGTTTGACTTAACAAGATATTTAAGATGCATTGTCTTAAAACAAGTCCCATCTTGTTGAAATGTCACGTGTTAAGTGAATTTATCTTAAATCAAGTGGGATGAGACATTTTGACTAAAAATAAGACAAATAGACTTGATAAGATTTTGAGTTTTTGCTGTGTACTGACTGTTTCACGAGGAGCATGAGAATAAACATAAGCCTAGTTTCTAGGCTGTCTCATTGGAGACCTGCTCATGATTCTTAACCTGTTGTTTGTGATGTCACTGTCCCTGATGTAAACTAAGGGAGTGCAGTGATATTATGCAAATAATAATAATATTGCAAAAAATGTCCCTGTACTCACTCAGCTTAGATCAGAGAATACAGTGATGTTACTAGTAAAGTTATTGCAAATAGATATGACAAAATGTTCAAGTGTTGCAAATCAGACTTAAGTTGTGATGAACTCAAGTGTCTGTTCTTTTAAAGTAGAAAAAAATATGGAATTGTGAGCTTCGTAGATTACCGGTAAGATAATATCCCCTTTGTCCATTTCTGTTTGTCCCCATGCGTCTAAATATCCATGAACATTAGCTAAGTGGTGTTATAGTGGCTCAAAAATGCATTTTCTATTGATGTAATTTTCAGAATCAACACAGAGCTGTCCTGTTCTTGTTTTATTTATTCTTGTTCTACTCTAATGTAGTCAATAAATGTATAGAAGGTTGGACAGAAGACTGAAGACTTAAGAAAACCTTTCTCCAAACTAGTAACAATTGTAAAAGTAAACTTAGAAAGATTATGCATGTCATGGTCATGTTGAGCTTCCAGTGACTCCTTCAGCTCTTAATTATCTATAATGACATGATTGAAACATGTATCTTTGTTACAAAATAACAATTATGCATTTTTATCCTTTCGTAGATTTATTATAGTTCTTCTGGAAATCTGACAAAGTCTGCTTGGTCAAAAATCTACATACGACTTGAATTATCAGTTTTGGTAAGGTAGACAGTTATGTAATCCAGTTTTTTCAATTGACTCAACCTCCTAACTTCTCTGAGCAAATTTAAATAGGGCCCATTTGATACACTTGATCATTCGACTCAGTCAAACGTGCTACAGTAAGAAAATCTCTGCACAGATTTGAAAAAGCAAGTCATTGGCTTGAACAGGTCAGGTAAATAACTTGGAGCCATTTCAAAGCAGCTACAGATGCCAAAATCAATTGTTCCATCAACTGTTTGTATGTGTAAAGTGCATGGCACAGTTATGTCACTACCACGATCAGGAAGAAAACACGAACTATCACCTGCTGCTGAGAGACAGCTGGTCAGGATGGTCGAAGATCAACCAAGAATCCCCAAAAAAATGGGTTTGCAATGAATTAGAAGCTGCTGGAACACGTTTGTCAATGTTCATAGTCAGGAGTGTTTTACATCACCATCTGATGGGAGGCCGTGCATGAAGGAAGCCCTTGCTAAAGATGTGGTACCTTAAGGCTCAACTGAAGTTTGCTGTTGATCACATGGACAAAGATTAAAGTTCTATGATCAGAAGAAACAGAAATTCTGCTTTTTGGCCACAATGACCAAAAATCGGTTTAGAGAATAGAAAGTGAGGCCTTTAACCCTAAGAATACCAAACCTACGGTCAAGCATGGTGGTGGTGGTATTATGCTCAGGGACTGATTTGCTGCTGGTGGAATTGGTGCTTTATTCAAACTAAATGGAATAAAGGAGAATATATTAATATTATTTTCCACTTTCACTGAGTGCATTTTTTTGAGTAACATCAATCCTGATTGTAACTATTAATTCATTTTCAGGATTTTACTCCCTTAAATCTTTTGGGATGATCAATCTGGCATGTGTCAATGATGCATTATATGTTTTACAACAGTAGAAGATTAAAGAATCTCACGTCTTGTGGACCTATAGTCCATGTAAAATGTCTACTACTAATGCTTTTTTTCTTCTGATTGGCCTATTGCCTTATATTTGGAAAATCAAAAATACAAGATCACTTCAAACAAGATTTATTTTTCAAACCTGAATAACATTTGCCCTTTTACGAGGCATCTGAATCTTGCTTGTTGTCCACATGCAGCAGAACCAGTTCCAAAGCATTTTTAAGTTCAGTTTAATTCAGTTTTATTTACATAGTGCAAATTCATAACAATGAGTCATCTCATAGCACTTTACCTGTAAGGTGGAAGACCTTACAAAATTTTAATCAAGAATCCAACAAATCCAAAGTTCCCTTTTGAATTCTCATTGAGCAGGCTCTTGATAACAGTGTGAAGAAATCAATGTCCCCTTCACCAAGAAGGATAAAAAGCCCTCTGACTGAATCAGGGAGGGCGACCGTCTGCCTTGACCGGTCGGGGTTGGGGTGAGGATGGCATGGAGTAAGGGTTGGGGTGGGGATTGCAGGAACCGTGAGGCCAGTGACTGAATATCACAGACAGACTTCCTAAACTACTGTTTCTATACCAGCACAAGTAGAAATAGTGAGGGAACCAATAAGCACAATCAAAAATACACTTTTTTTTCATGATTCCTTTAGAATCAGAAATTTGGAACTGCTTCTTGATGCCCAAGCTTATTACTGAGGTGGAAACAGGTTATTGTACTAATGTAACTAAATAATACAGAACCATGTAATTATTTTGCCACTGAAGCAGGCGGCTTTTGTCATCAAAATCTTTAGGCACCTTCACCACGACCACCCCTTTCTCTTCATGTTGTTTGTCATTCTCCACTGTCATCTATTTATAAAAACTCTCCATCCATGCATCCAGGTTCCACACTTGACCGTGTAATTCAAGAGTCAAAGCATGTTAGTGTATTTTTAAGGTGCTCTGTGATGCATTTGGGTCGTTTGCAGTGCAGTCAACTGTATCAATGATTTTTTTCACTGTCTTTAGGTGGAGCGTCCATCTTTCTCAATAGAGAGCCTAAGAAGAAACACAGCAGATTCAAAGATGGACAACATCTCACCAAAGGGTAAGGCGTTTCAGATTCTAAGTTTTCAGACACGTAGTGAAGCTTCATTGTTTTCTTTCTAAATCTAAGTGGTTCATACTAAGAACTGACATTTCCTTCTTGTACTTGTGTAATACTGTTGTTACAGGGCGGCACTTTTCCCCATAATCACGGAGTTTTTCAGTATCGGATGGCTTCATAAAATTTACTTGCATAATAATGGCGTTTTTCCAGAGATGAGTCTGAAAGAAATCTGTGTCTACAAGTCATGTGTGGTGTGAACTGTCATGAGATATATGCTGTATACACACACCAGCCACTTTATTAGGTACAACTGTTCAGTTGCTTGTTAACACAGGATTGTTAAGCAGGATGTTATTTGCTTGATGCACTTTGAATGAAAAATACCTCACACGGTTTCTTCTAAGTGAGAACACCCAAGTATTCCCTATCAGATTTTACACTCAACAAAAATATAAACGCTACACTTTTGTTTTTGCTCCCATTTTTATGAGATGAACTCAAAGATCTAAAACTTTTTCCACATACACAATATCACCATTTCTCTCAAATATTGTTCACAAATCTGTCTAAATCTGTGATAGTGAGCACTTCTCCTTTGGTGAGATAATCCATCCCACCTCACAGGTGTGCCATATCAAGATGCTGATTAGACACCATGATTAGTGCACAGGTGTGCCTTAGACTGCCCACAATAAAAGGACACTCTGAAAGGTGCAGTTTTGTTTTATTGGTGGCGGGGGGGTCTGGGGACTCAGGGGACTCAGAAAACCGGTTTCTGACAGTTTGTGCAGAAATTCTGTGGTTACGCAAACCGATTGTTTCAGCAGCTGTCCGAGTGGCTGGTCTCAGACCATCTTGGAGGTGAACATGCTGGATGTGGAGGTCCTGGGCTGGTGTGGTTACACGTGGTCTGCGGTTGTGAGGCTGGTTGGATGTACTGTCAAATTCTCTGAAACGCCTTTGGAGACGGCTTATGGTAGAGAAATGAACATTCAATACACGAGCAACAGCTCTGGTCGACATTCCTGCTGTCAGCATGCCAATTGCACGCTCCCTCAAATCTTGCCACATCTGTGGCATTGTGCTGTGTGATAAAACTGCACCTTTCAGAGTGGCCTTATATTGTGGGCAGTCTAAGGCACACCTGTGCACTAATCATGGTGTCTAATCACTTCTTGATATGGCACACCTGTGAGGTGGGATGGATTATCTCAGCAAAGGAGAAGTGCTCACTATCACAGATTCAGACAGATTTGTGAACAATATTTGAGAGAAATGGTGATATTGTGTATGTGGAAAAAGTTTTAGATCTTTGAGTTCATCTCATAAAAAATGAGAGCGAAAACAAAAGTGTTGCGTTTATATTTTTGTTAAGTGTAGTTTTGTATCTTCTCATTCATTTCACTATTCAGAAATTTGCAAGTCAGTTCTGTGTGCCTTCAGCTTACTATGTGCAATGTCTTCCCTCAGAGATGAAGTCACAGCAGGAGCCCATGCTGACCTGTGAGCTGTGTGGCAGGGTTGATTTTGCCTACATCTTCAAAAGGTCCAAGAGGTTCTGTTCAACAGTGTGTGCTAAACGGTAACAGTTTCCTTCATCTTCATAGTTTGCCCTGTGGTGGAGCTTTAGTGATGATCTGATGTCTTATCCTGATCAAGATTTTTGTCATTAATCTAAGTTCTTTAGTAATGGTTATGATCTGATACTTCCCTAAATGATATTTACCTACATGTTTATGGCTTCACCAAGGAACACAGACAGTGTCACAGCGTCACTGTAACCATAACAACAAGAGAACGCTACAGTATGTCAGCTGCCTGCTGACAATCACATGATCGCGATCCTACTAAAAAATCGACACTACGGGCTTATCGGGACCTATCCATCGAAAATCATACAAGGAACAATTGATTAAATTGTGGAGGTGTTTCCAAGTCTCATCAGTTCCACTACATATTTAGGTTATGCTATTTGGTGTCCGTACATAACACACACATGCATAACACGCGCTCAGTGCAATGTCATTTTTATTAAAGATTTCATCCATCAAAACTACAAACGAGTGGCAAATGACTGTTAACTGGGCTGAACTCTAGTGACTGTGAAGGTCATATCATATTTATTGAATCATTTAACTTATTTTACATAATACAACATGAGTTTTCTTTAGCCCCCTTGCAGATACAGGACTCCTGTCATATTTGAAATGCTCTCTGGAAGTCCCATTCTGCAAGTGCATTAAACACCATCTGCAACATGGGATAGATATCGTCCACTGTGTCAAAACAGCGACACTTCAACTTGAATTTTATTTTGCGGAGGAGGAAGAATGAAATCTATGGCAAGAAGCATATGGCCAGAAAACTTTTGATTTCAGCGTGCTGTGACGAGGCATTTTCTTTAGAAAGTTATAGTAGATTAATGGTGCACTACCACATCAGTGTCAAACAAAACAATCATATGCTTGGCTGCACTGTTGACCCCATGCACTTTAGGAAAGGGCCTTCAAAGACTGCATGCTTTACCACTGAAGTCTGGTCTCTAAACCACAGCCATAGAGTGTCAGGGTCAGTTTGACACAGAAGTTGGTGTTTACTTTAGGTGAAAGTTTGAAGTTCGTGGTGGAGTTGCAAATACACAACTGCAAGATGTTGAACTGGACTTCCACAGAGTTTCAAAGATAACAGGAATGCTGGTCGAGATGTATCACTTCACAAAAACACTACTTACAAGAGGATCATTTCCAGATCTGGTATTGTTTTTGTATTTTATAGGGACAGACTCTGAACTTGCAGATTGTACCTCATACCTCTATAATCTGCTGCTCCTAACAAGTGACAGTCAGGGACAAGTAAACATGGGAAGCTGCCACCTGAATGTTTTGTACATTGATTTAATTCAGTTGATTCAGTTTTAGTTATATAGTGTCAGTCCACAACATCAGTCATCTTAGAACACTTGGCATAAGCCTTTTACATGTCCACAAAAAAAAAAAAAACAACTTTCCTGCGATTTATACAGATGTTAACCGCTTAAATTATTGAAACTCACCAATAATGAAGTTTTTTTTTCGCTTACAAGATACTAAAACAAGTTTGTTTTAGTTTTAGTTTGTTTCTTCCAACTGTTTAGGATTACTTCCTCTGAGTTTATTTTATACCTACAACATTAGGAGGATCCACAGGCATCTGCAGAGAGAGAGAATTGCATGCATTTGCACATATTAGAACAACTGTATCTGTAACTTAAATGCAACATTAAATTCTTGTTATTCTGAATTATCCCACAGAGAGCATAAAGAGCAGATCACCTGGCCAGGGTCCGACTGCAAGTCACTCTGTTTGGCCCACTTATCTTGTCTTCTGTCACACACAGAATTGCAACTATATAAGACACCCTCGCCTCTTGCACACACATGTAGATTATAGACAAATATGTGGATGAAGTATCAGCTGACCATGTTAACTCTTCTTGCAGCTACAATGTGGGATGCACAAAGAGAATGGGTCTTTTCCCAAACCGCAAAACCACCCTGGAGAACATGAAGAAGCAAAGAGCACTGAACGGAAACCACAAAAACGGCAGTTTAGAGTCTAAAAAGAAGGTGAGCTTTTGACTTCTGCATGTGTATTATTATTGTGTGCATGCATTCCTTGTTTCTAAAGTTAAAACGGTCCTTCCTTTATTACAGAAAACCTGCACAGTTTACATCAATACAGTTGTTTTCAAAAATATTAAAGCAGAAATTGTGGCATGTGGAGAAGTTCAAGCACCATCAGAGCTTGATTAACAGATTGGGACTTAACTGACTCATTCAGCTGAACTCCAGTTGACGTTTTTTGAAATCTCTCACCTGAACATCTTTTAAAATCTACAAGGAGATCTTAAACATGCTGTGTGTGCAAGACAGCCTGAAAATATGAGAATTAGAAGTGATCTGCAGGAAGAATGGCTGAAATTTATCAGTCAAGAACCGAAAGACACTAAACTTAATGTGAAAAACGATAGACTTTCCTTTAACTTTTCCACATGCTGCATTTCATGTTTTATTTCTTTTTTCCTTTTTTAAGTTCATGAAAGCAAGAGTAACAATGACAGTAATGACTATATTGCCATGTGAAGAAATGTTAATATCAAGTGTGTGTTTGTTGCCCTGCATATGTAAACTGGCATCTTGATGAGCACGGCTGCTCTTATCTCATTTCTGCATTATATCATGTCAGGCCACTCTCATTATAGTCATAATCCAGTTGCTCCCTCCATGCAGAAGCCTGCTACAGCTGCTCTGTCCACTGGTCACTCAGTCCACCCTGCACAGGGAGAGTCCAGTCAGTGTTCAACCTTGTCTGGCTACAAAAGACCCCTGACTCCCCTCTCACCTGCCCAGCGGGTGCCTACGACACAAGGCTCTGAGCATCCCCTGCTGCCCCCCAGTTTCCTGCCCGGTGACCCTGCCCAGTGGAACATAGAAGATGTCTATGAGTTCATCTCCTCTCTACCAGGTGGGCTTCAACTGTCACATTAGTTCACATCTGGACGTTATTCTAATTTTTTAGCACCTTTGCTTGTAAGCTATTATTAACCACACTGGTTAAAAAAGGCTTTCCTGCAATTGAAACAGATGCTAACAGCTTAAATTATTGAATCTCCCCAATAGTGAAGTTGTTTTACTCCTACAAGATGTTAAAAAAGCTGAAGTTTTTTTTCTTCCATGTGTCATGATTTTCAGTGGGTTTTTTCCCCCATGTTCCATTGTAGAAA
Source organism: Acanthochromis polyacanthus (assembly GCF_021347895.1). Classification (NCBI taxonomy): domain Eukaryota; kingdom Metazoa; phylum Chordata; class Actinopteri; family Pomacentridae; genus Acanthochromis; species Acanthochromis polyacanthus. Next base: position 19,056,181 of record NC_067118.1, read on the forward strand.
GGACAAAAAAAACTGGTGGGTCATTCCGTGTGGTTTCACCAAATGGTGGTTGCCGCACCATTTTCAAATTAGTCCCAAATTTGCATGCCATTAGACAGTCACAAAAGTACTTTCTATGCAAAATTGTAGGTCTGTAGCTCAAACAGTTTCTGAGTTGTGGGGTTCTGAAATTTTCAGAATTTGGGCTATAAAAAGCCTCGCCAGCGTTTTTTCCATCTTTAAATGGTTATTTCTCAGCCTCTAAACATACCAGAGAGCTGTGAGTTGGTAAACAAGGCCTCTGCATGTAGCTAGTGCCCCACTAACATCCCCAGGTGTTTCCCTACACTCTGCAGGCCGTGGGGGCTTGCTAAAAAATTAAGAGACACCTACTCACGAGTGGAGTTTGGGACCTTAAAAGTACTAGAAATACTGCACAGAAGTGTTCTAACACCCCATGGGTTCCATTCTACACAAACTTGTGTGATAACTTAGCAAACTGGAGCTTTCTAGGTACCTCAGTTTGGAAAATATGAGCTCCCAAAGTTGGACAAGATTTTAAATTGGCTATTTTGGGGGGGAAAAATCTCAGTGTGGGACAGGTACCAGAGACCCCAAATTTTTCTACGAGACAGTTCTATCTGCCGTCTATCACTGTACAAAAAACAGCAGGGTTATATTTGTAGTTACTGAGATATTCTTACTCAAAATGGCATGGGTAATGTCATAATCATTTTTTGCTTTTCAGTACTTTAAATTGGGATACAAGTACTAGTATTCATTCCAATGGTAGTATTATGTATGTTTTGTTCTTTTTGAAATGTTAGTTGTTAAAGGTGACAACCTTCAAAAAGTGTAATGGTATAACTTAGGTATACCTAAGTTATAACTTAGGTATAGGTTCTTTTGCTTGTAACATGGCAGTGTACAATTAAATTTAACATGTTTAATCCCACTGCACTGATACTGTAAAATACAACATTATTGCTGTTATTTTTAAATTAATCAACCATGAACTACTACAGAGCTCCCTGAATTCAAGTTAGTACATGTAATTAGTATGTGTATGTTATAATGTATGCATTGCAAATGGGTGTCAACATGTCATTACACTTTTTGAAGGTAGTCACCTTTAACAACTAACATTTCAAAAAGAACAAAACATACATAATACTACATTGGAATGACTACTAATACTTGTATTCCAATTTAAAGTACTGAAAAGCAAAAAAGTGTAATGCCCTTTTTGTGTCACGAGGTCTAATTTAGAGCCATACCTGTAGATATCATGACATGTTGACACCCATTTGCAATGCATAAATGTAATTATAACATACACACAAATTACATGTACTAACTTGAATTCAGGGAGCTCTGTAGTTGTTCATGGTTGATTAATTTAAAAAATAACAACAATAATGTTGAATTTTACAGTATCAGTGCAGTGGGATTAAACATGTTAAATTTAATTGTACACTGCCATGTTACAAGCAAAAGAACCTATACCTAAGTTATAACTTAGGTATACCTAAGTTATAACTTAGGTATACCTAAGTTATAACTTAGGTATACCTAAGTTATAACTTAGGTATACCTAAGTTATAACTTAGGTATACCTAAGTTATACCATTACACTTTTTGAAGGTAGTCACCTTTAACAACTAACATTTCAAAAAGAACAAAACATACATAATACTACCATTGGAATGACTACTAATACTTGTATCCCAATTTAAAGTACTGAAAAGCAAAAAACGATTTTGACATCACCCATGCCATTTTGAGTAAGAATATCTCAGTAACTACAAATATAGCCCTGCTGCTTTTTTGTACAGTGATAGAAGACAGACAGAACTGTCTTGTAGAAAAATTTGGGGTCTCTGGTACCTGTCCCACACTGAGATTTTTGCCCCCCAAAATAGCCAATTTAAAATCTTGTCCAACTTTGGGAGCTCATATTTTCCAAACTGAGGTACCTAGAAAGCTCCAGTTTGCTAAGTTATCACACAAGTTTGTGTAGAATGGAACCCAGGGATGTTAGAACACTTCTGTGCAGTATTTCTAGTACTTTTAAGGTCCCAAACTCCACTCGTGAGTAGGTGTCTCTTAATTTTTTAGCAAGCCCCCACGGCCTGCAGAGTGTAGGGAAACACCTGGGGATGTTAGTGGGGCACTAGCTACATGCAGAGGCCTTGTTTACCAACTCACAGCTCTCTGGTATGTTTAGAGGCTGAGAAATAACCACTTAAAGATGCAAAAAACGCTGGCGAGGCTTTTTATAGCCCAAATTCTGAAAATTTCAGACCCCCACAACTCAGAAACTGTTTGAGCTACAGGCCTACAATTTTGCATAGAAAGTACTTTTGTGACTATCTAATGGCATACAAATTTAGGACTAATTTAAAGATGGTGCAGCAACACCCCCAAGGAATATCTGGTCATTTCACCTGGAATGACCCTGGTGAATTTCACAGCTCTTAAATTAATATTCTGCTCATATCAGCAATCTTATCTGAGAAAGACACTTACAGATTTTAGTTAGACTTTCATCCAGATACAGATTAATTTGATGCCAGCCCTGTTAAGAATATTCTGTTGACAGATAAATGTAGTTATTTCCCATGAGATGGTGAACTGATGGAGTTATTGTGCAGAGCTGCCCCTGAGGCTGACTGCTGTTGGTCTGTGGCTGCAGGTTGTCTGGAGATTGCTGAGGAGTTCCGTTCTCAGGAGATCGATGGACAGGCGCTGCTGCTGCTGAAGGAAGACCATCTTATGGGAGCCATGAACATCAAACTGGGTCCCGCGCTCAAGATCTTTGCTCAGATCAGCATGCTCAAAGACTCATAGACATTCACACACTTCCCTACGAGGCAGCTCTACTCTTAAAGGACAAACACGATGTACTCAACATCACACACTGAAAAACACTGAGCTGAGTTCAGCTTCCAGGCCAGAATGATTTGATGGACATTTGGTCTTTGTCTGCTTACATCGAGGACCTCAGCTGTTCAACTTGTTTTTTTACACTGTTACCTTCACTGTGCCACTACTTCAGGAAAACTTTTACCCAGGGTCAGGAAGTAATGCTGCGTTAGGTAGGTTGTGTTGGGAAAAGGGTTGGATTAAGAATACATTCAGTTTTTATAGTTTGTTACTGTACCTTTATGACTTAAGGTCTTAAGTTGATTTGTTTTTATATTTCTGACTGGAGGATGACCGTGAAGATTGTGCATCTGTGCTTGTTGTCACAGCCCAACATTCTGGTAAACATACTTGCTCATACCTGCTTAGAAGAGCAGCATCATCTCTGCGTCCTGTACAGAGTTAGCCCTGATCCAGAACCTTTGTACTGCCTATCACTGTCCTGCATTGCGCTCTCCTCACACTTTCGGCTTTTCCATCAGTGAGCAGGTCAAAATTTGTCACAGAGGGAATATTGGAAAATATAAAATCCAAAAATGGAAAAATCCTGTCTTTCATCAAAGTCAGCACAAACTATGTGAAATATGAAACAAAGAAAACAGAAATAATAGAGGGAAGATAAACTCCAGGAAAAGGACTATCATTTCATTTTCAGTATTACTGCAATAAAGTGGCAGCACAGAGCTCACTGCTCTCCAGTTGAAGGGGGAAAAGTAGATTTGTGTTATTTCTGATTTGCAGGTTTGTTGGGACAATTAGTGTTTTTATTCATTGTGAAAATTAATTCTTGACCAGAGACATAGTAGCTCACAAAATAGTCTTCCACTTCATAGGTTTTTATAGAGCTTTTTTTGTTACATGATCTGGCAATGCAGGCCGATGATATTTTCTGTGAGGAGCCTCGATGTCCAGAATGTGTCTGTTAGCCTCAGGGCCGAGGTATAATTCAGCTGTTACATGCTGTCAGAAATAAGAAGTGTCTTCTGAGCAGCTACACTGGGAGTAGAACAAGAGGAAAAAGTCTGCCATCACAGAACTGGACTGGGATGCAATAGTTTTAAATAGGAATGTTACAGGTAATAATTTCAGACACTTTCTGAAAGAATGGCAGTTCTGAAAATACTCTCTCCTTTAGTCTATCATCAGCTGGGAAGAATTCTATAGAATCCTCCAAGGCCGTCTAATGACAGACGTTGTAGTTTGCAGTAGGAGTTATTTATTGACCAACAACCTGCTCCTTCACAGTGTGCAAACTGTATAGTTTCAAGTTGTTTGAAGGTGGACTTTCTCTTGTAGACCATCTACATCTCTGTTTTGTGCTAAACCTGATTAAAGATATGACCAGTTGCTTAATTGTTGTCAAGGAAATAATTGAAGAACCACCAGCCTGACCATATAGTTGTGAACACATGCTTGTATACACTTTTAAAGACCATATATGTCATGGCAGTCTTCAGTTTACAATGCTTCCTATAATTCTCAATTTTCTGTGATGGTATGATTGAAGCACATGTGTCCGTATCACGAGAGAACAACTGGTTCACCCCCAGGATATAAAACCAGCATACAAGTGTTGTATATGCAGTCCAGTGCAGTGTTGAGTGCCACTTGAACATGGGGGAGACCAATGAAAATAAAACGATCAACCAAATAAACAGAAGGCTCAAAACAGGAGAGCAGCTCATGAGGACAAGACTCAGTCTCCAGCTGCATCTGAAGGAGAATGGACACTCCTTTGACGACAGCAATGTACACATTTTGGACAGAGAGGACAGATGGTTTGAGAGAGGATTAGAGGTCTATGTCAAATTGGAACAGCCATTTCTATACAGAGGAGGTGATCAAACACCTATAATGCAGTGATGAGGTCTCCCCGGAAGGTTTTGCCATCCTAAACACCTTGAGTCCTTTCTGACTTGACATTGACATGCTTTGTTGGGTAAACTGCAGCTCCATCACCACGATTGCTGTCGTCGTTGGACCACATGGCTTCACAACAATTCACACTTGGAGGCACATGAGTCCTGGTTGTTAACGGGCCATCAGCCATGTGAGCTGGTCGACCATTCTGAATTCTGAAACTCTTCATCAGTCAGAACTTAAGGAACGTCTTCGGTGTAACGTGAGACGCCTTCAAGAACCTTAAAGAGAGGTCCAGTTGACTTTGACTGAAGCTCATAGGTTTGTCACATTAAACAATCATAGTTTTTGGTGCTTTTATAAATTTATTATACTTCTTTGGAAATTTGACAAAATCTTCTGGGTCAACAATATACATACAGCAACTTGAATAATCAGTTTTGGAGATGTAGAAAGCTATGTTAGTCAAATTTTCTCAGTAACATGGCTTCTTGCTTCATGAGTGATTAGGATTGACTACAGCTGCTGACTTCTCTGGAGCCCATTTGTTACTCTCCTTAGATTCAGTCACAAACACTACAGTGGGGAAGTCTGAGGAGCTCAGCACAAATAATTGACTTAAACAACTTTGGAAAGTTAATTGGATTGATTTGAATGCAGCTAGAGATCGCAAAATCAATAGTGCAAACAACTGTAAGTATAAAGTTCACACCACAGTTGTGTTGTAAGAGAACGCAAACTATCATCTGTTACTAAGGTACATTTGGTCAGGATGATGAAGAGTCAACCAAGAATCACCATAAAGGTCTGCAATGAATTAGAAGCTGCTGAAGTGACAGTGTCCACAATCAAGCCTGTTTGATATCACCATGGGCCGTGAGGCTGCCATGCAAGAAGGAAGTCCTTCCTCGAGAAGCTGCACCTTAAGGCTTGACTGAAGTTTGCTGAGAAAAAGAAGGTATTCTGGAGGAAAGCTCTGTGATCAGATGAAACAAAAAGTGAGCTAAATGGCCAGAATGACCAGAAAATGTGTTTGGAGTAGAGAAGGTGAGGCCCTTAACCCCAAGAGATTTTACAATGGAGAAGTAGGATTATCCCCACATTCTTCAGGAAAACCTAAAATCATCAGCCAGAAGGTTTGGTGTTGTACACCAACCTGTACACAGTTGTTCCAACAAGACAATGACCCCAAACACACATCAGTAGTGGTAAAAAAAAGTGGGTGAACTGCTGGATATATTGGTTATAATGACACTGACTACAAGCCCGCAGACTCAGTGTTACGTAGTAAAACAACAGTTTGTAGGCCAACGCTGATCAGATCTGTACATCTGTGTTGCAGTGTGTCCGTACAAGGGCTGGACATGACAACATGGATAGATATAAAATACAATGTGATTTCTTGTGATTCTATTGATTTGTGTCAGTTTTGTCTATTGAGTATCCATTTTGTCAGCTTGGTTTGTTTTCTCCTACATGTTTCTGGTACAAAACCACTTTAATGTAGACTTTCAGCTCACAAAATGAATGCCTTCAAGAATCTTGTTCCACAGTAGTCAGGTTGAGTCTACGCGAACAATAAGTCACTACATCAAGTACTTGAGGTGAAATATAACTCATGCTGGAAAAATGAGAAAGGCAGTTTGTATGGTCCATTATATTTTTAACAATATAAAGCACATCTGTGATCACGAAGAATTATTTTTTCAGATACAAATTTGTAAGCCACATCATGCTGCCTGTTGGTCACTTTACTATGGATGCCATAGTTGTTTATGGAACTTGCGTGCTTCTGCTGTTTATTCAGTCTTTTGTGCTGAGTCATTGAAGTAATGTCCCAACAGCAGTCACATGTGTTGTCATGAGGATGTCATACACCATTCAGGTCATCTTCACAGGAGGGGTCCAGCGAATGAGTGATCTTTGGACGTTGAAAGGTAAAAGCTGTTAAAAGACCGTTTTAACTGACAAAGCCTTTTGTCTTTGTGGGAATGTTTTCAGGACTCAAAGATGTGGCATTCATCATTGTTAACTGCAAAACGCTACACTGCAAAACACCAACAAGTGTTGTACCCAGTGCCCATTTTTATACCAGCCTACTACTGGTCCAGAGTTTGAGAACACCCCAATGAAAAGTCCAATGAATAGTTTGAAATGGCACAAAGGTAAGTAGTGAACTGCCAGTAGCTCAAAAAGAGACCAAGTTACAAAAAATTGAAAAATAATGTACATTTCAGAATTAAACAAAAAGGTGTGTGTGCTACAGTTCGTTTCTACAAAAATGGCAAAGGCAATTAACAATAGAAGAGAGACAGACTATCACAACACTTAAATGTAGGTCATTCCTACTGAGAAATTGAAGAAAGTCAAGGTGTCAGTGAGTACAGTTTTCTTCATCATCAAAAAGCACTCGCAAACTGGAAGAAACTCTGACAGGAAGAGGTCTGGAAGACCCAAAGCCACAACAGAATTAGAAGACAAGTTTCTGAGAGTTAACAGCTTGGTGATAGGCGGCTCACAGGACAACAGCTTCAAGCACAGCTTAATAGTGGTCGTAGTAAGAATTGTCAGTTTCAAATGTGAAGAGAAGACTTGGAGTTACAGGTTTGACAGGTGGAGTTGCAGAAAGAAAGCCATTGTTAAGATTTCAGAATAAGAAAAAGAGGCTTGTCTGGTGCATGAAACACCACCAATGGACTACTGAAGACTATGAGAAGGTATTATAGACTGAGGGCTGCACAATGTGGTAGTGGTTAGCACTTTCGCCTTGCAGCGAGAACATCCCTGGTTCAAATCCCGGCCTGGGCCTGGGATCTTTCTGCATGGAGTTTGCATGTTCTCCCTGTGCATGCGTGGGTTTTCTCCAGGTACTCCGGCTTCCTCCCACAAAAATATGCTGAGGTTAATTGACTACTCTAAATTGCCTGTAGGTGTGAATGTGAGTGTGATTGTTTGTCTGTATATGTAACCCTGCGACAGACTGGCGACCCGTCCAGGGTGTCTCCTGCCTTCACCCGAGTCGGCTGGAATAGGCTCCAGCACCCCCTGCGACCTTAGTGAGGATAAAGCGGTGTATAGAGAATGGATAGATGGATGGATGGAATCAAAATTTCAGATCTTTGGTTCATCACACAGGATTTTTGTACACTGGTGTGTCAGCCAAAGGATGGTTCCTCAGTGTGTGACATCAACTGTCAAACATGGAGGAGGAAGCATGATGGTCTGGGACTGTTTCACTGGATCCAGGGTCAGTGAATTGTACACAGTGAGAGGAACCCTGCACCTAAACAGATACCACAGCTTTCTGCAGCACCATGCAGCACCCTCTGGTATGTTCCCAGTTGGTCAGGGGTTCATCCTACAGCAAGACAATGACCCAAAACATAAGTCAAAGCTATGAAAGAACTACTTTAGCAAAAAAAACAACAATGAGAAGATGGTGAGCTTGAAAACATGGAGTGGCAGCACAGTCTCCAGATTTAACCCTGGTTTCGGATGAACTTGACAGAAGAGTGAAAGCAAAGCAACTTACAAGTGCCACACATTTATGAGAACTTCTGCTACAGAGAGTTGGGAAGAACTTTCTGAAGAATGTGTGATTTTCATTGTAGTAAGAATGCTACGAGTGTTCAGCTGTTATATCTGCCAAAGGTGGCTGCTTTGATGCGTCAAAAGTTTAGAACCATTCTGGTTTCTAAATTGATTTTTAATTTAAACTTGTTTGTTTGTGTACTGAAGGAATTTGTCCCCTAAAAGAAACAATTATAAACTCTAAATTGTGTTGCAGTGTTGACAGTTTCCATTTGATGATTACTTCCAGTTCTTCTCTTTAAATTATGATGTGATAACAGAGGAAACCATAAAAGTACACACTGTCTCAAAGAGCGCCAGCAGGTACTGGGATGTCATGACTAACAGATGCCTCTTGACACATTGAGTAGATACAGAACAAAATTCACATTCTTTTTGTATTTATATATTTATTTGCCAAGTTTGGGTCCAATATTCACTCCTAATTTTGAGTTGATCACCACCAACTTCTGAAAAAAATTGATCTCTTATGCTGCTAAATGCTCTACTATTCACCAGCTAGCAACATTTTAGGGTTATAAACCTAGAAAATATGGAACAAATTGACAACATAAATATACATTTTTTCTTTCAATTTATGACAAAAATCGACTGTTTTGCTTCAATTGTACAAAGTCACAAAGCATACATTCCAATCTGATAATGCTATAGCCATGAGCTCAATAAATTAACTTCTGTTTTAATTTTTTTTCATTAAGGCACACAATAAAAGATGACAAAAAGAGATTGAATAAAAGTTAAAAAAAAAGAAAGAAATTATAAATCAATGACATCACAATAATCTCCATCAACAAGAAAATGTGTCTTCAAATATTATTTCACTTCATTATGTTATTAATATTTAGTCAGTTATTTCTACCTTAGGAACAAGCCGTAAGGCCGTATATATGTAGACCAGCTGTGTTTGACAGTTGTCACATACACCATATATTTATTAAAATCACAGCAGGCAGAGGGATGATTAGTAAAAGTAAACATATTTGCCATTTTTGGTGCTTTTAAGGGCCTTTGCCCCTAATGAGGAAGTGTATATTTTAAAATACCCCAGTCGGTGATAATCAATACGCTGCCACGGGCAAATATTCACTGTGACCGATGAGGACCACTGATTAAGATGTGTGTGTTTGAACCATGATTGTATTAAAAGAGCTGCCGTCTCGTAAGATTATTACATTATTACAAACCTCTTAACTCTTCTGTCTGAAAGTCAGAAATCACAAATTCAAAAACCAAAAAAATCCCCTTTCGCTCAAACAATGTTTTCTACAGAAATCACCATCATAAAAGACTGCACAGGACACTGCGTCCAACTGCAAACAAGCTGAATTTTTACTCCTTCTATTTGGAGGGTTTTTCCCATAGACGTTTAGAATATTGATTTATATTTGCAAGCCGTCAGCCCTATACAAACACTGTAAGCTAAGCGAGAGCCTGTGGGCTGCACAAAGCAGAAGAAAATCCAGGAAAGCTCAAACATTTTGGCTTGTGCAACATGACAGCAATTTGTATTGAAACAAAGTGGCTATCAGTTGTTCCTATTGTACACCCGTGGCTTCAATTCACCAGAACAGGATTACTAAAAGAAAGAGTTATGTACATTTTGAGCCATCCAGCCATCAATTCTATCAGTTACGATATAAAAGTTTTATACAAACAAACTGACAAGTTGTTTTTGGAGGTAGCACTAGAAGACGTCTGTAAAGCAACAGGACATCTGGGTATGCATTGTCTCGAGACACAATGCACACAACTACAGCCACCCAGGAACTCTTTGCTTTGTCATTTTTAGATCGGTTTGTCTTATCTATAGGTTTATTTAGCAACCTCTCTCTGATCTCATTGCCAAGCAAGTACTGTTACTACTATTGTGACCATCAAAACCAATGGCCACATACACAGTGATAATCTAATAAACTATAGTTTTCATTTTAAAAATTTTAGTTGGAAGATTTATTAATGAATAAAGTGATGGCAAGAAAACTGACAGTAGATAAAAGGCTGATTAAGTGTGACACAAATTTAGAAGATGTTATAGAATGTAAAGAACTAAAGTTTTAACAGGAAAAAAACAGAGCAGACCACAGGAAAAGCTGGAGAGACGCAGTGATAGACTAAAGAGAACCCCCTGCAGAGTCTTCAACACACTGCTTTCACCTTCATCTAATCTCAACAGGACAACAATGTTGACTAAGGTTCCTTTTATTACTCATCTGCATGCTGTGGCCAATCATCACTGTGCTAAGAATATACTGTGGAGGAAAGACAGAGATAGCATAGGTACAATGACTGTTACCGTGGTAACACTGCCGAGGGTTTGTCTGCTAACTTTATAACCATCAAAGTATTCAAACTTATTAAATTCCAAAGACAGGATCAGATTGTGCTACACACCAGAGTTTTCCTAAATTTCCAAAGCAACTGTCTCATTTAGCCACAAACTAAACTTTGCCAGAATATTCAAACGACCTCCAGCAGAATACAACCAGCTTTAGACTACAGCCGTGGATACGGTCGGAGCTGATTAAAGCGGAGGTAAATCCTGAGAAAAATGAGGCTCTGGCAGATGACCAGCCTCCCTGAAGCTGGTCATCTGCCAGAGGTTATTTTTCCTACCCACTGTTACCGTGTGCTTTTTCAAGGGACTCCAAAAGAAATTTTGGATTTGTGGGGTTTCTCTGCATGAAGGGGGTAAGGTCCTATCCTTACTATGAAGAATGCCGTGAGAGAACATACAGCCATGGCCATAAATTTGGACACAAGTACCATGACGCTTGTGAATCTTAGAAAATACCACAAAATTGTCACTTACAATATAAATACCAGTCATAGCCATCAACCAAAATGAAATATATGGCCATGGCTGCACATGACCACTCAAAAGTTTGGGGTCACCCAGACAATTTCTTGTTTTCCATGAAAACTCACACTTTTATTCATGTGCTAACATAATTGCACAAGAGTTTTTTAAATTATCAATTAGTCTTTCAACACCATTAGCTAACACAATGTAGCATTAGAACACAGGAGTGATGGTTGCTGGAAATGTTCCTCTGTACCCCTATGGAGACATTCCATTAAAAATCTGCCGTTTCCAGCTAGAATAGTCATTTACCACATGAACAACGTCTAGACTGTATTTCTGATTCATTTAATGTTGTCTTCACTGAAAAAGGGCATTTCTAAGTGACCCCAAACATTTGAACGGTAGCGTCTGTTGTGAAATGTTGCAGCAAAAAAAAATGAATTGAGCTGTATTGAATCTAAACAACTGCAAAGTTACCCAGGCCTCCAGGAGTCCCAAAGGAAGATTCAGTTAGTTTGTTTGCTCTATTAAATTACAAAGATGACTGTAATGTATCTTCCATCTTCCATCCCATGGTCCTGGTGGTGACTGTGTCAATTTTAAGTTTTAAGGCCCGAGTTGTTTGTGTATATTTTTGTCATAAGTTGTAAAGTTATGTTTCAGCAAATTGCTTGAATTTTGTACTTTCTGTCACACATTTGGCCACTTTTACTGACCAGTCAGTTATTCACCAAAACACCAGCAGATGAATCAACAAGGACAAACATCAACGGCCCTGTCGTTGGGTTTTTAAAGCGGCATGGATGCGTAGTTTTAATTTCTATGCCTCTGCATCATCTCACCAGCAGATCTCCAGGTGGCATCACAACACAGCAGATGACATTCTTCATGATCAGTCAGGTAGAAAAAAAATGTATAGTTTGCAGTGACATAACATTCATTTCAGATTTAGCACCAGCACACCGCTGTTCCCCAGGGTCAAGCAGACCCACTAGCACATAATGAACGTGTGCAGTATTAAGCAGCATCCAAGATGTCAGAGCAGTCATCCTCACGTTTGCTGGCGACCTGGTGAAGTCAGAAGGGAAGATTAGAACGGGTGGAGAAGCTAGCTGCCACTATTTAACCCATCCACACCGCTTCCCAGGAGAAATGGAAAAACACAGACCCGATCAGCATGAGAAATGTGTGACTAGGACACAGCAGTTTTTGACAGGCCAGTAGTAAAGAACCAAAGCCAACCCACAGATTTCTTGTTAATTTAATCGAGTGATTCAATATAAAACATCATTAACGGGGGAAAAAAAGGAGTAGCGAAAAAGATTGGCCAAGTGGGAACACAGTCTGTGCTGATCAGAGAACCCTTCAGTTCTCTAAGTGTCCAGCAGATCAACAGCTCTTTTTGTAAGGACATCTGTAAACAAGTAGCCGTTTTACAAGACAATAGACATTGTGCACTTTTAGAACCAACCTACTACACTTACTTCTAAATGAGGCTTCAACCATCTGTTTTTTTGTCATTTTGCTTTGGTCGCTCTGTGACTTATTTTTACGAGGAAGGAAAATATTTATTCCAACCGGCGTTTCATTTTTTTGTAGCTCTGGATGAGAACATGAAAACAGTAACAGTAGTAACAACAATCACTACTTCAATTACTGTTTGCCTTGAATAAGTTTGGCTAATCTAAATAACTGTTTCTTGAGCATCTAAACTGGACCTTTTTTATGATATTGCTGTGTTTCCAGTCTTCATAAATGACTGTGGTGTGTACACAGCTACGAGTACTGATAATACCAGTGACCAGATCTACAAAAATCTGAAACTAAAGCTGTTAAATGTCTCTTCATTTTTAATGTACCAATGACTTCACTGCAAACCAGTAATGTCGGGCATCTTTTCTATGAAGGTGTTGCATTTTAGGCTGCTGAATTGAGTTATTCAGGAAGTCAGTGGTTTCCGTTTTTTATTCTACAATGAACTAAAAATGAACTCACAACACTTGTTTTTAAGTTTTAGTTAAGTCATCAATCACAGTTAGCATTAAAGCTGCTCTTATTTTTGTCAGGGTTAAAGGTACCCTGTGGAGGTGTTTCTCAATAAAACTGAGTGTATATCTTTGAAGTCCGACAATCACGTTGAATCCACGTTGTTCTGTATAACACAAGTTAATTTTATTATTCTAAGATTTACATTTATAGCCATGTTCATATTAGCTTGCAGTCTTTTCTTTTTATCATTGGCACAATGCTATGTTTGTGCATTACTTTTCAAAACCTCCAAAGGGTAGCTTTAAATGTTTATGTTGCAGGCTCAAAATGAAAAGTAAAAACATACTTCTAAAAAAATAGTTAAAAAAAAAAGCAGAATTGATGTCTTCTGTAATGGATTATCAACCTTAAACAGGCAGCTATTGACTGACTTTTACACTGTCACAAAATGAATCAAAACTAATGCCTTCCTTGTAAAATATAACTCACATTTATAAATCCTCCTCATTAAAAGAAAGCATAAATGACAGAAAAAATGCAATACTGTTCCTAAAACAATGTTAAGAGAGACCAATGTGGATCCTGTTATAAAGTGGCACTGAAGTTTGTGTGAGCAAACTGGGGTAAAGTAATAACCTAATCGAACAGAAGATAACTTTTGTGCTTGTTCTAATCCATTGCAATCAACAATACTTAACATTCCACAACGGACATTAAGTGTAGCAGAACTGGTAGAGCACTAAAGTGATGTCATACGTCCAACAGTTCAAGGTCTCTGATCATAAATGAAGGTTACTGTTCCACTAGTGCTTTTGACCGAGTTCTACATTTTTTTTATTGCCTACAGTCTTCTCAAGGAGACAAATAAAAATCTTTCTTACAACTCCTTCAATACAAAATAAGAACTGGAGAATCATCTTTTGTGAGAGGGGAAAAAAGGAGGTGTGTAAGGCTATTTGCCAACCCACCCCAAACTATTATCGTGTGAGATGGAGGGAACAAAGTGATAGAGAATGTGAAAGTCAAAACTGAGAACTGATCCCACAGACAGAGCGTCGATAGATAAGGAGAGAGAGAGAGAGAGAGAAAGAGAGAGAGTCTCGGCCACCACACACACACACACACTGAAGCAGATCAAATCAGTCGGCAGTTTTCAGTTTGCAGGGTTGTCTCATTACTGCTGTTTATACCTTGCTCCTGAAGAGGGGCTTAGCACCAGGGCCACAGTACTCGTTGTATATGAGCTTGAAGAGGAATAGATGAAACAGAGTTATGAGAGAGGCCACGCTGAACCAGAAAAGGAAGGGCAGGCCTGGATACCTGATGGCCATGTGCTCCTCATGGGCCAGGATGCCCTTGAGGTGCAGAGTGTGATGGAGGTCCTGCAAGTGCTGCAAGTCTGTGGAGATGTAAAGCAGTGGTGTGATGGGCTGGGTCACCATGACAGGGAATGTGTGACCTTTGATTTCTGACGTCAGCTCCACAGGCTCATTGAGGCAGCCTGCCTCGCAGGCGTAGAGCTTGACCGGCTTCTCCTGGGGCTTAACCGACACGTGAAGAAAAGGCTTTCCCTCCACATCAAGCAGGACCGCCAGGTTAATGAGGTCTTGATTGTAGTGGATCCCTCTCAGGGCGTAGCTGTTGTGCAGCACGTCTGGATCAGCCTGGAACTGAAGGTGGTTCTCTGTGAACTGAAGGCCACCAAAGCTGAGCACCATGCCCTGCATGGCTCCGTGTGCTCCTGCTGCCACCAGTACCTTGCAACCTCTCTTCTGCAAAGTCAAAGTCCACAATGTGACCAGTTGCAGGATCTGAGCGGTACTGCTCACCCTCTCAGGCCACAGGTTTTCTGCATGCATGGTGGCATGGCCGCTGAAGCAGTGGTCAGCATATTTCAGACTGGATGCAAGACGAGTGCGCTCCTCACCACTCAGCCTTCGGTCCAGCAGGGGAGCCGTGGAGGAGGACAGAGTATAGTAGAGGGTGGTGTTTACTGTGCGGCTTGATGGTGTGTGTGAATCTGTGATCTTCCTCATTTCAACCCCTGTAAAAAAAATAGAAGCAGACACACAACTTGATACTGTTTTTGTATGTAAGGATCAAGTACTTTGACCTTAATAACCGCATCATCTTGGGACAATGCCCATTTACTTGCTTTCCCAATACTTTCTATAGTGATGACTTCAACACTAGGGATTTTATTTTTGTACCTTTTTCAACTTAAAAACGAGAACTTTTGAGTGAACGTACTTCAAGTTTTACTACATTTCAGCTGTACTGTAGGTATATTCAAAATGAGGTTAGTTTAGAATAATTAAGCTAGAGGATAAAAATGTAGAGGGAGAGAGAGAGAGACATGGTAGAAGGAAAGAGTCAGCTGTAAGATAAAGCAGGAAAAGAGTATGTTATTGGGTCATCAGCAGTGCCACTGGGCTGATGATTAATCAGAGAGACGAAAACTGTGCCATGATAAACTACTGCTCGGTAATCGTGTTGAAGGCACAATCTGCAAGCCAAATGCAAACAGAAAGGCAGGCGCAAAGAACACATTCAAAGCATAAGACAGAAACCTAAAATAAAATAAACCTCCTTTAAATACACAACAACCATACATAAATCATTAAAGTAGCTTATTAAAGCTGTTTAGGTGATGACTACATCAGCCACAGATTGGGAAAAGTAAGATATGGAGTTAATACACAAGTCTAAGAGATCACTGATTGTATGTGATGTGGGTTTTAAGCTAAATAAGTTAATTTCACATCAGTAAATTTTGATGTTCATCTGCATTTCAAAAAAGGGCATACAGATAGAACTACTATTTTGCCAATTTTGACTTTTATTTTTTACTTTATTTTTCTTTCAGCAAGATTCTTGTAAGGCTGGTGCATTTAGCCAGCATTTTATATTTGGCAATTGTAGTTTCTCTTGTTAAAAGAAGATGTGAACAAACAATGACTCTGTAAACTTGTGGAGAAGGACTACTTGTGTAGTTAAGTGCTTGACCACAAAGTTCTGCATGAGATACAGCAGATATGTCTGTTTTTCCAGGTTTAGCACCTATACGAAGGCATATATAGCAAAGAGCTGAGAACCCGTGCAGAAACTGGTGCAGTAACCCAATCAAACAGCAACATCTTTACAGGCTTCCTGCACTGACTAAAAACAAACCTAGCCTCTTGGCCATGTAAGCAACCATAAAACCACTTCAAAGTATATATCCAGAGCAGTCAGTTGCATCTCATAGTGTGGGGACTGAATAAACAATTATGCTACTACTTATAGATTCAGTAAACCCATCTGACAGTGACTGACATGTTTCAGCCAAATGAACATTCTTTCAACATTTCAGGTAATAGCTTCAGTTATGAACAGTTGGCGGGATTTGTAGTGAATAGAATAAAACCTATTTTAACACTTGCAAAGTGCCATTAAACTCAGAACCAGTAACGGCTTCTACCTCAGCTCACCTGAAATGAAGAGGTCCATCCAGGCCTGCTGGTGATCTACTACCAGTTCATCCATACTTGACCTCAACAGCTCCCCAAGCTCCTTTTTAGCTCCATCTCTGAGGGCGCTGAAGGTTTCCTCAATCTTCGAAGACTCGATGGGCTCTGAGGTCCACACAACTGACAGGATGTTGTCTGTGTAATCTGATTTAGGAGAAAGCTGAATCCTGCTGTTCAGTTTTTTGGTGACCACCACTACCAGCACCATCCGGTTATTCTCCACTGGCACCCTGCCAGAAGACAGCAGTATCTCTCTGTCCTCCAGCTTCTCTGTACTGGTAGAGAACTTGCTGCCAAAGGAGGAACTGCCAGAGGAAACGCCCAAGGTAGCGGCCCTGTCAGAGGGGTTATTGATGTGAATACGTTGCAGATAAACGTTAGGTCTGCTTCTGTGAGCGATGAACTCCTCTCTGATGGTGACACAGTCCCGGGCAGACTGCAGAGAGGCTGGAGAGGCACAGCGGACTGACAGCACAGCTCCCTTCCTGAACCACAGCAAACTGGCCTGAGCCTCAGCTTGCCTCCCCTCCAGATAGACGCCAACCCGAGGGGAGTATTCAGTCTGGTGTACAGGAGAAGAGCCGGGCTGCGAAGAAGATGCTACCCATAATTTGTTAGAGTCAATATCAAGCAAAATATGCCCGTTACCTGATACAAAAGGCGAGTCTAATTGCTCCTGAGGTGTTCTGTATATCCCCTCTCCTCTCTCTACGAGAGATTTCCACCTGTGGATTTCAGTCAGCAGGCACTCTCCAGCCGCCCCGTCGGGGACCGCAGAGCCTCTGAAGAAGCTCCATCTGCGTTCTGCTCCCTGGTACCAGTAGATGATGAGGAAGAGCAGTACTCCTATGAGCAGCCTTCTTGCCCAGCTACTTGATAACAAGCCTGGTAGCCCCTTCAGTCTTTGCTGTAGCCACATTCTATGGTCAAGCGATAGAAGCCCGGGTATGAGTCTGGTTCTTAAGACGACACCCAATGTACTTGGGCTGAAAATTCTTTGATGTCACATCAAATTTGGCTCGCACTCTCCCCACGATGAAAGCTGACAAACTGGATTCGCTGCGTCCTGGCTAAGTGAGCTTAGCTACGTAGCTAGAGCTGTGAACGAAAGCTGTCGAAAATGTGCTGTCGTTTTTCGCATCGTGGTTACAGTAATATTCTTCGGCAGCTATGCATGCCAGTCGTCAGTTTCTCGTATCTGAGTTTAATCGTTTTTGCTTGTTTATCTGTTTGCCTTCAGTTCAAAACATTACCTGTCTTCGCAGACAACTCAACCAACAGTGGTGGAC
The DNA here is from genome assembly GCF_021347895.1 of Acanthochromis polyacanthus. NCBI lineage: Eukaryota > Metazoa > Chordata > Actinopteri > Pomacentridae > Acanthochromis > Acanthochromis polyacanthus. The sequence continues at coordinate 19,074,126 of NC_067118.1, forward strand.
ACTTCTGGTTTGTCACAAGTGTCGTAAAGCAACGGCCGGAAATGTCGCAAAGAATGTTTGTAGCCTCGTTCGAGCCGGGAAGTGGCTGAGAGCAGCGACAGGAGCAGGAGGGGGGCAATAAGTTTACATTGGTTTTATAATGTTCTCCCACGACTACAGAGTTTGTTCGCAGCCTTCGATAGTTTTATTTGCGACAGGACATCCTTTAAAAATGCTACACAGGCAGTCTGTACTCTGTGTTTACGGTTCAATCTCCATTTTACACGAGTTCTCCTGTAAATAGCATCAGATCGACAGAACAGTAAATCAGGTGGCCAAACCTGTACCTAAATAAAGAGAAACAAGAATAGTATTTGGGCTGAAATGTTTGTACAAATGCAATTTTAGCAATCCCCATATCCCCTGCCAGAAGTTTTGGTGTTAGTAAATATTTAAAGAACTGAATCTGTCCAGCATTACTCTACTAGAACTCCATATTGTGTACAGTTTATGTTTGATCTGAATGTATTTAGTTTCTCTAGATAATAAACATCATGATCAATTACATGTGTACAATAAACTTTTGAAGTCAGACAAGTACAATTAAAATCTCTGTAAATCAGCTGAAATGAAAATTTTCTATCAAATGTCATATTGTTGAGCCAACAACTAAAAAAAATCAGCTGTTTGATCTGGAGAGAGCTGGACAATGAGCCCATGCATTTGCTGGAGAGCAATTGGAGCATATTCATACCCAGAGAAGTGAAAATGTGGCATTAGTTTGGGTTTGTTGGCTTCAGGTTGTGCATCATATCGTCTCACTTTGCCAGCCCATTCTGTAGTACATAATGGTCTGGCTGTACTACACTGCCATTCTGTTGTCGAGTTAAAACACTAGTTACTCCGCCAAGGAACACAGCGGAGTTATGTGACGACTGGCATACGTTTGTCTGTCTGTGTCTGTCTGTGCACAACATTACTCAAAAATGGAATAACGGATTTGGATGAAATTTTCAGAAAAGGTCGAAAATGACACAAAGACCACCTGATAGGATGTTGGAAGTGATGCGACTTATAGTCAGGATCCACGGATTTGTTAAAAACTGTTATATAAACTGTTATAAAGTTCTGCATCATTACGAGATGCATCATTGTAAGTATGACAAGTGAACACCACATCAGCTGCCTGCTGACGATCGCATGATTGCAATCCTACTATAAATCTGCTGCGGACTTATCGGGACTCATCCCTCGGAAATTATACAAGGAAAAACTGATTAAATTGTGGGGGTGTTTCCGAGTCCCATCAATTCCCGCCATGCGCTACATATTTAAGTCTCGCGATTCGGTGTCCATACATGACGTGCACATGCATAGTACACGTCTGTGCTCAATGTAAGGTAATTTTTAAATAATTTTTCATCAGTCTTGGTGGAGCACTGCGCTCTCTGAGTGCTTTCCTTCTTTGGTTTTATTACTCCACCAAGGAACACAGCGGAGTTATGTGGCGATCAGCGTACATTTGTCCTTCCGTCTGTTTGTAACATGCAACATTACTCAATAACGGACTAACGGATTTGGATGAAACTTTCAGGGCAGGTCAAATGACACAAAGTACCAGGTCATTAGATTTTGGCAGCGATGCGGCTTATAGTCTGGATCAACGGTTTGTTAAACATTTCTGTATCATTGCAAGATAGTGGCACTATAACTATGACAACAACTGAATGCTACATCAGGTGCCTGCTGACGATTACACGATTGTGATCCTCCTACAAATCAACCACTGTGGACTTAGCGGGACTTATTCGTCGGAAATGATACAACAATGAGCAGCCTTGGCGGAGTACTGCACTCTCTGAGTGCTTTTCTTGTTTGTTATGTTGTGGGCAGTAGTTTGCTGCCCAGAGGTTGCTTGAAATAGTCGAACATCTAAACTGCAACATTTAAAGTGACCATGGACCAACAGAGCCACAAACTTGTCATGCTGATGCCACAAGAATGGGACAAGTGCAAGTAAGCAATCTATATACAATTTAGGCTGAAATAAAATGAAAATCCATTTGTGTTTATTTTGTTTTGATCTTCAGGTGTAACAACATGATTGAATGTTTTTTCTTTTTCCAAAATTCAGTTGCAGAAATATAATTTAATGCTTTTTTAACAGTACTACAAGAGCAACTATTTTGTTTGATGTGATTTTTTGTTCATTTTACATTTTCAAAGGTAGAAAAACGTTATTTATTAAGTTGATGATGTTTTTACCAGTCTAATTGTTCTTTGAAATAATGTCAAATATCTGCACATTTATCACTTGCTGATTTAAATCATGTTAAAGAACAGATTGTTATAACAAGACTGATGCTTTGATGTTGATGTTCTGGACAATTGCTCAAATCAACACCATGTGAATATAATTAATAGCATTCAGGTGCAACAATAATTGTCTTTTTGCAGTAATTCAGTTGCAACAACTTCATGTTTTTTATTTTACCTTTGTGTTAATTTAGGTGCAAGATTGTCATTTAATACAGTTTTTCTTTTTTTCTTTTTTGGAAATATTCTGGTGAAAATATCACAAAATTCTGTTCGTTTTTTTTTTTTTTTTTACATTCATTCAGGTACACAGATTTGATAATGCTTTGTTAGATTAATTCAAGTGCAAAAATATAATTTGATATTGTTCTTATTTTTACATTAATTCAGGTCCAAAAATAAAATTAAAAACTGTTATTTTTAGATTAATTTTAGGTGCCAAAATATTAATTAATACAGTTATTTTTTGATTCATTCAGGTACCAAAATATAATTTATTATTTAAATATGTCATTTAATTCATCTTTTAATTTAAGTACAAAAATATCATTTAATCTTTTAATTTTTAGATTAAGTCAGGGCCAATTTAGGTGCCAAAATATAATCTAATATTTTGGTGTATCATTTAATATGTCTTAATATGTCTAATAGGTCTCAAAATATCATGTAATATCATTTAATAGTGCTCTTATTTTTAGATTAATTCAGGGCTAATTTATGTGCCAAAATATCATTTTATATTGTGTGCAGATTAATGCAGATGCCACAGTGTCATTTAATACTGTTATTTTTAGATTTATTGAAGATTAATATAGGTGCCAAAATATGATTTAATATTTAAGTATATCATTTGTTTGATCTTTTAATGTAGGTTCCAAAATACATTTACCTGTAATATTGTTATTTTTAGATTAATTCACCAATAATTTCGGTCTCAAAAAATAACTGAATATCTCAGTATATTATTTAATATAACTCTTAGATTGGTTCCAAAATAGCATTTAATACTGTCATTTTTTAATTAATTCAGGTGCCAAAGTACCATTTAAATCTTGTATTTTTTTGATTAACTAAGTACTAACTTAATTGCAAACATATAATTTATCTTTTGTGGTTATATGTGTTTTCAAATGGTAATTCTAATTCTAGCATTCAAGTGCAGCAATAAATTTCTTTTTGCAGTAATTCATGTGGGACAACATTATTTAAACTCTTTCTTTCCTGAGGCTCTTTTCTGTCTTTAAACAACACTGATTTTTGACGTACACATTACGGACAGTTGTCCGTTTTTAAGTGTGAAGACGCAAATGAATGCTATGAGTTGTATTTACTACTGTAATTACTGTAATTTAACAAAACTGAAAAAGTCTGGAAAAGGAACCAGTTGGCTGAGAAATAGGTATCAATTTACATGTTGACTGTAAAAATACAGTCCTAAACTAAATAATCACCTCAAACATCAAATCTGTGCATATTTCTGAATGATGAATATAATTACTAGTATTCATAGTTTCTTTTTGCAGTCCTAATTAATTCAGGTGTGACAAAGTCTTTTAATACTGTTTTTTATCCTTTTCCAATAATTCAGGTGTAACATGGTCATTTCACAGTTTTCTCTGTGTTCTATCAGTTTCAGTGTTACAGCTATCCAAGGGTTTCTTCAGCAAGAAATGACCACATCCTGATCCACATGGGCAGGAAATACCGCTGAATGACATCACATGAGCTTCAGCAGCAATGGCCAAACCAAACTGGTGTCCAGTGTTCTAACCACACTGTACGAGGCAGACTTTTAGATCATGGCTTAAGTAGGACACAAGGCTGTCAAGAAGCCCCTATTAAATGAGAGACAAAGGTTAGCCTGTCATCGTTGTTCGAAGCACACAAGAACTGGACAATCAGGAACTGGAAGAAGATTCTGTGATCAGATGAGTTTAGTTTAGAGCTTTATCTTACTCCTGCTAATGTAAGGGCACACAGAAGGCCAGGCAAAGCATTATCTCCTACATATACAGTACCTACTGTCAAGCATGGTGGAGGCAGCATCATGGTTTGGGGACGCATGAGTGCTGCTGGTGGTTTTTCTTCTCATTGTCTGTGCTGACACTCTGCCAAGTATTGTGCCATTCTCCAAACCAACATGCTTTGTCTCTGCATGTGCTCTGTTCCATCGAGGTCAAACTGGATGTTTCAACAAGATAATGCTCATTGTCACACATCCAGGTCCAGCAGAACTTGGCTGCAGGAGCACACTATCTAGGTCTTAGTGGCCAGCTCAATCCCCAGACATGAGCCCCATTGAAAGTCTGTGATAGATTATCAAAAGGTCTTTTTCAAAGTGTAAACCAAAAAAAAATTAGAAGAATTAAAAGCAGTAATTCAAGAAGAATCGGACAAGATTACCCCTCAACAGTGTGAAAGACTTGTGGGGAACATATCAGGATTAGAGCTCAAATGCATGCTAATGGCAGGACTACTGAATATTAATAACTCCGTCAAGAAACGCGGTGGAGTTATGTGAGCATTAGTATACGCTTGTCTGTCTGTCTGTTATTTTGTCTGTATGATATAATCTTATAATCTGGATCCACGGATTTGTTAAAAATTTCTGTATCATTGTGAGATAGAGGCATGGTGTCACTGTAACTATGACAACAAGTGAATGCTCTATGTCAGCTGCCTGATGACGATCACATGATTGTGATCCTACTACAAATCGACTGCTGGGGACTTTTCAGGACTTTATCATCCAATATTATACAAGGAACAATGATTAAATTGTGGGAGTGTTTCTGAGTCCCATAAATTCCCACTGACCTAAATATAGGTCACATGATTGGGTATCCGTATATAATGTTCACATGCCTCACACACACCTGTGCTCAGCACGAGGTCATTTTGTTTGTGGGTACATCTGTATTTAAAGCGCCACTTTCTATGTTTCCATGATCTGTGATCATCAATAACTAATAAACAAATGCATTTCTAAAAAAAAAAAAAATGCTTCATTTCTTTCAATGCCATATGGGAATGAACAGCCTTGCCAGAGTACTGCGCTCTCTGAGTGCTTTTCTAGTTTGATGATGGGATGGTTTGTTTCTTTTTTGTTCAGTTTTGGACTAAATATAAAATCTATGTTGAGACTGATACTCACAATGTTGAGAACTGACATACTGAAACTGTCAAGAATTTAGTTTTGTTAGTTTTTCTTGCAACATTAAACAAAAAAAATGTTTTTATTTGTTTGGGTCTGTTTGATGCAGCCTCATCTTTTGAAACACAAAAAAGATTTTTCCACAAATATTTCATGACAATGTTTGAAATTATGTAAAATTTTAAGGGTGTCTGAAAACTTTTTTCCACCACTGTATTTTTATTACTTTGGATTACTTTTGGCACATGAAATCTGTTGTAATTCCTCACTGTTCACCTGATTTGAATGTAAATTACCCTCAGATTAAAGCTGAAAGTCTTCACTCAAAGCACATCTGGACTGTTCCATTTTAAATCCACGGAGGTGGTGAACAGAGCGGAAATGCTGAAAACTGTGTCCAAATATTTATGGACCTGACTGGAAAGGAAATCCAGGCGACGTGCAAGTGTTCATGTTCCCAGAACAGCTGGCTTACGTACTGAAACAGCTTGTTCACAACCATTTTGGAAATTCAATTCAATAGCGCCAATATAGAAAGAAAGACATCCACATCATATGCCATCTTTATAGCTCTTCACATAGCTATTTTAAACCAAATGGAAACAGAGTTATTGCTGTGTAACTGTGTTGAGGAGGGCACATTGGATGCTTTGCAGTTGTAACACAGGAGCCCATTGTGTTCTATAAGTTACATAGAAGTTCCATAGACGTCAAAGTCCTGCTATACTACACATTTCTTTACCGAAGCTGTCGTATGGTCCTACAGACAAGAGACAGAGGGAAACACAGACAGACGGAGGGACAGACAGGCAGGCAGACAGACAGACAGACAGACAGACAGACAGACAGATAGGAGAGTAGCTACTAGAGTCAACACAACCCGGCGAAGTAAGTCGGTGCTCTCGGACGGAACCATCTGGAAAACCATCTGCATTTCGGTTCACACCAGCGCTCTTGTAAAGACTTTAATTTTAACTCGGCAAAAATGAGGCGTTCCTCTTTTCTGTTGTTCACGGGGATTTTGGTCTGTTTACTTTTTCTCGCACTTTCACACTGTGAAGAGCATCGACTCCCTGAAGGTAGGTGGTGGTTATCGTTAAACGGTAGAAACTTTGTGCTGCTGTTAGCTCCAACAGCTCATGTCTTCCTCAGCCTTCCTCCGAACCGTAACGGGCCGGTTTAGGACCCTCCAGCTCGGTTAGAGCTCAGGGAGACTCCCTGGCTCATGTGTTTCCATGCTAAATAAAACCCCTCCAACTCTGCTGTAGCTGTTCATAACTTAGAAATGTTCTGTAATTGAACAGTAGCCGCTAGCACAAACCAATATGGGAAGTTTTGAATCACAGGTTTGTCAATTAGAAAAGCTGAAACTGTTAACACCGTGTTACTGCCATGATGAATGCACAGGAGTTGTTCTGTAACGACGCAGCTACTCATCACTAATACCACTACGTTTTTATGTGGCTTTTAAGAGACGAGCGACAGGAATACAGTAAAACAGCTTGTTTTACAGGAATACAGTAAAACATGAATGGAGATGGACGCTATATAAACTACGAGTAGACTGCTGCGGGCTGTAATGCCGCTGACGTGGACGGGCTGCTGTCACGCAGAGCAGCAGTCTGTGGGCTTTCATCAACATCCTACAGGACGGTCAAACACAGCTAATCAAACAGTAGCACAATCTCTCTTTCTCTCAGGGATCATCTGGAAATGAAACCCAGAAAAGAACCCCTTGAACCTCCTGAAAGAAGATAGAAAACAGTAACAAGGACTTTAAAACTATCACTTGTGTTTCAGTTGTACTTCTTTTTACAAGGGAAAGCACCCCCTACAGAAAAACCTCATGAATTGGCTGATTGCGTTCATCTTGCTCCATCAATACAACAAATTTAAGAGGTTGTAATCTGCATAGCAATGGGAATTTGTGCAGTTTCACCGAACAATATTGCATGAGAGCAACAGGGAGCATGTACAAAGTAAATAGAACTCCATAACTAACTCAAATGTAGCAAAAAAGTTTTCTTGCATCTGAAATATTTTTTCCATTTCTTTATTAGATAGTGGGGATGGAGAGATGACAAGCAAAAAGAGAGACAAAATGTTTATCTCACCAGATTTAAAGCGCAGATGCTCAAATTTTAAATGTGTGAAATCAACATGTCATTTGAATCCAAAGTAGTTTAAATCAATCCACTGGACTTTAAGAAAGTTCCCTGAAGACGTTTTATCTCTCATCCAAGAGGCTTCTTCAGTTCCGGTGGTGGTTGCTGTTGCCTCAGCTTTTTAACCTCTGAGGCAACAGCAACCATGTCCAGAACTGAAGAAGCCTCTTGGATGAGAGGCAAAACGTCTTCAAGGAACTTTCTTAAAATCCAGTGGATTGATTTAAACAACTTTGGATAACTATGACCTGAATGGATGAGAACCTACACAGACATGTCATTTGAATGCATCCATTAAGTGCAAGGCTAGATAACCATTCAGCATGTCTTTACTTTGTCTTTAGTAGTTTGGGAGTTGAACATTTCTTAGGGGAATTTGCATCCATAGTGTGCATCAGAACAAAGTTTTAAGGTGAACCCTGACTTGCTGTCTGTTCTTGTAACCTTGTTTTACTGGTGACCCATCATAAAACGAGCTAAAGCTGATACTGTCACTGCAGCTTCATGTCTGCTTCATTACTGTTCAACGAGCCTTGTATTAAACACAGTGAAGGTTAAGGCAAAAGAAAAAAATGGAAATATGGGTGTATTCTTACTACTACTATGATTTTGTGTTTTCCAGAGAAACTTCTCGTTGTGACCGTTGCAACCAAAGACACTGATGGCTTCAGGCGTTTCATGAGGTCGGCTAAACACTTTAACTACACTGTCAAGGTATAAACCCCAGCGGCAAAATGTTGACCCAATGTTGTTTTCCTGCCTTTTAAGAAAGAACATTTGAGGATGACGTTTTTAAATCCATTTCTTGAAACTGCGCTAAATATTTCTATTTCGATATGTTTCAAGGTTCTTGGCCGAAGTCAGAAATGGAATGGGGGTGACTACATGTCGGCTCCAGGAGGAGGCCAGAAGGTGCGACTCCTTAAAGCAGCCCTGGAGAAGATGAAAAATGCTGATCAAATCATCCTTTTTATTGACAGGTAGTGTACCTTCACTACAGGCACTTTCAGTCTCCTAATATCCGTTCTTTGTGCTTTCTGAAAAAGCTGAGAAAAAGTCCAAAACTTTAGCCATTATTTTAAGAGGGTGTTGATATTTAACCATACTGGTTAGATGTCTTTGTCATTTTAACATCCAGGTTTTTACAGGAGTTTTTGCTGAAAACATCTGTAGTGTGTTTGTCGTGTCTTTCAGTCAACCTTTTCATTTTACACGACCCTTTCATCTTTTACTGTTGCCAGTGGTGATGTTTTACACAGGTATGCAGTTGAATGTACAGACTAAGTCAGTCTCAATATACTCATTATCACTCAACAGTACAATAAATTTAATGTGTAAAGCAGTACTTAAAATAAATATTTACCCCATTGATTAATATGTTATATCTCAATTGTTTCATCGAAATGCAAAGAGGAAAGTAAAAATGATAATATTTTGTTGTCAAAAGGTTATTTGTGAGAATAATATAATTTTTTGTCATGGCAGGAAACACACAAATTTGGCACTTAACCTCAAATTCGACACAGATCACCTGTACTGTTAGAACCGTGTATATTGTCAAATAAATTCAGTGAGTGACATCCTCACTGTGACTTTAGAGAGGCTTTGCCAAATCCTCAGAGTTTCACACAATCACTGTACCAGGCTGGTGTTAAAAAAATGTCAGCAGTTTCTCTGAAACCACAAAATATCATTTTTACACATTTGTTTACCCTAATCAGTGAGCTTTACAGACACTGGCAGGTGTATAGTTTAATTATTCAACAAAGCCACACTATTTTTATCACGTTACTTCCTTTGACCAGGCTAATTGAAACGACCTGGACAGAACATAACAAGGTCTGTATAAGAATTGTACACTACTGTTCAAAAGTTTGGGGTCACCCAGGCAATTTCATGTTTTCCATGAAAACTCAAACCTTTATTCATGTGCTAGCATAATTGCACAAGGGTTTTGTAATCACCAATTAGCCTTTCAACACCATTAGCTAACGCAATGTAGCATTAGAACACAGGAGTGATGGTTGCTGGAAATGTTCCTCTGTACCCCTATGTAGATATTCCATTAAAAATCAGTGTCTGCGTTTGGGTTCTCCAGCCCCCCCGTACCACATTAGCAATGTCTAGACTGTGTTTCTGATTAATTTAATGTTATCTTCATTGAATAAAAACTGCTTTTCTTTCAAAAATAGGGACATTTCTAAGTGACCCCAAACTTTTGGACGCAAGTGTATCTGTATGAATTATTAGGTGTCTATTTACTACGGTCCTCGCGATAGTTGTTGTTTGTTGGTCTTTTAGTAAAGTTGTCATGTAACCAGTAAACGGCATACAGTCAATTATAGCTGTCAAATACGCTCTCAGTTGTCAGTAAGAAGCTCCAGGATGAAAGCTGCTATCAGTATGATTCAGTATAGTTCAATATAAGGAAGTTTAATCTGTACCCACCTTACTACCTCCCTCTACTTACCATCTCATACATGGAAAAAATAGCAACAAATAAAACTTATTATAGACAGCATAATTCTTCTAAAACATACACACGCACTGAAACAGCTCCTCTTCTGCCAGTAAACATAACCATAGGCACGTTAAATCTGGAAATAAAAAGTACTGGCATCTTATAAAAGTAAACCCCTTAATTTGTTTTAACTATGTTACTGGCTTCGCACACTGCGAAGGCACATGGTGCACTAAAGTTTTCTATTTTTCCTCCGTTTGACACAGCTACGATGTGGTTTTTGCTTCGAGTCCCAAAGAGCTGCTCAAGAAGTTCCAGCAGTCCAAACACAGGGTGGTGTTTTCCTCTGAGACCCTGATCTGGCCTGACCGGCACCTGGAGGACAAACACCCTCATGTCAGGGAGGGCAACAGGTTCCTCGGCTCAGGTGGTACGTTTGTCACTCCTGTCAGCCGGGGCAGACCACATTTTGCTATGTCTGTTTTTTCCTCTGAATTAAGTCCGGTCAGGATGTGTAATGTGTCGTAAAGCTGAGTTATTCCATTTTATTCAGTTTGTGATTTCAAACAATACAGTTAACAATTGCAAAGGTCGCAAACTAGGATATGTTACTGACATGTCTTAGCATTTAAACTGTTGTCATATATATATATATATACTCATTCATGGTAATGGTTTTACATTGACAAGTGTGCCAGTAAAAGCAGTAAAGAAGTTATCATTACACAATAACACGTGCCAAAGGTTTTATTCTACTGTTAAAAAGTTCAAATGTGCTTCACAAATGTTTAATGAGGAAGAAAATGATTGTATACATTTATTAAACCCCGGTGATTTAGGTACCTTTCATATGAAGACCCACTTCATTTTAAATGTTGCTATTAGAAACCTGAAAATTGTTTTCTCAGTTGCAATTCCTAATTTGAGCAAATAGGAAATTCTGACAGAGTTCATGTACACAAATGTGGAATTTAGTATATGTTGATGGATAAGTCTTCTCTCTCATATTTTCTCACTTCCTGTCTGATTCCTCTGGGTTCATCATTGTCATCAGGTTTCATTGGCTACCTTCCTAACATTAAAGAAATGGTTGCTAACTGGACAGGAGAAGACAATGAGAGTGACCAGCTGTTCTTCACCAAGATTTACATTGATCCAGCAAAACGAGTAAGATTTCTTACACTGCTCCGTTGACTTTTTGGATCTGTACTTCTGTAATTTATTTCATGCCAAAGTTACATTAGGTACTTTTAATACCTGCACTACTAGTACTAAATAATAGCAAGTAATTATGCTGGTTAAATAGTAAGTTACTGCCAGAACTTTTAATATACAAGTCAATCAATAGCCTTCCAATAGCTCACTGCTCCTAGTAGACTTTGAATTTGTGCTGAGATTTATTGATGGCGATTTAATTGCAAACAAAAAACCAGCAGAGTGGAAGTGACATCAATTAATTAGGGGTGGGACGCAATTAAAAAAATTATCTAGTTAATTGGAGGTTTTGTGATAAATCACATTTTTGTCAAATCGCAATATTTGACACAATAACAAAGTTTTTCAGTTCAAATAGATTTTGTTTGATGACTGAACTGATGAATAGACATATACATGAACTTAAACAACAAAAATGTTTGTTTTATTTAAATTTATCTGTGTCTTTTTCATTTGTCTACTATATTCACAGATTACTGCAAACTCAAAGAGCAATTATAGCGATTTTGTTCAATATTTTAAGATTTTTTGTAAACTCAAGCACTTTAAGTGTCTTGAAAAGTGGTCTACTAGGGGCTGGCTACACTGTTTTCCGGTACCAGTGCATAGCTACGTCCTGTGTGTCTTCTTTGCAGCTGGCAAACAGACTTGAAGTGCATTACCTAAAGATTAATCAATCAAAATTAATGTATTAATGTCTCAGCCCGAGAATTAATATATGAATACAAACAGCATTAGCACTAAACTGAGGTTTTTTCAGACTCTGTTGTATGCTATAGGATATAATATGCTAAAAAAATGTATTTCCATGTCTCAGAAATCCATAAATATCACCCTGGACAGCAAGTGCAGATTGTTCCAGAACCTACATGGAGCCCTCGGTGAGTGCTGTAAACTTAGTCTTTCACTTTCATCAGGGAAGGCTTTTAAGAACGTTTTAACAACTGAAGCATTCTGTAAATTTACTGGCTACTAGACCAGCTTTGCCAGCACATTCTGTAGGAAATAATGATCTGGCTGCACCTCACCATCATTATGCTATTGGGGAGGAAAAAATACAGGGAGAACATGGAAACTCCATGCAGAAAGATCCCAGGAAGGTGGGGTCGTGAAATGGGGATCTTCTAGCTGCAAGGCAAAAGTGCTAACCACCAAGCCACGGTGCAGCCCTGCCTTAGAGCATGATAAAAAAAAAACCTTTCTTGGCAAAACATTTCAGTGTGATCGGTTGCTGCCTGGAGGTTGTTTTCTGTAGTGAAGCGTATTTTGAAAATGCAGTACACAGAAGCAAAAGGATAGAGGAAAGTTTGCTGACAGTAGCAACCAATAGCAGGCTTATGCCCACATCTTTCCTCCGGTCAGTCAGACTAGCTGTCAACAGATGTCTGTGTTACTTAATAAGAAATATAAAGTGCACTCTTTGACTTCAGATTTGTCTTCATTTATTTGCAAAATGCTTTACCTGAGGTAGCAGCATCTCACAGGGAAGCAGCAGTACTCATTCTAATCACAGTGATTTTAGACATGTATGTACATTCACACGGTATTAAAGTCACTGACTGGCACTGTTTAATATAGTCACAGTTACTGATATAAACTACACAGGTTTACACTTTATGGTGATTTCTTCTTAGAATGTTGCCTCATTGCAGCTTGGATCAAAATGATCATTACACAGCCTACTTTTGGTGGAATTCAATAGACAGACCTCATAAATATAACACAGTGGGCTTTGCGGTTTAATTGGTCATGCTATTGACAGTTTATACAATATATAGTGTCTGTAAACTATACAGGTCATGCTACATGGTACAATGAAGCATAAATATGTCATCTCTAATCTAGTAGTCTTTTATCATAACATCAGTGTTCATAGTGATGCTAGGTATGGACATATTGCTATAAAATGGTGATCTAGTAGGTACATAATCCTATGCTTAAAATCTTTCCCTCCACAGTAACAGCACTGTGTATGTTTTGTGGCTGCTTCTGTAATAACATTGGTCTTGTTGTAATCAGTGGTTAACTTCTCTGGCTTCTCACTGTGTGTGATTCGTAGTAAAGTCAAATATAAGCTGTGAGAATGGAGAGGTTTGTAGTTGCAGCCATACAGGCAGCACTGCACGTTTGGACATGAGCTGAAATCTCAGCAGTGTCTGCAGCATTTTTTTCCTCTGAGGCCGGGGAAGGAATTTCTGAGATGACTCTGTAAAAATTCACACAGACAACATAAAGAATCTAGGGGCATGAATGGACTTCGTGAAGAATGCCTGAACTCACAAATCCTCCCTCTGCATTCTCCTCCATTAACTGCTGTCTCTTTAAAGACATGGATGTGTTTTACTGGTGCAGTTATGTTTGATATGACAATAGGAAAAAAATGATCTGAAACAAGCAAATTTGTAAATACCTTTCCAGATAGTTTACATTTGAACGAATGCATAATCTATCACAGAGCAGTTCAGAGACTCAAGAACAACAGAGACACAGCAGGGCAGGAGTTTTGAAAAATAAATCATTTATTTACAAAAATGATATACAATAATTTACACAGAAAGTTAATGGGCAGAGGGAACTGACAAAACGAGGAATGCACAGACTGCTGACTCCCATGGGAGACAACTACAGGACAGGCAGGAAACTACACGAGTGACAGAAATTCAGCTGCTGCACTGCACAACCCATCCATCCATTAACTATACACTGCTTAATCCTCATTAGGGTCACGGGGGGCTGGAGTCTATCAAAGCTGACTTAGGGTGAAGGCGGGAGACATCCTGGAGAGGTCACCAGTCTATCACAGGGCTCCATAAAGAGACAAACAATCACATTAACATCTATGGACAATTTGGAATGATCAATTAACCTCGGCATGTTTTTGGACTGCGGGAGGAAGCCAGAGTACACAGAGAAAACCCACGCATGCACATTGACAACATGCAAACTCCATGCAGAAAGATCCTGGGAAGGCAGGGACACGAACTGAAGATCTTCTCACTGCAAGGCAACAATGCAATGTGCAGACATGAAACATAGATGGTGTGACAAACAATTTTAGCACCACCACATCTACACAGCACAAAGTGGAATGAACACACTCAGTAGTACACACAAGCACTGCCAATCCAAGACCCAGTAGGAGAGGAGAGCTAACTTATAGATGGGGGGAGAGGGATTGCAGACGGAGGAGGTGTGGTGGTATTGGCGTCTTGACAGGTGCAAGAACCAGGTAGAGATTTTCTAAGATGGAATCCAACATGGGCCAGGTTGGATGAGTCTGGTGGACTGGAGGTTCAGGCAGGATGCAGGTGGAGTGATTATGAATGGAGATGTTCAATGGTGTGGCATCAAGTAGTGGTCTGATCCAGGCGTTTATGGTAGAGGTAGATAGTCGCAGGTGGACCACTTCTAACTGCAGGTGTGTTCACTCAGGTGATTATCCAGTGGCTGCACCACACACACACGCACACACACACATGCACACACACCTCACTCATGCCCACATGAGGGGGAATGGAAAGGCAGCCAATGAGCAGAGGTGGAGGGCATGACATAATGAAATTATACATCATGACATATTTGTAACATTTCTAAATCAATCACTGTCTGCTCCTTCATGATTAACAGGAACTTTTATCTATAGTCTACACCCATTTCTTAGGAAATATCCACCAATTCATAGTTCATCCAAATACAGAACATGATTTCCAAAACAGTAAGAATGGCAGATAAAGTTGGGTTCACCGTTCAAGGCTGAACTTGTGAATGTGTTTTTTCAGATGAAGTAGTGCTGAAGTTTGAGGATAGTCGAGTGCGAGCCAGAAACGTGCTGTATGATACACTGCCTGTCATCATCCATGGGAATGGACCAACAAAGGTACTGGCTTATCAAACCTTACTGACAAGCCACAGATGTCTAAACAATTCCTGTACTTCAGTCAGCCAGTTTGTTCACAATAGAGTCAGAAACCAATATGACGTGTTTAAAAAAGAATGTGTGAAAAGCCATTCTCAGCATATCATGGAGCACTAAGCAGCGGAATCAGTCACTTCTCAGACTGATGACAACAGTTCATTTACGGTTTCTGTAGTGTTGAGTGCAGGCTTTCACTGTTTTGGTATCTGGAAGATATGTTACAAGCATTTTAAGTACTATACTATCCTTTACCCACATAAGTCCAACTGACATTAAATTGCACATTTTTTCCAACAGAGCAGACATATTTTTATTGTAGTCCTGTGCTTCCATTAAGAAAAACTCACTTCTCGAGATGGAGAGATTTTTGCATCACAGCTTGATAGTGTTTGTACCAGTTGGGGTTTTCTGTGTTCATAGGCGAGTAATTTCTTCGTATATAACCAGTGAAATGATTTCATTTTAAATTATATTGCATGATTAATGTCACCATTTTTTTTATCAGCAATCACACTAATTGTCTGCTGTGTCAACAACCACAGACTTAAACCAAGCCACATTACCTGTTTTGGTAGTGTCTCTGTTTTATCTACAAACATAGGTACATTCTTTGTGTACAATATGCAACAAAGTTGGCACCAATCAGCTGTCAGTCAAACACCCAAAGGGCTGGAGGATAAATGAACGTTTTCGATCAGTCTTATGTGATATCAGTTGGACTGTGTTATTCATTACTGCGGCATCATAGCAGATGACCAGGCAGTGAACTGTGCTAAAGTTTTAAATCTGTTATTCTTACCTTTATACACTGAATATTAAATTGAGATGTGATGACCTACAAGAACATGAATTTGTTTTACAGCTCCAGATCAACTATCTGGGTAATTACATCCCCAACGCATGGACGTTTGAAACTGGATGCACGGTGTGCCATGAGGATCTATATTCACTCAAAGCTCTCAAGGTCTGTTCGTGTCTCCCCACAACTACAGTTAATCATTTACCGTAGTAGCCATTTTTCCACCAACATTTAGTGGCAAATAAAAATACAATGAACTCATTCTCCTAAAACTTATATGATCGTTGTTTTTTTCCAACAGGAAAGTGAATACCCACTGGTGATGATTGGCATCTTCATTCAGCAACCCACGCCGTTTGTCACAGTTTTCTTTGAACGGCTGCTGAAGCTGCAGTACCCCAAGAACAGGCTCAAGCTTTTCATTTACAATCAGGTAACTGGAAAACATTTCATACATTATGGTAAGATGTCTTTTGATATATACACCTGATCTTAAATTAACACAACACCAAAATACTTTACAACGCCAAATGAATACATTGTCCAAATAAAAAAATAAGTGGTGATTTTAAGAACTTAAGTGGAATGTGAAAAAAAAATAATAGAAAAACAGCTAATGGAGGTTCTAAAACTTTAGTTTTTACTCACAAGCACGTGACGAGAGTTGATTATTGATTTGGGTTTGGTGTCACTATCAGATTACATTATTTTCTGTAAGTGTTGTAATTTCATACATCACTGTTTATAATGTGTTTATTAACGTAAAAAAAAAAACATTCAGAAGCTTATCTTGTCATAGAGCTACGGAAGCCAAGGAACTTGAGTTCTCAGAACTACAGAAAAACTGTTCAGACTTAATCTTACAAGACTTATCATTCAACTAAAACAATTTTCTGAAGAGGAGAACTTACCAGAACCGAGTAACACCAGGCTAGGAAAGTTCTAAGACAGGAACAGAGTACAGAATCAGACTACACACCACCATGCCACAGCAAACATGGAATTCTGAGAGCATATTACAACTATATACAACCTGTATTTAAATTTATTATTTATTATTATAAACTACTTTAGTCTTAAATTGAGCTGCTTCACAATCATCCACGCTCAGAAATGTTCATTCTTAAACACTGTGTGCTAACCATGATAGGAATGTTCCATCAGTGCGACCTTTCACATTGTAACAAATCATTATTAGGTGATCAGTATCTTTTGTCTCTAAAGCTTCATACTAATAAGTCTATTTATTAAACAGTAATACATGGTAAATGTTTTGATGCAAGGAAGCTGGTTGACAACCTTACAGCTGACTTCGTGTCCACAGATTACGGTCTCTATCCTTACACTGACAACAGATGGGTAGTAAAATTGATTATGTTAAATATAGTCTTTGGGTAATGATCTGCTATCTATTGAGCTGTTTCAAAAGACATATTCTTCTGTTGACTATCAATGAGGATGGAATGAAACGGTGTATCAGAGAGCTCTTTCAGGCCCAGAGTTTTACTCATCTCAAAGTTAAAGTCAGAGTTTTCACTAAACCTGCTTGCTGAAACAGGGCTCTGCACTTTGTTTTATTTAATTTTTTTCTTTTACTTTCAGGAAGCCCATCATGGTCCTCAGGTCAGCTCGTTCCAGCAGAATCATGGAAGCCTTTATCAGGACATCAAAGTCATGGGCCCTAAAGAAGAGATCGATGCAACTGCGTCACGCAACCTGGCTTTGTGAGTTTAATGTAACCACTGGTTGCCTTTAAGACACATCCTTCTGAACAGAACTGCACAAAATCATGGGTGGTCTTCCCACTTTTTTTTTCTTGTTGCCTTACTTGGATGTTTGAGCTTCTTTATGCACATGAAAATATATATGAAATAACACAATTTTCCAGGCTATTGTAGTTACAGTAATTACCACATTTCTGAATAACAATTTCAATTGCTGGCCAACGTGGATCCAATTAAAATATAGCACTGGCGTACTTCATTACAAGTACACGTCTTGAGCTGCAACCTGTACTGAAGTATCGTAGAGTCCAGTTGTATTATTTTGAAACGGTGTTGATTTGTCTGTCTGTTAGCAACATTACATTGCCGCATCACTGCAATTACATTGGCACTGATGCAGTTTATAGTCTGGATCTACAGATTTGTTAAAGATTTCAGTATCATTGTGAGACATCACTTTAACTATGACTACAAGTGGACGCTACGTCAGCTGCCTGCTGACAATCACGATTGTGAGCCTGCGGACTTGTCGGGACTTGTCCATCGGAAATGATACAAGGAACAACTGGTTAAATTGTGGAGTTGTTTCCAAGCTTCATCAATCTCCACTTCCCGCTGCATAATTAGATCATGCGATTCGATTTCTGTACATAACGTACACATGCATAACACATGGCTGTGCTCAGCGCAACGCCATTTTGTTTGTGGGTACATCTGTATTAAATGATCACATTCTATGTTGCTGTGATCTCTGATCATCAATAACTAATAAACAAACAAATGCTGCATTTCTAAAAAAATATGCTGCATTTCTGACAATACCATATGGGGGAATGAACCGTCTTGGTGGAGTACTGCGCTCTGAGTGCTTCTTTTGTTTATAACTGTGAAGAAAAGACGTGGGATGTTTGTGTGTCACTGAGTGTGTGCATGCATCGTCCGCGCTCAGATTCCATGGTGTTTTCTTCAGTGCTGGTCCTGATAAGTCCAGATTTTAGGGCCATCACTTCAGTAATGTATTAGTTCTTTGTTTTTAGGTTTTATAACGGTTTAGTTTCTTTTTCTATATAGATGGGTGGGCTTTAGGAGGAAAAGAAGGTCAGGAGGTCACAGCAAGGAGTTCTGTGACTCTAGTTGAGCTCTGCAAAGTGTCAAATGTCTCATTGGTATGAAAATTTTGGGTCCTCTTTCTTTTCAAATGACCCCTACCTATGAGAGCGAGTCTTTGTGGCTGATCCGGAATGCATTTAACAATAAACCCGTTGTTCTGCATGTTGGTATGCGGCACAGTGTTGCCGTTAAATTTCAAACAGCATATATGCAAGTGTTTAAATACTTCTCCTTTCTTTCAGTGATTTATGCCGGAACGACAAGGACTGTGACTATTTCTTCAGCTTGAACATTGAAGTGGTCTTAAAGAATGAGAATACACTCAAAATTCTAATTGAACAAAACCTGTAAGTAAATTTATCACTACTGAATAATTAGTACTAATCTTGTGCAAGCTGATGTCTTTGGGCTGTTGAAGGCATAACCACATTTAGTAAATCCCTTCTGTAATAATTTCTATTGCACCAATTTATTTACATGAGGTATGCCATTACTAACTGTTTTTGGCCAGATGAGGAAATGCATTGAATAACACTTCTTGAATTGTTCTTTAGTCCTATTGTAGCACCGATGATAACTCGAGCTGGCCGACTGTGGAGCAACTTTTGGGGAGCCCTCAGTGGTGACGGCTACTATGCTCGGTCTGAGGACTATGTGGACATAGTTCAAGGACAGAGAGTGTAAGTTGCTTAAGCAGTGTTTGCCAATGACTTAAAGAGGTGATTAGCTACAAAAGACAAGATTTTATTCATGGCTAAGAATAAGGATGCTCTCAGTGGCCAAGTCCTGCCTACTGGGTTGAGTACAGATGGAAATTGCGCTGTGGAAATGCACATTATACTGAATTAGCATGACAACAGGACAACAGACGCAGACCAAAACACAAGGGAGCTTTTTAAAATGATTACCTTTTTTTAATTAAATAAAACGGGTTGGGGGGGCATTAAAAATACATTTCCCTCTCTATTACAGGTCTTTCTCTGTCCAGCTATCACACAAGTTGCAGTGTTTTCTTTTTTTTTCCTGGTGTTAGATCCTCGTGTCATTATGTAAACTATCTTGGTTGGTTATTTTTTTTTAGGGGCGTATGGAATGTCCCGTACGTGTCGAGTGTGTACCTGGTAAAAGCCAGCCTCCTTCGATCAGCGTTGAAAGACTACGAGCTGTTCAACTCGCCTATCTTAGACCCTGACATGGCTTACTGCCACAACGTTCGCAACAAGGTGAGGAAGAGAATGACAGAAAGATTCCACATAGACTCTGGTTTTATGACTTACGAAACTGTCCACCATAATATCTGACCTGTGACTTTTTTCTTTCAGGGAATCTTCATGTATGTAACCAACATGCATACTTTTGGTCGCATCCTATCAACAGAAAACTACCAGACTACTCATCTGCATAATGATCTGTGGCAGATTTTTGAAAACCCAGTGGTGAGAGAGTTTGAATAAAATCATGACAATATCAGCTGTACACAGTTAATGTTACTAGCTGCTTTAGTGATAAGGTAAGAGTGTAGTGCAGAGTGGTTCCACATTGTGTTGATTAGTGATTACTGCATTACACTAATGAAATACTTAGAAATATGCTGGTATGCAAAACCTTTTTAAATCTTCACAGTGGTCCTAAGCTTTCACTTAAAGGGCAAAACAATGTTATAAGTCACTCAAAATATCTTTATCTGTGCAGTCCTGGTGCAGGGTGGGGCATTTTAAGGTGGTTTATAGAGAGGAAATGTCATAATGCAAGCAGTAACACAGATAAAACAGCTATAGTAAAAAAGAAACTGAACATATTACAATTATAACAATATATACATATAACAGTGAGCACAGTGATGATAAAACAAGTAATTGTCTTAACGTAGGCCAATCCAAATCCAGACTACAGAGGTAGATTTGATATGTGTGTTAAAAGATACCAACACAGCCAGGTTAATAATGTGGAGCAGCACTTAGCAACAATGTCTTAGTCATCAACTTGGCACCAAAGTTGGGATTTCTGAGAGGGAGGCAGAAGAGAGAAGCTTTGTGTGAAGGCGCGACTGTGATTTTTATGGTTGATATCAAGCGGTTTGTTGATAGAATTGTCAACATCAAAGAAATACCACATCTCAAGTGTGCTCATTATAAAGTTCTCAGCTAAAAGTGTTTATGCTTGGATGTCATTCTTCAGTACTTAAGTACTGATTTTACACTTACCAGCCCAAGAACTGTAGCAGTAGAAGTGCTAACAGTAAGTGGAATGGTATTACCTGAGCTAGTGATATGAGTTGTAGTACGGTACTCTGTTATTTTTCAGTTTATTAAGAACATTATTGAAAACCATTCTTTGCGTTTGCACTCAGTGGTTTGTATAATATATATATATATGTATTGAGCTGCACACTCTAAAAAGACAAACTAATTCCACTAATAAAGCAATCTGAATCTGTTTTTTCTAGGACTGGCAGGATCGCTACATTCATGCAAACTACACCCGCATCATGAAAGACAATCTGATTGAAACGGTAAGTTGTGACACAGAAACCTAGAGTCAGATTGAATCAATAAATCAGTCCCATTGAAACGTAAAAACAGAACTCATTTAAGCAAATTTAAAAGGGCTTTAAATGTTTTTGCAGACTAAAAAAATCACTTGTTGAAACTACATGTAAGACACTGAAATTTCATGAATGGTATATCTGTGTGGAATACTGTCTGTAATGGTACTGACTTTGTGTTTTCTGTCCTCCAGCCTTGTCCTGATGTGTACTGGTTCCCAATTTTCTCTGATGTTGCTTGTAACCACCTAGTTGAAGAGATGGAGCACTATGGGAAATGGTCAGGGGGTGGCAATGTGGTACGTCGTCATATGGATGTATGCTTTGGGAGTGTGGGTGTGTTCTTTTGTGGTTAGTTTCAGTGCAGGAATTCTAAATATTCTCAGCAAATATTTCTCATCATCAGTATTAATAACAAGAACACATGATTGATCTGCCTGATAGTAAGGCAAAAAAATATTTTTCCTCACTCGCAGCTCATCTTTTTTTTTCTTTTCTTGGAAACTGTTGTGTGCAGATGTAAAAAAAAAAAAAAAAAGTTTATCTACACTTGTAAATATCACATGTATCATGGCAGTCTTAAGTTGCCCAAAATCCTTATGATCCTGTAATGGAATGATTGAAGCATGCGTGTCTTTATCACAAAAAGAATCATGCATTTTGGTTTTGTCATGAACTTAATATAGATCTTCTGGAAACAAATGACAATCTGATGAGTCAAAAATGTACAAACAGCAATGCTAAAATTTAGGTTAAATGTGTCCCTTTGCCAAAATCATCTTCTTCAAGGGGTTTAAGTAATGACTTTAGGGAGGGAAACATATTTCTGCTCATGCTGGTCAAATAGCAAAATTTTTGTTTCACCTGACCACAGAACTTTCCCTCAGAAGGCTTTGTCTTTGTTTGTTTAATCAGCAGCAAACTTTAGTCGAGCCTTAAGGTGCTGCTTCTGGAGGAAGAGCTTTCCCTGGTGATGTAAAACAGGCTGACTCCTCTAATTCATTGAACATCTGCGTTTCTGTGTTTCTTGGTTGACTCTTGACTAGTTGTCCCTCAGCAGCAGAATATGGCTTGCATTTAGCCCAACTGTGCAATGCACTTTATACTCACAATTGTTTGCACGGTGGATTTTGGGATCTGTAACTGCTTTGAAATGGTTCCATGTGACTTTTCTGTCTTGTTCAAGTGAAATACATTTTTTCAGATCTGTTTTTTAAATCTGCCATTGTGTCTCAGTCTAAGGAGTGTATCAAATGGGCCCTGTTTCATACAGCTGCTGACTTCTCTTGGCTCAGTCAGCAGCTGTAGTCAGTCATAAACACAACTGTCTGTCACCAAAACTGATCATTCAAATTGCTGTGTATCTTTGAACTAGCAGACTGTCATTTTTCCAGAAGATCTAGAAAAATTTAAGAAAAAAATCAAAAACATGATGTTTTTTTTGACGGATGTGTTTCAGTCATTTTAAATTAAGAGCTGTAGGAGTCATTAGAATCTCAAGACTCCCATGATATACTTGGTCTTTACAAATGTATGAAAACTTTTGTTGACAACTGTACACCTGCTGTAGTTGTCTTGCATAACAGAGACCTGAGTGTGTTTATCATTTGTCAGGATACAAGAATCCAAGGTGGCTATGAGAATGTGCCCACCATCGATATCCACATGAATCAAGTCAACTTTGAAAAGGAATGGCAGAAATTCTTACTGGAATACATCGCACCAATAACTGAGAAAATGTACCCCGGTTACTACACCAAGGTAAGACTGCTGAACACATGGTTAAAACCATTGCGGTCACACTTTCTTCTTCTTTTTTTCTCCTACATGTCTTCAGCTTTGTTGCAGAGTGACAATTGCTGCCGTAATAGCTGGACCGCCTTTTCTAGAGGTTATGTCAGTGCAGGAGAGCAGCAAAGCTCTTAAGAACCACTATTGTGACAATTGTGTGTACTGTTTTCATAACTCTTTCATTCTGTTTATAGATTGAATGGATCCAGTGGTTGTACACACAATCCTGACTATGACACAGACACACCAGCACACAAGTATAAACGTTCACAGCAGCGTAGACTACAGGGTAGGGTCTGCATGGCTTCAACACAGAAGTACAAATCAGCCTGTATCCACTTGTTCTTCTCAGTGGTGTGCCAATATTTTAAAAGGAGAAAAATGGTTTTACCCTAAATTCTGTTTGGAAATTGTGTTAGCAAAGTATTGATTGTTAACAAGTCATAAAAGCCTAATTTCTGTAGTTTGTGACAAATGTTTCTTAAAAAGTAGAGAACATACTGTACATTTGTTGGAATAATCTGCATGTGGTAATTTAGCCTTTGTGTACATTGAGTATCTGGACTGGATTAGTGAGCTGCATTCACTTCACTGAACTGACTGAGTCAAAATAAATGACTAATTAGAGAACATGTCCGTCATTGTGACAGTGTGGCTCAAAAATATGTGCAGATACACACACACTGTATACATAGTCATATAGTCATTTTACTGTTGAATTTATCCTACAATTGTTTGACAATTTCGGACTTGATAAATAATGTTTCCTCCTCCTCATGGGTTCCTGTGCTGCTGCTGCCTGTGTTCCTCTGACCAACATGTCTTTTCTCATCAGTGTGCCACTCCCTTGAACTTTGTGGTGAGGTACAAACCTGACGAGCAGCCCCTGCTTGTCCCTCACCATGACGCCTCAACATTCACTATTAACATAGCTCTCAACAGCAAAGACATTGACTACCAGGTAAATGAAGGGGAGCTGGCAGGTAGTAGAAGCTACGGGACATGGCATCGCAGGTTATCTGCACCTCTCTCTGCTTCTCTGCTCCAACTCTGGAAGTGAATGCTGGACTGGGAACCAAGCTGATGCTTTTCTTTTTCTTTCCTGAGCAGGAGCGGCAAAGGGGCATACTTGTGTACAGTGGCCACATGAGCAGTTTTTGTGCAAATGCTTGCATGACTCCTTTCTGTCTGTGTGTTTGCAGGCTCAGTTTGACTTGGCCTTTGTAGTTAGATATAAGAAGGATGAGCAGCCATCCTTGAAGCCGCACCATGATGCCTCCACATTCACTATAAACATTGCACTCAATCAAGTGGGCCTTGATTACCAGGTGAGTGTTTAGAGGTTGGTAGAAATCTGACATTTCCAGCAGGTAGCTTATGGCTATTATATCCATAGCCACTAAAGTCCACTAAATGCTATTTACCTTACAAGATAATCCCATCCAACTCTAGTGCTCCGCTCAGATTAGATAACTCCTGGCACGTCACTGGTTAGTTCATGGGAATATCTACACTGACAGTCAATAGAAACTTTGAGACCATATTTTTCAACATAATTTTTACTTTGAAGCCCGAAACTGGATTTTCTTCATATGAATCATTTGTTTAGCATTTTGGCATACAGAAACAAAAATATAAAGTTTCAAGAATGATTTCAAAATAAAGAATTTCACAAAAGAAAACGGCACCTGCCAAACACAAAGTCACAACAGTCAATACCGAGTATGGCCTCCATTTGCTTCGATGCAGGCAGCGACCCGTCGGCGCATGCTTTGGACCAGGCTTCTGATTGTGGGTTGGGAACAGCCCATACGCCTGGATACATCACTGTAGCTCAAACCGGCCTCCACCATACCCAGCGCCCGGAGATGTTGTTCATGTGATAGACGCGGCATGATGCTGTTCACTGGACTAACAATGATGGCCTTTTTTGTGCCTTTATATAGGCCTTCAAAACCCATTCTCAAATTGTGCAGATACTCACTGAGTATTGCTTGGTGTGTATTTGGTTCACTTTTGCAAAGTGACCAACCCATGTGCAATGCATCATGACAAAATGACAACTCATCATTATCTCAACTACCAGGGCACTAGATCATCAGTAAATATCCACAATGAATAATTACAACCCCCCTACAAGTAGAATTCTGCGTACATTTCTACCTCAAAGTTTCTATTGACTCTCAGTATACATTGTGCTGTTCATATGATGGGCTGCACAGTAGCTTGGTGGTTGGCACCATCACCTTGCAGCTAAAAGATGCATGTGTGAGTTTTCTCCAGGTTCTCCAGCTTCCTCCCACAGTCCAAAAACATGCTGAGGTTAATTGGTGATTGTAAATCGCCCGTAGATGTGAATGTGATTGTTTGTCTCTGGTTGAACCCTGCCTTCACTCGAAGTCAGCTGGGATAGACTCAAGCTCCCCCCAACACTTTAATGAAGATTAAGCAGTGTATAGATAATGGGTGGATGTTTAAATGATTTTGGTTAGTTATGATATGAAGTAGTGACTGACAGAATAATGTAAAATGTGTATTTGAATAAGAAACAAGACAGTTAAGAATTGTGTTTGACAGTTATGAATACAGACAAGACCTGTAACCTCACAGTCAGACAGAAATCCATCTGATGGAGTTTATTTACACGGTGCAGGGACAAGCAAGCAGGGACAGGAAATAGTGTAGGTAGGGCAATTGAAATTGGCTTAAACAAATACAATAATGTTTTGTGCAGCCAGACTGTTGTGTACTACAGAATGGGATGGCTAAGCAAGACAAAGTAAATGTTAGATATCTGCTTAACTCTATTCATGACCAGAAAGAAGTGTATCATGGCCCAAAGTATTAATAGAGGTAGTGGTATTCTTGAAAAGTGGTATAAAAGATAACAGGGCACCATGCTGACGATCTGCATAATACATTTCAAAGCACAAACCACACAGTGTGGCACAAAGACTTTATATGTTTGATGCTGCAATAATAACATTAACAAGTGTGATGTCATCATATTTCTGACATGTAGATCTGCATTCTTGTTGTGCCAGACTTTCTTTTGTGTCATTTCTGTTTGTCGGCATGTCTTCTTTGCATGACACATGAGGCTGAAGCAAAGAGCCTTGTTTTTACCGTTGCATCTTATTGTTTTCCTGCTTTTTTAATAAACTGAAATAATGGGCTTTTAATCCACAAGAGTTTTGGTTTATGTGCCATAGATTTGAAATGAGATGAATAACTAAAGCTATTGTGATGATATGAGGTGCATCAGTATATACTGTATTGTCTGGAGGAAGTCTTACAAGGTTTTCTATGGATTAAACTTAATATTTCTAAAGATTTGCATTCTTGAAATACAAGATATTTTACCACAATAATTGTTCAAATGAGAACACCAGTGCTCCTGCTTGTCAAAGGACTACTACTAAATAATGACAAGGAATATTTAAAGAATTTTAATGTACAATAATTGCAGATGTTTCAGTGAGTCCACTCTAACAGTCACAAAGTAAGAAAGGAGGAAATATGTACCGTTTACTGATGGAGATAGTGTCGTGAAAATTATGTTTGTCAAGACAACAGGAGGAAATGTATTGACAGTGATCTAGGATGTAGAAGAAATTTGAAATAGTCCGTTTTAATAAAGACATACCCCACTCACAAAGAGTTAGGGATATTTGACTTTCAGGTGAAATTTATGAAAAATATAAAGAAGTTCACAGTTATATCATGAAAGTAGAGAATTTAAGCATGCAGTTGCGATTTCTTCATCTCAAAGAATTTATTGAAACCAAAGCCAACGACAGTGGTGGGTGTATCACAGCAAGAAATATCAATGTCTCAATAACGTGTCATGTACCCTTGAGCATCAATTACAGCTCGACAACGACGTCTCATGCTGTTCATTGTCTGCTTAGACACGGCATCCCACTCTTCTTGAAGGGCGGCACTCAGGTTATCGAGGTTCTGGAGTAGAGTTATGAGCCTCTGCACGACAGCTCCGCTAATCCCACAGGTTTTCTATGGGATTCAGGTCTGGAGAACGTGTGAGACACTCCATTTGAGGTACCCCAGTCTCCAGCAGGTGTTCCTTAATGATGCTACCTTAATGAGCTCGAGCATTGTCGATCTAAACCGTTTTGAATGGTCTGACGTGACGCTTGGGTGCCTCTCCCCTTCCTTAAATCAGTGTTGGATGTGACCAAAAGACGTCCACTTCTGTGCCTTTCTATGACTCTTTCAGTCTCTTTGTATCTCTGTTGCAACCTGCTGATGACACTCTAAGCTCAGTGGCCACTTCCGTCTGAGAACATCCAGTTTGAAGCCTCACAGTGGCGAGGGACTGTTGATCAACTGTTGGGTGTCGTCTTGGTCTCATGATGTCAAAATGTGAACAGCAAGATGAAGACGACTGTTTAAATACCAATTTTGATTGAACCGGGAAATTTCCTGGTCGATTCATGGATCAAACACCTGCTGTGAATTGTGCCGTTAAGCTCCTTGTTAGAGAAAAGCAAGTTGTGCAGAAAGTACTGAAACATTGAACTGTTGGATATGTGCATTTAAAAATTTAGAGAAGGTCACATTAAGTTGGCCTGTAAATGTTATGGTGCATCTCAGGTTTATCCTGAAATTTCACCCGAAAGCCGAATATCCTTAACTTTTTGTGAGTAATGTATAGTAACCCGTAGAATTTTGAAGCGTCCTCTCAGTAATACAGTGGACTGCTGCAACTTGTCATTACAAGTTGACTCTCATAATATTGACCTAAAACCAAAAGCTGCCTGAAGAATAGTAAATAAAGGTTTGCTTTGGAACATGGTTAGTGATGGGATTTACCAGAGACATTTAACAAGGCAGATGTTTTGACTTGTTAAAGCAAAGAAAACACCGGGAGCATTGATAGATTTCTCTGTGATGTGAAAGGCTAATGAAATAAGCGGTTGTGTGATGACAAAGTGTTGCATTCAGATCCGTCTTGAAACGGTTTGTCTTTTGTTCACTGGTTGTTCTGCTTTATACAGATTCAGTAGAAAATGTGATTACCACTGTAGATCCCAAATTTAGTCCTTAGGAAAGCGAGCCCAGACCTTTCTGTGGTGAATGTTATCTAGTCGTGAGTTAAATTCACAACACTCGCACAAACACAAGGAAAATGTGCTTTTTTATAGTGTCAGCTGTTAACACATGCTGTTTTGTGAATGCAGGGTGGTGGATGCAGGTTCCTGCGCTATGACTGCTCCGTTCAGGCTCCTCGTAAAGGCTGGGCCCTCATGCACCCAGGCCGCCTCACCCACTACCACGAAGGCCTGCCAACCACAGGTGGTGTCCGCTACATTGCAGTGTCCTTCGTAGATCCCTGAACTTCCAAATACGACGGTCCCTAGCCCAGAACAAACAAGACGTACACTGACTACATCTTCTAGCGTCGCAGATGTTTTTTTATTTTCATATTCAGAGTAACAACGTCTTCTTTTTTTTAGCCGATGTTTTTTTTTCTAAACAATGTACAAAATGGTATTGCTTCTTTTTCAGTTCCACAGTCATATCTGACCTGTGACATTAATCAGCCTTCATCAGAGCCTGTGCTGCAGTGAAACATGAAACAAGACAGTACAGAGCAACAGGAATATATAGCGAACATGTAGCCACCTCTTTAGTGCAGAACTGGATCAAAAGTAACACGTCTTTCAAATCTTCATCTTTTTTTGACACTGGTGTTTGTCACCAGCAGTCTGCAGTTTTCTTCTGTTGCATATCAGCTTTCTACACCAGCATGCGAAGAAGTCTTTGTCTCCAGAAGAAGCTGTGTGACAGATCTGCTGCTGTGGCATTAGAAGGAAGCAGGCTTTCTGCTTTGACCAGCATAGCTCTTCACACACGCTAATCATTTTGTCATATTAAAAGGATGACGCCTCTGGTCAAACTGTTTGATTTTTGAAAAACTTTTCATTTTAACTCTTACAATGTTCAAGGATGACAAAACATCAGCTCAGCACTTTCTTTATGCATAAAAGTATGTATTACTATTGTAAGAGATGTTATATTAGCATACAATAATTCCTTTGCATCCCAATGAAGCTGTGTTTTTGTGGTGTCTATGGTACTACTGTGAATGAGCTGAGCTAAACTGCTAAATGAGGCACTAACGCAGCATTCTTTAGTTCCTGGGGCTGAGAGTTTGCTGACCTCATCACACATTTGAGAAAAACGGACGTGTTACTTTAGTCACTGTTCTAAGCTAACTCCTAGAAGAACATTGCATTAGTAGTTTAGTTTACCTTGCAGTTGCATTATGGGAAGTGTAGGATCCAGTAATTATCGTAGCTCATATCAGGTAAGTATCTCAAGTTGCTATGTTACAACCAAAGTATCAGTGACTGCACAGGGTTCCATAATTACAGGAGCCATGAAGGCTGCAGTCTAACAGATTTACTGCTACTTTCATTAAGAAGGTCTGCACTAAAAATGGCACGAATCTGCTGTTACCTGGCGTTAAGTCCCGGTCTGGAAGTCACAGGCCTCACTGTTGGTATTTTATTTTAGTTTTGTGCTTGTGTTGCATATGACTTCATTACTGTATTAAATTGAATTGGTAAATGTAACCTGAAGTCAGGCAGTATTCCAGCTAAACCATAATAAAACGGTCATCATCGTTACACACACAGTCACTTTGGTGCAGATGCTGTAGAAACCTAAAGGCTCCTATTTGGGCTGGAGTGCTTGGTGTGAACTAGAAATCTGAATTCCTGTCAGGAATTCGGCTGAGATTTTTATGATTTGTTGGTGAAAACCTTTTATGCTGTTGAATTTTCCTTCAGTGTATAAACTATCTGGGCCCTTTTCTGAATCCAAAGCAATTCTTTTTTTATTTTTGAACTGAGACACTCCAAAGCCACTCTCTTATTTATATTTTGCATATTTTATTTGATAAAAGCCGTGCTTCCTGAATTGTTTTCATTTGCAATATAACTGCTTACTGTAAGATTTCATGTTGGAATCAGAGCTTTTTTTTTTTACTACATTTACTGTTGGACCTTTTGAAAGTGTAACATTCACCCAGTTGTCATTTGTTACTTTTACTGTGCTTTGAACACATCAGAAGTAAACCAGTGAACCCAGCTGAGGTGTGTGATAACTGATTGAAGTCTCTGCTGTCACTGTTGACTCAAACTGATGCACTCAGTCAGGGTATGGGAGCAAACAATGACAGTAAAAATGTTTTAGAAATAAACAATCCTACTGCTGAAAAGAATTCCAAATGTTTAAATGTATGTAAATGCCTCTGAATTTTTAGTAGTGAAGTGTTTAACATTGAAAACAGAGGTCTCCCTTTGCCTTTGGTGTATTTGACAGGGGGCACGGCGACATAATGACTCTGTCCAAGGAGGCATCTCTGAAGGATATCTGTGCTGCAGTCAGTTGGTCATCACACTTTTGTCAAACCGTCAGCACTCTAGTGCATTGCAGACCCGGGGAGAAAAAACACAGTGATATAACTTAAGTGACTCCTGTTCAGTGGAATCCATGGAATAATCTACCCAATAATGGTTTAACCCTCATGTTGTCCTGCAGGTCAGAATTGATCCATTTTAACATGTGGGGGAAAAAAATATTTCTGATGTCGACATTTTCAACAATTTTGGGAAAGCTTTGAACATTTTGGTGTAAAAAAATGTTAATGTTTCTTAAGAACATTCACATAAAAATCAACCAAAATCCAGCGAAATTTACTGCTTTTTGGTTGATTATTTTTGTGAATGTTCTTAAAGGAAATATTACAAGTTTTACTGATATACACACATGGACAAAATTGTTGGTACCCCTCAGTTAAAGAAGGAAAAACCCACAATTCTCACTGAAATCACTTGAAACTCACAAAAGTAACAATAAATAAAAATGTATTGAAAATTAAATAATCAAAATCAGCCATCACTTTTGAATTGTTGATTAACATAATTATTTAAAAAAACAAACTAATGAAATAGGGCTGGACAAAAATGATGGTACCCATAACTTAATATTTTGTTGCACAACCTTTTGAGGCAATCACTGCAATTAAACGATTTCTGTATTTGTCAATGAGCGTTCTGCAGCTGTCAACAGGTATTTTGGCCCACTCCTCATGAGCAAACAGCTCCAGTTGTCTCAGGTTTGATGGGTGTCTTCTCCAAATGGCATGTTTCAGCTCCTTCCACATATGTTCAATGGGATTCAGATCTGGGCTCATAGAAGGCCACTTTAGAATAGTCCAACGCTTTTCTCTCAGCCATTCTTGGGTGTTTTTGGCTGTGTGTTTTGGATCGTTGTCCTGTTGGAAGACCCATGACCTGCGACTGAGACCAAGCTTTCTGACACTAGGCAGCACATTTCTCTCCAGAATGCCTTGATAGTCTTCAGATTTCATCGTACCTTGCACACTTTCAAGACACCCTGTGCCAGATGCAGCAAAGCAGCCCCAAAACATTACTGAGCCTCCTCCATGTTTCACCGTAGGGACAGTGTTCTTTTCTTCGTATGCTTGGTTTTTGAGTCTATGAACATAGAGTTGATGTGCCTTACCAAAAAGCTCCAGTTTGGTCTCATCTGTCCAAAGGACATTCTCCCACAAGCTTTGTGGCTTGTCAACATGCATTTTTGCAAATTCCAGTCTCGCTTTTTTATGAGTTTTTTTCAGTGGTGGTGTCCTCCTTGGTCGTCTCCCATGAAGTCCACTTTGGCTCAAACAACGACGAATGGTGCGATCTAACACTGATGTACCTTGGCCTTGGAGTTCACCTTTAATTTCTTTGGAGGTTGCTCTGGGCTCTTTGGATACAATTCCAACGAGCCGTCTCTTCAATTTGTCATCAATTTTCCTCTTGCGGCCACGTCCAGGGAGGTTGGCTACTGTCCCGTGGGTCTTGAACTTCTGAATAATATGAGCCACTGTTGTCACAGGAACTTCAAGCTGTTTAGAGATGGTCTTATAGCCTTTACCTTTAAGATGTTTGTCTATCATTTTTTTTCGGATGTCCTGGGACAATTCTCTCCTTCGCTTTCTGTTGTCCATGTTCAGTGTGGTACACACCTTTTCACCAAACAGCAGGGTGACTACTTGTCTCCCTTTAAATAGGCAGACTGACTGATTATGAGTTTGGAAACACCCGTGATGTCAATTAAATGACACACCTGAGTTAATCATGTCACTCTGGTCAAATAGTTTTCAATCTTTTATAGAGGTACCATCATTTTTGTCCAGGCCTGTTTCATTAGTTTGTTTTTTTAAATAATTATGTTAATCAACAATTCAAAAGTAATGGCTGTTTTTGATTATTTAATTTTCAATAAATTTTTATTTATTGTTACTTTTGTGAGTTTCAAGTGATTTCAGTGAGAATTGTGGGTTTTTCCTTCTTTAACTGAGGGGTACCAACAATTTTGTCCACGTGTGTATATGTAATCACTTTAGATGTTTTTAGGATTTTTTTATGGAAGATTTTTACTCATTTTTTGAAAATCTTGACAAGAATTTTCTTGCCGAAATGGGGTGATTTTTTTATTTTATTTTAAGGGAAATTGTTAAGGAATTATTGGAATTTTATTCCTCTTCCTGAAGGTTTTGAAAATTTCCAGAAATTTGGCGAAATTTTTCGCCTAATTTTTGGATTTTTTTTCAGACAAAGAAACAATTTTTTTTGGGGTGCCCATAAGTGAAGACAACAGGAGGGTTACATTTAAATTTCCATATATATCTCTGAGGCCTTGTCTCTTTGTACACAAGTATTTTTTTCAGTGAGGTTTTTCCTACTTTGTTCCAAAAAAATAAAAAAATCAGTGTCCACATGAAAATGCAAAAAATGCCAATCCAGCAGGCAACATAATTCTCACCCCAAATTAGAATCAGAAAGCCTTGTCATTGTACCAACCAGTGCAAGACTTACTGTGCAACAGCTTAAAAAACTCAATACACACACTACTGTTCAAACGGTTGGGGTCACTTAGAAAGCATTTTTATTCAATGAAGATAACATTAAATGAATCAGAAACAGTCTAGACATTGCTAATGTGGTAAATGGCTATTTTAGCTGGAAATGTCTGATTTTTAATGGAATATCTACATAGGGGTACAGAGGAACATTTCCAGCAACCATCATTCTTGTGTTCTAATGCTACATTGTGTTAGCTAATGGTGTTGAAAGGCTAATTGGTGATTAGAAAACCCTTGTGCGATTACATTAGCACATGAATAAAAGCATGAAATTGCCTGTGTGACCTCAACCTTTTGACTTCACGTTCAATAAACAGTAAGTTTAACACCACTATGATTGCATTAAAGGAGATTTAATTTCCTACGACTTTGAACGTAGCATGCGCATGCGCACACACAACCTCTTCCTCACCCTCCTCTCACCTCCCCCCTCTTAACATTTACGAAGAAACGCCCCCCTCCAGAAACTTGCGTAGGACTCGTGAAGTTGTCTTTTACGGCTGGGTCCCCCTGGATCTTTATCTGCCATTATGTAAAGAAAAGATGAGCAAAACAAGTCGCCAGCTAACTACGAAGCTATACCAAAGCAACACATACAGAAAACACGTAAGTCCAAGGTAATCTACGTAACTGGGCCAGAGCCGGACGATTTTTGATTGACAGGAAAGGGAGCAAACCAAACGCCTCGGTCCGAGCGCATTGATTGGCTGATGTTTTTCAGGTCCTGCCATGTCCACAGTTATTTTTTTTAATATTTTATTCTTTTAGAGACCATACATACAAGTCCACTAAAGGTCAGTATATTCATTTTATGTGAATCAGACAAATTAAACAAACAAAAAAAAACATCCTCCATATTGCCTTTAACATGAAATATCAGAGGTGGTGGTCAGACGTAAGAGACTGGCAGTCGTGATGGTGCAGAGGTGATGTCAGAAATGGATGCTGGCAGCCACTCTTGATTGGAAGATGATGTGTAGGAGTTCCCTTTTGACTGCACGGCCGTACCATCATCTGTCCACATTTGGCAAAGCAAATCACAGCATGTGCATTCAAGAAGCACTTCAAAGTAAAGTAAAAGAACAAAAAATACCTTTAAACTGTTATGAAATTAATGTCCGCCTAAGTGAGCATTCCTGCAACCATCTACCCGCTACACATTGATCTGTTATTATTAACCACATGCGACATATATACTACAACTAGGCAAAGATTTCACATATTCTACTGTAGATAATGTGTGTATTGGGACATTTAATGATAGTGACTATTTGCAGAGATCACAACATCTTCAAGTCTGTAAGGCATCTTTATTGAAGCTGGTACCATATATACAATGATACTTTGCTGATGGAGCTGGACTACATTCAAATGTCATTCACTCAACACATTACTTTCAAATACAATTATGACAAACGAACCATGAAGGTCTAAAATTGGAGGAAAAATTATTCTTTTAAAAATTCCAAGTCAAAGATTTGATATTAATCACAAGATTTTTTTTTTTTAGAAGACAACTCACACACCAAGATGAAGGACATAGAAGGCCTGACAGCACCCTCTGCTTTACAGTGTTCTGTTCATCTGCCTACAGAACAATCAGAGTCTGGGCCAGAGCCCGACCATAGAATTAAATTTGAAATGAAAAACTAGTGGTATCCATCATCCATCCATCCATCGTGTGCATTCAAATACCAGATTAGTTTCCATGGTACAAAAATCAGCTCGTCTTTCTAAAGATAAGCAGGTCTCCATGTTAATAAACAGCAGTCTCCTCAGTATGAAAACTTGAGTGCGGTTTCAGTCCCAGTCAGGGTTTTTTTTTTTTATGGCTCTAGGGTTTTCTTTCAGACTCAGCAGGGCAAACCTCCTTCAGCCTTCTCTGACTTTGGCAGCGAGTGCAGAGTTCTCCTGTCGGATGGCCTTGTAGTCATCAAGAATTCTCTCTAGGTTAGCCACAGTCTTATTACCATTTTCTGCCTCAATCTGTGGACAACAGACAAACAAAAATGGACTAATCTGTATATTTCTGTGTGCTTACAGACATAAAGGCACTGATAAAAATGTAATTAATGTAGCCTTTTAGACATGAGACATGCAACATTGCTGGTTTCATGACCAAGCCACAGGTCACCAGTAGATAGTAAATGTTTTTGCTACTTTGCAGCTGTAGAGTAAAGCTCTTTTTCAGACATAGGATACCCAACATTGATGGCTTCATCCATCTGTTAAAGTGATGGAATTCCATTATTTAAATATAAGTCATGTTTTTGGTAAGGTTCCTAACACTTCATTCAGTTATGGAAACACTGAATATTTGCTATATGGCAGAAACTGAATACGTAACACATGAGGTCAGAGTTTTCCTAATAAAACATGGTTGATAAGGGTGAGATTGGCCAACAACTGTTGTAGTGTAGCTCACAATGATTATGTTGTAAAGTCCTGTGTGTGTATCTACTGTAGCGTATATATACACACACACACACACACACACACACGCGTATATATAATACAGAGTGACACAACAAAATGGGAACTTTTTAACAATCCGATAAAACCAAGAGTGATGGAAGAAAAATATTTTATTCATAGTAATTGAAACCTTAAAACATGCCATTTAAGAAACAATGATGGAATTTTCATTTTTTAAAAATAATTTCCTGTAGATGGCGTCCTCCTGTACGAATGCATTCTTGAAATCTACCTGGGGCTCTCTCAAGAATAAAGTGTACACGACTCGACCAAGAACTCTGGATGAGTTAAAACAGAGAATTCAGGATGAAATTCACAGTATCCCAGCTGAGATGTTGCAGCGGTCAATGAGGAATCTCAACAGCAGATTTTAAGAATACATTCGTACAGGAGGACGCCATCTACAGGAAGTAATTTTTTAAAAATGAAAATTCCATCATTGTTTCTTAAATGGCATGTTTTAAGGTTTCAATTACTATGAATGAAATATGTTTCTTCCATCACTCTTAGTTTTATTGGATTGTTAAAAAGTTCCCATTTTTTTGTCACCCTCCCTGTATGTATGTATGTATGTATGTATGTAGACACACACACACACACACACACACACACACACACACACACACACACACACACACACACACACACACACACACACACACACACACACACACACACACACACACACACACACACACACACACACATTTTATAAATGATTATATACGTGCGGTGTGATTATGTTACAATTCTAACTGTATCAGTTAAACTGGAAACCCCACCTGCTCCTCTAGATCTCGAATCTCTCTCAGAATTGTACCAGTGTCCTCGATGGTCTGGATCAGATGGTTACAGTTCTGTGGAAGAATGGAACATGATCATAAGACAACATGTACCATTTTTTCTGATGTGATCGAAACATGAAATTTAGACGTAATGACATACTTCGTGCAAGGCAGCCAGGTACTTGTAGGATTTCCGGACAGATTCATCTTTTTTGGCGTCCTACAAGTGACAAAAATGATTTAATAATAGATGAAAACCTGGTTTGTTCAAAAAAATACAAACATCAATTTAAAACAACCATTTCAAGGATCAACAGGATTACAGAGCAGCTACTGTCTCTGGATGTACTCAAACTTGTTTGGAGATTTTCTTGTATACTACAATGAACTATATTTTTTTACAGGAATATGAGGAAAAACCCTTCTACTGTTTCAGTATTAACTGCCAGAAAGGTGATCATTCTGTTCTTCTGCCCCTCTTGTCTGTGTGAACTGGATGGATAACACTTTAGAATCTAATGCAGTTCAGTTCATCACCGGTTGTACCTTAAAGACGAGCTCATCGGTCACAGCAAAGGTTCTGTCCAGTTTCCCTGTCAGGTTGTTGATCTCTTTCTGGAGCTCCTTAGTGTCTGACAAAATCTGGAAGGAAAGTCAGTTTTGCTGGTGAGGGAGGTTACAGCTGACAGACAGATCATGCAGTGCTTACAGCTTAAATCGACTGCTTATGGTCATGTTGATGGAATTAACTGATTTTCCTTCAAAATTTCTGTTTTCTATCCTGGTGTCTACTGGTGAGTCGACGATTTGTACTTTTCTCACTAAGGATATCTCAGTAGAGCGGTCCCTCGCCATACTGTGGCTAAATTTTCATGGTTTTACTGTATCGCGGATTTTTAAATCTTGTATGTCTAATTTTGTATCGTGGATTTTTCACTATATTGCAGGATTTTGCGATATATAGGTATTTTTATATATTTATTTTAAATTATTTTGGTGGCAAAATCAGTGTTTTCTAACGTTAAAAAAAGATAATATAGAAAGTAATAAAAAAGTAATAATTAAAAGAATCTAAATAAAATGCATAGTGCACAGCGCTTGGAGCTGATTGGCTCAGCGGCCATAGCATCAGTCTCCTCCATCTCCCATGTTTAGCAGCGTTCTGCATCTCGCCTTGTCCATTCCCACTGTGCAGAACATTCATCTCATCGTCATCAGTACCGGACAGCTAATTCACCCTCATCTTCATCATTTAAGTCGCAGTATATTCATTATTCATATTTCGTCTATCATGCAAGACGAGGAACCACTGTAAATCACAACCTGCTCCGTAGACCCCACACATATTCAAACTAGCTCTGCATTTGTTTGCTTGCTTGATGTACTAAATGAAAACGCGCCTTCATATAATGTGCTCTTAGACGTACCTTTGTAATCTCCTCTTTCTGTTTCTTGATGTTGCTGACGATCTCTAGAATCCTTTGAGTGTACGCTGACCGAGACACATCCTGATTTTGATTTTCCAACTCCGTCAGCTGTGTTGGAAGAGAACAAGGACAAAACCAACAGTAAACAGCCGAATTCAGCAAACCAAAGCAAACTAACTGTATAGAGACATTTAGTCCTAACTTACAAATCTTTCATTATGAGGAATGCGAATAGTTTCAAAAAAAGCTCCGATAAGTCAATGTCTTCTGTTGTAAAAGCTTTAAATATTGGTGTTGTATTAGAAAAACAAACTTTTCCTCTTCATTTTTTTGAATTTTCAAGTCAAATATTACCTGTGTTTTGTCAGCATTTCCTAAAATCAACATATAAGAGCTTGTCGGTATCAGTTACTTTCCAAACTCTTTCATCCTAATTACCAGCTGTTTGTACGTTTCTTCTTTCTTCTTGGCCTCCTCTGTAGACACTTGGATTTTATCATGTAGAGACTTGATTTCAGAGAGCTTTCTGGATGACTCCAGCTGTGGAAATTGAACAGAATAAAACCATCAGAATGTGTTTTTTTTCTGTAACAGATTAAGTGGAAGTTCTGGTCTACCACTAACATCTTGGCTGCTGCAGATTTCTTTGAGTCTTCGGTGCTCGTCAATGAGTGGAGCGCGGTGTTTCTCCCACTGAGCCGCCAGGTTCACCACCCGCTTGGTGCTGGCCTCCACCAGAGCCTGGAGGAACAGATGCAGGTATTTGGTACATGCTGCAGCTGATGATGATGTCAGGAATCTTTCAGCCCTCCTACCTGAAGCTTCAGCAGGTTGTTGTCTGCGTCTGGCAACAGATCAATTGTCTTCTTCTTCACCTGAACCTTCTCCTCGTTTTGAGAATTTCCAAATTCTCTCTGCTTCAACTCATCCAGCACCTACACCAAAGCACACCACGCACGTGAAACATTCATTCATTTGGGTTCATTTTGCTCTTTTTGGGCATTGTTCCGCAGGTAATAAACACTAAATACAAAGATACTGACAACAGTGCAGTGGAACGGAGCGTCATTTCTGGGACGGAATCTGTTCTTGTGTTTAGTTGTTTTGGCATCCAGTGCTCTGTCGCGCCTGCCAGAGGGGAAGTCTGAATCTGTATACAGGGGGTCCTCGGTTTACGACCTACAGCGTTTCATCCTTATGTCGGAACTGATTATGTGGAACTAGTTGGCGAGTGGAGCGGATGAATACGTTCTCACGCGGCACTGTAAGACAGCTTTTTTTTTTTTTTACATTCGCCAGTTGTACGCCACCTTGGATTGTGCTACATTCGCTAACTATTTGCCCTTAATTATGGCTCCCAAGTGTAAGTGTGACTCTTCTGATGACAGAGCTTCACAGAAAAGTTAAGTCATCTCCATCCAACTAGTTAAACTCCCGCTTGCAAAATGAATCGCGAGTCGTAGCAAACTTGACTTCTTTACTGTGGCTCTTGATACACATTGAACACTGCAACAAAAACAGAAACAAACAACATAAATGCATGTAAATAAATAATTTTAACTTCACTAGTGAGTCAAAAAATGACGTTAATCACGGTACTCAAGATGGCTGCGGCCCCCATCCTCACAATGTGGAGATAATGAACTCTGTCACTCATATTGCTATTCTTTCTATTACTTTCATTTTTGGAATAATCGTGTTACACCTACTAGAACTACATCTATCTCAACAAAGGTACGTAAACAGGACGTACAGCTGCCATGGAGCACAAGATAACTTTTGGCTGCACTACCACTTCACACCTAAGAGGTACTATAAAGCAAGATTAATGGGTTAGCGAGGTATGTTGAGATCAATGCCACAGTTGGCAGTGTCCCAAACCAGGCTAGAATAGTATGGATACTTGTAGAATAGCTTACCTGATAGAGAGGAGGTTACGTTAAAGGGGAACTTCGGTTTTTTTCACCCTGGGGTCTGTTTTCATGTCATTTCATACATGTGAGTGATGGAGAAATGAATTTTCGACATAGCTCCAGTATTTAGCCAGGCAGGCAGCTCAGCAGCTCAGCTAGCGAAAAGTATGGGGCAACTTGCCCCCCCGCATCAAAGTCCGCCCTAACGTGCTTTTTTCCCCACACTGACCGGCTCGGATAGCGATAGCTCGCGCGATTTCAGAACGAGATTTGCTTTCTAGCGTCCTGAGATTTGGATACAGACCACAACAAATAGCGATCGCCAGGTAATGTGGAGGTTTTCATTCACTTCTCATCTCTAGTATGTTGTGGGACACTCATTGAGACTATCCGAGCCGGTCAGTGTGGGGAAAAAAAGCACGTTAGGGCGGACTTTGACGCGGGGGGGCAAGTTGCCCCATACTTTTCGCTAGCTGAGCTGCTAGCTGAGCTGCTAAGCTGCCTGCCTGGATAAATACTGGAGCTATGTTGAAAATTCATGTCTCCATCACTCACATGTATGAAATGACATATGAAAACAGACCCCAGGTTGGAAAAAAAACAAAGTACCCCTTTAAGAGTTTTAGATTTAAATGGGCTTTAACAGGCTCCAGCCAACAAGTGTGACTTAATGTCTAGGCTATCTGTTAGTCCATTAGGTTCAACTTCGATAATAATAACAACTTAATTTGTGTAGCACCTTTCAGAAGAACATTCACAAAGTCCTTTGACAGGCAGAGCCTAGTGATAAAAGAGAAATAAAAGAGAACTTCACTGGAAGGCGAGTCTATAAATGTGGGTTTTAAGAAGTAATTGAAAAGAATCTACCGATTCAGCGAGACTTATCTCATCAGAAGGGTCGTTCCAAAGCCGAGGGGCTCTGATGAAGAACTCATCTTTGGATTGAAGCCTCGACTTTGGAACGACTAGGAGGGACCCACCCGAGGATCTAAGGCTGCGCGAGGGACGTATGGGGTTAGCATGTCTAAAATGTAGTCAGAGGCAAGGCCCAGACAAGCTTTAAAAGTGATCAGTAAAATCTAAAATTCAACTCTAAAACAGACAGGGAGCCAGTGGAGGGGAGATGTGATGTCGTCTGTTAAAACCAGTAGATGTATGTGTTACCTGTGCATTAGTGACGCTCATTAGCTTCATGTCTGCTGATAGATGGTCCACATCACTGCAAAGCTGCTGGAACTGCTCTTGGAGGGCGGCCAGCTCCTGCTGCTGATGGAGCTGGGTATCACCTTCCAACTGCTGCCCAGCGGTGATGGAGTGTGTTACTGCTGCCGCTTCCTGAAGGATAAACACCAAACATTAAACCTGCACTGAACTTTGATCTTGGATATTTTTGTTTATAACCCTGCTGTTTTCACTTCACCTGTGTAAAGGTGAACTTCTGTGTGTGGGTGAAGTGGGTGCTCTTGGTCAGGATGTGGTCAGAGGGGGCGGAGCCTCTGAAGGCGTGCAGTAGTTCAGATAGGTCGGAGGCTGAGGAAGGAACACCACAGGCACTTTCAGGAGAGGGCTGGGCAGCAGAACGCAGCTGCTCCTCAATGCGTTTCCGTAGCCGGGTCAGTTTCCTGGAACGGTATTCCTGTAGAACAACATGCAACAAACATGGTGACTGGCAGCACAGCCTATCCTGGACAGGTACAGGTAGACAGGAGTGATGGTTGCTGGAAATGTTCCTCTGTACCCCGATGTAGATATTCCATTAAAAATCAGCTGTTTCCAGCAAGAGTAGTCATTTACCACATTAACAATGTCTAGACTATATTTCTGATTCATTCAATGTTATCTTCATTGGGAAAAAAATGGTCTACTTTCAGAAATAAGGACATTTATAAGTGACCCCAAACTGTTGAAAAGTACTGTACATACACACGTACATCTGCATGAAAGCCGGTCAATCACTTGAAGCAAAACAATGTAAAAATGGTCTGAAATGTAAATGTGAGTGTGATCATTTGCCTGTGGTGTGAGGCGAGACAGCAGCCCTTGACTGTTCCATTCATTGTCCCACTCCTGAGCAGCACTCAGCTCAGCCATGTGTTGTTCCAGCACAGAAGCCACCACTGAGGCACGACTGGAAAGCTGGGCCGTCACGGGAGATAGAATATTTCGTTGGTAGTCGGTCACCTCTGAAAACACAGCACGCACAAACACGCATATCCCAACTTTAAAGAGGAACTTGATAGTGAACTAAGCAGCGACCAAAAAGTAACACTTTTGCTGCATTTCTACAACCCCAGAAAAAACTTCTGAATATTTAGTGCCTCATCTAAACCTCTGCACAAACCACCAAGTCACAATCTCTGCGTCACTGTAGTGAAACATAAACCTCACTGCATCAGTTCAGTATAAGCAGCATGTAACTGTATGCAGCAGTAGGCCTACCTTTCAGGTGTTTCTTGCCTGGGCCTTTAGTGCAGTGTGGTAAGCTGAGGGGCTTGACGTGGAAGCTGTACGAAGCTGACAGACACTAAACAGGACAGAAATGTTAAAGGTCAGTAATTAGGTTTTGTAAAAGATTTTCATGAAGAGTGCTCCAATCTTTTTGTGCAGATTAAGTCTCAACTTGGCCATCGGGTCAGGTAGCTTTCCTTTGGCACACATAAGCCCTATAGTGCAGGGATTTCAACATATTAAAAAAAAATAGAAGTGCACTTGGAGGGTGATGTCCATTTTAGCTACACAAATCAGACCTGCACCAAAATTTAATGGGTTATTCTTATGACAATGTCCGACCCTCTCTATGTTGTCTTATGCAAATTGGATTGGTAATTTCTGTGTAATCATGCCGACAGACGAACAAACGGTACTAAAAAAAAAACAACAACTATCTCTTGGTACAGGTAATGAAATGCTTATTAGCACAACATTTTCAGTTTGATTTGAGTTTTCCAAATTGGTCTCCTTTATTGCGAAATCTAAAATCACAAGATGTCTGCTGCTTTACACGAGTCCACGGTTGGTGCATGTGACCTGGAAGTTTACGTTCTGTCTTGTGACACTGTGTGAGTTGTAGAGGTCGCAGTGAATACACCTAAAGACTTTCCCCTGCAGCAGACAATAACCTGCATGTACATCACTCTGTACAGTGAAGCGAACATCATAACAGTGACCATTTTCAGCATAGATCAAGTTCTAACAAAAATGCATTCAGCCAACAAATAGCAGCAAACTTTAAGTTTACATAACTGGTCTCAATGCTCAGCCGAAAAAGTAGGAGTTTTCTAAGGGGCAGTAAGGTTTCCACTGGTGGCGGGGAGAGGACGGACACTCACAATCGAGCCTCCGCAAAAATTTGGAGAGAATGCTGAAGTGAATGTACATTATTTATTGATTTATTTATTTGATCAGGGGCCATACAATTAACACTGAACACATCTGATGTATTACATACAGAGTGTATAGCATTAAGCTAATTTTTAACTTCCGTCCCTGGTTGAGCTTTTCAGTAAAAATAGTCAGAAGACCAAAGACACCAATAAAACCAGCGCAGACATCATTTAATGAGTTGAAAAATTTAGTGAACAGATGTAGTTTATCCATACTGGTTTCGAGCACACAGTTTTATCAGTAGCTTGCTATGACTGATGAATGTAAACACTACAACATCCATGAGCCTCATTTGCCTTGTACTACAGTGTCACTGACATTTTTTTCAGTTACAGGTATTTCCTAACATTGTCGGATGATGATTGAGACTTTACTTGCTGCCAAACG
This sequence comes from Acanthochromis polyacanthus, assembly GCF_021347895.1. Classification (NCBI taxonomy): domain Eukaryota; kingdom Metazoa; phylum Chordata; class Actinopteri; family Pomacentridae; genus Acanthochromis; species Acanthochromis polyacanthus. The sequence continues at coordinate 19,117,636 of NC_067118.1, forward strand.
CTGCTATGTCACTGACTGCTGGCTGTTTACAGAGTAGATTTTAAAAAAATCTTATTTCAGTTGTGTGAGGGAACTCGCAAAATAAGAATCTCATTACCCAGGGTAACTACTGTGTTTCTGCTGTGTTTATGATGATAAAGTTTTTGAATCTTAAAGTCTGGATCCACCACTCTCCTGATCCTGCTGACTTGAGACATCCTCGTGTGTTTGTAGTAGTACGTAGTTTTCTTTAGATATCTGAACTGAACACTGAAAGCGTACCTGTGTTTCACAGTACTTTGGCAGTCTGCAGTTTGGAGGTAGCCAGGGCACAGCCAGCTGGGCTTTGATTGCAGCAGCGATGGCTCTCTGGAGGACCACCGATTTCCCTACAGAAAGAGACGATGGCTGTGGGTGGCTCAAACATGTGGTACACGATTAAAACAAACACAGTTGGGTCATGTCAACGTTATTTTATGTAACAACCTACAGAGCTCATTCCCATCGTTTATATGACCACAAACTGGCTAACTTTAATTAACTGATATGAATCAGCGAGCTGTGACCACTGTGAAAAGAACTTAGAAGGATCCACACTGCCAGGACATTTTATTAACAAACAGCCTTTGCTTCTGTTTCACTTTGAAAAGTTTTGTCTCAAAGTGCAGGACTTAAAAGTGTGCACGATCCTGTCTTTAAATCATGTCCTGATGTCAGTTATTTTTTATTTCACAGTAGCTAAATTATGGTTGCTCTTGCCTCTAAGGAAGTCAACATTTTACTGAAGCAATTGGAATTAAAAACCACAGCAGGTCATGTTTTAAAAATACTTGAAAGAACCTATATTCTGTTGTATGTTTGCCATTTTGTAGAGAAATCTGAAATAAAAAGCAAACAATAAAACATACTACGGCAGTACAATGTCCTATGGTAGTTATGCTATAATTTATTATACATTAGATTATTTTTATTCATACATGAATATAAAAGCAGAACGTTATTGTTGTAGTGATGACAACCACCTCAACTCAAACAATCTGAATCATGAATCTTTAGAACTAGAATAAATGAGCAGAATCGTGACCAGAATAGAAAATATAAACGATACCAAACCCTCATGTGCAGCTGTGAGGATTCTGTAGACAGTCTGGTGTTCTTTGTACCTGATGGCTGGTCTGAGGCCTCAAAACGCTCTCTGGGCAGCTTCTCCACCAGGAACATGAGCAGCGAGCGGATCTCTGGCTCACTGCTGTACAGGAAGGTCTGGTAGCCTATATCTCCTTTATAGCCAATGTCCTAGAAAACAACAGTTGAACGTATCAGGGATAATACTCAAGGAGTGTTTCAACTGAAGCCGTACATCTGAATTTTGCCACCAGCTATTTGTACTTCTTTAAAGATGCTTAATTTCAGGATGATCTTAGCTGAAGGGCACTTAACAGAGCAGAGCTTACAGAGCAGTCAACCACATTTCATTTATAGTGAAGAATCAACCAACATCCTGACGCTGTCTTCAGTGGTGGACTCTCCTAATATAATTTCCCCTTAGGTCAATTCATGACATACTGGTGCTCCTCAAAAAAATCACAATATTTTGAAATTTTGTTTGTAATTTAATTCAAAATTTTCACAAATTACATTTTTATTTGACTTAGAGTGAATTATCTCAAGCCTTTTTTGTTTGATTTTTATGATTATAGCTTATATAGCTCATGGACATCAGAAATCCAGCTTCTTATATACAGATTTTATTTTGAGTCTGAGTAAATTACTTTTCAAACAGTACAAATACTGTGTATCTCTCTGTTTAGTTCAGTACACGCAACCGCAATGATGGGGTAGATAGCTGACTTGAGAGTTCACTGAGAATCTCCACAAGGAGGGTAAACCCCAGACAGCAGAGTAGACTGAGGCTGGCACCAAGAGCCACCAAGCTCAGACATCATCAGGAAAGGGGATATAACTGTCACATTCCTAACATCAAGCCACTTCTGAACCACAGATGTCAGGAGTGTCTTATACTAAAGAGAAAACAAAACCGACTGATACTCAGAGGTGTCATTTTGCATTTCAACTGGAAGTCAAGTCTGGAGGAAGAGTGAAGAGACACAGAATCCAAGGTGCTTGTAGTCCAGTGTGAAGTTTTCACAGTCTGTGATGATTTGTGGTACTATGTCATCTGCTGGCATTCTTCCACTGTGGATTATCAAGTCCAAAGTCAGGGCGTGTACCAGGAGACTTTAGAGCAACCCATGCTTTCATTGGCTGAAAGGCTTTGCAGAGTTGCTGATTTGCTTTTCCAGCAGGACCTAACACCTGTCCACAAAGCCCAAACCACTACTAAATTGTTTGCTGACCATGATTGTACTGTGTTCAAGTAGCAGCCACCTGACCACACAGAACTCCATAAGGGTATTGTCAAGAGGAAAAGAAGAGAAATCCATCCATTATCTATACCAGCTCAATCCTCATTAGGGTCACAGAGGGGCTGGAGTCTATCCCAGCTGACTTAGCGTGAAGGCAGGGGACACCCTGGACAGGTCACCAGTCTATCACAGGGCTACATATAGAAACAGTCACACTCACAAACACACCTACAGACAAGTTAGAATAATCAATTAACCTCTGCATGTCTTTGGACTGTGGGAGGAAGCTGGAGAACCCGGAGAAAACCCATGAATGCACAGGGAGAACATGCAAACTCCATGCAGAAAGATCCTGGGAAAGCTGGGACACGAACCAGGGATCTTCTAGCTGCAAGGTGAAAGTGCTAACCACTACCCCACTGTGCAACCCAATAAGAGAAATCTAACCCCAAAATACAGAAAGATGCTCTCACATCAACCTGGACATCAGTAAATACATCAACTGTGCCACAGACTGACTCCACACCACACTGATGCAGCAGTTCCTGATAAAGGAGCTCCAATCAGTATTAAGTGTATAAATTAACATACTTTTGAGAGATTGGATATTTCTAATTAGTATATCCATTGTTGATTGATCTTCAGAAATATTGTAGTAATGTGAGGTGCTGGTTTTCAGATTTTCATGAGCTGTAAGAAATATTAATCAAAACTAAAAATGAAAAAAAAATGTTTGAAATATTGTATTTAAAATCTAAAGAATACAGATTATATGAAAGCTCATAACAGTGTAATGTTTGAGCTCCACCAATAATGTCAGCTGCTGTTCAGTGTAAATAAAACAAAACAAAACAAAAACTAATGGTAAATATCAGCCAGCTAGTTTGTTCAGAACACTGGTATTTTTCTGTTCCAAACCAAACACTGATCCTGGAGGCTGACAGCTCCTTAATGCTGTTAGGTTGGGATCTCAGAGGGTCTCACCTGACAGGCCTGTGCCAGGCTCATGCCGACCCTGAAGCGGGCAGACATGCCGTGGGGCAGCAGCGTGGGCAGTGCGTTGCCCAGGCCCGGATCGATCACTCGTATACATCTGACCACCGCCTCCACGATCAGCTCACTGCTGAACTGTTTGACGCTGTCCGTCTCCTCACTCAGGTCTCTATGGTAGACAATAATAACAATAATAATAATAATAATAATAATATGAAGCTCCCGTTAATCGCACAGCTGGTCATGTCTTCGTTTTTTTTATTAGTGTAAGCTCACAAACTTTGCTTCAAATTGCCCACGATCATTTGATCAGTGCTGACAGTAGATCACTGCAATGCTACTACTTACCAAACTTAACATTAGCCAGCTAACATGGTAGTCCCGAAACTTATTATCTGCATTTATAATGTGCACAACTTGCAGCTGATTAAACGCTGGGGGTGATACTTACGTGCCTACTTGTTTCAGAGCGTGAATCAGAATTTTGTCAACTTCCTCCATTGCTGAAGTTCCTCTGAAGATATGCTAGCTAATGGGCGATAGACTGGTGATTTATTAACATCGAGTTAGCTAATATTCGTGTAGATTTTCAATGGATGGATGCAAGCTACAGAACTATCTTCCATCTTCTGTTAGCTACAAACTAGCAACTAGTTAATTAGCAACACTGCCAGTCTTCACCTCCCAGACACAGACAGCTGTAGCTCCGGCGCATTTGAAGCGTATTTATAAAGAATTAGCTTTTCATACAGTTAACGTATTTTTGCATTTCCTAACAAATAAACCTCACCACACCTATGTGCAAACTAATGAATCTGAAATTATTATGTCTTTTTCAGTGTGGAAATGAAGTAATAAGTGAATGAGCAGCTGTGTTCCTGGGAGGTGGAGTTTTCAATCTACTTCCTGTTGTGTAGAGTAAACGCGAAGCGAGCAATTAAGGAATACATTTCCCAGCATGCACCAGGTCAGACAGTCCCATGACCGGAAACGTCATGTTGTGGAGCTTGGTTTTATTTATTTATTTTTTAAATTTTTATTGTTTTTTTTATTGTCAGCATACAGCTTACAGGCATTCAACATTCAAGTATGTCCACCTGAGCAATATTAACAAGAACATAACAGCAACAGTAACAAAAAATGGAAGGGAAAGCCAAGATCTTCATGGTGATACAGGGTCAAGAGACACTTTCAAAAGACAATTGTACAGCCACACTGCCTTCTTAGATTTACAAAGTTTTAGAGATTCCATGAGAGATGTTAGTTCTTTTAAGAAAACAATAAAAACAGGTTTTACATTACCAAATTTACATTTGTGTATCAAAAATTTAGCCATAATAATTAAGTTGTTAGTAACGACGCTTTTTTCTTTGTCACCTAAGACAAAACCAAATTTAACATCAGCATATTTCAAAAATGGAGTACCCAAGTCATTATGTGTTGCCCAAATATAGAAACTATCCCACAAGATCTTTATAAAAACACAGCTAAAAATAAATGTTCCTCAGTTTCAATGTTATCGGTACAAAAAACACATTCATTGTCACCAATATTAAACTTGGAGTTCAAAAATTCTTTACAGGGATATATATTATTAATAATTTTAAAATGTACTTCTTTGGCTTTGAAGGGAATAGGAAATTTAATATAATTGCATCTAATGTTTTTAATGTTATGACTTTTGAAACCTTCCATTAAATTCCGTCTTCTGAGAGGTAAGGAAAACATTCCTGAGTCAGTGTAACCCTGAGAAATTTGTTGTTACACTTTTTGTCCACAAGAGGGCAGCCCTGGACCGTTAGAGAATGCAATGTAGGGGTAATCTGTGTGTATAAAAGCGATCCTTCTAGGGTGCAAACAAATGTTGCTCTGAACAGGCAATATTAAAATTGCCGCTGAAATCAGCAAAGTTAAGAAGGTTTCCCCTCTCATCCATTAAGTGCAATACCGACCATATTCCTTGTTCATTCCAGTCTTTAAAATAAAATGTTTTTTCCTAATAAGGATGTATCTATTATTCCATATTGGTGCATCATGGGGCGTAATCTGCCAAAGATGGAGGGATCTCTCTGCAACCATGTGTTCAAAATGCTTTGATTCTTTTTCATAGTGTTGTCAAAATTGTTTTTTACTCGTTCCTCTGAGTTTTTTGATATATTAATTCCTAAATATTTTTACTTGGCCTTTTACAGGTATGCCATACAGTGTTGTCTCGGGTTGGTCATGAATGGCCATTAATTCACATTTGTCAATATTTAAGTAAAGGACAGAGGCTTTTGAGAATTGGTTGACAATTTGTAAAGCTATAGGTATTTGTGCTTCATTTTTAAGAAAGAGGGTTGTGTCATCCGCAAGCTGACTTATTACCAACTGGTTGCCTAGAACATTCAGTTTCTTAATTTCTTCATAATTTTTGACCATAATGCTCAGAATATCAGCAACCATAATGAATAATAAAGGCGATGCCGGACACCCCTGCCGAATACCTCTTTTCACATCAAAACGCCCAAAAGTACCAAAAGGAAGCAGGACAGAACTGTTAATGTCTTTGTACAGCATCTGGATAATTTCACAGAAAGCATTTCCAAAGCCAAAGTACTGTAGTGTATCAAACATAAAGGAATGTTCCACCCGGTCGAATGCCTTATAAAAGTCCAAGAATAGGATGTAACCATCGTCATCAATTTTGTCACGATAATCTAAGAAATCTAGTATTAGTCTAATATTATTATGGATGGAGCGACCTTTAACAAAACCAGACTGAGATTCACTGATAATTTGCGAAATACCCTCTTTGAGCCTGTTAGCAATGACATGTGCCAGCAGTTTATAGTCTACATTCAGTAAAGTTATTGGTCGTAAATTGTTCAAGTACTTTTTGTCCATGCCACTTTTGGGAATCAGTGTGATGAGTCCTTGTTTCATAGTGGTCATTAAAGATTTGTTTTTGATACACTCCTGTATGGCGAAGAAAAGGAGGTGTTTGATGTCTTCCCAAAAGTGTTTATAGAAGTCAGATGAGAGGCCATCCTGGCCAGGAGATTTCCTCAGAAAGAGTTGTTTAACTGCCTCTTCCAGCTCAGATAATTCAATGTCAGAGTCACATATGTCCTTAAAGTCCGAGTTGATGGATGGAATGTTGTGTTTTATGCTGTCCAAGAGGGAAGAGTTTCCCTCAGTATTCGAAGGTGAATAAAGTTCCTTGTCAAATTTGAGGACCTCATCAGAAAGTAGTTTAGGATCCGTACATTCAGCTCCATTAATCATGAGGGAGTTAATCAGGTTCCTCTCCTGTCTTCGTTTCTCAAGGCCGCAGAAATACGCTGTATCACGTTCACCCTCTTCAATCCATTTGGCTCTCGATCTGATGAAGGCTCCTTGTGCCTTTCTAGAGCTCAAATCGTCCAATTTAGATTTGAGGCTTATGAAGGCAGCTTTGTCAGACTCTAACATTGGGGTTCTTTTACAATAACCATCTAAGTCTTGTATTAATTTAAGCTCTTGTTCCCTTATGGCTTTGCTTCTTTCCTTACCAAATTGTATAGAGATTTGCCTAACCTCGAATTAAAAAAATTCCCATCTACAGCAATAGTTACCAATAGTTACATCATATTTGATTTCTGAAAGTAGACCCTTAATTGCATCACAGTAGGCTACATTTGGTTTTTTAACAAGTCTGCATTAAATTTCCAGTATACATTTCTTTTGGTAGTTCTGACATGTGGCTTTAAATTGAGGAGAAGTAGACAATGGTCCGTAAGAGGTGCATTAGAGATAGTTACATCTGAGGCAAGGGTAGCTAGGCTTGGTGTAGTTAGCCACTGTTGTGGAGCTTGGTTGGATTAAAGCGCCTCAATGGGAACAACCATAGACATCTATGGGAAAAACCGTTCAATGTGATTCCTCAAATGACCTGTCGAGAGCAGTAACGCGCTTTTCTGCGGCTAGTCTGCTGCAAATGTCATCAGAAGAAGAAAACAGCTAGCGCTAGCTCCATTATTTGACTGACCACCACGTCGGTGTAGAAGGAAAACAAAACTCGGCCGAACCATCCTGTTCCGAAACGGAGCCTTTAAAATGGCAGGCGAGGAGGAACGGGGGGTGGTTCGTGTCAAAGTCAAGGTAGGTTAATTAAGGCTCAGCTATCATATACTTTGCGACCGCTCGTATCTGGTACAGTCGTTATCCTGTTTATTGAATTGTTTTTTGGATGGTTGCCATCTCTCTTTCAAATACATATTCCGTTGCTAACATTACACGTCGACAGAAACACCAGCTACAATTTCTGTAGAGCCGACGAGTAAAGCAGGTCCAGCGTCTGGCCAGCTGTGTGTTTATCCGTTGTGTTTATGCCCAGCTTCGTTTGTAGTCCCTGAATGTTGTGTTTCTAGAGGTGGAACAGCTGGTCAGTAGTCTTCTATCAGGTTATTTTGACTCACTGAAGCAGCTAGTTATACCCACACGCTTTGACAGTTATCTGATATGATTCATGATTGATATAAAAACAGTCAAGCCTCACAGGTTTGAGCTGACAACAGGCTCGTAGGAGGTGAGCCAGACCGGTGCAGATTCGATCACCGAATATCACCGGACAGTGCAAACGTAGACACCGATGACATCAGAGATCAAGACGGCCTCTAGGCACAATTGACAACATCTGGCTCTCACCTGATCCAACAGCTGGTTGGTCTAGATGTTGACTCGACAATATAACATGTGATGGAAACTTTTAACCCTCATCCGTACACCTGGGGTTTTTATTTACAAGTTCGATTTTTCAGTCCCTTTAGGTGCTTGTCACCCACAGAGTTGCCATCACATAAACCAAAGCTTATTTGATTCCAACCACGTTGGTGGTGTATTTATAGAAAAATCATTTAGGGTCTGTGGGCACCCCAGCCAGACCCCAGACGGACTGTGTGTCTTTTATTTATGTATGTTTGTGTTATGTTGCGGTTAACTGCTTCAGCTGCATTGTGTTTCATTCATTTCAATTCAGGAGTTCTTACACTGATACTGTAAGGCATACACGTTCGTAATCATCAATAATAATGTCATTGTTTCTTTTATATTTGTATCTATAGACAACACACGTTTTAGTAAAATATAGATTGAGAGGATATGGACAGGTACAGAAATGTGAAACAGATGAAATACTACTGGGGTCCAGCTGGACCACAAATGTATGGATGAAGTACATTTTGCCACATGTACTGATGAGGGTTCATTTTAGTTGATTTACAAAGATTGTAATGGAGTTTGTTATTAAAGTTTTAATCCACACGTGTGGTTGATATAAGCCAGAGAGATACATGAGTCAATATATAATTGAGGGACCTTTGAAATCTGTGGGATACATCTTGCATAAAAAAAACTACTGTTTTTTGTGTTCATTATGATCATGTCTTTCCAATTTCTATAATTATTTATTTTGGAAGAAATCACTTATTAATAAAAAATGACTGAATATTACTACAATGTCAACTAAATATCCATCTGAAATTAGTAACAGCCACCTTCTAATTAGCTAAAAAATAATTAAATGAGATTATTCAAAACATGTTTTGATAATGTTATTCTTATTAAGTTGAGATAATCATGACAGATATTTCTTTTTTGGCATTATATAAGTTTTTTTATAACAATTCTAAGTATTGTATCTGTGTCCGAGAAATCGCTTTCCACTAAGTTCCCCATTACAGAAACACCTCTCAGGGAAGTGTGTTATTTCCAGATCACATGACCTGCTCCACATGATGCTATTTCCTCCTGGAGAAAAGACTGGCAAGACCCCAAGGCTTTCATAGTTGTTTAATATAAAGTAGTGTGTGAGTCAAGTGTGCATTTATCACATGTCAACAGGTTTACTACAATATCTTTATAAATAACTTTCAATTTTACTCAATTGTACATATAATGTTTTAGAAGAATCTTTCTGTAAAAATGCCATGTGGTGTTTGGTTAGAGGCGGCCATGTTGATTTTAGGCCTGAAAACAACAAAAATGTGAACTATGATACAAAGGTCCCACAATTATGTATTGACCCATATACATTCAGTCTACAATGTACAGCAATAGAATATTAATGTTTAATTTGAGTCTTTAAGTAATTCAGCATCAGAATATCAGCTGGATCAGTAATAATAACTGTTTTCCTATGTTTTTCCATTGTATTTGACTTTTTTTTTAATCAGTATTTTCTTCTTATTTGCATAGTTTGAGAGGGACATGTTTGTCCACCTGATTTCTGTACTATGCACAACTGATCTTATGCTGATTTACATTATAATTTATTTAAAAAGGAGGTTGAACCATGAGCCAAGATCACAAATTGCATGTATAGCATTTTGAAAGACTTCCCTGTCTTAATTAAAACTTTTATAAACAATGTACAAACTCATATATGCATCGGATATCACTTTAAGTTTCTGTAAGTTCCCCATACAGACTAAAGGCTGTCTGTATGTCTTGACTGTCAACCATCAACTTGATGTACTATACACTGTTTTATTCCCTTCAGATGACTTTGTGGGCGTGATTATGCCATGCATGATCTCTGACATCAATCCACACAAACGTCAGAACACTATTACAGAAAGAAAGATGTGAAAAGAAAAATATAACATGCAATAACTCTTTATATGTTAAAAAAATGATTAAAAAGTGAAACGGCATGTTCAACAGAACAGCTACAGATTTAACGTCATAACTGACAAAAGCAAAACAGACAAAAGAACAAAACGTGTGTCTAAAACAGTGACTCCGGATTTGTAAAACAAACATGAATTAGTACTAATGAATATTTGAGATAAGCAATAATATTATACTTCATTTTAGTCAAGTTACCATTATTATTGCCATGCTATTGGCTGTGATTTAGCTACCTCCTTCTGTATGTTACCCACACTACCACGATTTTTTCAAACTTTCCTCATGTGTGATTCTTTTCAGAAATGTGATGGGGTGCTACCGGTGGAGTTTCGCTCTTTTGCTGTTGATCCTCAGATAACATCGCTGGAGGTCTTGCAGCACATACTAATCAGAGCCTTTGATTTGAACGGGTAAGAGATGATAACCTCAAGTGTTGTGCAGACTGTCAGAGGAAATCCTGAACCTACAATGTGTACATCAGAAATTTTCTTTCATTTTTTCCCCCTGTTTTATTTATTCATTTATTTCATTGTTGCCTTTTACATTAGGAAGCGGAATTTCAACATCAGCTACCTGTCTCGAGATCGGAGTGGTGCTGACGTGTATCTGTCGCTGGTGTCTGACTGGGATTTGGACGTTGCGTTTGTCAGTGCAGCCAAACCACATCTGCAGCTCAAGATTGACATAAAGCCTTCTGAAGAGAGTAAGAATGCCAGTGTGTCCTTACAACAACCGACAAGAAACCATATATCTAGAGTTGGGTGAATATGTGCCCTGTGTATGAGCCTTAACTTGTGACAGACTTAAATGGGAGAAAGACAAGAGGTCACATTTAAAGATGGTGGTTCGGCAGAAAAATGTAATCCTTAAATGTTAGGTGAAGGATTTTGTCCCCTGTCATTTCTTATCCTTTAATGGTCTCTATGAACACCAGGAACCTGTTTCAGAGTGTGTACAGGCATCTTAAATTGCAAGAGGGGGATTTTAAAAAAAAAGAGAGCCTAAAGTAAATGACTGTTTACTATTTTTTAATCAATCGCAGGCCCTGTTATGGAGGACTGGGATATCATCAGCCCCAAAGACGTGATTGGCTCTGAGCAGCTTCTCACAGAGAGGACTAGGTCTTTGGCATCTGCAGCTCTACCCTTCACCCAGTCTCTACTCTCCCAGGTGCCTTCACCTTCTTTAACTTTCTTCATGTAGTCACCTTCCAGTCTCTGTAAGCGAGGGTGTTATGTTCATGTGTATGTTTCACCTCTGTTCAGGTGGGCCGGACCCTGTCTAGAGTCCAGCAGGCCTTCAGCTGGTCTTATGGGGAGGAGATCAAGCCTTTCAAGCCTCCACTGAGTGACGCTGAGTTCCATAGTTACCTTAATGGACAGGGCCAGTTGACTCGACCCGAGGAACTGCGACTGCGAATCTACCATGGTGGTGTGGAACCTTCGCTACGCAAGGTTTGGTACCTGAGTTTATTTCACATTATATACTAGCCCAGGGGTCGACAACCCGCGGCTCTGGAGCCACATGCGGCTCTTTCATCCCTCTGTTGTGGCTCCCTGTAGCTTTTGAAAATAATTAATCAGCAGTCTATTTAATTTAGATTGTTAATTTTAAAAAATTTTAATTCTAAATTTGAAGATTATGGTGATCATGTAACATCAAAATAAAACGTTTTAAATTTTCGTCTGTCGAAATATGCGTCGCTCCTTCAAATTTCTTTCTTTTCTTATTGTCTCAAATACACCACTGCCGCACGTCTCCGCCTTCACAGCAGAGTCCTGCATTGTATCGGGTACTCATGAGTACTAAGGTAAACTACGGACAATTGTCTTGCTCAGTATCTACTCTTTGATATGTCAGGTTAATACGACGTTACTCGCAAGAACACGGCTCGATGTCACGTCCAGCATCCAGGCAGCAGGTCAGAGAGTCAGAGGAGTGTCGTCTTGGAAAATAGGGCAGCGACTTACCGGAGAAAAGTTATTAGCTTAAGATAAATAGATTTTACAAGTTAAATAGACATTCGCAAAATATTGATTTCCAGCTAACATTACGTAACATATGAGGTCCAGGAGCAAAAATGACATTAACCAAGTAAGATAAATATTAGTGGTAGGACACAATTAAAAAAATGAATCTATCTAATTAGAGGCTTTGTAATTAATTAATCACGACTGATTAACAAGGGCATAGAGGTAAAAAAAAAAAAAGTTGTCTTAATTTTAAATGCCAAAAGGATTTTGTGTTTTCTTTTCTGTGGGAAATGGGTCGAAATGGCTCTTTGAGTGTTAAAGGTTGCCGACCCCTGTACTAGCCCCATATTTGTGCACAATCCAAATGAACAGAGTTAGTTGTCACTTAAATTATGTTAATTGTGATGCTGATTTTTCTTCGCAGTTGTAGTTCTTAATGAATCCTGGCAAAGTATTCAGCGAGAAAAGAAACCCAACATAGAATGCAAGCAGAAACTGCCTTTTGATTTAGACTCTAAATTTAGACCCATTCTGTAGCACAAACTGTGGAATTTGAAAAGATATACCTCACAGAAAACTACACTTTGCGTTCAATTACAAAGTTCTATCAGTTATATGGTGTAAGGATCAACCTTTGTATGTGTTAGGTGGTTTGGCGATACCTCCTGAATGTCTACCCTGATGGACTGAGTGGACAGGAAAGAATGGACTACATGAAGAGGAAGACGAGGGAGTATGACCAGCTGAAGAAAGAGTGGACAGCCCGGGTCAGTCACGAGGACCTTGAATTTATTCGTGGGAATGTTCTGAAAGACGTACTGAGGACGGACCGGGCTCATCCGTACTATGCAGGCTCAGAGGACAGTCCACATTTGACCGCCCTCACTGATCTGCTCACCACATTTGCCATCACGCATCCACAGGTGTGTAGAGATGAATGTGCTGAGGTCTGATAGCATTTAATTGAGTATGATTTTCTTCATCATATTGGAATCCATTTTAATCCCTTGAGAGTTTTGAAACTGTAAAGTGTCTGGTGATAGCTAGTTCGGTTTACGTTTAATGGTGCCATGGTGTAGCCACTGGAATATCCTGAACCCTTGGGAAGACTGTATTAGTGGTTTACATGCTCCAGGAGAAATGTACCTTGATTTTGAGCCAAAGGGTACCGTGTTCCCATGAAAAACCCTTTTCATAATGTATCTAACAAGAAAAGCACTCAGAGAGCGCAGTACTCCGCCAAGGCTACTCTCAATCGTTGTATCCTTTCCGGCGGCTGAAATCTTGAAGAAGTTTGTGGCAGTAATCACGGCACCATAGAATGTGGCCATTTAATATAGATGTAGCCACAAACCAAACCTTGCACTGAGCACAGGCGTGTGTTATGCATGTGTACGTTGTGTACGGATACCAAATCGTGTGACCTAAATATGTAGCGGGCGGTGGGAATTGATGGGACTTGGAAACACCCCCACAATTTAATCAATTCTTCCTTGTATCATTTCCGATGGAAATAAGTCTCATTTGTAGTAGGATCACAACCATGTCATCACCAGCAGGCAGCCGATGTAGTAGTGTTCACTTGTCATAACTGCAGTGACGCCGTGTTGCTATCTTGCAATGATACAGAAATCTTTAACAAATCTGTGGATCCAGACTGTAAGCCACATCACTGCCAAAATCTAATCACTCATTTCTTGTGTCATTTCTGACCTTCTCTGAAAACTTCATCCAAATCTGTTTTTGAGTAATGTTGCTAAAAGACAGACAAACAGACACACAAACATACACTGATTGTGACATAAATCTGCTGCTTCCTTGGTGGAATAATTAGATTTAACTTAACAGTGTTTACATAGTGTCCACCTCATCTACACTAAAATCACAGCTTTTTGTGCAACCCCTTTTGATGTTGACACCCTGTTGTTTAAAAAAGGCATGGACCCCAGAATATATATGTTTACTGAATAATAAAGTATACACTAGCTTTAGTGTAGAGTTTGTTGTAGGAAAAAGTGACAAACAAAAAAGCTAGAGAAAACATCCAAACGTCACAGACAACAGGGTTACGGTACTATAGTGTTAAAAATCTTTTAGCATCCAAGGAACAGGTGTGTGGAGAAAGCTTCCCAGCATTAACAAGTCTCATTTTACACACACTCCTGCATTGTTAACTGTGTTTCTATATTTCACATTGGGTTTCACAATATTTCCATCACCAGTGATGTGATGTGCACATTTCCTTATGATTGCTCTACTGTGTATGTGTAGCCATAAAGAACCGCTGTGCCTTTTGTCTGCATTTAAAACTATAAAACGTTGAGCTCTCTCTATGAATTAAAGTCAATGAAGTCAAACAGTTCATGATGTTACACTACTCCAGGCAAGTGCAAGCAGATAGATTGGATATAGAAAGGATGCAGTATGCAGTCAATTGGTTTAGTTGGTGTGGTTATCAATCAAATAATTGTTCAACACAGTAAACATCCATGACGTACAGTAGCACATTCACTAGATTCTCTGCATAGAAACCACACTTGCATGATAATTAAGGCCCCTAATTTATCCTAGAATACAACTGTTGATGTTTCATTGGGTTTCCTTGAAGTCTGTAAACTAATTTAATTTGTAAAAGCATGTTTAAATCTGTCTGATTTACACTTGGTTTTTCTTGAACAGAAACGGTCGGCTTTTGTAACTTTGTGCGGATGTGTTGTTTTTCAGATATCGTACTGTCAAGGCATGAGTGATATTGCCTCCCCTATACTTGCGGTAATGGACAACGAGGCTCATGCTTTCATTTGCTTTTGTGGCATTATGAAACGCTTGGAGGGAAACTTTCGGCCAGATGGACAGCTCATGTCTATCAAGTTCCAGCATCTAAAGCTGCTTCTGCAGTACTCGGATCCGGAATTCTACTCCTACCTGGTGTCCCGAGGAGCCGATGACCTCTTCTTTTGTTATCGTTGGCTACTCCTGGAGCTGAAGCGGGAGTTTGCATTTGATGATGCCCTGAGGATGCTGGAGGTGACCTGGAGCTCTCTTCCCCCAGATCCTCCTGAAACTGAAGTGGAGCTTCTGGGACTGCCACTGGAGACCAACGAGCAAATGTCATGCAGAGATAAGGAGGACACCGTTGAGAACTGCCTTAGAGATGATAATGAACAAAAAGAAAAGCAGCGTAGACGACATATGCTGAGGCCTTCGAGAGAAGAACCAGATGTTATAAGAAATGCTGTCACAGAAGAGAAAGACAGGCAGAATGTGGGCCCTTCAAAGGAAAGTGCTGGTGGCGAATGTGATACTCCACAGCTGACCACGGAAAAGGGGGATTTGAAGGGTTGCCCTTTTGAAAGGCAAACTAGTTTTGGAGAGTTTAAATACTTCACAGCCCGAAATGAAGACAGCTTTGATATGGAGGATGCTAAACAGCCACAGGGATCGGTGCCGTCAGAGGCAGTACCAAAAATTCCAAGGCGCCAGTCCACAATCGACAGTGACGAGGACCCAGGAGAAAGAACACCTCTCATTAAAACCTGTGACAATGGTTTCTCTCTGGTGTCTTCTCCTCCCTTCTCTAGTGGCCTTCCAAACTGGAAGGCTGTCTCTCCTACGTCTTCAGCTTCACCCTCCAGCTGGCCAGGTGCTTCTCCGGACTCTCTTCAGAAATCCACATCCACATCTACAACTAATGGATGTCAGGCCTTACCAAAAACTGTCCCCAAAGCAGTGGCTTCTTCTTCCCAAGTGTATAGCGGTACAGGGATCAGCTCACCAGGAGCCCCGACTGTAAAAACATCTGTTCCATCTCCCTCTCACACTAATAATAGATTGCTGCTCTCTTCGCCCATTTTGTCCTTTGCAAAAGGACCCTCACTGTCTGGCAGCAGGTTGTCTTCCAACAATCTTCCTTCACCTGGAAACAAATCCCCCGGCGCCACAGACGACACGTCGAGTTCTGTAAAAGCTGAGAGCACCAGCATCAAACCGTGTTCTTTGCCGCCTCCTCAAGAGTTTGGCAAAGGCAATCCTTTCATGCTGTTTCTGTGCCTGTCTATCCTGCTGGAACACCGAGACCACATCATTAAGAACAGCTTGGATTACAACGAGCTAGCTATGCACTTTGATCGCCTCGTGCGACGCCACAACCTGAGCAGGGTGCTCCAGCGAGCCAAGGCCTTATTTGCAGACTACTTGCAAAGTGAAGTTTGGGACTCTGAAGAGGGGGATGAGGTTAGCTCAGACTCTCCAACGACAGCTACAGCTGCTCAGCACTCCCCTTCTTTAACCGTTTCTCCCCGGCCCATCTACAGCCCGCTAGCATCGCCGCAGCCATCATCTCTGAACTCAACCTATAACCTTACAACCACCATTCCCTCCCTAGCAGCTCAAGTTTCCCTTTCCCCAACTTTCTGATTCTGTCGTACATTACCGACTTCCAAACCTCAGTGAACTCCTGAGTAGAGTGTTGGTGGCCTGTTAGAGGTGACAGAACTTTGCTGTTTAAAATTGTCTCACTGTATATGCCTGAATACATATATTCCATATGTCTGTAGTCATAATATTTTATTTATTCTGTTGTCTGTCCTTAAAGTGGAGATGAAAGAACTTCATCTCTCATTTTATCCTCTGAGGTTGCTGATGCATGAAATGTTAAACTCTGTGATTCAGGCTTTTGACGGTTAGCCGGTGTGGCTTTCTGCCTTTAAATGGAACCCACAATGGTTTAGCCGCTTGGTGCATTTAGCCTGTGTTGCCCTTTTTTTTTATTATCTTTTATTTCAAGCTCATGTTCTGTCCAAAAAGCCACACAAGTGTCTTAACTAAAGCACTAGAGCTACAGCTACATTCTGTACAAACTTGAAGGAAAATCAAGGTAAAAGTGCTCAGAAACGGCTTTGACAGAAACACGACTTGTTAGTCAAGGCTTTATTTGAAGGCTGTGTCTTTTCTTTTACTCATCCAAAGTGCTTTATTTTTGGATTTAATGGTGAAGGAGTAACACCCAGAGAGGCGTTTAAGCAGAATAATGTTGCAGTGGCCCATACATTCCGCCTCACATATTAATTAATACCATCTATGCTGTATGATGAGAAGCCAGAATTATTGTTTTTTTTTTTTTTTCGCACTTAATCTTGTTGCCATGAACACACTCTGCCATCAGCAAAAACAAAAATCTCAATGTTTAATCTTCCTAAATGCAGCGCTCGATTTAGACGGTCGCCAGGTCACCGCGACGCCGAGAATCATGGCAGGTTGATGACATCATGCAAAGTGGCTGCCTCCATGAAGAAAACATGATAGGTGGTTCAGCTCGATTGAGCGCTCGATTTCGACGGTCGCCAGGTCACCATTTGCGACTAAAAACGTCGCAAATGGCGACCTGGCGACCGTCTAAATCGAGCCCTGTAAATGGCCTATTGCTTCTGTAAAACAGTGGTTCTATAATTAACATTTTATCCCAAGTGCAATAGCTAAGTAATTCTTATATAGTTACAAGTGTATTTTTAAAAAATATATTTTTAAATGCAACTCAGCCTGTACTAAGGTCTGGCACCTTAGCAACAGATGAAGCTTGTTATGTTTTCAGTTCCTTCCAAAATGGTTTCAGACCCATTCACTGCTACATATCAAAGATTTCTGTAATGAAATCATGACAAGGCTGCTCATCATATTGGGTTGATGATGTCACACAAAGCTGTGATGTCATCCTATGTAACCACATTATGCTAAAAAAAAAAATGTGGCTAGAATACTGTAGAGATCAGTGTGGTGTCGGTCTGCATTGTACAAATCCCAATCTGCTGATCCTCCTTGTGCTGGATACTTTTAAACTACAACAAACAATAGTAGGATGATTACTGTACAATTTGTTCTGCTTTGGAGGGTCCTTTAGTAACGTCTCAGTTTAGCACTTTGTTTATTGCTGCTACCCAAAAAGCTGTCCTTTTGCCATCTTTCTGTATTCAGGTTTCAAAGAAACATGGGAATATTTATCTGAATTAGTGAAATTTAATATGTGACTACTATATGTTGTTTGTGATGAGAAAGTGTATACAGAATATTTACCATTGTTTTTTTGTTTTTTTTAGTGTGACAGACCTCATGTTATGACAATAGAATATGATTTAATGCCACTTGTCATGTCCAGTTACAGAAGATATTAGCCGGTGTGCAACTTTTTGGCAGAGAAGTGCCTCATATTGTTTGAATCAGTAGCCTTGATTTATTTTTTTCTTTTGTGCTCTTACCATCTGTCTGCAATGTGATATTGTACAGGCTGAGTAATATTTAAATTAAATAATGAATTGACAGACATTGTTCAGATGTGGGTTACAGCTAGTGAGCTGTAACTCCCCTCTGGTGGATTTTAAGCAGAGTCCAATGCCATTTTAAAGCATCTAACCAATTTCAATTCAGTCGGTTCAGTCGAAATTAGACAGAACCGTCCCTGTAAAAAGCATTCGCCCCCTTTAGATGTTTTCCCGTTATGTTGTTTTGTAACAATGAGTCATGATCAATTTAATTTGACTTTTTTGATGAGGATTTATGCAAAACCAGCTCTCTCATGTCAAAGGGAAAACAGATTTCTATAAAGTAGTATCAGTTAATATAAAATTAAATAGAAAATGTATTATATGTCAGTATTCGCCTCCTTTAAAATGACCTAATTCAAAATACGTCCTGTGTATGAGTCCCAGAAGTTTTTTTTGTCTTGCAGCTCGATCAAGTACCTGCCTGTCAGGTTCAGTGTGTGTTTTGTTATAGAATACCAAATGCAATCTTTTTTTTTTCTGCCAAACAAATCTACCCACAGGTATAAATATAGTAACTTTGAATCTTGAACCTGAAGTCCAGGTAACTGATGATAGAAGTCACACAACTGGGGAAGTAGAGATCATCTCAGCATGGTTAATGTGTCTAAAGTGACTGTAGTTTGAAGATGCCTGTGCCTGGAAAGTCCGGTTGTTTGTGTATCAGTGCTCCTTGCTATAACAACACCATGAAGACAAAAACACTCCAAGCAACTCTGTGAAAACGTTACTGAAAAACATAAGTCCTGGGATGGTTACAATCTTTTTTTTTTTTTATGTCACTGAATATCCCTAGAAGTACGGTTAAGTCCATCAGTAAGAAATAAAAGGAATATGTGTAAATCTGAATCGAGATAATCAAAAACCTGAGTGACCATACATGAAAGAGAAGAGGGAGGAGGCCACCAAGACACCTGTGACTCCTCCCAAGGAGTTACAAGCTTCAGCTGCTGAGATTGGAGATACTGTGCATACAGCGAGTGTTGTGGTTCTTCAACAGTCAAAACTTTATTAAGAGACACTGTTAATAAAAAGCTCACATTAAATCTCTAGGCAGCAGTCCCTGAAATGCTTGTAAATTCTAGAGAGAGAAATCCTGGAGGACAGCCTGATGCAGTCTGCAAGACAACTGTGCCTCAAGAGAAGAGTTGCTTTTTTTTTTTGGAAACAACAAGATCATTGTTCTGAAATGGCCGAATCAGAGTCCAGACCTCAGTCTAACTCTGAACTTGTGGCTGGACCTGAAAGGGTTGTTCACTCGCGATCACAGCGTAACCTAACCAAACTTTAGCAGTTATCCAAAGAAGAAAGGTGCAAAATTACAGTATTCAGATTTACAACAGCCATAGATGGTTTCACTAAATGCTGACTTTAATGAGCACTTCAATAATCACTTTTTTTCATTTTATGTTTTAATTAATTGACATTACTTTGTCGAAGTCTGGTTTTGACGTGAGCATTCTTTTTTTTTGGTAAATTCTTGTGATAAAAGGCTAATTATATTGACCGTGATTCAATGTTGAAAAGCAATAACAGTGAAAAACCTATAAAGGGGGTGAATACTTTTCATAGGCACTGAACATAGCATATGATAAATTCAGTGTAAGATCCTAAGTTGCTTAGTGGCTGAATTTGAATCTACAGAGTATTTTTTTTATTATTGTTCCAAAATATTATTATTTTTTCTTGTTAGACATAAGTGTCCAATCTTGAAGAATAATATTTTATCGCCTTATGGAATTAGAAGGGCACTCAGAAAGTGCAGACCTCCTCTAAGGCCAATGACCTTAATTCGCAATTTTAAAGAAACCGGTCTGCACGTAGATGCTCAGGTCTTGTGGAAACATGTTGTTTTTTATTTGTCTGTATTCAATTTATCAAAACATTGACATTCTTCAGCTAAATTTGGTGTGCATCCTGATAAAGACTGAATTTATGTGTATGGCTGAAACATCACAAAGAAAATAGGAAATCTAAAAGATGCACCTCCTGTGCCATTTTACTTAAATGTGGTTCATATGATCTAGAAAAAGGTAACCCTGCTGATTCTTATCCAGCTGGAATGGTACCACACCGTATTTAACAATAATTACAAGAGTCGAGAGTTGAAATTGTGGTTAGCATCTATATGTTGCAATGGGGCAATAGATTTGATTCAGTTAAATTCAGTATAATTCAGTTTTATTTATATAGGACCAACACACAATATACATCATCTCAAGGCATTTCATATAGTAAAGTGAAGACCTTACAAATTATATACATAGAAACCCACCACATCTAAAGTTTCCTTTAGATTCCCCTTGAGCAAAAACTTGGCAACAGTAGGCAAAAAAACTCTCCTTTATCAGGAAGGAAAAAAGACCTCCTGCAGAACCAGGCTAAGGCCAGGTGGGGAGAGAGAACAGGACAGCAGAAGGAGAACAGACAAACAATGCATAGGAAGAACACTAAACACATTGGAGGTTGGTGAGGCTAGTAACTGCAGATCAGAAATGTGTAGCTCCAGATCCAGAGATACCTGCAGAGAGGACACAAAGGTAGTGACATCAATTCATGGAAATCTTTCATTTGGTTAACGCTGTGCTCTGCCGTGACCGGTGAATGCGTTCAGACTGTAAGTGATGTCTGTTATGCACTGACTGAGGTTGGATATCCATAATGTTCATATGATGTCCTTATCTAAAATCATATTCATGTAACCATTCTTTTAAAAACAAATCTAAAAATGAGACATTTGTATCGAAATGACGATGAAAATGCTGCACTTTGCATGTTTCGCTTTAGAGCTCATTGCTCTGACAATGCTTCCTATTACTATTTTTAGCAAATTTACCAAAAATAAAATCCAGTTATATGTATAACCGTAAACTTTCTAATTAGAACAGACGCCCTGTTGACGTATGAAGATCAGGGCCAAGATTTTCTAGTAGTCCACAAACACACACGGGTTATTGTTGATGTTGTGGACCTCAGCACAGTGCAGATGTGTGGGAACATTTAGGGAATTGTGGGCAGCTGAACAAAGTTAAGGAGTATATCTTGCTTTGGTAAAAGTTTGCTTGTTTCTTCTCAGAGCTGTTTACCGTTCACATTTTTTATTCTTGGTTTTACTGGCTCATATTCCATGTTCTCAGCAGTCTGTAAAGCAGAAGTGATGGCTCCACCTCAAATAGGGAAATACGTTTTTTAGGAGTGTCTGTTTTAGGCAGAAACTAAAACAGTTGTGACACCTTTAGAAAGATCCTTTTTATCGTTGGTATTACATTTTGGTTTGCCTCCATTTGTATAGCAGTATTTGTTTATATACTTAAAACAAAGAAAAATAATTGGAGTGGCTAGCCTTTGAGCTAGCAATATGTGCATTTGTTAAAAAAAGATTTGTTTATCTCTTATATATGTGCACAAGCGTTAAGCCTTTTAATGATACAACACACAACAATGTTAATGATTGTATAGATGACACAAATAAATAATAGTCAATGAAACTGACTGAGTGAAATGTGATTGTGTCTTTGAACTGATTCCAAAAGGTCACAAAGCACAAAAGGTTTACAAAACTCTTTAATTTTGGCTATTGATGGTGGTAATAATCATATTTTTTGCAGTGGCTGAATTTTTATTTATTTATTTTTGGTTCATTTTCTGTTTTTATTTTTTTTTATCATCATCATTCTTCCCTTATCCTCAAACCTGATGCAAAGCCTTTGTGAGTGGGAGTTCAGTTTGGTATGTACAATGTTACAGTAGACAAGATAACTGAGTCTTGAACTCTTCTCTATACGTTCTTCTGTCTCACTAACTTTAGACATGACCCATAATATTTGCTTGTAGCCACAGTTCACCCAAAGTTATATAGGTCATCTGAATATCTAAATCGGAATGTTTAGCAGAAGTCGGAAGTATTAATTACAGTTTTTGAGATATCTTTTAGTGGATCAAGTATTCAAGGAGACATGCAGACCAAATTGGAATGCCACAAAAAGTCAGGGAAGTACCTATTAGGAATCCTCGTCTGGGAATGCTTGTCAAGTTTTATGGCAATTAACTTGTCCATGCCACATATATACCAGGGTTTCTGCAGAAATCAGCCAGTCAAATTTAATGCTTTTTACTGCCATTTTAATGCTAGACTCTAAAAATTTTAATGCCATGATGGCTAACTCAACAAATTACGCAGGCTTGTTTTTGTTTTAGTTTTAGTTTTTTGTTTTTTTATATTAAAACTGTCCCTACATTTCACTATCTTTTTTTTAAATATACACATATATACCCATATATACATAAAAATACATAAAAAAATAGTACAACCATGGAAATAAATAACGACAATAAATACAGAAAAATAAGAGAGATAAGTAAATAATATAATATAAAATATATATATAGATACCTAAATATACATATACACACACACCTTCTCATTACTCTTCTCCCTCTCCCTCACTTATTTAATATAGTCACCTACTTAATATAATCAATATAATGTGAGTGTGAGTATGTGAGTGTGTGAGAGTGTGTTTGTGTGTGTGTGTGTGTGTGTGTGTGTGTGTGTGTGTGTGTGTGTGTGTGTGTGTGTGTGTGTGTGTGTGTGTGTGTGTGTGTGTGTGTGTGTATGTGTGCATGTATGTGTGTATGTGCAAGTGAATGCAGCTATTCCTATGTACACTTTATTGGCTGGTTGATTGGATCAGTTGATTAATTGATTTATTGACTGAATGATTTGTTTATTGAATTGATTGATTGGCTCTCAGACAAAACCAAACATAACAAAATGAGTAACAGAGTAGATATATGGAATTAGGACATTAGAAGATCAATGAAGGTGGACCTAGAAGACTGAGAATCTGCAGTGTTATTATGAGGAGAAGATGTAAATTCCAGGGAGATATGTTCAATGAGCAAGTTCTTCCAATGAGCTAGAGATATGGAGTTTCTGGATTTCCAGTTCATGAGGATAGTTTTCTTGGCAATAGTTAGGGCCGTGAGAAGTATTTTATGATTTGATTTCACTATTTCTGAATCCAGAAACCACTCCTGACAACCCATGGGCTGTAGTCATTCTCTGAAATCCATGTTTTCAAACCATTTACGTTTCCCCATTTCCCAGCTCTCCTCCACCTGGCCCATCCTGCCGGCCACTTTCCAAACATGCAGTTTTTTGCAATTGTACTCGCAATGCTTCAGCATGTTTACGCAGATGCACATGTCGGACGAATCACAGTCTATGATTACATATTATTATATCATTATTATCCTTTTCTTTAAAACTGTAGAAAGAATTTTTAATGCCACTGAGAATCAAATTTAATGATTTTTTAATGCCATTTAAGGTCTTAATTTTCACAAAATCATTTTAATGACTATTAATGCTTTTTAATACCTTGCGGAAACCCTGTATACACACACATATATTAATTACTACTATTATTTTTCATTATTCTGATTTTTCTTCTTATTTCTACAGTTATTTTATTAGTTTCTTTCCTTTTGTTATTCTCTTTCCTTATTGCTAGGGTGACACCAACAGTCAAAACTACATTCCTTGTATCTTGTATGTTGTCTATGTACTTGGCCATTAAAGCTGATTCTCATTGATGCGTACGTACTTGGCCATTAACCCTGTGATGCCCAACATGGGTCAAAAGTGACTCAAATCCAATGGAAAATGGGTATCTCCTGACCCACGCTGCGCATCAAAGGGTTAAAGCTGATTCAGATTCAGGTTCTAACACATCTGCAGCAGAGACAATCTGCATACACATCTGCAGTCGTCCTTTAGGCTGCAGTACCGACCACTACCTCCAGATGGCGGGAGTGTGCTTTGTAACTTAATGTGGAAAAGGGGGCGGAGTAAAAAGCTACTGTTTCCTGTTCCGGTTCAACGGACCTTATTGCACAGATCAAAATGTTGACCCGAGTTTCACGGTTCGGGTCCGCTTTACCCCGGTTACTCTCTAGTCAACCGGCTCGGTTTGTCTCCCAGTCCAAACCGACTAGTAGCACCGGCTCGACCGCTGTGACGGAGCTACATCCCGCCGCCGAGCAGTCTGGACACGGTGAGGTCAGCCCGTACGTCAAGGTGAGTTCTCCATGGAAGTCCACAACAACCAGAGAACGGTCGTCTGTGTGTGAACTGACTAACCGAAATATCGCGTCGAATTCGCTAACTTGGGTTGCCTGAGTTTTCAAATATGCTGCTAAACCTAAAATGTGTCACATTCAGCCTCGTTACAAGAAACCGAGCGGATAGGTTAGCTTAGCTTGAGTTAGCCAGGCACACAGTTTCTGGTGCTCTGTAAGTTGAACACTAGTTTGTCCGTTAGCAAGCATTCCTGTAGCTCAAATAAATATTCACCTCTTTGCTGTTCGTATGCGGTTAAGTCACAGTTAGAGCCAAGAGTGTGTAGGAACAGGTTTCTTTAAGTTGCTGCTGCATCAATAATGTATGTAGTCTGAGTGCTTATGACACTTCACTGAGAGAAAATAGTACATAGATGGGTATGACAGACTAATTTAAACATGCAACGCTATACTAGTTCGGGAGATGTAAATGAAACTGCTATGTCTGTGAATGTTCTGTATTTATTTAACATCTAAATTTGACAAGATGTCTTCAAAAGCATATGGTGTTTTTGTTTGTTATTCACCATTCAATCTATTTTGTTGTCATTCTCTTATATCGTCCTCATGATGTTGCTATGAATTATGCGTAATCATCCTGAATGAAGTCACCACTACATAGTCTCTGCAAAAGGAGGCATATTCGCCTGCAAAATAAGTGCAAAAGTCCCCTCGCAGACTTTGAATCACGGAATTGGACAATTCAAAGGTTGGCAGACTTACTGTAAAAACATATTCTGATGCAAATAAATACCTGGTTGAAAATATAGACAATGATGTAGTCCATAGTGAGGATTATTAGGGTTGGTTTCTCAGAATGTCACATATACGATTGTGAGCAAAAGTTTACACGCACTTGTAAAGACCATGTATGTCATACATTTTGGTTCTTTCATTTATTATAGGTCTTCTGGAAATATGTCTGAATCTGTGATCTGATGAAAGAAAACATTTTTTTCCACAACGACCAGAAATAAGTTTGGAACGGAGAAGATGAGGCTTTTAGTCCCAAGAACGCCACACTTACTGTCAAGCATGGTGGTGGTAGTATGATGCTCCAGCAGGCCTGTTTGCTGCCAGTGGGACTGGTGGTTTATACAAAGTAAATGTAGAAATGAAGACGAAGGACTACCTCCACATTCGTCAGGAAAATCTAAAATCATTGCCAGAGGGTTGAGTCTTGGATGCATGGTGGTGTTCCAACAAAACAGTGACTGTAACAACACACCAAATATGATAAAGAAATAGCTAAATTATGGTAGAATTAAGGGGTTGGACTGGTCTGCCTTAAATCCCATAAAGAATCTGTTGACTGTGCTGAATACACAAGTCCGTGTACCTGTACCAATCCTGTCAAGTGGAGTGGTCAAAGATATAACCAGAAGCTGGCCAGAAGCTTGTGGATGGCTGCCCAAACACATGTCTAAGGGACATTTAACCATATACTAGCATTGCTGTACATATATTTTTGACACTCTTGATATGTACATCTTCCCCTTTTTTGTTGGCGGACTGAGTGTGATACTAAATGTATTGATAATTTTTTTTTACGTCTTATTGTCTGCAATCATAACTGAAAACTTTCCCTTTTTTTATCCCTTTTAAACAAAATTGTTCCATGTGTTCCATTATTCCCTGATCCTCCACATGTTTCTGCACTCTCAGAAATGGGTCTGTTTGACTCAGTGTTTGAGGAGAGACAGGAAGACCAGACGGCAACATCACTGGGAAAGAGTGTCTTTTTCAGTCAAAGGAGATGGAAGATGAATGTTGCTGTTTCAAAGACACATGGTAGTTTATTTTGCACAAGCCTGGCTGAAAACATACCTCTCATTTATCAGTTGTGTCCTATTTGTGTTTTCTCAGAATCCAGATTATCATGGCTTCTCCAGCGATCCCGTGGAGGATGAGTGGAACATGAGGGTGGGCTTCTTCTTTGGCATTTCAGTGGCTCTTGTTATTGGAGGAACATTTCTCCACTATTTGCCAGACCACGGGTGAGTTCTCAGTTCATCACTCTTTCATGTCTGCTCACATATGATGAGACAGTGTTTAAGCCCATTTCCTGCTGAAGGACACAGTAACAATGTCAAGCACCTATTTCAATGATTATATTTTGCCTTTTTCAATACAAAAATCCTTATCTTTACCTGACTATACCATTCCAAAGCAGACTTGTAGTGTTTTTCTATGTCAAAATAATGTTAAAAATTCATTGTTGTAGTGTGCTTTCTTAATAACTATTTGGTTGCTTTTTAACCAAACCACAGAATGATGGCTTGTTCAAAGGTGGCTTTGGCCACTCAGGATTTAACATTTAAACCAGAATGTGATGGCAGATGGTGGGGTGTTCGGTACCGCAATCAGTCGTTTAAAACATTACCCACACATTCCTGATGAAGCAGATTTTCAATGTGAAGTTAGATTTTAAAGATGTATACATATTCTGCTTTGAATAATTATTTGCATTTGATGATTTTTCCATTAGAACAAGTTTGCCACTTTGTCATGGTCATTGTTGCTTATTTCTAGTTTTGCTTCCTTTGTTCTTGGTTTACCTGATTTTTGCTGTCTAGTTCTTAATTCATTTAGTTTTCACCTCTTTAAATCTTTTATAATTTCTTTTTTTTTCAACTTTTTTAATTATATTTTTGAATAGTTTTTATCTCGGAACCTGTTATGTGTACAGTGTTTATTAACTGTCTGAAGAACTGACAGTAAAGCTGACTTTGACTTTAATTTTCTGTTTAGACAGTCTTAAGATGCCATTAAGACCAACTCCCTCCATGAAAAATTAACAACCAATATGCAAATGTATTCCATGTCAGTTTTTTAACGACTGGCTACAAGATGTCTCCGTTGGGTGTTGCTCTGCTTTCCATGCATGTTTCATGATACAGAGAAATACTCAAGATTTGTAGGCAAGAGAAGAGTAATCTCTCAGAGGAATAAAAAAATGTTTTGAAAGCTTGCATGTAAACTGGAGTTTATTGTTGATACGTAAGTTTCTTCCTGTCGTCCTCACTATGTCCCCGTGTCGTCCTGTGTGTTGCAGCATGAGGCAGTGGGCCAGAAGGGAGGCAGAGCGTCTAGTCGTGCAGAGAGAGAAGGAAGGTCTCCCTCTCATAGAGGAGAACTACTATGATGTAAACAAGATTGTTCTGCCCGCCGCTGAAAAGGAGTAGGATATTCAGGATCCACTCACTGTATTTCCGAATCATTGTATTTCAGTATGATAGAATAAACGATGTGCTTGTTGAGTTATTTAATTACTATGTGTGAACAGTTACTTCTTGAAGCTGCAGTTTCACAGGATCATTAATTAAAGGTACCTATGAAGACACTGAAAACTGCTGGTGCCAACTTTCAGTATTCGACAATATTTAGTTCTTAGTCCTATGGTTATTCAAAAAAAATTGAGGTTCATTAACCAGCCCTCTATATACTGGAATTAACTTTTTACATTTAAGTTTGATGAATGGGGAAACTAATACACTGAGCTGAAATACTGTAGTACCTATGAATGTGACATTCATAAACTCAGCTCCTTGTTTTTATTTTTGACAAATCTGCTGCTTTTCCAATGTGATGGCTTCAGTTGATCAAAACCTCTTTTGAAGACAGGACAATTTTTGTCTCTTTTTAAAAAAAATGTATGAATGAACTAAGCAATGCTTATTTTAAATGAGAACTAACAAAGCAGAAGCTTTCCTGCAGTGACAAAACATGAGCACAAATAGAGAAACTGACATAGAATGAACCACATCTGCCATGTGTAGTGTAGCTGTAAGTGTTATGTTACTACTTTCAGTCCCACAAATAAAGGCTTTCAAGGCTTTAAGATTCATTTTGCTTTTGAAAGGGTTCTTCAGTTTTCAAAGGTGAGCAGGAGGTGAAAGAGTGAATGAGTTTTTAGGGTTCTCCTTTGCACATCCATCCCTGCTGAGATGTGTTGCATGCTATGGAGTCACAGGTGTGCCACAATAAAATAAAAATATCTGTGGAAATATAAAGAGAAATAAATAAATGTGGAACTATAAAGAAATAAATAAATCTAAAGGAAAGTTTTACATTTGCTTTTTCCATTTTGCATTTGCTTTTGCCTGTTGTCACCATAGACTGTATATATAGTGGACGTAGCGTCTGGCTCCAGAATTGAAGCCAACCCGGAAGTGTCAAAAACTTGCAATATCACGCCGTCCGCTAGGGTTGGCTCTAAAAAGCTTTTGCTCCATAGACCCCAGTTCATTTTTGGAAAAATTAAAATTTGATAGACTGATTTTCTACAGCTCAGGATTTTTCCCCGTTAGCTTTCATGGTCACAATGAGAGATCAGGTGGCCGATCTTAAAATAAATCAATAAAGAATTTTAAATAAATCGTTAAAGTTGGCGGAGCCAGGGGGCATGGCTATACTTGATAGACAGCAACAGAAGCCTCTGCGGTAAAACGTGGGCGGGATAAGAGAGTCCTCAGCCAATCCTGCCCCGAGTTGCTCTCCGGTCCAGTCTGTTTGATGACGCTTTTTACGTCACTGACTCCAAAGAATCCAAAACGGCGACCAGGAAGTAGCAAAATCCGGGCTTCATTTTCTCGGCGTTGAAACCAACGGGTGACGTCACGGTTAGTTTACGCCTGGTTGTCACTCCTCAGTCCACCAAGTAATAGCAATGGCAAAATCCTTGGTGCACTGAGCTGTCAATAAAATGACTCTGGACGGGGCTTCCTGTCCAGGATGGGTAGTCGTTCCTGATCACAGGATTCCTGCCTGATGCCAGCTCCTAGCACAGCTGAAGTAAAGCGATGTCACCGTGGCGCTTCGGCTGATTCTTCCAGCAGACACTAAAAGGACTTTGATAGTTCGGTAAGTTAATGTTTATTTTCTTATTGGTGCTGGTTTTACTGCACTTTATATACACCTGTAGTGTCAGATATGTGTACCATATACTGCAGATCAGTGGCGGCTGGTGGTGAAATGTGTTGGGTGGGCTAACAAATACATAATACCAATTAAATGGTTAACACAGCTGCAAAAGCAACATCACCTATGATACACACAATTACATCAATTACAGGTACACTATACATGTTTAGTGCTCTACATCAACACTCTCACTCACACATACACATGCACCGTGTTGTTGCTACCCAGTGGGGACGAGATTTTGGCGTTTTCTGGAAAGTTGTTGCTTTATTCATTTTCAAAATCTTAAAACCTTTATTTTTCTGAAAGTTCTGAAAAACAGCAAAGATTAAACCTGTGACTTTTGTTTCTGCTTGTAGCCAACGCTATGTACATGGAGGGTCAGGAGATGAGGAAAGTTCTGGAAAGAGACAACATAACTGTCAAGAAAAATCTGGACAAGGTGGGAAAATGCACACCTGTACGATCACATTGGAATATTTCTCTGCACTTGCCTGTAGTTCGCTGCCAGCTAACAGCTAGTAGTCTTTAAGTACATAAAAAGACAGATGCTTACTTGAATTATCAGTGAATAGTTTACTTGTGGCATGTTCTTTAGATGTGTATAAATGTAGAAATCCACATCAGCATGCCGGGGAGGCTTGGGTAGAGTGGCCGTCTTGCAACTGAAGGGTTGCCGGTTCGATCCTCGGCCCGTCGTGCTCATGAGGTGTCCCTGAGCAAGACAACTAAGCCCTAGTTGCTCCTGATGGGTTGTGGTTAGCGCCTTGCATGGAGGCTTCCGCCATCAGTGTGAATGTGACGTATCATGTAAAGCGCTTTGGGTACCTTGCAGGTATAGTAAAGCGCTATATAAATACAGACCATTTAGCAGTAAACTCTGTGTCCATGTTTTCAGATCATTTTTTATTACAGAGCTACAGACCACTGGTGCCCTGTTCAGTACTATCACGACATCAAACGGGACTTCCCTCATGGAGACTTGAGACTGTGTGAGAACGGCTTCCGCCACGCCTTCGTCTTGGATGCAGGACGAGATGTCGCCTAAATGGTGTTTAAATGGATCAGAGGAGATCTGACTACATGAGCTCATTCTTCTGTTGGCATTTCTTCCACTGAACACTGATGACCACAACCTGTGATGACCAAAACCTACGAGCAGAGATGTTTTAACTGGACTGAAGAGAGATGGATTGGAAATATTTTAAATATTAATTTATATAGGCTACCTCCCTGCCATACCCTCTTTCCCATCCAGTCTGATGCCACATTTTAGATGATTTATGCTGTCTTTTATCAGCCAGTGTGTTCAGTCCCAGCATGGAGCTCGTATGTCGTTTCTGTCTGTCACAATACTCTCCTGTCTCACAGACTGGACCGTCTGGTTTTTGGTAACAATACTGTAGTTTTAAGTGCATTCTTGTGAAACTACAAAGGTAAAGATGTTTTTTTCACCTAAGAGATAAATTAGTTTATTGTTGTATGATCCTAAATATTTAATGGAGTGTTTTTACACAGAAAGCTCTGGTGGCTGTCATTTTTACAACTTGTTTATCCACTGATGGTATTGTTTTATGTCACATTGAGGTTGCCTTCCTCTCCTGACCCTTACAGGCCTCCTTACCACTGTGTTGAGAGTTCAGGATGAACTTCATTCTAACAAATCAACTTGTACCTGCACTAACTAGGAGTTCAGCTGTGAACCAGAGCCTGTGTGGCGCTCATGTTCGTATCAGGACAGCATTGTTCTGAAAACCAGTTTGACATCATTGTTTATTTAGAGTTTATGTCAGGATTCTGCCTCTATTACTGCCTTTTTGTTCCTTTTCCTGTTTTTTCATCCTGTGTTGTCTGGTCTCTCTGTCTCCCTCTGTCTGCTGCTCCCTGCCTACTCTGCACCTGGCCTCTGATTGTTGTCACTTGATGCAATCAAGCTCAGACTCGTTTCACCTGGTCCTCCCCTCTGTATTTAAGCCCTGCCATTTCTCTCAGTTGTTGCTGGCTCATCATATTGGATTCACTCTGCTTCAGACTCCGTTCCCGCTTTACCTCTGGATTACACCTGTTTACTGGACAACTCTGCTTTCCCCCCATTTATGGATTATACCTTTTGGACTTTGTAGTTTTTGATTTGGACTCAGTTTGTTTCCACCTTCAGTCATAGTTCCTGTGTGTGAGTATCATTTCCTCAGCCCTCTTGTTTGTCACCGTTTTGTTTATTGTAGCCACTTCAGTCTCGTTTTCAGTTAGTAGTTGTTTTGATTAAATAAACTTTTTTTTTTATTTTTTTTTTTACCAGAATCCCTGGCTGTCTATCGACTATTTCTGCACCTGGGTTCACCACACCCCACACCCCTGACAGTTTGTTTTCAGTGACTTGTGAAGTTGGGTACAAGTCCTGATACGTCCCATTATCCTGTGAAGCCTGTCCTATCTGACTTACGGTGAAAGATCTTGGCCAGGGGCCTCATTTATAAAACATTGCGTAGGATCCATACTAAAGTTTGCGTACGCCGAAAATACGAAAAGGGCGTATGCCCTTCGCCCCTGATTTATAAAACTTTGCGTAAGCACAGCTGCACGCAATTTCTTGATAAATCACACACCAGCTGGAAGATTGCACAGGTGGATCCACTTCACATTCCGCCCACAACACACCCACATTTTACCATGAATGGTCAATGCAAAGTAACTCATGAATGTATCTGTATATAAATAAGCTGCTGATCCACGGCATTTCACGCAGCGCCGGCCGGCAGTCTTTTCACTGCTGTGCGTCAGGATGAATGAATCATGTGTGACCCAGGCCCCCCTGCCACTAAATTTGTTATGATCATGTCCGATGTACAAATAATTTGCACACTGATTGAATGTGCATTTTTTTCGGTTCACATAGACAAATTCATTTTCACTCGGGAGTTGTGGTGTGAAGCATGTGTGCCTGCGTGCCTGTACAGGGCTGATTAATGGCTGGACGCTCATCCCATTCGGCCGCATATGGATAAATAAACAAAATTCTTTACTTTTTTTTTTTTTTTTTGCCTTTTTACTGTGATAGTTGCAGTGAAGAGTGACAGGAAATGGGGAGAAGAGTCTGGGGAAGACATGCATGAAAGTGCCGCGGGCAGGAACCGAACCCGAGCCACTGCGTCGGAGACCACCCCTACAAATGGATGAGCCATACAGGCGCCCGGCGATCAGTAAACAAAATTATTTAATAAAGATCACCACCGGTCCCAGATACCGGCCCTTTGGTCAAACGACCGAATGAAATAACGTTCAATCCGCTCCTGTTGATATATGAACATAGTTCTGCAAATACAGTCGTCGGCCGAATGGCGCACTATATGAACATCTACAACAATGAGGGTTTATGATTATCCGGCTCTACAAGTCTAATATGTGATAACAATAAAGGTTTGAGATCAATCTGGTTTCAATTCGCCACTTCACCCTCCGGCACTGCCGTTCCCTCTGTCTCCAAAATGTGCTTAAGCAAGCATCAAAGTTGGCGCACCAGTGCGACCATTCTCACGCCAAGTTTTTTTTTAGAAATCACAACGAACACAGCCTACGCCACTTTCTAGCAAAGTTTGTGATTTACGCCCTGTTTTGTGCGTAAAGAAGCATCAAGAATCAAGGTTGGTGCGCCGGTGCGCACATTCTCACGCCAAGTTTGTTTTTATAAATCACAACCTTTGCGTAGAAAGTGGCGTACGCCACTTTCTTGCCCTGTTTGTACGCAAGCTTTATAAATGAGGCCCCAGGTCCTCAGTCATACGTTACAGCCATATAAGCTCATTTACAATCACTGATTTACCTTAAACATGGCCTCTGACTGTGGCCGTTAAAAAAAATCTAGATTTCTGCGTACTGTAGCTTTAGCAGATGTTAGTTTCCATGTAACGCAGGCATTTGTGGAATAGTTGTCATGGCTTGATTGATGAGGTAAGTTAACGGTTGTCTATACAAACAGCAGGACAGAGGACTGAAGGAAGGTTTGAGGGAGCAGGGACAGAAAAAAAAAAAAGCATTTTACAAGCACCTCAGGAACAGATTTCAGTTTGCTGGGAAGACGGATGAAACAAACTGAATGAGAGAAGGTCCTGAGTTAAAGAAGCTGGTAGAACAGAGTCAAACCCGGTGTGATGCCTTGTTTTTTCTGTACTCCAGATAAAATGTGTTTTAACATTCTTATTCATGAATGGTCATAGATAAAAATCCTCAGACAGATTGCTGAAGTAAGAATAAACACCAGGTCTCATACTGATGGGTACCTATTTGAACCATTTATCCACTCATTCAGTTACTCATCTCTGCATTCCTTTTATCTGTCCATCATTACAGTTCACTGTTATCCTTCCTCTCAGGCTCATTCAGACCCATAAATAGTTCAATAAAAGTTTAGCATCAGTTGTTTCAGTTGAGCTAATCTTTCCACTAATTGCTGCTGCTGCAGATGAACCACCTGAGGTGTTTGTACCACGGTTTGGGAATCGCTGCTCAAAACAACAGGTGTCTATTCTTGTTGACTTGTAGCCAGTAATGAAGACTGTGTGAGAAATTGTATTCCCCTTATGCTCAACAGCATGTGGATTAATTTATTCAATAAAAACATGCAGGGAAGCAAAACAATAAATTCAAATAAGAAACAAAGATAAAATCAAATATGAAACAAAACTCAAATAAGGTTCTCAAAGTCAACTAAAATACAAAACAAAAAACAAAACTGAAAAAAGGAACAAAAAAACTCAAATAAGTAAAATGCAGTCAGTCCTTGACTGTGGGGCGCCAGCAGCAGCTAAAGGCATCCCCGAGTCGGCTGAAGAATTTCTGAATCCTGTTCAGCATTTTTCTTCCAGAACCAGAGGAGGCTGAGGCTCTGAGGTCTCTGGATGTATCTCCATCAGAAGATATGGGATGTGGTTCTTCATCATAGGAGTCAAAAACTACGTTGGAAGTCGAGACGAGTGATTCTTCACCATCAGAAGACCAGAGGAGTGTTTCTTCGTCTTTGAACCAGAGAGGTGGTTCTTCATCATTGCAGTCAAAGGCTCCATCAGAAGTCCAGGAAAGTCCAGGTTTAGAGGCTTCTGATATGTTCAGCTCGTCTGCTGAGTCCTCCACCGGGCAGATGCTCATCAGGGCTTTCGAGGTGGTCAAACTGGATAAAGTAAAAAATCAGTTAATCACTTACTCCATCAGATCATCCAGCCTCATGTGTTCTCTACTATTGGTGTAAACTTACTATTCTATGTTGGTAGGGTTCACAGGCAGGTGGGACATGGTGATGAATGGGTGCTGCAGAGCTTCACGGGGAGAGATTCTTTGATCCCCGTCAAGATGCAGCAGCCGTTTCAGGAAGTCCGCAAAAGCAAGTCTGTCCTCAAATTCGACACAGTCTTTTCTCGGATAGATCTGCATTTGGAAACAAAGTCAGGTTAGCTGATCAGCTCTCAGCTTTCAGAGAGAAATCAACAACTGGAGCTGATTCAGTCTAAACTAGTACAACACAGCAGAGAGCACCTACATCCACCAGCTCCTCCAGAGGGCTGGACAGCCCCACCGTGTCGCTCCACTCCTCTGCTTCAATGCCGTTGACATCTGAGAATTCTTCTGGTGTCTTAAGGAAAAACACAAATATATGAAAACCGCTTTAGAATAGCTGACAAAAAATATTTCACCAACAATAATCGAGACAAATTTGTTACTCTACCATCAATCTCCAAGATGAACCATCAGCAGCCACCTGCTCAGTGAACAAGGACTTTGTGTATATTCCAGCGTGGAGCAGGTGGTCGTCCGGCAGACCCAGAACATCAACAATGCACCTCATCTGCAAATATAATATACATTCACATCAGCTGATGTTGTGCATGAGACTTCCACTTGGTTCTAGATATTTTTCTGAAGCAGCTGACCTACCATGTTATATGGGCAGCCAACAGGGAAGGGGTTGTCAGCAAGGTAGAGGAAGGCCAGGATGCAGCCCACGCCCCACACATCAACAGCCTCAGTGAACGGGAGGCCGAGGACAACTTCTGGAGCCCTGAGGAAGGAAGACAAGAGTCAAATATGAGACATCTGTTGGCGAGGTTTGAGGACGAATGGAACCAGGTGGAAGTTTAGACTTCTCATCCAGAAAAACGTCTGAGCCAATCAGGAGGAACCCACCTGTACCCACATGGCTGAATTTCCAGCCCAGCCTGGATTTTGGAGGCTGACATGGCTTGCCCAAAGTCTATTAATTTGACCCTGAGGGGCTGGTCCTGCAGATTGACAAACATGACGTTGTCTGGTTTGATGTCTGCGTGGAGGATACCAAGACCCTTCAAGGCGTCCAAAGCAACCATCAGCTGCAGGGACAAAACAAGAACAGACAGGTTTGGGATTTAGTCGACCGCATGTTGCAGTGCAGGATTAGAGGTAGGGTTATGGTTACATTCACTGATCAGCATAAAAACAGAGGATTGGTTCTATAGTACAATCAAACAAACCTGCTTTGCAATAGGGCGGATCTCCTGGAGAGACAATGGCTGATAGTTTTTTTCATGAATCAGGTCATAGAGACTTCTGTCCAGCATCTCAAATGCCAGACAGGTGTGGCCGATGTGTTCAAACTGCTCCAAGAACTTGACCACATTAGTGAGGTCTGGATTGAGGACACTGATCTCTTTCAACATGGACAGCTGGGGAGAAAATAGGAGGATGTAGTCTACATTACATGAAGAGAAAATTTCAGCAGCTCATGGTACATATTCTGCTGGAGAATTCAACACCTGAGTATGGAAATATAATCAAAAGGAGTCAAAATTTGTACCTCTTTTTCAGTGTCCTCGGCAAAATCGTTGTTTTTGAGGATCTTGACAGCCACGGTCTTGTCGGTGTCCATGTTACAGCATTTGGCTACTTTCCCAAAGCAGCCTTCACCAATGAAGTCCAGAACCAAGTAGCGAGACGAGCTGCTGAGCAGGGTTTGACCCAGCTGGACCTCAGGTACTGTTGGTGCGACTGTGGAGAAAAATATGTTTTCAACATGTGAGGACCATTCAGTCACACATCATAAACATTAGCAAGAAATATATCAAATACTGATGATCGTCTGACCCTTTTAAAAGAACACATTTGAAATAAGAGAGATCAGATAAACGTCAAACCACTGTCAGATAAACGTCAAACCACTGACTTCTAGTCTGATTGCTGTAATTTAAATGCAACATTTAGCGCAACAATACAATAATTTTATTAATCCCCAAAGGGAAATTCAATTGCCTGGGGTCTCATCTATTTACTTTAAAAGTAAATAGTCTAATTGCTGATGGTAAGAAAGATTTTCTGAATCTTTCAGTCCTGCAGGGATAGGAGCCGTCCACCATCAATATTTCTTTGCTCATTGAGGCAGTTGTGAAGTGGATGATCCAGGTTTGTCAGAATGGCCTCCATCTTTCTAAGTTTCCGTCTCTCCACTTCGTCCTCTGATGAGTTCAATGTGATTCCAACCACAGAGCAGCTTTTTTAATCAGTTTGATCAGATGTCTTGTAACCTTGTTCTTTATTCTGCCTCCCAGCAGACTGCAGCATAAAACAGGACACCTGCTACCACAGACTGATAAAACATCTGCAGCATCTTACTGCACATGTTTAATGATCAAAGTCTTCTGAGGCAAAAAAGTCAACTATGTTGTCTATGTTTGTAGACCAGTCCAACTTATTATCAAGGTGGACACCCAAATATTTGTATGATGCCACCATCTCCATGTCCACACCACAAGTGTTCACTGACTGAAGAAGGGGTTTGGATCTGTGGAAATCTATGATCATTTCCTTTGTCTTTGAGGCGTTGAGTAGCAGGCGGTTTTTGTGACTCCAGTCACTGAAGGCACTTATCAGATCTCTGTATTCAGCTTCATGTCCATTTCTGATACATGCCACGATAGCAGTGTCCTCAGAGTATTTCTGAATGTGGCAGGACTCCATGCTGGATTTGAACTCAGATGTATGCAGTGTGAGCAGGAATGGAGCCCCAGTACTGCTCATTAATGACTGTAGTTGCAGGCTGTCTCAGTAAACAAGGTTTGTAACAGGTCTGCAGATAAACCAAGTTATGATCTGACCTGCCCAGTGGTGGTAAGGCAGGAGCTCTGTAAGCTTCTTTCACACTGACATACAGCAGGTCTAGGGTTCTTTTTTCTCTGATAGGGCAGTTAACAAACTGTGTAAATCCAGTCAGGTGAGAGGAGAGGCTGACATGGTTGAAATCTCCTGATATTTCAGTTTTTCTCAGTCGCTTTGGTACATTTCTCCAATCATCCTCGACATTTGCCAAACAGTAAGTGCCTTTCTCAATACAATTCGTACAAACAGCAAAACACCATGGATTACCTGCAAAAGCCAGTCTCTTGCTCAAAATCCTTAGTTCATCTCTCAAAAGGAAACATATGTGTCAATGAACATTTCAATGGATCAGAATGACCAGTAATGACCAGTAATGTTGTCATTGTGTGGATCAGATGGTCACATTGCTGAGTCATGTTGTCATTCTAACGGTGTACTCCATGAGGATGTTCTGATGTAAACTATGGATAAAGTTTTGATGACATCTATTGTAAATTGTAAGTTCCACCTTAGTGTATGTGGGAGATTGATTGCCATAGACTGGACAAGATTCACTTTTACACTTTTACTGTTTGTACTGTAATTTGACAGACCACGTCTGTAAAAACACAACAAAACTAAAGCAGAAATGTTATAGGACAATATCCTTAGGGAATTGTGCTGTAGGAATTACAGTGCAGTCTTCCAACACCTCCTGACGTTCCTGTCTGTTCAGCCACAAATTCTCACCACATCACAAATATCTTCTCTTGTGTCTTTGAGCAAGTTCAGAAAACCCTAACCCTTCACACATTTTCCTTCGTAGAGAAAGTCCAGATTCACCTGGGAGCAATTTACCAATCGTTACAGATTTAGAAAAAAAAAAAGTCTAATGGAAATGTATAGAAACATCCTTGACATATTATGACAACTTGTTCAATCATTTTGCAAGTAAAGACTGATGTGATGAACTAATGCCTAAATGTTGAGGAGGGTGAGACTATTCAACAGAGACCCGTTAGAACACGTTTTGATCAACATGACAGAAGCAACCGATAAAGTAGGAAACGGCAGAGGATTGTACAGGATCATTTGCATGGATGAACCAAAGCATTTGCAGCTTATTCAGAGAAATGAGAAACTGATTTTTTGATGTGCACAAGTGACACAATGATGTGAAGATTGAACAAGTAGTTCAATTTCAATTCTGATCTGAGAAATGAACCAAAGTGACTGAGAAAAACTGTATTACTAGTGGCTCAGGATGTTGAGTCTGTATCCTAGCAACAATGTCATGCAAAACATGACACGGAACCAAGTCTTGGGTGGGATGTATATTGTTATGATATGACTGAACCCCCGTGGAACATAATATGGCCGAAGTGCAGCTGCCAACAGTTTGATATCTGGACAACACAGTTTCTCCTTAACAGTTCTGTGTGAGGAGTTACACCATCTCTGGTTAACAAATAAAGCCAGACCACCTCCTTTCTTCTTGCCACTAGGTTTAGCATCTCTGTCTGACCTTATGAGAGTGAAGCCAGGTAGACCCACAGCTGAGGCTGAGTTGTTTTGATTCAAACAGGTTTTGGATGCTGCTGTGTAGATTTGTTCTGTCTCACTGAAAATAAAGCTCCTCTCTTGAATAAACTCTTCTCCCAGCTAAAACCTCTATCAGCAGCCAACAAAACACGACACAAATATGAAAAAAATACAGCTAAAACAGTTAAGAAACACCAAACTTTGCAGCCACTTTCAGAGGCGCAGGTTCCAGAAAGACAAACAAAAAAAAACCCAGCAGTTTTTGCAGCAGGCAACAAAGAATGGCATTAAAATTCAGATAAAAAACACAAATAATCACCTTACAGTATGTTCTATAATGTGAAGTTACCTGAAATTAAGATATAATGCTTCAAAAACACATGAAATAAAATGTTATGTGACTAACTAGTGAAGTGAAAACCCTGCAGTGACACATTTAAAAGTTACAGCTCTACAACAGTACACATGAAGACACAACTAAACTGGAGATTCCCTATGAACAAGATGTCTTTTTCTTAAATATTTTAACTTGCTCTTATTTTGTTCTACTTTTTCATTGTATCTGAACAACAATCTGTAGCAAACGCTGCTCTTAAATAAAACAGAGAAGGATTTTTCAGGATTTTCAGAGAACCCATAAAGAATCTGACCTGGAGCTGCTCTGTCCTCTGCTACATTTAAAGGACACATTTATAACCGTGCTAGTGTTGAGCTTCATTTACCTGATGCACCAGAGATATCTGAAGTTGGCCACGATGACATCTTTCAGTCTGATGTTCTCTTCCTGGTTTCAGAGAGGTTGAGATGAAGCTTAGTCCTCAGTGTTGCTGAATGCACAAGTTTTGGTCGTCTTCAAATGACTCTTGTCCCAAACGTGTGGATGTGTCTCTCAATGTTGCTGGAGAATGACTACAAATCATGTACAAGCTGCACTTATCTGCCCTGATGACACAGTTCTGTTTAGAATGTTTTTTTTTGTTTCAGAATTCAAAAATACACAAGGTGAAAATCTGAGTTCAGCTTCAGAAAGTGTAATAATAATAATAATAATGGATTTTATTTATAAAGCACATTACATTTGTGGACAAATCTCAATGTGCACAATCAAGAAGACAATAAAAGACAATAAAAACAATGATAAAAATGATATAATATAATTAAAAATTTAAATACAGTAAAAAAAATCAATCAGGGAAGACAGTACGAAATAAAAAGGTTTTCAGCCGTTTTTTGAATGAATCCATCGTCTGTGGAGCCCTGAGGTGGTAGGGGAGGGCGTTCCACAGACGGGGAGCAGCAGCCTCAAAGGCCCTGTCGCCCATGGTCCTGAGCCGAGTCCTGGACGGGCGCAGACGGTGCAGTTGGCCTGACCGGGTTCTGACTGAAGTGTGTGGGTGAAGGAGTTCAGTGAGATAGGTGGGGGCTGCACCGTGCAGACAGTGATGGGTGTGAAGAAGGATTTTGAAGTGAATGCGAAGGTGAACAGGAAGCCAGTGCAGAGTGCGAAGGATGGGGGTGATGTGATCATGTTTACGCATCCTCATCAGGACCCGGGCAGCACTGTTCTGAACATACTGGAGCCTTTGGAGGCTATTGCCAGGGAAAGTGTGAACAATTTATCTTTTTTACACAAAACAACAATTAAAAAACACAAAATAAGCAATTAGAGATGTAAGAGGAAAACACAGAGAGAAGAAACAGCCTAAGAAAATACACAAAACAACCACAAAGAGACACAATATAGGAAACACCACTGTTCAAAAGTTTGGGGTCACTTAGAAGTGTCCTTTATTTTTAAAGAAAAGTTTTTTTCCAATGAAAATCACATTAAATGAATGATAAATCCAGTGTAGACTTTGTTAATGTGGTAAATGACTACCCATATGGAAAAGAAATATAAAAAACTTATAAGAAGTTCCATCAATTCCAGTAATAAATCTTTATGTTTTATATGTGTTGTGCTTATAAGTCTCATATTATGATAAACTCTTGAAAGTGACCACTTTTGCATTCTTTTCATACAGCATAGTTAAAAAAATAAGTATGAAACAAGTAAAAATTATGTATGTGACAAATAAGGAAAGGGCGTGGCAAATGATGTTTTCCACACGTTTCCTATAAGCTTTGTAGTTTTTAACTATATGTCTTTTTTAGAAACATATCTTTTTCATATATGAATACCATGATGTACAGGTTTTCTACATGTAAAGTGTATGTAATTTGCAGGGAAATTATGCTGTCTGAACATGATTTATATAAGTTACTTATATGCCTTGCAACTAAAATTACCTAAAACATATATGTGTAACATAACATTCCATGCAATTTTTTGTATGCTGTGGTATATGTGGGCTGCACAGCAGTGTGGTGGTTAGCACTTTTGCCTTGCAGCAAGAAGATCCCTGGTTCAAATCCCAGCATGGGCCTGGGATCTTTCTGCATGGAGTTTGCATGTTCTCCCTGTGCATGTGAGAGTTTTTTCCGGGCACTCCGGCTTCTTCCCACAGTCCAAAAATATGCTGAGGTTAATTGATGACTCTAAATTGCCCGTAGGTGTGACTGTGAGTGTGATTGTTTGTCTGTATATGTAGCCCTGCGACAGACTGGCGACCTGTCCAGGGTGTCCCCTGCCTTCGCCCGAGTCAGCTGGGATAGGCTCCAGCACCCCCTGCGACCCTAGTGAGGATAAAGCGGTGTATAGAGAATGGATAGATGTGGTATATGTCAGCCTATGAAATTTACAATAGCAGCATAAAAAACATATACTTTTAGTTTATGAATTTATCAAAGCTATATATGAAGTTTATAGTCAAAAACATATGAATCAAGTGACATTTGACCCTATACTGACACAGCAATTGGCTTAAACCTAGTTAAAAACTAGCAAGGTGCAGATTGCCAGGTCAGCATGCACAACAACTAATTTCTGCCATTACAATCCCATTCCAGTTACATAAATGCAGTCTTTCAGTATTAGTAATACTGAAAACATGGCTGTTAGGCAAATGTTTAATTTAATAGACTTTATTAGCAGCAATGAACACTTAAATATTGCTAGCATTCAGTCAGATCTCTGTATATAAATCAATGAACTAAACCACCAAGTTTGGAAATTCAAAACATTTCTTGAGAACATTCACGTGCAAAACTCAGGAGCTCTAAACCAGTCCACTTATAACAATTTCTCCTAAAAACAACACAGCTACAAATCAGCTTGTCATTATGACAACAACAAACTTATTTTAAGGTGGATAATGTTGGTGGTGTTGCTTCAGCATTCCTGTATTTTTTGTGTCATTGTGTCACCCAAAGCCAGATGCCAAACCTCTGTGTGTAGATGTAAAACTATCATCTATGAAACCAACTCCTTAGGTTGCTCTACAATGGAAAAACACAACCCAATCCTATTTCGCATAATCACTTACTGAATCACTGATATAACTCATATTTACTGCTGCTACAACGATTTCCACTGAGTTATCCACCAGGAAATATGAACAATGGGTTTGCTTACAGCAATCTGATTTGTTACTGCAATGACACAAAAAACAAACAGTTTAAGAACAATTTAGGAAGATGCTGTGGATACAGCAACATTTTTACTTTTGGCACGGAGCTCCGTGATCTTGGCATCGATTGTGCATCCAATGCTGGAGATCTGGGTCCCAGGCCACCTCTCAAGAGTTGCACGTAGATATAAACACACACACACACACACACACACACACACACACACACACACACACACACACACACACACACACACACACACACACAGGTCTGGTTTTTATATCCCCGTGGGGACTTACCATTGACTCCCATTCATACCTAACCCCTAACCCTTACCCGAACCCTAACCTTAACCCGGACCAAAACAATGCCTAACCCTAAAGAAATGTTTTTGCACTTTTACTTTTTTCACTAACAACAACATGGCCAAGAAAACACTGTTTCCCCTCATGGAGACCCAAATGAGGTCCCCACAAATGACATGTCTTTTGGTTTTCCTTTGGTTGTGAGGACATTAGGTCCCCACAACCCCTATAATTACCCGCCCACACACACACACACACACACACACACACACACACACACACACACACACACACACACACACACACCACTACAAAACGTGTTCCAACTGCAATGACTACCCACAGATAGCCTGCTGCGACTGTCTTATTACAACTGTTTGGCGACATGTAGTGCAAAACACACCTTCAGTACAACAGATGACCTCAGCAAAAACAAGGTGTCACAGTCCTTTAACAGGTCAACATGGGCCTACCTTATTTGAAAAGAAGCTCACATCGACGGCCGATGTAATCCCAGTCTCTTAACTTCCAGCTTTTCCTCCAAAGACATTGAGGAAAATGGACATGAAAGCAAATAATCCACCTCGTTCATGCTGACGCCCGCCATACCTTAACCTTTTCTCGCTGCGTCAAAGGCCTGTGGGCTGACCGAAGTTAGCCCAAATGATCAGTAAATCACGGGGGCGGGACATGACACCTGTCAATCATTTACAAGAACAAAATGAATGAAAGCGGACTGTATCTGCTGGGGCTGTAAAAAATAAGCCCATTTAGAGATATTCTGTTTTTCTTTTGAGTGATTGGTGCTGTTCCTACCCTTGTTTTCACCTAAACTTAAAACAATCTGTTGTAAGTTATTTGAAAAATAATTTTCTCATCTTTTTTTGTGTTGGCCTGGGAGGGCTTAGCCCTGTTAGCCCATTTATACCAGGCGTCCCTGCTGCAGATGTCGATGGGAGTTTATTTCTGTGTGTGTTGACCAGACTAGAGAGTTAGCATCCAGTAAATATTAGCTTTAATGTTAGGGATGCTAACCGAGCTAGCTGCTCAGTTGTAGCCTGATCAAAGCTAATGTAGAAATATTTATTTATTTATTTATATTTTATTGTGGCACTCCTGTTACTCCATAAACTGACGGAATACAGATATTTGTCAAACGTTTTGCAAAAACGAGATTTCTAAGAAAAGAAATAGCTGCACAGTAATTTTGTTCTTACTTCCAGGTGTGTTGTACAAGGTAATGCCCTTTTTCTGACTTGTATTAGTTTCAGTTAGCTACATTTTTCCGTAGACTTTTTTTTCCTGCAACATTTAAAATCATCTTGTGTTAAATTTCTGCGAGTCCTTGAACG
Organism: Acanthochromis polyacanthus; assembly: GCF_021347895.1. Lineage (NCBI taxonomy): Eukaryota > Metazoa > Chordata > Actinopteri > Pomacentridae > Acanthochromis > Acanthochromis polyacanthus. Next base: position 19,161,761 of record NC_067118.1, read on the forward strand.
CAGCACGCTGACGCATCAGCCGTCGGCACCACAGTGCGCATGTGCGGTGGAGTGAAAGCAGACAGCTGGCGCGAAGCAGTGGGGTCTTGCTCTGCGTGGACAACTTCCCACAACAATTAAAGGAGACAATGTCAGCTGAGACTTTCACCGGCAGGCACCCGGTTGTAGGTTTCTAAAAAGTGAGAGTCGGTCCAAAGTTTAAAGGGAGTTCCGGGAGTACGGCAGTTTGAACTCCAGCAACGTTACTTGATGCTACTGCTCCCTTAAGCTAACACCATGACTTCATTGACTCTGAGTGGAGTGACGGTGAATTTCCCCTTCCCTCCGTATGACTGCCAGAAGGAATACATGAAGAAAGTGATTGAATGTCTTCAGAATGTAAGCACCTGCAGCTACTCACGAAAACAAGATGGATAACCATAACTTTGCCGTTGTGCAAGTTTAACGGGAGTTCCACTTAACTGTGAATACTGGTATGGGAGTGTTGTAGCGAAACCATTTGTAAAAGTGTATGGAGAGTTAAGTGTGTGTATGTCAATCTGTGGCAAACCAGAATCATCGTGTGTCTTTTCAAAGTTTGTGTGTCTCTAATTAGGGTTTAAATAAAAATGTGCTAATCTGTATTAAAATTTGAACTAAAGTCTAATAGTTGTCAGAACAAACAGGGTTACAACATTTTTTGTGCTGCTAGTCATTAGGACAGTCATAGGAAACAACTGAGACAAATGTACAACATAAAAGACTTAATTCTGACTTGGCTAAAGTAAGAACTTTTATTTTACTAATAAATGTTTAAATATTTTTTACAATACGGCAAAAACTCTCAAAAAGATGAAGTCAGTATAACTCTCTGCTTGTTTGCTCTAGAAAGTAAATGGGGTTCTGGAGAGTCCAACAGGAACGGGTAAAACCCTGTGCCTGCTTTGCGCCACTCTTGCCTGGAGGGACCGCTTCAAGGACAGCATCTCTGCCAGAAAGATAGCACAGAGACTGGGTGGAGAGGAGATGTTCCCAAACACACCGCTGTCCTCCTGGGGTACAGCTGCTACGGACGGTGACAAACCAAGTATGTTTGTATTGTATCTTCTGCACATTGACTCGCCTTCAGCACACCCAATGAGTCTACACATATTAGTCTCTGGAAAGTAATGCATGTGTTTCATGTCCCCACTTTGTCCGTTTTTGGATCTTTCAGCTCAAAATACTGCAAAGATTGGTCATTTTACCATGCATGTGTAACTCCTGTGTTTAGGGCTGTTCTCGACAGGCCGTTTTGCTTAAAAATCCTAAAAGCTACTGCTGGGAATTGGGATTTGTTAAAGTGCAGTTTATTTGAGCATAGGTTGCAAAATCAATGAAAATGAATTTAAATGTCAGCAGAGTTGAGGTCACACAGAAGTGCAACATGAAGCACAGTAACCCACACACTACTTGTTTGTACTTTGTCCGAATCAGTCTTCTAGTTTCGACCATCTCTAAATGTCCTTTAGCTTTACAGTTTCCTTATATCTCCGACCTGTGTGTGTGCAATCAAAGCTACCAATCACATTAGTCACATTAGCTGCACAATGTGCTAATATTACATTAACACTGGAAAAAAGAACCCACTGGGTCCTCAGTTACTCAAATGCTTGTGTTCACTCTTGTCGCTAACAGCAGAATCTCTAGGCACAGTATTTAGACAGATATGCACTGCTGAACATTGCCCCCCATGAAAAGTGCCTTATTTTCAAGGACCCTGAAGTCAGTGTAGCACAGGTGGTAGAGATTTGCAAATTTGCACAGAAACTCATCTATCCTCTTACTATAGCCATGCAAAGTTCCAACTTTTAGCCATCACTGCATTGATTTTTGGGGGTAAAATTGAGCATGATGCAGTGATGGCTAAAAGTTGGAACTTTGCATGGCTATAGTAAGAGGATAGATGAGTTTCTGTGCAAATTTGCAAATCTCTACCACCTGTGCTACTTTGACTTCAGGCTCCTTGAAAATTAGGCACTTTTCATGGGGGGCAATGTTCAGCAGTCCATATCTCTCTAAATAATGTGCCCAGAGGGCTCCCCCTGTATAAGTTATAAGCCAGTCTGGTGTAGAGCAATATGAAATGGTGCTAAGACATTAATCTGTAAGATTTCTAGTATTTTTAACTCCCTTAACCCTACTCGCGAGTGGTTTTTACAGATAATTTATACATTTTGGGCAAGCCCCCCTGCTCTGTAGAGACTTCTCCTGAGTGTGTGTGTTGTTTGTAGGACATCACCAACATGTAGAGAGCTTGGAGAAAAAAAAATTCAAGTCTCTGTGATACCCAGAAGCAGAGATATATGCATTTTAAAACCTAAAAATTCCAGGTGATGATTGGGGGGGAGGGCATTTTGGCCTGAATTATTAAAATTTGAAAATGCCATAACTCAAAAACTACTGGGAATAGATGCCTGTAATTTTGCACATAAAGTTTTTTTTTTTTATCATGATCTCCCACCACTATCTTCCAAAGCCAAATTGAAAATGGTGCTGCAACCCCCATGTGTGAATTCAGACGGAATTGGTCACTTCTGAAGCAGATTTACAAAGAAAAAAACCCTGATGGACTGTGAGGCAGCTGCTGTTGAAGGTCCAGTTTAATAGAAAAGCCTGTAACCCTGTACCAATATCACATGGACAGCATTTTCATTCATCCTTTTATACATTTTAGAGAGAAAGAGCAACTGACCCAGTATCACTACATCACTAACTAGGCTGTTGTGCTTCTTTAACATGATGTGATGTGTCTGTTCTTATTGTTCTGCAGCCTACTACACTGATGTTCCCAAGATTATATACGCATCTCGGACACACTCGCAGCTCGCGCAGGTTATCAATGAGTTAAAGAGCAGCTCATACAGGTAAACTTGTATTTCCAGACAGTACAAGATCTTACAGATATTTTTTAATTATGCATGTTGATTGTTGATGTGTAACGTGGACAGGGTAAAACAAATTTCAGGCTAAATTCTCCTTCATTTTAATGTTGTTAGGGTGTAATTGTGTAACTTTAGAACACTGCTGATATTTGGATATCTAAGTGAAATTCAAAGTCATTAAAAGATACATAGACACAGCACTGTTATTGATGTCATGTTTGTAATGATAGTTTTTAGTTCTCAATCTGAAGTCTTATTCAAACCTTTTCTCAGTGCAGGTCCTTTTTTGTGATATACACCCCTGATGAGCAGAATTTTAGGCTTTTTCTGGCAAATCCATGCATCAGCAATGTTGGGAAGGTTACTTTTGAAATCTAATAGGTTACAGATTACTAGTTATTCTGAAAAACATTGCATGTAGTGTAACATTTACAGGAAATATGTATTCCCTATGAGGCTTATTACATATCGATTGCTTTTCTAACAGATGTTTAAACTGTTTTCTAAAACTCGCCTTGCTCTAGGCCAAAAGTGTGTGTGCTGGGATCCAGAGAGCAGCTGTGTATCAACCCAGACGTCATGAGGCAGGAAAGCAACCATGTGAAGGTAAGTTGCAACATTCATGCTGCGGTAAATTCAGGTCAGCGTTTTTCTTGCCATGTTAGCTGAATTGTCTTAAATGTAGGCACACACCCAGATTGTCTACATTTCTTGCTGCTCACTTCGTATCAGGGGACATTAAATAAAGAATCACAAATATTTCCTGCTTTAATTCTGAGTATATATTCACAAGTGCCAAACAGGATTGTTTTTGTAGTGACATTTTGTTGTTAAAACAACAGAAAGGTGGCCACAGGGTCTCAGTACAGTGCATACGAACCAGTTACATTCAAGTCATTAAAAGGCAGACAGGAATTATCTTCATGGAAAATAAGACTAAGTCACTGCAGTTTGGTGTTTTATTTTACTTTTATGATGTTTTGAATGGGCGGACAGCATTTTGTTTCATTTCAGAGGATTGACATGTAGCTTAGATTTATTATGAATGCGCTGTTGACCAGTCAGTAATAAACTCACCCACTGCTAGTCATTGCTGCTAGATGTGCATCCATTCTTCAGACACATTCCTGGTCCTGTGGAGGAGGAGCTAGAGTGGACAGCTCTCTTTGTTGTTCTTTATTTTATTCTTGTTATTTTTATAGTGCAGTTTTTAATTATTGTCTTTGATTTTTATTCCTTTGTAAAGTGTCCTTGAGTTCCTTGAAAGGCACTTTAAATAAAATGTATTATTATTATTATTGTGATAAATTCTGATTTTTATTTTTATTATTTGTTATTGTCAGAATAAAATCTCCTCCAAAAGATCATGGGATATCATTGCATCCTCCTTCAGTACAACACAACACAAAAACAAAACGCACTGGGAAAAATCTTGGATGCACCTAAATAATGCACCGGTGCAACTAAATTAAAAAGATAAACGACTTGGATGTCCATTATGAAAACTTAATGTGGATCCCTGGTTAGCTTGCACAAATAAGTTCAACATATAATCAAATTGTTACATCAAGCTAGAATTAAATTTTGATACAGTCCAAGATTCCTGCAGTGACTTTCAATCTTCCTATACTTGAGTAATGCTGAAAATCTAAGAACTAAGAGTGAGCTGGTAGAGTTTTCTGTGACCTGTAGGAGATTTTTTTTTCTCTGTGATACTGCCAGGGACCACTTAGGAAAAATTGGCAACAAAGATGAATGGTGGCACCTTATGAGTTTGATTAATGCATCCATGTTTTGGTAGCGGAGATGAAAAAGTGACACTAAACCAGTTTATACATACTTAATACAATATTTTGTATAATTGTCTATTTTTCAGGTCCATATGTGCAGAGCAAAAGTTTCCACCAGGTCATGTCTCTACTACAATAATGTTGAAGGTAATGGTTTAACACTTAAGTTACACATTGATATGACCTCCAGTGTGATCTTAACCCTCGTGTTGTCCTTACCAAAAAATGTTGTTGCCTTGTCTGAAAAAAGTCCAAAAATTCAGAAAAAATTTCCCCAAGTTTATAAAAATTTACAAAATCTTCAGAAGGAAAATTCCTGAGAAGTTTCCCTCAAAGGTTTTATTTTTAAAAAAATGAAAAATCCCCAAAATTGACAGCGAAATTCACTGGATTTTGGTTGATTTTTTTCTGAATGTTCTTAAACATTTTTTTGATTTGTTTTCTTTCCACCAAAAAATCTTCAAAAATTTCCTAAAAGAATGTTGAAAATGTGGATGTTTTCACTGTGAAAATATATATTTGTTTCCCACATTTTTAAAACTTTAAAACGGGTCAATTTGACCTAAAGGACGACAGGAGGGTTAAAAGGTGACACAAGTATTGAGCAAAAAGAAAGGATAGCCGTATATAATATCGATGGTGCAAAATGTGATCCAGCATAGTGTTGCAGTGGTTTACACTACGGCCTCACAGCTCAAGTTAACTGATGATTCTAAATTGTCCGTAAGTGTGACTGTGCTTGTTATCAGTCTCTATGTGACCCTGTGATGGACTGATTTCAAATAGCTGGACTTTGTGTTTTTCCTGGAGTGATGGAGTGTTTGAATATCTGGTGATAACATTTGTTGGTTAAATGCTAGTTCTGAAGTTTGATCTTTCCATATTTTAGAGAAAAGTACTGACAAAGACTTGACAACTTCTATCCTTGATGTGGAAGATTTGGTCAAGTACGGCAACAAACAGAGGTAGGATTTGTGTTCATTTTCTACGTACTTTTCTGTTTCACTCATGAATCTATGACCTGCTGTTATGTAGATGTCCAGTAAAACAGACACTTAATGGGCATTGACAGTAATTAGTTGCAGCATTTAATATTTTGAATAATTTTATCAATCATTTATAATTTTAGTAATCATTAGTCATTTGGGCTGTGAAATGTTACAAAATGATGAATATTATACAATTAACCATCTCCAAAATTATAGTTAATAGGTTACTGTTTGGAGCCTAGCAAGATGTTACCACAGGGTTACCTAGCAACCTTCCTGAGCAACATAGCAACCACATAACAAGCATCTAAATATCAATCCTTAATGCCTTATTGTGAAGCAAGTTCAGATGACCAATCACAGATATAAACAGCTGTACTAGCCACACAGTGACATATTTATAAACTAAAATTTTAGAGAAATGCAAGATTTTAAACTCATGATACAGGCGAAGGTAACTCTGTTGCAGCAGTTGAGTAAGGAATTTATTGCTACATGAGTAAATCGGACTCTAATTACAACTGTATATCCTATTAAACAAACGTGTTGCTTAGATGTGAAACACAGTTTTATTGCTTCAGCTGCAACTCTGCCGTGTTAAATGGTGTGAGAGCAAGTAAACAATTTACATAAATACATAACTCAAAGCGCTGCAGATTCTCATATCAAAGGTTAGGAGTAATTGTGTTCAATTAGAAACCTAAATCAATGTAAATGGCTTAAATACATGCACTATGAACAGCACAACTGCTGCAGCCATAGTCAGATTGAAAGGATTATTACTATGCTTATCAGTATCACTGTCTCTTTGTGTTTTAGTTGCTTAGATGAAAGTTTCTTATTCGAGATTCATGAATCTTTTTAGTTGTCATCATGCATCACAAAATTGGATAGCAAAATTACAGATGCTGTCAGACAAATTATTTAACGAATAAATAATCCAGTAATAAAAATCTCATTATTTTCGTGGTGATGTGGCCGATTGATATAGTAATCTCACATTAAGTTTCATTCTTATGGCTGGAAGTCACTTTTAGTTTTTATTCTTTTAGATGTTAAAATGTTTTTGCCAGCAAACAAATAACAAATGTAAAATCAGAATTCAAGTCAGTAAATAGGCTTGTTGTTAATCTTATAAGGTCAAGAATCAGGCTGTAAGTGTTTTGATCAGTTTTTGTTTTAGGATTATGTCACTCAACAAAGGCAGAGAGATCAATGAAATGACTTTGAAATCAATTCCAGATCTAAAAACTCACATCTTCTATAATTTTCTTAGAGAACAGATCAATCAATAGACGATGTGTTTTTAAGCGCTGATAAAGAGTTCACCATGGAGGTGTATCACGGTAAAAAATGAACCCAATGTTGTGGTACCAAAAATCCAGATTTAAACCTGACATTGCCTTGATAACCTGAAATCCTGCGTCGTGGTGCAGACCTCTGAACACACTGTGATCGGTAGATAACTGCTGTACTCCATGCTCAGTGGCTGATGGACTGTTGGTGTGTCCCTTGTGCTGCAGCTTTGTTGGAAAAGATATTTTTATTTACTTCTGGGATAGCATTTCCATTCATATCTGAACATTTTTCTACAGGGTCTGCCCTTACTACCTCTCTCGCTCCCTAAAACAGCAAGCAGACATCATTTTTATGCCGTACAACTACTTGCTGGATCCAAAGGTGAGCTGACACACAAGATGCCAGATTTCTATGATTGAAGAGGCTCAGCTTATTTCCTGCTGTGGTTGATGTGTCCGTATTTAATGTAACAGAAAGTTATCACAGTTTCAAGTGACCAGTGGAGTCATGTTCTGTTGGAAGTACAGAATTATAAAATCTAATAATATTTAATATATTGAATGATATGCTGTGTGCTTTGGACAATAATGGCATCCTTCTGATAAGTGACATCAGCCATTGGTGAAACTAAAGCAGGTTTAATTCATGGATGTGTAGTTCTGTTGCCTGTTTACTGCAGCAATACCAACACAACATTGCATAGATGTGTCATACATTAATGTTTTTATGTTTTGATTTTTGAGTAATGTAAGGTGGCAATGGAGGTAATTTCTTGTTGTCTTTCTTTGCCCACTGGAAACGTGACCTATCACAAGAGAAACATAATTTATTAGCTGCTGCTGTTAGTCTCTGAGTTAGTCAGTGCTTTATTGAGTTTATGTTTCTTGGAAAAGGGAAATTGAATAGTCTTGAAAAGAAATATGGAACATCTAGCACCATACATCAACTTGTCCCACACTAGAGATCAGTCAACCAGCACTGAAAAAATACAAGCAGAGAGAAGCTTGAAAATGATTTGTATTGCATTATAAAGTACATGATTCTTGGCTTCATTGCACATCTACATTCAGGCTAATATGTTTACTTCTTTTCTCTCTTTGTCCCACAGAGCCGCAGGGCACACAACATCGAGCTGAATGGTGCTGTGGTCATCTTTGATGAAGCTCACAATGTGGTAAGATTGTGTTCTGAAAGTATTTACGCTGTGAATGTCCAAATGTGTTAGATCACTATTCTCTGAGGTTGTGTTTCCTGCCATCATTGATTCTGTAGACAGAGACTGTTGTTGCTAGTCCAGAATGGAGATGAAAAGCCTGCTGGGACATTTTAGTAACTTCATCTTGAATTTGATGAGTCATCTCAGTGGCGGTAGCGACACACACCCTCAGACAGTGTCAATGATTTTCATTATGTTTCACACAAGAAGTGACTGAAGTAATTGTGTGAAGAATGAAAAAAGAGAGCTGGAGAGAGAATGTCAAACAACACACCTGAAGTTGTTCCGATTGTCAAGTTTTCTGATTTGAGAAGTTAAGTATGTTGAGACACTCTTCAACAATTCACCGAGCACACTGAAGCATAACGATGCCTTTAGGCCCCACACATTGACAATGCAGTGCCCAGTCAACAATTGTGACTGTTTAAAGCACACCGCAGTTAAATTACAAATTGCAAAAATCAGATGGTATAACATTTAATTTTACAGAAGGTTGCAAACTCTTTGGACTTTGAGACAAGAGGTTCAGCATCATGAAGACATTCCTGACTGTGGAGAACAATTCTCATAGAAGGCACAGTACTCCATCAGTTGAAGTTTCTGTTGTCTGCAGGAGAAAACATGTGAAGAATCCACATCATTTGACCTGACTCCCTATGATGTAACCTCAGCCATTAATGCTGTGGACAAGCTGCTGTTGGAGCAGGTCAAAGAAGCCAGCCATGGAGACTCTGCCACTGAGGACTTCAATGTAGAATCCCTCAGTTCTGGTCAGCAACTTACTTGGCTCAAACACTGAAATTACACATATTTAGATTAATAAAACAAAGGTTAATAGTTTTTATGTCGTGTTATGCAATGTTTGGATACCTCGGGACCAAATGACACACACTAACCAATTATTGTAGGGTGTATAAAAGTTTCTAGTTCCCAAGCTTGTGGCACAAGATTTGCTTTTTTTTGATACTTGCTGCATAGGTTATATAAAAATAATTAATATTTTTCTTTGTTTCAGGTTTAAAAATCGATATAGAAACCATTGCTAAAATCAAGCGTAAGTATTCTTTAAAGTATGAAGCACATAAATGATCCTTATTTGAGAACATATTGTGATTATATCATGAAGATGATTCAATTTGTGGCCAGTGTTGTGGGATTTTTCTAAGCTGTCCTTGTGTGCCTGTAACAGAGATACTTCTGGATCTGGAAGCTGCCATCGATTCCTACGATCCCAGTGACAAAGGCATCACAAAACCAGGAATGTAAGTGCAAGTGTGGTAGTAGATATTTCGGTTAAATTCATTTCATTAATATAGCGCCAATTCACAACTTATGTTGTCTCACAGAACTATAATAAGGTGAAGAAATTGAAAGTTTGAACAGAGAACTCAGATATAAAATAGATAGTGATTGGATTTCCACAAACGCCTTTAAATTGTTTCTCAACATCACATGCCTTGGTGTGTGAGATTCTAGTTTAGCTCCATAGCAAAGCTGTTTCTGAAATTAGATTAAAAAAATAACTAGATAAATGTAAGAACTGAATTTAAACTGTAATCGGAAGCAACAAAAGTTCAACCTACATGAGATCTACCTTCAGAATTGATAGTTATGTGATGATTCGTCTCCTGTCATCTGTCCCAGCTTCATCTATGAGCTGCTGCAGAAAGCCCACGTGACCTTTAGCACCAAGACGGTGGTCTGTGATGCTCTGGAGCAGATCAGTGGATACTTGAGTGGACGTTAGTACAGCTTTTTTCTTCAGAGTTTTGATAATATAGCAACATGCCGTTTGATTTAGAAACTGTTACATCATACAAATGAACCACCTATACCCCCTTTTATGTTGATTTTTTTTTTTGTATCACTACTAATTGAGTTGTATTCCTCATGTTTTTCATCAGAGTCTGGTATATTTCTCAATACAAGTGGATTACAGAAACTGGCTGATCTCATACAGGTACAGTATGTAATTAAAGAATAGTTCAACATTTTTGGAATATACTTATCTTTCTTTCTTTGGACTAAGTAAAATCATGACTGGAGGCACTGGGGAACAACTAATTTATGTATGTTTAAGTTCACAACTACCAGTCATGTTGTATCTAGTTTGTTTAATCCTGAGAGAAATGTAAGGATTAAACAAACTTTTATGATTTTAAGCTGCATGATGAAACTATTTCTTGCTAAACTCCTGGACTCATTGACTGTGTGCAGCTCGCAGCCATCTTGGCATGAGAGTGTTAGGTTTAGTACTTTATATCTTTGTGCAGAAACTAAAGCTAAAAGCTATGTTTATACACCATGTCTGGTAAAAAAGCACTTAATCAAGGCATACTGCCCAGAGGAGGTGGCTGCTGTATCTTAAAAAATCTCTCCAGCATGTAACCTTTTCTAAAAACAACAAACTGTTCACAAAACGTTTTACAAGATTGATATTGATCTTCTTGTTCCACCTTTTTTGAGAAATGTTATGAATATTTGTATAAGCAGCAATTATATAATTATCCGTTAACTGCAGCTTCAGTAATTCTTCTTTTCTTTTGTGGTCTTTTAGGTAGTGTTCTGTGGTGAACCATCAGAAAAAGAAAGAGAACAGCAGATGCAATCCAACACAACTCATTTTAAGGTGCGCTTTCATTACAAACTATATGCAATTGCAGCTATAACAATTATTTTCCTGTCAAACAGTTATGCATTTAGTCCATGAAATATAAATAAGCAGTCAAAAATGTTCGTGCAAACTTCCTACAGACCAAGTAGGCATCTTCAGATTACAGGAGATGAAACCAGCAAATATTTGACATTTGATTGTAAAGTAGCTGAAAATATTGATTTATGATCACAGTAGTTGGTGATTCATTTACTTTCAGTGCATTAATGGACAGTAGCATCAGTTATCACCTGTTTGTCTGCATCAGGTTCACATCCATCGAGACACCAGCTATCACACCAAAAAGCAGAGCAGTGATGTATGGGCTCCATCTTCATCAAAAAAACAAGGCAAGAGTGCAAAGCCTATGACATGCATGATTATAGTATTCACAAGGCTTTGTTTAATGCCTGTGACGGACTTGCCAGTACTGGTTAAATGAATGATCCATTTCTCTGCACATTGTAGGGAACATCCTTAGTTACTGGTGCTTCTCTCCTGGATTCAGCATGCAGGATCTCGTGAATCAAGGCGTTCGCTGCATCATCCTGACCAGTGGTACCCTCTCTCCCCTGTCCTCATTCACCTCTGAGATGAGGATGTAAGTTGTCTTCATTTAAAAGCAGCTTTATACCCCGATGCAGTTTGAACTCTAAATGGTCTGAGTAGAAGATCTGAAACAAACACAGCTCAACACTGTAAACTACTGTTACTGTTTTCACTCACGTGTTCGGTCACTTCTAAAATTATAAATCAATTAAGAGTTAGAACTATGATTTTCTGAGTTCAGATGATAACCACAGGTGATATGTAATCCCGACTTTCCCACCGTCTGTGACAGTCAGGAAGCTCACAGTCAGCCATCCACACTGCTAAGAGTAGAGTTCTTATTTGCTTGTCTTCAGTGGGAAGAGTGTTCCAGATAAAAATGAAGACATTCATTCTTTTCTTGTGACGGTGTGAAGACCAGAGCAAGTAGCGCTCCTTATGTGTGATATTTTCCTGACTATGAAATTTTATTTGCTCTGCTATGTGGTCAGTACAAAGTGCAAGGTAAACAGGTGAGATTTGCTCTCCTTTTTTTTAGTGCCCAGTTTTTATTTTAGCGTTGCGAATCCCACCTGCAGCTAAGCAGACTGGTGAGTTTCTGCACTCAGAAAACATACCTGTGGAAACAGCCAGGTCACCGGGCTCTACGTGGATTATTATCAGCTCCACAGTCACATCACTTGTCCATACTCTTAACCCCAGCATACATCCCCTCAGAAGAAAACCTCAACTGTAAAGCATGACCTGAAGGAGCTTCCTTGCAGCTCCAGGATGAGAATCAGGATGTGGAGGAATATCCATCAGCTGTACTCTATATAAAGAACTGTGTTAAAAATATCCCCGTCTGTTATCCCTCTCTGTACATTTTGAGTACAGTTTCCTATTTTGCAAGTTACTCTCAGGTGTAACTTAAGTGAAAAGGAGACATGTTTTTCTCACTGCAATTTGGAGACCAGGACTAAAACCGTTACATGTTTATGTTATATGTACTGTTGTCTTTATTATTTGTTATTCTTCTTTTGTTGATCTTGATCCCAGAGTGTTTTTATTTCTTTATTAATGATTTTTTTTTTTTTTTTTTAGAAAATTCCCAGTGTCTCTGGAGAATAGCCACGTGATCGAGCGGGACCAGATCTTTGTTAGCATCATTGATCGAGGCCCTGATGGAGTGCACTTAAGTTCAGCATTTGATCGGAGGTTGGTATTGAACTAGTTAGTATTAGAGAGAGAGAAACCTTACTTTAGTTCTTTTTGGGCCACTCAGAGCTATGAGCTTTGGCTCATTGTTATGCTGCATAACCCATTTGTGGTTGAGCTTTAGGTCTCTCCTCTTATGTGTAGTATTTACATTCATGCCTCTACAGTGCTTACTTCAATATGTTACTATAATACAAACTAATCATATTTACTACTTTCTGTGACAGGTTTGTTCCTGAAAACATGGCATCCTTAGGCAACACTGTTGGTAAGTTTATATGCAGAATAGTCAGGATTGTCTTGTCTCATCAGCGAATATATCCACAGGCATTCATTGTGCTTTCTTTATTCTTTAATCTGATCTCCTCGATCCTCCTTTTGCGCTCAAACAACCCCATGCTGTCACACTCCCAGGTTCATGCCAAAAATGCAAAGAAATGTATGTTGAGCATCATCTGACCAGAGTGCACTGCCAGTATTTATCAGGCCTCTTTTCACATTATTTAACATTTATTTTTGCAATGTTGTACCAAGCAAGAGCTTTTTTTGCTTAGATACCATCCACAGAGGTTGTCTCAGCTGTCATGCAAACACTGTTTCCAATTGATAACCTATGTGCCAAACCTGAAGCACTTTGCTGTCTCCTTTCCAGAGCAAGATTGTGTAAGATGGGCTCTGTTCATGGTGTAATTTCAGGAGGGCGGCCACTGTGGCTCTGATTAGTGGTACTATCGCTTGTTCTGTTCCTCTTGAATGTTGCTGCAACACTGTTTTGACTGATTTTTAGTTGGTTGCAGATTTTCCTGTGTCCCTTTCTGTCATTGTTACGCCCATTTTAAATCCTTTGTCATTTAAATGACATTGCATTACATTTCCTGTCTCTGAAAGGTGTTTTTGTAACTTACATGATTGTTGTATGTAGGTTACTAAGTGACACTCATTATTTTACCTGCCCAATAAAACACCAAGCTTATGAGCTTCTTACCATAATGTGCGATTGACATAATTCCTCAGTTCTGTTTTGTTTATTACATGAATGTGTGGATTCTTGTACTCTCTCCTCAGCCAACCTCAGCCGTGTGGTTCCTCATGGTCTGTTGGTGTTTTTCCCTTCCTTCCCTTTAATGACAAAAACTCTGGACTTCTGGAGAGTAAGTGGAAAATCTGTAGAATCACCTGTTGTAAAACTTATTGTTATAAAATGTAATAATTTTTGTGTATTTTTACTTTTTTGTTTTGTTTGTTTTGGACATTTCACATTACTTTGAAAACAGATTCCTGAGTGTCACCTGAAAATCTTGATGTTTTTGTGCCTTAGTTGTACCATAACTCTGTCTGTGTATATTTCCTGTTCTGTGACCAGGCTAATGGACACGCAGATCGCATTGAAAATGTAAAACCCATGTTTGTTGAACCGAAGGGGAAGGGCACCTTCACGGAGGTGAGTGTGGTTTTGTTAATTTACTTCACACATGAAACATCTACACTATTTCCTGATGTGTTTAACATTTTTTTGAAGATTTTATAAGCTGCTTGTGTTGTGGTAATTGTTCCTTAAAGACTGTTAACAACAATTAAGCCCCTGTCTTTGTCCATTTTTCAGGTCATTGATGGCTATTACAGCAAAGTTAATTGTTCTTCATCCAAAGGGGCCAGCTTCTTTGCTGTTTGTCGAGGGAAGGTGAGGAGACAGTGTGTCCATAAACTAAAAATGCTTGAGAACATACATCTCACTCCCAAAAAATATTCAGATGCAACATTTTTGTTACATAGCGAATATTTATGAAATTTAGAGATCTTGAGGATGATGTCCCCCATCACACTAAACCATTTTGACCTCATTTCAGCATGGTACAAACGCCAAGGTCGTCATAATGTTATGCATGATCGTTGTAGGCTACGTGAATGCTTCCCTGTCACCGAAGTTCTGTGTTTGTCTTCCTCTGTCAGGCGAGTGAGGGTCTGGATTTTGCAAACACCTTTGGTCGGGGTGTCATCATCACCGGTCTTCCATTTCCTCCAAAGCTGGACCCTCGAGTCATCCTGAAGATGCAGTTTTTGGATGAGATGAGCTGGAAGAAACTTCCTGGGCTGAAGGTAAAGGAAAACTGATTCCTGAGTTTCACAAAAAATCCTTGAAGATGTTTTAAGTGCCTCAGTTGTATCATAACACACTCTGTCTCTCTCTGTGTGGCAGTACTTATCTGGCCAGGAGTGGTACAGACAGCAAGCTTTCAGAGCTGTGAACCAGGCCATCGGTAGAGTGATTCGTCACAAGGAGGACTATGGAGCCATCTTTCTGTGTGATCAGAGGTCATGGAGCTGTTTATCACATTACTTGTACTTAAACACTTGAGAGGAATAGGACTGCCACTAAAGACATGGTTTTTTTTTTAATCCATCCATTCTTCCTTCCTTCCTTCCTTCCTTCCTTCCATCCTACCTCCCTTACTACCTACCTAATGGCTAGACTGCCCGTCAAAAAAAGTGATATTACATTGGACCGCCTTTAGCTCTGAGAATGACACACGTTTGCCATGGCAGCGTTTCAATCAGCTTCTGCGCTGTCACAGCATTTATTCCTATCCAGAAATGCTTTAATTTTTCACTAAGATCTTACATTGGTGATGGGACAGTTAGACCGCTGCATAAAGTCTTCTCCAGAACACTCCAAAGATTCTCAGTGGGGCTGAGGTCTGGACTCTGTGGAGGCCAATCCATGTGTGAAAATGATGTCTCATGCTCTCTGATCCACTCATTCACAATGTGAGCCCCATGAATCCTGACATCCTCATCTTGGAACATGCCCATGCTATCAGGGAAGAAAAATTCCACTGATGTAAAGACCTGGGGCCTCATTTATAAAGCTTGCGTACGCACAAAACAGGGCTAGAAAGTGGCGTACGCCACTTTCTACGCAAAGGTTGTGATTTATAAAAACAAACTTGGCGTGAGAATGTGCGCACCGGTGAGCCAACCTTGATTCTTGATGCTTGCTTACGCACAAAACGGCGTAAATCACAAACTTTGCGTAGAAAGTGGCGTACGCTGTGTTCGTTGTGATTTCTAAAACAAACTTGGCGTGAGAATGTGCGCACCGGTGCGCCAACTTTGATGCTTGCTTAAGCACATTTTGGAGACAGAGGGAACGGCAGTGCCGGAGGGTGAAGTGGCGAATTGAAACCAGATTGATCTCAAACCTTTATTGTTATCACATATTAGACTTGTAGAGCCTGATAATCATAAACCCTCATTGTTGTAGATGTTCATATAGTGCATCATTCGGCCGACGACTGTATTTGCAGAACTATGTTCATATATCAACAGAGGCGGATTGAACGTTATTTCATTCGGTCGTTTGACCGAAGGGCCACATCTGGGGCCGGTGCGGTGATCTTTATTAAATAATTTTGTTTACTGGTCACCCGGCGCCGGTATGGCTCATCGGGGAAAGCAGAAGACCCATTTACAGGGGTCGTCTCCGACTCAGTGGCCCGGCTTCGATTCCTGCCCGCGGCACTTTCATGCATGTCTTCCCCAGACTCTTCTCCCCATTTCCTGTCACTCTTCACTGCAACTATCTCAGTAAAAAGGCAAAAAAAAAAAGTAAAGAATTTTGTTTATTTATCCATATGCGGCCGAATGGGATGAGCGTCCAGCCATTAATCAGCCCTGTACAGGCACACAGGCACACATGCTTCACACCACAACCCCCGAGTGAAAATGAATTTGTCTATGTGAACCGAAAAAATGTACATTCAATCAGTTTACAAATTATTTGTACATCGGACATGATCATAGCAAATTTAGTGGCAGGGTGGCCTGGGTCAACACATGATTCATTCATCCTGACGCACAGCAGTGAAAAGACTGCCGGCCAGCGCTGCGTGAAATGCCGTGGATCAGCAGCTTATTTATATACAGATACATTCATGAGTTACTTTGCATTGACCATTCATGGTAAAATGTGGGTGTGTTGTGGGCGGAATGTGAGGTGGATCCACCTGTGCAATCTTCCAGCTGGTGTGTGATTTATCAAGAAATTGCATGCAGCTGTGCTTACACAAAGTTTTATAAATCAGGGGTGAGGGGCATACGCCCTTTTCGTATTATAGGCGTACGCAAACTTTAGTATTCCCAGATCAGTGTGAGCCTATATTAGAATATGGCAGTCAAATTGCCACTTTATTTAGGTACCAGCTAATGCTTTTATGGTAAAAACAAATCATATGTGATTGATAATGCATGAACAGATAAACTAATTTCTCCATGGAGCAAAAAGCAGTTGTTTGAATTCATAATTAATAAAAAGGCATTACTAAAACAAACCAATGCAGCATTAGTATTATCTTCATTATTATCTAGTGCTAACTTAGTGGGACACAGTACAATTCATGATACAATTGCATTTCTATGTTTTGGCATGACATCTTATGCAGAATTAACTGGCACCCTGTTCAAGATGTACCCCACCGGTCACCCAGTGTCCAGCCCCTCAGAAACCACAAGGCTCCTAAGCACTGGATAGATGGATGGATTGATCTTATACAGTTCAGTAGTTAAGAAGCTTCTCTGACAGCTGCTAGGTTCCTGATGCAGATCTCTGTCAGAGGGAACATCCTCTGCTGTGCCAGGGTAACACCACTGTGTGATAAAAATGACATTAGACCTCCTTGCTAATAAAAGATAACGTTGATGACATCATCAGGATTAACAATGATGAAGGGGATTTTTAGAGTAATGTAGTGAAAAATGTGATTTTTTTTTTTTTTTTTTTTTTAACAGGTTTAGAAACTCTGATGTCCGGGCTCATCTTCCTTCATGGGTCAGGCCTCATGTGCGTCTTTATGAGGGCTTTGGGAACGTGGTCCGTGATGTGTCTCAGTTCTTCAGGGTTGCACAGAAAATGGTAGGTCGTTGCACTCGCTCAGTGAACACCAATGTTATGATTACTTGCCCTAACTGTTTTCTTAAACAGCTGGCTCATTGTCCTAATGAAGTGCGCTGTACCTCAGTCAACTTCTTCTAATTTTACTTTAACATATGCAGCTGCAGCATCTCTTCCCAGACTTTGTGATATTGTTGCAATAATCTGCAGACTGTAGACTGTAAAGTTCTTCGATAGAAAAAAGCCAATCAGATCATTTCTCGCATTTCGTCTCTCGGTTTAGCTAGCTAGATACCTGATTCAGTGTAGCTCACGTTATTTTCTTTGGAGGGACAACACTCCATATGTTTCCTTCAGGTGAAGCTCCAGTTTTTTTTCCACCTCAGCCTTCCTATTTGGTGATGTGAATCCTATTTCATTTAGAGTAATGTACAACTACTAAGTTCCCTTAGTGAATGCAGTGGATTGCATTATCAATCTCTGCCACCTTTTCTGCTGTTATTTGTGTCGTCCTCTCCTCATTAAATCCACTTTAATTTCTTACCTTGTACTGACAGTTTGTGGTCATGTCTATATTTGCCAGAGACCTGTGGTCGAGAAGAAAGCTGCTCCAGAGAGTTGTGAGACAGCGTGTTTATCAGACTCTGAGTCCTCTGGTTCCACGTCCTGCTCTACTTACCAAAGCTCGTCCACTCAGAAGGCGAAGTTTCTGGATGCCCACCTTCCCAGCCTGAAGAGGAGAAGACTCAGTGCGTATGAAGATAAATAAAATGTTCAAATGCTTCCTGAAATTTTCAACATTTCACAGAGAGAAATGTCTTTTAATCTACTGTTCAGAAGTTTGGGGTCACTTAGAAATGTCCTTATTTATGAAAGAAAAGCTTTTTTTTTCAGTGAATATAGCATTAAATGAATCAGAAATATAGTCTAGACATTGTTAATGTGGTAAATGACTATTCTAGCTGGAAACAGCTGTTTTTTTTAATGGAATATCTACATAGAGGTACAGAGGAGCATTTCCAGCAACCATCACTCCTGTGTTCTAATGCTACATTGTGTTAGCTATGAATAAAAGTGTGAGTTTCCATGGAAAATATGAAATTGTCTGGGTGACCCCAAACTTTTGAATATTATATACACATTTATAAAGTGCCTTCCAGACATCGAAAAGGAAAAATCCATCATTATTAAAATCATGCAGTTCTAAGGTAGAGCAAATACAGTGCAGTCACAAAGTTGAAAAATGTACCTGACAAAAAAATCAGTTTATAGAAATGAGTTTGTAAAAGAATTTTAAAAGAACTTTTCTGATCCGTAAAGGAAGACTATTCGAGGATGTTTTTCTGATAGTGGCATTGCAAAACAAAGTTTCACAGAGGTTAAACCATTGGGCATCACATGCGTGCCTTTTTTCTACTCCATTTCTGCACTGTGTTGAGACTTGCATGTTAAAACCACTGAAATCAATAACCATGTATGTACAAATAACATGTTTTTAATTTCCTACTCTGGTTATAACCTTTTTGTGAGGTCTAAGAGAAGCAGTCATAAAGTTTGTCTTTTACTGATTGGTTGCCTGCTGCTTCCTCGTATTCAGATGAACACCGTGGAGCTAATGGAATGGCCAGAATTTGTCTTGAGTACGAGAGTGATGTGCAGGAGAACCAGAGGAGGCCAGCCAATCTGCTGGATGCTCTGGAGCGTGGCGACCATCGTAGTGTAAAGGACGCCGACTCTCTCATGGGAGAGGAAAAGGTAGCTGGTTTTCTGTGAAACACTATGGTCTGTTACACTAAAACAGTTCTGCCATCTTGACATGTACTGGTTTATGTCGTACAAAGGATGACCTGTCATTACGATTTGCTGTGGCAAATGTCTTGGATTCTGCTATTTCCAGTGTGATTGTTACTGTATAAAATGGCATCCTGTGTAAATGTGCAAAGTGTGTCAGTTCTCCCTTTAATAATTTGTAATGTGCAATTAAAGCCCTCTAGTACAGATAATGATTTGTGATTTTATTTCCAAGAGATTTATATTTACTTATTCTTTTGTCCATTTTTCTGTTGAAGGCGAGCCACTTGTCCACATTGTCTCTTCAACATGACAAGAGGATGGATGATGAATTGCGAGGAGGAAAACGTAAAATCAAGTTGGTCCAAGAGCAGGTACTCATGCTAAACACCAGACAGCTGGACTAAGAACAATCTAAATGTGTCTTTTAACAAGTGAAAGTTGTGGCTGATTTTCAAACTTTTTGAGGTGTTGGGATGATGATGTCCTTTCCTATGTTGCACTGACTTCCATATTATTTCACCAATGAAATTTCTACTAGTATACATAAATAAATGTCAGCAGTAAAGAGTGAATTGGTGATGTGACCCAATATGTTGGCAAGTCATAGCTTGCTCTTGTGCTTTGTAGGTTGGAGTTATGTTCATTTTAGACATCTTTATGCTTCTGTGGCTCAAATCTGACAGAAAAAGAAAAATCCAGATCTTGTGATTTGTGGAAAGTCTGTTTAAAACTGGAGGGGAGAGTTAAAGAAATGGGTGCAATCTGAAAAGTGTAATCGGAAATCAGTGGAACATCCCTTTAATACATCAACTGAATGCAATTTAACTACCTATAATATTAATTCTTTTTAAAAAAAAATGAATTGTCACTTTAGTAATGGATCATTATTTATAATAACTATAAAACAATTGCTGTAAGTCTGTATGAAGAGAGTCTGTAGAATTAAACTTTCCTTTTTCACGGCAGACATTTTGACTGGTCAGTCTAACAAGCATAGATCAAACAGTTTTCCTTAATGATGACTTGATGTCATCAAGTTCCTCAGTAAGACAAACCAGTGGGCTAGCATGGACAGTAGCAGGTACCATATATATGGGACATAACACAAACCTTCACAACAATTTTTAGGCTTCATTTACACTCTGCTAAAATAAGGCTTGTAGAAAAAGGCCAAGACCTTCAAAGGACACCTGTCATGGGTTGGTTCAAAAGTTGGGGCTCACCCAGAGAATTTCATGTTTTCCATGAAAACTCACACTTTTATTCATGTGCTAGCATAATTGCACAAGGGTTTTCTAATCATCAGTGAGCCTTTCAACACCATTAGCTAACACAATGTAGCATTAGAACACAGGAGTGATGGTTGCTGGAAATGTTCCTCTGTACCCCTATGGAGATATTCCATTAAAAACCAGCAGTTTCCAGCTAGAATACTCATTTACCACATTAACCAAGTCTAGACTGTATTTCTGATTCATTTAATGTTATCTTCATTGAAAATAACTGCTTTTCTTTCAAAAACAGACATTTCTAAGTGACCCCAAACTTTTAAACAGTAGTGCATCTTTAGATTGATTTTTTTTTTTTTCTGTGAAAAGATTTTTAGTGTACTGCAAGCATGAGCAGTGTATTTTTCCCTCTCCCTGTTGAAGAAACTACGTGGCTCTGGGGATGTGTCTGAGGAAAGTAAGGCCACCAGGGCTAAAAGGTTCCTGGCAGACATGAAGAAGTCACTGAGCCAGGTCAGTTATGACTGCGTCGTTCAGGGTCTGCAGACCTACAAGACCACTGACGACCTGGATGCCCTGCTGACTGAGACAGCTGTCCTCACTGAATACTCCAGTACTCACAGTCTGCTCCGCGGTAAGTCCTCTGCTGTCAGCAAGAAACCTGTATTTATGCCCTAGCATCTATAAGCTCCTTGTTTCTGTCTGCTCTTTAACACCATGGTATTGTTCCACTCTGCTATACACCAAGTGAATAAATGACTGTACAGTGTCATGGACTACTTTAACCACAGGTCCACCATAAATACTACTGCATATGCTATACATGTTGACACTGCTGTAGTTGGTTGTGTGTTGATTAAAATATGTGGTAAAATCTATTTATTATTATTGTTATTTTTTTAATGTTTTATTAACTGACAGGGTTTGACGGCAACAGCCCTTTGGACTTTCAAGATTCTTTGTGGTTGATTTCTAATGCGACCCTTGTTACAGGCGTCTACCAGTTCATTCGCCCGCATCACAAAAAGAGGTTTGATGAAAAATGCAAGGAGTTGACTGGACAGGGCTGTGGGTACAGACCTGATCACTCACTGACCAAAGACGAGAGGAAAGCAGTGATGGCGAAAAGCGGTACGGAACACTGATCCCAAATCAACTTTCCTCTATATGCTTGGAAATGTGTTTAACAGGGCTGCAATATTGGCAAGCTCAAACATACAACAATGTTCTAGTTCTTTTCTTTAATTCTTATTGTAATTGTGAATTCATAAATTTTAATCACGAATCACTTTAATTGTTATTGTTATGTTCAACAACGAAACTGGGTCAGTTACCGCTGCTTTATAACAATGAGTATTTAAGTTACAGTGACATAAAACAGAGCGCAGCAGAACTCCTTAAATTGGATAAAATGGAAAATGTTTGGCTGTTTTACTTGTTCAAATAACAATCGATCATCAACACTGGACATGGTTAATTTTCTACACTAACTGGTATCAATATAAAGTAACAACATGTTGCTGCTGGGCTTCAGGAGGTGGCCCTGTACCAGGACCAGCTCATATCTGTTATTAAAGTGCGACATGCCATCATTTTTTGAATGCCTGCAGATTCACTGAAGCTGCTACCGGTTCCACGAGGACTGAAAATGATGTAGCATTGATGTGTTGCATGAAATATGCTAGTACTGAAATTTGAAGTTTTAGAGCACATTCAACAACATCAGTGCCACTGACTCATTGTTATAAGACTGTTATTCTCATCTGTGTTTTACAGATTAAGTGGAAATAAACATGTCCATTGCTACTGGAGTTTGTCAGATAGCACACTGGTCTGGTGTATTTGTCACCGAGGTTGTTCATTGTGGTGTTTTGTCACTGATTGAATTTTAGAATCTATGTTCCTGGTGGTGTGGTAGTTTTTAAACATGACGAGACGGCAGAGCCAGGATTCTTACTTGCTTTTGTTACTTTTTGTTTTTTCTGGCATTGTGGAAGCTGAGCACATTATTCGTCTTCTACCTTCATAAGAAAGTGAATCCCCAGGCAGTAAAAATCACACACTTTCCTGCTATAGTCTCAGTTGGTGTGGTAGATAATTTTAGCTAACAGTTGTTTAACACTTGGTTTGATATATACACACGTGGACAAAATTGTTGGTACCCCTCAGTTAAAGAAGGAAAAACCCACAATTCTCACTGAAATCACTTGAAACTCACAAAAGTAACAATAAATAAAAATTTATTGAAAATTAAATAATCAAAATCAGCCATCACTTTTGAATTGTTGATTAACATAATTATTTAAAAAAAAACTAATGAAATAGGGCTGGACAAAAATGATGGTACCCATAACTTAATATTTTGTTGCACAACCTTTTGAGGCAATCACTGCAATTAAACGATTTCTGTATTTGTCAATGAGCGTTCTGCAGCTGTCAACAGGTATTTTGGCCCACTCCTCATGAGCAAACAGCTCCAGTTGTCTCAGGTTTGATGGGTGTCTTCTCCAAATGGCATGTTTCAGCTCCTTCCACATATGTTCAATGGGATTCAGATCTGGGCTCATAGAAGGCCACTTTAGAATAGTCCAACGCTTTTCTCTCAGCCATTCTTGGGTGTTTTTGGCTGTGTGTTTTGGATCGTTGTCCTGTTGGAAGACCCATGACCTGCGACTGAGACCAAGCTTTCTGACACTAGGCAGCACATTTCTCTCCAGAATGCCTTGATAGTCTTCAGATTTCATCGTACCTTGCACACTTTCAAGACACCCTGTGCCAGATGCAGCAAAGCAGCCCCAAAACATTACTGAGCCTCCTCCATGTTTCACCGTAGGGACAGTGTTCTTTTCTTCATATGCTTGGTTTTTGAGTCTATGAACATAGAGTTGATGTGCCTTACCAAAAAGCTCCAGTTTGGTCTCATCTGTCCAAAGGACATTCTCCCAGAAGCTTTGTGGCTTGTCAACATGCATTTTTGCAAATTCCAGTCTGGCTTTTTTATGAGGTTTTTTTCAGCAGTGGTGTCCTCCTTGGTCGTCTCCCATGAAGTCCACTTTGGCTCAAACAACGACGAATGGTGCGATCTGACACTGATGTACCTTGGCCTTGGAGTTCACCTTTAATTTCTTTGGAGGTTGCTCTGGGCTCTTTGGATACAATTCCAACGATCCGTCTCTTCAATTTGTCATCAATTTTCCTCTTGCGGCCACGTCCAGGGAGGTTGGCTACTGTCCCGTGGGTCTTGAACTTCTGAATAATATGAGCCACTGTTGTCACAGGAACTTCAAGCTGTTTAGAGATGGTCTTATAGCCTTTACCTTTAAGATGTTTGTCTATCATTTTTTTCGGATGTCCTGGGACAATTCTCTCCTTCGCTTTCTGTTGTCCATGTTCAGTGTGGTACACACCTTTTCACCAAACAGCAGGGTGACTACTTGTCTCCCTTTAAATAGGCAGACTGACTGATTATGAGTTTGGAAACACCTGTGATGTCAATTAAATGACACACCTGAGTTAATCATGTCACTCTGGTCAAATAGTTTTCAATCTTTTATAGAGGTACCATCATTTTTGTCCAGGCCTGTTTCATTAGTTTGTTTTTTTAAATAATTATGTTAATCAACAATTCAAAAGTAATGGCTGTTTTTGATTATTTAAATTTTTATTTATTGTTACTTTTGTGAGTTTCAAGTGATTTCAGTGAGAATTGTGGGTTTTTCCTTCTTTAACTGAGGGGTACCAACAATTTTGTCCACGTGTGTAACATTAATGTCAAAGGACTGTGAGTTCCTCTGCTTACTTTCTTACAGTATTTTACTGTTGGATTGTTGTTACCTGTGGCTACAGTTACATAAATTGAAAACCCGTAAAACAAATTTCAGGTGTAAAACAAGGCAAGAGGTCGTATCCAACTACTGACGGGATTTAAATCTTTCTGTCCGCTCGGCATGCGTAATACAGCTTTGTAATTGGAAGTTCTTTTCTCGGTCACTTTCTTTTCACTTGGACTCTGTGTTTTTGAGTAATTTGTAATCAGTGTAATTAGAACAGATATGCTTCTTTGCATTGATTTTTCAAACAAATATGGCAAAAGTTGCAGTGCTTATCAGTGTTCAATAATTCCTGTTGACAGTAGGAAAGTGACTGTTGTTTTGTTTTCTTCAAGCTACAGAGAGACACCCTGCTGTAGGTGTAGCCTCCTCCTCTACCTGCACTCAGCTGAATACACAACAGCTCAACCAAGGAGGACATCATTTAACCCAGCAAGGATTAAGAGAACCTCAGGCTGGTGAGAGATTCCATCCTTTTACCTGTCATGCTCAGTACTCTTTAACTATTCTTTAACCTTTGCTAGATCTTACCAGACAACATTATACATAAGATTAAAAAAAAATCCAGTAAGTGCAGCAGATATAAATAAATCAGACACACAAATGGTGAATGGTCTGCACTTACCTAACATTTTCTGCCCTAGTGGGACTCAGAGTGCTTTACAGGGTTTCAAATTCACGCAGTAACAAACACACTCATACGCTAATGGGGGCAGAGCTGCCATGTAAAGAGTCCGCCTGCCCACAGGAGCAACTTTGAGTTCAGTGTCTTACCCAAGGACACTTCAGCATGCGAAGGGGCCAGGGATTGAACCACCAGCCTGCAATTATAGAGCTTATAAAAACTTTTCACTCTGTGGAAGTTTTCTCCTTTTATTGCTTTTTAACATTGGACTGTGGTCAGTTTCATTTGACTTTTTTGACCAGAAAACATTTCTAAAAAACTTCTGTGTAACAAAAAACAGTTTTCCACAAATTAACATTAGAAAATGTCAAATTGGTGCTTTCATATGTTTTTCCTTCTTTTGAAGTGACTCAATTAAATCAACACAGGAGGAACGAATTGGTGCTAGAAGTCACACAATTAGTGAAATGGAGGTGTGAGGACAGTGATAATTTCTCCAGTGATTGTAGTATAAAGACACCTGATTGGTGAATCAGTGCCCCTGGCTGTAACTACACCATGAAAACACTGCAAGCCCCTCTGTGAAAAAGTCTTTGAAAACTATATGCCTGGGGATGGATACAAGAAAATTTCCAAGACACTGAATATCCTTTGATGAGCAGTTATCCATCATGAAAGAAGAGAAGGACCGACAACTTTGTAAACCAGTGGTGAGCTGATTCACAGAGAGAAATGGGAAATTCAACCTCCTGTAGGTTCATCCCATATAATTCATAGAAAAGGTTCAATATTTTTAATTAAACATTGCTCAAAGTGAAACTATTTATATTCTAGACTCAGTGCACATAAATTGAAATATTTTTTGGAAATCAAGGTCTCAGAGTTTGGAGGAATAATAGAGAGCCACATGATCAAAGGTGCTTGAAGTCCACTGTGAAGTTTCAGTGATGATTTAGATGCCATATCATCTGCTGGTGTTGGTCCACTCCTGAAAAATCAAGTCTAAAATCAATACAGTCATCTACCAGCAGATTTTGGAGTACTACATGTTTCTGTCTACTGGAGTGGCTTTTGGAGATGCAGATTTTGTCTTCCAGCAGGACCTGGCATTTTCCTACACTACCAGATCCCTCAGAAATGGTTCACAGATCGTGGCCTTACAGATTGGCCAGGCACCTCACCAGATCTGAACCCCAGAGAAAATCTGTGGCATTCTGTCAAGAGGAGAATGGGATGAACGAGACCTAACAATAAAGAAGAGCTGAAGGCATGAGCTGTAAGCCATTATCATCAAAGTTAAAAGAAATAAAGGCTTGCAATATGTCAGTTAATGTTTGCTGGGTCGATAATATATATGTTTTTCACTTTCAGCAATGTCTGATGAAAAATACTGAACTTTTTCTAACATATTCTGATAATATGAGATGCACCTATAGTTACTAAATTGTCTTGTATCGCTACATGTAATTACTATCTATTGGTAAGTGTTTGGGGTTTGAACAAGAAAGTTATCTTATTTCTTTTCTAAAGGGTTTGCCACCTTTATTTCCCCTTTAATCAATTAAACAATCCTGTTGGTCGTCGAGCTAGCAGATGTTGGTAGATGTTGGTTCTTGCACTACACCAGAGCCATCAAGTCCGAAGTGACAATGGTTGAAGGATTATTTCTCCAAGTCAATACTTTTGACAGAAGCTACTTGTTTTCCCTCATGCTTCCTTTAAGCACTGTTATTCACCAATGAGATACCACTGTTCTGAACCAACCAACAGAATAAAGTTCTTACAAACCAGGATGTCTTGCTCATGACTGTGAAGACATCAAAGAATCCTGGTTAGTTTTACTCGCCTACTGCATTTCAGCAGATTTGAGGTCTACAATGTTTTCAGTGAAGCTAGTGGAGGTGATCCCCATTGTCAGTGCAGTTGAAATTTTATTGTCAACAAATTTCATGAAATGATCAAAACCGTGTCTCAGTGCTTTCTGAATTTCCTATTCTCTCTTCTCAAGCCCACTGATTTCTACCAAAGAATTACATGAAATACCAACACTTAATAAGTACATAGTATAGATTTGTGAAGTTGTAATAATTTTGTAATGATAGCTGCTCTCTCTAGTTTTAACAAAAGTTATTCTAACAGGAGCAAATAATGCGTTTGATGAGGATCATTTTTCATTCACCACTTTTCTAGACTATCAGCTGGTCCAACTGTTTTAGACTAAGGGGGAAAATGGTGCATTTTCAACAACAACAACAAAAAATCACATTTTAGATTCTGATGGGTTTATTTTCTTACAAATGTTTCTCCCAACAGAGAGGAACATGCTAATTGTATTTCCACTACAAAACAACACATTTTATGGATGTTTAATAAAACAAGACATCTGCTGCCTTTGAGATCTTATAACTCTTTCTGCATGTTTTTTTTAGCTTCACTATCACCATCTTTGAAGACACAAAGCAAGATTTCCACGTTTTTCTCAAGCAGCCAAAGAAGATAAAATGTCTGGACACTGACGATGGATTTGTCATTGATTGGAGGGACTGAATTAATGGACCAGAAAAAGTGTTGATCTCAAAAGCAACACAGTCCTGTTTTTGTATATGTAGGAAGTGGATCAATCAACTTAATAATGATCCTGACTTTTGGGACAAGTGGCTCTAGAAAGGAGCAGCAAATAGTGATATGGACACTTAAAACAATGTTACTTTTTTTAATTATTAAACTCATAAAATTGCCACACGGCTCATCGTTTTGTTGCATCTCCAGCAATGCTGTACAGTCTTCAGTTTGATGTGGACAATTCTTCAAAATGCTGTTTGTACCATACTTATACAGTATGTTTGTGCATTGTTTTACTAGTTCTGATCAGTGCTAAACCAACAGAAAAAACATGACTCAGCAAAGTAACACTTTTCATGGAGTTGTATATAGTCAGCAAAATTCACAGATATTCTGTTTGGTTGTGGAAAAAAAATGGCCAAGACGTTTCTCTGGAGTTTATCACCTCATATTAGCTGCAGGACAGAACCTGAAGTGTCTGCATTCAGTTATTGAGCTGATAGATATCCTGCTGTTCATCTTTCATGTACAAACCTGCTCAAAACCTTAAGCATGTTCTTCAAAATGAGGTTTTACTTTGTGTTTATGGATTTAATCAATTTCATTCATACAAAGCAAAAGAGTTAATATTTTTGGCGTGTGCAAAGTGTGAAACTCAGAAATGAGCAAACAACGTTGTCATTCAGTCATCGCGAGAGTTCGTTTAGCACAGCTGAGCACATTACTTCCATCATGGCAGGCAGTAAGTTTGTGCTGGAAGGTAGAGTAAGTATAAAAAGCTTTATTTTAGGGCTCAGCGTTGTTGTAATCCCTTTGATCAGAACCTGGTTTGGACGTTTTGACTGGGTGTTTGATTATCTGACGGAGACTCCCGGGAAAATAGCTATTTGTGTGCACATTGCAGTTGTCAACGGCCTCTTGCTAATCATATACAGGGGACCTCTGTACAAGGTAAGCAAAGCATTGGCGTTAAGTAACCAGTTTTCTGATTTTATTATATAAATACATAGATATAAATGAATGGTCTTCAGCGGTAAAGTGTTTCATCTACGTGAATGTAGTGTCTGACGTAACTTGTCCATTTAAATTTTAATGTTGCACTGCTAATGCTGGCTAACTCACCTAGCTAGCTGCCAATTTAGTTAATCTTCTTAGCTAAGGAGGGACCAGACAGCTGGTATTGATGTGCTATAGATGGAAACCTAAGCCAGGTAGAGCTAGAGAGGCTTAGTCACTGCTTGAGACTTGATACGTTTCATTTTATTTTACAAATAGCACTGACAAGTCCTTTATGTGCCGTGGAAGTAATGTCACCCAAAACTCGATTCAGACATCAGATAATTCAGTGTTTTCTTGGTTTGTGTATAATTTGCTTCTATAATATGGCTTGAGGTGATGCTATCCATAATAACCAGTCACTAAGCAAAGCATTAATTTGAATACTGGCTGAATTATAGCGAAACTTCCCAGTGGGTGTGCTGTTAGCTGTGTTAACCAGAGTGTCCTGGCTCCTCCTAGGTTGCTGTGAGAGCCTGCTTCCTGGGAGTTACTTTTGGCTGTGGCTTAATTATAAGCTTCTCTCAAACCACTTGGACACACTTTGGGTGGTATGTACTTTACTTCTCACCAGTCACGAAGTTACTGTGCAGAAATTGATGTCACTGATGGTCTAAAATGTAAATTTGAAATAAGTATATTTCAAGCCGCTATATCTGCATGTGTTTAAACCTCCTGTTGTCCTCATTTACGGGCACCAAAAAATATTGTTTCCTTGTCTGAAAAAAATCCCAAAATTCAGCAAAAAAATCCCAAAATTTGTGAAAATTTTCAGAACCTTCTGGACAAAAATTCCAATAATTCCTTCAAAGTTTCCCTTGAAAGTTTTTTTTTTTTAAATCCCCCAGATTTGGCAAGAAAATTCTTGTAAATATTTAAAAAAAAATACTAAAAATCTTCCAAAAACTCCTAAAAAATATCTAAAGTGATTACATATTTATCAGTAAATCTAAAGTTTTCTAGATCAACCAAAATCCAGCAAATTTCACAGGATTTTAGTGGATTTTTATGTGAATGTTCTTAAGAAACATTTTTAGCATTTCTTTTTTTCCATCAAAAATGTTCAAAAATTTCCTAAAAATGCTGAAAATGTGGTCATTAGAAGTTTCAATGTAAAAAAATAATAATAATAATTTCCCACATTTTCAAACTTTTAAAATGGGTCAGTTTTGACCCGCTGGACAACACGAGAGTTAAATGCACCTTTTTTTTTTAATGTTGTGATACTTTTCACCAGTGAATTCAGCTTAACTGAAAACCATAATTGTGATTCTACTTTGATTAACTGGCATGTGCTGTACTTTGACAGCAGGATGTATATTTTGTAACCAAGGCTTGTTCCAGTTTAATGAAGCGGTCATAATGACTCCTTGCAGGTACATGTGCTCCCTGTCGTTCTTCCACTACTCCGAATACCTGGTTACAGCCGTCATCAACCCCCGTAGTCTGTCGCTGGACTCGTTCCTCCTCAACCACAGTGTGGAGTATACCCTAGCTGCTGTCTCCTCATGGGTGGAGTTCACTGTTGAAAAGCTGACACTTCCAGGTTGGTTGTCCTCACCATGCCCACTCTCAGTCCACTTAACCCCTTGACGCCTATTGTTGCAAATTTGCAACGCACCACTTTCATCCAGACTGCAGCCGAGATGGCGTATCCATTCCCCCAATTCCAGTTTGTGCACATTCAGTACGTACCTAGGAACTTTTTGAAAGCAGCGGTTTGTCTTAGGACCGGTTGGAGTGGGACCTAAAATATTATATATCTGTTGTTATTATTAATATTATTATGTATCTGTTCTATCTGTAATAGATAAATTAAGTCTCCACTTAATTTAGCATCAGCTGGAAATCAAAAGCACACAATTGTTTTTGATATAATTGTAAATAAATTCAGGTGTCAAGGGGTTAAAACTGGTAACTGCCTTTCAGTATTCCATTAGTGGTGTAGTGTAGCTCATGCTGAAGACAAGACATGTCAGGCTGAAGGTACAAAAATGGTAAAGTCACATGGGGAGTCTGTGTGAAATTCATGTTCTAGTTGCCACCCAGTCGTCTATGAGAAAAGCTGCTGCTCCCCATATTTAACAAAATCTCAGCTAAAGGTTTTCTGGTCTTCTAAGTGCAAAGCCGAATGGTTTGTGCTGCTTCCTCTTCATCTCACCCATTCTCTTGGTTCTGTATCTGTGTTATTGTCTGTGCTGTTTTCACTGATTAGAAGTTGGCATGGCTTTGCTGTTGCACGTGTATGTTTGCACTGGTCAGAATTTTAAAACACAATTTTAAGTATTGATGTGGTGTTTATTTTGCCAGATAGGTTCAGTTTTTATTACATGTAATCAGACCACTTACAGAAACGAAATCTCCTATTGAGCCCTTATTTTCTTTTAACATATGAAGGAGCCCCACGTTATAAATGACTAAAACTAACGCTCCACTTAGATCTACCATCACCTCCATGAACTGAGAAGTGACACATTAGCTCATATTGACAGCCCAGTGAATTTCAAAACCTTCGGCCTGAAAATGATTTAAGCAACAGAAGATATGAAGTATTGATTATGCGTCCGACACACTGGTGTAACAGCTTTAGCCTACAGACTTAACAACTTGTATTTCATGAATTTCCTGCTCTAGTGGATTTTCTTCCCTTAACAACTCTGAGTACAGAGACCTCATTAGCATTCACCTTAAAAACATCTGAAACAATCGGCTACTAATTATGGTTGTATGGTTGGTGTCAGGAGATGAAAAAGGCAAAAGTGATGCAGCTCTCTTCCCATTGGTTTGCAGATGTGGAACCAGGTCCACCGTCTGCTCATAGGGTCAATATTAGCCTAGTTGTAACATCATGTAATAAATAGTCCAGAATCATGTGTTAATGCTCTTTGGTTGACTGTCTTTGGGTTCACCAGTGTGTCATCAGTGTTCTCTCTCTCTCTCTCTCTCTCTCTCTCAGAGCTGAAGCAGCTGAACTGGTTGAGCTTCGTGGGTCTCCTCATGGTGCTGTGTGGGGAGGGCCTGCGGAAGGCAGCCATGCTGACGGCCGGCTCCAACTTCAACCACATCGTCCAGAATGAGAAGGCCCAGAGCCACGTGCTGGTCACCAGTGGGGTCTACTCCTACTTCAGACACCCCTCCTATGTGGGCTGGTTCTACTGGAGCATAGGAACACAGGTTAGCTACGACTGCACCGCTTAACCTCAAGCTCAGCTCATTCATGCTTTTCAGGTTATGTTATTACTCAGATAAACCTTTTAATTGTAATGGCAGTAGGGATTCCTGCCACTATGACCAGATAGATGATCAGTTCCTTTTTGTTTTTAAGTCAAATGACATTTTGGAGAAGCTGTAATTTCCCCAACAATGTGTAGAGTTCCAACAGTCCAAATGAGGTGAAATAAGAGCAGAATTCTGCTTGACTAAAATGTTACTCCTCTTGGACAACTTCTTGAGCTGCAGAAAATAAGACGTGACGACTGAGTTTATATCCTCGATCAAGCTGAGGTTGTTTTCAAAGATGACACCAAGACAGAGAACCCAAACCTTTTGAAGTAAAGCATTAGCTGTGCCTGGGCCAGTAACAGTCCCCACAGTCTTCTCAATATTTTGCTGCAGGAAGTTCAGAGCCATCTAGCAAGCTGTTTAAAATGTTCTGGAATTAAAAGAAAGATGGAGCTGACTACATGCATAGGTGTGATGGCTCACATTATGACCTTCGTTTCTTTAATATCATTGTTCTATAATTGGGCGTCAAGGTTAATTTCGTGCAATTTGTTGTTTAAAATAAAAGCCAGCGAACTAGGACAAGAATGGACCACAGTAACAAAGATTTGATTCCTATTCAAATAAGCAGTTTGGCTTATACACTAAGCTGGAAATGGAGGCTCCCTCCTGCTGTTTCTCTGTCTGAACACAGATAATCAAGCAATAATAAACGTATGCATTGATGAACAGCTAACTCTAAATGTCAATGACTTAAATAGAAAGAACTAACTCATGACTGACCTGGACTCCTGGACTGCCTGTCTGTCAGATGTCCCATTTGGAATGCTTTGTACTGAAATATGACAAAAATCTACAAGTACTAAAAGTTATGAGCAAAAATATGTTGGTGTTCAAAAAACTGACAGATGAATTACAGTGGCAGTTTTCTTCTCTGTGCTTGTAAAGAGACATGTCCTGCATGTAGTTTTGTTTGCTGATCAGACTGTTGGCTGCTGCAGGTCATGCTGTGTAACCCGGTGTGTATACTGGGATACACGATAGCCAGCTGGCGGTTCTTCCGGGAGCGGATAGAGGAGGAGGAGCTTTCCCTGATCCATTTCTTTGCTGAGGACTATGTGGAGTACAAGAAGAAGGTTCCCACTGGACTGCCCTTCATCTCAGGCATCCGTGTCAACTAGTTTCAGGGGCTAAATGCTGGACCTACCAGACTTAAAGCACTAAAGCAGGTCAGACCTGATGGGCGTGTGTTGTCTGCCATGACAGCCACCCCCTGAGATGAAACCCTGCAGCTGGCTTGCAGCCTGTAGCTCACAGAGACTGTGACAGCGAGGACGGAGGCAGGCAGCTGGGCTGTTGTTTTCCCAGCAAGCTCCAAAATCCAGTTAAAAACCAGACAACCTCCATTGTACTACATGTATTTCTACACTCAGTCCATCTGTCTCACTTGTTTCAGTCTACATGCTTTGATCATGCTAAGTGTTTTCACTCTTCACCTGTTTTAAAGAATGATACTGCACTGTTCCTCTTGGGGTCAGACTTCAGCAGAGTGCAGCGACCATTCTCTGATGTTTTAGTGGCAAATGTTTGGAGATGTTTGAATCTCACAGGAAATCAACTAGGTTCAGAAGGGTTATTGGAGTTTACATTTGCACTAGTGATAGTTACTGTTTACTATCTTCAGTGTAGTTTAAATCCACAGTAAACCATAAAGCTAGGGATGGACCATGTTGATACAGTATGTAATATCTGATATGCTGATATTTTCCAGCTCACTTTGGCCATTTTCAATATATGCACATAATTGTTCCATTTAATTGGAGAGTACACCAAGTCTCTCTCATGTAGTGGAATTAACATATTATACGAGGGTACTTCAGAAAGTTCCTGGCATCACCTGGAAACAAGGGGCATAACTACTGTTTTGAGTCATAACTGTAAACTATATATCCATGTTCACAACAACTCAGAAGGTTTAAAGCAATCAAAGAAAAAAGGAGAGGAAGGCATTGAGCTGGAGTGTTTTTGCTGCCGGGTAATGCTCACATCCACACAGCACAGGTGGTAGAAGCAGCCAAATGGGACTTGAAACTGTTGCCTCATGCACCTTACTCACCTGATGTCAAGAAGTCAGACAGTGCCACCTGTGCTGTGGGAAGGGCCTCATTGTCCCGCAGAGCTGCACTCCACCTCCAAGCTTTCCTCTTTTTGCAAAGTTTCTGTGGACAGTAATATATGATTGTTTTTGTAGTATCCTCTTAGTTATTCTTATGGTGATGACCCACTGGCAGGTTCACACATAAAATAATGCTTTTCAAATGTACACATTTATCTGGTAAAATAATTTAGCTTAAATGTAAAAGTGACATTTTCAGATAAACTGCAAACCTGACAGCTGTTTTCTGTCTGTCAGTGCTGAGATTCAGAGCCTCCATTGGCTGACACTGATGATGATTAACATCCTTTACCCCTACTAGCAAATACTTGAAGGTTTACTCCACTAAAAAAACCCGTCCGTGGACATGAGGTGAGCTAGCTCCAAATGATACTCGGTACCATTAGGTCTGGTGGGGCTTGTTCTATTGCCCAGCTCCAAATCTGTGTATGTCATCACCATGAGGCCAGGGGAGGATATAAAATGTGCAGGATTTACACCATGTCTTCATGTCACCACCTTACAGCTCCAACACTCCACCACAAGTTGTGTGTCAGGACTCAGGCTTGATTTTAACAGTTCAAGCAATGGCTCATAGCAATGCAAAGACGTTCAGTAGGATGATCCTGTAAACGACACTGATCTCTCTAACATGAGATGATCCAGTGTGTTGAAGCAAGAGGAAAGAGGACAGTTGGGGACATTTCCTAAGTAGGAGTTTACCCTCAAAATAATTATTTACCAGATTTTTATTAAAAGGGAACATTATAACATTGTGACCATTCCTTGTTTTGCTTTACTGGGGGGACACTTTTAATTGGCATGTGGTAACCTGAGTAGTAAAGTACAAGGACACTGTTCACTTGTACATCTATTTCTCCTTGGTGGAGCTTCTAATCAGTAGACACTTCTGCTTTTTAATACATTCCTTGGGTCTCTGGAGTTTTCTTTGTCCACCACAAGAGATACCAATCAGTTATTTTAGTTTTCAATTTGACCAATGACCCAGTCTACTAAATGCTGAATTAATATTGGAATTAATTTATGTTTTTGGGTTGAGGAGTGCTTATGGTCTGGTTTTTAAAGTGAAACGCATGTAGCATATCTGTTAAGTGCACTGAATAGTTGAGATATTGAAACAGCTGTATGCAAGTGACCGGTGCAGCAGGCAGGATTTTCGATAAGCTGCACATCCTTTCAGACTGTTTCTTCACAACGCGGGTTGTGTCAACACCACTTGTGTGAAATTAAATTGAGGAAGTTCATTAAAGTGTTGTGTCTTTATTGTTTTCATTATGCAGAGGGGATTTTTTTTTTTAAAGATGTCATGTATGGTGAGATGAACAAAGTGGACATAATGCATTGGGCTTCATGGGGAAGACGTAATGGATTTACAGTAATCCTCATAAAAGGTAGCCATTAGCAGTGTCTGAAATCCCAAGGATGACTGTCAATTTTACCAAAGTATTGAAATAAGTGTCATTAAAAACTGATGTTTAAAATGTCACAGTATAGCATGTCACTCTAAAATGTCATAGAAAAGCCTTTAGTCCACAAAACGTTCTTTACCGGCTGTCTGAAGTAGGTGAGGAGCAACACAAAAACAGTCCAAACGCTGGTTTCCAGAGGGTTAGATGAATATTTATTTGAAAGAGTAAGTTTAAAACAACACAACATGTGAGGGGGTTAAAAGCAAATGGGTGTTAGTAAAATTAAAATAAACAGAACTAAAAGTGAACTTCATGTTGACATTGATGGGCATTCCAACCAGGAACAAAGTAAAAGACCATCAGTATGAAAAAAAAACAACTTCCTGTTCACTTCTTAAAACCCAAAAACACACCGCAGTAGCACGATAAACAAAAAACTACCAATGGGTTCCCTGTTTTCCTTTCTGAACAATATCTCCCCACACATCCACCAACCACTGGAACACATCTCCAAAGTTCTGCTGAAGCTCAGCTTCCGCTCAGAAGAAGTGCCGTCAGATGAAGGAGCCTTTTGAGAGGCAGCTGGCATCGTGATTGGACTGTACTTTGGTCTATTTCAATCCAGCTTCAGCTACAGAGACGGCAGGCGGGACGAGTCAATGGAGGCCGGGTGGACGAAGGCATGCAGCTGAGTACAATCCAGAAAACAGAGGAGGAGAGCAGCGGCCCAGGACCAGAACAAACAGAGTAGCAGAGTATGTCTCTGAGAAAACATCATAGTATTGCCTTTGGTATGAAAAAAACACCATCATATACATCATATATTGTACAAATAAGTCAAACGAAAGAGACATACATTGTAGAATTGTAGTAATTGTGGGCTGACGGATTTACTGATTATCAGTATTTTAGTTTTTACTGATTTACGGTAATAAATCAATTTAAAAATGGCGCTGCTTTGGCTCTGAACCTTTATCTAGCTGTGGTCGCTCTGTCTTCTGGAGTGATTTGATTGGTTATACGTCACGAATAAAACTCCTTTAACTTAACATCTGTAAACAAAACAAAACGTATCAACAAAGTTTTCTGTTAGAGTTTGTGTTCTTCTAACTTTAACTCCAAGATTTTAAATACTTTAATTTACTGCAAATGAATATCTCCTCCAAATGTTTCACTAATAATCACTATCAGCCTTAAAAACCCACAAAACTTTACACAATGGAGAAGTTTGGATTTGGTCAGGGGTTTATTTCTTGGGTAAAACTTCTTTATTCATCCCCAACGGCTTCGGTTAGAATGAACAATACACGATCAGAATATTTTTCTTTGCATCGCTCTACCTGTCAGGGCTGCCCTTTAAGTCCTCTTCTGTTCACTATAGCTATCGAGCCACTTGCTGTGACTCTGTGCTCAGACCCCCGTATAACTAGTGTTACCAGGAATGGCTTTGAACAGAAAGTCTCACTTTATGCAGATGATTTGTTGTTATATCTCTCTTAATTTATCTGTTCGGTTCTTGTCACTCTTGATATTCTTAATTCTTTTGGCTGTATCTCAGGGTATAAACTCAACTTGAACAAGAGCGAGTTGTTTCCTCTAAATGACGCAGCTCGTAATGTTACGCAGAATTTCCCATTCAGAGTTGTCCCGTTTGGTTTTACATATCTCAGTATTCAGGTTACAGACAAATTTGAGGACCTATTCAATTTTAACTTTACCCCTTTATTGTCTCAGATTCAGGTAGATTTTCAGAAGTAGTCTTTGCTACCTTTGTCCCTTGTGACTCAAGTTAATGGTGTTAAGATTAACATTCTCCCCAAGCTGTCCTACCTTTTTCAGTGTATACCCATTTTTATTCCCCAGACCTTCTTTAATTAACTAGATGGCTTAGTTACTAAGTTCATATGGAATGGCGTGGGGGTGGGGGGTGGCCTCGGCTGCGTAGGGAAGTATTGCAGAGGCCAAGATCTCTTGGAGGGCTCGCCCTGCCTAACTTTAACATTTACTATTGGGCAGCCAACCTTAAAGTAATTCAGCTATTGATCCTTCTGGACGGGCTTCCTGTTCCCCCTTCTTGGTTAAACCTGCCTCATTGACAGCACTTGTCCATATCCCATCAATTTTGCAGTCTCTTCCTACTGTAAAAATATTTTAGTTAAATCTACTCTGAGAATTTGGAAGCAATTTCGACGTCATTTTGGTCTACAGACCTTTTCTTATCTAGCTCCAATTTTGGCTAATCCTGTTTTTTATTCCTCTCGTCTTGAGAGTACGTTTTCTTTGTGGTGCACCTCTGGTATAAGACAATTTAGCGATTTGTATATTGATAATACATTTGCATCATTTCAGCAACTCTCAGAGAAGTATCATTTGCCAAAGCAGCATTTTTTCAGATGTATACAGATCTGTAGTTTCACCCGCAATCTGAGTTCTCAATTCCCTGCTCTCATTCTTAATCCCATTTCCGGGCATAAAAGGTATGATCTCACGTTTGTATGATCTTATTTATTCACTGCAGTCAACTTCTTTATTGAAAATCAAGACACAGCGGGAGGAAGATCTGGGGGAGGGAATCTCCGAGGAGCTTTGGGGTATTGCTTTGCGTCGGGTTGATTCTTCCTCTATTTGTGCTAGGCATGGTCTGACCCACTGCAAAATCTTGCATCGGATACACTTCACTCGAGTCAGACTCTCAAACATTTATAATGATATTGACCCCACTTGTGATAGATGTCACCAAGCTCCAGCTACCCACCTTTATATGTTTTGGTCGTGCCCGTTGTTATCTTCTTATTGGTCGCAAATATTTGTCTCCATTTCAATTTGTAGCATGACATGATTCGAACTGACAGCACTCACAGCATTATTTGGGGTTTTGCCCCCTACTCTGTCACTCTCTAAATATAAGGCGGACTTTGTAGCATTTGTTACCTTGTTAGCTAGACGCCTGATTTTGTTGAAGTGGAGGTTTCCTATTCTTCCCTCTCATGCTTTATGGATCAAGGACATTCATTACTTTATTAAGATGGAGAAGATAAGGTGTACATTAAATGGTTCTCTTGACAAATTTAACAAAAGCTGGAGGCATTTCCTCAAATACATAGAGGTACTGGTGTTTACTGTTGTTGCAAGCTGACTGCTTTTACCATATGTCCCGGACTGTGTGTATGTGTGTATAGTGCCCACTTGTGTGCATGGGGTGGCAATGGAATGCTTTTTAATTTCAAAATTATTTATTTATTTTTCAACTCTGTGCATTTTACATTTAACTCAATTATTGTGTGGTGACCGGGGAGGTTGTTTTGTTGTTGCTTTTTGTTTGTGGTACATGTTTTTGTCACAATTTTGGAATTTTTAATATTACTACTTGCAATAATTATGTGATAAAAAACAAACTTGAGCAAAAAAAAACCACACACACACAAAACACCCCTCTATACTCGACCTCACTGAGTACAGTCCAGCTCCCCCTTCAATAAATCTGCTTGAAATCTTCCACTTCCTGTTTGTCAAAGTGGCATTCTACCTGGACAGGTTTAGTTGGAGCTCATGCAACAAACATTTTGGGTAACTGCACTTTAATATGGATGGATGACACTGAATTAGAGTCTGTTTTAATGAGACTGAGTTCAGATGTGTAGCTCTGTCATTAGATAGTAAATTATTTCTCAGAATTCACAGAGAAAAGTCTGAAATGTTTGCTAGTTAGCGT
Source organism: Acanthochromis polyacanthus (assembly GCF_021347895.1). NCBI lineage: Eukaryota > Metazoa > Chordata > Actinopteri > Pomacentridae > Acanthochromis > Acanthochromis polyacanthus. The sequence goes on from NC_067118.1 coordinate 19,200,860, forward strand.
CCCACATGTTCTGTAGATCAGCTAAAGCTAACTCTCTGCAACTTCTGGATCTCTTGAGTTGCTTGTTGTTAAAATATCTTGCTAGAGGTGTTGAAGCGCAGAAAGTCTGAGATGTTTGTTCAAAATCAGCTCATTCTCAAGTCTTATCTGAACTGTCCTCTTTTGTTTGAACTTTCCCTAAACTTAGGAGTTAATGACAGAGCAGCACATCCAGACTCAGTCTCATTTATGTAGAGATTAAACTTCAGTATCATTCATTGATGTTACAGTGCAGTTTTTCAGATGTTTGTTGCACATGCTCTCGACCAAACCAGTCCAGGAAGAAGATGATGTGAAGAGAAGCTCCAAAGGATGAATATCACACTTTTATGTCGGAAATAAATGTCCTTTTATTAGACATTGTCATGCCAAAGTTGGATTTCCCTTTAATGATGTTCAAATCTTTGAGTGTTTTGTTGATGTTGGTTTCTAAATGTTTTTTGACACTCGGCCCCAAAGATTAAAACCTTTTACAGCTCACAAGCTGAAGCAATTCACACATTATCAACTATCTTTCTGACTAAACCAAGATAAAAAGTGAAAAATTGCCTGATTCCTCTACATGGAACATGATTGATCAATTTAATCAATATTCAACACTTTTACAAATCTGTCAAATTGAAGACGTTTAGGTGGGGCTTTCGGTAAATTCTGTTTATGAATCCATCTTAGATCAATGGATTCGATCGATGATTCGGTGTTTGATGTTTCTTTTCTTTTTTTACGCATGCGCAGACCTCGTTCTTCCTTTCTGCTCGGTTTCCCGTCATGGCGCCTATTGTAAGCAATATCACGTTTTTTACAGTGCCGTAAAACTGCATATTCTGCTGTGTGAAAGTCAAACAAAAATGAGTACGATAAAATAACTGCCTTGTTGCAGCCGTCCGGGTCTAAAACCAGCGTTCTGGTTTCCTTTAGAAGTGCTTTTATGAACACGGGCGGCTGATTTTTTTTTTCTGTGGCCTTTAGCTGCTAGCTGGCTAACGGTGGCGGTGTCGGTAGAGACTGGCTACAACGGTAGTTTGTTTGACAAATGATATAGTTTTAGAAGAAGTTGACATCTAAAGAGATTACATAGTTAGCTTGTCATGTTGGTTGTTTTGTAGCTCCGAAACCTGAACGTCAACGTTAGATGGACTGGGGCACATTTTCTTGAGGTTTTTTTAGCCATTTTGCAAAGGAGCTCTGGCTAAAAACACATTGCTGCCGGATATAGAGACGGGTTGTGGTTTTTAAGTGTTGTGTCGTGTTTTCTCTGTTCCGTCACATAAATGTTTCATCTTTCATTAGCAGAAGAAGCAGAACACCGGCAAAGGTGGTAAGAAGAAGAAGCAGGTCCTGAAATTCACACTGGACTGCACCCATCCTGTTGAAGATGGTATCATGGATGCTGCAAACTTTGTAAGTCCGCTAATTAGAGATTAATGTGTCTTAATCTACCACAATTTCAGTACAGTCAAACGTAACAGTTGCTTTAGGCACACAGAAATGAATGTCATCTGTACAGGGACTTTCTGCATGTGCCACTTCATTACACCGTCGGTGTGTGTTATCCTTTTGCCTCTTTTTCGTTCTCTGTGATTTGCCACAAACTACCCATATTCAGGCAGAGCGTTATGCCTTTGCTGCATGGGCTTGTTAGAGTGATATTTCTCCAAATGTGTTGCTTACAGGAGCAGTTTCTGCAGGAGCGCATCAAGGTGAACGGGAAAGCCGGCAACCTGGGTGGTGGTGTTGTTTCCATCGAGAGGAGCAAAAGCAAGATAACCGTTTCCTCTGAGGTGCCCTTCTCCAAAAGGTAAAAGTACAGCCACCTTTTATTCTGTTGCAAGTTTGTTGGATTTAAATGCTTTTAAAAACGAGGACACACAAGCTCGGCCTAGTCTCAAAGTTCTGAGAATTGCTATGAGTTTGGAGGGAAGTGATGCATTCAGGGGGCTGCTCGGTGGTTAGCATTATCGCCTTGCAGCTAGAAAATCCCTGGTTCATGTCCCAGCCTTCCCAGGATCTTTCTGCATGGAGTTTGCATGTTCTCTCTGTGCATGCGTGGGTTTTCTCCAGGTACAAAAACATGCTGAGGTTAATTGGTAACACTAAATTGTCCATAGGTGTGAATGTGAGCATGACTGTTTGTCTTTATATGTAGCCCTGTGATAGACTGGTGACCTGTCCAGGATGTCCCCTACCTGACCCTCACCCTAAGTCAGCTGCGATAGACTCCAGCCCTGCTGTGATCCTAATGAGGATTGACTGTATAGATAAAGAATGGATGGATGATACATTCAGTGTCACAGAATAGACTTGTACAACTACATATAATTTCCACTGATATTTGTATGCAGTCTATTTCAAAACATCCTATAATCGAGATCAGGAAAAACGCACAATAATGTAGGTGTAATTAGAGCACAGCACAGTGTAGCCAACGTTAGCACTGCTCAATACTGCTTGAAACCAGATATGAGATTTTAGGGCTGGACCCAAATATCTGAATATTCAGTCGTTACGGTGGTATCCAAATATTTAATTTGAGGTCAGAATATTCGGGTCTCACTATTTTGGTATTCAGAGTATTTTGGTGAACTATGGTTATTGGCTGCATTATCATGTAGTTCCTAGCTGACATATGAGCCACAGCAAAGTTTGATGCCACATGAGGCTTGCGAGCCGTACATTCAGTACCACTTTTCTAAATTAACAAATAGTTGGGACTATGCTATTATATGATCAGGCTGCACAGCTGATACATCATGTATATTGGCTTTGCTTTTGAGTACCACGTGACCAGACAAAAGACTAAAGATGACTTAATTGGTGTTTAGTCACTGTTATGTTTTATGCAAGACTGAAAACTGTGGAGCAAGACGGTTCATAATGCGGCCCAAATCCAAATTGCAGCAAAATAAAATGACAAAAGTTGTCCAAAAAATCACCCAACAGCCAATCAACAATGGGTTCAGCCGTTGCTGATAACTGATTTTTTTTTTTTTGTCCCAACCATGGTGTGTTTTATGAAAATCTGACACACTGTCTCATTACCCATGGTTGTGATGTACACACACACACACACACACACACACACGTTTGTTTTTCTATACCGGTGGGGACTTACCATTGACTCCCATTCATATCTAACTCCTAACCCTTACCTTAACCATCACCAAATCAATGCCTAACCCTAAACACACGTTTATGCACTTTTACATTTTTTATTAACAACAATATGGCCAAGAAAACGGTGTTGCCACCCGTGGGGACCTCATTTTAGGTCCCCACCGTAAGACAAGTCCCCACCTTTATAGCAAATAGTCAGGTCAAAGTCCCCACCGGTATAGCAGAAACAAGTACACACACACACACACACACAATCATCAAAACATCAGTGATTACTGGAACCTTCTTTATTATGTAGTTCATACACATCTTTACTCTATTTTTCAGTTTAATAGCATTTGCCATAATTGTATCATCTTTTATTTTTATTATATCACACTCCAAAAATATTACACTACACAAGTGAATTGCAGCTCAGTCAGATTCAGGTCAGGTGGTTCACTTTGCCATTGCAGAATATTCCACGTATTTGCCTTTAAAAAAGTCTTTGGTTTCTTTTGCAGTATGCTTCAGGACATTGTCCATCTGCACTGTGAAGCAGACAGTATTGCCCAAAACCGTAAAGAATTCATCCTGATGCTTTTGTCCACAGTCACATCATCAATAAATATAAGAGAACCAGTCCTATTGACAATCATACATGGCCACTCCATTATAGTGCCACCACCATGCTTCACTGATGAGGTGTCTGCTTTGAATCTTGAGCAGTTCCTTTCCTTCTCCAGACTCTTCACCTCCCATCATGCTGCTATATGTTGATCTTTGTCTCATCTGTCCATAGGATGGTCCAGAACTACTCAGGCTCTTTTAGAAGTTTTATGGCAAACTCTAATCTTGCCCTCCTGTTTTGAGGCTCATCAATGGTTTACTGATACACCTTGTAGTGAAAGCTCTGTAACCACTCTGGTGAAGTCTTCTTTTAATTGTTGACTTTTACCTCCTGGACAGTGTTCTTGATCTGGCCAACTGTGGAAGGTTTCTTCTGTCATCCACAAACTTGTTTTCCGTGGTCTTCCGGGTCTTTTGGTGTTGCCGAGCTTATCAGTGTGTTCGTTCTTTTTAAGAATGTACCAAACAGTTGATTTGGCCACCCCTAATATTTTGTTAAATCTCTGATGGGTTTGTTTTGATTTTCAGCCTGATGATGGTTTGCTTCACTGATAGTGATGCTCTTTGGACTTCATATTGAGAGTTGAATCTCCCGATTCTGAATGCAAATCCCACACTTGAAATGAACTCTAGACCTTTTATCTGCTCCTTGCAAATGAAATAATGAGGGAATAACACACACCTGGTCCTGGAAAAGCTCAGCAACCAGTTGTCCAATTACTTTTGATACCTTAAAAAGGTGGAGGACACATCTAAAATGTGTTGCAGTTCCTCCACCGTTGACCTGATTTGGACGTAAATACCCTCAAATTAAACCTGAAATTCTGCACTTAAAGCAAATCTCAACTGTTTCATTTCAAATCCATTGTGTTGGTGTACAGAGCTGAAATGCTGAAAAGTCTGTAAATGTCCAAACAGTTTTGCAGCTGACTGTCTGTTGCTAGAGAAGTAATCCTAAAAAAAATATGAGGAGTTTAAAAATATGATACAAGCTGAAAGAAATACATCTGCTGCAGCCAAAGCAGAAATGAAATCTGGCAAAACAGAATGTGTACAGATAAGTGTCCTATTCAAGATTCTGTTTAATTATGATTGTGCAACGCAAGATTGTTCACCAAAATAACAGTCCCTTCATGCTAGTCACAAAAAGATTAATTTAAGGAGTAATCAAAACAAAACAATTTTCATGATGAAGTGGAAAAGATGAATCCAGTATCTTACATTCAATGTCATTCTTTTGTCATGTAAGAAAATTTAGCTTTTTCCTTTTAGCTGCAAGCCTGACAGTGATAAATGGTTTTAGGAGCAAGTAAAGAATGAATATTAAAAACATATTCAAACCACTAAGTAGGTTTACTGCACATCTTATAAGGTCAATATTGGTGTATGTGTTGGTATTTATTTAATATAGGCTCAGAAACAGCTCTGTTTCCAGGATACCAGGGAAACCTAAGTGCCACTATCCATATCTCTTTTTAAGAGACTAATCTGGAAGTGATCTGACGCTGTGTTTCATGTCCTGTTTTGCAGATACTTGAAGTATCTGACCAAGAAGTACCTGAAGAAGAACAATCTTCGTGACTGGCTGCGTGTTGTGGCCAATACCAAGGAGAGTTATGAGCTTCGCTACTTTCAGATCAATCAGGACGAAGAGGAGGAGGAAGATGAAGATTAAACTGGCAATCCATCTGGTTTTGTACATTTTAAATAAATGTTGTTTACAGTTTCAATCTGGTCTTGAGTGATTTCTTACAGATTCCTGTCAGTCACATGGCTTGCTGGTTAGCTGTCTGATGTGATGATAGGTAAAGAAACATTAGTGTTAACATCTTCAAAGAGGGGCTGCACAGCGGAGTAGTGGTTAGCACTTTCGCCTTGCAGCAAGAAGATCCCGGTTCGAATCCCGGGGTGGGCCTGGGATCGTTCTGCATATAGTTTGTGGGTTTTCTCCGGGTACTCCGGCTTCCTCCCACAGTCCAATTGGTTAATTGATGACTCTAAATTGCCCGTAGGTGTGATTGTGAGTGTGCTTGTCTGTCTGTATATGTAGCCCTGTGACAGATCGGCGACCTGTCCAGGGTGTCCCCTGCCTTCGCTCAAGTCAGCTGGGATAGGCTCCAGCACCCCCCGCGACCCTAATGAGGATAAAGCGGTATATAGAGGATGGATGGATCTTCAAAGAGACACAGGAAAAATCTGTAACCAACTAAAAATCAGTCAAAACAGTGTTGCAGCAACATTCAAGAGGAACAGAACAAGCGATAGTACCACTAATCAGAGCCACAGTGGCCGCCCTCCTGAAATTACACCATGAACAGAGCCCATCTTACACAATCTTGCTCTGAAAAGGAGACAGCAAAGTGCTTCAGGTTTGAGACAAGACAATTCTGACTATTCTGCATATAAACTTACCAACAGTGTTGCCTAAGGATGCCATGTTTTCAGGAACAAACCTGTCACAGAAAGTAGTAAATATGATTAGTTTGTATTATAGTAACATATTGAAGTAAGCACTGTAGAGGCATGAATGTAAATACTACACATAAGAGGAGAGACCTAAAGCTCAACCACAAATGGGTTAAGCAGCATAACAATGAGCCAAAGCTCATAGCTCCGAGTGGCCCAAAAAGAACTAAAGTAAGGTTTCTCTCTCTCTAATACTAACTAGTTCAATACCAACCTCCGATCAAATGCTGAACTTAAGTGCACTCCATCAGGGCCTCGATCAATGATGCTAACAAAGATCTGGTCCCGCTCGATCACGTGGCTATTCTCCAGAGACACTGGGAATTCTCTAAAAAAAAAAAAATCATTAATAAAGAAATAAAAACACTCTGGGATCAAGATCAACAAAAGAAGAATAACAAATAAAGACAACAGGACATATAAACATGTAACGGTTTTAGTCCTGGTCTCCAAATTGCAGTGAGAAAAACATGTCTCCTTTTCACTTAAGTTACACCTGAGAGTAACTTGTAAAATAGGAGACTGTACTCAAAATGTACAGAGAGGGATAACAGACGGGGACATTTTTAACAGTTCTGTATGTAGAGTACAGCTGATGGATATTCCTCCACAACCTGATTCTCAAAGATGTCCTAGTTAGTTCTTTCAAAACAATCCTGGAGCTGCAAGGAAGCTCCTTCAGGTCATGCTTTACAGTTGAGGTTTTCTTCTGAGGGGGATGTATGCTGGGGTTAAGAGCATGGACAAGTGATGTGACTGTGGAGCTGATAATAATCCACGTAGAGCCCGGTGACCTGGCTGTTTCCACGGGTATGTTTTCTGAGTGCAGAAACTCACCAGTCTGCTTAGCTGCAGGTGGGATTCGCAACACTAAAATAAAAACTGGGCACTGAAAAAAGGAGAGCAAATCTCACCTGTTTACCTTGCACTTTGTACTGACCACATAGCAGAGCAAATAAAATTTCATAGTCAGGAAAATATCGCACATAAGGAGCGCTACTTGCTCTGGTCTTCACACCGTCACAAGAAAAGAATGAATGTCTTCATTTTTATCTGGAACACTCTTCCCACTGAAGACAAGCAAATAAGAACTCTACTCTTAGCAGTGTGGATGGCTGACTGTGAGCTTCCTGACTGTCACAGACGGTGGGAAAGTCGGGATTACATATCACCTGTGGTTATCATCTGAACTCAGAAAATCATAGTTCTAACTCTTAATTGATTTATAATTTTAGAAGTGACCGAACACGTGAGTGAAAACAGTAACAGTAGTTTACAGTGTTGAGCTGTGTTTGTTTCAGAATTTCTACTCAGACCATTTAGAGTTCAAACTGCATCGGGGTATAAAGCTGCTTTTAAATGAAGACAACTTACATCCTCATCTCAGAGGTGAATGAGGACAGGGGAGAGAGGGTACCACTGGTCAGGATGATGCAGCGAACGCCTTGATTCACGAGATCCTGCATGCTGAATCCAGGAGAGAAGCACCAGTAACTAAGGATGTTCCCTACAATGTGCAGAGAAATGGATCATTCATTTAACCAGTACTGGCAAGTCCGTCACAGGCATTAAACAAAGCCTTGTGAATACTATAATCATGCATGTCATAGGCTTTGCACTCTTGCCTTGTTTTTTTGATGAAGATGGAGCCCATACATCACTGCTCTGCTTTTTGGTGTGATAGCTGGTGTCTCGATGGATGTGAACCTGATGCAGACAAACAGGTGATAACTGATGCTACTGTCCATTAATGCACTGAAAGTAAATGAATCACCAACTACTGTGATCATAAATCAATATTTTCAGCTACTTTACAATCAAATGTCAAATATTTGCTGGTTTCATCTCCTGTAATTTGAAGATGCCTACTTGGTCTGTAGGAAGTTTGCACGAACATTTTTGACTGCTTATTTATATTTCATGGACTAAATGCATAACTGTTTAATTGACAGGAAAATAATTGTTATAGCTGCAATTGCATATAGTTTGTAATGAAAGCGCACCTTAAAATGAGTTGTGTTGGATTGCATCTGCTGTTCTCTTTCTTTTTCTGATGGTTCACCACAGAACACTACCTAAAAGACCACAAAAGAAAAGAAGAATTACTGAAGCTGCAGTTAACGGATAATTATATAATTGCTGCTTATACAAATATTCATAACATTTCTCAAAAAAGGTGGAACAAGAAGATCAATATCAATCTTGTAAAACGTTTTGTGAACAGTTTGTTGTTTTTAGAAAAGGTTACATGCTGGAGAGATTTTTTAAGATACAGCAGCCACCTCTTCTGGGCAGTATGCCTTGATTAAGTGCTTTTTACCAGACATGGCGTATAAACATAGCTTTTAGCTTTAGTTTCTGCACAAAGATATAAAGTACTAAACCTAACACTCTCATTATGCCAAGAAATGTAGACAATCTGGGTGTGTGCCTGCATTTAAGACAATTCAGCTAACATGGCAAGAAAAACGCTGACCTGAATTTACCGCAGCATGAATGTTGCAACTTACCTTCACATGGTTGCTTTCCTGCCTCATGACGTCTGGGTTGATACACAGCTGCTCTCTGGATCCCAGCACACACACTTTTGGCCTGGAGCAAGGCGAGTTTTAGAAAACAGTTTAAACATCTGTTAGAAAAGCAATCGATATGTAATCCTATGTAATAAGCCTCATAGGGAATACATATTTCCTGTAAATGTTACACTACATGCAATGTTTTTCAGAATAACTAGTAATCTGTAACCTATTAGATTTCAAAAGTAACCTTCCCAACATTGCTGATGCGTGGATTTGCCAGAAAAAGCCTAAAATTCTGCTCATCAGGGGTGTATATCACAAAAAGGACCTGCACTGAGAAAAGGTTTGAATAAGACTTCAGATTGAGAACTAAAAACTATCATTACAAACATGACATCAATAACAGTGCTGTGTCTATGTATCTTTTAATGACTTTGAATTTCACTTAGATATCCAAATATCAGCAGTGTTCTAAAGTTATACAATTACACCCTAATAACATTAAAATGAAGGAGAATTTAGCCTGAAATTTGTTTTACCCTGTCCATGTTACACATCAACAATCAACATGCATAATTAAAAAATATCTGTAAGATCTTGTACTGTCTGGAAATACAAGTTTACCTGTATGAGCTGCTCTTTAACTCATTGATAACCTGCGCGAGCTGCGAGTGTGTCCGAGATGCGTATATAATCTTGGGAACATCAGTGTAGTAGGCTGCGGAACAATAAGAACAGACACATCACATCATGTTAAAGAAGCACAACAGCCTAGTTAGTGATGTAGTGATACTGGATCAGTTGCTCTTTCTCTCTAAAATGTATAAAAGGATGAATGAAAATGCTGTCCATGTGATATTGGTACAGGGTTACAGGCTTTTCTATTAAACTGGACCTTCAACAGCAGCTGCCTCACAGTCCATCATGTTTTTTTTCCCTTGTAAATCTGCTTCAGAAGTCATATTTTGCCGCCCCATTCTGTAGGACAGGGGTGTCAAACTCATTCTAGATCAGGGGCCGCATACAGACCAGTTTGATGACAAGTGGGCCGGAGTAGTAAAATCACAGTATAATAACCCAGACCTGCCAACCTTGGCGAAATATTTTGAGTACCACTTAATCTCACACACGCACGCGCAAACACGCACGAAATCACGCACGCGCGCACACACACACAGCTCGCGCTCATGTCGATAGGAAAAAAAACTCTCGGTGCTTATTTCCCCGATATGACATCATATTTTCAACATGAAAGTAACGTTATTAACAGTACATATTTGCCAAAAGACACACACGTACACTCACGCGTGCACGCACACGCACACACACACACCATTTTACCGTTTTAACCGCCAGCTGCCGGGCACAGGGAACGGGGAGAGAGGCGGAGGGAGGCAGAGGACAGGAGAGAGCGGGCCAACAAGGGTTCGGCAGACTTGTTATTCTCCGCTACTCTATGATGATGGGTTGAAATTGCACCACTACACTGCTGCATCGTGATGTCAGGCATGAGTATTGCACGTCCACATTTCTAACAGCACTCACAGATGTCTGCAGCTTTTTGAGTAGTTTAATGAGGCGGAGCATACCAGCGTACTTTGATGTCAAATTGCATACCTGCTACGCAAAATGCGTACAGGTTGGCAGGTCTGATAACCTATAAATCACTGCAAAAGTCCCTAAAACTCTCCTCATACATACCACTCTTGTCATTTAAAAAGGAAAATCAGCCAGAGAAACACTTTAGGACCACTGCACCTGTTTTTAACAGTCACTTTTAGCCTTTCTATTTTCAAAAAGTCTTTGTGTACTTTGCTTTTGTAATACTGTCTGATTTGCTGTATATGTAGCATGTTGTTCATCTTGTTGTGTGCTGCCTCTTGACCAGGTCGTTATCGAAAACTAGTTCTCAACTAACAACTAGTCCAGATCTAGAAGTTATTTTAAACTTACAGTTTTACAAACATACAGTCTGCAGTTAATGTCTTCTCTGTACTTTTCACACTTTGTAAAGTCGTCCCGTGTGCCAGATTGGACCCTCTTACAGGCCGGTTTTGGCCCATGGGTCGTATGTTTGACAACCCTGCTGTACAACTTGTCTGGTTGCACCACACTATCATTCTGTCATAGAGGAAAAAAGGCTCTGGTTTGTTTGTATTTCTTTAAACCAATCACAGTCATTGCTGTTGGGGATAAGTGAAGGATGTGTCTGGCTTTGGTGTTCCCTCAAATAATCACAACTGTAATTGTTGCGGAATATTTGCATGCAAAGGGACCAATACTGTGATTAGAAGGATGCCTTACTGCATGATTCAAATCCACAGCAAAACTTTGTTTTATTTTTAGTTCAGTAGGTTGCAGTCCAGAGCATGCTGTTGTTTACAATTAATAATCGTCTAATGAAAGGCTTACACCCACAACCTACATCCAGTGAGTCAGACTGCCACTTCTGTAACTCCAAACTTTCTAGACCATAAGCAAAATGACATTCTGCTGTTAGTGACAAGAGTGAACACAAGCATTTGAGTAACTGAGGACCCAGTGGGTTCTTTTTTCCAGTGTTAATGTAATATTAGCACATTGTGCAGCTAATGTGACTAATGTGATTGGTAGCTTTGATTGCACACACACAGGTCGGAGATATAAGGAAACTGTAAAGCTAAAGGACATTTAGAGATGGTCGAAACTAGAAGACTGATTCGGACAAAGTACAAACAAGTAGTGTGTGGGTTACTGTGCTTCATGTTGCACTTCTGTGTGACCTCAACTCTGCTGACATTTAAATTCATTTTCATTGATTTTGCAACCTATGCTCAAATAAACTGCACTTTAACAAATCCCAATTCCCAGCAGTAGCTTTTAGGATTTTTAAGCAAAACGGCCTGTCGAGAACAGCCCTAAACACAGGAGTTACACATGCATGTTAAAATGACCAATCTTTGCAGTATTTTGAGCTGAAAGATCCAAAAACGGACAAAGTGGGGACATGAAACACATGCATTACTTTCCAGAGACTAATATGTGTAGACTCATTGGGTGTGCTGAAGGCGAGTCAATGTGCAGAAGATACAATACAAACATACTTGGTTTGTCACCGTTCGTAGCAGCTGTACCCCAGGAGGACAGCGGTGTGTTTGGGAACATCTCCTCTCCACCCAGTCTCTGTGCTATCTTTCTGGCAGAGATGCTGTCCTTGAAGCGGTCCCTCCAGGCAAGAGTGGCACAAAGCAGGCACAGGGTTTTACCCGTTCCTGTTGGACTCTCCAGAACCCCATTTACTTTCTAGAGCAAACAAGCAGAGAGTTATACTGACTTCATCTTTTTGAGAGTTTTTGCCATATTGTAAAAAAAATTTAAACATTTATTAGTAAAATAAAAGTTCTTACTTTAGCCAAGTCAGAATTAAGTCTTTTACGTTGTACATTTGTCTGTCAGTTGTTTCCTATGACGGTCCTGATGACTAGCAGTACAAAAAAATGATGTAACCCTGTTTGTTCTGACAACTATTAGACTTTAGTTCAAATTTTAATACAGATTAGCACATTTTTATTTAAACCCTAACTAGAGACACACAAACTTTGAAAAGACACACGATGATTCTGGTTTGCCACAGATTGACATACACACACTTAACTCTCCATACACTTTTACAAATGGTTTCGCTACAACACTCCCATACCAGTATTCACAGTTTAGTGGAACTCCCGTTAAACTTGCACAACGGCAAAATTAAGGTTATCCATCTTGTTTTCGTTAGCAGCTACAGGTACTTACATTCTGAAGACATTCAATCACTTTCTTCATGTATTCCTTCTGACAGTCATACGGAGGGAAGGGGAAATTCACCGTCACTCCACTCAGAGTCAATGAAGTCATGGTGTTAGCTTAAGGGAGCAGTAGCATCAAGTAACGTTGCTGAAGTTCAAACTGCCGTACTCCCGGAACGCCCTTTAAACTTTGGACCGACTCTCACTTTTTAGAAACCTACAACCGGGTGCCTGCCGGTGAAAGTCTCAGCTAACATTGTCTCCTTTAATTGTTGTGGGAAGTTGTCCACGCAGAGCAAGACCCCACTGCTTCGCGCCAGCTGTCTGCTTTCACTCCACCGCACATGCGCACTGTGGTGCCGACGGCTGATGCGTCAGCGTGCTGCGTTCAAGGACTCGCAGAAATTTAACACAAGATGATTTTAAATGTTGCAGGAAAAAAAAAGTCTACGGAAAAATGTAGCTAACTGAAACTAATACAAGTCAGAAAAAGGGCATTACCTTCTACAACACACCTGACAGTAAGAACAAAATTATTGTGTAGCTATTTCTTTTCTTAGAAATCTCGTTTTTGCAAACCGTTTGAAAAAATATCTGTATTCCGTCAGTTTATGGAGTAACAGGAGTGCCACAATAAAATATAAATAAATAAATATTTCTACATTAGCTTTGATCAGGCTACAACTGAGCAGCTAGCTCGGTTAGCATCCCTAACATTAAAGCTAATATTTACTGGATGCTAACTCTCTTCTCTGGTCAACACACACAGAAATAAACTCCATCGACATCTGCAGCAGGGACGCCTGGTATAAATGGGCTAACAGGACGAAGCCCTCCCAGGCCAACACAAAAAAGATGAGAAAATTATTTTTCAAATAACTTACAACAGATTATTTTAAGTTTAGGTGAAAACAAAGGTAGCAACAGCACCAATCAGTCAAAAGAAAAACAGAATATCTCTAAATGGGCTTATTTTTTACAGCCCCAGCAGATACAGTCCGCTTTCATTCATTTCGTTCTTGTAAGTGATTGACAGGTGTCATGTCCTGCCCCTGTGATTTACTGATCATTTGGACTAACTTCAGGCAGCCCACAGGCCACTGACTTTTGACCAATAGCAGCAAGTTAACACAGCGGTGGCTTTCATTCATTTCGTTCTTGTAAGTGATTGACAGGTGTCATGTCCCGCCCCCGTGATTTACTCATCATTTAGGCTAACTTCGGTCAGCCCACAGGCCTTTGACGCAGCGAGAAAAGGTTAAGGTATGGCGGGCGTTAGCATGAACGAGGTGGATTATTTGCTTTCATGTCCATTTTCCTCAATGTCTTTGGAGGAAAAGCTGGAAGTTAAGAGACTGGGATCACATCGGCCGTCGATGTGAGCTTCTTTTCAAATAAGGTAGGCCCATGTTGACCTGTTAAAGGACTGTGACACCTTGTTTTTGCTGAGGTCATCTGTTGTACTGAAGGTGTGTTTTGCACTACATGTCGCCAAACAGTTGTAATAAGACAGTTGCAGCAGGCTATCTGTGGGTAGTCATTGCAGTTGGAACACGTTTTGTAGTGGTGTGTGTGTGTGTGTGTGTGTGTGTGAGTGTGTGTGTTTGTGTGTGTGTGTGTGTGGGCAGGTAATTATAGGGGTTGTGGGGACCTAATGTCCTCACAACCATAGGAAAACCAAAAGAAATGTCATTTGTGGGGACCTCATTTGGGTCCCCATGAGGGGAAACATTGTTTTCTTGGCCATGTTGTTGTTAGTGAAAAAAGTAAAAGTGCAAAAATGTTTCTTTAGGGTTAGGCATTGTTTTGGTCCGGGTTAAGGTTAGGGTTCGGGTAAGGGTTCGGGGTTAGGTATGAATGGGAGTCAATGGTAAGTCCCCACGGGGATATAAAAACCAGACGTGTGTGTGTGTGTGTGTGTGTGTGTGTGTGTGTGTGTGTGTGTGTGTGTGTGTGTGTGTTAATATCTAGGTGCAAATCTTGAGAGGTGGCCTGGAACCCAGATCTCCAGCATTGGATGCACAATCGATGCCAAGATCACGGAGTTCCGTGCCAAAAGTAAAAATGTTGCTGTATCCACAGCATCTTCCTAAATTGTTCTTAAACTGTTTGTTTTTTGTGTCATTGCAGTAACAAATCAGATTGCTGTAAGCAAACTCATTGTTCATACTTCCTGGTGGATAACTAAGTGGAAATCGTTGTAGCAGCAGTAAATATGAGTTATATCAGTGATTCAGTACGTGATTATGCGAAATTGGGTTGTGTTTTTCCATTGTAGAGCAACCTAAGGAGTTGGTTTCATAGATGATAGTTTTACATCTACACACAGAGGTTTGGCATCTGGCTTTGGGTGACACAATGACACAAAAAATACAGGAATGCTGAAGCAACACCACCAACATTATCCACCTTAAAATAAATTTGTTGTTGTCATAATGACAAGCTTATTTGTAGCTGTGTTGTTTTTAGGAGAAATTGTTATAAGTGGACTGGTTTTAGAGCTCCTGAGTTTTGCACGTGAATGTTCTCAAGAAATGTTTTGAATTTCCAAACTTGGTGGTTTAGTTCATTGATTTACATACAGAGATCTGACTGAATGCTAGCAATATTTAAGTGTTCATTGCTGCTAATAAAGTCTATTAAATTAAACGTTTGCCTAACAGCCATGTTTTCAGTATTACTGATAGAGAAAGACTGCATTTATGTAACTGGAATGGGATTGTAATGGCAGAAATTAGTTTTTGTGCATGCTGACCTGGCAATCTGCGCCTTACTAGTTTTCAACTAAGTTTGAGCCAATTGCTGTGTCAGTATAGGGTCATGTAGAAAACCTGTACATCATGGTATTCATATATGAAAAAGATATGTTTCTAAAACAGACATATAGTTAAAAACTACAAAGCTTATAGGAAACGTGTGGAAAACATCATTTGCCATGCACTTTCCTTATTTATCACATACATAATTTTTACTTGTTTCATACTTAATTTTTTAACTATGCTGTATGAAAAGAATGCAAAAGTGGTCACTTTCAAGAGTTTATCATAATATGACACTTATAAGCACAACACATATAAAACATAAAGATTTATTACTGGAATTGATGGAACTTCTTATAAGTTTTTTATATTTCTTTTCCATATGGGTAGTCATTTACCACATTAACAAAGTCTACACTGGATTTATCATTCATTTAATGTGATTTTCATTGGAAAAAAACTTTTCTTTAAAAATAAAGGACACTTCTAAGTGACCCCAAACTTTTGAACAGTGGTGTTTCCTATATTGTGTCTCTTTGTGGTTGTTTTGTGTATTTTCTTAGGCTGTTTCTTCTCTCTTCTCTCTTTCTCTCTTCTCTCTTTCTTTCTCTCTTGCATCTCTAATTGCTTATTTTGTGTTTTTTAATTGTTGTTTTGTGTAAAAAAGATAAATTGTTCACACTTTCCCTGGCAATAGCCTCCAAAGGCTCCAGTATGTTCAGAACAGTGCTGCCCGGGTCCTGATGAGGATGCGTAAACATGATCACATCACCCACATCCTTCGCACTCTGCACTGGCTTTCTGTTCACCTTCGCATTCACTTCAAAATCCTTCTTCACACCCATCACTGTCTGCACGGTGCAGCCCCCACCTATCTCACTGAACTCCTTCACCCACACACTTCAGCCAGAACCCGGTCAGACCAACTGCACCGTCTGCGCCCGTCCAGGACTCGGCTCAGGACCATGGGCGACAGGGCCTTTGAGGCTGCTGCTCCCCGTCTGTGGAACGCCCTCCCCTACCACCTCAGGGCTCCACAGACGATGGATTCATTCAAAAAAGGGCTGAAAACCTTTTTATTTCGTACTGTCTTCCCTGACTGATTTTTTTTTACTGTATTTAAATTTTTAAATTATATTATATCATTTTTATCATTGTTTTTATTGTCTTTTATTGTCTTCTTGATTGTGCACATTGAGATTTGTCCACAAATGTAATGTGCTTTATAAATAAAATCCATTATTATTATTATTATTACACTTTCTGAAGCTGAACTCAGATTTTCACCTTGTGTATTTTTGAATTCTGAAACAAAAAAAAACATTCTAAACAGAACTGTGTCATCAGGGCAGATAAGTGCAGCTTGTAGATGATTTGTAGTCATTCTCCAGCAACATTGAGAGACATCCACACGTTTGGACAAGAGTCATTTGAAGACGACCAAAACTTGTGCATTCAGCAACACTGAGGACTAAGCTTCATCTCAACCTCTCTGAAACCAGGAAGAGAACATCAGACTGAAAGATGTCATCGTGGCCAACTTCAGATATCTCTGGTGCATCAGGTAAATGAAGCTCAACACTAGCACGGTTATAAATGTGTCCTTTAAATGTAGCAGAGGACAGAGCAGCTCCAGGTCAGATTCTTTATGGGTTCTCTGAAAATCCTGAAAAATCCTTCTCTGTTTTATTTAAGAGCAGCATTTGCTACAGATTGTTGTTCAGATACAATGAAAAAGTAGAACAAAATAAGAGCAAGTTAAAATATTTAAGAAAAAGACATCTTGTTCATAGGGAATCTCCAGTTTAGTTGTGTCTTCATGTGTACTGTTGTAGAGCTGTAACTTTTAAATGTGTCACTGCAGGGTTTTCACTTCACTAGTTAGTCACATAACATTTTATTTCATGTGTTTTTGAAGCATTATATCTTAATTTCAGATAACTTCACATTATAGAAGATACTGTAAGGTGATTATTTGTGTTTTTTATCTGAATTTTAATGCCATTCTTTGTTGCCTGCTGCAAAAACTGCTGTTTTCTTTTTTTTGGTATGGGTTTTTTTTCTTTCTGGAACCTGCGCCTCTGAAAGTGGCTGCAAAGTTTGGTGTTTCTTAACTGTTTTTGCTGTATTTTTTCATATTTTTGCTGTGTTTTGTTGGCTGCTGATAGAGGTTTTTGCTGGGAGAAGAGTTTATTCAAGAGAGGAGCTTTATTTTCAGTGAGACAGAACAAATCTACACAGCAGCATCCAAAACCTGTTTGAATCAAAACAACTCAGCCTCAGCTGTGGGTCTACCTGGCTTCACTCTCATAAGGTCAGACAGAGATGCTAAACCTCGTGGCAAGAAGAAAGGAGGTGGTCTGGCTTTATTTGTTAACCAGAGATGGTGTAACTCCTCACACAGAACTGTTCAGGAGAAGCTGTGTTGTCCAGATATCAAACTGTTGGCAGCTGCACTTCGGCCATATTATGTTCCGTGGGGGTTCAGTCATACCATAACAATATACATCCCACCCAAGACTTGGTTCCGTGTCATGTTTTGCATGACACTGTTGCTAGGATACAGACTCAACATCCTGAGCCACTAGTAATACAGTTTTTCTCAGTCACTTTGGTTCATTTCTCAGATCAGAATTGAAATTGAACTACTTGTTCAATCTTCACATCATTGTGTCACTTGTGCACATCAAAAAATCAGTTTCTCATTTCTCTGAATAAGCTGCAAATGCTTTGGTTCATCCATGCAAATGATCCTGTACAATCCTCTGCTGTTTCCTACTTTATCGGTTGCTTCTGTCATGTTGATCAAAACGTGTTCTAACAGGTCTCTGTTGAATAGTCTCACCCTCCTCAACATTTAGGCATTAGTTCATCACATCAGTCTTTACTTGCAAAATGATTGAACAAGTTGTCATAATATGTCAAGGATGTTTCTATACATTTCTATTAGACTTTTTTTTTTCTAAATCTGTAACGATTGGTAAATTACTCCCAGGTGAATCTGGACTTTCTCTACGAAGGAAAATGTGTGAAGGGTTAGGGTTTTCTGAAATTGCTCAAAGACACAAGAGAAGATATTTGTGATGTGGTGAGAATTTGTGGCTGAACAGACAGGAACGTCAGGAGGTGTTGGAAGACTGCACTGTAATTCCTACAGCACAATTCCCTAAGGATATTGTCCTATAACATTTCTGCTTTTGTTTTGTTGTGTTTTTACAGACGTGGTCTGTCAAATTACAGTACAAACAGTAAAAGTGTAAAAGTGAATCTTGTCCAGTCTATGGCAATCAATCTCCCACATACACTAAGGTGGAACTTACAATTTACAATAGATGTCATCAAAACTTTATCCATAGTTTACATCAGAACATCCTCACGGAGTACACCGTTATAATGACAACATGACTCAGCAATGTGACCATCTGATCCACACAATGACAACATTACTGGTCATTACTGGTCATTCTGATCCATTGAAATGTTCATTGACACATATGTTTCCTTTTGAGAGATGAACTAAGGATTTTGAGCAAGAGACTGGCTTTTGCAGGTAATCCATGGTGTTTTGCTGTTTGTACGAATTGTTTTGAGAAATGCACTTACTGTTTGGCAAATGTCGAGGATGATTGGAGAAATGTACCAAAGCGACTGAGAAAAACTGAAATATCAGGAGATTTCAACCATGTCAGCCTCTCCTCTCACCTGACTGGATTTACACAGTTTGTTAACGGCCCTATCAGAGAAAAAAGAACCCTCGACCTGCTGTATGTCAGTGTGAAAGAAGCTTACAGAGCTACTGCCTTACCACCAGTGGGCAGGTCAGATCATAACTTGGTTTATCTGCAGACCTGTTACAAACCTTGTTTACTGAGACAGCCTGCAACTACAGTCATTAATGAGCAGTACTGGGGCTCCATTCCTGCTCACACTGCATACATCTGAGTTCAAATCCAGCATGGAGTCCTGCCACATTCAGAAATACTCTGAGGACACTGCTATCGTGGCATGTATCAGAAATGGACATGAAGCTGAATACAGAGATCTGATAATTGCCTTCAGTGACTGGAGTCACAAAAACCGCCTGCTACTCAACGCCTCAAAGACAAAGGAAATGATCATAGATTTCCACAGATCCAAACCCCTTCTTCAGTCAGTGAACACTTGTGGTGTGGACATGGAGATGGTGGCATCATATAAATATTTGGGTGTCCACCTTGATAATAAGTTGGACTGGTCTACAAACATAGACAACATAGTTGACTTTTTTGCCTCAGAAGACTTTGATCATTAGACATCTGCAGTAAGATGCTGCAGATGTTTTATCAGTCTGTGGTAGCAGGTGTCCTGTTTTATGCTGCAGTCTGCTGGGAGGCAGTATAAAGAACAAGGTTACAAGACATCTGATCAAACTGATTAAAAAAGCTGCTCTGTGGTTGGAATCACATTGAACTCATCAGAGGACGAAGTGGAGAGACGGAAACTTAGAAAGATGGAGGCCATTCTGACAAACCTGGATCATCCACTTCACATCTGCCTCAATGAGCAAAGAAATATTGATGGTGGACGGCTCCTATCCCTGCAGAAAATCTTTCTTACCATCAGCAATTAGACTATTTACTTTTAAAGTAAATAGATGAGACCCCAGGCAATTGAATTTCCCTTCGGGGATTAATAAAATTATTGTATTGTTGCGCTAAATGTTGCATTTAAATTACAGCAATCAGACTAGAAGTCAGTGGTTTGACGTTTATCTGATCTCTCTTATTTCAAATGTGTTCTTTTAAAAGGGTCAGACGATCATCAGTATTTGATATATTTCTAGCTAATGTTTATGATGTGTGACTGAATGGTCCTCATATGTTGAAAACATATTTTTCTCCACAGTCGCACCAACAGCACCTGAGGTCCAGCTGGGTCAAACCCTGCTCAGCAGCTCGTCTCGCTACTTGGTTCTGGACTTCATTGGTGAAGGCTGCTTTGGAAAAGTAGCCAAATGCTGTAACATGGACACCGACAAGACAGTGGCTGTCAAGATCCTCAAAAACAACGATTTTGCCGAGGACACTGAAAAAGAGGTACAAATTTTGACTCCTTTTGATTATATTTCCATACTCAGGTGTTGAATTCTCCAGCAGAATATGTACCATGAGCTGCTGATATTTTCTCTTCATGTAATGTAGACTACATCCTCCTATTTTCTCCCCAGCTGTCCATGTTGAAAGAGATCAGTGTCCTCAATCCAGACCTCACTAATGTGGTCAAGTTCTTGGAGCAGTTTGAACACATCGGCCACACCTGTCTGGCATTTGAGATGCTGGACAGAAGTCTCTATGACCTGCTTGATGAAAGAAACTATCAGCCATTGTCTCTCCAGGAGATCCGCCCAATTGCAAAGCAGGTTTGTTTGATTGTACTATAGAACCAATCCTCTGTTTTTATGCTGATCGGTGAATGTAACCATAACCCTACCTCTAATCCTGCACTGCAACATGTGGTCAACTAAATCCCAAACCTGTCTGTTCTTGTTTTGTCCCTGCAGCTGATGGTTGCTTTGGACGCCTTGAAGGGTCTTGGTATCCTCCACGCAGACATCAAACCAGACAACGTCATGTTTCTCAATCTGCAGGACCAGCCCCTCAGGGTCAAATTAATAGACTTTGGGCAAGCCATGTCAGCCTCCAAAATCCAGGCTGGGCTGGAAATTCAGCCATGCGGGTACAGGTGGGTTCCTCCTGATTGGCTCAGACGTTTTTCTGGATGAGAAGTCTAAACTTCCACCTGGTTCCGTTTGGCCTCAAACATCGCCAATAGATGTCTCATATTTGACTCTTGTCTTCCTTCCTCAGGGCTCCAGAAGTTGTCCTCGGCCTCCCGTTCACTGAGGCTGTTGATGTGTGGGGCGTGGGCTGCATCCTGGCCTTCCTCTACCTTGCTGACAACCCCTTCCCTGTTGGCTGCCCATATAACATGGTAGGTCAGCTGCTTCAGAAAAATATCTAGAACCAAGTGGAAGTCTCATGCACAACATCAGCTGATGTGAATGTATATTATATTTGCAGATGAGGTGCATTGTTGATGTTGTGGGTCTGCCGGACGACCACCTGCTCCACGCTGGAATATACACCAAGTCCTTGTTCACTGAGCAGGTGGCTGCTGATGGTCCATCTTGGAGATTGATGGTAGAGTAACAAATTTGTCTCGATTATTGTTGCTGAAATATTTTTTGTCAGCTATTCTAAAGCGGTTTTCATATATTTGTGTTTTCCTTAAGACACCAGAAGAATTCTCAGATGTCAACGGCATTGAAGCAGAGGAGTGGAGCGACTCGGTGGGGCTGTCCAGCCCTCTGGAGGAGCTGGTGGATGTAGGTGCTCTCTGCTGTGTTGTACTAGTTTAGACTGAATCAGCTCCAGTTGTTGATTTCTCTCTGAAAGCTGAGAGCTGATCAGCTAACCTGACTTTGTTTCCAAATGCAGATCTATCCGAGAAAAGACTGTGTCGAATTTGAGGACAGACTTGCTTTTGCGGACTTCCTGAAACGGCTGCTGCATCTTGACGGGGATCAAAGAATCTCTCCCCGTGAAGCTCTGCAGCACCCATTCATCACCATGTCCCACCTGCCTGTGAACCCTACCAGCATAGAATAGTAAGTTTACACCAATAGTAGAGAACACATGAGGCTGGATGATCTGATGGAGTTAGTGATTAACTGATTTTTTACTTTATCCAGTTTGACCACCTCGAAAGCCCTGATGAGCATCTGCCCGGTGGAGGACTCAGCAGACGAGCTGAACATATCAGAAGCCTCTAAACCTGGACTTTCCTGGACTTCTGATGGAGCCTTTGACTGCAATGATGAAGAACCACCTCTCTGGTTCAAAGACGAAGAAACACTCCTCTGGTCTTCTGATGGTGAAGAATCACTCGTCTCGACTTCCAACGTAGTTTTTGACTCCTGTGATGAAGAACCACATCCCATGTCTTCTGATGGAGATGCATCCAGAGACCTCAGAGCCTCAGCCTCCTCTGGTTCTGGAAGAAAAATGCTGAACAGGATTCAGAAATTCTTCAGCCGACTCGGGGATGCCTTTAGCTGCTGCTGGCGTCCCACGGTCGAGGACTGACTGCATTTTACTTATGAGTTTTTTGTTCCTTTATTCAGTTTTGTTTTTTGTTTTATATTTTTAGTTGACTTTGAGAACCTCATTTCAGTTTTGTTTCATATTTGATTTTATCTTTGTTTCTTATTTGAATTTATTGTTTTGCTTCCCTGCATGTTTTTATTGAATAAATTTATCCACATGCTGTTGAGCATAAGGGAAATACAATTTCTCACACAGTCTTCATTACTGGCTACAAGTCAACAAGAATAGACACCTGTTGTTTTGAGCAGTGATTCCCAAACCGTGGTACAAACACCTCAGGTGGGTTGTCTGCAGCAGCAGCAATTAGTGGAAAGATTAGCTCAACTGAAACAACTGATGCTAAACTTTTATTGAACTATTTATGGGTCTGAATGAGCCTGAGAGGAAGGATAACAGTGAACTGTAATGATGGACAGATAAAAGGAATGCAGAGATGAGTAAATGAATGAGTGGATAAATGGTTCAAATAGGTACCCATCGGTATGAGACCTGGTGTTTATTCTTACTTCAGCAATCTGTCTGAGGATTTTTATCTATGACCATTCATGAATAAGAATGTTAAAACACATTTTATCTGGAGCACAGGAAAAACAAGGCATCACACCGGGTTTGACTCTGTTCTACCAGCTTCTTTAACTCAGGACCTTCTCTCATTCAGTTTGTTTCATCCGTCTTCCCAGCAAACTGAAATCTGTTCCTGAGGTGCTTGTAAAATGCTTTTTTTCCCCTGTCCCTGCTCCCTCAAACCTTCCTTCAGTCCTCTGTCCTGCTGTTTGTATAGACAACCATTAACTTACCTCGTCAGTCAAGCCATGACAACTATTCCACAAATGCCTGCGTTACATGGAAACTAACATCTGCTAAAGCTACAGAAATCTAGATTTTGTAACGGCCACAGTCAGAGGTCATGCTTAGGTAAATCAGTGATTGTAAATGAGCTTATATGGCTGTAACATATGACTGAGGACCTGTCCAAGATCTTTCACCGTAAGTCAGATGGGACAGGCTTCACAGGATAAAGGGATGCATCAGGACTTGTACCCAACTTCACAAGTCACTGAAAACAAACTGTCAGGGGTGTGGGGTGTGGTGAACCCAGGTGCAGAAATAGTCGATAGACAGCCAGGGATTCTGGTAAAAAAAAGGTTTATTTAATCAAAACAACTACTAACTGAAAACGAGACTGAAGTGGCTACAATAAACAAAACGGTGACAAACAAGAGGGCTGAGGAAATGATACTCACACACAGGAACTATGACTGAAGGTGGAAACAAACTGAGTCCAAATCAAAAACTATAAAGTCCAAAAGGTATAATCCATAAATGGGGAGAAAGCAGAGTTGTCCAGTAAACAGGTGTAATCCAGAGGTAAAGCGGGAACAGAGTCTGAAGCAGAAAGAATCCAATATGATGAGCCAGCAACAACTGAGAGAAATGGCAGGGCTTAAATACAGAGGGGAGGACCAAGTGAAACGAGTCTGAGCTTGATTGCATCAAGTGACAACAATCAGAGGCCAGGTGCAGAGTAGGCAGGGAGCAGCAGACAGAGGGAGACAGAGAGACCAGACAACACAGGATGAAAAAACAGGAAAAGGAACAAAAAGGCAGTAATAGAGGCAGAATCCTGACATAAACTCTAAATAAACAATGATGTCAAACTGGTTTTCAGAACAATGCTGTCCTGATATGAACATGAGCACCACACAAGCTCTGGTTCACAGCTGAACTCCTAGTTAGTGCAGGTACAAGTTGATTTGTTAGAATGAAGTTCATCCTGAACTCTCAACACAGTGGTAAGGAGGCCTGTAAGGGTCAGGAGAGGAAGGCAACCTCAATGTGACGTAAAACAATACCATCAGTGGATAAACAAGTTGTAAAAATGACAGCCACCAGAGCTTTCTGTGTAAAAACACTCCATTAAATATTTAGGATCATACAACAATAAACTAATTTATCTCTTAGGTAAAAAACATCTTTACCTTTGTAGTTTCACAAGAATGCACTTAAAACTACAGTATTGTTACCAAAAACCAGACGGTCCAGTCTGTGAGACAGGAGAGTATTGTGACAGACAGAAACGACATACGAGCTCCATGCTGGGACTGAACACACTGGCTGATAAAAGACAGCATAAATCATCTAAAATGTGGCATCAGACTGGATGGGAAAGAGGGTATGGCAGGGAGGTAGCCTATATAAATTAATATTTAAAATATTTCCAATCCTTCTCTCTTCAGTCCAGTTAAAACATCTCTGCTCGTAGGTTTTGGTCATCACAGGTTGTGGTCATCAGTGTTCAGTGGAAGAAATGCCAACAGAAGAATGAGCTCATGTAGTCAGATCTCCTCTGATCCATTTAAACACCATTTAGGCGACATCTCGTCCTGCATCCAAGACGAAGGCGTGGCGGAAGCCGTTCTCACACAGTCTCAAGTCTCCATGAGGGAAGTCCCGTTTGATGTCGTGATAGTACTGAACAGGGCACCAGTGGTCTGTAGCTCTGTAATAAAAAATGATCTGAAAACATGGACACAGAGTTTACTGCTAAATGGTCTGTATTTATATAGCGCTTTACTATACCTGCAAGGTACCCAAAGCGCTTTACATGATACGTCACATTCACACACTGATGGCGGAAGCCTCCATGCAAGGCACTAACCACAACCCATCAGGAGCAACTAGGGCTTAGTTGTCTTGCTCAGGGACACCTCATGAGCACGACGGGCCGAGGATCAAACCGCCAACCCTTCAGTTGCAAGACGGCCACTCTACCCAAGCCGCCCCGGCATGCTGATGTGGATTTCTACATTTATACACATCTAAACTATTCACTGATAATTCAAGTAAGCATCTGTCTTTTTATGTACTTAAAGACTACTAGCTGTTAGCTGGCAGCGAACTACAGGCAAGTGCAGAGAAATATTCCAATGTGATCGTACAGGTGTGCATTTTCCCACCTTGTCCAGATTTTTCTTGACAGTTATGTTGTCTCTTTCCAGAGCTTTCCTCATCTCCTGACCCCCCATGTACATAGCGTTGGCTACAAGCAGAAACAAAAGTCACAGGTTTAATCTTTGCTGTTTTTCAGAACTTTCAGAAAAATAAAGGTTTTAAGATTTTGAAAATGAATAAAGCAACAACTTTCCAGACAACGCCAAAATCTCGTCCCCACTGGGTAGCAACAACACGGTGCATGTGTATGTGTGAGTGAGAGTGTTGATGTAGAGCACTAAACATGTATAGAGTACCTGTAATTGATGTAACTGTGTGTATCATAGGTGATGTTGCTTTTGCAGCTGTGTTAACCATTTAATTGGTATTATGTATTTGTTAGCCCACCCAACAAATTTCACCACCAGCCGCCACTGATCTGCAGTATATGGTACACATATCTGACACTATAGGTGTATGTAAAATGCAGTAAAACCAGCACCAATAAGAAAATAAACATTAACTTACCGAACTATTAAAGTCCTTTTAGTGTCTGCTGGTAGAATCAGCCGAAGCGCCACGGTGACATCGCTTTACTTCAGCTGTGCTAGGAGCTGGCATCAGGCAGGAATCCTGTGATCAGGAACGACTACCCATCCTGGACAGGAAGCCCCGTCCAGAGTCATTTTATTGACAGCTCAGTGCACCAAGGATTTTGCCATTGCTATTACTTGGTGGACTGAGGAGTGACAACAGGCAAAAGCAAATGCAAAATGGAAAAAGCAAATGTAAAACTTTCCTTTAGATTTATTTCTCTCTTTATAGTTCCACATTTATTTATTTTGTCTTTATATTTCCACAGATATTTATATTTTATTGTGGCACACCTGTGACTCCATAGCATGCAACACATCTCAGCAGGGATGGATGTGCAAAGGAGAACCCTAAAAACTCATTCACTCTTTCACCTCCTGCTCACCTTCGAAAACTGAAGAACCCTTTCAAAAGCAAAAAGCATCTTAAAGCCTTGAAAGCCTTTATTTGTGGGACTGAAAGTAGTAACATAACACTTACAGCTACACTACATATGGCAGATGTGGTTCATTCTATGTCAGTTTCTCTATTTGTGCTCATGTTTTGTCACTGCAGGAAAGCTTCTGCTTTGTTAGTTCTCATTTAAAATAAGCATTGCTTAGTTCATTCATACATTTTTTTTAAAAAGAGACAAAAATTGTCCTGTTTTCAAGAGGTTTTGATCAATTGAAGCCATCACATTGGAAAAGCAGCAGATTTGTCAAAAATAAAAACAAGGAGCTGAGTTTATGAATGTCACATTCATAGGTACTACAGTATTTCAGCTCAGTGTATTAGTTCCCCATTCATCAAACTTAAATGTAAAAAGTTAATTCCAGTATATAGAGGGCTGGTTAATAAACCCTTAATTTTTTTTGAATAACCATAGGACTAAGAACTAAATATTGTCGAATACTGAAAGTTGGCACCAGCAGTTTTCAGTGTCTTCATAGGTACCTTTAATTAATGATCCTGTGAAACTGCAGCTTCAAGAAGTAACTGTTCACACATAGTAATTGTGTTGTGGAGCACTGAGCAGCCGAGGCTCAGTTGTATGCATTAACTTTGCTGCAGTATGATCAACTGACTTCAATATGATTTGAGAACTTAGACCTATGACTATGGAAGCAATAGAAGACATCTTGCAAGACTACATTTACTCAGTGAGGCCACGAAACTGCAGTGTTGGCACATGTTGAATAAATATGGAGATCAGCCACAACATTAAAACCACTGATGGGTGACAGAATTTTTTTTTCTTTTACCAATCAGCCAGCTACAGTCAGTTTTTGAAGTTACTGTGTTGGAAACAGGAAAACCACCAGCAGAAGATTGAGTGACTTAGACAAGGACCAAACAGTGACAGTTCGACCTCTGCGTCTCTTTAAAAAAAAAAAAAAGAAAAGAAAAAAAGCAGGTCTTGTGAGGTGGCTGTGGTTACCACCGACTGAAAATGTTCTAGTGACAGGGTCGTAATGCACTTTGGAAGTGGAGGTTGGCCTGTGTGATTGGTCGTGTGACCATCATCGGCAGCTGCTGCAGACAGCTCAGTTGACGTCATGGAGGAGGCAAAGAAACTGATTGGCACAGGGAACAGGCATCTGGTGATGGGAGATGTTGTTTCTGCTGTCAGTGTCTTCCAGGACGCCTGTGGCATGCTGGCTGAGAGATATGGGGACACTGCAGATGAGTGCGGTGAGGCTTTATTCCTGTGTGGGAAGTCCCTACTGGAGCTTGCCAGGATGGAGAACAGTGTCCTTGGCAATGCCCTTGAGGGAGTCCTAGAAGAATCAGAAGAAGAGGAGCAGCCCAGCAACTCTAATACGAACAGTGAAACACTCCTGAAACACTTTGTGCTACAGAAGAGCTACTGTAGCACAAACTGTTGAAGGCTATAATAGTGAAGTACCAGAAGGTGCATCACAGCCTGGTAGGTATGGCTCTGTGTAGCTGCAAACCAGTCAGAGAGGCTACACTGTCCTGTGGCCACCACTGAAAGCAACTACAATCGACATGAGCATCATAACAGGATCGTAAAATGATGTAGGAAGGTGGTCTGGTCTGATGGTGCCATATGATGACCTGAACAAGAGATGGCAGCAGGATGCACTGTCAAAACCAGTATTAATGGAACAGAGGTGGAATTTGTTGAGGATTCAAAGTACCTCTGTGACCACATAGAGAATAGTTTGGAATGCAGTGGAACAGTAGCGTGAAGAAAGGTGACCAGAAAAGCTGTATCTGTTCAGTCTGGTTACTTTTCATTTTGGTGGCCATAAAACTGTAGAACTTCTCCAGTTTGACCACTGACCAATAATATCAATATCATTTGCAACAGAACTTTCTCAGTGGTTATTGCAGTATCAGTTTCATGTGTAATATTCCATTGCTGTGTGTAGTGTTTTGTTTCATTATCATGCATAATATTACCTTCCTACTTCAGTATCATTATTACTTTTTCAGTCTAATTGTAGCATACCTTTTTTATTTAGTAAAATCATACTTAAGTTTCACTGCTGTCCTCTCTGTGTGCAGTCTTCTACCATAAAGGCATTGGTCAGGTATGAAACCTAATTCTAACTCGACAGTTTCTAGGAGCAGCAAAGTCACTGCAAAATGTAAAATGTGTGAAACTACTACTGAGATTTGTTATAGCTGATCATCCAGCTAAACTGAAAAATGAAGCAAAAGATGCCTTGATCAGGGAGGGGAACAAGGCCTCAAGACTCAGAAGTTCTCTGCAGAGGTGGAGAACCTGCTTGGTGATGACCATCTCAGCAACAGGAATCAGAAATAACAACATGCCACCCTCCCAGTGTCTGGGTCTGTTAGAGGGTTCTAACCATTAAAACTGAGGGTTTTCTTTCTTCCCGTGTTGTAAGATCGTGACCCGAATATCCAAATATCCGTTCGCTATGGCGGTATCCGGATATTAATTTCGGTATCCGAATATTCGTTACACCCCCTTCGGACAATACGGGGCGTAACGAATATTCGGATATTCGTCTTTAACAGGGCACGAATATCCGGAGACCAGAAACCACTATTTGGGCCAGCCCTAGACCTCAGTAATGTATAGTTCTCTAAGATGACTTGGGTTGTAAATCAGCAGAATCCAAATAAAACTTGATTTAATTGAATCGACAACATTTGAATCGAGTACAAAACAAATCAACAAAAGGAGTCTTGGCAGTTCTCCACACTTCTGACATTTTTACGTTACTTTGCTGCTATGATCAAGAGTTAGAATTATTTTTATACCCGATATATGACTCAGATTTATGGCAGCATTACAGACTGTTCCTTGAACTTCGTTGATGATCAGCAAGAGAATGAGCGTTACAGTTTTACTTCATTTAGCCACTAGAGGACTGTCGGTCTTGTGATAAGACATATGACATCTGTACTGTAACAGCTGGTCAGAGGATGCTGCTTGCAGAGATTTTGGTCAGGAGGAACCACAGTGAAAACAACATACAACCCAGGGCAGCCTAGGTGACTGCCAACACCTGCCCTGCTCAGCACTATTTAACACGTAAGCGTCCCACTGCATGGTGTAAATACACTCACAGTCATCAAAGTAAATTAAAAGATGATGTAAACTACAACTGTGACTAAATAGCATAGATGTAACACAAGCAGAGGGATACAGACTGCAAATCAATTTACATGAATCTTTATTTAACCATTTCTATGATAAAACAAAGTAACTCAGAGAAATTTCACCATAAAAAAGAAAGCAGTACAGATAAGTAGAAAACACCTCTGCTGTTTCGAAAAACAAGAACAGGTCTTCTTTTCCGACACACCTTAATGCATTGAACCAGTCACAGAAAGTGTTTCAGGTGGTTCTGGAAGTTCTGATCTGCTTGTGAAACTGCTCTGAGCATTGGAATAGTTGAAATTCAGCAAATTAGCAAAAATGAGAGCGAGCAGACACTGTGGTCTTGGAAGGACTGAGGTGTGCATCCTTGATGCAAACACTGAATAATAACAAAAGGAATGTAACTTAGAGTGGAGTGCACTAACTCAGAACATCATGTTCCAATTCCTGATTGTAATCTGTGGCAGATTCACACGTATGCTAACACTGCCATATAAACTTAAATCAGACCGATCGACTGATCCTCTGAACAACACAAAGAAGACTTCCATACACGTAGAAAAAGGCACAGGTATGGAGTGTTGGTCTTTGAAAACCTCCCAGTAGGAAAAGACTGAAGGTCCTGCTGTAGCACCCGTAAATGTGACAAACAACTATCATTTCAAATACTGCAATGAAGAAAACAACAGAACATGTGATGTGAAGACATGAACGTTTGACTGTATTACAAAATGGAAAGGGGGCTGGGGGAAACACGACTCTGCTAGGTGTAAAGTTCTCGGAGTGAACTGGTACAGGTTCACTCGAGGTGGGAAGTGAAGATATCTTGACCTTTTACTGTGAGAGCTGGACCATCCAGAGCATCTGTCCGTCTCCAGTCTCATCTTCTCAGATTTCAGTGTCCAAATTGATATGGAGCCAGTTTACCAGTAGTTGAGATGTGCGGATATCCTGCAGACTTTAGAGTGTCTCCCCCAAACTCAACCATCTCACCAGTACGCTGCTGTGACCAGAGGAGACTCAACAGGCTCGGTGTTCCTGCTCAGCATCGCTGGTCTCTGCTCCAGTGAAACGGGTTGAGATGTTGCTGTTGGAGGGTCACTCAGAGTGTTCGGGGGTTGTACTCAGGCAGCTTTTTCAGTTTCTCCTGTTCCTGCTGAGTGTCCTGTCTGGCAATAACCAGAGAGTGAGAGTACCCCATCACCACCTGCAAAAGCAACAACACTCTGTTTTACACATTACAAGTATATTGGACTGCTTCACCCTATAGCTTTGATCAAGCAAGTCAAGAGGTCCATATTCATTCTGTAAGACCCTCTTAGCACCTGGTATTAAATACAGAGATCTTTCTGCTGATCTGCTGACGGACATCCATATCTATGTTACTATGTTTGGACCTAGTCTGGACTGCACTACTTCAAGTTGTGTGAAGCAATTTTATTCCCCCCCCTCCACATTTCAGCACCAATACACTACAGGTATTTACACACTAACAACAGCAGGAACTTCATCAGTAAAATTCATAAATTATCCATGGAGACGAGATGAATCAGCACTCCATCAGCGATGTTTAAATCATTTATTACATAGCGGCTGTCCTCAGGTTGTGTCTTGAGATTTCACTTGTACTGTGTCATCATAAATAAACGAGGGCAGCAGATGTTTTTTTGACGGTTTGATAACTTGCTTAAGCGGTTACTTTATAGGCATTGTGCATCACTTGGTGCCATCGTCTGTACTCACCCAGATAACGACTAGGTCTCGCCATCACTATGGAGGGGTATATCTGAGTGAACTCGTAAGTAACACTAACAGAAAAGTTAACAGAATAGTTAACATTTTCAACAAATCAGCATGTTGTCATTGGCATTGTGAGCTCAAAGCCCTGCTGTGCCAAAAGCTACATTCCAGACAATTCAGAACTTCAATATTTCAATCTTCCTACTTGAAAAACTACAATAGAATGGCTCTTTAAAGCTGCTGTCCGGAGTTTGAATCGCAGCGTCTCCAAAAACACTGGTGGTCTCACCCTCCCTCCCTCTGATTTCGCCCCTTTATTTGTGCACGCGCGCAGTACATGAGAGAAGTGCCCGGAGTGCTGCAGCATCTCGCCTGTTTTGCTGTTTTCCCCTCTTCTACATTTAGTAAATAATAAAGGAATTACGTTAGAATGCTGTATTGAGTCTAACTTGTCCTAATACCAAAATAACATGAATCTGCTAGGACGAATTACACTCGTGTATCCCTCTCGATGACGTTGTTTATCAAACTTAGTGCATTTACGCGTGTATGTGTGTTACATTGTTTATTTATTTCTATCTAGAGTTCAGAATTGCATGACTCCTCTGACGAAGAGTATGTCCCAGACGCCCCAACATCTTCCTCCAGAGGACGGGCATCTAAACGAAGCTGTCAGGCGGGCTATGGAGGCCGTGGTCGGGGAGCGACGCGAGCACCCCGAGCCAAAAAACGTCCTGCAGTCTCTTGGCCTGACAAGCCGTGGGATTGGTAACTTTTCTGGAAGTTGCTGAGCCCTGATGCTCTCTCCTCCACAAGCAAAACAAATGTGCGCCCGGTTGCGTAGTGCGTAGCTCGCCCACCTCTGCATGGGCTTGCTTGCTGTGCGCGTAACCGTTGATTGACAGCATGACAAAGCTGAAGCTCGAACTTGATTGGTCGGCAGCAACCGGTGCTTTTTGGAATAACATGGGGGTCTATGAGAGGAAGGCGGAGCT
The DNA here is from genome assembly GCF_021347895.1 of Acanthochromis polyacanthus. Classification (NCBI taxonomy): domain Eukaryota; kingdom Metazoa; phylum Chordata; class Actinopteri; family Pomacentridae; genus Acanthochromis; species Acanthochromis polyacanthus. Next base: position 19,233,121 of record NC_067118.1, read on the forward strand.
CAGGAATAAATTTTCATATCGCGTTATACTAACTTTATATTATAGTATCGAACTAGACTAACACATTTAAGCTTTGTTAAAAAATGATACATAAATTGAAAACAAACAGAAAGTAGGGCTGTTGTGTTTGTCTTTCAAAATTGATGTCAAATGCGTGACAGCCTCATATCTGATATTTACCCTGAACCCTGCCGACATTACAAATATCCATATACTGTGGGATGACTCAGGCACGATGTCTAAAGCTATATAAGAAAAGCTGCACTGAACTGAACTGTCATGAGTTTACATTTGACATTGTCAATTGTGTCATACAGTGTTTGGAAAGTTCCAACCTCCAATATAAATGGAGCACAGTATAAGCAGCTGTTAGCATGACTGCTGGTCTTGTATAAGCGTATCCATTCAGGTGAGACTTCTCATGACTGTATCTGAAATGTGTTTGTCCATTGACCTGCTCAGCGTAGATGCCATCCAAAGTCTTAACCTCTTGTGCGGTGGTGGAGGATTTGGGTTTGTTGTCTCCATATCCCTACAAGACAAAAGACGAGATGTAATCAATGCTGAGCGCCTGACTCACGACACAAAAGCCAACATGTATAAATATTCAGTGTGGGTAAATAGTGCTTCACCATTTTTGAGCATTGTCTCTTATCTTCATGTGAAGGGGAAATAGAAGCAAGACCAAGGGACACTACATAATTTTACTGTAACACAAGAGGATTTTGTGGATTCTCCTATGATGACAGATTATCATTAACAACTCTACTGTGTTCACTCCGGTGGCCATTAATATGGAATGGGCTGAAAACAGTGAATGGGTAGAAGTAGTTCACAGTGATAAGCAAAAATTTCTGTCAGAGGATGTCACATGGAAGGACTTGGGCCTTACCAGCTCTCCAAATGTGGGTGAAGGTCCCCAGCTGATCGTACTCTCATCTGCAGCAATAATGATGCTGCTCTTCCTGTGAAACACAAGCATACATAGTTAAACTTTACACTGAGAACTCTGTTCACAGGGTGCTGAATCAAAGCATATTAATGGAAAGTTAACTGGAAGGAAAAAGTGTGGTAGGAAAAGGTAAAAGAGCAAAGGGGAAGACGGCAGACTTAAGATGATCAACAAAAGCAGATTCAAGAATGTGGGAGAGATTCACAAGCAGTGGACTGAGACTGAAACCAGAACATGCACAGCCACCACACACAGATGTGTCCAGGATATGGGCGACAAGTGTCAAATTTCTATAGTCAAGCCACTCCTGATCGGCCAACAATGCCATTTTTCCTAGCATGGAAATGCATTGCATTTGAATATCGCCTGATTGGTGGGCGTGCATTAGTGGGCCATAAGGTGGTCACATGACGGCCCTTCAGACCTTCAGTCCGGTAGAAACATGGTGACTCAGTTGCAAATTTTCTCTTTTATTACGAAAACCGTTCAGCAAAATGTATATCAGAAAGCATTTGAGGCGAGAAATAAGCTGTGCATTTGCTGAATCTGTCCTCATTTTACTTCAACAGCTAGTTTAGCAGTTTAATGAAAGTTTTACGATGCGTCAAATCTCTGCTCCCCGCACCGCTTTTGCATAAAGTAAAAATGAAATCCAAAGTCCCTGATCCAAAGTCCTCTTTTCAGATCAAAGTTTGCATTTCTTTAAGTCCAGTGTGAAGTTTCCACAGTCAGTGATGATTTGGGCACCATGTCATCTGCTGGTGTTGGTCCACTACGTATGATGAAGTCCAGAATGAATACAGACATCTACCAGCAGATTTTGGAGCACTGCATGTTTCTGTCTATTGAAGAACTGTTCAGAAATGGAGATTTTGAGCCTCAAGTTTCAATCTGTGCAAAAACGTACTGAAAGTTCTTCAACAGGCATAATGATTTGAGATAGAATGGCCCATTTGCATTCTTTTGTTGCATATTAAGCAGGTGGGTGCTGCAGCAGAAATGCTGTACCATCATTAAATAGTTGGTTGTTGGTTATCATTTTGTCACACAATATTGATGAACATCACAATGCTGTATTACTTTTAATACTGAAAGGATCCATCAACATTTTTAAAAAGGTTAATTATAATTAATGTAGAAATGCATTCATTTCATTAATGTATTTTTTGCTGTGATGTCAGAACTGGTATAGAGCATCACAGACTGTCAATGACACTGGAACCAACTACCAAACTTGTGGCATCTTTACTTCAGACAAGCTGCTTGTGCAAAATGTGATACTGGATCACAAGAAACAAGTCATGTCAGCACTCCCTGATGACCCCTGAGGTCATCTTGAGGGCAGCTCCAGTAGTTTGTCTCTACTGGTTCTATGAGTGGCTGCTGATGTTTCATTGCTTTACTTTGTGTGTCTCTCGTTTTGCTGTGGCCATCTTGATCCAGGTCGTTACACTCACCCACACGCCAGGCTGCGGACCTTCCAGCCACACAGATCCTGCACAGCTTTGGGGTACATGGTTGACTCTCTGGAAGTGTTTGTCACCCCCCAGAAAAACAGCCCCCCTGCAAAATACAACATCAGCTCATCAGACGCATGTACACAGCAGGATTTATTGTATGTATTACTTGGACTTAACATTTGGTATTTAATATTTAGAGCTCCTGGCTGAGCATCAGTCAAAGATTCTAAAATTCTAAAGATCTGTGTCCACAGATGTTCTCACAGCATGATGAGCTCTTTTCTTACCCATTTCACTGACAGCGAATGAACACTGGTAGCCTGTATAGATCTGACTGGCACCTCGTCCAGGAAAGTCAAAAAGTTTAACCAGTCGGGGAACCATCTCATCCTTCTGCTCTGTGTGACCCAGACGCCCATAACCACCGAAACCCCAGCTGAACACTCGTTTCTGAGAGTCCAGCACCAGCTGCATACACAGACACGCAATTTTATTACTCTATTTAATGCTGTGGTATCAACAACAACAAAAAGGGTAATGGCAGCAGTTTGCAACTCCTATTGGAACAATCATGGGCCATCTACAGAAAGATAACTCTGTCATTTGATTTCAGTGTATTTTCTCACCGTGTGGTTAGCACCACAGGCCACATCTCTGACCACCACGTTGGGCACAGGGATGACCTGGCCATCCTTAGACTTCTCAATAAAGATGGCAACACGACGAGGGATGAGCTCACAGTCAAACTCAATGCGCTGGGCGCGAGCTATGAACTTCCCATCACTGTTGTGACCTGCAATGAGACAGATGAAATGTCAATACTACACCAAATATTTTAAAGACATAGAGCAAAGTACTTCATTTTATTCAATCAGTGATGTATTTGTGATGCAGCTCTCAATGTCAGTAATGGGAGCTTAAAATTCCTGGAGCTTACATTTTAATAAATTTGGCACAAAAATAGTATAGGGAAAAATATTAATGCAATCCAGTGAATAAACTATAAACTAAAATCCCAAAATGACAGTACACATAACTTTACATTTACTTAATTGCGTGTTTTAACATCAGCTGACATACATCAACTTTCACAATTGGTTTACATCAGCTTTAAGCAGTACCGCTGACGTAGCAGCACCAATATTCTCCAATAATAAAAACAAACCACCAACTTGTGCAAACACACTGTAAAGAAAGTTAACAAAACTGAAACAGCAGATGCTGTGAGTGTACCTAGCTGTCCATACTCGGGGCAGCCAAAAGAGTACAGGTTTCCTTTGCAGTCTACAACCATGCTGAATTCAGCTCCACAAGCTACCTTCACCAGGGGCTGTCCGTTGTAGGAAATCTGGAGGGGCGAAAGACACGAGGCAGACTATCAAGACTACTGTAGTCTACTGAGAGCTTCTTTTGCATTACCTTGGAATTATTGATTACTGCGGCCATGCTATTCTGAAATATATCTGAGAATTCTTGATTGTGATTGGTTAGAAAGTGTTTTAAGTAACTGGACAATTCAAATCAGACGCCTGTTATGCAGGGGGTTTGTGTCGTTCTAAATGAACACACTGTTACACAGTGCTACACAGTAGGAATACAGCTTAGAGCAGGGGTGTCAAACTCCGTTCCTGGAGGGCTATTATCCTGCATGTTTTAGATGTTTCCCTCTTCCAACACACCTGATTCAAATGATCAGGCTCGTTATCAGGCTTCTGCTGAGCTTGATGATAAGCTGATCATTTGAATCAGGTGTGTTGTGTGTCTGTGATCATAACAGGTAGAGGCCTGGAATGATGCAGTTTAGATCATTACTATTGCTGTGAATATAATTATGGCTGTAGCTGGTGTCATAGCCGCTGAGCCACATTAAGGTCAACTTTAGGTTCACGTGTGGACAAAAGCTACTAAAACACAAGTCGTACCCACACAACCAGCCACAGCAAAGCAAGTGCCCAATAGTGTCAAATGTGGCAATCGCTATAGTCAATATACGGTGTATGTGACCTGTGATATGACCTTCATAAACCTGTGACCTCCACACCAACACTTCTGGCTAAAACAAGAAACACAAATTTGAGCCATTTTAATGCTGGCTTACTGGTGCTGGACTGAGGACTGCATCAGTCTGGTTGCCTTGGCCGAGCTGGCCGAGCTTGTTCTCACCAAAAGAGTAGACAGTGCCGTCCTCTGAAACAGAACGGCATCAAAACACAAACAATTACAAATACAGAGCAATGAGGACTGGATTACATAATTTTCAGAAAAAGTCATTGACCTCGACATTAAAAGCAGTTTTGCACTGAATTATTTTAGTCCCAGATGATGCTGGTTTTTCCTTGAGTTTAGCTGGAATGAACACTGTGACACTGATGATAACACACATCTGGGTTCAGCCCACCTGTGAGTGCCAGGGTGTGATTGCGTCCGCAGGCAGCAGAAACAATCACATGCTCTGCCAAAGCCTCAATTAGCTTAGGAGCCTCCAGACGCTTGGTGTCACCATGACCCAGCTGACCTTTGTCATTACGACCTGAAGAAGCAGGAACCAAGAGGTCAGTGGAGGTTAATTCCTTCCATTCTGAACTAAACACTGTGATGCAAACCTCTATACAAAACTACTTAACACACTACTTACCCCAGCTCCACAACTTGCCCTCAGTGGTCACGAGGAGACTGTGAGCAGCACAGGGTCCGGCCATCACACAGCTAACCTGGACATCATTCAGACAGCCATAGCGATGAGGACCCCACAGATTCTGACCCAGGTTGCGAAAAGCAGCTGCAGACACAAACAGACCACACATCAAACTGGATGACACCGATTCAATACACACACCATGATTCCTCACAAACCAAAGTTATTTTATTCCCCTTATTTTGCTCATTGACCTCTGTATAAATGGAAAGAGAATTACATGAACATATTATAACAGAATGCATCAGATACAGACAAGGACATCAAACTACAGTCTGAACTCAGTGCAGCTGGATAAAAAATGCCCACCTGACTGAACTGTGGCCCTATACACACGTGGACAAAATTGTTGGTACCCCTCAGTTAAAGAAGGAAAAACTCACAATTCTCACTGAAATCACTTGAAACTCACAAAAGTAACAATAAATAAAAATTTATTGAAAATTAAATAATCAAAAACAGCCATTACTTTTGAATTGTTGATTAACATAATTATTTAAAAAAACAAACTAATGAAACAGGCCTGGACAAAAATGATGGTACCTCTATAAAAGATTGAAAACTATTTGACCAGAGTGACATGATTAACTCAGGTGTGTCATTTAATTGACATCACAGGTGTTTCCAAACTCATAATCAGTCAGTCTGCCTATTTAAAGGGAGACAAGTAGTCACCCTGCTGTTTGGTGAAAAGGTGTGTACCACACTGAACATGGACAACAGAAAGCGAAGGAGAGAATTGTCCCAGGACATCCGAAAAAAATTATAGACAAACATCTTAAAGGTAAAGGCTATAAGACCATCTCTAAACAGTTTGAAGTTCCTGTGACAACAGTGGCTCATATTATTCAGAAGTTCAAGACCCACGGGACAGTAGCCAACCTCCCTGGACGTGGCCGCAAGAGGAAAATTGATGACAAATTGAAGAGACGGATCGTTGGAATTGTATCCAAAGAGCCCAGAGCAACCTCCAAAGAAATTAAAGGTGAACTCCAAGGCCAAGGTACATCAGTGTCAGATCGCACCATTCGTCGTTGTTTGAGCCAAAGCGGACTTCATGGGAGACGACCAAGGAGGACACCACTGCTGAAAAAAACTCATAAAAAAGCCAGACTGGAATTTGCAAAAATGCATGTTGACAAGCCACAAAGCTTCTGGGAGAATGTCCTTTGGACAGATGAGACCAAACTGGAGCTTTTTGGTAAGGCACATCAACTCTATGTTCATAGACTCAAAAACCAAGCATACGAAGAAAAGAACACTGTCCCTACGGTGAAACATGGAGGAGGCTCAGTAATGTTTTGGGGCTGCTTTGCTGCATCTGGCACAGGGTGTCTTGAAAGTGTGCAAGGTACAATGAAATCTGAAGACTATCAAGGCATTCTGGAGAGAAATGTGCTGCCTAGTGTCAGAAAGCTTGGTCTCAGTCGCAGGTCATGGGTCTTCCAACAGGACAACGATCCAAAACACACAGCCAAAAACACCCAAGAATGGCTGAGAGAAAAGCGTTGGACTATTCGAAAGTGGCCTTCTATGAGCCCAGATCTGAATCCCATTGAACATATGTGGAAGGAGCTGAAACATGCCATTTGGAGAAGACACCCATCAAACCTGAGACAACTGGAGCTGTTTGCTCATGAGGAGTGGGCCAAAATACCTGTTGACAGCTGCAGAACGCTCATTGACAAATACAGAAATCGTTTAATTGCAGTGATTGCCTCAAAAGGTTGTGCAACAAAATATTAAGTTATGGGTACCATCATTTTTGTCCAGCCCTATTTCATTAGTTTGTTTTTTTAAATAATTATGTTAATCAACAATTCAAAAGTGATGGCTGATTTTGATTATTTAATTTTCAATAAATTTTTATTTATTGTTACTTTTGTGAGTTTCAAGTGATTTCAGTGAGAATTGTGGGTTTTTCCTTCTTTAACTGAGGGGTACCAACAATTTTGTCCACGTGTGTATCTGTCCAACTTGTTCATGACATTGACATCACTATGACTGTGGTGCAAAAACCTAAACACATCCGTGAGCCATAGTTTTAGGCAGTGTGTTCCATTGTTTCTATGAACACACACACTCACCACAGTGTATCTGCACAGATAAACTCATTAGAGCACCAAGACTTTTGAATCTACTGCTGAAAGCAGTCCCTAACAATAGTTTTATTCCAATAATTGAGTAATATTTGATAAAAATGACAATGACTAGCTGTTTTTGAAAATGACTAACCCCTTCTTAAAAGTATATATATATATCTACAAGCTGTTTTATAAGATGTAGCTCTTCAGAAAGCCTCTGTGAGCTAGGAGCTGAATTCTACAGACTCAGTGGAGATCTCAAACAGTACAGAAAGATGAACTAAAAAATTGTTGGCTTGGGTCTGCACATTGGATGTGAACCACAAACAATAGGAAAGACATTCGCTAACACCAGCCTTGTTCTTAAAACAAAAAGGAATTTCACAGGGAAAAAATCCTTAGATTTGACAATGACCTAGTCCTCATAGGACTACTGAAATGAAGTGATTGCTCTGCTACTTGAATCAGCAAGAACTTCCTGTTCTTTCTTTAGAACAGGAAGTTCTAAAGAAAGACATGCAGTCCACATTCACTTTCAACTCAAAACAAGAAGTGCTAAAAATATCCAAGTACGCTTCTTTATAAATGCACTACCAAAAACAATGATCTGATTGTGCTTGTTGACGCTTTGGTAAGGCCAACATCTCACCAATTTAGAGATGGTCTTTGTCTATGCAGCTGCTCTAGCCGACACCCCCAACCCCCATCCAATTTCAACAAAGCAAATTTATCAGTGTATACCAGAATAGCGAGTCAAGAATAAGACAAGGCGCTGCGAAGCCTGCCCCAGGCATCAGTGGGCCTGCTGCAGGGTTTGGGGGGTTGGGGGTGGGGCAGCACAGAACATGCATGCATATGAATAGACATTACTGTCACAATCAATTAACAGGATCCCGCTGGCTTTAACACATATGTGGCCAGTACATATCAAACAAAAAGACACATGTACACCTGGCATGTGGTTTAATTGAGTCTTTTCATGCTCTACTGGAGAGACAGTGGAAAACACTGATCAATCCTTAACCGCTGATGTTCAAGTTCCTACATGTCCTCAGCGTATGACAGAGAGGGATCAGGAAAAACAGCTGGTAGAGATTCGAAAATCCATACCTCAAATCAAACCCTTCACATTGTGTCCTGCATCTTAATGGGCCTCATCATTCTACCCTTTCACATCTTGGACAAAGGTGGGTCTCAGCTTCATGTTCGTGTTTAATAGAATACAACTAAAAATACCTCTAAAGTCCACTGATTAACATGCATGTCTGTCATTTAATCCATAAGCAAGTGGGAATGTCAAAACTACATTTTGCACCTTTAGTTATGGAGCTATTTCTCGACAAAAAACATTTAATCCATCAGACCAGTGGCTTTGTACAACATCTAGATTCTGTGTTTAAGGATGATAGCACCAGGCGTGACAACCTAAATGTGTTTGTCAAGAAACGGTTCCAGCATGGAGCTCTAGACTAACCTTTCCACTGGTAGCACTGGTGTTCCCACCTGTCTTATTTGGTCGGACCACCATATGATTTGTTTTTGTTTTCTGCTCCCCAAGTGCTTCACATGCAGCATAAGGCCCAGAGAAGCTTCCATATTCCCCACTCAGTTACTGTAGTGCAAAAGCACGGTCAGGTGTGTGATAAAAGACTGCTTTGTATGACTAAAATAAGGAGGTGAAAGGTCAGATTTATCCAAGTTGACACCATGTGACTTTATCTACATGGGCTATTTTCTATGAGCTGAATTTCCTATAAGTGGAGTGCAAGTTAAATGTCAATAGTCCAGTCAGTCAGGTTAATTTAGTTGCGGGAAAATCCTGCATCCTGTCATAACTGTGTTATTCATTGTGACTGCATTTAAAAGGTTTCCCTTCTTCACTGGCCCAGTCTATATCAACCTGCTTGGACCTGCACTCTCATGATCAAGCTTGTCTGAGTTGACACCTCTTCACCATCCCCTTCCTCTCTCTTCTCATTTTGTTGTATGATAATAACCTGCTGAAGATGCATCATCTTTGGAACATGGTAACAGCTAAATACATTGTTTCACCCATTATAATGAGAAGAGTAGGAAAAAGTACTACTTTCAATCACAGTGTGTAACACAGCAGCTATGCAGGTCAGAAAACCTTCAAAACAGGCTAATCATCATTTTTCACTTGCACAAATGCAGCTGCACATTCTGAAAGGGCAGTCTGGATCCTTGACTGTCTTTAAAAGTTGATGAGGAAACAATTTTCAGGCAAAGATTCTCCTTACCCCACATAGGAAAAAAAGGAACTCAGTATTCCGAGTAAACAAGGGAAAGGAATCAAGGAAAACAAACTGCAAAATGAGATGAGGAGTACCTGTGGCCATGTCAATACATACCAACTTTCTTCTCTTGCATTTACAAATGATAATTATAACGTTTAAAAGGTGTTTATACGATTGATCGCATTTATCATTGGGAACCTAAATACTTCACATTAGAATCAATTTGAAGAGACAAAAACTGGATTTTTATCAGTTTAGGTCCAACTCTTAGCATGACCAGCCATCTGAAAAATGCTCTACCTTGTTGTTTGGGCACCTCCTTTCTTCCAATCAAATCCCAGTTGGTTGCTCCAAAGATGAGCAGTTGACCTTTCACCTTTGGGCATTCCAGTTTCTGTAGAACGGAAGAATGTATGGTTAATGAAAAAATTCACATGGTTGCATAAAGCTAAAAAGCAAACTAGTTCCGCAGCTATATATCTGGCAGCTTTGCCAAGGAGTTTCTTTTTTTTTCATCTAAATAAATTCACCACAGGTAATTGTCCTAAAACAATCATACAAAAGTAATCCATCCTTGTACACCAATATGCTTCAACAATACACTGAAAGTTAACACTCCAACTTTTCCTGCAGAGAATAATCAGAATATTTTATCAGGAAACAGATAAAAGAAATTAAATTCTATGCCAAGGGTCATAATGTGGTATATGAAAGAGAAAACAAAACTGAAGCACAAACGCATGTAAAATCCATTATTATTATTACTACTAACATCTATTAATTCAGTATTCTCACAACTTAATCTGTGAGAATTATCAAAAATTCTGACAAATGTTTGTCATTTCTTTTCCAGCCTAGCTACACACTGAATGGAGGCCACATATCAGAAACAAAAACAAAACAAAAAGATAAAAGTTAAATAATGGTTTTAAAATTCAAACATATTTCTGTAAGTCTGCTTAAAGCAGCCAGTAAGCTTGTAGATGAGGCATCAAACCCACTATTTTCTCTTTGACGTCATCTGCAACAGTGACCGGTTGCAGACCAGACTTGGCAGCGGGTTTGCCAGGTTTCTTGTTGTTCTCCTGCTCGAAGTCAAACTCATCATCACTACTGAAGTCTCTCTCTTTCCTTTTGCCACTGGCCCTCTTCTTTTTCATCCCACCATTCCCTGAGACATCTGTCACCTTCTTACGTGGCATTGTTCAACCAGAAGCTGTTTTGAGGGGAAACAGGCAGCAATTAGTTTCTATAAAGTGGAACAATAATGTGTAATTGTAAACTAAAATAAAACATCTCTCTCCGAGATATATTGGGCGACACCACAGAACATTTTAGGATCAAGGGAGAGAGACAAGAATAGCCTGATAAGCAGAATGCATATCTGCAGAGTCTGAATCATTAAACCACTGATGTTTAAAAAAATAGCACAACACAATGAGAATAAAACAGTCATAGGCAACACAATGAATATGTTCCTAACGGAAGAGACACGGCTATATAAAAGCACCATCAAATAACAACTACATAAATTCATGAGCAAGTTGTGGCAGAACAGATGCCATTAAATAAATAACTTTCATAACTCTACTTTTTGTAACTTTACAAACTTCAACAAGTGAACAACTTTACATCCTATAAGCACACTGTAGTACTGTATGTTACTTTAAATGGGATAACGCTCATAGAAGTTTACTATACGACACTGGAGCAGTCCCCCTTTTTTCTACCTCTGCGGTCGTGTACAAGCTATTGAAATTTGGCATTTTTCCCTCGAATCACTATTTTCAACAGACGTCTTATCAATAGCTACAGGAGACTAGTGTAAGAAGCCAAAGACCAACAGCCAACTAAAACACCGGAGCCCGGCTAGCTGCTAACTGCTAGCTCTTTGAGCGGAGCAGCTAACCTCTGTCGCTCTTTGTTCACATAATGGTTACGAAGCAAGCTAGCTCTCGGGCTAACGCACGGCATGTGAAGTTAAATTGTTAGCGGCTAAACAAACGGCTGAGGCAAAGTTTGTCTGCTGTACAAAAACATCAAATATCCTCAAAGCCAGACTAAAACAAGATTGGGTAAAATTTGTAAGAATACGTGACTGATGAGGTTCATGAAGCTAACGTTGCCTCGCTGTATGCTAACAGACACTCTAAATAAAGACATGGACACTAACGTTACACAAAACGATGCTACAACAAAAACTTTTTAAGTATTTTCTTGACGGGGTATGTTTTTAGTCTAGTGTATGCACAAGCTCTGTAATCTCCAAAACTGTTATTTGTGTTTTCATATAGCAAAAAAATAAATCATATACCGGCGATTTCCTGATTCAGCAGCTCTCTGTCCGTCTCCGGTTTGATTGATTTGAACAAAAGAAGCTGCAGTCTGCTTTCACACCACGTGGTTTGTATTTAGTATTCATACAGGAAACCAAGCACTCACCAATACATACAACTGGACGCAGAAATAATCCGGGCTACCCAGCTGATCTGCTGGTCACTGCACCGGTCAGAAAACCTCAACCAATGTGCCACAGACTGGGCTCCTGAAAAGTTGTGCTTTCTCTGCAGAAAAGTTTGAGAGAAAAATTAAATAGTCATAAATGATGAGAACTTGAAACGAAGCATGAAGGTTACACTCTTGTTCAGCACCTAAGGAATTATTGAATAGTTACTCATTCAGATATTTGTATGTGTAGCTCTATGACATTCCTGTTTTGTTTCTCTTGACAAACTTCTTGAATTTGTATTGTACTCTGAAATGAAAGCATAGAACAAATAAACAAATGATGTTAAAACAAAATCAATTTAGAAACCAATTGTATTCTAAACTTTTGATTCAAAGTATCCACTTTTGAAAGATATAACAGCTGAACACACTCGTAGCATTCTTTCAACAATGGAAATCAAATATTCTTCAGAAAGTTCTTCCCAACTCTGTAGCAGAAGTTCCCATAAATGTGTGACACTTGTAGGTTGCTTTGCTTTCACTCTTCTGTCCAGTTCATCCAAAACCAGCTCCATGGGGTTTAAGTCTGAAGACTGTGCAGCCATTCCATATTTTCAAGCTTTCCATCTTGTTCTTTTTTTCCCTCGGACTTACGTTTTGAGTCATTATCTTGCTGGAGGATGAACCCCTGACCAATTAGGAATTCTGAAATGTGCATTATTTTTCAGTTTTGGGTAGCTTTACTATTTTTTAACCTCTGGCAGTTCACCACTTACCTTTGTACCATTTCAAGCAATTCATTGGACTCGAACAATTTGAATTTTAATTAAAAACTGGAAAAATTGGGGCGTTCTAAAACTTTTGACGCGTCGTATATATGGTAACAACTCTGGCACTGGTCGCGAAGCACTGTTTCGTAAACTGAATGAAAAACTGAAACAGTTTAACAGCAATTCAATCATAGCGTTAGGTGGAGACTGGAACTGCACAACGCATCCGTCAGATGACAAGAATGCAGGAGAGAGTTATCCTCCAGCTCCAGGGTCAAAGCTCTGGTTATTGAACAACCTTCCTGCTTTCAGACTCTGGCATCCACTTACTGTTGTAGAACATCCAGACACAGTTATGAAGGACATACAGAAGAGACTGGTCATTTTTTTCTTTGGAGGGTTCCACTGGCTTATATCTGCAGTGCTATTTTTACCTGTATCAGAGGGAGGTCAGAGACTCATTGACTTCCACAGCCACCTGGCAGCTTTTCGTCTCAGTACTGCACAGCTTCTTCTTTACCACCACTGACAGCTCTGACACAAGCTGGACTGACAAGGCTAGTGGTTCTGGAAAACTGCTGTCAAACTAAGTGAAGAAACTGGCCTCAAGTCTCTGCATCATCTGGAGAAACTGTTTGAGGAGGTAGAGTGGTCTTCTAAGCTTCTTTAGGGAGGCACTGAGAAGGGAGCCTAAAGATCAGTCCGAGTTTCTACTATTGGTCATTCATACTGAGACGGTGGAGACTGTCATATAAAGAGTCATTCAAGACACCTTATTAGAAGGCAGAAACAACTTCACCCTTGCACCATGGTGTCATGGGAGAGTTCAGAAAAGGACCAGGACGCAGATAGATGCAGTTAGAACTAAAGAAGCCTCATTAATGAGAGGTGAAATGTCTTCAAGAGCCTAAAAGAAAGTCCAGTTGCTTTCCTACTGAGACTCCTAGGATTACCATGACCTGAGAATCCACAGTCAGCTGTAATTTAGTTGGATTTGTGTGGGTGTGATTTAAGGTGAAATTTTAAAGGTGTGACAAGTTATTGATATGTCATCAACTTGTAAGATAATATGGAAAATATACAGGCAGGCAGAAGCTTATTTCTCCATTCAGCAGTTGTATAGAAAATGCTAATTAAAGTCCTGTTTGGGTTCATCTGGTGAATCAGAAGTTTCTTATCGCCCTGTTTTGGTCTTCACCAACTCCTGAGGGAAATATTCAGTATCTTTTATTGTTACATGCTCCATCATGTTCAATAGCTAGTCTGTAACTTGGACTGTCTGTTGTTTGCTGCTGAGTAGGTAGTGTGCATTGGCTTTATAAACTTTTCTCTGACTGCTGCCTGTTTGGCTAAGGTTTTGGTTTGACAGCTAAACAATGAGCTTGAAACTTACTATAAAGCTCCATAGTTGAATATTCAGCAAATAATTCTTTGTAGGTTCATCACTACCACAGACACCTTTCTAATTGTCACACTGCATTCAAATTGTCATTTTAAACACTGTTTTTTTTAAAAATATGTATTCGCTGCTTTAAATAAAAGTCTTGCCTAAATCAATGAAACAAGTAAAAATAAATGCAACACACAACAACAGTCACAATTTTATCAAATAAGCAACAAAAACTAGAATTTATTCAGACATCACATACAGTCCAGACTCACATTTTGTGCTATGCGTATGCTAGGCTATATCTCTCAGTGGTTCTTTTCATGTTCGTGTGGAAATGCTCACACATACAAATGTGAAGAACAAAAATGGGAAACTGTCTAAATATTTACAGTATGGAGTGCATAAGACAATACTTTACAGCAACAAAAATGACAGTGTACATAACAAATCTATAAACAGACACATATTCCAAAGAAAAGAACGCTGGTACAATATAAAAATTAAATCACAGCAACAGGCGACCCTTTCATTGTGAAAACCAACTTTCCAACTCAAAAGAGCTCAAAGGCTAACAGTTACCAAAGAGAGCTAACAGCTTTTAAAATTGTTTTACATGACAAGTAAATACAATAGTCAGCAGTTACTACACCATCCGCTCCTGTTTATTGTTCTCTGCATTTTTGGTCTGTTCGCTATCTGCTATCCTTCTTTTTCCTCACTTTACTGTAACCCCAACCAGTCTAGGCAGATGGCTGAGCTCCCTGTGCCTGGTTCTGTCAGATGTTTTCCCTTATGGGCAAAGGGAGGTCTTTTCTCCACACCGTTTCCAAATGTTTGCTTAAAAGAAATCCATCCAAATTTGTTGGGTTTTATTTGGATTAGTTTAAGGTCTTCAGATCACTACATGAAGTGTTTTGGGTAATACATGTTGTGGATTGGTTCTATGTAAATACAAATTCAACTGAGAATGTTGAGAATATGAAGACAGCAGATCATGTTCATGTCAGATTCTGTATGAGCTCTGTTGTATTTCTGTCTTACATCCCATCTCCTGTAACACCTCCTCCAGCCACCAGATGTCCTACTGACTCTCTTTTTACTCTATTCAGTGTCATAAAATGAGATTCAATGTTCCTGCTGTCAGAAATGTATGCAGTTTATATGCCTTTTTGAAGGCCCGTCTTCGTATTACCTGACATGAAAATGGTCCCCATGAGTTCCCTGCAACAACATACTGTACATATTTTTTTTTAAAAAGGGTGGGTGAGGGGGCTTTGGTGCATTTCTCAGATTAGAATTGAAATGTTTAAAACTACTTGTTCAGTCTTCACATCATTGTGTCACTTGTGCACATCAAAAAAGCAGTTTCTCATTTCTTTGAACATGTTAAAAATTCTTTGTTACATCCATGCAAATGATTATGTACAGTTCTCTGCTGTTTCCTACATTATCAACTGCTTATGTCATGTTGATCAAACTATATCATAATAGGTCTCTGTTGAATAGTCTAATCCACCACAACATTTAGGCATTAGTTCATCGCATAAGTCTTTACATGCAAAATGGTTGAACAAGTTGTCATTACACACGTGGACAAAATTGTTGGTACCCCTCAGTTAAAGAAGGAAAAACCCACAATTCTCACTGAATCACTTGAAACTCACAAAAGTAACAATAAATAAAAATTTATTGAAAATTAAATAATCAAAATCAGCCATCACTTTTGAATTGTTGATTAACATAATTATTTTAAAAAAAAAAAACTAATGAAATAGGGCTGGACAAAAATGATGGTACCCATAACTTAATATTTTGTTGCACAACCTTTTGAGGCAATCACTGCAATTAAACGATTTCTGTATTTGTCAATGAGCGTTCTGCAGCTGTCAACAGGTATTTTGGCCCACTCCTCATGAGCAAACAGCTCCAGTTGTCTCAGGTTTGATGGGTGTCTTCTCCAAATGGCATGTTTCAGCTCCTTCCACATATGTTCAATGGGATTCAGATCTGGGCTCATAGAAGGCCACTTTAGAATAGTCCAACGCTTTTCTCTCAGCCATTCTTGGGTGTTTTTGGCTGTGTTTTGGATCGTCGTCCTGTTGGAAGACCTGCGACTGAGACCAAGCTTTCTGACACTAGGCAGCACATTTCTCTCCAGAATGCCTTGATAGTCTTCAGATTTCATCGTACCTTGCACACTTTCAAGACACCCTGTGCCAGATGCAGCAAAGCAGCCCCAAAACATTACTGAGCCTCCTCCATGTTTCACCGTAGGGACAGTGTTCTTTTCTTCGTATGCTTGGTTTTTGAGTCTATGAACATAGAGTTGATGTGCCTTACCAAAAAGCTCCAGTTTGGTCTCATCTGTCCAAAGGACATTCTCCCACAAACTTTGTGGCTTGTCAACATGCATTTTTGCAAATTCCAGTCTGGCTTTTTTATGAGTTTTTTTCAGCAGTGGTGTCCTCCTTGGTCGTCTCCCATGAAGTCCACTTTGGCTCAAACAACGACGAATGGTGCGATCTGACACTGATGTACCTTGGCCTTGGAGTTCACCTTTAATTTCTTTGGAGGTTGCTCTGGGCTCTTTGGATACAATTTGAACGATCCGTCTCTTCAATTTGTCATCAATTTTCCTCTTGCGGCCACGTCCAGGGAGGTTGGCTACTGTCCCGTGGGTCTTGAACTTCTGAATAATATGAGCCACTGTTGTCACAGGAACTTCAAGCTGTTTAGAGATGGTCTTATAGCCTTTACCTTTAAGATGTTTGTCTATAATTTTTTTTCGGATGTCCTGGGACAATTCTCTCCTTCGCTTTCTGTTGTCCATGTTCAGTGTGGTACACACCTTTTCACCAAACAGCAGGGTGACTACTTGTCTCCCTTTAAATAGGCAGACTGACTGATTATGAGTTTGGAAACACCTGTGATGTCAATTAAATGACACACCTGAGTTAATCATGTCACTCTGGTCAAATAGTTTTCAATCTTTTATAGAGGTACCATCATTTTTGTCCAGGCCTGTTTCATTAGTTTGTTTTTTTAAATAATTATGTTAATCAACAATTCAAAAGTAATGGCTGTTTTTGATTATTTAATTTTCAATAAATTTTTATTTATTGTTACTTTTGTGAGTTTCAAGTGATTTCAGTGAGAATTGTGGGTTTTTCCTTCTTTAACTGAGGGGTACCAACAATTTTGTCCACGTGTGTATATATGTCAAGGATATTTCTACACATTTCCTTGAAACTTTTTTCTAAACCTGTCCTGAATTGATAAATTGCTCCCAGGTGAATCTTGCATTTCTCTAACGAAGGGAAATGTGTGAAGGGTTATGGTTTCCTGAAGTCAAAGATGCAAGAGGAGATATTCGTGATGTGGATGAGAATTTGTGGCTGAACAGACAGGAATGTCAGGAGGTGTAGGAAGACTGCACTGTAGTTCCTACAGCACTGCATGTACACTTTTCCCTAAGGAGATTGTTTACATTTCTACTTTTGTTTTTTCTTTGTGCTATGCAGCGCTGTTTTCCTTTCTGTATCGCAATGAGGTGGTCTGTCAACAATTTACAACATCCATCCATTCTCTATACACCGCTTTATCCTCACTGGGGTCGCGGGGGGTGCTGGAGTCTATCCCAGCTGGCTCGGGCAAAGACAGGGGACACCCAGGACAGGTTGCCAGTCTGTCTTAGGGCTACATATACAGACAAACAATCACACTCCAAATTACAACAGTAAAAGCATAAATGTGAATCTTGTCCACTCTATTGCAATCAGTCTCCCACATATACTAAGGTCTAACTTACAATTTACAATAGTTGTAATCAAAACTTTAGCCATAGTTTACATCAGAACATCCCTCCAGAGTACACTGTTAGAATGACAACATGACTAAGCAATTTGACCGTCTTATCCACACACAATGACACAAGGTCTTGTCATCCTGATGCCACTGACATCTTCACTGACACAGATATTTACTTTTGAGAGATGAACTCAGGATTTTGAGCAAGAGACTGGCTTTTGCAGGTAGTCTATGGTGTTTTGCTGTTTGTATGAATTGTTTTGAGAAATGCACTTACTGTTTTACAAATGTCAAGAATGATTTGAGAAATGTACCAAAGCAACTGAGAAAAACTGTAAATGTATCACAAGAGGTAAGACTGAAAGAACATTGAAATACCCAGTTTCTAACTTTCAACATTATATAGAGATAGATAGAGATAGAGATAGAGATAGAGATAGATAGATAGATAGATAGATAGATAGATAGATAGATAGATAGATAGATAGATAGATAGATAGATAGATAGATAGATAGATAGATAGATAGATAGATAGATAGATAGATAGATAGAGCCATGGCCATAAGTTTGGACACAAGTACCATGACGCTTGTGAATCTTAGAAAATACCACAAAATTGTCACTTACAATACAGTACACAACTCCTGAGAACTATATTAAGTTTCATATTTAAAAAAAATCATCAAAAGAGTTTGGTGTCATTTTGTTATTCTTACCAAATTCGGTTGTGAAAGTACTGCATTTTTTTTGTTATTTTCTTCTAATATTATGTCTTGGGAACAAAGTTGTTCCAATTGTTGGAATTTATTGATAATATTATATCCCTTGTTGATTTGTTGACTAATTAAACTGGTGCTGTAAAAAAATATTAGTTATGTTCTGTAATAGACATCAAAACAGACATAGTAAGTCATGCTGTGTCCAAACTTATGGCCATGGCTGTAGATAGATAGAATTAGTTAGTAGCACTATACTGTATATGATTTTCTGTGCGGCACACAGAAAAGAATAGAATAATACCTGCACTATTTTCAAATCATATTGGATAGATTTTAACAATGACTCCAGTGTTTATGGTATTCACTGGAGTTGTGAGGTTTAAAAATGGTGTCCACGGATTTATTGACAGAATTTGTTTACCTCCAGGCACCTTTGTGTGACTGCATGCCACGTGTTGTTAGAGCTTTAAGTTTCTCGGTGATCATTAACTTAATGTGAAACAATTTATGCATCAGAAACTTGTAGATACACCAACATCCATATGATGTACTCAGGTTTTTAAAGTCATGAACACAAAACATGGAAATAACCATCAGAACAATTGATAATTTACAGAATTACATGGACATTAAAAACAACATCGAAATCTAAAACAAAATAGAGACAGGAAAATGAACAATAGTATTTACAGAAAATAAATCACGTTTCAAAAAAGTTAAATGAAAAAAAAAACTCCTGGCATTGATGCAGGTAAGCAATAACCAAACAGGCAGATAGCGGGTTATTTCAAGCGAAATGTACATTTTAGCGAGAATACTTAATGATGTAGGGCAACAACTAGAGGACAGTCACAAATGTCCTGCCCGGCAAAGTGGCTCTTTGAATGGCAAACGTGCAAAACTAAACTGAACTTAACTCACATTGCCCACAGAGACCTGGCTGTCTGCCACTGTCTTCTTCTTTCTGTTCTTGCCTGGATTCCAGTGGCAAACCAGACTGTCATTCTGCACACTGTAGTTTTTATGTCCGACCAGCCAGTAAGTGCTCATTTTGCCTTTACCCTAGTAGAATAAGGATGGAAATGAGAGAACAGCAGTGACACTTAAGCGTGATCAGTCTGTCAGAGATACTACTGTTAGTGAGAAATCCAAACAGAGAGTTTTTCACCCAAATTACAAAAACAGCATTATGTATCTTTTGGCTTGACAGAGATTTTGTGAAGTCCACCTCTGAGAGTTATACCCCTACTCAATACATAATCCAATATGTAAATGCCTAAAACCTGGTGAGTAGGCAGCATGTGGACAGAGTAAGAACATATAGTTATTGTGTGTTCATTTTGGCCAAAAGAATCCTAAAATTGACTATCTAGAATATGAAATAACATATCAAATCAATCAATCATGGACAAAAAACATTAAATCAATCCAACTGTTACAGAAAATGAATTCAATGACATGACTGAGATCTTTTACCTTTACTTCAATCTCTCCACGAAGCTGCAGCTCATAGGCGTTGTCTTTGACCAGAGCCAAATAGGTTTCTGAACTGGCGTGGATTCTCTGAGCTGGAACAGCAAACACCGCAAGCATTGTAAAACACATCGAGTCATGTTAAGAAGAGAGCTCAGCATTATCCCCAGTTTTCCAAATGTGCATTTGTCTTCCATGTTTATGCAACAAATTTGCAAAACTTAAAGCGGTAGAAACAAGTTTTCAGACACGCAATGCTTTTGTGAAATTTTTCATTAAGAGTCACTCTTAGGCCTTCAGGTGTAACTTCTTTTAGTAAAGTCGCAGCCAAAATACGAAACAAATCCTAAAAAAAGTCATTAAAAAGTTAAAATTGCTTGGTTCCACAAAAATATATAGGAAATTTTGAGTACTGGGTTATTTTGGTACCAGTGATGTGTGTGTACAAAGTGTAGAACTGCACTGCCTTCTGACTGTCTTTTTGCATACTACCACATGGCAGATATTTGAAATGTTCAAATCATATATGACAATGCAGAAGAGGAATGTTCTCCAGGGCAACAGGAATTCAAAAAGTCATCAAACTTCAATGTGAAGCAGGCAAATATAGCATAAATGAGTCTACGAAAACAACGCCGGTCCCAGGGACAAACTAACACTGTCTTCTGAAAGCACATTCTTTCTGTTTTTACAATTGCTTCCAGTGCGGGGCTGAAGTCTGATCATTCCTTCTTTTTCCTATCACATGGTGACCACCATTTTATTCTGGAGCAAGTCAATAACTATAAAACATAAATTCTTATAGTATTTTTGAATTTAATGTAATTATTGAATGCAAACACACGATCATGAATAAAAAGACTTAAATATCTAGTCTAAACGTAATTCCACTGTTTGTATGAGGTGGACACTGCTGTTCAGAAGTTTGGGGTCACTTAGAAATGTCCCTGTTTTTGATAGGAAAGCTTTTTTTCCCCATAAAGATACCATTAAATGAATCAGAAATACAGTCTAGACAATATTCATGTGGTAAATGACTATTCTAGCTGGAAACGGCTGATTTTTAATGGAATATCTACATAGAGGTACAGAGGAATATTTCCAGCAACCATCACTCCTGTGTTCTAATGCTACATTGTGTTAGCTAATGGTGTTGAAAGGCTCATTGATGATTAGAAAACCCTTGTACAATTATGTTAGCACATGAATGCAAGTGTGAGTTTTCATGGAAAACATGAAATTGCCTGGGTGACTGCAGACTGTTGAACGGTAGTGTGTATATGCTCATGTATTGTGAGTCCAGGTGCACATACGCAGGCTGGTGGACTCCATTCGAGAGGCTGTGTTGACAGTGTCTCCAAACAGACAGTATCTTGGCATCTTGTAGCCCACTATTCCTGCCACACATGGACCTGTTGCATCAAGAGAAAAAATCTGGGCTTCATTCTGCAAGAAACTGAAATCATTAAGGTAAACAATCAATACACAAGGCAACAGGACTGGAAGTCAGAACAACACTCTGATTATGGTGATATACATAAAGCCTTAAACTAAATAGGTAGAGGGGGTGCTGTTAGTTCTGCAGGTAATTGATCACAAATTACTCTATAGATTAATATTTTGACCTGATAGTGAAAGTACAGTAGATGAAAAGTTGAAGACTTATCACAGTTATTGCAATTTTGTTACACGTTCACAAAAAATCAAGAGAACATAACAGCCCAACTAGCTCTGATGGACCTGTGTCATATGCTGTGTGGAGGCAACTGCCTCATTGTGAGGCATGACCCAAACTAAATGCCAAGAGCAACGAGGAAGAGTAATATCATAATACTGCTTAAAATCAAGTATGTATAAAGTATTTTCACGGACTCCAACCGAGTGCCATTTGCTGTATGTTCTTCCCCCACTCTTCTCCCCATGTTTCCTCTCTCTCTCACCACTGTCCAATATAGTAAAGGCTTAAAAGACCAAGAAAGGGCAGGCATGTGTCTCTGCATTATACAGTTGTCTTCTCTCACCTGTGTGGATTCCTGCTCGGAGCTCCAGTCTCGTATCGGGCATGTGAGGGATGGAGACCTGCCTGACAGCTGCTACCAGATCCAGTGCCATTTTAGCAATCTCATCCGCATGTCGGTCTCCATTTCTCTCAGGCAGGCCGCTCACCACCATATATGCATCTCCAATTGTCTCTACCTGATTGAACAGTTTAATCAAATGTTGCTCAAACACAGCTATAGACACACAAAAAGCTTGTTCTTGTTCATATTGAATATATCAAACATTCAAAGTGTAGGATGGATTTGAGCATGTGAATGTTGAGACTGATGACATCAATTAGAGATAAATGAAGCCAGGAGTTCAAATCAGTGGAGACAGACAGTGGAGAAATACTCAAATTTGATTTCAAAGGGTTCACATCAAGAAGTGCTGATTTACTTACAGCTGCAAAGAGTTACCTCAAATGTTATTTTAAAGAGTCTACATCAGTCCACAATTAGTCACAACCTCTTTAAATGGATGTGATTTAGTTCTGTGATGACTGTCCCTAGATGTGGACACGACTAAACGCTCACTAAATTCAAAAAGAAGCCCACAGTAACAGATTTACCAGATGTTAAGGCCAACATCTCTGTTCATGTGAGAACTAATAACAGAAACTGGCTACTGCTAGAATAGCACCATGTGCAAGCCATAGCACTTATATACTGTCCCTGCTATGACAACATATCTGCTGTGACAAGGTCTGGTGAATGAATATTAATTAGATTTGTGCTTTTCCTGCTTTGACATGTCAAAATGTGTGACGTGATTGCACCCGTAGGTTGTCGAGGTCTGCAAAGGTGCAAACAATCTATAGCCTCAAAGCCTACACATGGAAACAATCTTTTTGTCAAAGTGCAACTGCCAGGACGTTCTCAGAAAGCAAGCAAGCAAGAATGTTTTCCAAAATATTAAATAAAAGAAGTGTTGACTTTAAAGCTTGTGTATGTTTTACCTTGTAGACATCATAGGAGTCAATGCGTGTGTCAAAACACATGTAGAGGTTGTTGAGCATTTCCACTACTTGAAGAGGAGTACAAGATGCAGAAATAGAAGTGAAGCCCACAATGTCTGAGAAAAAAATGGTAACCTGAAACAAAATGGAGAGAAGTGGTTCCATCAGTGCACTGAATTACAGGTGGTGGTGTTTCAAACTGAGCAAACAGGCACGCAGCATAGTCTACAATAAATCCTAACCTCCTGAAGGATGGAATGCTGTAGTGCATTGATCATTTTGTTCAACCATTTTCACTCGACTGGGAAATCTTTTTTGTTGCCGGTGAGACTCATGAAGTTGCTGAAATTAACTATGCATTCATAGTGTTTTAAATAGGCTGACATGAATGTTGGCTGTTTTTATTTTAATATTCTAATGCCAGTATTTATACATCATTGCAAATATCTCTTGTTTTGCCGTAATTAAACCTAGATTGCCTAAATTATCTATAGCTCAATTTGCAAAGTTATCTGAAGTAACTAGCTTTAGTATCTTCCAAGTGGATATTTTAAACAGATCTCCATGGTATTTATTAATTCATGAGCAAATTAAGTATGTCTAAAATTAGTTATCGTGTGCTCTTTTTAACATATCTGCAGAGGGCATGGCAGTGCCAATCCTTATGGAGACATTTACAGCAGACTATGTAACGATTCCACCAAAAGACTTGTGTTCATGTATGAACCAATTCCAAGGACCAAAAGTCACAGTTTAGAACACTGTCTATGTTCTTCCTCTCCACTAAGGTGATAGAAAATCTGAATTCACTAATCTCTATATAAATATTACCTGTTCTTAAAAATCAAATTTAACTTCCATCTTTACACTGGTGATATTGTCTATCATTCCAGGGCAGATTCTACTCAAGTTGCTCTACATCTACATCTTCAACTACCCATTAACATGGTTTTTGGGCCCATGAAAAATTCACTTTTAAGGTTCAGATTGTCAAGCTGTTAGCTGAAAATGGACTTTTTTTGTTACAAATAAACCAAGTTTTCCTTTGTTTGTGGAAAAAAGGATTGTTGAATCAGCTTTGCTTTGTTTGGCAATTAATTAAAAGATAGACTGTCAATTTCATTTTCAAACTTTTAGATTACAGCAATTTTTCTTAAGATTCATTATTGGAGAATGTTTTGGTACACATCATTGCCTACTATATATATATATATATATATATATATATATATTTTTTTTTTTTTTTTTTTTTTTTTTTAAATACATTTGTTTTGTTGTCTTGTCAGTGCGGAGCATTTATTCTAATTCATTTATGAACCTATATTGCCTCTTCCCTCCATTGTTTTTATCTGATAATGCCACATATCCTTCTCTTGCTATTTGATTTGAACTATGTCTGAATTTATTGTTTATGTTTAGAAATCATTCAAAAATGAAAGCGCTTTAAGGTGTTCTCTGAGGTTTTAAATAAATGAATGAATGGAAATGAAATTAATGAAGACACAACAGCATGAACAGTACAAGTGAAAAAATGGATGGGATGTTTGAGGTTAACAGATCTCAGAGGTCAAACAGATATAAATAAACCTGAGTTATCCCAATCTCAGTCGTAAGTATTGCTAATCATCTTATTTATTCTTTACCATACAGCTTA
Organism: Acanthochromis polyacanthus; assembly: GCF_021347895.1. Classification (NCBI taxonomy): domain Eukaryota; kingdom Metazoa; phylum Chordata; class Actinopteri; family Pomacentridae; genus Acanthochromis; species Acanthochromis polyacanthus. The sequence continues at coordinate 19,257,830 of NC_067118.1, forward strand.
ATAATCTGCATCTTTTATGACGGGACTTTTGTGATGAGAGTATAATGCGCTTATGTCTATTTAGTCCAGCTAAAAGTCAAAGATACTTGTAATTTCTCCTCTAACTCACCCATAACAGTTGTTACATACACGAGGCTCTAGACAGCAATATCAAAGAGGTTTTAGTGGGCAGCAGCCTTCTACACTTAGTAGACCATGTCTTACTTTTCTTTAGTTTAGCCTGAGACGAAAAGACAAAGAGTCTTCAATTTTATCTCTAGAAAGCAGAGCTCCAAATCATTTTAAAACTGAGTGCACTGCCTATTCAGTAACAGCGCCCCACCCTTGTGCGAAGGGCTTTTGGTACAGCTGCATCAAACCTCTTCAATAAGCCAGACGCAATTATCACCCGTATAACTTGTTTTATCTCCTGATGAATATGGAACAGGGCAATTACAGGTAATTACGCCAACAATAGCAACAAAGGCAGCAAACACACACACATTCATTCAGCGGGTTCGCAGATCTTACAAGGTAAACTCCTCTTAGCAGCACCCCACAGCCCATGTAGCACTACAAGTTCTGGGTCCATTCATGTTAAAAGTTAAATGTGAATGGGGAGGAAAGGTTATTTCTGCCTTTATCAACTTTATCTGTTTCTGCCAGTTTCCTTGAAGGTTTGTAAGTTTAAACAAGAGTGTCCCAAGTATATTTTTATAATTTTCCACTTCTGCACCTCTATATCTATATACATCTGTATTTTCATTATGTGTTGCAGTTGAGTTTTTTAAACAATTTCTTACACCTACAGTAAAACTATAAACTGCTAAACTTTTGTTTTCACACAAACGGTGTTGACAAGTGATTATGACATGTAGTATACAAAAGAAGTGAGTACACCCCTGTGCAATGTCACTTTAATGTCAAACGATTCCAAATTGTACAGTAATTGCATTGCATTTCATTCAAAAGTGTATTTGCTTTTATGTCAAATTAAAATTACTGAAGCCTGGCAGCAGGAAGCTGACTTAATAGCAAAATAGTTTCAGTGTCTTTTCTAAAAACAGTAAAAGTATTATTACTGTTCTCATCTATCTCATATCTTATCTCCTTATCTAGGATGTATTTATAGCGTCCTTGTTTGTCAAGGTAAGAAGCAATGACAAGTCAGCGCATGGCCCATTGGTTTCATTCAAGTCTACAAAAGGTGTGAGCACTACCATTGTTTAAAGTGTACAAACTGTCGAAGATAATTGGCTACTCTCTTTGCACCAACCTTTTCATAGCTTTCAGCTTCAACGTGCTTGTGCTGGCGGAGCTGCTTGGCAACAGACTTGGGCAGCATTTGGTGCAGCAGATCTTCAGCCAGCTGCCTCTGACGCTTCAGGTCCTCAGTCTTCTCCTTCAAACTTTGGGCGTAGTTCTGTATCCACTCTGTCATCTGCTTGAAAGAGAACATCACCACCGGGTAGATAAGGCAAGCTAATGCCAGCAGGCAGATCCTCATGCTGAGGACTGAAGATATGGATCGAGATGCCAACCTGAGAGCGAGCACAGCACGATCAAACAAGCACTGCTGGGTGTTTGTCAGAGCTTGAATTCCTCTGTGGGACCCAGACAGGAGCTCGGTCCCAGCTCCAGATATTTGCCATGGACTTGTGTCTAAAATAGACGACTGTTGAACATCCAAGCTTGAGTTTAACTTAAGGTCTATATTCTCGAACCAGCAATCATTCAGTCGCTCTGTCATGATCCTGGCAAAGCTGAGGTAGCTCAGTACGTATGTCCACTTGTACTGGAAGCCAGTAAGAGTTGCCATGTGGCGGAAGTCCATCAGCTGGTGGTTGAGCTCGATGAATGTTACCAGAAGTCTTGCAGACAGGACATCTCTCCAGTTAGAATTCTGCTTGACGTTGACCAAACTATCTTCTATTGTACCCCAGATGTCAAGAAGCCTTCCGATGGCCAAGGAGAAAGCAGAGGTTTCATTGTCATTTGTGTTTGCATCCAGTGAAGCATTGAAAAATACTTGATTGCAAAATCCAGACAACTCAATACTGCAATTAAGCCCATGGCCGTTACTATGACCCGCCATTTCATCACAGAGACGATCAAAGACAGGCAACATAATCTCTGAAAAGCTTGCCCCCAAAGTCTCGTTTTCCATGTCTTTGGCAAATAAATGTCTCATCTTCTGAAGTTTGCTAATGAGCTGCAGAAAAGCAGTTGTCTTGCATGAAGTCAGCTCATTGTAAGCTGCCTCTGTAGTGTGCAACAAGTCAAAGTTGGAGCTGAGGTCGATGGAAACAGAGCCAATTAGAGCCAGGAAAGAGAGTAGGCAGGCTGTCAGGATTCGCCGAACAGTTCGACTACTGCCAGTCAGGGAAAATATGGAATACCTGGAACACAGTAACACAAATGAAGCTTAAGGGTTCAGCATAAACAAACAACTTCATGCACAGTGCTGTCCAAACATTCTAAAAATAAAACTGCATATCTCACCCTCACACTTGGCAAATTGCTGCAATAAGTGGACCCCCAGTGCACCGTGTGTAAAATGTATGCGGATGCAGCAATATAATAATAAGCCTTAGATGCATAAGTGAGTCAAAAATGACCCGACGAGGTCATTTTCTTGCATTATCTTCCAGACCAAAACAATAAGAATAATAAGAATAAAGATACAAGACAAATAAATGTGTGTGTATACACTCAACAAAAATATAAACGCAACACTTTTGTTTTTGCTCCCATTTTTATGAGATGAACTCAAAGATCTAAAACTTTTTCCACATACACAATATCATCATTTCTCTCAAATATCGTTGACAAATCTGTCTAAATCTGTGATAGTGAGCACTTCTCCTTTGCTGAGATAATCCATCCCACCTCAAAGGTGTGCCATATCAAGATGCTGATTAGACACCATGATTAGTGCACTCTGAAAGGTGGGGTTTTGTTTTATTTGGGGGGGGGGGGGGGTGTCCACTCCTCTTCAATGGCTGTGCGAAGATGCTGGATATTGGTGGGAACTGGTACACGCTGTCGTATTGTGGGCAGTCTAAGGCACACCTGAGCACTAATCATGGTGTCTAATCAGCATCTTGATATAGCACACCTGTGAGGTGGGATGGATTATCTCAGCAAAGGAGAAGTGCTCACTATCACAGATTTAGACAGATTTGTGAACAATATTTGAGAGAAATGGTGATATTGTGTATGTGGAAAAAGTTTTAGATCTTTGAGTTCATCTCATAAAAATGGGAGCAAAAACAAAAGTGTTGCGTTTATATTTTAGTTGAGTGTATGTATATATATATATATATATATTTTTAAATATATATGAATAGAAATAAGCAAAATCAATATAAAAGTGTCAAATAGTGCAAAATAACATATATATTGGTACTCTCAGGCAGCGATAACACTGCCCTAATGGCAGCAGAAAGAACAGTCTGTGGCTGGGATGGGTGGACTCACTAGCAATCTTCCTGGCTTTTAACTTGCAGCGTTTGTTGTAAATGTCCTGCAGGTTGGGGAGCATGGTTCTGATGGTCGATCAGCCAAGCGGATCACCCTCCAAGAAGTCCTGCTGGGTGCTGCTGCCCATCCAGGCAGTGATACTCCCAGCCAAAACGCTCTCAGTGGTGCAGATGTAAAAGTTCCTGAGCACCTTGAGAGGGATCCTGAAGTCCCTCAGGCATCTGAGGTGGTAGAGACGCTGTCGAGCATTCTTCACCAGAGTGTTGATGTGACAGGACCATGTCAGGTCCTACGTGATGTTAACACCCAGGTACTTGAAGCTGTTGACTCTCTCCATCCTGAGTGGATGGTATGCCCAAACAATGGTGGTATTCCTGACAAACCCCTGTCTTCTACCAAACTCTACCTCTTTTAGAAGAGCCGGATGTGTCTTGGTGGCCTCACTAATCTGCTTTATGCATGGTCACTCAGTTTTTGAGGACAGCCTGCTCTCGGCAGATTAACTTATGCACAAATTTTAAAGTTCTTTTTTTGGTCTTTATTCCATAGGTACGTAGAGAGGCAGACAGGAAAGCAAGAGGGATGTGCAGCAAAGGGCCATGAGCCTGAATCAGACCCAGGTCACTGGGTCACCCACTCAACCTGTTGAGCTATCTGGGTGCCCATTGCATCCATTTTTTAATACTGGTTTTAAATGTACTGTAATATGTACTGTAATATTCATTTCATATTCAATATTCAGTGACTCAAAAATTTTCTGGGATTAATTCTCTGACTTTTTGTATCTTGTCACTGAGTTTCCACTAACTTGTCTCTTTGGGAAATGTACAGCCAGGAGTACTGATTCACCATTTTTTCACATGTTAAATTTGAGGTTTGAACTACAATATCAGAAACTATTAAAGACAAATGCCTAAAAGTGTTATTTTTTTCTCTTCATGCGAGTAATTGAAAATCTGCAGTAGTGGAAGAGTAGTTCAAACAGTCTCTGATAATAGGTGAGTTGACAAATTAAAAAATAAAGCTGTCACGGAAGGTACAATCATTGAAAAAACTTTAACAATAAATGTATATTACAGAAGTCCACGAATATTTTCTGAGCAATGTGTAGCTGCATGTCAAAATACCGTAATACAAGCAAAACACACAGAATGATTTTTTAGATGAAATACTTGGCCACAAAAAATGAAAAAAATTGTTGAAGTTTCCTACCCTCAGCAGGTACAACAAATTATACTACAAAAACAAAACCAGTGCTAGACAGCCTAATCCAAGCAGAACAGATCTTTGGAGTTTCAAAATGGCCGGTGCAGCGGTTAACACTGTATGCCATTTGCATGTTCCCACCAGCTTCTCCGACTTCTTCCCACAGTGTCTGAGGTTAACTGGTGATTCTAAATTGTCTGTAGGTGCCAATGTGAGTGTGCTTGTTCGTCTGTCTCTGTAAATGACTGATGGCCTGCCAATTGCATATCCTGTTGTTAGTAGCTGTGACTGGTATTTTCACCATTTTCTTATGTTTCTAAACCATAACAAAAATATGGGAAATAAGTGATGATGAAAACAATCTATTTGGATCTCTGAATGATACATTAAGAAGAAAAGTCTTTTCCCATCTTGTCATGAGCTCATAGATGGACTGGATGAATGATTAATACAGAGCAATTTAACAAGGTAGTAATCTGCGTTCTGTGATACCAAATGGGCAACCATCAACCGGCAAATTAAAAAGCAGTCAACATTTGCAGTTAATCCCACTGTACTAAACCTGTGTGATGAGCCCTATTAACATGACAGGAAGCCTTGTCAGTGTTCCATCCTCACTTCAGTGTGACTCTGCTGATTGAACAGTTTGCAGTCTCTCTCAGTCTTTAGAAAAGACTAAAAACCAGCCCTACATTCAACACCTTTGCACTTGACAGATAGCAAAAATAAAAAAAAAACAAGAATAATGCTAAAATTCATCTAAAGTCAACCAGAAGGAAAACTGCTGTGTATTCTAACTTTCTGACAGTTTGTTGTCTCACCTGCACAGCTGGCAGTCGCTGTCTGCATCCTGCCTCGCCTTCGGAGCGACCCTCCCCTTCTTTATGAATCTTCTTTTGAAAGAAGCCGAGGACAGGGTCCCAGAAGCAAAACACTCCTTTTTCATCAAGTCCAGTGATGACATGAGACTCGTGCTTCTGCTGCTGGTGTCCTACCCAGACTCAGGTCTTACTGTACTGAGGACCGAAGAGACGGCAGGGATAAGAATGACGTCAGTTTCGTCGGGGCCGCACGGGCGCGCGCAAAATGTGTGATTGCGCAGCATGTGCGAGATTACGAGGAAGTTTAATTTCCCATTGAACGCATGTTTGCGTTGCCACAGCATGTGCATGTTTAAGTGCATTCACTCAACAGTTGTAATCAGTGTATTCACCTGGTTTACACAATTTCACTTCTACGTTTTAGCTTCCATCCATCCATCAACTATACACTGCTTATCTTCATTAGGGTCGTAGGGGAGGGCTGAAGTCCATCCCAGCTGACTTGGGGACACTCTGACAGGTCACCAGTCTATCACAGGGTTACATATGGAGACAAACAATCACACTTAGATTCACACCTTTGGACAAATTAGAGTTAACAATTAACCTCAGCATGTTTTTGGACTGTGGGAGGAAGCCAGAGAAAAGTCACACATGCACAGGGAGTACATGCAAACTCCATGTAGAAAGAACCCAGACCCAGGCTGGGACAAATATGTTTTAACATGAAGACTCTAATGAGTAATGTTACAGATTTTGACCGCCTGTCTGTTGGTCCCAGACTGAACCTATGTACTCCAACTTTCATACCATCTTTGCCCTCAGATTCCCACAGTCTTTCTCTTCATCATTTGGACTGTGTGATCATCCTCAGTCTCGTCCTTGACTTCTGCCAAGTCAATGAAGAGGAAGGAGCAACCTACACAAATGCAGTGGGAATTATTGGAAAGACTGAGAAAACTGAACAGGAAAAAGGGAAGAAGATGAAAAAACTAGTGAAGAGGCACATTTGTGGTGAAGGAAATTCCAACTTTTCAATAACTTAAACCTTGTGCACATTGTCAGTCCATTCCTCAATACTGGGTGGTTCTGTTTAAAAAAATAACAAAAAAACTTGCTGCCAAATATACAGAGTAACATCTTGTCATTAGCATTCCAATTTTCAAACAGCATGTCGCCCAAATACATCATTTCACATTAAAAAGAATTTTTTACACCAAATATATTATTTATATGTTCATGGACACCACAATCCCAGAAGATATGAATGTGTTTGACTTTGTTAGTACTGTAAAGATTTCTACAGGCGTCACCATGACCTTGATGTTGTTACTGGATAGGTGTGTAACAAAAAATCTCACAATGATTTTACAGCAGAACCCTTGCCGTGTGTTTGGCTCTGTTGAGACCCACTATAACTGATGTATTTCCTCCCAGTTCTCAACAGACATCTAAACCTTTCCCACTCTTCCCCATTTCCCTTCCTTGTTTTGATTCTAGGATGTCATCTGAGGAAAACCTTAAGTAACCCCCTTTCCTAAATCCGCTTTTAGGTTTTGGTTAAAATACTGTGTGATCTGCTAGTATCTGTAAGTCATCTGAACCCAGTTCATATTTATTCTGTGGAGCTTCAAAGCTCTGGAATGCCCCCTTGTGGACAAATGAGTGATAGTTAGTTAAACCTTTGGGGATCAATTCTTCAATCTGTCATCGTGCAAATTTGGTGCAACTTTGAGTCGTAAGTGCATCACTTAAGCATTTTAAATAAGTCTCCTAATGGGCAAATTTCAACAATTTCCTGCCAGCATTTCAAAAGAATGTCTGACATGGGATCAGCAGAAACCATCAGTTTACCCTGCAGTTTGTTGTCTAGTAGAGCCGTTATTGGTATTTCTTTTGTCATTGCTGTCGTTGCTTCTATTTCCTTCCATGCTGCCATGCATCTTGGTGAATGTAAACAAACTGAAGGTCTCAGCTGAGCTGTGAAGTCATATTCCAATAGGAAGTGAAGGCCCATCCCACCCTTGTCTTATATTCTCGACATTGTATGGTATTAGGACTGGCAGAAACTAAAAGGGTTAAGCATACATTGAAGAACATTCATTCTGATTGATCCAATCCTTTAGTATAAATTCAAAAAGAAAATAAAATTCCATCTTTGCGTATTGGACTTGATCTTTGAAAATAAAGGTCCTGAGTTGGCATCAAACATTTTTGGAACGTCCTTCAGCAGTAAATACTGAGTTTGCTCTGCTTCCCTTTTCCATTTATCTAAATGCCCATTCTCATTTGAAGGGTCTATATTTAAATGTTGATATTTATTAACATTAACTTTATACCCAAAAAGTAAACTAGGAAAGACCATCTCACTGAGTCAAAGGCTTTTCCTGTGTCTAAACTAATTATAAGAATCTCTAGTTTTTTGCTATAGCATATCTTTGTCTCATGAAGCCTGTCTGGTCTTTATGTATAAGTTCTGGTAGGACTGATTCTAATCTTTTCGACAATATGGAGGTGAACAGTTTGCAGTCAATATTTAAACACTAATGGGGTGGTAATTCCCACATTAATCTTCATCTTTACCCTCCTTAGGAATGACAGAAATTATTGCTTCTCTCCATGTGGGGAAATTATTTTCTTTTCCAGCATACAGTTGTATGCTTTTAATAATATTGCAACTAATGGTTCTTGAATGTTTTTTTTTAAAAACCATTTTTAACGTGAAACCATTTATCCCAAGGTGCTTTCCCTCTTTACTTGCTGAAACCCTCCTCTTGAGTTTGGTGAAGAGGGTCCTTATTACAGCTATTTTAGAATCTCCTAACTCTCTAACAATCCACCCATCTTCAGGCTGATTCAGCTTGGTCGCAGAAAAAGTTGGCAAAGGAAAAGTTCAAATTAAATAAAATTTCACAGTAAAAACAGAGCTTGCAATTCTTTACCTGTTCTGAGTCACTGGAGACGGTTAGTTAGAAAGACCTGAATCCAGTGGCATGTTAACTACAGGTTTTTCCTTATGTCTGAATTCTTGCTTGTGTTGTATGTCGCTTTGGACAAAAGCGTCTGCTAAATGAAATTGTAGAATTGTAGAATTAACTGAAAATCTGGCATGACTTAGTTTGGAGACCAGAAGGCTGGGGATGACAGTGTGAAAGGCAGCGCTAAAGTCTCCCTAGAGTGTCCCTAAAGTCTGAACACAGAAGAAATCAGAATGAAAACAGCTTTGTTGAAAGAAAAAGAGTTGAACTGGTACCTCAGAGTGGACGTGAAGGATGAACATAGTGAAAGATAGCAGATGAAAACGAGAGATTAGCTTTTAGATTATTTCTCCACATCATGACTACAACAGGGTAGTACAATTAAATATCTGATGTGTGGGTAGTAAACATAGGCTTTTTTTTTATAAATGTGATTTCAAAATAATTACTGCTTTGTCTGTAGTTTCCTACTGATTATATTAAATCTTTGATGAGGCTTTAGGACTTTGGCAGGAAGCAGTGCACACACGGTCTGACGTGAAGAACCAACATTTACATTTAACTGGCAGTAATGAAGATTCAGCTTTAGTCAAGCCCATATTTAATCTGTGAAGGCAAAAAATTATAGTTATTGAGATTTGCCATGGGTCCAGACTTTAGGGACATCCTGTACAAGGGGTGGGTAGTTCAGCGGATGGAAACAAAAAAGACAAAAAGGAAAAGCAAATAAAGGCCCAGTTGTGTCCTTATTGGATGGAACAGTACATACTTTATGAGAACAACTGCTGTACGTACTTCAAGGAGAAAGAAAATAAGTATTGGGATTCAATCCGAAGCAGGACGCTGGACATAAGACTTCCACTTCCGGCTCTGGTCACGTGATCCACCAGGTCACATTACTGCGGGCTGCAGAGGAGAGAAAGTTGATGTTTTCATCCTGATGCTGCTGAAACGAAGCGCTGCGACATGAACAGTAAGAGGATTGTTACCCTTCATAATATGAAAGGAAGCCGTGTGTGGCTTTGGAACCAGAGGAAATCCCAAATCCTTGATCAAACTCCACACGAAGCTAGCTGCTACCGATTGTTGCATTTGAAAACTGAGCTAGCTTCTAAACACGACAGCAGCTGTTTTGCTTGTGAGTTTATTATTCAGTTTAAACGTTTTAACGGACTGCTTAGTCTCAAATTTCTGACTTGATTTAGTTTTTCCTGAAAAATGCGGTACTGTAGGAATTTAGTAAACACTTTAAATGTCATTTCAGACGGTAGTGGCTGCATGTAAAAACGCAACAAAGTCAGGAATCGTTAATGTTGAGACAGTCAATGAAAGCCTGTGTCAGCAGCTTGTGATTAGTCAGCTGAGCTGTCTGAGGCCAGAAAGAGGAAATTTGCTAACAGGCACAGTTTTGTTACACACTTATTGTAAGCCCTCAAGACTTTCTGGTGCCAAAAAAGTAAAGTTTCCAGTTTTAAAGTGATATCCCAAAGATCTCAAAACTGAAATGCAACTGGAAATTTGACATTTCACTGAAAAAAGGATGCATTTGTGTCTCTGTCTAAGCTTGTGATCACTTGTAAAAAAAAAATGTAAAAGTTAACTGCACAACATGTTAAAAAGTTGTTGAGATTATAAATTCACAAAGTGTGAGCTGAAAGGCAGACCTGCAGGTTAAACCTTTAAAACCTAAAGCTGCACACAGATCAGCAGCCAGAATTTAGGTTCCACTACCTGAGGAGGACCTGAAGCTGACAAATACAGCTACTGCAATCAGTTGTTATCCATTAATAATAAAACATCTATATTAAGGTTTCTGAAGACAGTTTTTCATTTTGAAGCTTTTGTTCAGAACACTCTTTCGGTTTAAAATACAGTTTTAAAATCAGCATCCAGCCGTATAACGCCACAACAAACTGATTTTCATATTCTCTATGAAAGGAACAATATCTGACGTCAAGCTGGAGGAGTGTCGAAAGCGTATTCGTTCACAGCTGGACAGCGTGGTGGACTTCTGGCTTAAATACTCTCATGACACTGTGGATGGGTATGTGGTCACACTGGAATGAACATCTGTGTGTAGTACGCATGGAGGCTGTATCCTGTGCATGAATCTCTTTGTTTCCTGTTTCAGAGGCTTCTTCACGTGTCTTGGGAGGGATGGAAGTGTTTATGATAAACAGAAGTACGTCTGGCTGCAGGGCAGACAGGTAAGCCACTGTAGTGATGCTGGCTATGTGAAGCATGTATTAATATGTTATTCAGATGTGCACATATTTCTGTCACAGGTGTGGATGTATTGTCGGCTGTACCGAACCATGGATCGTTTCCACAAGCCTGAAATCCTTGTAGCAGCAAAAGCTGGTAATTGATGTTGCTGTTGAATCAGGGCCTGTATAAATCTACTCACAGGAACAATTTGAATTCATCAAGAGCTAGTCCACAGTCTCCAGTGTTATTTTTTTACATTATTGTTTCTGTTAGTTAGTCCTTGGCTCATCCTTCTCATAGAGGTCATGCAGGTTGTGAAAGACGGCAGGCTTTTATTGGTCAGGGACCAACACATACGTGTGTGTCTTGTCTGTTTATGCCAGCCATTGCAAAAATGTATAACTGTATAATTGCCTAATCTGAAAAAGTGACGATCTTATCAAACATAAATACTTTGAACCTGTCGTTGGCACTACTGAAGTGTCTATCCAACCCACACTGATTCATGAAGCCATCTTTAAACCGCCAGTTCTGTAAACTATATAGCTTCTTCATAGCCCACATACTGTTATTACCATATAGACTAATGATATTAAGTTCAGTGGACTTAAGAACCTTCATGTAGGCTCCATAGAAAATACTCTATCATGGAACCACAAAGCTAGAAACTATATCTCCATCACTACAGATCATACTTCATGGGTGCAGCTTATAGAAGGCAGGAGGTCTGAAGAAGAGGTCTGTTTTCATGACCACATATTGATATTTGCACATTTGTATTCTTAGGTGTAATGAAAATGATGGTCTTAAGAAGCTGCTAGGAGGGCTTTACATTTATCTTCTTTCTCAGATTATCTAGCTCTCATTTGGTTATGTTTATATGAGTTTGACTTACCCTGGCACTTGGAATTCATCCTTTGGAAACATTTGTAAACAAGAAATGCACTCAGAGAGCGCAGTACTCTGTCAAGGCTGCTCATTTCCTCATATGACATTTTCAGAAATGCATCTTTTTTTTTTAAATGCAGCATTTATTCATTAGTTATTAATGATCAGAAATCACAGCGACATTGAATGTGTTCATTTAATGTAGATGTACCCACAAACAAAATGACATTACGCTGAGCACAGACGTGTGTTATGCATGTGTACGTTATGTAAGGAGACTGAATCGCGTGACCTAAATATGTTGCAGACGCCGGGAACATATTTCTTGTAAGGATAAGATAAAAACAACTTACACTCTTTAACACATAAAGGATGTGAGTGTGTGTGTTTTTTTTAGCCCAGGTTTATGCATGGGTAACCACAGCAGCTTGTCGATGTTTCTGTAACAGTCCTGTCTTCTTATTCACAAGTCAGTTTCTTCTTTTTAAATGACCTTAAATGGCTTAAAGGTTAATTCTCCACATATGGCAAATTTAACAGGTAACTAATCCAGAAATTTTATGTCTTCACATCTGAAAAGTTTTTCATACCAAATGATGAGTCTAATTCAAAACTGTCCCCATGTTCTGTTTGAATCTTAGGAGGTGAATTCCTGAGAAAGTTTGCTCGTGTGTCCAGGGACAGTGGTAAGTGGAAATGTGCCTTCTGCTTAACAAGCGATGGTAAAGCAGTCAAAGTTCAGAGGACCATCTTCAGTGAGTGTTTCTACATTATGGCCATGGACGAACTCAGCAGGGTCACCGGTGACAAGGACATGCAGGTATAAACAGAACTCTTTGTTTAAGTACTTTAATAATAAAAATGCACTGTGGTTAAGAATCAGAAACGAAAGCAAAGGTGAAATACTTTTGCCATTAACAGAAATATAAAATTGGATAATTTCCTCAACAAATAAGTGACTATGTTTATTTACTCACACGTTGTAGGTCACATTTATGTAGAATTAGTGAATTCTAAAGAGTTCTCAAATTTTAAACACCACTCTAAAATATGGATACTAAATACAGAGGTTGGTTTTAGTCAGCTATTGTTTGAGGATCTTTGGTTGAGGCTTCAATGTCAGCATATGCTCTATGCAGGGTGACCTTGCTGTGAACATTCACACACATTCACAGCTCCAGTGTCGCACCACCTCTCTGACAGGCTTGTCTCTACTTTGTTGTGTTGTAGCTTGAGGCTGAGCAGATGATGGAGCAGCTGATCTACTGGGTCCAGGTGGACTCTTCAGGCCTGGGCCGGCCCCAGCTTCCAGGAGACGTTCCCACCAACAGCATGGCAGTTCCCATGATGCTGTTGTGTTTAGTGCAGCAGCTAACTGAAGGTCGGGGTCAGGACGTGGTTCAGAAGTACAAAGAAGTGGAACAGTGGTGTGTGCAGCAAATTCTACATCATGTCCAGGTATGGATAGAGATATCATCACTCGTACTTTCTTTTAGTAAAAATGACTTGCCAGAATAGCATGATTCATGAAGAGATGAAATTTACAGTTGTAAGCAAAAGTTACATACCATGAGCATGGATATTATGGCAGTCTTGATTCCCAATGACTCCGACAGCTCTTATTTTTCTATGATACAACAATGCTAATATTTGGCTAAATGTTCCTAGGCTATTTTGTCCTCTGCTAAGGCACATTTATTAGCCTTCTGCAAGCCTCTGACAAGCTTCTAGTTTTCCCTTTGACAAGTCCTCTTGATAGAACTGGTGCAGTTCAACTATCTGTTGGCCAACCATTTACTTTTATACAGCACTACAATAGCCCAGAGCATAATACTGCCACCACCATGCTTGATAATAGGCATGGTGTTATTGGGGTTGAAGGCCTCCCATTCTCTCCACCAACCATGTTTCTGGTCATTTTAGCCAAATAGCTCCATTTTTGTTCCATCTGACCACAGAACTTTCCTCCAAAAGGCCTTTTATTTGTCCATGTGATCAGCAGCAACCTTAAAGTGCTGCTTCTGGAGGAAGAGCATTCTTCTTACATGTCAGTCTGTCAGCCTGTGGTAACTGTAAAATATACTACTTGACTGCGGACACTAACACCTGTGTTTCAGCAGCTTCTAAATTATTACAGACCTGCTTTTTGGTGATTTTTGGTCAACTCTTGACCATCCTGATCAGTTGTTTCTCAGCAGCAGGCGATAGTTTGCATTTTCTTCCTGGTCGTGGCAGCGACACAACTGTGCCAGGCACTTTATACTTACAGTCGTTTGCACAATTGATTTTGGGACTGATAGCGTCTTTGAAATGGCTTGTGATTTTCTTGACCTGTCAAAGTCAATAATTAGCTTTTTTCAGATCTGTCCTGAGCAAACTTTCCTTAAACTTTCTAACTTTAGCATATGTGACTGAGCCTAGCGAGGGTATCACATATAACAATAGGTCCTGTTTAAATCAACTAAGAAAAGTCAGCAGCTGTAGTCAGTCGTTATCAATCACAAGAAGGTAAGAGGTAGCCTAGCCGCGCTAGACAACCCACGGCAACGAATTTAATTCTCTGCCAGGGTGGGTCTAGTTACCCTCCATAAGGCTCGAGGCTGGATTCTCCTAAAACTGGCTGGACCAATCACCATGAAGTGTAGAGTCAGAAGGCGGGCGTAACGAAGTGACGACAGAGGCGCGACGATTCTGACAGAAACAACCGGCGCACAATAAACAGTTATCTTTCGACTCGGCTTTGGCCGCAGCCCTTAAAGATTTGAAGCTAAAATTCAACTTGAAAGATAAACAAAGGACGTCACTGAAGTGTTTCATTGAGAAGAAAGACGTATTTGGACTTATGCCGACGGGATATGGCAAATCCTTAATATACCAGTTGGCTCCGCTGGTTGGGAAGCTAATGGGACTTAGCCACAATCCGCCGGTGCTCTAGGAACTACGTCAGCCTATTCATTGCGTTGATTGGTTGTATACCTACCCAACTGCTGCAGAGGGATTTGATAGACAACCTTTTAGCCCGCCTCCCTCCCTGTCGAGCTTCCCTAGACCCTTGTGCCGTCAGAAACATGGGTGTAGCGTGGCTAGGCTAGGTAAGAGGCCATGTTATTGAGAAATCTGGATCAGTGCAACTGTCTACATCACCAAAACAGATCATTCAAGTTGCTGTATGTATATGTAGGACCCAACAGATTGTGTCAAATTTCCACAAGATCTCTCATAAATTTATGAAAGAACCAAAATACATGATTGTTTTTTGTGTAAAAGACGTGTTTCAGTCCATAGTCATTGGAGTGGTTGGTACCTCAAGAGTGCCACGATATCCGTGGTCTTTCCAAGTGTATATAAACTTTTGATCAGAACCATCTGTGGGTTACACATATTAATGTGATGCACAAACTGGATGTCCTGCACCGCATTGGTCCCTCAAACAATGCCCTATGAAAACGGCACAACTTTTCGTTTTACTTGAGCACGAACTTCTGGCTGTCAGTTTTGTTGTTTGTAGTAACGCTGCTCTCACCTGAGTAATATCTGGGATCTCATAATCCAGTAATATTCAGAAAGCATAGATGTAACACAAGCAGTGAGATCATCAGGCAAACTGTAAGCTGGTTTAACGCTCACAACCTGCTGTTAAAAGACGATGATGTTTTGGTGTTAGACTTTTCGTAATTGTTTTATTAGTGATGCCAGCGTCATTTTAAAATTGGAAGCTAGAAGCTGCAGTTTTACTTAGACTTTGTATTAACCCTCGTGTCGTCCTGTTTTAAAGTTTGAAAATGTGTGGAAAAAATATTTTTTCACAGTGAAATTTCTGATGTCCACATTTTCAACATTTTTGGGAAATCTTTGAACATTTTTTGGTGGAAAAAAAATGTGTAGAGTTCATTTACAAAAACAGATAACTCTGTTTCAGAAAACTTATTTTTTTATTGTTTACTTGAGATAATAATAATAATAACACTAATAATTTATTTTTTCTCTATTTTATCACGATTTTTCTACTGAGTCAAATCCACTCAACTTCAGTTTGATTGATATTATCTCAAGTAAACAATAAAAAAGTTTTCTGAAAATTTATCAAAACAGAGTTATCTGTTTTTGCAAATTAACTCTTCAAATGTTAGAAATGTTTCTTAATAACATTCACAAAAATATCAACCAAAACCCAGCGAATTTTCTGGATTTTGGTTGATTTTTAACAAATTAATAGAATATTAGAAGTTTTACTGATATATATGTCATCACTTTAGACATTTTTAGGAGTTTTGGGAAGATTTTTACTCATTTTTTTGAAAATATATACTAGAATTTTCTTGCCGAATTTGGGGATTTTTTTTTTCAATAAAACTTTTAAGGAATTATTGGAATTTTCTTCCTGAAGGTTTTGCAAATTTTCAAAAAATTTGGGGATTTTTTTTTGCTGAATTTTGGGATTTTTTTTACGCAAGGAAACACTATTTTTGACGTCCATAAATGAGGACAACAGTAGGGTTAAAATTCAGTTGTTCAGTATACCATAAATAATACTACTTTTCTTTTCTAACTTGGTTCAGAGAGCTGGGACGGCTATTTTAGAGAATGTTTCAGTAGACGGGACGGAGCTGCCGGGTTGTTCAGGACGAGTTCAGAATCCAGGTAAACACTCCACTGCCTGCTGACAGATGATAGTGAACCCAGTCAGAACCTTCTGGAGGCATGTGCTGCATGCTTTACTGTTCTTAGTTTCTTGCCTGAACATTTGCCACATTTCTGATGCAGGTCATGCCCTGGAAGCGGGCTGGTTCCTGCTTCAGTACAGTGCAGAGCGCGGCGATGAGAAGATCCAGGAAACTGCCATCAACAAGTTTATGGAGCTCCCTTTTCAGTGTGGCTGGGATGAAAAGCACGGTGGTCTCTTCTACTTCCTGGATGTGGATGGTCACTGCCCCACACAGGTTAGTCAGCTGACCTTCTGAGACATTTTGCTTTTGTTGGTAGATATTGTTTGCATTTAGTCAATTACTTGCTTTTATTTAACACATCAGATCAGACTGTAAGACACTGTTTTGTGCACCTGAACAGCTGGAGTGGAGTATGAAGCTGTGGTGGCCTCACTGTGAGGCTCTCATTGCCTTCCTCATGGCCTACAGTCAGACCAAGAAGCCTGAGCTGCTGGAGAGGTTCTTTCAAGTTTATGACTACACTTTCACCCATGTGAGTTCACGCTGTATTCCCGACAACTGCACTTTTTCACAACTCATTTTAAGGAACTGTTTTAACATTTTGGGACATGCGCTTGTTCTCATGAGTTCAGACCAACCTCATGTTACAAAGCTGCCAGCCCAGCTTGGCATGAAGGCTGGAATCAGGAAAAAACTGCTTGCCTGGCTCCGTCCAAGCTCCAAAAACACCAACCAACAGCTCTGCAGGTCATTGATTAACATTTTGTGTTAAGTTACTCTTAACCCTTAGATACATGTAACTTGGGTGCTTAGCATCCCTGCACTTAACGCACACATTAAAGTCATATTACTATATGATATAGTAATATGAAAAGACAAAACATTTAGTCTTTTCTAGCAGTTTGTCTCCAGGATATGGTTTCCCCTGCTTCTAGTTTTTATGGTAAGCTGTTCTGACCTATTCACTATTCAAGCATGAGTTACTAACATAGAAAACAAAGGACTATAACCTCTGAAGCCTTTGAAATACTGGCTCTGCAAATGTATAATATAAAATAAATATTTGTATATTTCAATGTACTGCTGGCATAATACGTGTGTGTGTGTGTGTGTGTGTGTGTGTGTGTGTGTGTGTGTGTGTGTGTGTGTGTGTGTGTGTGTGTGTGTGTGTGTGTGTGTGTGTGTGTGTGTGTGTGTGTGTGTGTGTGTGTGTGTGTGTGTGTGTGTGTGTGTGTGTGTGTGTGTGTGTGTGTGTGTGTGTTTGTTTCTGTGCAGTTCCCTGATGCTCAGAGTGGTGGGTGGTTTGGCTATTTGACACAAGAAGGGAAAGTCGCACTGGATTTTATTGGAGGCCCATTTAAAGGTAAGACCTAAAGATGTACATTTAACTGAATGCTAAATCAAAAGAAGTTAAATGGCCTGAATGAAAAGCTGATGGAACACAAACGAGCTTAAAACAAAAGGGAACTGTAGGCTTTAGATCCCCAGCATAACACACCTAATCCCTAACTGAGCTGTCTGAGGTCCTCACATTGTTTTTACAACCCATCACAAACCTTTACCTGCAGTAGTTGTTGCCAAGGGTGGCCAAATCAGTTGTTAAGTTTAGACAAGTAATTAGTTTCTCATTGGGCTGATATACACTCAACAAAAATATAAATGCAACACTTTTGTTTCTCGACCTGACTCCAGTTCGTCGTCGTAACCAACTCGAGTGGGCAAATGCTCACATTGGATGGCGTCTGGCACGTTCATAGGTGAATCCCGGTTTACACTGTTCAGGGCAGATGGCAGACAGCATGTGTGGCGTCGTGTGGGTGAGCGGTTTTCTGATGTCAATGTTGTGGATGGAGTGGCCCATGGTGGCGGTGGGGTTATGGTATGGGCAGGTGTCTGTTATGGACGAAGAACACAGGTGCATTTTATTGACGGCATTTTGAATGCACAGAGATACCGTGATGAGATCCTGAGGCCCATTGTTGTGCCATACATCCAAGAACATCAGCTCATGTTGCAGCAGGATAATGCACGGCCCCACGTTGCAAGGATCTGTACACAATTCTTGGAAACTGAAAACGTCCCAGTTCTTGCATGGCCAGCATACTCACCAGACATGTCACCTATTGAGCATGTTTGGGATGCTCTGGATCGGCGTATACGACAGCGTGTATCAGTTCCCGCCAATATCCAGCAACTTCGCACAGCCATTGAAGAGGAGTGGACCCCCCCGCCCCCAATACAACAAAACTGCACCTTTCAGAGTGGTCTTTTATTGTGGGCAGTCTAAGGCACACCTGTGCACTAATCATGGTGTCTAATCAGCATCTTGATATGGCACACCTGTGAGGGGGGATGGATTATCTCAGCAAAGGAGAAGTGCTCACTATCACAGATTTAGACAGATTTGTGAACAATATTTGAGAGAAATGGTGATATTGTGTATGTGGAAAAAGTTTTAGATCTTTGAGTTCATCTCATAAAAATGGGAGCAAAAACAAAAGTGTTGCATTTATATTTTTGTTGGGTGTAGGTTTTCAATATATCTTCAATAAACCATAAATTTAAAAACTACATGTTGTGTTTGGTGGGTTATCTCAGTCTAATATAGATATTAGTCTGATGATCTGAAGCATTGTGTGACAGATATGCAAAAATAAAAGACATCTGTATGAGGGGAAATACTTTTTTTACAGCACTGTATGCAGCAGTATTTCCCAACACTTGACAGCACATATTAATGTGCAGAACAGGGAGAGTTTCCCTACAATGCCAGTATCATTTTATTCTGTACTGTTCCTAAGGGGCTCATGCAGTCTTACCACATCAGCTACATGGACTACACAGACTGATGAACCAGGTCTTTTAGGTCCATTGAAGAGCATGAAGCGCTATGAGAATTTTAGCACTTTGGCCAAATGGTAAAGTAATAAAATATAATGAATAAAAGTGTTTCTTATCTCTTTCAGGGTTCTTCCATGTGCCTCGCTGCCTGTACATGTGTGAGCGTATTCTGGACGATCTGCTGGCAAACAAAGACAGAACAGTCTGATGGGAATGTTCTGATAAAGGGATCTAGTCTGACCTGTGGGTCTTTGGACTAAACCACAAGTAATCAGCATGCAAAGCATAATTGCACAAACTTTTAAGCATAGGCCACTGTAAAGCAGTTTTATCTGGTCGCTCATGAAATTTATTGGGAAATTGCGTTACAATACCACTACATAAAAAAGTGTCCTTCTTTACATATCTTCTGGCCATCAGGGACAATTTGCACTTGAGGTAAGATGCTTTCCTGGGCAGATAAAATCATGTTTTTCTGATTCTACACCTGCCTAATATCTTGTTTTTTTTTCTCCCAAAGTTAGATCGCCTGCTGTTTGTTAAGTTTGTACTGTAGATTTCTCTGGTTTGTGGCTGAAATGTTCAACAGACTTTAAATAATAATGTTTCAGGTGTCAGCTATGAGAGCTGACAGGCTTTAACAGTCACACTGCCGTCTATATGCATTTTAGATTTACCAGTTTGTTTTCTCTTGCTTAGCAAGAGGTGTGACCTTTGGTGAGGCAAAAACATTACCACTAAAAACAAATGTATGTTTAATATGTGGCTTCTCTATGCATACTTTAAATACTTTTTATTGTCTCATCCTAATCGTTCCACTAATCGTTCCACTTTATGACAACTTTACCAGTTTTTTTTTAAAGCGTCTGTTTTTCTAGCATATTGATGATCAAGTCCAAGTTAAAATTACATGCCAGTAAATGAACTGTATATTGAAATATGACAACTGATGATTAAATGTTCAGTGTGATGCATACAAATTATTTCATTGAATTCATGTTTTAATGGCATTGAAGCTTCAGATATGACAACAGGTGACTGATATGTGAAGCCAGTGCTCCTAGAAAACAAGGTTTGGTAGTGAGGAGCTGATCTACTTCAATATACAGCAGAAGTCAGTTAAGGAGTTATTTTCACTTTCAGTTTAAGACTGCACAAAGTTTATTGTTCATTTTGGCCAGTTGGGGGCAGAACTCAAATATAAAGCTGAAAACCTCACATGTAACACTTTATAGAGGGTGATATACTTGCTATAAAATAGTTTTTTTTTTTTTTTAACCCTGCCAAGGAATGCAGAGGAGTTACAGTTTTGAGACAGGTTCTCATTCATTTGAATGAGAACCCGTTTCACAACTTTTGACAGGGGGTGAATGTGACGGTCGGAGTTGGTTTGTGTGTCTGTTTGTCTGTTTGCAACATTACTCGAAAACGGACAACCATCCATCCATTGTCTATACACCGCTTTATCCTCACTAGGGTCACGGGGGTGCTGGAGCCTATCCCAGCTGACTCGGGCGAACCCTGGACAGGTCGAACGGACAAACAGATTTGGATTAAATTTTCAGGGAAGCTCAGAAATGATACAAGCACCACCTGAGTAGATTTTGGCAGTCATGCAGCTTATAGTCTGGATCCACAGATTTGTTAAAGATTTCTGTATCATTGTGAGATAGCAGTGGGTTAGAGCAGCTGTGGCCCTATCAGTAACTGAATTAGATCGGTCAAGTGTGTCCAGCTGCAGCCTCAGACTGTAGAGTTGCAGGTCCCACTTGGAAACAATGCTACAGTGACTGAGGAAGACAGGACACCACAACATCTTCTACAACTAGAATAGTAATGCACTCTGTGACTCTTTTTTTGTGGCTATCATAATGGAGGCACAAAAAAAATCATTATCTATGCACCGCTTAATCTTCATTAGGGTCCCAGCTGACTGAGGGTGAAGGCAGGAGACACCTGGACAGGTCACCAGGCTATCACAGGGTTACTTATAGAGACAAACAATCACACTCACATTCACACCTATGAACAATTTGGAATTATCAATTAACTTCAGCGTGTCAAACTGGGGATCTTCTACCTGTAAGGCGAAAGTGCTCACCACCAATCCACTCCCATACTGTTCTTCATAGTTATTTTAAAACTGCTTATGAAAGACTACAGGCTCTTGCTTTGAAATATTGAATTCCACACACATAGGATTGAGATCAACAAATGCATTTTGAGTCACTAACAGAAAAACGTTATTTACAGTCACAGGACACCCATGTGAAGGACCTGACCAAATATTTTCCCTCCCCATTTGAGAAATATTAGTAAACAGAGATTTGTAGTTACAACTGTTGAGCTGGAGGTGATTATACATACTTTTATCTCAGCTCACATTGACTGCTGTAATGCACTTTTTATCCCCCACCGCCCGTAGGCACGGAGGGGGATATTGGCGTGGGCACGTCCGTCCGTCCGTATGTCCGTACGTACGTCCACATTTCGTTTCCGGAGCATATCTCAGAAACTACTTGAGGGATTTCATTCATATTGCACCCAGGCCATCTCTATATAGTATAGATGTGCCTTTTGGGGTGTATGACCTTGACCTGATTTTCAAGGTCATTGTGAGGCACTTCAAATATTTTTTTGTTTCCGGAGCATATCTGAGAAACCAGTTGAAGGTTTTCCTTCATATTGCACACACTAAGCCTGTTAGTAATGGAGATGTGCTTTTTCGGGTGCATGACCTTGACCTTATTTTCAAGGTCATTGTGAGGCACTTCAAATATTTTTTGATTCTGTTTCTGGAGCGTATGTCAGAAACTACCTGAAGGATTTCATGCACATTGCACCAACGCCACCTGTGCATAATGTAGATCTGCCTTTTTTGGTGTATGACCTTGACCTGATTGTTTTTGTTGTAGTGAAGATGTATCATTTTGTAGGTGTATCGTCCAGTATATATTATTATTTCTTGCACTTAGAGGCACTATATATAAGGCGGGGGATGTTTTAAGCGGAGCGTGTTTATTTCCTCTCTTAGTATTTCTGCTCTAAATCATCTGATCCCTTCACTGGCTCCCTGAGTAGTTAATTGTTTTTTATTTTACATATGAGATACTGTCCAACTTAGAGGGACTACTGTAAGGCTGTACACTATTTAAATACGTGACATTGCACAGGGTGTGCTCATTTCAGTTGTACATTCCTAAACTTTTGGTGATGCTGCAACTCTGGTTTTGAGGCTAATTTCTCAGAATATTTGAATAGTTCATTAGAATTTTTGGACCCTTTTTCACTGCACCAAAACAGTAATAAATTCGATGACCAGACTGTACATCAGTAACATCAGGAGGATAAAAATATCTTCTTGCTTCATGCTTGGACTGTTTGACTGCTGGCTTTTGGAAATGACCAAACATCATCCTCTTATTAAGAGATTAAAACTTGTAGGGACTGAAACACCAGAATACACACCGGCAGTGATTCTTTCCTTCAGTCAAGGCACAAACACGTACACATTTTTGGATTTAATTTATTAAGGTGACAATTCCTATATTACACATCTTTAATTTACATCAGAAATTAAACAGGAAAAGAAAATAGAGTGTTACCATAAACCTCTTATTAAAACCTTTCTTTTACAAAAGAAAATTTGTTATTGACACCATTTACAGATTCTTTTCATATACAGGAGAGTGACAGTGGTTTAGTTTGACGTGGAGGATCCTTCAAACAAGATTAAAAAAAACACACAAAAAAAGAGCGGTGAATTATGATATTTACATAATTGCTTAACTAATATATCCCCAAGATCTTAATGTGTGAACGACCCAAACAAGATTAAAACAGCATCCTGCATCGGGGTAACAATCTTAGGCAAAACTGTAAATAGGCAACTTTACCAATCACCAGCATACATTCATTATTTTAACTTTGTCTCAGTAGTTGCTATGGAAACAGGCTTCCACACTGGGCAGGTCCTTGGAAGAAGAAAAAAGAAAAGACTCTTCTTGGCCTGGTCACTTCTCCACAGTGGGGTTAAGAGCGTCTGACCAAAGCTAGATTAATAATTCATGATAAAAGCAACCCGTGCTTGATCACACAGAAAGTAGTTAAAAAGAATACCTGATGTCTACAGGTGGAAATAAGGCTACCTGAAGGCTAATGACAGACACCAACGATCACTTCAGCATGCGTGTGGAAACAAAGAGCCCAGAGGCACCAGCAAACAACCGGGGCTGGATGTCTCGCATGCTGTGAGAAAATAAAAGTGCCGTGCTTCATCAGGCGAGACCGACCTGAACCCAGCGTTTCTCAGTGACCACACCACGGTGTACCCCAAAACAACAAACCCCTTAAATTAGTAGTTTAATCAACTTCTACTACCTCTGTGACCATTAACCAGATGTGTGACGCCCTCCGAACTAAACCAAACAAGCGTCTGGAGTTCTTCAAACCATTTCGATACATGATCAAAACAGGATACCAGGCTGGAGGTTTCTTTGTGCCCACACACATCCGTTATTAATGCAATAATATAGCTAAATCAGCTGTTCTCGAAATCATAATTAACAAGAGATCTAAAGCCATGATTTTGAACACATCTTCAAAAATATACCAGCCACACATTCAGATCTCACCGTGTTTCACTTTGAACCTATCTGCAGAACAAGTGACAACAACAGGAAGTGTTGTTCCAAAGTGAAACTATTCAGAGGTAAAACGCTCCGCTAAGTGGAAAAGGGAAGACGGAACTTTTAAATACTGCATCTTTTTGAACCAGCATTGGTTAAATGTTACATAAATCATGTTTTTTTTTCTAATTCACTTCGTTGTTTGCTGTGAAGCTTGAAAAAGTCATGAGTTCTAACACTCAAATTCAATGCTACATGTGTATGAGGAGCTACATGCAGTTTCTTTGACAGTTTGGCAAACATTTACTCAAAATGCCTGTTAAGATTAAAAACTGATTTGGTTTGATTTCGTTTTGGTGTTTTTCTACATGTGTTTTTGAAGTTCAGACATGTGAAATAAATATTATTCGTGTTTTTGTCATCCCATGAATTAAAAGAGGAAAAGATGTAAATGTGCGTAAAGCTGATGCTAAAATGAATTACATACACGTTTCTCCAAGAACACTCTAATCCATGATGTCCCGTTCCACATCACAGTGTGCAAACTCTGGCCCTATAAAACTAGGGTCAGTTTAAGTTCTGCTCCACCACCGCTAAAAATGGAGGATGCAACACTTTTCACAATCATAAATCGATTCACAGATCAAATACGACAGAACCAGGAACACTAAACGGCCACGTCTCCCAAATCCCTATGAAGCACCAGGATTGTCTGTTATTTCGGCGTTAATCTGAAGGACTACTTATTGATAAATTCACCAAGTCGAAGCGATCATTTTATACGGTCATGTGTTATCGTCCATTTTAGTCAGGAAAAAAAGAGAGATGCAGATCAAAGCGTGAGGTTCGTTGTAATCCGACAAAGAATATTTGAGCAACAAAACTGACTTTTTGGTGGAATTTAACTTTCTAAACAAACGAACAAAAAACAACACAGCCTCTCAATCTTGTGTTAAATTAAACACCGTCACTGCTAGATCCTGCTGAGGAGAGTCTGAGCGGACTGTTCTGACTCGTGCCATCAAACGATCACGTGCAGGAAAGGAGAAACTACTGTAGTCCTGGTGAGCAGATGTCATGGAGGGCAGGTTTTCGGGTTACCATGCATAATTTGGCAAACATTCTGAGAGACAGGAGCAGCTTCTGTGGTTTGGTTTACGACGATACAAAATGTTCCCGTACGGGTCAGGCGTTGAGAGGCTCGCTGTGAGCTCGGTGTGCCGGGCAGAGGCTCCCACAGAAGTAGCACACAGGTGCATGCATGTTTAGGTGCAAACTCCCAAAACGCCGTCCCATTCTGAAGAGGCTCCCTGATTTGAACAATGGTGAATTTCATTCCTTCAGACTCCTGCACTCAGTTTTTTTTTTTTTAACTTTCCTGGTTTCTCTCACTCCTGTCCAAAGCCTTCAGTCTCCTCAATTGCGAACATCAGCTTCTCCTTCAGTTGTTCGTAGCTCTTATAAGGTGGCAAGTCCAGTCTGTTGAAGCTGGGGAAATTGAACAGAAAACAAAACAAAACATATTTCAGTTTGATGCTAGACTTTATTTTATCCCATGTTTATTCTAAGTAAGAAGTCTTTTACAAACAGCTGAAGATGAGTATCAAACAACACTTCTGACCCTTAACGACTACTTCCTCATATGAGATCTTTTCTGGTAGCTGCCTGGAATTAATTCCTCACATCTAACAGCTAGCCAAGCAACGAAAGCAGAACATACTGCAGCTTCTTACAGTAAACTGCCACAAAGTGTTCATTTGGGAAGTGTGATCCACACAGAGTCTAACTTACCACGTGTGACTTCTAGGAAGCCAGTTTTCTTTTCCCACTTTCTCAATGCAGAATTTCTGAGGACCATTGCTCCCTGAAAGATGAAGCACAAGTCAGAGTTAATTCAACACACCACCATCAATACCACAGTTACATTCAACTAGAACCGATAAAACACAAAGTATTGATTTAATGTTTCCAAGCCAAGATCTAAATTCTACAAATGATTTAAGAAATGTGTTTCTAAATAAGCAACAAAGAACAGCTTTGCATGAATTCCAAACAGAACTAACTCTTTGTGTTTGAACGAGGCTTGGATTGTCCCCCAGAGCCATATTTCATCAGCATTTGCAATTAAATGCTAACTTAAATAGTTATAGTTGTCATTATTACCCATGAGGTCGGCAAAACCTCCTACAGGCAGGCGACAGGTCCCAGTGACAAACTGCAGCAGCCTCATTCTCTTCTCATTGTCCATCTCCTTTATGAACTGTAGGGAAAAGATGATGAGTAAGAAGAACAGCATCATCCTGAATGAACCACTATTAGAGCTGACAGATGCACTATTTAACCATGCGATCGCTGAGTAGTTTGTGATGTTTGTTGGGCTATCACATTTTTAGATGAAGTCCTGCACTTCTAACAACAAAAGCACAAACGTGCCTTTGAAGCAGAGGGAACTCAAAAATGTCTTTCATGCAGCATGACACAGTTATGGTGCTATAAATCACCTTTTTTCCCATTACTTTTTTAACAAAAATTGAAAAAGGAGCCAAGGAACACAGAATTCAAAAATAATAGATTTTGAGGAATCAGGTTTTGTTTTTGGAATATTTAAAAATAAGAAATATGGACTATATTATAAAATATCTCAATGAAAAAAAAAAAAAAAATCGCAATTTTAGACCTTGATCTTAGTTCATCAATAGAACCAACAGGAACTTCAGAATCCAAAGATTGATTTTAACAGTTTGTAACTATGATAACTCTGGCAATTTACAGATTTTTTTTCTGAAGAAAAATTGCCTGTTAAACTTGCCAGTGGGATTTTGGGGACGAAGTTAATCCAAACAAAACCACTCAAATACAGAAAGAATTCTACATAAATACCTAAACTTAGTATCCAGGATGTCTGACATCTATTCTACAGTGGAAAACAGGTTTAAACCTAACGTAACTAACACCAGGAAACTGGACCACATTACACCGGTCCTCAAATCACTACACCAGCTTCCTGTTAGTAAAAGAACACTTAAAAATCCTACTCCTGGTCCTCAGAGCACTGAATGATCTTGGACCAAAACACATCCTGGACTTATTAGCTCTATATGAAGCATCCAGAGGGGCAGGTTTATGGTTTCCCCACAATCAGAACCAAAAACAGTGAAGCAGCATTCAGCCATTATGCTCCTCACCTGTGGAACAAACTTCCTGAACACTGAGGTCTGCTCAAACTGTCGGCTCTTTTAAATCAGCCCAGAAAACCAGATTGTTTACTGCAGCTTTCTCTTAGATGATCAACCTATTTTCTTGACTTTTAATGCAGTTTATGATTTATTTCTATGATTTTATGTATGATCTTAATGTCTGCTTCTAAATCATCTTCACAATAAATTTTCTGAATGCATTTCTTCTCCATTGTAAAGCACCTTGTATGAGTATGAATTGTGCTCTACAAATAAATTTGCTTTTCCTATTTTTGCTTCTTCACACTGACCTGCCAAAACCACATGATCTGTTTACTGCTGCGAGCGTAGTGTCTGTAGATTGTGTTTCTTTGCCAGTCTGCAAGGTCAATCTCCTGCATACCACACAGCATCACCTGCAACAGGACGAAGAATTTAGACTAAAGACACAGGTCTCCTTTGTGTCTTCTACAGCTCATAAAGTAACATGTAGCATGAACGTCTGAGTGTTCAGGCATACCTCTAGCTCTTTAGCGTCAAAGTACTGTAGGTACTGCTGAGGCAGGACCTCGTTGAAGCCTTCAAAGAAAGCCTGCGTCTGCTCTTCCACTCCTCTGGACAGACGCCACTCTGCTACCAGTCTGTAGGCGGACAAAGACAAACACCTCACCAATAAAACTCACTAAATCTACACTAACACTGGATTTATGCCTGCTGTTTGGATGAAAACTTCATTTGAACTTTAGGAACATTTACCATATACCACAGAAAAACAGAATAGAACCATGGAATCTGAAACAGGAATTATGTTCTGAACTGCAAACTGCTGAAGGAAAAGTGATGAAAACCCACCTGATGTACTCCTCCTTGTTCTCCTCTGTAACCTGGATATCTCCTCCTCCTGGTTTCAGGTCATGGGTGGTGATTTCCCCCAAGATCTCTTTGTCAACAGAGAAGAACATCTCCAGCTCACACTCCTCGATGTTGTTATCCCTGAGGAGCAGCAAAGACCATCACAGCACAACTTTTACAACAGTCAGTGAGATTCAGTCAGGGTTGAAATCATCATTTGACTCGTTTTCCACATGATGAACCGATCGTCTTCAGCAGCTTCAGTCAGGTTGTTTTAATGGAGAACAAGGAACATAAGACGACGGACTGGAAATAATGTAAGATAAGAATGCTGGTAGAAAACTGTTAAACATGCGTAATGTATTTCATTTACTGATCAATGCAGCTGATTGTTTCTAACAGACAGCTGCACAATAAAACCATCAAACTTCATCTATATAAAAATGATATTATTATGATATATTTTACTGAAGTGCATATTGGTCCGACTCTGTCTCATAATGAAGGAAATCATTTTAATTTG
Source organism: Acanthochromis polyacanthus (assembly GCF_021347895.1). Taxonomy (NCBI): domain Eukaryota; kingdom Metazoa; phylum Chordata; class Actinopteri; family Pomacentridae; genus Acanthochromis; species Acanthochromis polyacanthus. The sequence continues at coordinate 19,286,080 of NC_067118.1, forward strand.
CAGCCATATCAAAGGGAAACTAAAGTTACTGATTGAATATTCTCTGTAATAAATACTAATAAACTGATCAGTTTTCTTATTTGTGTTCTGTCAGCTGCAGTACCAGCAGTTTAAATGGACCAAACATAAAAACACGTTTATGTGATTTCTGCATCACAAACTAAATACATGAAGGTTCCCATGGCTTTGAGTTTTAGTTGAATACCCTGTACTATTAGCCTAGCCGCGCTAGACCCATGCTCTGAAGACACAAGGGTCTAGGCATGCTCGACAGGGAGGGAGGCGGGCTAAAAGATTGTCTATCAAATCACTCTGTAGCAATTGGGTAGGTATGCAACCAATCAGCACAACGAATAGGCTCCTAGAGCGCCAGAAATCAGAGGATGCGGTAGTTCGGTAAAGCCTTATTTATACAGTCAATTGGTGAAGCTCAAGTATATTACAGACATGTTAACAGAAAGATTATTCAGAGTCGGTGCTAATGGAGCTCAACGACTGTTGTCGTTTTTGTTGTCGACCCTGGCAGAGAATTAAATTCATTGCCGTGTGTTGTGTAGCGCGGCTAGGCTAGTTGTTTCCGGTTGTTTCTGTCAGAATCGTCGTGCCTCTGTCGTCACTTAGTTACGCCCACCTTCTGACTCTACACTTCATGGTGATTCGTCCGGCCAGTTTTAGGAGAATCCAACCTCGAGCCTTATGGAGGGTAACTAGACCCACCCTGGCAGAGAATTAAATTCATTGCCGTGGGTTGTCTAGCGCGGCTAGGCTACTGTACTATACTATATATGTACAATATACCGCTGATGTCTGCCTGTCTTATGCCACCAAGGTCGTTTTGATACTGTATGCCACACAGTATGCATGCCAAGTTCTGAATCCAATTACTCAAATAACTGTTTAGAATAAAAGACAGAATACTCGATAACTAAAATTATCGCTTTCCTAGATTTAATCAACCAATAATCTACCTGCCTCACTTCTGAGCGAGTCAATATTTTTTAAAATGTTGAAAAAGATTTAAACCATGACGGCCTCAATATTCAGTTTTTCGTGGTGTAGCACATAATCCTATTGGGGTATTTGCTGTTGCTAAGATCAGAATTGGCGTCATAATTTATACCTCAGCTACACTTGTAAGTCAGCTGACTTCAGATGAATGTGAAAATGATGAAAATGTTTAGTCAGACTTAGTTTTTGTTCGAGTGTGTGATCAAAGGGCAATGAGATGGTGAGAAAACTGACCACAGAACATTACAGGAAGGCAGCATGCATACGCTGCTGAAGTCACCTCTAGTTCACATTCAACTCAATCTGCGATTAAGTTTTGACAAATAATCCTACGACTACGTTTTGTTTGTAGACTGACTCCAACTCAAAGACCTGCCTTTTGTACATGTCAGTGCAATGTCAGGAAATCTCTGGCGTGACTCATGTATTTAGCAAAACGGTATAAACTGATTACTTTCGGGGTTTAAACTTTCGCTCAGTAAATAAAATACAAGGTCATTTTGGTAAGTGAGATATAAAGTGGGGGCACATAACAACTTGAGCTCAAGATTCAGATCTTTTGCAATGAACTAAATGGACTGTGCAGAATAAAAAAGGTTCAGCTTCAAAGTTAAATTTGCTGTAAATTTCGAATCGCTCTAAAAACTGTTCTCCAGATAACAGCATACAGATTCTTTGTGCACTCACTTTATCCACATGAGGGAATTGTAGAACTCAGGATCGATGGACTCCAGGTCTTTGAGGCCCAACGGCTTGTTGAGGATGCGCTTGTAAAATGGCAGTGAGAAACCAGTGTCGATGAACTTGCCATGGAAAAGAGCCTGAGAGACAAAAAAATACTGCAATTTTATCAGAGTCCATTTATTTCACACGTTGCTGTGCAGATATTTTCTCTGCAGCTATCCATAGAACTACTCTATAATTGATCTTTCTTGCCGAACTCATAAGACTAACGCAGAACAAAACGACTAACCATGGCAATGAAGCGTCCTATGAACTTGAAGTACTTGAGGTGGTCAGGGTTGATGGAGGAGGCTGGGTTGATCTGAAGACAGTAGTTATCTTTACCGGCATATTCAAACAGGCAATACATGGGGTTCAAAACCTCGTGGGACAACAGGAAGAACCACTCCCTGTTAGAGACGATACAAAAAATAATAGAGATGCAGCTCATCATTGCAAACCTGCCTTTATGAAGACAACATTATGAGTCTAGTTTAGACTGTCCAAATTTCAATGAAATCACAAAATATTCAAATAGTCCTTTAGAAATGTTACTGACGGATCATTTTTTTCACAAGTCGTCTCGAGAGACATAAGAAACTTGATAAAAACAGAGTTTCTAATTTACCTGGCAACACCCCCATAGTCGAGGCCTTCTTCTCCAGGGAAGATAATCCACAGCCTCCTTCGCAGATCCTGAGCGTTGTTGAAGCTCATTATCTAAAATAAAGACAATGAAATGACAGCGTGGAGGTGTAATCACTGCATTACTGTGCACAAAAGAATAACCTGCAGATATTACAGTGTCTCTCAGCCTCTTCAGTACATTTTCAGAATCACTGTTGCAGTTTTCAAAACATCAACAGCAATCACTGAAAGTTAGAAAACTGCAAACTTACATGTAACAGATCAAATCACTGCACTTCATTAACTATGGTGATCAAATAATTGCCTAAACTTAACTTTACTTCATGAACTTTTTCTATGCTACGCTCTGTGTTAGACTTTTGAAGATTTTTCTAAATAAAAGCCCTTCAAACTATACATGGGAAGGTTAATAAGAGATAAGAAGGGCTCTGGTGTATTTTACAAGTTAAAATAAATTCTCCATTACCTTCAGTCAAAACATGAATATAGTGCTATATGAGTAAATAAAGCAGATTTTTTTGACTCCACCTTGGAACGTGGTGTACCTTTGCTGTTCTGTGAATGTCTGTCTGTTAGCAACATTACTCAAAAACGGACTAACAGATTTGGATGACCACCTGATTAGATTTCGGCAGTGATGCAGCTTATTGTCTGGATCCAAGGATTTGTTAAAGATTTCTGTATCATTACAAGATAGTGGCACAGTGTCACTGTAACTATGACAACAAGCAAACATCAGCTGCCTGAATAATTTCCCGTCGCCCGCTACATATTTAGGTCACATGATTGGGTATCCGTACATAACGTACACATGCATTAAACAACCCTGCCTGTGCTTAGCGCAAGGTAATTTTGAAATTTATTTATTTAGTCTGTGGGTAGATCTATATTAAATGGACAGACTTATTGATGCCGTGATTTCTGAATACACACATTGAGGAATTAACAGCCTGGATGGAGTACTGCATTCTCTGAGTGCTTTTCTTGTATACAATGTAACATTCAACAGGAGGCAGCAACATGTTTAAACAAAAATAATTTCAGACGGATAAGTCCCGACAAGTCCGCAGCGGTCAATTTGTGGTAGAAACACAATCATGTGATCGTCAGCAGGCAGCTGACGTAGTGTTCAATTGCGGTCATTGTTACATAGACGTCATGTCAATATCTTGCATTGATACAGAAATCTTTAACAAATCCGTGGATCCAGACTATAAGCCACACCACTGCCAAAAGCTAATCACTTGGTCCTCGTGTCATTTCTGACTTTCCATGAAAATTGCATCCAAGTCTGTTTTTGAGTAATGTTGCGAACAGACAGACGGACAAACATATGCCAATCGTCACATAATTCTGTTGCATTCCTTGGTGGGGTAATTACACAAGACATTTTACATTTGAGTTCCACCACAACAAATGCAATGACCATCAGTTTAGCTAAAGGTAGAGTAGGTAAGGCATCACATCTAAATAGCAAATAACAACAAACCCTGACACAAAAAGCTTTCTGGGGTTTGGTGACTTGTGTAACCTCGTGGCTGGGGTGAGTCACTATACCTGCTGGAATGAGTCCTCAAACAGCGTTTTTCTGGTTACTGTGATCTTGATGTGCTGAGGCATCGACAGTTGCTGGAGAAAAGGGAAAATTTTGGCAGAATTTAACACCCAAATAAACTTTTCAGTCAGAGCATGATACTGTGCGATTCTTTTCACTCTGAAGAGGCACAGTCGCTCCACCCCAAAGGAATGCATGGCCATCATCACTGTATGACGTTTGGTGTATGGTGGGTACGAAACCAAAAAAATGTCTATAAAGACAAAAACAAGACTGTGCTCTCCTCTACAGTACATGTATGACAAAGATGCAGAGGAGTCAGTCTTGTAAATATAAATAAGGACTATGAGTTCAGACATTCAACAGCTAATTTAATCACTTTGAACAAATTTACCTGAAATGAATTCGATTTCTTGAATTATCTGAAGAGTAAATTATTTATTCTTGACTGAACTTATCACCACCTCAGACCCACTTACACTGTGCACTTATACTGGCGATACTACAGCTAATAGAACACAAATTAGACGATTGATTAATCTATTAGAGGCAATCAGTAACATTATTTCCACTTTGGTTTAGCAAAAAATGTTGTCCACATATCATTCAATATCATGTTTAAATGTATGAAGTTTAAAATGTATTAGCTTTCATGTGCAGCGGTCATGTTAGAAATAAGATTGGTGGGAAAACAAATAAACTTACACAATTAACAGGTTTCTACTAGCAGTCTTCTCTTGCATCAGTTTGAGGAGCAGTGCTTTTTACTGTAATAAATTTGTATGCTCTTCACAAGTCTCTATTATTACAACCTGTACTGAAGCAGGTGGTACACAACTGGTGTAGTTTGAGCAGAAGATAAGTCAAATGATGCATTAAACAGCCTCTTTTATGTGAAGAGGAAAACCTGGTTAACAAAGACAGCTGATAGCTACTGTTGTGATACCTACTATCTCTAGCTACAATATCTTTTTATAGCAGTTAAAATAAGCAAATGGTGAGTAAAAATGTGACAGAAGCAAAAAAAAACAAAACTCAGTAACTGCCTGAGGTTCAGAGATTAAGGGCTATGTTTCAACAGGCATTCATCTCGCAATTTGACAAAGTTGATGTGTAGAGTGTGACACAACCCATCAAGCACAGAATGACATGAATTTATCTTGCAAGACGATCGTTATCACACATGACTGATTTGGACTGATTTCGTATAACCACAAAACCCAGAGATTGCAGTTTTTATTTTCAGTCATAACTCTCATCACTTCATGCTTTGTGGTTGAAGGAGAGCCAATCAATGAAATGAGCAGCAAGATGGCAAAAGCAGGACTGAGTAACTGCAAGAAATAGTTTTTTTATAATAAACATTAAACTAATAAAGGCTTATCTTATACTGAAGTGTCTACTGATGCTGAAGGTAGTGAGTCAAACAGCAGGGAACGAATAAGTAAATAGAAATCCTGTCAAACTGTGTACGCTACTGTTCAAAAGTTTGGGGTCATCCAGACAATTTCATGTTTTCCATGAAAACTCACACTTTTATTCATGTGCCAACATAATTGTACAAGGGGTTTTTTTTTTATCATCAATGAGCCTTTCAACACCACTAGCTAACACAATGTAGCATTAGAACACAGGAGTGATGGTTGCTGGAAATGTTCCTCTGTACCCTTATGGAGATATTCCATTAAAAATCAGCCATTTCCAGCTAGAATAGTCATTTACCACATTAACTATATCTAGACTGTATTTCTGATTCATGTAATGTTATCTTCTAAAACTGCTTTTCTTTCAAAAATGTCTAAAATTTCAAAGTGACCCCAAACTTCTGAATGGTAGTGTGTGCTTTGAGTCTTACCTGGCACCAGAATCTGAAGTATTGTGCTTTGGCTTTGAAGTCTCGAACATAGGTGATCTGTGGTCCATTTTCCCTGCAACAAAATGAGAGATAGACATATGCCTTAATACCTCAAAAACATGTTAAATGTTAACATGTTTTTGTATGACACTAACACACATACAGCATATTATCGTCAGCTCATAATTGTTCATGTTTTCATGTCTTCTGTTCTGTCACTGCCACAATCCTCGACACAAATTTAATTGCTGGTGCAACTAAATTTGACTTAAGTTAAAGCTGGCATAACTACAAAAAGAACTATAGTACAACAGCCTTTGTAAGGGTGTAAATAAGTTCAGGATGCTTTGTCAGATGTTACTGCTGCCAAGAGTGCATCGTCACATTCCTATCCTCGTTCACAAAACCGGTTTTCCAACCCCTGAAACAAAGCAAACTCACTATCATGAGAGACGAGGTGACTCATTAGTCATATCAGCATTATGTGTCACAAGTTCTAAATATAGAGGGATTTTAGAGACTCTTGTAGCTAAAAAACTGCTGAAACTGAACCACCTGGTACAAGTGATCTCCCTGCTGAGATGCTATATTGTCAAATTCAAGGCAAATGAAAACATACTTTAGATTGATGAATATTTAAAAAAGTACCTATCAGCTTCTCGTAAGTATTGATGTGGGAGTAGTAGCTCTGAGTTCATTTCGATGAGTCAGTTTATAACATAATGCCACAAAGAGTTTGTGGTATTCTTTGGGTGGAAACACACACCACTCATTATTGACACTTACAAGTGCTGAAAACGACTTGACTACATACAGCCAGAATGTTATTGACATGGAGGCAAGGAGCTGCTAAGAGCAATTCATATGGAATTAAATTTCTTCCCACTAAAGCAAATGCTTTTGCTTCAACTTGTTAGTGACTTCCTGAACTCCAAGAATGTCGTTTGAAATAAGGATACATGTTTGTGTTCAGAAAACAAAGAAAACAACTTGTTACAAAGTATTGTTATCTACATTTAAAGGCATTTCTGTCTGTCTGCACATGTTTGTATCTATTCTTCACATATCCTGACAACTAAATTCCTGATCCGTTTCATACTTGACAGGCGTACTGCTAGTGCAATGCTGAGTTTAAAGTGGATGAGCAGTGACTGGTTTCTGGAGTGTTTTTCTGGTCTTCAACCTGACTTCTGGTTACCTGTGGGCAGAGCTCCTGTTTCTGGTAAATTTGACTCACCAGATGTAGACTACGCATTTCATTCCTCCCCTTCTGCTATCTATGGGTTACTAAAATTGCTTTCACAGCACCTTTTAACAGCCACCAGGCTAGCAACCTTCCATGATGAAAGTTTCAAGTGTTGCATATTATTCAGATATTAGATCTGCCAATTTCTCCAGTAAACAAGCCATGTAATGAAAGTTCGTGCCTCCCTGCATGCAAATTATCCACCAAAACAACAAACACCACTGCTACACCCTCTGCTTAGCTCCACCCAACACCACTGTGACTGGTTTAAATAAATGTAATAAAGTCAAACCGATCTTTCCCTCTGTAACAGAATGATGAGGTCATTCTGTGCAGCAAAATGGTCTGGTTGCTAGGCAACGAGATGTCAGAGGGCAAGGCTGTAGAAGGAATCCCTGTGCTTGTCTGTCTGTGTCACATCTGTCTGTAAATAACAGATTTAACAACTGACAGCAGGCTTTGTATTACTTCCAATTAATACACAAACATGGCAATACACTGCTTCCTCATTAGTTGATGAGCATTGTGTTAAGTTAGAAAGCTTGCTTGTGTCTTATATGAGTCTGAGAAGTCTCAAGATTTTCAGAAAGCAGACAACAATATGGCAGATGACGTACAGTGATGATTTTCCAGTGCGGGGGTCGATGTAGGTGGTGGTTCTCCTGTTGTGGTCTACAAAGTAAGGAATACCATCTACTGTGAACCTCATCTCCCAGCCTTCTGGCAGCGGCTTGTCATTCAACAACCTGAAAAATGAGAGTAAACCAATATTTCACTTGGTGATGTATGGTTTTAGAAGAAGTGAATAAAGATACAAGAAAGTAAGATTATCACACACACACATACTTACCCCTGTGTTCGTGGGTCCTCCCACTGTGTTGCCCGTGTAGGATGATGTACAAAGTAAACTCTGCCATTTGCGTCCGTTCTTTTCTCTGAAAAGACAATTACAGTCAGGCACTTAGCTATTCATGTTCAGTCCATTTCACTTCAACTTAGGGTGCCACTTGTCAAACTTTGGAATCATTGGAGGTCAGGAGTTGGAATAGACTGACCAAATGTAATATTCAGCAATTTTTAATGATTATTTGTATTGGAATATTTTTTTAACTGATTCCAAAAAAAATAACAATTAATCTCTTGAAAAACTTTGCTATTTTGGCTACTTTTTAAGTGTGGAAAACACAATGAAGGCATTACAACAAAGTTTTACTTTGGAGTTTTTGTTATCGTACATTTTGACATCATTTTTATTTTCATTGCAAATGAACATTGTCTGTTTGATTACTAATAATGTGTATATGTAGAAAGTCATTTTCACCACATCACTTTGTATTTCACAGAAACTTAATAGTAGATACATTCATCTGTCACTATCATAGTTCAGACCACATACAGAGCGCACAGGAAAAACTGACTGATCACAAGGGCTATCTAATCTGAAGAGATCTCAGCTGCAACTGTAAATTACGCACACGTCTGAAATCATTGTTGAAAATTAACAAACTTACCCCATCCATGTGGCAGAGGCCCGAGAGGATCAAACTCCTTATTCTGAGCGACTGAGACCTGATCTTGAAGCTATAAAACAAAAAACAGAATTATTGTGAATCCATGGTATAACAGCTTTAACTGGATATGAGGGCAGAAGGAATAAGAGCCAAGATAAAGATGAGATTTTAAACAGAGTGATGTTTTAAACGTCAAATATTGTGCTCCTTTTCAGCAAAATTGATGCAAGTCTCAAATGTTCTCAGTGTGTTTTCAATTCTTTAGTTAAAATACTGCAAAGACGGTTTGCTCTAAAACCAATGAGCTACTGCTGTCTTCATGCACTCCAGGAATAAAACTCTCTGCATCTTGGATTGACAGTGAGGCACAAAACACCTGACCACACAGTTGCTGACACTGGGAGACCAGGACTTTCTATCATTTCTAACTTTCTCTTTATGCATTCACTTGCCCTAGAAATATCGCACAATTTTTAACATGTGTTTATAACGTGTATGGTGAGTTTGTCAGACAATGCTGAAGTTAGAAAATCCCAGGTGAAGCAGTACATAGTGTCCACAGAGCTCTGACCTGTGGACATACCATTAAAGCTACTGCTACCCTCAGCAAAATGAGTTGCAATGCGCTAATACTAAGGATTTTCCAACTGTTGTGGTGACATTACCATCAAAACTAAATGTAATCCACCAGGTCTTGAGAGACAGCTGCTCATTCTGAATTGTTCACTTGGAATCAGCAGGAAAGGAGGGTGCAGAAATAGGAAAAGTTTAAGCAGACAACTATTAGTGAGTTAGGTGTGATGTAGCACCTAAGTCACATTCTTACTGGCTTGCAAATTTGGGAGGCCATCTAGTTGTGGGGGACTTGAGGAAGCACAGAAGTAAACGTCCTTCTATCTTAACAGCTTTTCCTTTACACCTCCAGGTTTACAGCAACCACAAAACACAAGAAAAACTGATTTTCCCCATTAAAGCTATTTGACATGTTTGTCATTAGGAGTCACTTCATAAAAATATATATTTTTTGCAAACTACAGTATGTAAAATAAGCCATGCACTTGATCTGTGCATGTGCAATGGTAGCCGAGTTACAGCATGCAGATATAAAAACGTGTCAGCAACAGGCAAAGGTCAGATACCCACATGATGTCACATGATGTGAAAAAAAAATCTCACCCCAAATATGAACCTCTGGTTGAACTGCTGCATGGCGCCCTGCAGCTGGCTGCGCTGGTGCTGCCACTGTTCATAGTTACGCACTGTCTCCATAGTCGGGCGCTGCCATGTGGTGGTTCGTGTGATGTGATCAACAAAGTAGACCCGTCCCATCTGGTCAACACGACGTTCCCAGCTGTAGACAATGAGAGAAAGAAAAAGAGTGACTGCTGGTAGACTGGCCAACAACTTAAGCATCTCAGAATTATGCACCATTTAATTACATTAAAAACATCAGAATCAGAAAAACAACATCACTACTTAGCATAACTAAAAAGCATTATTTGAGATCAGAGGTCTCCAAATTTGGCTTTGAAAACAAAAGACATTGCATTAAAGTTATACACTTCAAATAAATGTTTGCATTAGCCAGACTCTGAAAAAATCTTAAGACTTTTAAAAAGAACAGCAGTGAAATGCGGCTACTGTAATAAGCAGTATGTCATGAATCCAAAACAGAACATGAACCAACATCTACTATTTTAAAGGAAACATATTCAATAATATTGCAATAACAGGAAAAGACATTTTACCCAGGGGGCAGTGGTTCAGGGCGCTCCCACGTTGTTCTCTTTTCTACGTGATCAACGAAATACACTCTGCCATTCTGATCCACCCTCTGCTCCCATCTAGATAAAAAGACAACAATAAACCTGAGGGCATTAGATAATGGTGCACGCTGAGGCATTTATGCTCTGTGCAGATTTATAACAGCTCTTACTGCATGAGTCACCCAACTGCAAAAACAACAAAATTGCTCGTGAAGGTCAGCGTTGTCACAGTGCTGACACTAAAACAGCTTAAAAGTGACATTTAAAGAATTACATCCTGAATGAAATCAAAAAGAGAGATAAGAAAAAAAAACTGTAAAAATTATGGACTACTCAAAGATAAACTCACTTCTTTTTAATGCTGTAATCCTTCTCTGAGTGACTTACCAATGTCTTTCTGTTCCTTCTTTTAACACTCTCTTCCTGTTCTTATTCTGTAGCAAAATATATAATCAGCTGTTTGGTTTGGGCACTGCAGTACTACTATTGCTCGGCATGGCCACTGTTTCAGCTTCAGGACAATAAACTTGCATTAGTTCTGCTGAATCTTCAACCAAAACCTCTGTCGGTTCCTCTGCAAGGATTACAAAATGAGATCTAACCCAGGTGGTAACGGTCCAGTTGTGACTGCGGGGACTCTGGGAGTGACAGCGGGACTGATGCTGCTGGTTGGCTGTCTGGTTGCTGCAGCTCCACAACCAGAAGTCAAAGTGGAGTTCCTGTCTGAACCTGCCGATGGACTTGAGTCTGGGCCCGATGTGGATCCTGAAGCTGGTGTTCGCACTGGTGTATCAGAACCTGACTGCCCGTCACTGCCATCCACTGCAGCAGAGCCGTTGCTGGAAGATGCTGAGGAAAGATTCAGACATGACTGAGAGCTTATCAAAAATCCTCAGACCAGCAGAGTACTGAGCTCACCTGGGCGTGATCCACACTTTCAACCAGCAGTACATGATACCAGACTTAAACAATGGTCACACTTGGGTGTAACAACATTTGGTAGTATAACGTCAAAAGGTCAGATGGACAGCTTCAAAATCTCTCGCTTAAATTTGGATTTGAAAAACATGATTTCTTCAGGTATCTCCAACTCAGATATTATTTAGTGAAGGAAATACAAGGAGCCCTGACTAAAACCCCCTCTAACCTTTTTCAGATTTTTCTGGATGTCTATAAAGGATCTAGTAACAAAAATATTGTTGGTAAAATGCATAAGGTTTTAAACCAGCTTGATAATAAAACGCACCTCCATGTGAAAAAACAATGGGAGAAAGATTTGAAAATGGATATACCGGAGGAGCACTGGTTGGAGGGATGGAAATCTCAGAGCCGTACCACTAACTCGCTTACCTGGAGAGACTTCTGTCGGAAAAGCCTGACCCGTTTTTTAATCACTCCTGTACGAAAATCTAAATTTCTGGCCATCCAGTTTCCCTGCTGGAGAGAGTGTGGATCTGTCCAGGCGGATCAGGTCCATATTTTTCGGTCATGCCTAGGTATAATTGACTTTTGGAAGAAGGTGATAAATCTAATGTATTCTGTGATTGGTATTCGATTGGAAATCTCTTTTTCTGTGTTGTTTCTTTGTACACCCCCAGAGGAAATCAGTCAAAGGGATGCATACTTATTCAGGATAATTCTTGTTGCTGCAAAAAAATCAATCACAAAATGCTGGCTCAAAAGAGGCACTCCCTCAATGGCCCTTCTGATTCAAATTGTCAAAGACATAATGGAGTTCATGACCTTCAGCCTCCGCCTACAACAACAGAAGGGGGAAAATATTGGGAAAAATGGGACAGCCACATACAATGTTTCGATAAAGGCACTGACAAGATGTGACTGTACCTGTGAATTGTTTTGTTATTTATGCTTCTTTTACAATGTGAATGCCTAATTTTTTTATTTCATTTTTTTTCTGGCTAAAATAAAAAAAAAAAGTTTAATGAAAAAAATAAATCCTCAGACCAGGACAGCACTAACTACAGATTTGAGAAAGGTGAGGAAGGTACATAAAAATAGTCATTTGTTTATGCCGGCTAGCATGATTGGCAACGATGTACCTGCTGATTTCAAAAACTATTTTTCTCTTCAGTCAGTTATTTCCGCATTTCTTAGTGCCGTCTTACGTGATTATAAGTCATACTGAAGTAAACTGGTTGTACAAAAAATGCCTTTCAAAGTCTGCCAAGTTTTGGGCCCAACCCCCAATCTGCCCTCAGGGTAAATGTTTTACATTGATATGATTTTATACAAATACACAAAGGGAGAAGTGCATCTGATCTTTGTTTCCCTCCTTTTCTTGACTTAAATGTGTCTACAGCAGATCAGATCAGACGTCCTCTAGTAAATGTCTGACCTGGTGAAGAGGTGGGTCTGTGGGGTGTTGGAGGTGGAGGCCTGGAGGGCCTGGGTGGTCGGAGAGGCCTCAACCCCCCTGATGACACGGAGGGAGACCCTGTGCTGTTCATTGCCCTGCGGCCACTGGGAGAAGACCTGTGCTCTACACCGTCCACAGCTGGAGAACTGTCTCGACTGCGCCTGTGAGTAGGGAAGAAAGACCGAGATAAACAAAGCAGGCAAAAGGAAGAAATTAAAGATGTGACATCAGTGGAATGGGACTGAAGAGTGGAACTGGTTTAGTACCTTATGGGATGATCTCCATTAGGCTGTGACTCCCCATTTGATGTACCTCAAGTAAAAGCACACAACATGAATTAGTTAAGTTTTTTCACTTGTAACATAACTTGTCAAACTCATGAAAGAAACTTGTCTGTACAAAACCTTGCTGACAAAAATATAAATGTTTCTTCCTTATCCTTGAAAAAAACCCCAAAAAGGGCACAATTCATACAGTGCTAAAGGTTATTATGAGAATAACAGTATTTTTATAAGCTCAATGACAAATACAAGGTGTCCCCAAAGTCCAGACACAAAGGAAATCTCATTAACTCTATATTTTTTTTGCCTCTACAGATTAAATATTGCTTTGTCGAAAGAAGAAAGAGTTGAACTGGTACTTCTCAGTGGACATGAAGGATGGACATATTGAAAGACAGGATATGAATTTAATGCACGTCATCCAAGGAGGGTTCCACTGGCTTTTCCACGGTGGCGAAGGTGGTTAAAAAAGTTTTTAAGAAAGGGGCAGGGTCATGGACAAACCCTGTTCTGGACGACCAAATGTATCAGCCGAAACTAAAGAATCAGTCATGGCTAAAATTCATGCTAGCTCCAAAGAAAAAAAAAATCACTTACCTAATCCTATCATTTGATGTGTCCATCCTTCATGTCCACTGAGAAGTACCAGTTCAACTTTTTCTTCTTTTGACAAAGCCTTATTTAATCTGTGGAGGCAGATTGTGTGTCCAGATCTGTATCCAGACTTTAGGGACACCCTGATAGCGTTTGAACTGGCTTGGATACATAACAATCCACAGCATGCCCTCTGAACACTGTTCATGGTTTGACTCACTGTGATGGTCAGCCTCGGCCATGGCGAACATCTCGGGGTCGACAGTCATCCCGTCTAGACAGACAGACAGGTCTCCCACCACATCTGACTGATCCCTGTCTGCACACAGTTGTAAGGTCTGCACCACCTCAGAGACTGCAATGAAACAACACACTAGGGTCAGAGGAAGACAAAGGGTCTGAAGTCCATTTCCTGTGACTAATTATGTCCATTACTGGTATCATGCATGCATCAAATGTTACCAAAGTTAAACCCGCAATATTCAGTAACATTTCATAGTAGATTACCATTAAGAGATAAGTTCAAAACGTACAGCTTTTGTCACCAGTTGCCTACAAAGCATCACAAATTGATAACTTGGGGATCACAGAAAACAACACTGCTGCACAGCAACACCTGCAGTCTTGGTTCAGTGTAAAGAGCTCTGGTGATCCCGATCAGGCTGAATATTGTGCTTGCTAGAAAAATCAAAGGCTCATTTATAAGAAATACAAAACATTTTAGAATCTACAAGTAATTTCAGTTACAGTTATTGGGTTCAATGTGTATTTTCCTGCTCTGACAAAGAACATCCATCAACTCTCAACATGTGATTTGTACACAGAGTTTTTATATTGTACAATCAATTGTTTGGATAAGTACCATTCAGTTTTACATGGCCCTCCAGCTCTGAGCCACACAGGCTGAGCACTGATCTACCGACTGATAAACACCATTTTATGATGACAGTTTTACAATCGGACACATCACCATGACTTTGCAGGCATTGGAGGTGCCCGAGATGAACTCTCTGAACCTCAAGCAGTTCTGGGCCATTTTTGTTCTTGTAACATTTTTATTTACAGTGGATTCATTTTTCACTGCAATATAAAGTCATGCATCTCTATGGATACGATTCAACAATGGCTAGAAGTAGAGAGAGCTCAAAAATGTCTTTTATGTAATGCAACAAAATTAGAATCCCAGATATTATTCTACTTACATTTTTAATTGGTTTCCACACTGATCTCCTTTTTGCTCCATCTGACAGTTTTCTGTTTCTACGGTTTCTGGCTTAGATAAACAGTGTAATTTTAAAGGTTTTTCAGAGACAACATGCCTCTCTAACCCACCAGCAGATTTTGAGTTTCACAGAGTTAAACATAGGGATAAGGAGATAAGTGCCATTTATCATGTATCTTATTTTGGTTGAAAGGGACAAGAATCACAGTGAGTTCTGATGTTTCATGAGTAAAATGCTTCTGCTTGTTTATATGCTCTTAAGATAAATTTTCCATGAATATCTTTCATCTATATTATAACACTATGTATTTAGCATGCGTGTTTATTGTTGCTGGGTGGCAAAACATTTCATAGTACAGGGTGTCCCTAAAGTCTGGACACAAAGGAAATCTCAATAACGATAATTGTTTTTGCCTCCACAGATTAAATAAGGCTTTGTTGAAAGAAGAAAGAGTTGAACTGGTACTTCTCAGTCTTAAGAGCAAACAAACAACCAAAAGCATTTTACTCAGGAAATATATATTTTGGACAAGAGAAATATATCTCTTGCCCACAATGCAAACTGCAATTCACCAAATATGTCTAATGAAGTTTTGGAATAAATGGGACATCAGTCATCAGTGTACTCAAGGAAAAAGAACGTGTCAAACACGTGTGTGTCATACACTCACTTTTCATGTCGTTGGACTTCAGTGTGTCACTGACGTCCAGCGCGGCCATGCCAAGCAACACATCTGACTTGAGCGTCTGGTGGCTCCACACGCGAAACGTTAGTTTGCTGAATGGAGTCACGATCCTGTTGAAACAGACAGTTAGGCTGAAAATGTGGGGCGCATTTGGACTTCTTGCTTTTGTTCATGAAGGATCTGATACAGCACTGCAAAAACTCAAAATATTACCAAGTCTATTTGTCTTATATTTAGTCAAAATGTCTCATCCCACTCGATTTAAGATAAATTCACTTAACGAGTGGCATTTCAGCAAGATGGAGGGACTTGTTTTAAGACAATGCATCTTAAATATCTTAAGTCAAATAATCTTGAAAGTATCTTGTTTTGAGTTGTATTTTACAAGAAAACTCAAAATAAGTTCAATACATCTCAAATTAGGAGGTTACATGAATGTAAAAAACTATTTTTGAGTGAAAAACTGCCATTTGAATTTATTTTTTCTTAGCATATCTGGCTTATTTTAAGAAACCTAAGCTTGACAATCCTGGTAAAATACAGTTTAAAATAAGACTTCCCAGCTAATTTTAAGATCTCAATATTCTAAATATTATATCTTATTTCAAGAAATCGTACCAAGCCATTTTTCACTTGTTCTATAAGCAGATTTTACGGTAAAAGTTCCTTGAAATAAGTTCTTCTTTTCTTGTTTTGAGAGAAGCATTTTTTCCAGCGCGGAAAGCCTTCCAGGGCGTTGCTGTCCAGACTTCAGCAATGATTCACCAATCAGCTTTGAAAGTCAGCAGTTTTTCAGTGAGAACCATTTCTTTTACATTTTATCAGCTTTTCTTTGAATTTCTGTCTTTGAGCTCACTGCAAAATGTAGTATCAAGCTTTATATACACTATGAATAAAAGTAACAAGAATGAGTAATTACATGTTAAAGCATCCTGAGGGACACCACCACAGTCATGTAATGCTGAAACAGTTTGATTCTATTACGTTCCTCTGTTACGACTGTACTGAAAATCCCATTTATCTGTGTTTGTATGAGCAGCAAAAAGTCTTTGTGTTGAAAGCAAGCCACAGACAATAAAGTTCAGAGGCTATTCAGGGACAGCGGGTGTCTATAACCATCACTATGACAGTTGTTTAGCTAGCACCGTCAGTGCCCCCAGGAAAAGAAACCGCGGACACATGGGCTTTGGTCGGGTTACATCCCATAGTAAACACTTGATATATAATAATCCTGCCCCTGTGAGTTTGAAAGAAACTGTTGGAGAACTCTATATTAAGAAGGTGCACAACAGGCAATCCTAGATAGGGTCAAATGAAGAAAACATCTGATCTGTGGATGTTGGACAGCAGGACGTTAAAAGGCACCTGAATGTAGACAGTATGTTTGGAAACAAGATTCACGTAAACGTAATGGACACACTCCCTCACTGCTGTGTTGGATTCTACATGGATGTAGAAGCCAAGTCTAAACACTCTGAGATCTCTTTTATCTTTTCTTTTAAACTGCACACCTGCCCATGTCCAGCACTCGGAGAGAAAATCCAAGATCACGACCTGGTGACTCATTTTGAACGAAAGCTGCTGCAGCAAAAACATCTTGAGAGTGATCCTATGTTACACCAGCAAAAACTAGGTTTTGTTTTTTTTTAGGAAGTCTATTTTTGTATTTCTTTACGAGAAACTTTTCAAGAGGAAATTCAGATGTGCAATGCCAAATAGCGCAGTCAGCAGTAATTTTTCATGATGCGTCTTCCTCAAAGCCATAACCCAAATTACGACACTTGTTTTTATTAATTACTTCTTTCAAACTCGGGGGAATTTAACCAGTGTGTGAACAATGGGGTGGTGCTCGCTTCACTGAGCAGCACAGGCACTGGTTACTATGTGCTGTATGCTTCTGCATGCTTTCCTTATAAGCTGCCAATGTGAAATGCTACTAAGCTCTCGACAAGCAACTTCAAGCTAATATTAATCAGAAAACTATTGCTACTTTTCTACAACAACATCTACATATTCTATCTAGTGCGTCAGTAATGCCTGGCAACCAGATGACAATAGTTTTAAACGACTGAACAGTCTGTATTTAACAAAATTTTATTCTTAGAGGGAAAACTTTCCTTCAAATGTGTACAGTCTTAAAATTTGTGCTGCAGTCATACCTGTAAATAGCAACTGTAAGAGCTTTTGTAAATAACAGAGCAGTTCTGAGTTCCCTAAAACAACACACTAGTGACATTTAACACATTAACATGAGTAATAATTAGGCTAAAGGGGCTACCAAAGAGGGCTCGGTGGTTAGCACTGTCGCCTTGCAGCTAGAAAAAACCCTGGTTCATGTCCTGGCCTGAGAATGGGATCTTTCTGCATGGAGTTTGCATGTTCTCTCTGTGCATGCGTGGGTTTTCTGTGGGTACTCTCACTTCCTCCCACAGTCCAAAAACATATGACTGTGATTGTTTGTAGCTCTGTGATAGACTGGACACAGAATGTCCCCTGTCTTCACCCTAAGTCAGCTGGGGTAGATTCCAGCCCCCTGTGACCCTAATGAGGATTAAGTGTATAGATAATGGATGGATGAATGTCTCTCAAAGATAAATAAACGGACTCCTAGATGATTTTTGGAACATTCAAACATAAGGTTTCACTATGTGGTCTGTCAAATCCAAACACTGGCAATTTAAATACTGATACTGTTCTACACAGATCTCGCTGGGGTAAAATCTCTTTAATGACCAAGCGCGGCACAAGTAAAGCTCTGAATATCATAACTACGATCAAATGTCATGTATGTCTAATTATCCTGGCATGACTTTGACTCACACAGTGAGCGGCTGCTTCCATTTGGGGCTGTGTGTGTTGTTGCATTTCTCTGTTTTCTTGGATTGGCCGTCGACTGTCACTTCCACATAAGGACTGGGACCAAACCAGTTTTTCTTGTTTTCTTTCAGTTTTGCTGATATCACTGAAACAGGAAGAAGAGACCATATATCAGATGCAGCAAACAGAAAGACATTGTGTAAAAACAATGAAATCCTGTAAACACAGATATTGAAATTAGAAGCTCAAACTGAAAAAGAGAATATGACTGCGATAAAAAAGGGATTTTAAACATTTATATTTATTTTGCTAAAGAAGCAGAGCATTTTCATTACAATATCCACCCTAAATGTGTCTGTTGTTTTCATTGGATCTGCTTCAAACTTAGCAGGTGTATCGCTGGGGACCTGAGGAAGAGCACTGATGACTTAGGCAACGTCATTAAAGGCTGACGACTCGAGGAGAAATATCTGTCTGCAGATGTGTGCCTGAGATTACAATACGATTAAACACACGTAGAAATGAGAGAGCTTAGCATTTTTCACAGCAGACACAGAAAAAGCACAGATGTCACAAACAGAAATGACTATGAAAATGAAGCATGTCTCATTCTTTAATTCACACCTGTTCTTTTCCTAATGGGACAAAGCAAAATGTCTTGCATGGGGGAAAAAAAAAAAAGGGACTGAAGTAAATGAGGTCAACCTGATGTTTTCTTCTTTACCATCTGTTCACTCGGATAAAGACTTAAGACGTACCGATGATTTGCAGCTGTGCTTTCATAGGGTAACCATTCGAAGTGCCCGACTTGGTGACTCCACTGGCCATGACATAGGGCTGGGATGAAAGCCTGCAGCACAGAAGACACTTCATTAGGGTGATGACAGATCACTTCCTCGCTGCTGCAAATCTGCAGCGTACAGATGAGATCATTTAGATCCAGTATATTTAGTTCCCTATCTGTCAGACTTGCAAAAATACACATCTAACTATTAGCAGGTAAAAAATATTGTACACTCCTATGAAAAATAGCTGTGTTTAACCAACCACCATTCCAAGGCTTGCTACTGCTTACAGTTTAAAGGCAAAGAAAAACATTGCTTTAAGCGCATGCTATACAACATGTCGCCCTCAGCTACAGTAAATGTAGCAATTTAAATATGCTCCCTTTGGAGTTTATGTTCTTCCAGTATATCGCTTTGGACTAATAATGGAATTCATCTACAGCATCAAACTTAACAGACAAAGAGTCTACATATCTAAATTGCCTTTCCTTCCTGGAATGTTATCCTTAACACTAAACAATACTATCACGCCTTAACATGTGTGTTCAAAATAGCAATAACAGAAGAGACTGACTATCAGCTCACAATGTATAAGTGCAACGAGTCAAACAAAGGCAACAAAATAAACAAAAGCAAATAGTCAGAAGTTGCACAGGAGGTAATAAAAGGGCACGTTCAGGAGAAAAAGGTCTGCAGTCATGAAATGTTCCTTGTGTCAGGCATGATTCTAGTACGATCAAATTTAAATTGTCTTCTCAATAACATTAAGTTTATGACTGTAAAGAACCACAAAACACTTTCACAATTGAATGCCTTAAGGTTGAACCTAGACTTGTATTTCCACTCATCCATCCGTTACTATGTGGGTATACAAGACCACTCAAAAGTTTGGGGACACCCTGACAATTTCATGTTTTCCAATACAACTCACTTTTTTTCATGTGCTAACATAATTGCACAAGGGTTTTCTAATCATCAATTAGCCTTTTAACAGCATTAGCTAACACAATGTAGCATTAGAACACAGGAGTGATGGTTGCTGGGAATGTTCCTCTGTACCCCTATGGAGACATTCCGTTAAAAATCAGCTGTTTCCACCTAAAATAGTCATTTACCACATTAACAATGTCTAGACTATATTTCTGGTTCATTTAATGTTATCTTAAAAAAAATGTTTTTCTTTCAAAAATAAGTACATTTCAAAGTGACCCCAAACTTTTGAACGGTAGTGTATGTGCTTTCTATGTGCATGATTACAGGTCAGAACATCTCCGGCCCAAAAAATTCATCAACTGCACCTCTATTTCACTTTGTGATTTACTACCTTCGTTAAAATGTGTTTCAGCAACCCCCTATAAAAGGACCATAAACTGGCTGCTCACCAAATATTTTGTAAACATTGACAATTGACATGGCTGCTCTATGGGGGCCAAAATAATGGAGAATGTTGTATCTTTGCCTTTTCTCTGTTAGACCATTTTTTTATATAGTTTTCCACACTAAATTTTTACATTCTAGATTAGTTAAATGTTTTTGCACACTGCATATTTGCTATATTGTACATTTTGCACATTACAAATAAGAAATTATTACTTTGCTTTATGTCTAAAGTACTTCTTTGAAGATTAGTTGCTGTTCTGGATGTTTTTAGAGTGCTAGCTGTGGGTGTTTGGCTGTGATTGTGGTTTCTGTGACAGCTACAGTGGGTTTTACAAACATTGTGCTGGCAACAGTGGAAAAAAGGCTTGCAGGTCTGACAAAAAAAAAAAAACAGGATGTGTAGGGTTTCATTTTGCATTAAACACAAACATATTTCAACTGATCCCCTCCATATTAACTGTAATCTAAAGTCTCATTCAAAGAAATACCGACAACTAGGTTTTCAAGATAATGTCCCGTTATAAAAAAGTAAACACCACTTACATATTGCTTGCTCGAAAGTGTGCAGAAACATATCAACTCATCACTAACAACTGTGTCAGGTAAAGGTGAAGTGAAAGGAAAGAAGATCAGACCCTATGACCACTCCTTGAATCTGGTTCCTAACCTCAATGCGCCACTCAATAATGCATGTTCCTCAGTCTATCTCTTCCAGTATGCACATGGCAGAGAAGGAAAAAGTGAGCAGCTCCTGGGTAAACTTTCACTGTGGCTACTGCTTTGGTCCTGGTCAATAATTCATTGGAACTGCTGACTTAGCAGCCAGGCAGCAGGCCGACTGTGTTCTGTAGATTGGAGCTGAATATGAAACTTGACAATGACCTGCCTTGGATTTGAGTTTTAAAACAAGCTAAATAACATCACAGATAGGCCATCAAATTTCATTGAGGCATTTCTAAATTGATTTTGAGCTCAAATTGCTCCATCTCCTATTACTATGGAGTTCTGATGGGCATGAACAGCCCACTTTGAACATTAAGATCTCAAAACAGTTTCACTTCAGCTATGGTAAACTTGTAATTACCTAGACTATTACCACCGTGGCCTTACATCTCAGAGATACAGTGTTAATACCATTCATAAAGCCAACACACACCTTCCTGATGACCAGCATTGTACGTAACATCACAGAGGGACAAACAGGTTTGCTTGTTCTATTTAATCTCTAAGGAAACAACAGTCAAGAACCCTGCTACCTGTTAGAAAACAGTGACGTATTCTACTGTTTAATTCATTAAGACAAAAGCATCAAAGAATTCCAGGAATCTGTGTGTGTGTGTGCTTTACACATATCTAGACAAGCTTTTCTCTAATCCACTTCAAAATTGGCGGGGGTATTGCTGGAGATGTGGGGAAATGCAATGTTTAGTTTGAAGCAGATGGTGGATTTATTGGGGGGTGTTTTAGGGATCCTCCTGTGTCCATCTGTAGGTTCAGCCGCTGTTGCTTGGTAACATAATCAACGGCAAATATACAATGTCACGTGATGATGATACATTCCGTTAGTGGGTACTGCATGACTTCCAGTAATTCATGCATAATCTTGATGAATTATTAAAAATGGAATGTCTACGAGTGGCAAAAATGTAAGATGTCAGAAGAGTTCCCTTGTAAAACAGACGGGAAAACAGCACCAGTTCTGTCACCAGACAGCTGAACAGTCAATAGTTTGTGCGCTCATCTACCATTGTTATTCTCGACTGACACAAACACAACTAACTTTACCAGTTTTCCCATGACTAATAAATGCCAACTTCCTCTTTTCCTTACAAGAAGGGCTGCAGCTAACAATTATTTTCAATGCTGATTATTCTGTTGATCATTGACCCACGAACTGACTTGTTGTTTGGTCCATAAAATGTCAGTGTTTTCAAATGTCTTTTTGTACACAACTTGAAATATTCCAATTACTGTTATAGATAAGCAAAGGAACCATAAACTATTCACAGTTAATAAGTTTAAATCTGAGAATTTTGACTCTTTTTCTTAAAAACGTTCTCAACCTGATCCATTATCAAAATAGTTGACAGTTATAGTAATTGCTGACAGCCAATGGATTAATCATTGAGTCTACTTGCAGTTATGGAAGCAGACAGAACTACTGTATGCAGTTTGAGCAGCTGCTGGTAGAGGACACCGGAGAGCAGGAAACATGACCCATTATCTCAATAATGAGGTTTGACAGGTGCTTTCAGGTTGCCAGATGCTCAGTCGTTGTGTTAAAAATGCGCAATATTGCTTTTAACCGCTTTACTGACGTGAGCAGTCACTGGATTACTTTTAATGTACATTTAGTTATTCTTTTAGCTACTTCTTGTACTGAATGTGCGATATGTCGCATTGAGGAGTGGCTTCTTTCTTAAAGTCTCCAAAACTATGTTGTACTGTGAGATAATAAACAGACCATGGCGCACTTGTCTCTCCATAAAATAATATATAGTTAAGGTAAACCAACGCTGTCTTCCCCTGAGCTCCTTTATTTGCATGCTAAGCTAACAAACACTGATAAGATTATATAATTTAACCTAACAGGCAACGGATAAGGAGCTAATGCTAACTGTTAGCCGCGCTGCGAGGAACAGTATGTCCCGGTTAGCTAATAAACAGCCGGGACGATAAACATTGTGTGGCTATATTTGTAGTAGCGATGTGTTTGCTGGAGTTGCTGGGTACGTGTTGAATGTCAGCTGAGCCACCAGGTCTGACAGCCCGCTGCCGTCCCAGCCCGGCTAACTGCTAGCCTGCTGGTGTCATCATCATGGCTGGCTGGAAATCCAAAAGTCCAACGGCTATGAAAAACTACATATCATTGATGGGAGACTAGTGTGCTCCTATCACTTACCCGGTTCCGAGGAGAAACTGTAAAACTGAAGCAGTAGCACTGCAGCGTCCACCCGGCCCCTCGCTCCGGAGGATGTTTGGGTTTCAGTCGGGTTTCACTTCAAGGAAGAAGAAACTTCCACCATCTTCGTAAGCTCACGTCACGTGACCGAAACAAGGTGGGGCGCACGCTCCCCCCACCTGCTTTGTGATTGGCCCAGAGTTAGAGCAGGATGGACCAATGGGAGGCCAGTAAACATGCTGATGCGTTCAAGGCCCTTGCAGCCTTGTCGTGCCAAGCCCACAGGATAATCGTAAAAGAGGCAATTTCTTTTTTCGACACATAAATCATGTTAAGTACACGCCAGTCTTCAATATAATAAAGAATAATCAACAAACAAAATACATACAGCCTAAATATCAGAAACAATATCATAGTGGAGCTGATTGCACTATAAACTACCGACAATTCTTTGGTCACAAGGTCACATGTTATAACTGTAGACCCACATAAAAGTAGATGGAAACATATAGAAACTAAACAGCAATCAGTTTTTGGCAGACAGACATTTTTTTGGCACTCTTTCTCCTCTAGTTTCCCTGCATCACCAACTTGTATGCAATTCCCGAAATTCACTTTCAGACACTGAACAAAATGTAGAATGTTGCCTTCTGTTCTTTGACTCTCTTAAACAGCAGCAGAATCCATACTGTCACCACACTAAGAAAGCTGCTGCATGCAATTCATGCATGTGGCACAGTAGGATGCTTCACTGATCATTTCGGTATTCTGACGTTTCACCAGAATCACACATGGCCTTATTAACCTAAATGTTTCCTGCACAGCAAGCAGCTGAGCTGCTGCAATGATTCACTGAACTTTTTTCTTCAGGCTTATTTACCATGTTGTGTCATTCAGATTACCAAAACGTACTGGGAGAATACAAATAAACTAAGAATAAGAATGATCTAACTTCCTCCAAGCAGGGTCTGGCTTTTCAGATTTTTTTATTTCGGATCCCATCAATGCAGCGGAGGTGGAGGGAATTTAATTTATGGTACAACATTAAAACTGACATTCAGAGAATTCAGATGCAGCACAACTTTCAAGAACCAGAGTTGTTAATAGACAATCCACATACATACAACGTGTACAGTTTTAATTAGAACTACTTTCTACTGAAGAAATAATCCCTGTTTCTACAGTCAGCCTTCAGATCTGTAAGCCCAGACATCACTAACTCTCTGCCATTTATAACCTAAAGTAACAAAAATAACTTGCAAGCAACATATTTTTTATGTGAATGGCTGTAAATATGTGAGTGTACAGTGGATTTTACGTTTGTGTTGCTTTCATTGTTCTAGGTGCCGTTAAACCAACAGCACTTTAAGAAAAGCAACATTAAGACATTGCTCATTCAGGCACACAACTCAAATGATTTAGGTTAAGGCATTGCTGGATGTTTACCCAGCTACAAACGCCAGATGGCACTGTTGATGGCTCTTTGTAGGGAGCCGGATCTTGAGGAGCTGTTCAAAAGACTGGCTCCTCGTTATATTAATTAATATTTTTGAAGTCAACCTGGGCTAACTGTTTTTATCAAGGAAACAATCTCTGGCAGCAGTTATAAGATACAGACAGCATGTAAATCACTCAATGTCTTCTCTCCCGTAGTCATATTGACTATGGCACTGGACGCTTACTAAAGCCTTTTTCAGGCATGGGATAAGTGACATCCCTGCTTCATCAGTCTGTTAAAGTGATGACATTCTGGGAGTCACTTTAATATTTCTCTCAGCTTCATTCAGATATGCAGTATTTGTCATTCACCAGAGATTGGTCAGTGGCAATACATAATATCACACAAAGATCAAAGCTAAACAAATAGCAGCTTACCACACTGGCCAAATGCCCAGTTATTAATGATTTCCCTCAAAAGTCTGCCTACTTGTGATGATAATGCAACTACTACTTTACCAACAATAAAATATTAATAGCCCGACAGCTGTGATGGAGCTCAGGACTTACCCTGAAGATGGCTGTTATCTAACTAATAATTAATAAAGCTGTGTGTGACCCTGTGTGTGACACCTCATTTGTTTGAGGTGCAGAAAAGTACACAGTGCCATTTACTGTTAGATCCTGATAGATCCTGTCTCCATGTCCGGGATATTTTATGATAAAGTTATTACTGAATTCACTGCTTGTGTGTAAATATGACCAACTCGCTCTTTATGGAGACATTTGTTGATCCTGCTGATCTGTGATGCTGCACGTATTTAATGAACTCAAAAGAAAGACTCCTTCACCCACAAACTGGACTTCAGTAGTAAAATTTTACTTTTATGGGCATTTCAGAGTAGATATGAATTTATGGAGCAAAGTAAACAAAGTGAATGTTGAAGAATTTTGGTGCACAAACTCTGCATTTTATTCTCTGTGATGTGAAGTATGTAGCTTGTACCTATCTGTTAATGTGTCACTGTGCAGCTCAGACCAGTGTGATAATGAAAGAGATACATAATTGGTACAAAGTTTGGCAAAGTAAGATTGCCTTCACAAGGAAAGATTTGGATCCAGTCAGATCATATGCATCTCAAAGGGGCTTAGATGGTCTAATATATTGACGTGTCTGTAGAAATTACTCAGCCAAGGAACGTGGTGCAGTTATGTGTCTGTCTGTCTGTCTGTCTGTAAGCAACATTACTTAAAAACAGACCGACGGATTTGGATGAAATTTTCAGGGAAGGTCAGAAATGACACAAGGACCAAGTGATTCGATTTAGGCAGTGATGCGGCTTATAGTCTGGATCCACGGATTTGTTAAGGATTTCTGAATCATTGTGAGATAGCGGCACTGCATCAATGTAACTATGACAAGTGAACACTACGGCAGCTGCCTGCTGACGATCACATGATTGCGATTCTACTACAAATCCACCACTGCGGACTTGTCGGGACTTATCCATCCGAAATGATACAAGGAACAATTGATGAAATTGTGGTGGTGTTTCCCAGTCCCATCAATGTCTTATCATCAATAACTAATAAACAAATGCTGGCTTTATTTTAAAAAAAAGGCTGCATGTCTGACAATGCCATATGGGGGAATGAACAGCCTTGGCGGAGTACTGCACTCTCTGAGTGCTTTTTACTTATTGAATATTATAATAGAGATACTGTTTTTTTTTTTAGATTTCTGAACAACACATGATGAAAAACTTATAGAAATACAAAAATCATGTCAAAAATTTAAATAATTAGGCCATGCCAGCAATAGAACTGTATAATACAACAGTTCACTTTGGCTTTTGTTTTTCTTTCATTGTTTTAATTAAAACCAACTGAAATATCAATGCACTTCTGCCATGCTTTATTCTGAAAGTGCAAACAGGACAGCAGTATTTGCTCGGTGTCCAGCTTGACTGCTGCTGCTCGGTGGTCTGGATCAGTTAGTGTTGACAGGAAGGCAGCATGAGTCACTTCTCTGCTCGGATCATGCAAGTATGGGAATATTTGGAGGAAAAGACAGTTTGACAGCTCTCTCAAAGAAAAGGTAAGGCACAAGTCTCAGCTCCAAATATGTGGAACAGTCCAGGCATGGCTTCTAGTGTTCTTCTTGTCGTGAGAAATGTGTCAGCATATAACTCAGGATGCCATACTGCTTTACACTTATGAAGAAGGAAAACTGTAACAGTGCAACACATTTCAGGAATTTATAATGTATAGATGTAAGTTCAATACTTTATTATTATAATAATAATATAGTACTTTAAGATGTCTGTGAACTCAGTGGTAAGCAGCATAAACATTATAAGTTCCATTAGAAATATTATAGGACTGTGTTTATCATGATTAAAGCTTAATTCACTATAGAAAAAAAACACTGATAGCCTCAGTCACATGTCTAAACTATGTATTTTCTCTATGGGGTTTCGTATATATATATCACTGAGGATTATTAATGCAGGTTGGGGAAAGGTCACACCCAGAGCTGGCTTGTTGCCTGCTTCTACTGTTGCAATTCTAAGTAGCATATGAATAGAATAAAGAAGAATAGAACAGTGTAGTTGTGATTATCTCCACATATGTGAAACACAGATGCCAAATAAGTGCTTAGTCAACACCTGGGAGGATACAGTTAGCCAACACTGCTAAAAGCAAATAATGACACTGGGTACACTGAAAAACCTACTGGGTTATAAAAAAAAATGAAAAATTAAACCTTAACGTCACCGCTGGGTCAGGAAATAGAAAGCACAATTTCTATTCAGTTGAACTGATGGTGAGATGTGAGTGCAAAAGAGATCTAAAAATAAAATCAGCAGTAGACCAGATTCAGTCCGACAAGATTCTAACTTCATTAAAGCTATCACATTATTTGATTAAGACCATAAAATTATAAAGAACAGTCTCCCAAGGATGAAGTATAGGTTTCATTTGTAAACTTTGACAGCAGCAGGCAGGCATTGAGTCTCTCTTTTCTAGCTGCCATTCAGTTAA
The DNA here is from genome assembly GCF_021347895.1 of Acanthochromis polyacanthus. Classification (NCBI taxonomy): domain Eukaryota; kingdom Metazoa; phylum Chordata; class Actinopteri; family Pomacentridae; genus Acanthochromis; species Acanthochromis polyacanthus. Next base: position 19,313,918 of record NC_067118.1, read on the forward strand.
CTTTTCAAGTATGAAACTGTCCACCAGTTTGGAATTAAGTAAATTAGAATTTATTGTAAATTAGAAGATCAAACAAAACCTTAATTTTTAGAAACCTTTTGTTACAGTGTAACCTTAGAGGCCTATTTGTTGACGTTCTCCTGTCTAAATTCAGCAACCTTATGAAACAACGTGTTCCAAGTTTGAACTTACTTCTACTTGCTGCTGTTTTTTTCTTCACTGTGAAACTTTTGGACAGATCAGTAATAAGAATAAGAATATTATTATTCAAATGCCTTACCCTAATAACTTCACAACATTTCACTACAAAGGATTTACAAAAGGATGGTATGAAGTGGTATGTAGGTAGCTAATGGTAGCTAATGTTGCCTAGCAATGTGAAGATGAAAACGTGCAGTGGAACAGCTGAAATCCGGTGAACAATACAGCCAGAATACACCTTAAACTGCAACATTTAAAAAGGGCTGCAGATACGGTGGCTATCAGATAGCATTCTGCTGATAAAGTTAGTGAGCATCCATCCGTCCATTATCTATACACCGCTTAATCCTCATTAGGGTCACGTTGGGCTGGAGTTTATCCCAGGTGAATTAGGGTGAAGGCAGGAGACACCCTGGACAGGTCAGCAGTCTATCACAGGGCTATATATAGAGACAAACAATCATACTCACATTTACACCTACAAACAATTTAGAGTAACCAATTAACCTCAGCATGCTTTTGGACTGTGGGAGGAAGCCGGAGAGCCCAGAGAAAACCCACACAAGTACAAGGAGAACATGCAAACTCCATGCAGATAGATCCCGGGAAAGCCAAGTCTTGAATCAGGGATGTTCTAGCTGCAAGGTGAAAGTGCTAACCAGCTCCTTAGTTAGTGAGCTTCTAGTGTAAAATTGCTAGTTAGTTTGCTATTTAATAAATGTGACAGAATAAAAACCAGAACCCTCTACCTACCACCATGATCCCAGAATGTGTTTTCATAGGGAAATGAGCTAAATGCCAAACTGCTACCACAACTTATTAAAAATGTAGGTAAAGTATTAAAGAAATCTAGCCAGCTGTTCAGCTGCTAATAAACCCCTAACAACCCCTTTTGACCCAACAATGTGTTTACAATATCCCAAAAAATACTACAGTGATTTAACAGGAGTCTTTCTTGTCATCAGAATGCTCTGAGACGCAATCAAACTATGATGAACACAATTTTTTAAAGCAGTAGTTACGTTAAGAGGTCTCCGCTAAAATAAAAATAGAAAGCAATCCAAAAATGTGCAAAAAGCATATCTGTCTTATAAACTTGTGCTCTGTGGTAAAATAACAAAACAGTTCAAATTAAGGGGGAACTCCAAGTGTTATTTGACATTCAGTGTGCTTCAACAGCGTAAACACAGAATAACACTATACAGGGTATTCTGAGAAATACAGACAGTACACAAGCCATCCTGGTATTGTTCTCAGCAGGCTGGATGTGCTGATAAGTGCTTTGTTATTTCTCTTATAATTTGCATTTCTCCTGGGTGATTTTCATTCTCTTCTACATGCACATTAGCAATCACCAGAAAAGCCCTACAGACTGGCAGGATCTGCTCTCTTTGTATGAGTAACTTCATGTTACTTGATGTGACTGATCTGTCTAAAAATGAACCTCATTGTATTTATACATACTTTGTGTGATAGAGGCTCATTAATACTGATGTAATTCCATCCACAGCCTTTGTGAAATTTCCATAGCAGCCTCTATGTCACCAACAGAGATTCTTTTTCTGTTTAGTTTTGTGTGTTTTATCTATAATGCAATTTGAGTGAAGTGTCTTCAGGAACACTCACTGGCCTCTCCGTCTAGTGTTGCCAAGTTATAATCCTCACACCCAAGGCATCAATCTCGGAGCAGCTCCTTGCCTGACTTTTGAATACCTCCGAATGTTTCCCGCTCCTGGACTTTACAGTCTGACTGTTCATCTGTCCGTGGGAAACTTTCTGGAACAGCCTGCTCTGGCCAGGCAGCGATCAGTGTATTAATAGGTGTTTTGGCTGCTACTTTGGTCCCAACCCCCAACTCGCTTTCCAGTTTTCATAACACAAACAAGCCAACAAGCCCCTCCCTTCTCCAAGTCGACAAAAAAACCTGTGCTTATTTTAGGCTTCGTTCTAGAGAAATGACATGTGGGGTTGCATGCTGTTGTAAATAATAGGTGCAGGGTTGAAGGGCTTGTTGTCAGAGGAAATAAATAAGAATCCAACAGGAATGATTAATGAGCTTCAGCTATCTTTATCTTTTCTTGTAAATCCATAAAAAGCTTACTTGTTGATCTTTTAAGGGATTCAAGAATGCCTTTTACACATTAGGAATCAACTTGTTGAAATAAAAAAAATAAATTGTCACATTTTTTGATATACTGAGGAAATGTGTTGGACAGAACTAGATGGGGTTTGTTTATCCTCAGGGGGAAATAGGGGTTGGACCTCAGCGAGATGAATGAGAAACAGGATGAAGAAAGAATCAGAGTAGATGCTTTGGTCGTGAACATGGTGTCAGGCTGACCATATCTGAGATCCGTGTCAAAGTGTGCTGGCTCCCACATGTACTGATAGATGGGAGAGACTGCTAGGACTGACTTAGTTACCACTGCACTGTCAGGATTCTGCCCTGTTGCTGCCTTTTTGTTCCCTCAGTGTTTGTTGCCCTTTAGTGTGTGTTTTTGGCTTGTGTGTCTCTGTCTCCCTCTGGCTGTGTCTTTCCCTTCTGTCTCTCTTCCACTCGCTCGTCCCCTGGCTCTGTCTTCCCATTAGTTCATCACTCTCACCTGTTGCAATCAGCTCAATTCAATCCACCTGGTTTCCTTCCCTGTTATGTAAGCTCTGCCATTCCCCTCAGTCTTCGCTGGCGCATAGTTGGATCTCCATGCAGCTTCTATCTTCACTCCCCACTCCCCACTTACCACTTACCCTCCACCGCTGGATTATATCAGTTGTTGGACTTTGTCATTTTTCACCCTTTTCTGGATAAACCTTTTTTGGACTCGATTTGCTATTTGGACTCTAGTTTGCTTTTGTGTTAGTTCTCCTCGTGTAAGTACCTCTTTAGTTTACTGTTTTGCCGCTGTCTAGTTAGTTTTTTGTCCACTCAGTCTCGCTTTCAGTTTGTAAAGGTTTCTTTGATTTAGTTAATAAATTCTTTTAATTATGCCTAGCGTTCTGTCTGTGATGTCTGCGGCTGGGTTCTCCACATCCCTAACATGCACAGGTGTCCATCGTCTCTCCAGAACCTACCTCCACTTTCACTCAGCTGTTTAGTGGTAAAACTTGCATTTAGTTGGAGAGAGGAATCAAGAAGAAAGACTTGCCTTCTCTGTTCCCTATTCTGTTGTGATTATGTTTCTTTTACAGCCCCAGAGACAAAAAAAAAAAAAAATACAAATACTAAAATAAAAGACACCACATGGCATGGTTCCAAGCTGGCGGAGCTATTTTTAGGTCCAGCTATGGGAACATAACCAAGTCCGTAATCACTCATACATGGACAGCTTGGTTGCTGTAAACCCTGATAATGCTGGTGTTGCTGGCTCTCCTAAGTGATTTACAAGATCAGACAGTGTTAATAGATCATTTTTCATAGAGCCTAAACCCAGATATGCTGGATATTAATGCTATAGACAGAAGATGCGCCTTCATTCAGCTTGCAAAGAAGATACAGAACCTCAAATATAAACACATAATCTACTTCAACAATACCTTCTGTCTAGATCGGTTTCCATGCTAGACAAGTATATTTCACAGTGCATCCCATTGGTCATCTGCTGCCTGTAGGTTCAGGTACCCTCTTTGACCTGTAAATTAAACCTCCTTATGGCCATTGCATAACAGGATCTTGTGTGTTGACTAGCTGTTGGCTCTTAGTGTTCTACCAACTAGGCAGCAACATACCACACTGAAAATGAAGCCAAAATTGAAAGTTATACAAAGACTTGGACTGTCAGTTAAGACAGCTCTGCTTTTTTTTTTTTTTTTGGTGGTGAACACTGTCGCCTAACAGTTCAAAGGTCCTGGATTCCAATCTCGGCCTGGGGTCTTTCAGTGTGCAGTTAGCATGTTCTCCCTGTGCATGCATGGGTTCTTACTAACTCCCACAGTGGTGTATAGATAATGGATATCTGGATGAATACACAGTGCTCATTTCCCTGCATGCAAATGTTACACCACAGCATTTCCAGGCATCAATACTTTAAAGGACCACCAAAACATACTTCCTTTGCTTAGGCCACAATGACTGCGATTGGTTTAAAGGAATACAAACATAGCAGAGCATTTTCCACCCCAAAGCAGAATGATAGTGTGGTGCAGCTGGACTATTAAGTTCTACTGAATGTGCGGTCAAAGCGAGACTGGCATGTTGATATTCATAGTTCTACATGCTGCCATCTATAAATGTCATCAATTGCATTCATGCAGCTCCATATTATCACACTTCCCCCTCAGTGCTTCGCTGTCAGGACTATTCATTTACTGTGGTAGTCTGGACCAGGTTCACGCAAAAAAAAAAAGTAGGACCTCATCTGTGCTGAAAAGATTTACCTTGGTGACATATTTCACATAATAAAAAATGTTTTAACCATACTGGACCTATATAGCAAACAATGCATGCAAGATCATTTGTCCCCTTGTTCTAGGGTCTTAAGACTTTTATTCTGTGCCTGATGGATTGGACAACTGGTTTGCTGAGTCCAAAAAGCTATTGTTTATGATATCAGTAGGATCAGTGCTTTTGCTGCTGTAACTGTTATTATATAATATGCTATTATTACTAAAAAAAATTGATTTTGTTAAATGTCAAATACAGTTCCTACAGTCTATGCTTACACTCAATCTTCCATTTTAGTCTTTGATCTCACAACATTCTACAATCCTGCCTTTAGTTTTTTTTCTTTCTTTAATCATTTACTCTAGATTGTGTTTATATGCACCCAGTTATGAGCTTTATCTCAACTTTGATCATTGCTGACAGCTGATATACTATTTATGAGACTGACTTCTTCTTTTTTTTTTTTTTTTTTTTAACCAGGGTTGACACTGAAAATCAGAATCAAAAGACTGATATTTAGAGCAGATCCATGTTTGCAATAAACCTTTTCATGTCTTGGTGTGACATGAAAATATTTTTTTCACACCAAAATCTTGGTGTGAGAACTTAGAATGACAAACTCCAACAAAGACTTTGCTTAAAGGCCTTTAAATACAAGTACTGATTTTTGGATTTATTTATTTTTTAAAATGGCAGCAAGGGTGCAAAAATTTCAGTTGTTTTACAGATATTTTTATGCAGTGTGAAGTCTCAGGAACCAGGATTGGATGTATACATGCAACTGGGTCCTCGGCCATAGTCGGCTTTCCAAAAGTAAGAAGTGCTTATTTGGGTTTCTGAAATCAAGATATTATGTTCACGTGCACAAACACAAAGATAAGATGCTTAAAAAACCCAATCGTATACAGCATAGTCAAGCTCATGAAGACACGGTCTGTGACAACATTTTAGAGTCCTATCTTTAATGATGTTGCCTAGCAATAGGGGAACTGTAGGCTCCACCAACAGGCAGATAAAGACCAGGGAGAGTACCACAGGAAGAGCTACCATTTATTTAGTCCACTTCAAACTTGACTTTGCACTTCTTTTGTTTCCCTGCTATACATCTGCCAGATTTGAAGCACACTGAATGTACAGTTGCTGATGAGCCACACAGACACAGTTCTTCACTTATAAGTGACATGGTACAAACCTTGAAAACCTCATAGCACTACATGATTAAACACACTAAATGAAAAATCCGACCTCTGTAGTTAGTCCTACAGCAGTTACTCAAACTGTTGCTGCTGTTTGCAAAAAAAAAATATACTGGCCAGATTCAGAAAGCTTTCAGAACAGGCCTACTGTATAGTTTTGATGACTTTTCTGTGCAGTTTTTTTTTTAAATTATTTGGCTGGGACAGTGCATATTGATGAACATACAATCTCATAGGTTTACACAAGATTGCTGTAAATAAGCTGGATTTAGTACAAGTCTAACTTACATCTGTTGTCCAAAACATAAAAGAAAAACATACAGGGTTACAGATGTACAAAACAATATAGTAAAACAAAGACAATGATGATAAATTCATTCTGGCTGGGTTAAACCTACTCTATAGTGCTATTATTTAGTGAGCTGCTTATAGTTAAAGTGCCTCTTTTTAAAGTGTCTGATTTTCTCAATGTTCACGAGTTTGATTGTTAATCAGCCATGTCTTATACTGTCTGTTAAAACCGATAAAGGTGGAGCTTTCTCTGATAGCTATAGGTAAAGTATTCCAGATTGTGCAACCTTTAATTGATAAGGTATTCTGTGCAAAGGAGGACTTTTTAAATTTGACTTCAGTCATCCCTGGTGGCTGACAGGTAATACCATTTCTCTTTTGGATAAAATACTGCAGGGGTGGTGGGCCCATCCCATTCATAGTCTTATATGTTGAGCTAGCACTTTTAAATAACTTGAAATTCTCAAGGTTTAGGAATCGATATTTCTTTAAGATTGCAGAGTGATGGAATGACTGTGGCGTTTTGTCAAATACCTCGATGACTTTTTAAAAAAAATAAAGCTGTTCAATATGTTTTAGTGCAGTAATACCAACAAATGACCAGGTTGTGAAGCAGCATTTGATGTGAGACAGGATCATGCAGTGGAGCAAGGATATAGTTTTTGTTGTAATGAAAGGCCGAATTTGTTAAATTTTGTAAGCTAAATTTTATTATTATGGTTACCTTTTTGTTGTGTTTTTTAAGATTGAGGCTGGAGTTCAGCACAACCCTAAGATGCTTAAAATGAGTTACCATCTCCAATTCTTTCCCATTTTATTGTCAGTAAGTGTGATGACATGCAACCTTGCTGCAGCCATTCAGCAGCTTCATCTTCAAAATAATTTTTGCTTTGATTCTGCAAAGTTATCTTTCGTACCTTTCAATACTTAACACTGCTTTCATCTTAAAAGGCTCTGAGAATGTCAGCTGTGTCCCCTCACTATGAAAATCCCTTCCATGTTCCTTTGTATACATGCAACAATAGCTTATTTTTAACCTGTTGGGCTCTTTAGAAGTGGACGGAGGAGAGAATGGAGGAAGTGGTTGCAGGATGACAGTGGAAGATAATGGCGTCCTCCTCAACCTTCATCCTTCCTCTGCCTTCCCCACATACAGACATGGTTTTTGTTGCTTTTTTGTGGTTTCCCCAATGGGAACACAAATAAATGGGAAACATGTGTGAGCAGATGCACACAAGTATGCATTAGAAGACGCACACACACACACTTCCCTGGTCTCAGTAGAGTTGCATGGGCAGGGAGCTCTGATAGCTGGATCTATAAACCAGTTAACGAGAGCGGCTTATTGGAAAATGTAATGTCAGTGCTTAGTCTTAAAGTAATTCTGAACTGACTAGTTTAAACCATGCAGATGAGAAACATGTGACAAGATAGATGCAGCTGCATGAGCTAAAATAACTCCTTTGGCTCATTTCTGCAATGAAACATGACATTAACACTGAGCTAGAAGGGAAGACTTTTTAGAGCAGTGTTGGAAACTATGTAAATTCACTTAAGTGCAATATATAAATACAGTTTTGAAGTGCTTGTACTTGAATATTTCCATTACAGTTTACATTTCTACTCAGTGATGTTTTTTGAGGAGACACTGAATGTTTTACAGCATTACACTTACTTGACAGATATAGCTGATAGTTGTTATTTAGAGAAAGACATTACATAAAAATAACTTTTATAGCATACCAAGAATGAAACTACAGCCAGGGCTGTTCATTCCACCATATGGCACTGTCAGAAATACAGCTTCTTCTTTTTTTTTTTGTAGAAATGCAGCATTTGTTTATTAGTTATTGGTGATCAGAATGTGGTCATTTAATATCGATGCACCCACAAACAAAATTACCTTGCGCTGAGCACAGTCATGTGTTTTGCATGTGTATGTTATGTACGGATACTGAATCGCATAACCTAAAGATATAACATACGGCCAGATTTGATGGAACTCGGAAACACCGGCACAATTTAATCAGTTGTTCCCTGGATCATTTCCAACAGTCCACAGCAGTTGATTTGTGGTAGGATCGCAATCATGTGATCGTAGTGTTCACTTGTTGTCATAGTTACAGTGACACTGTGCCGCTGTCTCAGAATGATACCGAAATATTTAACAAATCCGTGGATCCAGACTATAAGCTGCATCACTGCCAAAATCTTGGTCCTTGAGTCATTTCTGACCTTTCCAGACAATTTCATCCAAATCTGTTAGTCTGTTTTTGAATAATATTGCTAACAGACACAGACAAACCAATGTCGATCATCACATTACTCCGTCGTGTTCCTTGGTGGAGTAACTAGTGGTCCTCTAAAGCAATGTCTCATTGCGGCACTTTGTCCTGACTCAGATGTCCCTAAAGTGTAAGCAATTTCATCATATTTGACATTTAAACTTCTACTAATCCTAACTATATGAACTAGATTAACCAGCTACAACATGTTATTTACACATTGTTGCAGCAGTATTCACAATCCAGTAATGTTCTATTTAATGCCATATCAGTGGAGAAATATTACTTGACTTAAGTAAAAGATCTAGATACTTTGATACATTCACACACACAGTGTAGTTGTAGAAAATTATCTGCCAGTAGTACTGTGTAAATGAAGAGTAAACACCCATCTCTAGAGTAATGAGCTCTAACTTTTTGCTCCCTCTAATTCTTCCTGGTATTTTATCTTATCTTTGTCAAACACTCCCATCTCTAACAGTAAGACACAATTTTCCTTTAAGTTGTATTTCTTTTAGTTATCTTAAAAATAACATAATTTAAGTACACAATCATATTTTCTTCTGCAAGTCAAAAATGCAGTTAAGTTTTTATAGTTAGGGCAATGTTTGAAACGACTCATAACTTGGGCAATAATGTCCCCTGGGTCGGGACAAAGCCCTGTTTTACGTCACAGCAGCATCTGCGGTTCATTTCACTGGAAGAAAAGGCCATTAAACCTAATTCTGGTACAGTAAAACAGCAATATTTGGATTTCCCATCAGCTCGACTGAGGACCCCTGACCCCATGAGAGCTTCAACTACAGTCATGTGAAAAACTGGCAACTGTCTTTTTATATGGACTTTGATTGTCTTTGAAGCAGTCCCTACAGGTAAAGTTGGTTTATCTGAACAACGCAATAAGACTAAATAGGATTTTCAACCATTTATGCGACATATCTATCATTAAATGTAATATTCTTCTGTGGAAAAATGTTTGTAAAGTTTTATAATCTCATTTAACTGAATACCTTGTGTTTTGCATCGCTGTCAAGTGTCTCTGACGTCGGTTTGCTCAAACACTTCCGTTCAAAGTTCTTTAAGTCGCAAGCCATTTGAAGGTTCCACACAACATTTACTGGGATTGACATCTAAGCTTTGATTTCTTGAGTATTCCATTTCATAACCCACCGTTTCATCGTTTTAAGGCATTCCTCAGTAGATATGTCGGTGGGCTTGGAATTATTATTCTGTAGAAATGTTCTCTTGTGGTTCAACTTCAGGTTTGCCGTTTGCCAGTACAGGTCAAACTACCAAAATCTGTACCACACCATAATTAGTTTCACATAATTGGGAGATCTTTTAAATACCTTGCCATAGTTTAATGTTTGAATGTTTTTTTCTGAAGGATCTTGGCATAGAGCAAAGTAGACCCTAGATGTCAGAGGTTTAAAAAAAGGCAGTCCACCTTCCAGGAGGTTCTAATCAGTGACTCCTAATCTGGACTGATGAACCCTAATATCTTACTTGCTTAAGTACACCTTTATCTTATCATCACCACTTCAAAGAGAATTAGGTGTTCGGTGGTTGAAAAACATTTAAAAATGACCAATTTCTACTTATATATTCAATTAATCGCACAAGGCTTCACTTCAGAAGATACACAGGTCCAGAGATACACACCAGTTTTGCCACAACAGTTACCTCAAATGACCAGAAAGCATTGAGGCTCTGAGACATGCTGAGCTGATAAAATCACCACTTCTTCTCCCACCTACTCCTACTGAGCATCTGATTTCTACATGAAAATGACCATTTCTTGGAAAGTGTCTAAAAGGCATGTTGGGAACTGTAGGAGGTCATAACTGATTTAGAGGGAGAGGAAGTTTGAAGAAAAGTGGGCGTTCGAAGGGGTCATCACTGAGTAACTTGATTTAAATTAAGTAACAGCGTTATTCTTCCCTCATGAAATTGTTCTGTGATGAGAGCACCAGTCCAAACAAATCAAATAAATAAATCCAATTTAAGAACTGTATTTAAACTGGACTGGAATTTATTTCGTGAGTCCACAAGATAAATGTGTCCCTTTAAAAATTCATTTATACACTCAACAAAAATATAAACACAACACTTTTGTTTTCGCTCCCATTTTTTATGAGATGAACTCAAAGATCTAAAACTTTTTCCACATACACAATATCAGCATTTCTCTCAAATATTGTTCACAAATCTGTCTAAATCTGTGATAGTGAGCACTTCTCCTTTGCTGAGATAATCATCCCACCTCACAGGTGTGCCATATCAAGATGCTGATTAGACACCATGATTAGTGCACAGGTGTGCCTTAGACTGCCCACAAATAAAAGACCACTCTGAAAGGTGCAGTTTTGTTTTATTGGGGGCGGGGGGTCCACTCCTCTTCAATGGCTGTGCGAAGTTGCTGGATATTGGCGGGAACTGGTACACGCTGTCGTATACGCCGATCCAGAGCATCCCAAACATGCTCAATGGCTGACATGTCCGGTGAGTATGCTGGTCATGCAAGAACTGGGACGTTTTCAGTTTCCAAGAATTGTGTACAGATCCTTGCAACATGGGGCCGTGCATTATCCTGCTGCAACACGAGCTGATGTTCTTGGATGTATGGCACAACAATGGGAATCAGGATCTCGTCACGGTATCTCTGTGCATTCAAAATGCCATCAATAAAATGCACCTGTGTTCTTCGTCCATAACAGACACCTGCCCATACCATAACCCCACCGCCACCATGGGTCACTCCATCCACAACACTGACATCAGAAAACCGCTCACCCACACAACGCCACACATGCTGTCTGCCATCTGCCCTGAACAGTGTAAACCGGGATTCACCTATGAACGTGCCAGACGCCATCGAATGTGAGCATTTGCCCACTCGAGTTGGTTACGACGGCGAACTGGAGTCAGGTGGAGACCCCGATGAGGACGAGCATGCAGATGAGCTTCCCTGAGACGATTTCTGACAGTTTGTGCAGAAATTCTTTGGTTATGCAAACCGATTGTTTCAGCAACTGTCCGAGTGGCTGGTCTCAGACCATCTTGGAGGTGAACATGCTGGATGTGGAGGTCCTGGCCTGGTGGGGTTACATGTGGTCTGTGGTTGTGAGGCTGGTTGGATGTACTGCCAAATTCTCTGAAACGCCTTTGAAGACGGCTTATGGTAGAGAAATGAACATTCAATACACGAACAACAGCTCTGGTTGACATTCCTGCTGTCAGCATGACAATTGCACGCTCCCTCAAATCTTGCCACATCTGTGGCATTGTGCTGTGTGATAAAACTGCACCTTTCAGAGTGGCCTTATATTGTGGGCAGTCTAAGGCACACCTGTGCACTAATCATGGTGTCTAATCAGCATCTTGATATGGCACACCTGTGAGGTGGGATGGATTATCTCAGCAAAGGAGAAGTGCTCACTATCACAGATTTAGACAGATTTGTGAACAATATTCGAGAGAAATGGTGATATTGTGTATGTGGAAAAAGTTTTAGATCTTTGAGTTCATCTCATAAAAAATGGCAGCAAAAACAAAAGTGTTGCATTTATATTTTTGTTCAGTGTATATGAACCCATTTGTAAATACAAAAAAAGTAATTCATGCCTTTTATTTAAAGTACTACAGTGTCAGAGAAACTGTTTATCCTGCTAGAGCTAATTCAGACCTTCTAAAGACAGAGGGAATTTGCTGAAGTCCTCCTGGATACCAGAGATCCTTATTTACACCCTGAGAAGAGGAAGTTGTGTTCATCATGTAGACAGTGCCTGCAATGTGTTCCTTGTTGTGAACTGATTTCTGATCCAGTCCAGTTGTCTTGCTTCTGATCCAAACAATCTTTTGCAGAGGTATTGTGTGAATATTGCTCATCACTCCAGTCCAAGCCGTCAGTGAAACTTTTGTAAAAAGCTTGGAGAACTGATGGACTAGCATGGAGCTTGCAGATTTTTTCATGAAGTATAGGTGTTGTTGACTTGTGGCAAAAATGACCTTATAGCTTAAATTAATGTTTACGGTCAATAGTGGTGCCGAGGTAGCTGCACTCGTCTACCCTTTCAGTTTTCTGTCCATTGACTTCAGTCCTGAAGAAACAATCCTTTCATCGGTTCAGGGAGTGAAGGTTGCATTCAAGATCATTCCCTCTTGGTCTCTGCAGTCTTATATATGTCCAACTTAGAACAACAAATCCCTGAAGGGCTCCTATGGAGATTGATATTGGGAGGCTCAGATTTCCACTGATTTGGATCATCTGGAGAAGAAGGAAACCTTACGACCCATCTGACCCTAACAAGATGTCAACAAACATGTTGATGTGTTTCTTCCCACTGCTGGATCTGAAGAATAATGAGCCTCATGAGTCTCCTGATCAGAGATGTTGGCATGGCCTTCCTGGGTTCTTTAAATAAAACATTAGAGTGATAATATTTGAAGCAGATGAAAGGGTGGAGCAGTGGCCAAAGCTTCTCTCCAAGATTATTGCTTCAAATATACATACCTCATAATCATTTCTAAGTTATTACTATTGTTCACCCATTTTGTTGTCTGTTAATAAGAGTGACTTGGCTGTGTCAGAGTAAATCTGAGGTTCATTAGATGATCTATTAAGATACAGTTCCTATTTTTCAGATGTAGACATATTTGCATGTTACCTAAAGCAATAGCACATTGTACTAAGTAACAGGGGAGTCCTTATAACCGGCCTTTCCATATTGTTGAACCTCTGGCCCCATTGGGAAATCTGGTTTTGGCAGAAAACAGTTGAGTGACTAAACCTTTCCACAGTATCGCTTCTGATGATTTGTCTTATGATCTCAAAGCATTTTATGAATTTTTGGCTCAGGAAAGGTAATTTCCTCAGTTGAGGAAGCAAAGTCAGTACAAGAGTAGGAATTTCTTGTCTTTTTGTTTCCTGCTGTGTTCTTTCTATTAGTTAAAATGCACTGATATGCTGCGCACAATCACTGACCCTCAGTCCTTGCTTCATTACATATACATTTGCCTTCATGCCATGTGGATTAGCAGTTCATAGTTCCTGTATACAGAAGACACACTTATTAACCCTCCTGAGGTCTTCATTTACGGGCACCAAAAAACTGTCTGAAAAAAATTCCCCAAATTTCTGAAAATTTTCAAAACCTTCAGGAAGAAAACTCCAATAATTCTTTAAAAGTTTCCTATAAAAATTTTACTTTAAAAAAAAATCCCCAAATTTGCCAAGAAAATTCTTGTAAATATTTTCAAAAAAATAGTAAAAATCTTCCAAAAAATGAGTGAAAATATCTAAAGTGATTCCAAATATCAGTAAATCTTCTAATGTTTTCTGAAGAACACAGACAAAAAAAAATCAAGCAGAATCCAGCAAATTTGGCTGGATTTTGGTTGATTTCTTTTGTCAGTGTGTTCTTAAGAAACATTTTTAGTATTTCTTTTTATCCACCAAAAAATGTTCAAAAAATTTCCCAAACATGTTGAAAATGTAGGCATCAGACGTTTCACTGTGAAAATATTTTTTCCCCCTGCCTCTTCAAACTTTAAAATGGGTCAATTTGACCCACAGGACAACACGAGGGTTAAAAACACCACCAACCTTCAGCTTTTTAGTTGCTAGGAAACACTTACTGACACTCCAGCACCTGACTTGACTTTCTGATTCTTACATTAATATTCTTATAATTAATCATGTTGGCTGATGACTCCCTGCTGTTATTTTGTTGGTTATCGTTAGTATGTTACACATGGTGTACTCGTGACCCAGACTTGTTTCTTCAGCTGTTACCAGACTAACAAACATGCATTCTGGTTTGACAATGACTGCTCTAAGACCTTCTCTGGTCTGCTGGAGAAAGCAATCAGGACTCCTTTAAAGGAACACACTGAGCTATTGGAAGAATTTCAACTAACATAGGCGCCAACAGTTACAGATGCTTTCTTGGCTTTGCTGCAGTGTAAGCAGACGTTAGGCTGAATTATGGAGCGGAGAATTTGTGAGTTAAATTGCTAAATATGGCTGCTTTTGAGATGCAAAAAATAATAAACAGAAAGCACATGAAGGCCTGTGCTGGTCATTGCAGTTTTTATTATTCTGAGACCTCTGGTGGGGGCTGCATAGTGGCTTGGTGGTTAGCATTTTCACCCTCCCGGCCTTCCCAGGATGTTTGTGCATGGAGTCTGTGCATGCGTGGGTTTTCTCCGGGTATTCCAGCTTCCTCCCACAGTCCAAAAACATGCTCAAGTTAACTGGTAACTTTAAAGTTTGTCTGTATATGTAGCTCTGTGATAGACTAGTGACCTCTCCAGGGTCTCTCCTGTCTTCACCTTAAGTCAGCTGGGATAGACTCCAGCCTCCTGTGACCCTAATGAGGATTAAGCAGCGTATAGATAATGGATGGATGGATGGATGAACTTTCAGTGGTATCACAGCGGCAGCAGTGTGGATGTGGCTTGTAGCTACTTTTCAGAAATTGTAGTTTTTTTGTGTTGAATTTGGCACTTGTAGCTGAATCTGGTTGATGATATTTAGTCAAATAATGATCTTTTGTTGTCTAGTTAAAACACAGAATTCATTTATATGGAGGCAGTTTTCATTTCTCATTTAGTTCAGGCAGTGATCAAGAGTTATTACCTGTTCTCACAATGTCTGCTCAGCTCAGGACATTTCAGGGCCCATACAACTTCCATTTCAAAAGTTCACCAACCTACAATTCAAGGAATCTCTGTCTGAGTGTGCCCATGTTTTCTTACATATCTGGACATCTGTACGTTTGGTGTGCTTCAGAACCACTGGGCACATTGCTGGTGACCCAAGGAAGTACGGTGAGAAGTTTAAAGCAGGTTAGATGAACAGTGCTTGTATATGTGGTCATTTGGCTGACCTTTGACATCCTGTGGGTGAATTCCCTGCTGCTGGGTAACATTATCAACAGCAAATGTATGATGTCATAGACAAGATTCTAACAGGAGTCTCTGTACACATCAACATTTGACCCCAGACAACAGGCACTGCACTTTCCCAAATACTAATTTCTAGATTTCTCAGTAGGTTTTTCACACCATATTTGACAACTGAGGACAAGTAGGTAGATGTTAATCATGGTTTGGTAGTGCAGCTGTTATGTTGCTGTCTGACTATGTCTGCTAACATGCTGCCAAAGTAATAGCCAGAAGATTACATCTGTGGATTCTGTTGATACAAATCAATGAACACCAAACCCAGTGGACATCATTTATTCCAGCAGCAACGGTAGAACAGTGAGCATCAAGGAAAAACAGCTTGTCTGACAAAGAATGGGCCGGTGCTATCAATACTGGCATTATTTTTTCCAAATTACATTAATAAGGAATATCATATTATTGTTCTTCCGCTGTTCTCTGATTTGCTATCCTTGAACAGAGAAGGTACTTCATTCATTTCTGATAATTACATCAGTGAATAAGCCATGAATGTTATCAGAGATAAATGTTTGGTTATTTGTGATGCTGTGTATGTATGCAGTTCAAAGATGTTGCTGCAGTGTCTCTTGAACCAGTTTAGTTGCAGATGTTGAGTTGTGCTCCAGTTATGAGGCACGTTGTACAGAGTTTGCAGATTTGTAGTCTGAGAGATACAGGATAAAGGTAGCTCTGCTTAGGATTGTGTATTCAGTTGCATGCCTTTCTATTACAAGCTCACTGTGGACCACCTTCTCGGGGATTCGTGAAACTGTCATGTCAGTTTTTGTTTCGGTTTCGTGCGCACCAACACGATGTCGTCATGTTTTTCGTGCCGCTCACCACGAGCGAAACCCGCTGTGGTAATCACATCTGAAAGTGGTTTATACCGGCGGATTCATGACGATTTAAGCTGTCCATCGGCGTTTGCAGCCGCCGCCGCGGCCGCCATTGTGGCCGGATGTCTGGCGGCGGCCGCAAACGCCGATGGACAGCTTAAATCGTCATGAATCCGCCGAATTTGCATAGGAATTTAAAGAATGTCCGGCGGCCGAAGCGGCGGCCGCAGCGGCGGCTGCAAACGCCGATGGACAGCTTAGATCATCATGAATCCGCCGGTATAAACCACTTTCAGATGTGATTACCACAGCGGGTTTCGCTCGTGGTGAGCGGCACGAAAAACATGACGACATCGTGTTGGTGCGCACGAAACCGAAACAAAAACTGACGTGACAGTTTCACGAATCCCGTGAGACCGGGCTGACAGTGGTAAACATTCTGGTTGCCTTCTCTAAACAGCATGACAAACACTTAACACTTATCCATACACTGAATAGACGAGTATCAAATTCAGATTTCCATGCTTTTCCATTCTGCATAGTAACACTTCTACTGACACAGGCCAGAAGAAACACAGAAACCACATTCATACACATAAGTGACATTCAGGGGATTTTAGCTTTTATCCTCACTTTGGCTACCAAGACAGTCTCACACACAGTGAAACTCAGTGTGAAACAGAGTGACTGAGATAAACTTTTGACAGACGACAGTGTAGAAGAGAAAAAACAGATGAGACAGGCAGGGAGGATGAGACTGTTGAAGAGTGGCAATAAGAGGAAAGAGTGGTAGGATAGATATGTGTGTGTGTGTCTGAATGTGTTTGCTTGACCCACGTTTAAACAGAGACCAAACACACCTTCATACACACAAACCAACATGTACAAATATTTAAATCTGTGTGAAGAGCGTATTATTTAGTGACCTCATACATTAGCCTAGTTAGAACTATTTACGAGACATCTTTTCATTTCACTGCAATTATTTGATCTTCCTCGTTTCATACAGTCAAGTTAGAGGTCATAACCCTGGAGAAAATACAAGACAAAAAGACGCAGACAAAGGAAGTGACAAATGCAACAGCCTCTCCGTTTGCTACCACAAAACAAAGACAAACCAATCCACTTGGCTACAATAGATACAGATAGATTGTTCACAGTGTTTATTGCAACAATGGCACACAGCGTGCGCTGCCAAGGTATTATATGTGAGGCCTGTGTGTCCTTGGGTTTACAATGCCCTGATTGGGAACAATACATTGCTAGAGACAACTGTGTACATAACAGATAGAAAGGCATTTGTTGTTAGGTTCTTTATGAATAGAATTGTCATTTTGAATGTTTGTGGCTTTTGTTCATGCCGTGGTTGTCACTGATAGAAACTCCATCAACAGTCCAAAGGTAATGGTATCACACTGCAGTTTGAAATGCAATGCACCATAGACTGGAGCAGTCTGACAGAAAATATTGTCTACACAGTCAAAGTCAGTGGATGGGTTTTCATTTACTTCAAGGAGCAAATTTAAAGAGCAGACGAGTGACTTTCTTAAACAGAAAATGAAAATGAGAATGATTCACATGCTGTTGTGGCCTCCTGATGTGTTGGGTTCAAGTTACAGACAATGCAGACTGCCTTGTGATGTCCACCAATCAGGCATAGCATTAGGAGCACTGACAGGTGAATGAATAACACTGATCATCTCTTTACCATGGCACCTGTTAGTGGGTTGGCTATATTAGGCAGCAAGTGAACATTTTGTCCTCAAAGTTGATATGTTAGAAGCAGGAAAAAATGGGCAAGCATAAGGATTTGAGAGAGTTTCGCAAGGGCCACATTGTGGAGACTGGACGGCTGAGTCAGAGCATCTCTGTGGGGTGTTCCTAATCTGTAGTGGTCAGCATCTACCAAAAGTGGTCCAAGGAAGGAACAGTGGTGAACTGGCAACAGGGTCATTGGTGACCAAGGCTCATTGATGCATGTGGGGAGTGAAGGCTGGCCTGTGTGGTCCGATCCACCAGATGAGCTACTGTTGCTCAAATTGCAGAAGAAATTAATGCTGGTTCTAATAGAAAGGTGTCAGAATACACAATGCATTACAGTTTTTGCAACTGCTTATAAGGGTGCATAGCTGCAGACCAGTCAGGGCGTCCATGCTGACCCCTATGCACTGCTGAAAGCACCAACAATGGACACGTGAGCATCAGAATGGACCACGGAGCAATGGAAGAAGGTGGCCTGGTCTGATGAATTATGCTTTCTCTACATGGGCTGCCTTTGCAGGGTGACTGGGCCAAACCTGAGAAGTAGGGTGAGAAGCTTGGAGACGAGATTATTAAATGCCTTAGAAGAACAGGAAAACTTTGCTTGAGAGAATAACCGGAAGACAGTGGATGGATGATTGTGAATGCTTTCTGTCATGGCACAGACTAAAAGAACCCAACTTCTGCCACAAATTAGGTAATTTACATTTTTAAAATCAATCACATTAGCTAGCTGGCAAATGATCAAATTAATAAAAGGAAATATTTGTGAAACTGCTTTAAATTAGCAACTGTATTACAAGTCTTTTTGTCAAAATATTTTAGTTATCTTAAAAAGGGAAAATATTAATCAAAGACAGACGATTTATTCCAATGTCTTATATTTGACATGTAAATTCAGTCTGTTTTAAAAAAAAGATTGAATTTTTCTTGATTTTCTAGAAATACAGAAAAAATTTGTGACATAAAGAGGAAAAACAACCTCGACTATGTGTCGTTTTCTTCTTTACAGCTGTCTTGCTCTTTGTGAGAAAGAGCAGGTAAGAATGAAAGTCCAAACATAGAATGATGAGTGTTTTTTCTTACTATTTAAAGCACTCCTCACCAAAAACCCTCACGCCCTAACTGACAGCATTTCCTACATTTCTTTCTCCTTCATTTTTTCCTTCTTACTTATTACTTACTGTCAAAATGTTTGTAACTGTAATCACAAAAGACAGACCCAGGTTTTGGGGTCTTTTTGGGATCCTCGGTATCATCAAAGGCAAATATAGGATGTCAGCATCAAATGTCCTCCTTGGTGCCCTACAATTCTGTGTTTCATTCAGACCTGAATGTGCCATCTGACATAGTGATTGCCCAGCAATTAACCATGTAAAATGATATTCTAACAAACGCATTCTAGAAATGACAATTTAAAGAACACAGGTGAGTCATTCCATGTCAATTCAACAAATGCTTGTTGCACCACTTTCTCAGATCCTCCCAAAAATTTTTTTGGGCTTTATTTGGGTAATTTTATGAACAAATGCAAAGTATTATGGTTATAAACATACAGTATAAGCAGTAATGATCTAATCTAATACCCATAGTCAGTCCAAACTTAATCCTCGCCTATGATTTTAGGGTTTTAAACTACTAAAAAAAGCAATTTATACTCCTTTTACATGGTCAGAATTTTTTCCCCTTCCAAAACTTTTACCCTTCTGGTGAGAAAAGTATAGAAATGAAT
Source organism: Acanthochromis polyacanthus (assembly GCF_021347895.1). Taxonomy (NCBI): domain Eukaryota; kingdom Metazoa; phylum Chordata; class Actinopteri; family Pomacentridae; genus Acanthochromis; species Acanthochromis polyacanthus. The sequence continues at coordinate 19,333,546 of NC_067118.1, forward strand.
GAAAATAAAAAAATACTGGACTGTGGAATTTCCCAAAATATCCTTATTATTTCATGGGCGACTTTATTTTGGGTTTTTCATGCCTCTATTTTAGGACTTATTCTTGTGAAAAGACATTGAAAGAATGAATTTTCTTCTTTACTAATGAAAGTTGCATAAGGTAAAAGTTTTAAAACATTAAAATAAAGCTTATTTATTGATTTATAGGCTGTTGAACTCAGGTGTAGACCCAAAATAGCCTAACTTTAGGCATTAAAAAGTGCATGTGGGATACATGGTACGCGGTTCAAATTTTTTTTGGAGGAACTAGTATGTGTGAAGTATGTGTGAACTTACTTTCATATTTGTTTCTTGTGCCAAAGATGAGCAACTGCTGAATCAATTTACTATACATTTTGATCCTCGTTTTTGTTTTTAGGAACCATTTACATGACCAACTAAAGATGAAAGATGAATCTGAAGCATCAGCATCGTAGTATAAGTTACAAAGGGCATATCTGAAGTTAATTATTATATAGACATTGTTTTTTCTTTCATACAGTAACTGAATAAGAAGAAATGGCATCACTCCCAGACTGCATTCTCAGGACAGCCTCGGTATCGTATTTGACTTATCAGCTGAATTTGAAGATTTGCAAGTGAAATTCATGCACCCAAAAGGTCCCAGCAAGAAGTTCACATGGCCTAGAAAGGATGACGTAGTGTGGGTGCCTACAGCCCACATCCTCTGTCCAATCACTGCTCCTTCAACACGCCATGGTGGACAGTACCACATATCTGGTGCAGATGATGGCCTGATTTCAGAGAAATTCAAGCAGTTCAAAGGACAGAAATAGTGGTGTGATAAGTTGGGGACAAATTACATGTTTTACATGGGACCTAAGGCAATATAACTCATTTTAACTGCAATATATTAGTTAGAATTCCTAAAAAAACGCCTATAAAACATAGTGCATTTCTTGGTTAAATTGGCCATGAAGGATTCAAGAAACAATGTTGATACTTCAGATATCAATTATTCGGATGTTTATTGTTATACAGACAAAGTTTCATGTTTCTACTCCATGTCCCACATTGGTTTCTGTGCCAATATATGTATGGTGTTTTTCAGTCTGTTTCATAAATAGGCATCGTTTTGAGGTCTAAGGAGACTAGCTAGCTCTTGGATATTTTTAGGTTAGAGAGAACTTTTAAGGTACTTTGAGATTTTTATAACATATGAACCTTGTTACTTATTAAAATTTGTGAAAAAAATGCCTAAATTCTTGAAAAATGCCATTTTCGCCAAATTTTTAAATTGCCCTGTACCACAGAGAAATGGGTATATTCATTCCAAATTTTTTTTTCCTGCTCTATTGTTAAGGTGTTTGAACCCTTCAGATCACTTGTAAGTCTATATCATCAGTCAGTTCCCAGTATTATCTTCCTAAATCAAGCCTTTCTACCTAACATATCAATTTCCGAGTGGAAAAATAGGGATTTAAATATTTTATAACTTAGCAAATAGCAATCATATGATGTTAAAACTTTGCAAGTAATCTATTCTTATGTTGGGATAGTTAAAAAAAAAGTTTGGAGATGATCAGAGGAGGTCATGCAACAAAATTTCCTCAGATTTGTTGAAATGAGATGGAATGACTCAGGTGTCATTTGTTCATTTAGACATTTTGCGCTGTATATATTGGTTTTTAGAGCCTCTGCTTCATTAGCTGCCTTGTTGAAGATGAATACGACAGGGAACTTGCTGCCCTTTTGCCCAAAAATAATAATAAACCAACATCTGTTTTCTGTGACCCTGAGTGGACAGTGGAGAGGAATGACCGCTGGAGCTTGAGCTTCCTGTCCCGATACATGAGAAAACACGCATATTGTAGATAAACATACATGAACGTGATTAGAAGACCAGGCATTCACAAGGAGTTGAGTTTGCATTAAAATAGCAATACTTTATATAAGGAGATACATTGAAAGATATTATATTTATTGTATGCTTTCATAGTCTAGTGTTTTTACCCTGTTATTACAAATTCCCGCTTCTTCACGTGTAGTCACAAATGATAAGCGACCCTGATAAAATGTTGCACTATCCTCCTTCTTCTTTTCTCCTCAGAGATATGTGGAGGACCCTGACACTGTCACTGCTACTTGCCCTGGCACTGGGCACAGAGGTGAATACAGCTGGAACTATCTAAGACATTGTCAAGAGAAGAATGTACACTGCCTTAGCTATAGGGCTGGTGGATTTATAGTACCTGTAATATACTGTGTCTACTTTTTTGAACAACTCCACTGCCCAGGTGTCCCAGTGTCAGGATGTGGGGTCCCTAGACTATGTGGAGATGGTAGTGGAAGAACAGCAGGAGAACAACAGCGACATAGCTACTGTTCTAGGAAATTCAAGACGCCAGATCCTGGCTTCTCAGTTTGAGTGCTACCTGAAGATAATCCATGACCCACCACGAACAGAAGAAGGTGAGAAGATCCAGCATCATTTATTCACAGTTCAGCTGATAGCAGTCATCCAGTTGGAACTTCAATGGAATCAACACACTGTGTTTCAAGCGACTGATGCTGTGAAGCTGAATCAGTTTGAATAAAATCACTCATTATGCAAATGTTTTCACCTCTACTACTGGAAAAAAAACGGTGACATAATTCTGTTTTCAGCCTGGCTCCTGTTTTAGAGCAACTCTTGTTGTGGATTCCGCAATAATGATGTGAATACAAATGATGATGCTGAAAACTGACCCTTATGAGGCAATTGAGATAAGGTATTTAAAAAAAAAATGTTTTCAGAAGAATGAAAAACGGCTTTAACTGTCTCACTATAATACTGTTTAGTAATGCAGTAATCTCATTATAGGTTGATGGCAGCCTAAATCCAATTTGTGTGGATTTCCTAGCCACACTAGAAATGCTGCTTAAAAGCTCAATGAAGCAGATTTACACTGCTGCCAAACCTACTGATTTGTTTCTGAGATTATAATGGACATGTTTGTACCCTGTTTGGTTGCGGTTCTTACTGAGGGGCCATTCGTACCCTCTATCTGTGTGTGTGCGAAAACAGGTGAACTTTGAAAGCAGACAGCACACACACACACACACACACACACACACACACACACACACACACACACACACACATTCATCCATACTACAATAGGTACGCGTCAGTGTGCTTTGCATTGCACACTGCACACAGAGAAAGACATAGGGCTACCATGGATGTTTCTAACAGGCTGTGACTTTTTTACAGGATATAGTTCAATATAGCAGGCGATTATTCCAGAGCTGTACAGAGCATTGCTCAGATCTTTAGGCATGTAAAGTCAAAGCAGTCTAACACTGCTTCAATTACAACTCTTTTAATGATGAATTATAAAGTTATGAATGACAGAGAATCTCCTCACATGGTGTCTCTTCAGAACAAGCATTTGCCTTAATCCTTTCTGCATCTATGTGTCCACAAGGGTTCATGTAACTTTTGTCACCCATCCAAGTTGGTGAGGATAGCTCTGCAGACATCATTTTTGCACTACTATGTTTATATATTCCTTTCTAGCTGTAAATGTCTGTATATCTTGTATTATATTAAATTTTATTCCTACTATTTTTTCCTTCCTGTTCCTCTTTCTATAGTTTTTTTATTTTTTATTATTCCATATTTCTTGGGTGACACAACCGAAACCAAATTCCTTGTATGTTGTGTAGAAGTTCCGATTCTGATGTATGCACACAGACATGAAAAGTATAAAGTGGCCCTTAAGCCCCATTTGTCTTGGCAGTGCATGTGCAGCTGGAGTGTTTGCAGTGCAGACTTGGCTGAGAAACAAAATTTATGCGATGTGTGCTCTTGTGGACGTGGAAAGCATGGATTGAACGTAACCTTAACAATGGCTGTTTAGCACCTTCTAGCTTCAGGAAGCAGTAAGGAGCCCATGGCTGTTTTATGCACAACTACAAGGTGAAGTAGAAGCCGCTTGTTGAGAACACTTTTTAAAGCATGCAGTTTTATATGTACGCTATACTGGTTGGTTTACCTACCAACAGTCTCCAATGTGTGCTCACTCTTAGAGAAAATGAGACAGAGGAAGTGAGTCTGAAAGAAAGGAAACTTAGCCTTTGTCTTCTTCACAGTGCCTGCTATTCCCATTCAGTACTTCACTGCCTTTGAAATGTTATTTTGTGCTCGGTTTCCCAACATGCCATTGTGCGACCTGGTACAGCCAGGTTTCCGTCTATTGTTGATAAGCTTTGTGTGGGCCAGCTGTGGTTACACATGCAGTTAATAGAAGCATAACACACAGTTTGTATTGAACGTATAATTTATACAATCCATGTTGTCAGCAGGTTTATTAAAAAATAGTGAAAATTTTCCTTTTGACAGACTCATTACACAGACATTTGCCTTCTCGGCTTAACGGTAAAACTCCAGCATAAAGTTTAAAGTTTTGGAAAGATTGCCTCATCATTTGTTAAAAAAAGGAAATGCACGTATCACAATATGAGCAACATCTTTTACCTTTGCTGCTTGAAAAATACAGAAATCTTAAATAGAGGATGGGTGGGTTCAGTGATCTCATAAATCTAATGGCTCATCAGACAAATAGCGCCCTCTACCGGAACTTAAACTTCCACTCGGAAATTAAAACTGCAGAATGTCCTGTTTTGCGCATCAGTTAGTACTATAGGTGGAGAACTACAAACAGTTTACTGCTTTTGAAATGCCTTGAGGCATTATCCCACACAGTTCTCTTCTTCATGCCTTTATTTCCAGCCCTCTACTTGTTGGGAATTTAAGGTAGCTGATTAACTTAATACATAAGGACTGAACTTGTCACAGGCAATATTTATTAAAGTGTCCTTTAAAAAGCCAAAGCATTCTTTTTCAGGTTATTAAAACCTTGTTAGTATGACTATTGTTTTCCGCATACAGTTGCACAGAAATACACACCTCTAATGTTTGCTGGTTAAAATTCATTGGCTTTTCACCACTACCCTCCGTAGGCCCCTATTGTAATCGTACGTGGGACGGATGGCTGTGCTGGGGAGATTCAGCCCCAGGAACCGTCATGCAGATGTGTCCTGAATACTATCAGGACTTTGACCCTGAGGGTAAGGCCTTCATAGACATCCACTCACACATGCACATCTACTCAGGCACAAGTGTTTTTGTTTTTTATACTTAGAGTTCGGTGAGCTTTTCTTTGCTAATTAAACATGTTTGTGTAAATTCTATTGTTTCCAACAGAGAAGGTTACCAAAGTGTGTAATCCTGATGGCCAATGGTTCCACCACCCAGAGAGCAACAGAGTCTGGTCTAACTACACCCAGTGTCAGGCTTACACTGCAGACAAACGCAAGGTGAAACATTATGCAGTCAGACTACTGTGTATTGCTCTTTACCATGTCTGGAACAGATTTTTGTTATTGTAGTCCCTGTTAGTTTGATGTCCTCGACCAAATTAGAGTAGTGACATTTACTGAGCCTTCTGATAGTCTGGTGACCTGTCCAGGGCCTCCAATGGTTCGCCCTGAGTTAAATGGGATAGACTCCAGCCTGCCCGTGACTCTGGATGGATGGATGGACATTTACTGAGATCAGAGAATAAAAAAAAAACAAGGCTCTTAGTGTTCGTTAAAAGCAATGCCTACCAACTATTTGCTTAATATTCCTGGATTAACGACTGTTTACTACAGTGCCCAGAGTGCACCTTTTTGGGCATGATTTTGAAGAGTGAAAAAACAAATAAGAACAATAACCAGTAAGAATTGGACCAACAACAAAAAGCAACACAAGATGGGTTCATGAGAGATGCTGCTATCTGGTAGTCAGAAGTTTTATGTGCTTTGACAGCTGAGCGTAACAACTTTTATGTTATTATGTTTTTGCACAGCAGTACGCTCACTTCTGTTGTATGCTGTATGCCTATTTGTTCCCAGAAGGCTTATATTCTCTTTAAACATTTCTTTGGTTTCTCCCATGCTGAAAAGCAGCAACTGTGCTTTTGGCATACCTTACTTAGACTATGCAAACACTCTGCCTGCTTTCATTGGTAATTTAAAAAACTTATTTTGTCACATAATCATCCTCAATTTGAGGCGGCTGTGGTAGAGGTGGTAGAGTGGGTCGTTCAATGATGGAAGGGTTGGTGGTTCGGTTCCCACTCTGTCCTACTCATGTACTGTTGTGTCCTTGGGCAAGACACTTTACCCGCCTTGCCTCCAGTGCTGCTCTCACACTGGTATATGAATGTTGGTGTTGGTTGGAGGGGCTGTAGGCGTGGATTGGCAGCCACGCTTCCATCAGTCTGCCCCAGGGTACCTGTGGCTACAAATGTAGTTTACCACCACCAGACTGAGAATGTGTGATTGAATAAATAATGGATTCATTGTACGCACTTTGAGTGCCTTAGAAAAGCGCTATATGAATCTAATCCATTATTATAATTAGTGATGAGGATGATTATATACATCCTCAATATTTATCAAAATGTGTATTTATCAGAATGAACCTTTTCTCCTGCAGTTTACTCTCTGTCTCTACTACCTGGCTATGGTGGGTCATGGTCTTTCCATTGCCTCCTTAATCATCAGTCTGATCATCTTCTCCTATTTCAAGTGAGTCAAGTTAGAGTTTTCTGAATGATTCTAAAGTCTTTGCATATACTGTAAGTCCAGGCTTATTAACTGGATCCACTGCTGGTATAAAAATCAATTAATGGCAACAATACTAAGCTAAAAAAAACAATAGTCAAATCCCGCTTAACTTTTTACATTTAATAAACTAATAATTACATTCTGAAGTACTCTTGTGCTTAAACTCATACTGTTGCTTTGCTCTGTCCACCTCTCTCTTTTCAGGACTCTCAGCTGTCAAAGAATCTCCCTCCACAAGAACATGTTTCTCTCCTTCATCTTAAACTCCATAGTGACGATGACGTGGCTCTGGCTCAATGTGGCCAATAACCAGGCCATCAGTGCCAGCAACCCTGTGAGTCACTAAATTATAAATTATCTCGTTACAGTGATGCATTTCACTTCCCTTGCCTAATGTCCCCATGTTATAGATGTTCTAACTTAATGGTGTGCTCATATATAGATGGTTTTCTGTTTTTGACTCTATTTTTATGGGTGAAAATCTGCTTCTAGTGAACAAAGTCTCAGTGAGGTCCAATGATCTTCTGTCCATCAGGTGAGCTGTAAGATCCTGTCTGTGCTGACTCAGTATACGACTACTTCCAACTACTTCTGGATGCTGTGTCAAGGCATCTACCTCCACACGCTCATCATAGTGGCCGTCTTTGTTGGGGAACAGCAGCTCTTCTGGTACTACATCCTGGGATGGGGTGAGTCAGGAGAATCAGACAATTCTCTGCCATTTGCAGCTCATTTCCTGTGGTGGTTTTTAATGCAAATTGCCTCCATCTGGAGGTCGCATCCATCTCAGACAACATTAGATTGCCAGCTGGGCACATGGCCCAGAAGATTCTATTAATGTCCTTACAGACAACATCCAAATGTGTGTATGAGGATGAGCTACAAAGGGATTATACAAAAAAATCTATTCTTACAATGTAACATCAGCAGACCAATATGAGCTGCAATTTGTGATTATGCATATCATTTGTTAACAGGATGCCAGTAATGTGCTGACCTCTCAAAGCCTCATGAGCTCCACACAGAGTGCAAACTTACATCTTCATCCTCAACAAACACTGTTCTCAAGGTTCTGTTTAGTTTTGCACAACATTAATTTGCTTCAAAATCCCCCCCTGAATATTTGAAAGCATCTGCCGCTTTTGAATCATATGACTGCCTTTTTTTTATTTATTTTTTTTTGCACTAACAGCACACATTTTCAAACACAATTCAGCACAGAAATGAAACCTTGAAGGCTGTGTGGACCTGTGCTAAGTGGGCTTTTCATGTGAAAATTATCCAGGCTTTCTGTGGAGCTGCATTCAAGCAGCTCTTATGTATTAGTAATGGATTCTTTTAGGTCTCATGAAGGCTCGCATCTTTTTATAGCAGTCCAGTAAAGCCCTCCTGTAATGAACGTGTCACGTGCCCTATGTGTCACTCTTGCATTTAGCTCGTTGATATTTCTGCTGGTCCTGTCGCTGAAAACCGACTTATTCTGTCTTGAACTGAGAATGTAACAAAGGACAGCAACAAAGGACGTGACTTAAAAGATTTGAACATTTTGAACAAAAAATGGGATCATTCACTGTCTTGTCAGGAGTTAAGTTGAAAAGATCAGATGTTTTATCTGTCCATTAAATATGAAGATTACAAAGCCCCACAACAGCACCTTTGAAGCTCAATACTCAACATGGTGGTTGCAAAATGACGTTTAAAGTCAACCTTTTTTGTATTTTATGGAGGATGCAGCCAGTTATCAGAGCTTAGCACTGACCACACTTTTCAGACATGGGATATTTAACATTGCTGCATCACCAGTCTGTTGAAGTGACACCATTCTGTCGTTCAGAAATTGTTCACTTTGTTGTTCGTCACAGGTTCATTCAGATATTCCCACCACAGTGATGGAGAGAGCCACGGTACACATGCTATATCTTTTCATTCACGTGACATTGTACAGTATACACTAACACGTTAAATCAGAAATAATAGCGGCTTATTAAAGAGTCCAAATAAGTAACAGCTTGGGTAATTTAAGCTGTGCTAAACAGTGAAAATTCTGTCAGTGTGTGATGATAATCTGACTGCTACTTCACCTATAGGTAAAATAAAAAATAAAAATAAAAAAAAACACCCAACAGGTGTCACCGTAAACTGTGATAGCTGTTTACGGTGAAAAAAAGCACACAGAATGACTTGCCATTAGATCTCGATTCAGCCTGTCTGCATGTCAGGAATCATTTACAATCACAAGTAATTGCTGCTGTTGTTTCATGTAGGTAAATGCATGCAACTCTTTTACTTTCATTTGGATCCTGCTGCCATCTGATGCTGCCGGAATTAAATAAACCCAAAGGAAAGACTCTTGCAAGCAGCTGGAAGCAACAAAACTAAACTTCCGATCCTGTTGACGTTTCATCCAAACCAGTATTACATTAAATGTTGGTGAATCTTACTAAGTTACAGTCTCTTTGTTCACCACAGCAAAGTTTTGTTTTTGTGGACATTTCAGTTTGTAATGGATGTGAAGTTGTTGAGCAAAGTGAAGAAGAAATGTGTAATTCTTTCTTTTTCTTTTCTAAAACTTTATTTGTCCCCAAGGAGCAATTAAAAAGGGCATAAAAGCAGCTTAAGAAGGACAACCAAGCAAGACATGCAACTGCACACAAAAAGACAAAAAAACATTTAAAAAAAATTGTAATTTTAAAGTGCTTTTTTTGTTTGTTTATCGCACGACACTGTCTTTTTGAACAAATATTATTATCTTTCCATGTAACTGTCAGCAAGGCAGCAAATATACTATCATATGTGTATGTACAGTACTGTTCAAAAGTTTGGGGTCACCCAGACAATTTCATGTTTCCCATGAAAACTCACACTTTCATTCATGTGCTAACATAACTGCACAAAGGTTTTCTAATCATCAGTTAGCCTTTCAGCACCATTAGCTAACACAATGTAGCATTAGAACACAGAAGTGATGGTTGCTGGAAATGTTCCTCTTTACCTCTATGTAGATATTTCATTAAAAATCAGCTGTTTCCAGTCAGGATAGTCATTTACCACATTAACAATGTCTAGACTGTATTTCTGGTTCATTTAATGTTATCTTCATTGAAAAAAACAGATTTTCTTTCAAAAATAAGTACATTTCTAAGTGACCCCAAACTGTTGAACAGTAGTGTACATATATAATACTAATATAACGACTATATTCAGGTGCAGTACTGTGATGAAAAAGAAGAAATCCCTTCACATTCGGGGCATCAGTCCGATATTTCAGTTTCTGTTTCTGTTTTTGTCCAAAGGTTTTCCCATCGTTCCTGCCATCACGTATGCTGTGGCTCGTGGGCTCTTCTTTAATGACAAGTAAGATGAAGCATGGCTATTTTTTGCTTCTTTTGTCACAATTATGAAGCCAAAAATCAAATAAACATGAGGAATGCTGCAGTATAAGGTCAACTTTAACATCACTACAGGGCAGGGTGTCTCCACCTTGTTCCTTTCTGTCACCTTCTCCTACGCTGTTTGATCACCTTCAGGCTGAGAGGAACGGAAGGATATTCATTTGCCTCATCAAATAGTATTCGTATGAGTCCCACGAATTTCTCTCTGTTTGTTTCAGGTGTTGGTTCAGCGCACAAACTGACCTGCTCTACATCATTCACGGCCCAATTCAAGCTGTGCTGCTAGTAAGTACATATGTGAAGTGTATTTCATGTGCACCTTTATATTTAAAAGCAGGGTTTTTTTTATATTCATGACAACTCTCTATGTTGATGATGCAGAAGAAAAATCAATTCACATTTAAGGTGTTAAACTCCTGAAAAATGATAGTGTTTAAATGCCATTTAAAGTGACAGCAATCCATTTTCTCAGAGAAGCCTATATTGGCTCTTTATTCAAAAGTATGTCTATAGTGCCACCAACAGGAATAAATGCAGAAATGCACCTTCCCTATAGGTTTAAATCTGTGTTTCATTCTTTTCTTCCACTTTCGTTTCAACCACCCATCATCCACCGTGCATCTATCCAGGTGAACTTTTTTTTCCTCCTGAACATCGTCCGGGTTCTGATCACCAAGCTGAAGGAGACGCACTGCGCTGAGTCCACAGCCTACATGAAGGCAGTGAGAGCCACCCTCATCCTCATCCCTCTGCTGGGAGTCCAGTACATCCTCCTCCCCCTGACACCTAAGGGACACATCAGCAAGGCCATCTATGTTTTCATTATAAACATCTTCTCCCACTACCAGGTACAGTCAATAATCATAACCACAAGCAAAATATTAATGGGTTTTATTTGTTGAACTTTTGCAAAACGTCAGGCAGAGTAAGACCGTGATTAAGCATCAAAAATATGATCAGAGTGGACTGCAATAGAGCTATAACTGAGTATGCTATTCTGAACATACACTAACATTCAAAAGTTTGGGGTCACTCAGACAATTTCATGTTTCCATGAAAGCTCACACTTTCATTCATGTGCTAACATAACTGCACAAAATTCAACACCATTAGTTAACACAATGTAGCATTAGAACACAGGAGTGATGGTTGCTGGAAATGTTCCTCTGTACTCCTATGTAGATATTCCATTAAAAATCAGCTGTTTCCAGCTAGAATAGTCATTTACCACATTAACAATGTCTAGACTGTATTACTGATTCATTTATAAATATTATCGACATTGAAAAAAGTGCTGTTCTTTCAAAATTAAGGACATTTCTATGTGACCCCAAACTTTTGAACGGTAGTGTAAATGTGATTATAGTTCATATATAACTTCATTGGATTAATTTGTAGCCTTTTATACAGCTGTGCTTGAATGAGCCTGTGTTGCTGGTTAAACACAACACTGTACTCAGACTCAAATGAGCTATTTATTGCTCCTCATGTCTAATCATCAAGGCTAATTGATGATTAGAAAACCCTCATGCAATTATGTTAGCACAGGAATAAAAGTGTGAGTTTTCATGGAAAACATGAAATTGTCAAACTTTTGTTTGAACGGTAGTGTACATTTGTCCTTGAGTGTCAGAATTTTCCATTCTTTTCCCAAGACAGGAGATGTTGGACAAAAAGGTCTTTCTTTTTGTTTAAGTTCCACTGAATCTTAACATCAAACTAGCACTTTTTCTTTTTTTGCTCTTTGCACAAAAGCATGAAAGAACCACTTTGTTCTCTTGAAACTTCATCAACTGCTCAGTGTACTAGTATCCTCTAGTTTTACATTCACTGCAACCAGAAACAAAGAAGCTATACCTCATCTGGTCTGTGTTTTTCAAACAGAAAAGAGTGTTTTTCTTCATTAATTTACACTAAATATTCATAGAATAACCTCACTCACTGACGTCTGTTCCTGTATCAATATTTAATTTATGTCTTGATGCTTTGCAGGGCCTCCTGGTGGCAATTATATTCTGTTTCTGCAATGGTGAGGTAAGCTAACATTTCGATGACACCATTAAATCAGCTGAATTTCTTAATATAGTCTTGTTTTAAATGTAAATTTGATTTTATTGTTGTTAATTTAGCTTATCAATGCACCGTCCAGGGGCAGCTATTTATATTTCTGTCATGTCCCTATGTATGATGACAATAAAGCTATTCTATTCTATTCTATTCTATTCTATTCTATTCTATTCTGTTCTATTCTGTTCTATTCTATAAATGCTAAAAACGTACTGCATCTAGGCCATGTTGGATAATGCAAACCGTTTGCCATTTGAGTTTGATCTGAAGATCAAGAATTGAGTAAATTGTATAAATACTATGACATTCATTCAAAACCGAGATAAAATATTGAAAATCGTATTAAAATTTCCACTTAACTGTGATGTTGAACTGCAGGCCCAAACGGCACTGCAGAGGAAGTGGGCTCAGTGGAAGTCTGCTTGGGGAGAAACGCCGATCACCAACAACCACTTCAACTACCACACCAACTCCTCCATCACTGAAACCAGCCGCGCCACCATCAGCCTGGAGCAGCCTCCTGTGGTGCTTTTTGAACAGAGAAAAAACAGCAACTGTCTGCCCATGGCGCAGCAGAAAGCCAACGGGCAGGAAAAGAAAGAAAGCACATGCGCCAACGGGGAAGTGGACATGCTGGACATACGGCAGGCCACCGACATCTGAATGGATGCAGCACAGAGGTGACAGTTGCAGTGCCACACACACACAAACACACACTCTTACATATAGATACTGATGACTAAAAAACACAGAGATTGTAAATGCATTTAACCCTCCTGTTGTCCTCATTTATGGGCACCAAAAAAATTCTTTACTTGTCTGAAAAAAAAATCCAAATATTCTGCAAAAAAAAGTCCTCAAATTTCAGAACATTTGCGAAACCTTCAGGAATAAAATTCCAATAATTCCTTAAAAGTTTACCTTAAAAGTTTTATTTTAAAAAAATCCCCCAAATTTGGCAAGAAAATGCTTTGAAATATTTTCAAAAAATGAGTAAAAATCTTCCCAAAAATATCAAAAGTGATTACATATATATCAGTAAAACTTCTTATATTTTCTTTAAGAACATTCACAATAAAATCAACCAAAATCCATTGAAATTCATTGGGTTTTGGTTGGTTTTTTTTTTTGTGAATGTTCTTAAGAAACTTCCCCAAAATTTCCCAAAAATATTGCAAATGTGGACATCAGAAGTTTCACTGTGAAAATATATTTTTCCCACACTTTCAAACTTTAAAATGGGCCAGTTTCGACACACAGGACGACACGAGGGTTAAAGAATGAAGGTCAGCTGATTGGGTTTTGTATGTATGTATATAATGTCTGAAGAGCACTTAGAGAGCATGTGGCGTTTCACATACAAGCACACACGTTTTTACAGAAACAGCTCCAATTTTTGGACTTCTAAGGACCGAGGAGAAAATGTATTCATCCTTATGGTGCCAACTTGTAATCTTCATGTAATATAGTGCTTTGTTCCTTCTTTTTAGTCAACTTATGTAACTCAGTTACTGTTTGTTTTTTGTAGTTTTTTTTATTAAGAGTTTTCTGTCTGAATTGAGAAAGGTTCAACCCCCAAACCTGACATTAAGATACCCTCAATCTGTTGCCTTATGGAGCCTGTACATGCTTTACCCAAGCGAATCGGTGACCAATGAATGTCAGAGCCCACTGATTTGATTGCACATGCTCTTTTATATGATTTATTTAAGAAGGATAAGAACATCATCACTGGTATGCAGAAACCCAGCATCCACAGCTAAGCTTCACTGACAGAATCATTCAGATTTTGATTTTCTCATGACATGTACCAGAAATAGCATTACGTATGGTGTTCAGAAGCTCTCAAACATACACCATCTTATAGAGCATATGGATTTATATATACAGTATATATAGTATGCATCAACTTTGCACTTCCTGAGCTTTAACAGAAACTCCAGTTTCCATTGATGACCATATTCAAGTCTGAAGCACTTGTCTGTTATTCACTGCTCAATGGCGGAAGAAGTCCGTGGCCTAATTTCAGGAGGAAAACCATTGTTGCTCTGATTAACGGTACTACGACTCATTCTGTACCTCCTAATTCCTGCAGCAACTGTAAAACAGCACAATCAGATTTTTATTTCCTTTGACAATTGTTTTTTTAAGGTGGAGTCAAACAGAAACATGTCCAACACTGAGAAAGTTCTGGTGTTCACAGCTCAGTTTATAACCGTGTTTATGCAGTTAGGCCAATTAGAAATTTTGTTTCAGTGATCACACGTTTTCTAACTTGTGTGACACTGAGCAGCCCGTGCCAAAATATTCCCCACTGCTTTGCCATGAACAGACGGGAAAAGTCTTTTGTATAACGATGTGAATTTTATTGTAATACAACAGGAGATCTTAATCCTAAGTGAAGCTGAAAACATACACTGAAAACTGAAATGAATGTTAGAATGAGACAAGGCTACAGAATTCCATTTTAAAATGTGTCAAATGAAGATGAAACAGAACAAGACTGTGTCAAATTATCAAAATTATTAGAGATAATTGTCTTCTCTATGTCTTATTAACCCCTCCAGTCAACTTGGAAAGGAGACACTTTCAAAGGTTTGTTGTGTCTTTGCTGGTGGTGTTCCTATTGCTTTCTGTGTTGTTGTTGTGGATATTTTACTATGTTTTATGACTTGCATTATTGTTACAATATGCTTTTTTTCAAATGCACAAATTTATTTTACTGCTACTTCACAGACATATAATTTAGCTTTTTTTTTTCTATTGCACATGTACCATGCTGTATGTACACAAACAGTTTCCAAGTCTTATTTCTGAGAGTGAGCTGTGAGCAGATGTGTTTTATTCCAGGATGCATCCATTCACAGCATGCTTGAAATCCAAAAGTTTAAGTGTGGGTATTGTGGGGTACACTGATGCATGGTGAATAAAACACAACCGTGGTAAGAAAACAACTGAGTATGAGGCGGCTCTGTGAAAAGGCAGTATTTCTGCACAGGGAGCCCGTCCTGTACACTTTGGCTGATGCTGCCCAGTAGAGAAACAGCTGTTGTGGACATATTTGTAAAGAAATTTGAGAAACATTCCAATAAAATGTATAAAAAAATGTTTGATTGCAGCATATTACTGTATTTATATTTTTCACACTGCCATTTACGCATGGAAATAAAGTTGTTTGAACATCATCCTTTGGTATTATGTGTGAAAATTATTGCAATTTTGTGATTCACAGTGTGAAGCATTATTACAGCTGTGTACTGTACTGTACCTACACACAGGATGATGGTATTATTACTCAGCGGCGGAGTTATGTGATGATTGACATATGTTTGTCTATCTGTTTGTCTGTCAGCGACATTACTCAAAAATGGATTTGGACCAAGTGATTAGATTTTGGCAGTGATGCAGCTTATAGTCGGGATCCATGGATTTGTTAAAGATATGTGTATTATTGTGAGATAGTGGCACAGTATCACTTTAACAATGGCAAGTAAAACGCTACATCAGCTGCCTGCTGACGATCACATGCTTGTGATCCTACAAGAAATCGACCACTGTGGACTTATTGGAACTCATCCGGTGGAAATGATACAAGAAACAACTGATTAAATTGTAGGGGTGTTTCCGAGTCCCACCAATTCCCGCTGCCTGCTCCATATTTACGTCACACGATTCGGTATCCATACATAACGTACATATACAAAACGCATGCCTGTGCTCAGCGCAAAGTCATTTTGTTTGTGGGTACAGCTACATTAAATGGCCACATTCTATGGTACTGTGATTTCTTGTTGCTCTATTTACTTGCTAGCTATTTTACAGATAGATTTTTATGTGTTACTTTCAATTTTACAACTTCTAAACTATGATGCTTTGTTTAGATTAACCTAGTCAGCAGTTTATGGTACCTAAATCAAAGTTAACATCGACCTACTGCAAATGGAGATTTTATTTTGTGATTTTTTTCTTCCAATTTGCATTTGAAGCGTTTTACATTATTTCAGAGTAAAACAAGAAAAGCACTCACAAAGCGCAGTACTCCGCCAAGGGTGCTCAGTCCTTGTATGATTTCCAATGGATAAAATCTTTAAAAAAATTTGTGATCTGCAGCGGTTGATTTGTAGTAGGATCGCAGTCGTGATCATCAGCAGGCAGCTGACGAAGTGTTCACTTGTTGCTATAGTTACAGTGGCGCAATGATACAAAGATCCTTAACAAATATCTCAATGCAGACTATAAGCCGCATCACTGTCAAAATCTAATCACTTCGTCCTTGTGTCATTTCTGACCTTCCCTGAAAATTTCATCCAAATTTGTTAGCCCGTTTTTGAGTAATGTCGCTAACAGACAGACAGATGGACAAACCAACGCTGATCATCACGTAACTCAGCCGCGTTACTTGACAGAGTAATAAATACAAAATGTGAGACACTGTGCTTTCGGCAAATTCAGGTCCTCCCATTGTCTTTCTTTGCTCAGCTCATGTTCCACATTAATATCAGAGTGAGATTTACATTGTTAAAAACTGTGTGGAGAGATATGTAGTTGTTCTTCCAAATTCTCATACAATAGTCATTTAGGTGACCTATCCTTTAAGTAGTCCAGAAGAGAAGATGCAGGTGTTGGTGAGAAGAAGTTCACCCATAAAGTCCCGCAATACCTTAAATAAACAACTAATTATAATCAGAGTGCTGTAAATCTGCTGCCTGTTGATAAAAAAAACTGTGTCCGTAGCCTTATGATAACCTATCTAATTACAGCAACAGACAATAAACAATAAAATGTGTTTTCATTGCTACTCATTTCTCTGTGGCCATTATTGATCAGTTAGTTTAATAATTAGAGGCACTGTCTTCAAGTTTAGTTACACACGATAATGTGACTTCTACAAATATCTTGTTGTGAGACTTTGAACAGTGAACAACATCCCAACCATTTTTGATTCATCATTGCAATTTATGCTTGAGGGCTTTGACATATAGTCAGAAAGACAGATGAATAGATCCTGGGATGTCTTCTTTTGAATAATTATTCATTCAGATTAATAAATAAATTATCTGGGGCAATTTATGAAGCATTCAGGGCTAAGATCTTGGACACCCAGGCCTTACGCTGGCTCTGAACACTGCAGGAAGGGTTTGGTACCTCAGAGGTGGATCATGACCTATGACAGCTCTTCTGGAGTGCAATCACTCAGGAAATTTTGTCCTCAGTCAGAATTCATAAGAGACATATGGAAGGAAGGTGGTTGGGTAAGGAAGCTAACAGTGACAGTTTACCAATGTCTGACTCTCTTCTTGTGTTGTCGGTACAGAGTTTAGAACTTGTAGCTATACAGATGCACAACTGCTGTTACTTCCATCTCCAACAGCCAGTGTTCACATATTGCGACCAGTTGGAGGAAAAGGATGAGGTCCCACCGAGATTTGAACTCGGATCGCTGGATTCAAAGTCCAGAGTGCTAACCATTACACCATGGGACCAGATGGTACCGCCTTCCAGGCTTGTCGGCCTATCAAACATATGCAGGGCATTTCCCCCTTTGCTGGTCTTGTTTATACATCGTAAATACCACAAATACACAACGTTTTAGCCTGACAGTGAAATTTAGCACGTTGACGTTAGCTACCGTGTGTCATGTTGGTCACAGTGACGCTTTGAGTGAAGAGAAACCTACTTAATGCGACGATTACTCCTGGCGAATTAAAACACCAAAGACTAATGCCGAGAGGGATGTATTTGATGCTGTTAGCTGTAATGACAACAATGGGAAATGGAGGATAGTTATCGACTGTGACAGAACGGCGACACATTTACTGGCTGATGTTTTGGTAGGAAACGCTGCTACCACTTGACTGGACCGCTTCTTCCTCCAGCTTCAGTCTGACGGCTAATGTAAGTAAGGTTACATATCAGTAATAAACGGCTAAGTAGCTAAAGACTGGTATGAATAGGTAGATAGGTAGATAGACAGACAGATAGATAGACATTATTTACTTGACCCTCTGTGCCTTAAGCCATTCTGCTGTAAGGATATATAATAAGCAATGCATCTTACTGTTATTCTGTTCTTTGGTTGTTGTGTTTACGTTGCTAATCCTGAGTTGTTGTAGTAACACAAATGACCACCTGGGGGCAGCAGAGGATCTACATCTGTGTGTTCTTTATACAACCCAAGTGATTTCAATAACGTCTAAATATCAGATGATTCAAAATCGAATCAGCTCTCTGTAATTGCATTTTTTAAAGTGAAACAGTGGAGTATTTCTTTCTATGAACGATCAAAACCAAATACTTTACTCTCCCTAATGTAGGGATTAAATGGAACAAAAGTGAATACACTTGTGGTCAGTGACACACAAGTAAAAAAAAACAGCAACCCTGTAATCACCAAAACACTGTTAAGTCCACGTGTGATTTCCAATCAGCCTAAGTGAATGCATTGTCGGTTGATTGAAATGGTCATAAAATGAAGAATTAATGTCACAACTTGGCTGTACCTATTTGCATGTGTGCATTGTGGCTCCACGTTAAAAAGAACTGCCAGATTGATTGTGAGACTTCAGACTGCTGAAACGAAACTGTATCAGTAAGCAGGAGGTATAGGACAAGTCAGCACCACTAATCAGGGTCACAGGGGTTGTCCTAAAATTACAGCACTGACAGTGTACTATTTGCACAATTCGTCCAAAACACATTTCTAAAAATAACACCAAAAAAATCTAATCATAAAAAACTTGGAGTTGGCCAAGTATTTCACCTGACTTGTATTTAAACTGTGATCTTATTTCGGGAAACAGAAAAGCAGTCACATTAAATCACTGACAATGTTATGTTTTCTGGGCTGCTGTGATGGATGTGTTCTGGTATGTTCTTTATTTAAGCTTTGGCTCTAAACTCACAAATGTTGATTACACTTTGCGTAACCCTCCTGTTGTCCGAATTTACGGGCACCAAAAATATTGTTTCCTTGTCTGAAAAAAATCCAAAAAATCAGCAAAAAAATCTCCAAATTTCTGAAAATTTGCACAACCTTCAGGAAAATTTTCCAGTAATTCTTTAAAAGTTTTATTTAAAATTAAAAATCCCCCAAATTTGGCAAGGAAATTCTTGTAAATATTTTTCAAAAAATCTGTAAAAATCTTCCAAAAAATTCTAAAAATATCTAAAATGATTACAGATATATCAGTAAAACTTCTAATATTTTCTTTAAGAACATTCACAAAAAAATCAATCAAAATCCAATGAATTTCGCTGGATTTTGGTTGATTTTTATGTGAATGTTCTTAAGAAACATTTTTAACATTTCTTTTTTCCACTGAAAAATGTTCAGAAATTTCCCAAAAATGTTGAAAATGTGGACATCAGAAGTTTTACTGTGAAAATATACTTTTCCCCCTCATATTAAAACTTTAAAATGGGTCAGTTTTGACCCGACACGAGGGTTAAGAAAACCAACTTGCTCTGCTTATTTAAATCATGTCTTTTCCTTATGAAAAAGGTTACATTTTAATCCGCTCTTAAACAAATTCACATCTCTACGCATGATTGCTTTTGCCCCTGTTCTGCAGTTCTGGATAATTGCAGAGAGAAGTGGATCAGCTTCTCTCTCTCTGTCTTTATGGCTGCAAGCCTGTTCCATACAGATCCATCCAGCCATAGCTTAACGAAGGGTGCTGTGAGGGTACATAAACCTGGTGTCCCACAGCTTAGTCTATACTAACAGCTTAATGTACACACACTTAGCTGTGCCTTCACAATCCCTAACACGTAAGCAGACCCCCCCTACTCGACCCATTGCCTCTTTAGCCCCATTAAAGAACAGCCCACATACGCACACACACATGATTAGGCAAACGCTCACAAACACAGGATATCTGGATGCATAGATTCCCTCACATTGGACCAGCTAACAGCGGCTGGTTGTAAACTCGATGTGGTGCTGGACTTTGAAAGCACAGATGTGGCGGAGATCAATCCAGGGGAATGTAAGGTTGTCTGGCTGTGCTGCTGCTTCAACCTATGAACCTATGTGCTGGAAGTAGGCCAACCACACTGGAAGAAATGAATATTGTATAACAGTTTGTTTCCAATCTCCCTGCCACGGTACAGCGATGGGATTTATGTATAATTTCATGCAGTGATCCAAAACAGTATTTCCCATTTAAGAATGTGACAGCAACATAGCATATTATATGTAAAATTACATGGGGATCATTTAAATAGATACATAAACATTTATTGATATTTTGAAAGAAGGATTTGAACCATTTAAGAGGAAAAAGAGTGAATAAATGTGTCAAAAACCTATATACACGTCACACTACTCAACAGGGCATGCATAAACCCACACAGGACTAGATGGGTCCCTGCTATTTCTCTCTGTAATCCCACCCTGTCTAATTTGGGCTAAATCCTAACGATAATCTCAACTCTTGCTTGTTTGTGGCCGGACAGCTACCACACCCATGCAGGGTAATATGGACTGTGTGTGCTGAGCTACCTGCCAGACAGGAATACAAACAAAAGCTAACGAGTGGCCCCTTCCTCTCTTTTATAGAGTAGTCCTTCTGGTTTTGTCTCACTTGTGTCTCTTGTGTTGATGCAGAAAGTACTAGTGCGGTGCATGATGAGAGGCCTACCATACAATGGTTCCAAACCTGCCACTGCACTTCACTGCATGCCACTGTCAAAAGTGGATTGGATGTATAATTTTTAAGATAAAAACAAATCTTTCATTTATTGGTGATATTATGCACTGTTTCATTTTGTTTAGATTTTTTATTGCTTTGTATTGTTGACGTTATTGATTAATTGCTAGAAATATGTGAACCGCTAAGTGGGACATGCATGACAAAAATGTATTCTACTTTAGCTGTAGTATCTGGTTGCACCAAGAGAAAACACCTCTTACTGTTTAACAAGGTGGAATTACCATTGTGTGCCTGTAAGCGTTCATCAAATGAGGTCACCTCCTTGTGCAACGGATGACTGACAGTCATGTCCAGTTGTTTTTGTGGCCACGAAATGTATATACTCAGCTAGCGACCGGCCACCATGACAGAGACTTATTGACAGCGACCGTGTCCGAAAAATAAGTCTGAGTTACTGAAGCGGCATTCATATTGCTGCGTGATCAGTGTAACTGAGTTGATTTTCAGGGGGAATAATACGCATCATTGTTTCAAATGACTCAATCAGCAGATTTCATTCATTTTAATGATTTATTGGACATGAATTGGTAGTGTTGCCGAGTTTAGACTATTACATTATTGCGTTAATGTTTCTACTTCGTATTTAGTAGACCTTTGTGCACGCTGTTCTAATCTTTCATAGTAATTTATCCAGACGAAACCACTCATCTTTGCTCACGCTGCTGTGACTCTTTCTGTGCAGGGTCATTGATGTTTATTACATCTTAGATTAGGTGGAATTTCTCTGTCGGTTTGGAGTCGCTGCTACAAAGCATTTCTACAACCTGACCTGGGATTAGTCCTAACAAATAAATGGCTGGTGGATTACTGTAAGTCAGTGGGTTTACCTTTGGCCCTGGTTTAGATTCTGTTGACTGAACACTTTTTAATCAGTTAGCAGGGAACAGTAGGACAAACAAACTGCTTCTTACACCTCAAGGTTACAATTGAACCATATTTTCTTCTTAAAAATGTAAAATAAAAACTGTATTCACCAGATTAATGTATATCAGATGGGATGTTTGTGATAATAAATATACAGAAGCATTATTGAAAATACAAGAGATATGGTCAATATGTACCCAACTGAGCAAGTGTTATCTTAATTATATCTATACAAATTAAGTTGCAATACACACATTTGACACATGCAATGAATTTGGAATCCTCAACATTTATTCCTTTGGTTTAGGTAATTAGAAACAGAGCTGAAGGTCTTATCATTTTAAGAACATATATGGCAATTAGAGCTAGCAAGTCAAAAGGCATATCATTTTTAAATCTTTCTAACCATAGATAGGATTATCAAGACTGTAACTGCCACAATTACAGTGAAACAAGAATTGGAGAAACGCAACTGAAGATTTTATATGCTTGTTAAAGGCATTAGATTAATAATGTTGTGACATTGTCTTCTTAACACATTTGTATGCAAGGTGAGGCTTTCTCAGCTACTCAGTCGTTAAAATTGTCATTGGTTTTGTTTGGATGTAAGGTGGAAGGCATGTAAGGTATCTGGGTGTTTGCTACCATACTTTGTAGATGGTGTTCAGGCTTTGATGTGGAGGTTTACAAGACGTGATCACAAAGTTGACTGACCTTTAACCCTCCTGTTGTCTTCATTTACGGGCACGAAAAAATATTGTTTACTTGTCTGTAGCAGTAAGCAGGAGGTATAGGACGAGTCAGCACCACTGATCAGGGTCACAGGGGTTGTCCTGAAATGACAGCACTAACAATGTGCTACTTGCACAATTTGTCCAAAACACATTTCTAAAAATAACACCAAAAGAATCTAATCATAAAAAACTTGAAGTTTGCCAAGTGTGTCACCTGATTTGTATTTAAACTGTGATCTTATTTCTCAAAGGAAAGCAGTCACATTAAATCATTGACAAGGTTATGTTTTCTGGACTGCTGTGATGGATGTGGAGGTGTTCTGGTATGTTCCTCATTTAAACTTTGGATCTAAACTCACAAATGTTGATTACACTTTGAGTAACCCCCCTGTTGTCTTCATTTACAGGCACCAAAAAATATTGTTTCCTTGTCTGAAAAAAATCCCAAAAATTCAGCAAAAAAATTCCCCAAATTTCTGAAAATTTGCACAACCTTCAGGAAGAAAATTCCAATAATTCCTTAAAAAATTTCTTAGAAGTTTTCTTTTTAATAATTTCCCAAATTTGGCAAGAAAATTCTTGTAAATATTTTCAAAAAATGAGTAAAAATCTTCCAAAAAAAAATCCTAAAAATATCTAAAGTGATTACATCTATATCAGTAAACTTCTAAAATTTTCTTTAAGAACATTCACAACAATAATCAACCAGAATCCAGCGAATTTCACCAAAAAATGTTCAAAGATTTCCCAAAAATATTGAAAATGTGGACATCAGAAGTTTCACTGTGAAAATATATTTTTTTCCCACATTTTCAAACTTTAAAACGGATCAATTTTGACCCGCCGGATGACATGAGGGTTAAAACAAAATCTGTACCAGATTTAAGTTTGGCTGCCAATCAGACCAGTCTTCTTGTGTGGTGATACATTGCTCCCAGCGCTTCTGCAGCTCTGTTCTCTGCAATGCTCCTCATGTTCCCAAAGAAACCATGTTATGTAAACATATCAAGCACCATCTGCGATGAGCGGGATATCTATTAAAATGTGTCAAAACAGCAATCCATCAACTGGAATTTCATCTTGGGGAGGAAAAGGAAGTTGCAGGGAGTCATTTGGTGTGTAAGGCGGGTGGAGAGTGGTGCTTACCTTGTTGTAGCCAAAAAAACCTTTGCATAATCGCCACACTGTGAGCACCGTGGAGCACCTACGTGTCATCACGCCACATTTTAGGTTGTTTGCGCTTTCTGTTTAACTGACAAGCCATTACTCTAGATTAGGGTATTCAACTAAAACTCAAACAGGTCCAGTCAGAGAAAATGTGTTAAAGCAAAGGTCCAGAACATCATAATGTCGAACTTGACTTAGTGTGATGTAAGCTGATGTAGCCTAGCAGTTATAATGATGTCTGCACGTAATCAGTAACTGACTGTCACATAAAAAAATAAATCTGTATGATTCAAAGAATGAAGTTTGATAGTTTCATTGTGCAGCTGTCTGTTATCCATTATCACCTACAATGATCAGTAAAATAAATACATTTCACATGTTTAACAGTTTTCTATCAGCATTCCTGTTATACATAATTTCCAGTTGCAGTTTTTTTAACATAAATTTTGATGTTCCTCATTGTTCTCCATTAAAACAACCCGTGTCCGATCGGTTCATTTGTATGGAAAAACGAGTCAAATGAGTGCTAAACTGTCCTGTTGTTGTGCATGAGTTTTAAGTAGAAAGTCTGAGTTAACACAGAAAGTTGAAAAAAACCTTCATACCTGTTAACTCTGACTGAAGTTTTAGTTTTTCTCAAGTCGGCTCACACAGAGAAAGCCTGACTATGTTCAACTGAACCTGTCCTCAAACAAAAAACGACCACATAGATCGTCTGTACACGCCCGTATTACGACCGAGTGTTACGTTTTGACTATGCGACCTCTGGCGGTTAAGTAAATATCGACACTCCGGTGTCGCAGGTGAAACATCACCATGAACAAACTTTTATCTAACACTATCCCTATCCCTATCCCTATCCCTAACCCTAACCATAACCCTAAACCCGTGCTGGGAAAGTGAGGAAAAAGCCGTTTCGCGAGGGACAAGCTGTTTCTCGAATTAAATCCCATAATGTGTTCCTTTTCCCCGTAGGGGCACTAACGTAAATACGCTCTCATGGGTCGTATTCCGGTGCACGTTACATACGACCTGTGTCATCGTATGAATTGGAGGACTTGTTGGTTCAACTGCCTTCATAGTTCAGCCTCTGATCTGCTAAATGACGTCAACACTAGAAAAGCTGCTCAGGTTAAAACAGAAGCGTCCCGTCACATTCAAAATCCCCTTATAATTTATTGATTATATTTCCAGGTCAGAATAGGATGAAGTCTGGGTCCAGACTCGGACCTCGGTCCACCAGTTCGTGACCTGGGCCCCAGGTTCTGCATAAAGAGTGATGAACATTCTGTAATGCCAAATTTATGTTTCCTGAAAAGCAGTTTTGAAGTTCTGTGTGATGGTTTGTCAGCATCTTGCTGGTGCATAGCTCCTGCCTAATCCAGAAATGAGCCCTGAAACTATCTAAACAGGTGAGTTTTATAACATTTTACCCATCAGTTGTTGTGAACAAGGAGATTAACTACAGAAACCTTAGCAGTTTTTCTACCAAGCTGGAAACATGTTAATTTCTCCTTTAAAGTTTCTTTTTTCTAACACAGGGATCTATGGGGTTTGACTTTGTTTTGTCGCCACCCTCAAGAGATCATTCAAGCTTCAATTTCTTTGCACTTTTTGCAATGACTTCATTTTTCATCCCCACATGTTACCAGTTCGGTATTATGGATAGAAGCATCCTGGTAGTTCTTGCTTTCACTCTGACAGTTTCACTCTTTGCTACAGACTGAAATAGAGATGAAAGTGAAAACAGAGAATCAAAAACCAGCTTGCTTTACATACCCCTAAAGGTTTGTCTGAGCTTATAGTCTTTCTAAAACTTCACTTTTACCTTGCGAATGGAGCTTTTTAGAAATTGTGTGTCAGAGATTAGTCAAGTTGCTTGCAAGGATTACCCAAAGGCTAGGGGTTAAAAAAGGGGCTTGCTGCTGCGCCCAGAGTCAGATTTATATTGTGGTATCATGCTGTGGTGCTGCAGTTGGCTCCAGGAGTACCTGTATCCCTCAAGTGTCAATGAAAGCTTTCCAAAAAGTCAGAAGAACAAGGACAGAGGCACAGCTGAAGCCAGTATTATCCAGGATGTGCAGTGAATACAGAACAGATGTGAAGCAGTGAGGCACACTGCGCTCAAAAATGCAGCACTCGTCTGAACTTAAAATAGCCTGGAAAGCACCTCAAACAACCCCCATTTCTGTGTCCAGGTGTGCTTTACGGCGTCTCTCTATGGTTTTGATCCAGCTAGTTTATAACCACAACGTTGGCATTAGAAGTGAAGCGTGTCCAAGTATTAACCGTCCAAGCCATCACAGATTTAATCAACCACCATCTGATGTCAGCCGAGTGCTGAAAATGTAGCTGCAGCACTGCTGGTACCACAGGTGCTGCAGGAAAGAGGGAATGCAGGCAGTATCCAGTGAGTCACACGTCTCATCCGTTGTTTTACATGCCACCAGCTGTGATCCCTTCAGTTTCAATTCATAGTACTTTACTGGCATGAAAATAGAAAGAACATGTATTTCCAAAGCACCATAATAAAATGTGTCCAAATATCTGGACAGTGAGGAAGTGTAAACTAAGGTACAAATCAAGGTCAGAGTCTACGACTTGACCGTATTCAAATGTCTGGAAGTTTCTTTAACCCTTGTGTTGTCTTCATTTACGGGCACTAAAAAGTATTGTTTCCTCATCTGAAAAAAATCCAAAAATTCAGCAAAAAATGTCTCGAAATTTCTGAAAATTTGCACAACTTTCAGGAAGAAAATTGCAATAATTCTTTAAAAGTTTTATGTAAAAAAAAAATCCCCCCAATTTTTTTTACATAAAAAAAATCTTCCCAAAAAATCCTAAAAATATCTAAAGTGATTACATCTACATCAGTAAAACTTCTAATATTTTCTTTAAGAACATTCACAAAAAAACCAACCAAAATCCAGCAAAATTCGCTGGATTTTGGTTGATTTTTTTTTGTGAATGTTCTTAACAAAAAATTTTAACATTTTTTTTTTCCACCAAAAAATGTTCAAAGATTTCCCAAAAATGTTGAAAATGTGGACATCAGAAGTTTCACTGTGAAAATATAGATTTTCCAACATTTTCAAACATTAAAACGGGTCAATTCTGACGCGTAGGACGACACGAGGGTTCAAGGTCTTCAAAAAAGTCACCAAGCGAAGTCAGCATTCGGAGGGCTGCAGGATTTATTTGTCGACAAAATCCAGTTGTAATTCTTCGCAGTGATAAAACCTTAAGAAGAACTGAAGATCCTGAGCTGGGCACCGTCTTTTATGCCATGAACTTTAGTCATTTCTCAATCTGTTGGTCAGATCATGACGTCAGGTTATCATATTTCACTCTAGATCTCACTTTACAGAAGACATGCGCATTAAGTTATCATTAGGTCATCATTTACACAGAACATGCCCAGACATGTTCAGATTTTTTGCTCCACATCTTACCCTTATTATTTTGTGATAGACTTCATGCATATCATTCCAATATATGTTAAAAGTTACAATACCTTAAGTTTACACCACTATGTTTTGAGTCCAGATGTTTTATTTCTGGTCTTCATAGCATTTGCCATAATTATATCATCTTTTATTTTTAGCACATCGACCCAAAAACTATTACACTACAACAGCAGTAGTAATTTACACTAATACAGCATTAAGATAATGTATTATTAATTCAGCATATGTGTGTATAGATTGGCATGTTGATGTATGCTGGGCAGTCAAATATGACCTGTCTTCTTCCCCTAGGAGAATTTTTTTTTTCAATTTTTTTTTAGAGGTCATTTTGCTTTAAAATGTAAAATTACAGAGTCGAACTGTTAAAGCAAATGTTTCTTATTTCATTAAATATTTGAGATGTCTTTGCTATCAGTGATGCTATGACCTTGTTTTTGCCATGGTATGGATGTGGCTCTAGGGTAAAGACAGTCACATCATTCAGCACTTTGGTCCGGACTGAATTTGTCAGATGCATTACCACATGATTTATTCATGGCCTCTTCGGGATGAAATGTAATAATATTTTGTGGTGCTTTGGCAGCTCTCCATTTAGCATTATCATCAGGTAAAGGTTTTAAAGAGTTTTCCCCCTTCAAAGCAGACTCCTTGTCCAGTGATACAGTGCTTCCAGCGTTTCTGCATCACTTGTAATGCTCCCTGGAAGTCTTTTTCTGTAAACATTTTCAAGCACCACAATCACTTTAGCTGTATATGAAACAGTAACACTTCAACTTGAATATGTATTTAAGTTTCATTTTAGAAGATTTAGAAGTCACAGGCGTCAAATCTATTGAGTCAGGCAGCGACCATTGTGTTGTTGTGGCCAAAAAAACCTATGTGTAACTGCCACACTGTGTGTCCAGCCACAGTGATGCATTTGCTCGATCATGCCACAGTTCAGGGTTGTTCGCCTGTAATGTTTTCTCTCAGATGCCTCAGGACATTACAGTAGAGCTCTGCCTTGACAGTCCAGTCTTTGGGGATTAATTCACAGTGCACAACCACATGAATGTTGATGAAAACAACCAGTGGGATCCCAGTGTGCCATGCCTGCTTTGGGAAACTGTGCCTCTTTCACTGTGAAAACTGCAGCTTCTTCTCTGGGTGGTACCTGCAGACCCACCATCAGAGTTG
Organism: Acanthochromis polyacanthus; assembly: GCF_021347895.1. Taxonomy (NCBI): domain Eukaryota; kingdom Metazoa; phylum Chordata; class Actinopteri; family Pomacentridae; genus Acanthochromis; species Acanthochromis polyacanthus. The sequence continues at coordinate 19,361,787 of NC_067118.1, forward strand.
ATCCTAGGCAAGACTGACTCGTTTCGACTGCTGACTCACACAGAATGCGATATTTGCACTCGCCTCCAGTTTTCGCTCCATTGAGAAATCGCAAATGTGTACCGAGCACACAATAATGGTCACAATAATGTACTTAACATCGTACAGTGCAGAACCACATCTTGACTCATGACAATTACTGCTCGCACATGTACTCAACCATTCAAAAGTTTGGGATCATCCAAACAATTTCATGTTTTCCATGAAAACTCACACTTTTATTCATGTGCTAACATAACTGCACAAGGGTTTTCTAATCATCAGTTAGCCTTTCAGCACCATTAGCTAACACAATGTAGCATTAGAACACAGGAGTGATGGTTGCTGGAAATGTTCCTCTGTACTCCTATGTAGATATTCCATTAAAAATCAGCCATTTCCAGCTAGAATAGTCAGTTACCACAGTAACAATGTCTAGGCTGTATTTCTGATTAATTTAATGTTATCGTCTTTGAACAAACTGCTTTTCTTTAAAAAACAAGCACATTTCTAAGTGACCCCAAACCTTTGAACGGTAGTGTACACAGACACACTCCATTCATGCGTACCACGAGCAGTCTCTGAAAATTTTCATCAACTTTTATATGTCTGACAAGACAAGCAGAAAAAGAAAAAGGACAGGAGGGAAGTGAACATGAATGCGTCGTTTCTGTTGTGAACATGTTCACCACAAACACCTCTAGCAGAGCACTACTTGGTTCAAATGCAGCCTTGCAGTGCTAGCATGTCTGTTAGCAGGTATATTGAGGTGTTACTATCTTCAGCAATAAGCAGGCTTTGTCATAGTGTTTATTTGCTGACATCAATTTCATATTATCATTGTCCTCTCCTAGTCTTGACTAAAGGGTCAGCGTTAGACGCAGCCTTCGACAAAAGAATCGCAAAAATCTGAACAACCTCTCTATTAATAGTTTGGTTTTCAAAAGGCCAACTAATCTTGTTGATCTGAAGCACTTCCTGCTTTGTTAAATGTCTTGTAACTACTCTGCAGTGTCCACATAAAACCACATGTGCACTACACCACAAAAATGGATCCACTACGAGGCAACAAGCCAGAAGAACATTTAGCCCTCTGGTGAACCCTTGTTATTAAGATCACTGCGGTGTATTATTGGTGTCTCATCCCGCTGTGTCTCTTCTTGGCTGTACATAGTGGCCTGGCTGTGATTGTGACCCGGCATACTCTGACTGGACCCTGTGACCTGCACACAGCTTCAGATTAGCACCTTTGGATCTTTTGCTCTTGTAATCTCATTCAGTTTGACACCTCTGTGACTCTCTTCGTGGGCAGGATGTGGTCTCGTATTGATGTGCATGATATTTATTTTCTTTTTTCAAATTGACCCACAGCTTGCTGGCTTCCATTCGCTTCTTTAGTGTTGAAAATGCTGTACTAGCATCTTAATATACACTATATAAAATGATTACAACCCTCCATTCATAGTTCCATTACTTCCCCTCGGCTGTGACTGACCTTTTGCTTCCCTATCTCCAGATCTTCTCCTCGTTCTCTGTTCCTTCCATAATCTCACCCTCCTGCCTTTGTCTCCCTCCACACTGGTTGACATGCAACGCTCCTTCACTGCACTTCTGTCACATGTGATCGAGTCACTCAGCGTCCCTTTCACGCCTTTCCAGCCCTGGTGAGAGTCACCTTGCCTGACTTCCATAGAGGAGACAGCAGCAACGGGATGCAAACAAAAGCAGTCATCTGACATCCCCGGCTCTGGAAAGCTGGCTTGTGGAGAAAGTCGTTGTAACAGCACACAACTGACCATTCAAATGAAAATTAACACATTATTTTAAGGCGAAGCCACTTCTTGTGATCGCATCTCGAGATTTTATAATGGTTGCTGTTACTTTAAATTTTACATTTTTATTGCTACATTGTTGTCTAAGACTTTATCCTGGCTTTGTCTGACAGAATCTTGTGATGATACATTTAGAATCACAGAAAACTGTGAGTGGTTGGTTGAGATAAGGACAGAAGAGTGTTTTCATTCAAGGATGCTTACTGCTGAAATTATAAGTGAACCACAAGCAATTTTTATTTGACAGATTCTGTTTAGACATAATCAATGAGAAATGAAAACTTTATTATGTGCTTCTGTATTTAGGGTCATTCCAGGTGAAATGACCAGATATTCTTTGGGGGTGTTGCTGCACCATTTTCAAATTAGTCCTAAATTTGCATGCCATTAGATAGTCACAAAAGTACTTTATATGCAAAATTGTAGGCCTGTAGCTCAAATAGTTTCTGAGTTGTGGGGGTCTGAAATTTTCAGAATTTGGGCTATAAAAAGCCTTGCCAGCGTTTTTTGCATCTTTAAGTGGTTATTTCTCAGCCTCTTGACATACCAGAGAGCTGTGAGTTGGTAAACATGGCCTCTGCATGTAGCTAGTGCCCCACGAACATCCCCAGGTGTTTCCCTACACTCTGCAGGCCGTGGGGGCTTGCTAAAAAATTAAGAGACACCTACTCACGAGTGGGGTTTGGGACCTTAAAGGTACTAGAAATACTGCACAGAAGTGTTCTAACACCTCTGGGTTCCATTCTACACAAACTTGTGTGATAACTTAGCAAACTGGAGCTTTCTAGGTACCTCAGTTTGGAAAATATGAGCTCCCAAAGTTGGACGAGATTTTAAATTGGCTATTTTTGGTGGCAAAAATCTCAGTGTGGGACAGGTACCTGAGACCCCAAATTTTTCTACAAGACAGTTCCATCTGTCTTCTATCACTGTACAAAAAAGTAGCAGGGTTATATTTGTAGTTACTGAGATATTCTTACTCAAAATGGCATGGGTAATGTCAAAATCGTTTTTTGCTTTTCAGTACTTCTTTTTTCTCCCCTTAAAACTGTCTCATCTATTTACTTTCTGTGCTGTGCTCAGTGTACAGAATAAAGGTTGGAGCAGACATTATTAACCCAACCTGACCCCTAGTAGTTACCATCAAACACAATCACATCTGAATGGAATTGTTTCAGACCTTCATTCTCTGCTTGCAGTAATAATGACATTTTGCTCAGCTTCAAGCGATCATATGTGCAGTTACTGATCACAAGACAACTTGCAGTTTGAAATAAAATAGCAAATTTGTTAGTTTATCCCGCTGGCTGTCCTTTGTTTTGTTTAGAGCAAAATGATCTTCTGCTATGATGCACAAGTGCAAATGATCAGATAACTTCTATATCATACTTGTTTGCATTTTTCTGAACTTCTTTAGTAACACCAGATGACAAGGTTGGATTACCAAGCAGGTAAAGCAGGCAGCTGCCCAACAGACCCAGATCCCCAGGGACCCTTCATTTAATTAGCTGCTGGTTGTCTGTGCAGAATGTCACGTATTCAGGTCAGTGAAGTCGGTTCTTGAACACAATTCACCTCCCATCCAGGATGTTTCCTGAGTCCCATGTGTTTATTCTCACCCCAAAATCACATGGCTCATGACCCAATAATGACCTAAGACTCACACGCCTTGAGGTACAAATGTTCTAAAACCAGCAGATACACATGTGGTTGAATTAATATTACTCTAGCTACTTGTCGGCACACTACGCAGACGATCACATTGGCCTTTGTATCAGTCACAGAAAAACTGTGTTCCTATGGGTGTGTTTGAAGGTTGGCTATGGCATTTCAATTCATACAGGACACAGCAGTTAGCTACAGACAGACATAGCACAGGATTTTCTAGTGAATTTTGAAGCTTGCACTGTGTTTGGACACGTCTATAAAACGTACAGATCAAAGCACCTCTAAAGCCTGACAGAGACTATTTCAATCACAACTTTTTTTACTGATAAATTACAAAGCCATGGATGACAGAAAATCTCCTTTTGGGCTGCATGTGGAAATGTGCAGAAGGATCATTGTAGGCATATAAAAAGATTTATGTATCCTTGAGATCACTTGGATATGGAAAACATAAATTGGTCTTCATTGTGTTAATGGTGGTGAACTTGCCTTGGAAGGATCCTCAAAACCGTCTAAGTCCCTGATAAGTGATGTCAAAGACGTTCTCCGCTGTGTAAAGATTATAAATACATCGATCACCCTTCAGAATGTGTACACTGCTGCCCTCAAAAGAGCGTCTTTTATCCTTTAGATGCTGGTGGGCTGCTGAGTCTTGCCCTGAGGAGCTGGATGTCCTATGTTCTACTGCCATGGAAAAGGGGGAAACAAAAAGTACTCACATCAGCCGGTACAGTTATTGACTAACAAAATGAACAAAAAAAGAACAAGTAATCAGCACCTACTGCTAAATTCATTTTGTGGCAGTTGGTGGTTAACTAAGTATCCATTTCAGCTTCAGTGTAGTAGCTGATTTCTGGGTGAAAAACAGGAAACTGATGACTCAGTTTTGCCCAGAACCACTCAGTAGATCACCACTCAGTACAACAATATATATACTGACAGTCAATAGAAACTTTGAGGTAGAAATGTACGCAGAATTCTACTTGTAGGGGGGTTGTAATTATTCATTGTGGATTTACTGATGATCTAGTGCCCTGGTAGTTGAGATAATGATGAGTTGTCATTTTGTCATGATGCATTGCACATGGGTTGGTCACTTTGCAAAAGTGAACCAAATACACACCAAGCAATACTCAGTGAGTATCTGCACAATTTGAGAATGGGTTTTTAAGGCCTATATAAAGGCCCAAAAAAGGCCACCATTGTTAGTCCAGTGAACAGCATCATGCCGCGTCTATCACATGAACAACATCTCCGGGCGCTGGGTATGGTGGAGGCCGGTTTGAGCTACAGTGATGTATCCAGGCGTATGGGCTGTTCCCAACCCACAATCAGAAGCCTGGTCCAAAGCATGCGCCGACGGGTTGCTGCTTGCATCGAAGCAAATGGAGGCCATACTCGGTATGGACTGTTGTGACTTTGTGTTTGGCAGGTGCCGTTTTCTTTTGTGAAATTCTTTATTTTGAAATCATTCTTGAAACTTTAGATTTTTGTTTCTGTATGCCAATATGCTAAACAAATGATTCATATGAAGAAAATCCAGTTTCGGGTTTCAAAGTAAAAATTATGTTAAAAAATATGGTCTCAAAGTTTCTATTGACTGTCAGTGTACATTTAACTGTGAAAAACTGGTTTTCTTTTCGAGAAATAAATGCAAAAATTACAGTATTGTTCCATATATTATGGCATTTTTCCAAGAAAAACTGTGCAGGAGTTGGGAAATGTATTTTTTTCAAGAGAAAAAAATCTAAAAAAACACATTTTTCCCTTGTTATCTTATTTCTGGTGATTCTGTGGTCTATAAACTGCAACAAGCTCTTTTAGAGTTTACAGATTTTTACCGTCCTGGTTTGACAGTTTTTCACTGTAGGATCTACAAATGTTTTTTACAATGTGACTTGAATTTCAGACTGTGATCACTGGGCTACAGTGCCTCAGAGCTCAGTGCTGTCTCTGGTGTCTCGACCTAAAGGAGAAAACAAACAATCTGTTTTCTACAATCAATCAAACAATCAACATGTTTTCTACTATGGAACTGCACACGCCCGATAAAATTAAATGCATAACAAATGCAGATGATGGTTAATACAGTCCAGTGTAGTAGAGTCATGAAATAGCTGTAGATTTGGTTACATTTACTTCAAACAACAATCATATAATTAAAGCTGCAAGCAGCGATGGACGGGTCCTCGCATCCACGCTGGTCGGCGAATCCATGCACGTCCACCAGGTGGCGCTGTGACTGAGAGTGTATGTCGGCCTCTGAATCGCATCTGGACCAGAGTCCAATCATACATGTAAAATTTCAGCCAGACTGTAGCATGTTCAGAGCAGTTATAGAGCATTTCCTGTCTATCCACCAGGTGGCGCTGTAACTCAGAGTGTATTTCAAACAGTGGATGTGATGAGGGCTGGACTCTGATCACTCATGAAAAGTTTCAGGCTGATTTGATCATGTAGAGGCCAGTTATACAGCATTTCCTGTCCATCCAACAGGTGGCGCTGCAACTGAGAGTGTCTGTTGGCCTGTAGATGTGATCAGGATTGGATTGTGATCACACATGGAAAGTTTGAGGCAGATTGGAGCATGCAGAGGAGAGTTATACAGCAGTTGTTGTTTCATGGCGAAGCATCAAAACTCTAATGGTCGCCATGGCCACGCCATTTGGCTTCTGGTTAAACTTTTGATAACTTTTCATCACCAAGTCCTGCTGTGTGGACTGACAAAATTTCAGGTCTCCTGGAATTATCCCCTAGGAGATATTAACTCTCAAAAATGAGAAAAATCATCAAAAATCTCACAATTAATCCAAGATGGCCGACTTCCTGTTGGGTTTAGGACATGGCTCCAAGAGGCTTTTTTGTGCGTCCTGATGTGCTCTATAAGCCTCCCAAATTTCATGGATGTAGGTGAAACGTGCTGGGGGGGCTGTTTGTTAAAAATACTGTAGGGGGCGCTATAGCATGTGCAGTGCCGAGATGCATACAGTGTTGTTCCTTGGGTCAATGGTGATGTGTGTGGTAATTTTTGTGAGCATTGGAGTATTCCTAACCTGTCAGAAAGGGCTTTGTTTTTCATGGCGATATTTGGTTGCTACGGCAACAGCATTGCATGAAATGTCACACCCTTCACAGTGTGTGATTGTCAAGAGGTGAAGACTCGACTGACCAATTTCCAGCATGATATCACCAAGTTTGGGGCCATTGTACCTGAAAATATAAGGCCTTAAACTTACTATTACCAACAGGTGGCGCTATGACTTTTTCAAAATTTATGAGTGTGGATGTGTTCAGACTGGACCTGGTATCCAGCATGTGAAGTCTGAGGCAGATAGGATGTTGTTCAGCTGAGATATGAATCGTTAAATTTTCATGGCGAAACATCGAAATTGGTTTGGCCGCCACAGACACGCCCTTTGATGACAAGTCACCATTTTCACTGGGATGCATCATCAATGTGTTTAGGCTGTTGTCACTGCATTTGAAGTGAATATGATCAACCGGGTAACAATAGGGCATGAAAGTGTAAAAGATGTCTATTTCCTGAAACCACAAGGTGGCGCTATGACTGTCAATGAATATCCCTATGTGGATGACATCAGGACAGGACTGTCATCATACATGTAAAGTTTCAGGCAGATTGGAGCATGTTGAGAAGAATTAGACACCACTTCCTGTTTCATGGCGAAGGATCAGTTTTTTGAGGCTCCGCCATGGCCACACCTTTTGGCTTCTGGTTGAGTTTTTGATAACTTTTCATCAGAAAGGTCTGGTGCATGTACTGGCCAAATTTCAGTTCTCTCAGACTTATCCACTAGGAGCTATAAATTTTGACAAATGTACAGCAAATTCAAGATGGCCGACTTCCTGTTGGGTTTAGGGTGTGGCTGTGATTGACTTTTGGTGTGTCCTGATGTGGTGCATATGCCCACCAAATATTGTAGCTGTAAATAAAACATTGTGGAAGTTGGCCTAATGACCACTGTTTCAATTTTGCAGGTGGCGCTATAGAGCCATTTTTTCACACATATGCGCAACTCCCATAAAATATCAAATTTTTCGCCAGTCCTGATGTGCACGCCAAATTTCACGCGTTTTGGTTCATGATAAGGCCGCCAAAAAGGCAAGTCATTTCCCGAGGAGCGATTAAGTTTGAAAAATTTACAGCAAATTGAAGATGGCCGACTTCCTGTTGGGTTTAGGGCGTGGCTGTAATTGACTTTTTGGTGTGTCCAGATGTTGTGCATATGCCCACCAAATATTGTAGCTGTACATGAAACATTGTGGCAGTTGGCCTAATGACTACTTTTTCAAGTTTGCAGGTGGCGCTATAGAGCCATTTTGCCACGCACATGCGCAACTCCCATAAAATATCAAATTTTTCGCCAGTCCTGATGTGCATGCCAAATTTCACGCGTTTTGGAGTATGATAAGGCCGCCAAAAAGCCAATTTACTTTACGGGAGAAAAAAAAAAAAAAAAAAAAATAATAATAATAATAATAATAATAATAATAATAAACCCTAGGGTTTCAATAGGGTCCTTGGCACCGCTGGTGCCTTGGACAGTCGGTGCCCTGGCACCGCCTGTCCTTCGCACCCTCGGTGCTCGGACCCTAATAATCTGAACAGGCCATAACTTTATCATCTATTTCTATTTTAATTAGCCTACTTCAAAAGCGGCTCACATGAGGGTAATTTCCAAAAGTAGTGGACACATTTTTGTTATCACATCTGCTGTATCAGTGTGAGCAGAACTTAACTGGTAGATAGGATGGCATGCAATTAAAGTGTCATAAACATAACAGATTATGTTAAACATCATAAACAGGTCATCTGCAGAATGGCTGTAGCTCACTGGGATGCTGTGATTACCTGTTGAAACTCCTGAGCTATAAGTAAAATAGTGATTTTCGCTCTTCATTTCAGAATGGCAGACTTTGATGGTCATCCATCCATTCTCTATACACCGCTTTATCCTCACTAGGGTCGCGGGGGGTGCTGGAGCCTATCTCAGCTGACTCGGGTGAAGGCAGGGGACACCCTGGACAGGTCGCCAGTCTGTCACAGGGCTACATATACAGACAAACAATCACACCTACGGGCAATTTAGAGTTATCAATTAACCTCAGCATATTTTTGGACTGTGGGAGGAAGCCGGATTACCCGGAGAAAACCCACGCATGCACAGGGAGGACATGCAAACTCCGTGCAGAAAGATCCCAGGCTGGGATTTGAACCGGGGATCTTCTTGCTGCAAGGCGAAAGTGCTAACCACTACTCCACTGTGCAGCCCTTGATGCTCATTATACCAGTAAATATATCTGCAGTGCATGTCAGAGTGAAAAGCTATTTTAAAGGATGTCCTTTCGGTATCAATTTTGTGTTACAGGCATTCAAAAATTATAGAGAATGACTGGAACCATGTGTCAACACACAGTAAAATTAAGCAATTGCCTTTGATTTAAATCATATGTCTGTCTTATGCAGGCTGTAATCACATGTAATGCTATCAAATCATTAAAAAAGTGCAAGACACATGGTACATATGAACCCATTAAACTCTGAACATATGTTAAAAAAATGGATAAAAGGTCAGCATCATGTGACGTTTTATTGAGCTACCTGCTTCAAATTTGGTGTCAATTGGATTTAGCCAGACTAAATTCAATCTGAGTCACATACGATGCACAAAAACATACCTGTAACCTATTCTTGGTGCATGACTATATTTTTAAAAGACATGCAGTTTTCAGCACAGACAGCTGCTGAACACATGGCGGGTGCATACATGCAGAGAATACATATATACTGTACAACATATGTGTGCGTCTGAATACACAGTGCTGTGCAAAAGTATTTGCTCCCCTACAAAAATCTTCTATTTTAGCATATTTGTCACACTTAAATGTTTCACATGTACAATATATAGTGAACCAGAAAACAAAAAAGCGATGAAAAATGTGTGGATCCACAGCCCTAAATCATACTTAACCCTCCTGTTGTCCTCAAAAAATATTGTTTCCTTGTCTGAAAAAAAATCCAAAAATTCAGCAAAAAATTTCTGAAAATTTGCAAAATCTTCAGGAACAAAATTTCAATAATTCCTTAAAAGTTTCCCTTTAAAGTTTTATTTTTAAAAAATTGCCAAAATTTGACAAGAGAATTCTTGTAAATATGTTCAAAAAATGGGTAAAAATCTTCAAAAAAAAATCCTAAAAATATCTCAAGTGATTACATATATATCAGTAAAACTAATAATATTTTCCTTAAGAACATTATTAACAATTCTTTTTTCCACCAAAAAATGTTCAAAGATTTCCCAAAAATCTTGAAAATGTGGACATCAGAAATTTCACTGTGAAAAAATCTTTTTTCCCCCACGTTTTCAAACTTTAAAACGGGTCAATTTTGACCCGCAGGACAACACGGGGGTTAAATCCGACTTTGTTTTTTCAAGTGTCAATGGGGCTTTTGTCATTTCTCTAAAGCTTCTGCATAGAACATCTCACACTGTTATGAACGTCAGTCGAAGGAAATGCACAGATCTGTCCTACTATGTTTTTATTCAGTGTTCATGTGTTCTGTCCGTTTTAAAGACACAAAACGTTTATCCAACAGCATCATTATGCTTGCTCACACGCCGCGAGTACCAATGGGAGGCTCGCTCCAAAAAGAGCACTATTCAAACAGCATGCAACACAAACACTTCTCATTCATTCCTGCGGAGCAGAAAGAGCTCTAAATCTGTCTGAAGCCGTGTTTTTGCTCCCAGACTCCCTCCAGGTGGGACGCCTCTGATAAAACCCACAGACTGCATACTGTACTGAGGAGAACTCCCACAGACAGGCTTACACTGTGAGCAAAGACTGAGTGTGTGAGAAATAACGAGACTGTCACACAAATAAAGCAGACACATAAGGGAAAGCATCTCAGGCAAGAAAACACATTTCACTGAACTTTGTTGAGCCAAAAAGTAGTGCTGTTTTTCCAGTATAACAAAAGACTTCTCATTCCATCAGGCATTTGTTACCTCAGTTTGTTACAACACGCTAGAATGCACAGCATCTGGATTGTGGAATAAATGAAGTGCAGTTGTTATAGTGTTGTCTGTTACACTTGCACTTTTCCTGCTATTACAAGCTACGATGTCTGCTGTGGGGGGAAAAAAGGAACATTTTTATGTAGGTTTTTTTTCTGTGTAATTAATAAATTAGACTTGGCTGCAATCCACTGCAGAGAACTTTATGTCCAACCATTTACGAGTGTAGTGAGGATTCATGGCATGGAATGGTGACAGAAAATGTCCAATGTGTGCCTAATTAGGCACAAGTTATAAATCTACATGTAAGTTCAACTCAGTAAGTCAAGTCAAACATCCATATTGTTCCCAAGTAGTTTGAAATCAATTGTTCTTCTGGCTTGGTTCTTGCAGTTTTGACTTAGAACAGGAAAGGAGCAGGTGAAACTAATTTTGCTAACAATGGCTCCATTCCATTAAGTGTTTTAGCTATGTCAGTGAGCCAGCATGCACAGCATTGGGAGCCTGGAACACGTTCACCGAAAAGGAATGCAGCCATCTTTAAGGCTTCTCCTGCTAATATGTCCGCAGTGGAAAAGACTCTAATGCTGTTATTGCATTGGTTAAAGCGTAGCACACACTGGGCACAAAGACAATATGTAGTTCAACTTTCTGTGACATAGAAACTATATTTTCTGTCTTGTGATACAGTTTGATCCAACTGTCGTCGTCTGAATGGTAAATATAGAGCCGGCAGTCAAATTTTATACTTTTTGTTCAAATTAGACATTGTGTAAATTTGTGAGATTTGCTAGTGGTATTTTTGGAAGCTTTGGAAAGAGCCAGCATCAAGGTAAACACTTGATGCTGGCTTTAGCTTCATATGTAGCACAGAGACGTTAGAGTGGTGTTAATCCTTACATCCAAAAAGCAAATAGCACTTCCGAAAATATCAAACTATTCCTTTAACCTCGGGATCTTTAAAGTCGTGTGTCTTTAATTTCACCTGCACTTCTGTGGTGAGAGTACACCAGTTTATACAGTAATTACATCTGGCCAACAGTAGAGTACATTTTGTTGCGTCCTAGAGAAGTCAGTTATGCGGAATCACTGCATTACTTTACCAGAAGAAACTTCTTTCTCAAACGATGAAAATCCTTTCACCTTTGGAGCAGTAGTCTGCATTCTCTAAAATAATCAAATTCTAAGTTTTGTGGTAAGGCTCTTCTGTCACACTCTTTTCCAAAGTTGAAATGATTTCTGTTTCCCTGATTCCGACAGCGTTAAATTAAATCATCCTATGACTATTTCACAGGTTTTCTACCTATGAAATATTTTCCCGACTGGGATTCCTCTTGTCTGATTGGCTTAGAAGGTCGTAGACTGTAATCCATTCTAAGTTAGGGCAGGTTAAGTGGTTTGCTAACAGAACAGTGTAATGCATGTTAAAGATGTGTGTGGCCACTCACTGGACTTCATGCTCTTGATTTGTAAGAGGACTGTGTGTAGGTCTGCGGTGACTAGAGCCATAAGTAATGCCAGAATTTCAACTAAGATTAAAGATCTTGTTTTTTATGCTTCTGAATTACAAGTAGTCAGTGTTTCCTGCTGAGATGGAAAAGCCTCTGCATGTAGACCATTATGAGACATTCATTTTCCACCGAAACCCAGACTAATGATGTTGCTTTGAGGTTTCTTACAACATGGTAGGTGACCCCCTGTAGCTTTTCAGAGGAAAGGAAACTATGGGAAATCAGATTAGTGACTAAGTAATAACTGCACTGGAGGACTAAATCTCTTTCTACTGCTAAAATACCATAAAATACACTTGGAATCATCTTTTCTTGTGACTCTTTGTTGCAGGTTCCATGTCTATGCATTACAAGAAGTGTGATTAAAAGAGGCTTGTTTGCCTTTTTTTGTTTGACTTTAAATGTTTTTAGGCCTACAGAGGAAAAAGACAGATGGTATTTCTCAAGACAAAAATAAAGAGCAGATAAAAAAGGAACAAATTCAAAACAAGGTTTTGTGTAGATAAGCTAAGACTTCACAATCGTTTCAGCATTTCAAAAGAAAAAGCGTTTTTTTTTTCCAAAGATTGTGACTGCTGTATGTATAAAGCACAATCACGTTACTTTATTAAAGCAATATTGCATGTTCTTGTATTAATCTAACTGTATGAGATTATATTAATGAAACTACTGTGTACTGGGGTCCTGGAAAGCAATGATTTGAAGGAAAATGTAGTTTCACAGGTAAGCAAATACATCATTTATTGTGAATATTTACTGGTAATGTTAAGACTTACAGTGCTGTGGAAAGTATCTGCCCCCTCCCTGTTATCTTATATAAGACTTAAATGTTCCAGATCATCAGACTGATATTTATATTTATTTATTATTAGTCAGAGATTTCTTGAAAACCCATGTGAAAAAGTAACTGCCTTAAACTAATAATTGGTTGATCCTACGCCCGCAACATCTGCAGTTTAATGTTTGTAATTGCTTGTGATCAGTCTTTAACACCACCATGGAGGAGTTCTAGTCCACTCTTCCCTGCAGAATACGGTAGTTTCAATTCAGCCACATTAGATGGTTTTTGAGCATGAACTGCCCTTTTAAGGTCTTGCTACAGCATCTCAATTAGATTCAAGTCTTGACTTTGACTTAGCCACTCCAAAATACTAATCTTGTTCTTTTTGAGCCACTCAGAGATGGACTTGCTTGTGTGCTTTGAGTTATTTTCATGCTGCATAGCCCATTCCCTTTTAAAAGGGAGTTTTTTCTTGCCACTGTCACCTTAGAACTTGCTCTGGGGGTTCAGACATATGCCTCCTCAGACAATTTGAATTGTAATTGGTGCTCTAAAAAATGAATATTAAAAAAATTAAATTGAATTGTGGGCTGCTCAGTAGAGTAGTGGTCAGCACTTTTGCCTTGCAGCAAGAAGATCCCCAGTTCGAATCCCGGGGTGGGCCTGGGATCTTTCTGCATGGAGTTTGCATGTTCTCCCTGTGCATGAGTGGGTTTTCTCCGGGCACTCCGGCTTCCTCCCACAGTCCAAAAATATGCTGAGGATAATTGATAACTCTAAATTCCCTTTAGGTGTGATTGTTTGTCTGTATATGTAGCCCTGTGACAGACTGGCGACCTGTCCAGGGTGTCCCCTTCCTTCACCTGAGTCAGCTGGGATGTGGATCCAGACAAAAGAAAACACAAACTGTTTTGAAATTTTTGGACACATAAAGTTTAACTTTAATGTATGAACTGTAAATGTAAGAATTTGCAATATTTCTGAGTCTTCCATTATAATACATTCAATATTTGGGGTTTTAGATTGTTGGCCAGGCCAATAAGAATCAGTACTTTAAACAACTGCATAAAGTTTGTGAATAACGGCTGCTAAATAAATGGGTTGTTCAATTGGTGATGGTGATTTGACGAACCAGAGAGCCCTCAGAAGAACCATTTAAGAATGATTATATATATATATGAAAATATTATAGTGTGTATTTACAGTACCAATCTGGTATAGAGCTATCAGATGCTACCCTCGTCGGTACCATCTGATAACTACCACATCTAGGATCTACGAAACTTTTTCCTCGCATACAATTCTGCACTTTAACTTTATACTTTTGCATTTTGTTTTTGTCATTTAATGCATTTTAAATATATTGTAATTGCTATGAATACACTCTTCCTCGTTACCCTTTCGCATTTTTGATAATTGTACTGTTAACCAACAACATTGCACACATATTTGTAAATATTTTAATATTGATTTTGTTTTGTTTTGTTGATGTAATGTGTTTTATTTGCATTGTTTTAAATAGGAATGTTTGTTTTTTATGGACCAAGGACTACAGATGGAAATTAGCATGATGCTAAATCTGGTGCAGCAATCTTTTTAATGTAACTGCTCGCTGTCCTTTTTTAAATAAACTGAATCTGAATCTGAATCTGATATGAAAGAAGGCTGTAGGCAAAAACTCTAATAAAGTCCATAAGTGCATCTCAGTGATTACATCTCTTGCATGCACAGTCTGAACAACTACAGAGGAAATAATTACATCTGCAGATATGAAAAGTTCAGCTTAGGTTAATTCTGTGCATGGTGTCTCGACTCTCTGATTTCTTGGTGACAACAGTGTCTCCTCCCCCTCTCAGGCCTCCATGGCACACTAGCGTGCAACAAATCCGGCGTGCAGGGACACTCTAAGTCAAACATTTACCCGGTGCAGGTCAGGGAGCTAACAGCACTGTCTAGGGGCCCCTCATCATCCCTGCCTCTATTCTCTCTCTTGAGTCAAATTTACAGGCCGCACACTTAAACATGAGCTCAATCAGTCAGCATTAAATATTTACATGCAAGAGCTTATAGTTTTACTTCTCCTCAGCTCTACATCGCCTATACCTAAACATGGCAAATGAAAGACTGCCTTAAACATTTATTCTCACCAAGTTTGTCTTCTGTCCTCCCTGCCAGTCATGCACCAACACACAAACAATTCCCTGCTCCCCCCCTCACATGAAAGATTCAAGCTGAGCTTGTCAGAGAGCTTATTGCTCTGCCTGGAGAGCCCCAACAATACTGCTTCCACTGCTTTTAAAAACATTAAGTTTAAAAAATTCAAATTGCCTTGTGTTGAATTGCATAACAGCAGGATGGTTACGTAGCAGCAGGAGCACAACTCTATCAGCCATGGGAATATGAAGCTGGGATGTAAAACGCTGCCTGTGCCGACAAACTCCAATGGCAGCGTATTAATGAACCATGTCATGTTTGTGCTCGTCATTTTATAGAATTGATTTAATGTCATGCATGCATCAGTATAGAGCTTTTCTATGTTTGCATGTGGAGGCTCCTGTCAGGCAGCATTGGCACATCAGTGTGTCATTTTTTTAATGTATAACCCTGGCTTTAAGGCATTACAGTCAGGGCTGTCACTTTCTGATTTTCTTGTGCTTATGTCTTTTTGTTAAATGAGATAAACACATACCACACACAGATTCCCAAACATTTGCGCACACGTGTGTTTCAGGGAACGCATAGATGTAGTTTTCCATCTGACTATACAGCTGGAGAAAAACAACACTTCTTTAGCTTTCACTGCCTCTTCAGATCTCTCTGTCTTTTTTCCTCCCCCTGGGGAAATTATGCAGGATAATGGCGAAAGCAGTTGAGCTTATCCACATTTGCACCTGTTGTCTTGGAAGGAGAACACAACATCTAAGAAAGCCTACATCCTGATACAAGCACATGCAAACATGCACTCATGGATCCATCAGGCGCACTTATCATTTTATACTGTGCACTAACCATCCGTTGGCGCACATGCAAAGGCTGAAGACAGTAGATAATCATCCAAAACAAAGTGTAACAACTACGGCTGCATCTTGATGTTATTATTTATATAATCTGCTGTATGTTTTTTAGAAAAATGTGATGATTATGGAGATAAATGACACATTTGAATATAGAGGAAAATATTGACTACAGCTTCTCAGCGATCCCAAGTTTATTCAGTTTACGAGGGATGACTTGCGATCACACAAGCAGAATTTCAGTTTGGGAAGCAGCTAGAAGTCAGATGGTGCAGGTCGGATGAGGAAGGTGCATGGAGCAGCAGTTCAAAGTCACATTTGGCTGCTTCTATCACCTGTCCTGTGTGGATGGGTACATTGTTCTGGAGCAGCAGCACACCACCTCCAAGCCCTCCATTTTTGTTTGATTCTTTCAAATATTTTAGGTTTTATTTACAGTGATTTAAGGCTTTAAAGTATACCGTTTTGCCCCAAAATAGTGGTTACACACCTTGTTTCCATTTCCAGGTGAGGATTTTTGATATATGAATATATCTATATATACACTACCAGTCAAAAGTTTTAGGACACCCCAATTTTTCCAGTTTTTATGCATGTTAATGTCTCATTGTTCTCTGAAATGAAAGCATAGAACAAATAAACAAATGAAGTTACAAATGCATCAATTTAGAAACCGAATTGTATTATGAACTTTTGACTCATCAAAGCAGCCACCTTTGGCAAATATAACTGCTGAACACACTTGTGATATTCTTTCCACAATGAAAATCACATATTCTTCAGAAAGTTCTTCCCAACTCTGTTGCAGAAGTTCTCATAAATGTGTGACATTTGTAGGTTTCTTTGCTTTCACTCTTCTGTCCAGTTCATCCCAAACCAGCTCCATAGGGTTTAAGTCTGGAGACTGTGCTGCCACTCCATGTTTTCAAGCTTACCATCTTTTCTGTGGTATCTTTTTAGGTTCAGGGTTCCTCTCACTCTGTACAAGTCACCAACCCTGGATCGAGCAAAACAGACCCAGACCATCACACTTCCTCCTCCATGTTTGACAGTCGATGTCACACACTGAGGAACAATCCTTTCTCCTATTTGAAGGCGTACAAAAATCCTGTGTGATGAACCAAAGATTTTAAATTTTGATCCATCAGTCCAGAATACCTTCTTCAAGTCTTCAGTAGTCCATTGGTGGTGTTTCATAGCCCAGACAAGCCTCTTTTTTTCTTATTCTGATGTCTTAGCAATGACTTTCTGCTGCAACTCCACCTGTCAAACCTGCAACTCCAAGTCTTCT
This sequence comes from Acanthochromis polyacanthus, assembly GCF_021347895.1. Lineage (NCBI taxonomy): Eukaryota > Metazoa > Chordata > Actinopteri > Pomacentridae > Acanthochromis > Acanthochromis polyacanthus. Next base: position 19,378,942 of record NC_067118.1, read on the forward strand.
GTTCACAGTTGAAACTGGCACTCTTACTACGACCACTATTAAGCTGTGCTTGAAGCTGTTGTCCTGTGAGCCGCCTTTCACCAAGCTGTTGACTCTCAGAAACTTGTCTTATGATTCTGTTGTGGTTTTGGGTTTTCTAGACCTCTTCCTGTCAGAGTTTCTTCCAGTTACTCAATGCCTTTTGATGGTGAAGAAAACTGTACTCACTGACATCTTGACTTTCTTCACAATTTCTCTGTAATAAAGACCTACATTTTTAAATGTTATGATGGTCTGTCTCTCTTCTATTGTTAGTTTCCTTTTCCTCACCATTTTTATAGCAACACGCTACTTTCTACAGTACAATATTGTTCAGATAATGCTCTCGGGGGTATGGTGCCACGGTGTGTTCCAGCACTACTTTTATGCAGACAGAGGAGGTTATAAGTAATCAAGAAAAATTGGGACACCTATAGGAATTTATAGCACCAGCTTTCAAGGTTTGATCAACCTCCATTGCTGCAGAACAGTTTTAAGTTTTTAACCCATTTCTTGTTCCCTAAAAAAAAGGCGTTTTTGTATAATTCTGAAATGTACATTATATTTCAGCTTTGGGTGACCTTTTCTATTTTTAACCTCTGACAGTTCACCATTCACCTTTGTACCATTTCAAACTATTCATTGGACTTGAACTTCTTGACTTTCAACAAAAAACTGGAAATATTGGGGCGTTCTACAAGATGTAGAACCAGTATGGCGCTACATTACACTCTCAATATTACCAGATTCTAGTAGGCAATAAATATCAGTAGTGTATCATAGATACACATTTAATAATCCATGTCATCGCCTTTGCTTTCTTATCTTTATGTATGTTGCTGCAGTCACATGCTCTGTGCTCTCTTTAACCTCTAGAGCTTAGCACATTCTTTAGGATGTTGTGATCTGTGTCACATGGAGCTGCTCATAAATGGTCTCATGTTCACGCTAGAAAACAGAGTTATGCATGACCGGGGTACATTTGTGTTATGTGATGTTCTGTGTAGTTGCAGAAGTCATCAGTGTCATCATGAAATGCTATGAGCATCGGTGCCTATCACTAAACCTTTAGCATACGAAGCTCTGTGCTCAAACTAAATTGTGTAATGAGAGAAAAAAACCTTGTGAAATACAACAAAAAAGTCTGAAACTATTCAATGAAAATGTAGCATGAGAAAAGAGTAGCACATTGTTGCGGAAAGCTTTGTGCACTTGGCTGTGCAGGGGAGGGAATCGCCAACTTATCCAAGCTACCGTGTCCAAAAAAATATAACAACCAATAATGGTAGCTTGAAGACAAACTGGTCGAAGAGAAAATGCCAGTGTCCTCTTCTTTGAAATGTGCTGCCAGCTTCCAGCTGTGGGGAACAAGTGGTGGGATGTGTGGTATACTACATAAAAACAGGAATCCTAGTGGTAGGAAATTGCCGGAGTGAAAGTGTATGATTTCATAGTTCACTGAAATTGAATCAAAGAGGGACTGAAATTCCACGAGAAATCTAAAACAGAGGGCAAAAAATGCACTCTGAAAAGAGGTCTTACCCTGCCAGGCTGCTCTGCTCGCTCTGAGTTATAAAAAGGCAATCCTCATCTTTTATACATGAAGTTTATATTATAGCAGCAGTTGTTGAGCTTGTTCTGGTTGGAGATCCTCTAGAGAAAGTGTTGTCGGCAGGCTTCAAATTAACTGTGAGGATCCATTTTGGGTGGTGATGCAGGGCTGGAGGAGCACTGGGTTACACTGTTGTGAGAAACAAGTGATTTTCAGAGGATGTGTGGTAAATAAAGAGCAAAGCTGAGTCATATCAGTGCAGATGTGCGCCCCACCAACTGGACTGAAATTTCAACTGCACTGTCAGAAGTGCCGTGACTCTGCCGTGTGTTTCTTGTGGTCGGGAATCTTCAGTGTTTTCAAACAGACGGATTCGTTTGAAGCTGCGATTTGGGCTTCCTCTTTGCCACTTCCCACTAGAGCAGAGGTCATGAGGGAGCAGAGGGAGAGGGAGGGGCGGCAGAGTGAACACAGCAAACTGAGAAAGAGGGGACACATGCACTGTCATTTAGTCTGCACTCAAAAAAGAAAAGATGTGAAATATGATGCTGCAGGATCAGACATGTGGGGACACACCGGAGACAACCCAGGATATCTGAATATGAATAAAAATGATCTATTTAGAGATTGTTCTGTCATTTTACTATTGCCATCACAGTGTAGCAGTTTTGCATGTTTTTTCTAAATTTTCTCTTTTGACTTTCTGTGAAGGCTTTTCCTGTGTGGACTGAGCAGATGCAAGACAGACTCAAAGCCTGCAGGGTAGAAATGAAGCAATAAAGGAGGACAAAGGAGAGGGGGTTTTAGTATTGTGCAACAGCTTGACATTGATCAGAGCTGCTGAATGATGACGCGGCACTCTATTGTCTCGACTGTCTACAGAATGTGCAGCCTCTGCCTATCTTTGCTGTTTTCCTCTCCCATCACTTCTCCCCACCCAGAAACTTTTCTTTTCCAATTTTTCGGACAGAATTAAAAAAATGTGAAAGTGCCCAACCATGGAAGAAGCAATTTGTCTTATTGCTGTAAAAGCTTCGTTTAATTTGGTTATGACAGATCTGAGATGCCTTTGAAAACGAGCCTAGCCGCGCTAGACAACCCACGGCAACGAATTTAATTCTCTGCCAGGGTGGGTCTAGTTACCCTCCATAAGACTCGAGGCTGGATTCTCCTAAAACTGGCCGGACGAATCACCATGAAGTGTAGAGTCAGAAGGCGGGCGTAACTAAGTGATGACAGAGGCGCGACGATTCTGACAGAAACAACCGGCGCACAATAAACAGTTATCTTTCGACTCGGCTTTGGCCACAGCCCTTAAAGATTTGAAGCTAAAATTCAACTTGAAAGATAAACAAAGGACAGCACTGAAATGTTTCATTGAGAAGAAAGACGTATTTGGACTTATGCCGACGGGATATGGCAAATCCTTAATATACCAGTTGGCTCCGCTGGTTGGGAAGGTAATGGGACTTAGCCACAATCCGCCGGCGCTCTAGGAACTACATCAGCCTATTTGTTGCACTGATTGGTTGTATACCTACCCAATTGCTGCAGAGGGATTTGATAGACAACCTTTTAGCCCGCCTCCCTCCCTGTCGAGCGGTCCTAGACCCTTGCGTCTTCAGAACATGGGTCTAGCGCGGCTAGCCTATTTGAAAACTATTTCCTTAAAAAACATTCTGCTTATCAATACTGATGACAAATTTTTATTTCCTTCCACTTAAGTCACACTTCCAGGCTGTTGACATCGTGCAAATGTCTCATGGTAACAGTTCTTCGAAGTATTTGGTATTTGATTTTGTTTTATTGAAGTTGTAAAAATTATATACAAAACATATACAATTTTATTTCAAGTTTTTCCTTAGACTGTGGGCGGAGCCTAAGTCACCTTTATTGTTATGTCACATCATCATAAGTAAATGTATGACGCTACATGATCATCACACATCCCAGAGATCCATTGTCAGAACCAGTATTATGTTTACAACAGAATGGTGGGAACATAATCGCAGTATTCTTTAGATTTAAAAAAAAGTTTCCTTCTCTTTAGTATTGGGGATGGAAACTGTTTTTGCTGACCATTGCTTTACACACAGGTGGTGTGTTATGATAGAGCTGATTTATGACTCTGTAGCTATGTGCGGCAGACTGCATTCAGCCTGACTGGAAGTGTTTGTGCTGGGTGTGTATCCTCTCCAACCCAGTCACTTCATATTAAACGCTTCCTGAGGTGCTGAGACGAGTGGAAATAATCTATCAAACATTTTCCGCCTCAGTCAAGTGGCTGTAACACAACACGTATTGGTATTTACTTCAGATTTTATATTGGATTGGCAGCAAAGGAAAAGTGGGATTTAAATGAGTGCAAAAGCAAATATAGTTAATTGCTCAGGTGGTGAATAAATAAAACGAGCTCTAAATGTGTGAAACAGAGACATGTGCAGTTGACATGGGTAACACATTTAGAATGTGTCACGTCCTCAGGAAATATCAAACACTGATGTGTCCTCAGGAAAAGGAAAAGCCATAATAGTGAGAGCAGCGTAATGACTTTAACATGAAAAAATAACATAATTAACAATATTAAATAACAATAATAATAAAGAAACTAAGACACACACTGAAACATTCATTTTGAATGTACAAAACAAGTTGCGGAATGAACACAGGCACAAGATAAGCATAAAAATACGCCAACATCAGGTCAAGTTGGACAAGTTTCACATATTTATCTCCGGATTAAATCTTTGTTTATGTTTCATACAGCAGACTGCAGAGTCAGTGGGAACCTATTTTTTAAAGTGTGTGCTTTCTCTCTTCACTTTCTTTTTCTCTCACAATATAGAACTTCTTTTATGTGGTTTGTGAAGATTCAAAGAGGTGCGAGCAGAATGGAGGAGGTGGTTAGCGTTGAACAGGTGATTCCTGTTGTGCTAGAGATGTTTAAACTTCATAGTGTCTGGAAATATAGCAATGATCTGTGCAGCTTCGTATTCTCAGAGTTACATTTATTACATTCTTGAATAAACCCTTTCTCTGTCTTTTTTGTCTTTTCTCCTGTAGAGCACATAAAAGGCAAAAGAAGAATTCAGTACAAGAAACATGGGCAATATATGCTCAATATATTCAGTCTGTAATATGTTCTACTCATATTTATTAACCAAAATGAATTTATTCAGCTGTCTTTGTTGATCTCCTAACTTTACCAGTAATGCCACCATGAGGATGACATTTCTGGCTGTGAGTGAAATGTCGACATTTAATTGGATTACCTTGAAATGACTGACACATTCATGCCACAATTAATGTTTTTTTTTTTTCACTGTGTTTCCTGATTGGATAAAATTAAAATAAAAAACTACAAAAAACTGTGATCCACTTGAGTAGATTTACATAAATGGAATCTACTCCAACTGGACATTATACATTCCTCATAATATCCCAGTGTCATCTGTAGCAGATATTAATCAAATGGGACGTGTCAACAGAACAAGGGTGATGTAGAGCGAATGGTATTAGCTGACTTGCTGGCCCCATGTTCCCGTTTTGCTTTCAGATTTCCTCATGTCTGATTGGAAATAATGCTGGAAATATGTTGTGACTACGGGTTGAGTTTATTGACGTTGGAAGCTGATGGTGACATTGTTGAGGGGTTGCAGGACGGGGAAGAGCCGAGGAGAAGACAAACTTAAAATGGTGAGGAAAGGCCTGGCTGTGACTGAAACAGTTCCTACAATGCAATGTGTGATCCTGTGTGCCGCCATAGCTGCCAAAATATCCCTGAGAAACTTGTGGCACACGTGGGTGACACTGCTACCAATCTTCTAGCCGCACACTGTGAAGTTGATCAAAGAGTATGTTTGCCGAGCGCTGCAGCATTCCTTTAGGTTTGTGCAATTGCACTCCTCCTTGTGCTTTCTGACTGCAGCTGAAAATCAGTGTGAAGACTGCATTCATCCAAGCAAAGTTCCAGTCATGTATGAGAGTCAGTGGCTTGGGGCTCGGCCTGCCTGCGACTATTTGCTTTTCCAGCTGTTTCCTAGACTCACCCTGTGAGTGGGAGAGAAAGTGGCGAGTATGTGCATGTGTGTGTTGGTGTGGAGGTGGGAGTGTTAAAATAAGATGGAGAGATTCAGAGTTCGGGAAGGAAGATAGTGAGGAAGCGAAAGCTACAGAGAAAGTGTGTGTGTGTGTGTGTGTGTGTGTGTGTGTGTGTGTGTGTGTGTGTGTGTGTGTGTGTGTGTGTGTGTGTGTGTGTGTGTGTGTGTGTGTGCGTGTGTGTCCTGCTCCTATTACACTGTAGTGTGTGTTACACAGTGGAAACAACCCCTACACAATCCAGGCACCTCATACAGTATATGCTCTCTCTCTTTTCATGCACACACACTAACACAGAGCAAAACGGAGTCCTGTGTGCGCATGCCCCCATCATAAACACGCCCATATGCCTGGCTTCCCCTCGTATAGACTGATCCGCCTCTCAGACACAAAGCCATAAGGGATGGCCTAGATTCCAGCACATGCACACACAGGCAGGCTGCAAGGAAAAAGATCACGCACACATACACATGTGAATGCAGTGAAGGATACAGACTGTGTACGTACACACAGGAAGGATTTTCATTTGTATATTAAGCTGTTAATAACGGGAGGAAGCAGCCAGTGATTTATGCACATCTTTTAAAATTCAAATGGCTGATGTTCATAGGCACTGGAAGCTTTGAACTCAGAGAAAAAGGTGACTCTGAATCAGTGAACAGTCAGATGGGAAATGAATGAAATCACACTGCTTTAAACTGAATTTTTCGCTTTTATCTTTAAGGTGTAACTGCTTTTGCTCAAACCACATATAATGCAACTTATAATCCCACTGGACAAGACAGCACACAGTGACTTTACAGTAGACTAGATCAATTCACCAGGAGATCTGTGACAGTTATATTATGTTAATGAATCCAGCAGTCAAGTTAACACTAGAACCAGAGACCCCTGGCAACATTCCTGTCATGAAAGTATTGGAAGGAAACGAACCAACGAGAGAAAGGATTGTTTTACCCAAATCTATCTCAGACACATTTCTCTTTTCCTTTGAGTGGTAATCTAGCCACACAGGTCATTTTAGTTTATTTGTTCAGGATTGCTTGCTTCTTAGATTTCTGCCACAACAGTACAGTTGAGACAAAATGGATTTGTTTGTAAATGAGAAGATGATAAAATAAGTTTGGTTTTGGTTTGTTTGAGGTGACCCTTTAACAAGCTGCAACTTTTCAGTAGCTTGCATACAAATATGTGTTGTATTTCTAAACTGCGACATAGAAGGAGATGATAACATATAGCACAAGACAAACCAGTGTATGGTATAAGAGTGTAATGTATCATATGTAAGAGCACAGTGACTAATAGTATTATTACACTTCAGTTTATTATTGAGAGATAGAGCAGTATAGAACTGTATGCCATGCACAATACATTATTATAGTGACATTTTGTGTTGTATAGTATAGTATTTCTTAGTACAGTACAGCATAATATAGTGTAGTATAGTATAGTACAGCATAGTAAAGTATATTACAGTGCAGTCTAGTATAGCATAGCTATGTTATGCAGTGTAACAGCATAATGTATACAATATTATAGTAAAAATTGTAGTATAGTATATAAGTTTAAAGGAATTAAGCATAATACAGCATAGTGCAGCTTATACTATATTATTATAAGTTGGGGTGAGGACTATAAGCTGCATCACTGCCAAAATCTAATCAGGTGGTCTTTGTGTCATTTCTGACCTTCCCTGAAAATTTCATTCAAATCAGTTTGTCCATTTTGGAGTAATGTTACGCACAGAAAGCCAGACAGACAAACAGAGGGACGAACGAGCCACACAACTCTGTTGCGTTCCTTGGTGGAGTAACAATAAACACTGGGGAGGTTGGTGAGGCCACAAATGTTTAGGAGTCAGAGACACCTGCAGAGACAACAAAGCACAGAGGAGAGAAGACAAAAAGGTAGTGACATAGAATATTTGTATACGAATGTATAGAGAATGAAGGAGAGAAGAGATAATCTGTGCATTATGGGAAGTCCGCCAGCGGTTAGAGCTTATAGCAGCATAACCAAAGGATAGTTTTAAGCCTGGTGAAAGAAGGTCCGAGAGAACTGTTTTATGTGGGAGTTGAAGGACACAACGTGGTCAGAAATAGCTCCAAGGTTCCTCACAGTAGAACCAGAGGTCAAGGCAATGGCATCCAGACTAACTATATTCAATTCAGTGAAAATTCACAACATATGTCATCTCACAGTGCTTGACATATTAAGGTACAGACCTTATGAATTTTAAACAGAGAGCAGAGAAAGTTGCCTTTGGCTTCCCTATGAACGAACAGTGACAGTGTGTTATGGTGTGTGTGTCTGTGACTTCAGTTTTGTCTGAAAAAAATCAATTTGATGTAACTTTAACAACAAATGCATTTTATAATTTAACCCTCATCCCCTACCCACCTTCAAGCACTCCTTTCCAGTCAGAGAAACCCACACAAAACTAATTGTAGGCATTTTTGAGTGCAAGCTTGAGACTAATTCACACGGCCTTCAGCAAATCCAGTTCTGGCCTTACATGAAACCATGCTATGTTTTTTAAAATGTGACAGCAGCAGGTCATAAATCACATAATGAATAAGATGGATATTGTTTAAAAAGCCTCCTTCCAAACAGCATAGAAAACCAAAAAAACTATTCTTTAAAACAGCCTTGTCCTTTCACAAACTACCAATAATCAGGATTCAAGTTTCCTTTATAAAAATAAGTCACATAGGGGCTGATGTTGCTCATCTATTTTGTATCATTGGTTTTGCCCTGAAAAGTACAGGAATTACGGATTTGTTGCTGCCATGTTTCCAACTCTGACCTACCCTTGTTACTGAAAGATCATAGGTTGGATCTTTGTAACAGCCACAGGCCTGAAGTGCTGTTATTTGCCTTAAAAACTAAAGCAAAACAAACAAACAAACAAAAAAACAGCTACGGATAACTCTTCCAGGCGATGTACTAGGCATCTGGAGGCTCTGACGACAGATAGATATAAGAAAAGAATCACTACTAATTACAGAGTGGGTAGGTGGTGATTGAAGTACTGTAATTATACCTCCCAGGGGTGTCACAGTATAGTACCACAGGGCCCAACTGGTCCGTGGTTTAGTGAAAATGTTTTTCCTCTAGCCTCCTATGCTCTTGGTATGTGTATACTATCAGTTACCAGCAGTTTCCAGGCCAGAGAGATCACAGAGAGACAAGAGGATGCTGGAACTTTCATATATTATGTATAGGTAATTCATAAATCTTTCATGATGGGAAATGTGGAGGTACAAAGTACATTTAAGTTCAAAATACAGCAGTACTCAAACAGAAATGTTTACACACAAAGCAAATAATAATAAATGTTGGGACAATAATAGACATAAGGCCAGTAATGATAAATGCATGTAAGCAAACGACCTGAGCAGCACGAGATTCAGAAAACAAAGATTATTATTTATATATGTAATCATGGAAATGAATTCATGTTTTTGAGTTTTATTTTATGATGGAATTATTTACTACTGATCAGGCTACGTCATGACACACCCCTATATGGTAAGGAGACAGCTGTTAAATCAGCACGTGATTGATGTGCTTCTCGACCAATGGGAGCAGAGACTTCTCCAGAGTGGAGCGCTGTGATTGGACACTTGAGGGATTATATATATGTATAGATATGCCTGACTGCTAAACCGCGGGGGCGGGACCACGGAGAAGTGCTGTCCATCTGTGTTGATAGAGATCTAAGAAACTGGACTAACCGAGCCTACGGTGCTCCGCGCATGGACTAATGTAAGTTATTTTGCACTTTCTCGTACGTTTGTGGCCGTCGGAGGTGTTGTACTACGGTTGTAGCGTTAGTACTTATCCACTTTCTCGTTTCGCTTCGCGGAGAAGTGCTTTAGGCCGAGTGCCACACGCGTTTTTCAGGCCACTAAAGAGTGCTGCCGTTAACGTTAGCTGTTGTTATTGCTCTCTAGTGGGCTGCGATATTTTGACATGCCGCTGACACAAACAATGTAGTCAGTCAGCTAGGCGTAATGTCATTGTAGGGAGGCCATTTCACAGCCGCCACGCCACTGCAGCACAATAATATTCACAATAATATGCACAGTGTGTGGAAATTAAAGGACATTTTCATACTGTGACCGCTGGTGCTGCGGGTGTTTTAGCTAGCCCGTGTCCGAGCCCCCGTTTGTCCTCCTGTGTCTGGAGGAAAGAGGCTGACGGAAAACTCCTTTAAAATCCAGCAGTTGGATTGACTTTACGTGTTGGCACATGTACAAACATTTTACCATGACTTAAGTTTTGTCGTAAATGGTAAATCCGACTCACTGACATGACAGCAATAGGTTTACAATCAAAATACACCGTGAGCTCGGTTAGCCAGGAGCGTGGATGGTTATAAAACTTGGAAGTTTTCGTTGAATGAAGTGCTGCTTCATGTGTAACTTGTGTGCCGAATCTCTCACATGACCACAAACAAATCGGGAAAGGTCTAAAGACTCGTCCACGGGGGTGTTTACTTGAGCCCGGGCAAGTCGACTAGTAAATTGCCAGATTTGTTGAATGACGTTTGGTGTTAAGTGTGCTAGAAATAACGGGACGTCACCGGGGCTCTAACGTTACCTAATCCCCCAGCCCCCCGACTGACCGTTAGATAGCCCGTCCTCATTCACCCCTCCTTTCTTCTCTGTTGACAGTTTTGTTTTATACCGAGGAAAAACTTTTTCGGCGTGGGGGAAATTGTTCAAAAAAAAAAGAAAAGCCACCTTCAGCTCCACTGGTTCGGGAAAATTGTCGACCTGGCTCCGACATCTGGGCCCCCCTCTGCTACTGCACAAAGTGAAGGTTGATATGCCACATCAGGTAAGAGAGATTTCAGCAGCTCGTTTTTTTGGGACTCCCAACACTCGGTTAGCATGCAGTGTTATGAGCTAGCCGCCGCACATGAGCGAAAAATCTTGCAGCTCGTCGCTTTGTCTCGTCGCTGCACCGTGTTTACGTGCGTTCAGACCACATGGCATTTCACATTGCAGATTCATTTCGCATTTCGGCCCAACTCCTACACCCGCCGTGTCCCGCTTGTGTTTTGTGTGTGGTGTTATTGTTATAGGCGGGTGCTTCCCTCCACATTCCACATGTGTATGTCCGCCTGCCTGCAGCAGGGCCAGTGCGCAGAGTCCTGTAAATCCTAAAACGCCAATAGAGGGGGAAAGGCAATGGAGGTTATTACACTGCTGTAAATGAACATGTATTTATGACTTGGTGTGTAAACAGACATCCAGATGGGTGCAGTGATGTGGTGTGGCATGCCTTCTTTCCTGGAGGTTGTCAGTGTCTGGTGTGGAGGAGACTGCAGGGACGACAAAGGGACAGATTAGCGTGGAGCTGCGTGGAGTGGAATGGACACAGTTACTACAGTTAGACAAAATGTTGCGTGAGCCTGTGTGAGCCATAGACAGCAAAATCTACAGTGTGGTGAAAAGGTACTCTATTCGCTATTGCAGGGGTGTCAAACTCATTTTGGTCTGGGGGCCACATGCAGCCCAATTTGATCCCAAGTGGGCCACACCAGTAAAATCACAGCATAGTAGCCTGTAAATAACGACAACTTTCCCTTGGTTTTAGTGCAAAAAAAGTACAATTCTGAAAATGCTCACATTTAATGAACTATCTTTTTTCAAAACATTATGAACAACCTGAAACTTCTTAAGAAAAATGAGTGCAATTTCAACAATTTTATGCCTCAGTTTATAATTTACACATTACAATTTCCACATCAGTGTGTCTACAGAGGCACAAAACATTTAGTTGGAGGTATCTGAAAACGAACGACGTAGTAGGTCTCTAAATGATTTTAAATTTACAGTTTTACAAACTTGCAGTTAATGCCTTCTCTGTAATTTTTACATGTTGCAAAGTCGTCCCACAGGTTGGACAAGACTGGACCTTTTGGCGTGCCGCTTTTGGCCCACAGGCCATATGTTTAACACCCCTGACTGTTGTGTCCTACATGTGTATAACAGCAGCTGTAAAGTTGTCAGAGTACAGCATCTATTGATAAAATGTATTCAGTTTTATTTTCTGGTTCACACGTGAGACTACTGTTGTGGAATTTTAGCATCAGTTGTCATGCTCGGTCACAGTCACTAAATGTTATTGTGTGTAATTTCACTAAAATGCTTTAGACCAAACAAATAGTCTTGCTTAAGATTAGAACTGGTAATTGTTTAAATCTTATTGAAAGAGTAGTAATATCTTGAAGTATGGACATGATGGATATCTACTAATGTTTTCTCTCAGTCTCAGAGTGGCTCTCTTGGCTGAACAGAAAGCAAATAGCCTTTTGATCATACGTATTGTATGATTTTGCACAATGACGATTTTTTTATTACTCTTTTCTATTTGTTATGTGTTAAATTAGTTGTACTGCTATCTTTTTAGTGCTGAACTGGATTTAAATTACCTGCTACATTGTCGCACTGCTACTTTTGGAACATTTGATGCCAAGGCAGCCGTGACATTAGAAAGTTTTTTTTTTTTTGTCTTCTCTGAGGAAGAGTGGTGTTATTTTCCCATAGTATGGTTTTGTTGCACCATCTGTACGTTTGCTTGTTTCTCCTTGGACTTCTGCCACATTGTGATCTTACCCAGCTACTGCTTCCCTGCCTTGTGAGTAAACACACCATGCTTTATGAATGTGGAAAAAGCTGGAAGTTCAGAAGTGTTGGCACATAAAAGGGACAATCACTTTGTCATTTTGCTGTGTTGACTCCATCATATAAAGGTTCCTCCCTCCCACTATTACCTCAGTGGGATACAGAGGGCCTTTTTCTGTAATGAGGTGCTTAGTGGAGCACATTGTGCTTGAGAGGTTTGTACTCTGCTGAGTTACGAGCAAGTTGTAAAATGATAACAGATGCATGGGGTCTTCAAGGTGCAATGCACTATTTGGAAATGTACGGTAATTCTCAGTATGTAATACACACACGCACACACACACACACACACACTTGCACAGTTACCTACAGGACAACACATTTTAGGCAATGTTCTGCTGCAGGAACTCTGGGCTGGCAGAGGGGACAAGAACATTTACAGGAATGGTCCTCTAATCAGGATTTTTAGCCTTACTGTTTCCACTGCGGTGTAGGAGTCAACAGTTTTGACTGTGATATTTAGTACAAGCGCGCCAAAACAACGCAACAAATAGTAATTGCTGGACGTCATTTCACTTCTATGAGCATCTAGAAAATAGAACAATAAAATTTTTGATATGTTAGCTTAGGGCTGGGCGATATGGCAAAAAAGATAAATCAATTATTTTTTTTTGTCATCTTGGACGATTACGATTTTAATCGATTTTTGTTGTTTCTTTGCGGTCTGTTTGCTATGGCTAGTGCTAGCCATGCCACACTCCTATAGCTGCGAGCACTCTTCCCATTCTTTAGGATGCCTCTGCCAGAGGTGCTGAAAAAGGTTAGTTGTGCTGCTACTCTTCGTTTTCGCAGTACTTTTGCAAACCTTGCACATGACTGTCGTTTGCTCTGTGTCAGTCTTGTCAAAGCCGAACCACTTCCATATAATCGATGTAACATGAGGCCCTTTTCTCGCGACCAACTCTTCGTCTGCTGTTCTGTCCGCCATGATGGCAGTGTGAGTGTTTTGGCAGAAGGAGATGAGAGGCGGAAGCAAACGCCAGTGCACAAGCCGTAAAAGGCAGAAGAAGAATCTGTATTGTTATATATTTAAGCTCGCCTCGATTTTACGATTTGGCAAATTTTGAAATTGTCAGGTTTTAAAAATGCGAATTAATCGAATTAATTAGATTTATCGCCCAGCCCTATGTTAGCCTACATGGTGAAATTTAGGATGTTTAAAAAAAAGGCTTTTATTCAATGAGGACATTGAAGGACAGAAAATGGCCCTTATTATCCTCTTAGTAAGCAATCAAAATTTGTCTTCACACAGCAAACAATCTGCATCAAGACCCACAAAGCAGTTTGTCAAGGGCTCTCATGAGTTTCTACTCCAGAGGAAATACTTTTTATTCCCTAAAAATTACCCTGAAAGAGGGTCTATAGGGGTGGTTCTTGCACTTGGAACACGCACAAAAGTTTAGGCCCGTAAAATGACTTGCAAGTTCCTGCAGTGGAAAATTATCTTTTGATGCTATGTGTTAGATTTTCCCAGTGACATTGTGCAGTTCACGGAGTTTAAAGTCAGCACTGCTTCATATTTAGTCATTTCTGGTAACCCTATATTTTTTGCACTATCCCCTTTGCTGCTGTAACGCTGTAAATTTTTCTGCTGAGGGATTAACAGAGGCTTATCTCTTTAAGTGAAATGTTTGCACATTTAACTAGGAGAATGAGAGTTTTAAACTTGCATTGTAGATAAGATGCACTTTTATTCATCTCCTGGGGGGGGGGGGGGCATTCACTTGACGCTACAGTTGAGAAGGAGACTTATAAAAATAGAGTGCAATAAAGATAATGTGCAATATGTATACAGAATAAAATATGGTAACAACATGTACAAGTACTGTGCAAATTGCAATGCAAACTGTGCAGATGGATTGTCATGGATGTTGTCAGTGAGCAGATAAGGGTATATACGCCGTGTCAAAAATAGGCGGGGGAAAAAAAGACTGATTAGTGGTTCCGATTGTCTTGATAACATTCTCTGCCTTGAGTAGATTCTGGGTGCTCTGGTGTTGTACGGTCTGATGGCTGATGGGATGAAGGAGCCGCCCAAAGGCTTTGAGGCTTTTGGTTGTAGGAATCTGTGAAAGGACGTTCTTCCCTCACTTAAGATTTTTGGCGGGATGCAGACAGCTTGCAGAGAGACCAGACAACAGACACGTGTACTTTTAATGTGCCGGATTTACTCACAAAATGAATTTGAAACGGATAAAATATCCAGTTAATTGGCATTTCCCTGGTGCTATGTTTTTTTTACGCTGCTCTTTACAAATATGAAAGAAGGACATGAGATTTGTTAGCATCTGAGCAAATCTATGAAATTTTTACAATGCAGACTCACTTATTGATACAGCTAAATGTTTTTTGGAGCCTAACTCTTGCATATGTAGGAGTAAACCTTGCAGCACTGTGGTGTCTGGCTGTCACAGAAGAGAAGAACACTGCAACAGTAGCAGACTGAGGAGGGACAAACAAAACATGGGACTAGAAATTGCTCACCTTATTTCAGCTGATACCAGTTCATTAAAATATGATCAGATGGGCCCTGATAGCGTATCTTGGGATCATGGTTTCTCAAGAATCAACTGTCAAGGCTTTCTAACTAAATACCTTCTGTGCCATACAACTACAGATTCTACATGAGGATACATTTATGACAGACGCAATATTCTCACTCATGTGTCTGTTGCTTTTGCCTGCAAAAATGTGCAAGTGATTGCTTCAGTAGTTTGACTCTGCAGTTCTCAGTTTTCTCCAACACAATACTCTGTCAACTTTTCACTCGCATTTGGCTTTGCCAGTTACGCAGAGGTGGTCATGCAAGCCAAAACACATTACTCCCTGTAGCGGGTAAAGGTTTTTCTCAAAGGGCTCTACCATTTTGCCACTGCGAACACGCACCAGGTGTTCGCAGTGGCAAAATGTGAAAGCTTTCATGAGCTGGTCAGAGGTTGAACGACTGTTGTGAAGAATAAATCAGAATTAGGGATAAGAAAAACATACTTTTGTTTACTATGTGACATTCACATGTAATGGATTAGTCCTTTTTTAATATTCATTTGTTCCCATAGCCACAGTCTCTTTCTCTCCTCCTCCCTCCTTAATGTGGATCTACTAAACAGGGGCTAATGGATTCCTTATGAGAGGTAATTGTGTAGCTACAACATAAATGCAGTAGAGGTTCTGTTGTTGTGGCTGGTGTGATTAGGTCTCATTTGAAGCCCTGGAGGGGCTTGCTATACATGTCTAAAGCGGCTCACCTCACAGTTTAAGGTCACAGGCTACAATACAAATAATACGAACAGTATTGAAAGTTTTCAGGGTTCTTCATCTCAATGACTCATAGTGGTAAACAGTGGGATAGATCACAAGGTTTGAGCACCATGCTGTGGTCTGGGGTAGCTTAGCATAACACTGCAGGGGTCAGAGGTTCAGTTTAAGTCCCCGTCAAAATACAGCAAAGTCCCTTTCTTTTCTTTTCAGAAACTCAGAGTTTCCCTTCATTTCTTGTTGCAATGCATCATGAGTGTGATTAGGAAGTGCTTCTTCAGGAACTGTTATTTAACTTAATTTTCAGTAACGCAGGTGGAATGGGTTAAATGCAGGATAAACCTATGTATATGATATGTGTAGCCATAAAACATTTATTACTCACTCTAGTATTGCACTAATCCATGTGATGTACCCAGGGATAGGGAAAGATTGAAATGCATGGAATTCTTACTTCCTAGTCCTTTCCATAATCAGTCAAGCTAAATCGATACAAATTGAAGTGGCTGTAAGTCTACTGAATATTTGGAAAATGTGCCATGGCGACCAAGCTATCCCTCTAGACACAGACCTAAAACCAGTCATTCAGTGTTCATCAGCATCAATTTTTGATTGACTTCAGATGAAACACAGGCTCACTTTGCCTTTAGCAGGGCAATGCTGGCTTCACTCTAACAGCTTAAATGCTCAACAGAAGACTAAAATCATCAGCCTGTCTTTGCAGAGGTAACTCAGCCTGCAGATCTGGATTGGTGTTGAGGTGACAAAACATATGCCAAGACTTAAAATAGTAAATGGAAGCAGCACAGCAAAGACCTGGTACAAGAGCCATATCTTATTGCAATGGGTAGATCATTGCCTCTGTAAATACAGAAAAAAGTACTTAATGAGCTTAGACAACATGCTGAAAGTAAATAAAGACTCTGGAAGTCATACAACAAGATAGTTTTGGCCCAGTTATTAAAAGTATAATTCTTTTTTTTTTTGTGGTGGACACAATCTAGCACCAGGCCACGCTGGACGGCACACGAATATTGTCTTTAGAGGCTCATTATTTGCATGAAATTTTGCGTCTTAAATGCTGATGGGGCTGAAAAATGTGCATATGATTTTTTTTTTTTTTTTTAAAAAGCAATAAAGTCATATATTCTGCCTGTTGCTAATCAATTCTTCCTACTTCCCAACTGTGCTCCTTAAAAGGTTAAAAAATGAGTTTTCTGAATGACTCTGTGGAAGTCACATGTTTTTGTCACCTTTCCTCCCAGTGAGAGAAGTGCAATGAGAAATTTGGCCACAAGATAACAAAACCAACTCAGTCAGATGTTAATCTTGCGAGCTGTGTTGTATACTATGTTGGAATATTTAAAGCCTGGATAAAATCTTGCAGTTAGAACAAGCACAAACCCTAACATTTCCTGTGTTGCACAGAACTCTAACAAGAGTGAATCAAAGTGTACTTGTTTCCTGAAATGCGCAGCTCATTCACTGACTATTATTTGGCTTAATTAGAACCAAACTACCAAACTCTACACTAAAGGTATTTCCTTCAGCAGCCAGAAGCCTTTTGTATCCATCATTGCCTTCCTTATGGATGATTAGACTCACTTTCCATTGATTTAAACTTGGGCTTTTTAATTAGACTGATGTGAGAGTTCACTTGGATGTGTTTTACTGCTACACTAAAAACACAACTGCCTCATTACTGTAGCCACTCATAAAACCTAGAAATATGTGTGTGCGTGAGAGTATGTATATAACGGAGCGTACTCCCTGGCGATCTGAGACAAGAGACAGGTAGAGTGACAGACTACTTTTCACACTAAGCTTCAGTCCTGTGTGATTTGAGTTGCACAAAATCAACTTTTTTGTATTGTAATTATGACTTAAAAGTGATACAATCAATATTTTTTTTATGTTAACAGATGAACAGAATGACAGAGCATAATAGAATAGGGAATAGCTGTAGTGGTAAAGCCCCAGAGAATAAACCAACTCTACAGTTCCTCTTAGCTCAGTGTCTATTATTGTTTTTCATCAGTGTTTTAGTCTGCAACGTTAAAGTTTAGGTTTTATCGCAAAGCTTGCATCAACTTTGTTGTAGCAGCAAAAACATGCTGATAAAACCACTTATTGCTTCCTCTCCTTTGCTAGATTTGCTGTAAATTACAAAGAAAGTAGAGTAAGGCTGCAGGCAATTAGTGTGTCCAATATTTTCTTGATGATTTGGATTAACTATTTGATCTATGTAATGTCAAAAAAATAGGGGAAAAATGACGATCAATGTTTTTCAAAGCCCAAGATGTTGTCCTTCAGTGTCCTTTGTTCACAACCTAAAGATAATCAGTTTGCTACCATAGATGAGTAAAGAAACCAGTATTCAAACTAATCAATAACTTGTTGCAGCTCTGAAGTGGAGCATTAGATATTTCTCACAGGAGTTTGTGGAGAACAAATCAGAGCTAAAAAAATATTGCAATCACATTCATTAAGTGACTACAGTTATATCTGAGTTGTGTTTCATAAATTTTTTTGTTAATATGTAGGAATGTTGATGATTAATTGTTATTGGAATAATTGCAGTTAGTAATTTTATATATATATATATATATATATATATATAGAGGCAGATGAGGGACATGGATGCCAGAAATTGTCTTAGAGGTGGAGTTACCGGTGTGTGCAGCAGTAAACAAGGGCTCTTCCTGGCTGTCTAACTGTCACGTCAAGTTGTAAAAAAGGTGCTTGGATGCTGTTAGGCTTACCTGGCTATCTGTGGCTCCTGCTGACATTACACTAGTATTTTGAGCCACTAACACTAGCGGTGTCTGTCAGTAAAGAGCAGCTGTAACACCGCTAACTTTCAGGGGCAGCAGGACTCTGATTACATGCTTCCCCAGAAAATCATCATTAAAATGATGAAATGTATCGGCAATGCTGTGCTCTGAGTATAAATACATTTTAGAGGTAGCAGTAAACTCTGACCGATTTCTTGGACTGTTCAAGTTGCTGCGAATGTATTTGCGTACATGTGATCCAGCTGAGCAGCTGTTTCCAGCAGCTGGACTGATGTTATCTGCATTGAACACATCACTTCATTATGTAGATCAGGTATAAAGCTTAATTTGATGCAGCAGAGAAGAGATGATTGTTACAGGTAATTCACTGTGAAAGACTGTAATAATATGTTGATAATCTTCTGTTCCTGCGTAGCTAGAATTAAACTATTGTTTTCTGGTGGTATTTTTTTTAATACTAATGATGATAAATTTGTCTCACTTGTCCTATCATTTCGAAAAAAAACTTCACAACTTTCAAACACTTGAAAATGAATGTACAATAAAGTTCTGACGTGACTTCCATTATTGAATAATATTCGCCATAAAGAGGGTGTTAACATTCGGTTGGCTATCGCAGAGAATTGCTTTGGTTTGAGGAGGAAACTCAAAATGGCCTCAAATGAGATTCCGCTTCTGTCTGCCTTCTTGTTCACTTCGTCTGTGTCTGTCTTCGGAGGCCCACTATAAGGGGCTCTTAGTGAGCTGCTTACCCTCCTTCTCAACCTTCTTTTACGCCCTCCATTCCTTATTTTCACTTTCCTGGTGCTACTGTAGCACAGAGAGGGAGAGACATGCCCATTGAGAGCGATTGGCTGCAGCTCAACAGGCCCCCCATAGAAGGCTCCACCCATCTTATCCTGTTTGTGGGACAATTAGTCATCTAGTCATGCAGTGAATGACCGGGCACCCTGCTGCATGCATGCACACACATGTTCTAAATTTGGTTAAAGTCAATATCCTTCATTACTGCTGGCGAAAATATTTCATGCCTCGCTGTCCTTGTCTTCCTCTTCCGGCCTGCATCTTTTTGACACGTGTACATAGACACCGTGGATCAAGTGGAAGTTCACAGCGGCAGGCCGATGCCAGGAGAACGGGGTGAAGCATGTTGTGGCTTAGAACTATTGCAGTTTAATTCTCCTGCACACAAACTCTTTCTTTCCCTAAAATACGACCAAAGGATGGCAGTCTGGAGATCTCTTATCAACTTCATGCCTTTTTTTTCCCCCCTTATGCTGCTCATTTATAGATTGATCATGTGCTGCAGACAAGCTGAATTTGACAGTTTTACATCTGATCTTTGGGTTACAAATGTCTTCGAAAGTCCTAAAATAGCTTTCTGAAACCGGGATTCTGCATGCTCCCACTAAATCCACTAAAGTAGAACAGAGCTGGATAGTACTTGTGTCTCAGATTTTGCTTTTATGTGTTTTATTTTTTTTTCTCTTCTAGTCTGTTTGACCTGAGTGTCCATCACTGCAATTAGTACCGTAGAGATGGAAACCAAGACTGTCGGAGATTTCTAAGTTTCCAGAGATGCAAAATGTGTGTCCAGTAAATTTAGTTTCTTTAATATCAGCATAGAAACATTGATCCATTCATTAAATGTCACATTAAACCATGAAAGTGCGATTTGTTTTTCTACTCTATATGGGTAATAAACTGTAAGTTAGACTAAGCCCTGGAGCAAATGTGTGATAATGATAAATACGATAACGTTAGATTATTGTTGTAACTTTGATGCTACTTCAGGGAAAAAAAGGGGAATATACAGTTCATAATATTTAAATCCTGTAAAATTAATGTAACTTTGACTTGACCCTTTACTTTTCTTACTGTCTTCTCTCACTTGATGATAATCATACATATGACCGTACATATTACCTGTGTTCCCTCTTTTGTCTCTCTTTTCACTGTGCTTGTCTTGGATGTGTCCATCTACTGCAGTATGTCTGTGTTGGCTTTATATTTATGTCCATCTGCGTACGCTGCTTTTATAAAGTGTCATGTTTGTTTTTTGCATTATCAGGGAACACAGAAATGCAGCAAAACAAAGCTTTACAAGTTTGATATGGATGTTGTTTGTATCCATGATGATTCTGTTTCAGTGTTAAATACACTCATACAACGTGGTGTGTACATTATGCACAGTATTGCCTAAAGGTTCAGCTCAGTTCTCTGCCTCATATTCAATAAATACACAGCAAAGGTGATGTTAAAGTTATTAAAATTGACTGTATTATCAGTCAACAATATTGACTATTTCTCTCCAAAACAATGGTTGTACATAATGTATCATGACATGCTTCTAAAAATGTGACCCGTCGTCTCATAGGAGCAGATAAAATTATTTTCCAGATTCATCTCGATAAAATTATAGAAATTGTAGCATGCATAGATAGTTCTTTGGAATTAAAGGCAAATTAAATAAGACAGCATTTTCACAAACATGAGAAGTAGACATATTGGTTTTATTTTCCTGTGGTAATGTTATCTTTATTATTTCCTCACGCAGTCAGAGTGTTTTATTTGCATGCTTGTCCACTGGCAAATGAATACAGCATGGGCTTAATGTAATGCAGCTTTTCCATTTTTTGTGATTTTGGTTTGGTTACAAAAGTCCTTAAATTGCATTCCGGGTAATCTTAATTTGCTTTTAAAAATGCTCTGTCTCTTTCTTCTCAGAGCCTGTCTCGGTCTCATTTCCTTCTGTTGTTGTTGCCCTTCTTCTCGTCCACCGCCAGCTTTTTACGCTTGTTATTTTCTTTCTCTGCCCCGTTCCCTCCCTCACTCTCTCCGTTGTTTTGCATACTGTGTTTTTCCCTTGTTATGGATTTTCTGTGTTGCTCTGTCCCGTTGCTATTTTTCCTCATGCTGTGTGCTGCATTGTGTACCGTTTAAGACTTTTGCTTTTGGCAGGAGCAGGAGTCTGCTCGGGTCAAATTTGTTTTAGTGCTGCACTGATCGAGGCTTGTAGTGTTTGCCCCAGAGTTTATAGTGCGAGAAAAAAAACACTGCCACACACACTCACTCATACGTAATCCCTTTCCTTCTAACATATGCACATTGCACGCGGCCTTAGTCTTCTGAATCATTTGGGAAAATGATGCAACTTGAAGGCCATAAAAGAAATTAAATTGTGTGGGTAGACTAGTGATGTTCATGATGACTCATTTTCCTGTTAACTAAACGGAAATTTGAGTTCAGACTGGTCATGTAGTCTTAAAGTAAGAAAACACTGAAACACAATTTCATTAAAAAAAAAATTAAACCTCAAAATATAAATTGTGTGTCTTTAAGAGCCATTCGAAACAGTTAATCACATTCTTTAATAACCAAATTGTATTTTAAATGCTCCTGAGATGTGTGACTTTCCACCATTTAGTATGAACATAGCACATTATTCTATATATCAACAAGACATATCAATTCATGAAATAAATTACAAATAAAAAAAGTATACACACACACACACACACACACATATTAAAGCCCCTCTCTAGCCAATTCGGTGATTTGTTCGGAAATAATGACTAAAAACATGTGGTCGTTGCCAAGGTTTAATTTGTTTATATAACGCCAATTCACAACAAATGTTATCTCAAGATACGTTACGTTATCTTTTCAGACCAAGTGGGATCACGGTGTCCATGGGCAAACAATGCCATATTAATTTACTGAGTGTAGCCAATGTTAGCAGTGCTAGCAGCAGCAGCCTTCTTTCCATGCATGCTTATGCCTGCATGTCTGTGCTGAATGTGTTTACACATTGTTCTGGGTGAGTGGTTATATGCCAATTTATTACAGACCACATACAACCTAATTTAATTTTTTCTTCTGCTAAACTGCTTTGGTTTGATGTGATTTTATCATTATCATTTGGTATGTAGCATTTGGACACTAGTGTTGGGATGGTGTTGGCAGGGGCCATGTAACATCTTAGGATGCAACAGTGAAACATTGTTCTACGTTGATAAAATATTACTGGTTTAACTAGCTAGTATTTCTGGTGCTGACTAGCAAGTGTAGCAGTATTTATGTTTTAGATTTCTTGTGTGTGCACAGGCTTCCACTTGTGTTCTTTCACTACTAGACTTACCTTTCATTTTCACACATCAAGATAATTTGAGACATTGCACAGATACAGTATGTGGTGTGTATTTTAATGCAATATTCATGGGGTATTTATAATATCAAAGCGCTGCAACACAAGGGAGAAAAATGAAAAATTTGAAAAATGTATAAATCAGTGTTTTTTATTTAATTGTTTGATTTGCTGTGTGAATGAATAGTGTTGCCTAATTGAAGAGTGGCACTAGATTTATCTTATGAGATTATGAAATGCAGAAGTCAAGAATGTAACGGATATTGTGGAAATTTTCTGTAAGTCCAAAGAGGACTAACATGATTGGAAATAAGTGGTTTAAAAGCATGCTATTTGTGTCTCGGTTTCTCCAGACAGAAATACAAGAATACATAATGAAAAATATGATTCACTTTGATGACTCTGCCCTGATCTTAGGTTACCTCATTGAACAGATTCATAGTATTTTAATCATACAATAACCCTTATCTGCTGTGGCCTTCTTCTTTTTTTTCATGTTTTCTACATAGGCTCTCTCCATCCATGCGTACAGAGTTGTATGGGGCTGGAACCTATTTCAGCTGACACTAAATGAGATCCATAAACTATTGAAGAAGAACCATAAAATATATAAAAATGGTGCCACATATTAGAAAAACACAAATATATTATAAAAAAAATGCTCCAATAGTTTATTGGTCTAAATTGTGATAAAGTGCGAAGGATCAAAAAATGAATATGCACATCTGAAAACAGTGGGCAGAGAACACAGCCTTTCAGACTGATGTATTGATGTTTACGCTATGCGTGCTGTAATATATATTTATTTTCACGAAAACTATAGCTGAGATATTTCAATCCAGTAAATCAACATAACACAGTGCTGTTAATTTCCACCTAGAATTTGAGTGAGGGCATATCTCTGCAGTACAGACCTGCTCTCAGCCACTGGTGGCAAAAGCAGTCACTTCCACTCTTGCTCCGGTTTTCCAAAATTAGAACTGAGCTGTGCAGACTGCCTGTTTACCAAGCTGGCTCGATCACTTTTGCTCATCCACCAGCCGTTCACTGTTTACATGGCACATTCTCAGTATTTAGTCTGATTTGGATGGATGGTTGAATATATCGTGCAGTCTGTCTGTTTCTTTGCGGGATGTTTCCTCTGCTTGTGTCTGTGTGACATTTTAATATTGGACCTGTCAAACTAAAACTAGTCATCACAGATGTGTACGTGGGTGACATTTATGTTGATGTTGGTGGCTGTGGGTGTGTTCAAGTGGCCTCATACTTTGATCTGGCAGTTGTGCTATTGTGCGTGTGTCCAGTCCACCTTATATACACAACGTGTGTGTGTGTGTCCAGTGTGTATGCTGGCAGCTGACACAGCTGTTTCACAGTAACCACACAGTTTCTCCACACTATCTACAGTTTCATTCCCTGGTTTTCCTCCAATCACCTCCTGCCACTTCCATCTATCACTGTTTTTCTCCATCTCATATTTTTCTCTCAATCGGTTTTGCAGATTTGCTTCTTCGGTGTGTTTGTAACGTGAAAAGGCCATTATAGTGTCCTTTTCGTCCGCTCGTATTGCTTGCATGTGTCCAATGCATTTGCAACAGTTTTTGTTTCTGCTTAGTGGACATTGACTCATGTAGACACTTTAGGTGGTTACCTTGGCATTGATCACTGCATTTTTACAAAGTTGAAAAAAGGTTTTTAATACTATTGCTTCATGCAGTAGTCCTTAAGAAGTAAATTAGTTTTGCAAAGGATTAAAACTGGCTTTGAGAGGAGAAAAAAGATGAGGAGAGCCTGAGCAGCTCAGTCCCAGCATGTCATCATCTTTGATTGCCCAAGGAGACAGTTGTCATTTCTATCTATCTGACCTCAGTTTTTTTTTAATCATATTATAAATAGAGCTGAAGGTCATAAACTTTTGTGGCATCGCAAAACAAACAAAGAAAAAACAAAACAAAAAAGAATTTCTGAGATTTCTAATATTTTTTCTTTTTAACTATTTGAAATTTATAGATTCTAATGCTTTTTCTTTTTAACTATTTTTAATTTATAGAAGCACTGAAACAAACACTAGTCTCTTGAAATGACAAGCAATATGAAGACTGAATATGGTGAAGAGACTGAACATTACAATGATGTGGAAGGGAAAAAGTCATTAAATTGAGTACTCATCGACTCCTTCATGCCAGGAGACAGTGTTATTAAATCCTGTTGAGCGTGAAATAGTAGCATGACTTTCCTTAGCATGTATTTGAAAGGGTGTGTTGAGTAGTTTGACAATAACACATTTCACTGTTTTGGCTTTTTAGTGTAGCAGGATTTCAAAAGAATTATACTGTCTTTGAGGTTAACAGTGTTTAAGTCTTTGTGGATGAACAATGTAATGAATGATAGTCCTTTAATTATGCGTTGTTCTGAATTTTATGAGAATACAGCAGGACGTTGATACTCAACACAAAGCAAAAACAACTTGCGTGTTTTTTTTTTCTCTTGCGGCCAAAGTGGAATGTTTTTAACTGGTCAAGTTAGGTCGCTGACCTCAGTCCAGCTGAACATGTTTTTCACTCGCTGGAAACAAGAATGAAGACAAAAAGTCCTGAAGTGAACAGGGAGCTGAGATGCCTGGCAGAACATCACCTGGAGGGATTACCACATTTCTGAGTGGATGTATCAAACGATTAATTTACATCCTTGATTATTTCACAAATGGTTCTTTATTTACAAAAATGGTACATTTTTACAAGCATAGAATGTTGTCATTCAGGGTCCAACAGTATTCTATGTCCGTACAGCTTTTCCTAATGCACCAGAGATTGCATAAAGATCTTTACAAAGAAACCCAGGGACACTAACCAGGTAAGGTAGAGGCTTTCAGCCCCCATCATCCAGCCTGAGAGGCCCCTCAGCTGGCTGAGAGCCAGGGACAGCAAGGAGGTGAGGTATTTTAATTCACTTTAGACAGGAAAGGAAATAGTTTGCTCTTGAATGAGTCATGTAATAAAAACAAGTTTTTGTGACATCAGATAGCATTATTGGAACAGTAGACCATCCAGTGAGTCTTATGAAACCTGTGAGATCTGAGAAGTTGCAAGGAACACACAGAAATAAGCACACTCTGGGCATTTTTTTTTTTTTTGGTTGATGCTAGAGGTACGGACCCGTACCCGTAGCATCTGTACTAGAGGTACGGACGTGTTAAGGTCACTGAAGAGCTGGCGATGGTTAACTACTATTTGCTGCACATTACAGGCAGTTTATATGAATGACTTTGACGGCGAACATTGTATAATTTAACTAAAATACACCGTCTCCTCTCACACTTTACGTAGACAATGTAGTTTTTACTCTTTTAGACGCCGTGTCTAAATTTTTTGAAGTCCAGTTCCTATTAATTAGTTTACCGCGTTCAGTGGTGGAAGCGGCTGACGAACTCCATTGCAAATGTTCCCATTTAATTTCGGACGCTAATTTACAAGATAAAGTTAAGGATGTCGAATATGAAACAAACACTCGTGAATGGTGAGGAGCAGCTCTTTAATTCGGCATGAATTTAAAAAACCCACAAACTCGATTTACTGTGATATTGTGAGATTTGTTTGTGGTGATGTAAATTAGCCATTCAACAGAGTCCGCTAACATTAAAGTGACTGTGACAGGGTCTGTGTTGACAGACGCAGAAAATACATCAGGGTTTTGTTTAGGTTGTTAATATGTAATAGTCTGTCGCTACTTTTGAAGGTAAAAAAATACTTATAGTTTGCTGGCTGTTAGTTCCGCCATTCATTCCGCAGATTCACCTCGAATCTCAGCGTCGCCGGCTCATTAATATTTATGTCCGTCGGATTACCAGCCAATCACGAAGCGCGTTCATCAGCCGGCTCATTAATTTTTATGTCCCGCTCATTAATATTTATGTTAAGGGACCGTATCTGTAGACACTACCTTTTTTTTTTTTACTTCTGTCACAGTTCTACTTAATATTGCTTTGTTTTTCCACTGCAATATAAAGTTATGCATTTCTTTGAAAACAGTATAACCATTGCTAGGAATGGAGAAAACTCATAAACTTAAATTGTAAGTCAGAAGAAAACGAAAGCTGAATTTGTTTGAGGACTTATTTTACAAAAATTAAAAAATCATGTTTAACACTTTTCTGATTGTCCACAGATGTTACCAACACTTTAAGAAGTTCTGCTTGTACATACAACAGATATTTAATGAAAAACATTTTAAATTTGCTCACAGACCTCTGTTCACCACTTTAGACAAAAAAAATCACAGAATTTTTTCAACAATAGTTGGTCGTTGCTATCACTCACGGCTTCTCAGTTGCAACAAGGAGTGCAGAATTTTGGGTTTAGTACGAATATGATAAAAACAAACTGTATATTTTTGTATCAGACATGTTCAATAATGTGAATTTGGAAAACTATCATGATTTTAAGATTAAATTTCATTCAGCTTTCCAACAGGACAAGGTCATGACTAGTTCAAATATTTTTTTTAAAATCTAATAGTCCTTTCTGCTGTTTAAGCTTTTGACTCTAAAATCTGTTTTTTAGTGATTTTATGAAGACTGCATTTACATGCAGAGCACTGCTAGTGTCTTTGAAATGAGAGAAATATATGCCTGTTTGTTCATGGCCGTTATTCCAGCAACAGTTTCACCATGTTCGTTTTATTCTGAGATGTCGCCCAGGTGTTTGTTCAGATCAACCACGAAACAGTTTAGCAGAACAGTACATTTGTTAGTAATATGGTTCAGCAAGTATTGAGATTGTCTGCATGGATGTCCTATCTGTGGAGTTGCGTGTAAAACAGGTTGTGCTTTCAGGGTTGTCATGATTAACCATTTATTGTGTGCAGATGAATTAGTTATGTTTTTCTCTGTGGTGCTGCTTTGCAACAGCTGTTATGTTTAGCATATGCATCTCAAATGCTTCTGACATCACATTCAATGGGAAAAACACATTGCAATTATGATTAGAAGAGAATATAGAAATAGTATTTCCTAAGTTGTACTGAACATGGTGAGGGTCTTGTAGGAAGCAGTGAGGCCAGACATGTTAGTCATCATTTTACATCCTCACTGTATATTTATGTCTACGGTGTTGTAAGTGATATGCTCACAAGTGAAGTACTCTTTTGAAAATGTGGCCATTCAGGCCTAAGGTGTACTGCGGCTTATTTATGAAAACATCTGTATGCATGGAGTTGCTAAATTATGCTGCTTTATGGTATTGATAAATGGAATCAGTGGGAAGAAAATTTACTTACATAGCTGTAAAACCTATGAGTTTTTTGCATACAATGTGCAAGTGTAATGTGTGTGTTCATGATGTTGATGAACAAAATATGAAGTTTCTCTCCTGGTAATGATTCCCTGTTAACTATTGTTCGACAAATTACATATTTGCCATTGAAGTAATCTCTTCATGGTCTAGATGTAACGCTACACCTTTGCGACCTTTGCTCTACACTACAGATGCACTATATTAGATTTTTTTGTAATATCCTACATGCCCATGTTTCCCAAGCAGTTTTTGCTGATACTGCTGTATGCACATCATTTTTCCGCCAAACTGCAAAGAGCATCAAGTTTCTCTTGTGATAGAATTTAATTAATCCTATACTTATTGTGATGACAGTTGTAGAAATTTAATACAGTACTTTTCAAATGTACGCATTTACCAGGCAAAAGAAGAAAACAGCCTTCAAATTACAAGTCAAACACGCCATGTCAATTTTTGTGGAACCTTTTTACTATCAGCCTTTAATTTTCAGCCTGACGTGTTTTCTGACAGTCAGTTGGCATGTCAGGGTGATGCCATTATTTCATTTTAAAGCCTCTATTGGATGACACCAAGAATAGTGTCGATATAATTGTGCATCTCTAGAGTGCTTGGGACTGCAAATATGTTAACTGGTTCCTGCCTCTATCTCCAGCCCTCCTCCATTGCTCATTTGCAGTGTGAACACACCAGCTCACCTTGAACTCCATTAAACATTGTTAAACTACTATATGCTACACAATGGTAGTTGTATTACTGAAGTAATAATATGGAAAGCCCCGTTCGCAAGATGAGAGGATTGGTTTCCAAAGTTTGCTAGAGGAAAATGCAGCTTTCTAAATCCATGTTCTCCACCTTATTGCTGGTCACAAACCTGTCAAAGTGAACTGCAGCCACCTAGGAGTACATGCCTAGACATACAGTGGGTACGGAAAGTATTCAGACCCCTTGAAATTTTTCACTCTGTGTCATTGTACCCATTTGCCAAAATCAAAAAAGTTCATTTTATTTCTCTTTAATGTACACTCAGCACCCTATATTGACAGAAAAAAACAGAAATGTAGAAATTTTGGCAAATTTATTATAAAAGAAAAACTGAAATATCACATGGTCATAAGTATTCAGACCCTTTGCAGCGACATTCATATTTAACTCACATGCTGTCCATTTCTTCTGATTCTCCTCGAGATGGTTCTGCTTCTTTATTGAAGTCCAGCTGTGTTTAATTAAACTGATTGGACTTGATTAGGAAAGGCACACACCTGTCTATATAAGACCTTACAGCTCACAGTTCATCTCAGAGCAAATGAGAATCATGAGGTTGAAGGAACTGCCCAAGGAGCTCAGAGACAGAATTGTGGCAAGGCACAGATCTGGCCAAGGTTTCAAAAGAATTTGTGCAGCACTCAAGGTTCCGAAGAGCACAGTGGCCTCCATAATCCTCAAATGGAGGAAGTTTGGGACGACCACAACTCTTCCTAGACCTGGCCGTCCAGCCAAACTGAGCAATGGTGGGAGAAGAGCCTTGGTGAGAGAGGTAAAGAAGAACCCAAAGATCACTGTGGCTGAGCTCCAGAGATGCAGTCGGAAGATGGGAGAAAGTTCCACAAAGTCAACTATCACTGCAGCCCTCCAGCAGTCGAGGCTTTATGGCAGAGTGGCCCGACGGAAGCCTCTCCTCAGTGCAAGACACATGAAAGCCCGCATAGAGTTTGCCAAAAAACACATGAAGGACTCCCAGACTATGAGAAATAAGATTCTCTGGTCTGATGAGACCAAGATTGAACTTTTTGGTGTTAATTCTGAGCGGTATTTGTGGAGAAAACCAGGCACTGCTCATCACCTGCCCAATACAATCCCTACAGTGAAACATGGTGGTGGGAGCATCATGTTGGGGGTGTTTTTCAGCTGCAGGGACAGGACGACTGGTTGCAATTGAAGGAAGGATGAATGCGGCCAAGTACAGAGATATCCTGGAGGAAAACCTCTTCCAGAGTGCTCAGGACCTCAGACTGGGCCGAAGGTTCACCTTTCAACAGGACAATGACCCTAAGCACACAGCTAAAATAACAAAGGAGTGGCTTCAGAACAACTCTGACTGTTCTTGACTGGCCCAGCCAGAGCCCTGACCTAAACCCAATTGAGCATCTCTGGAGAGACCTCAAAATGGCTGTCCACCAACGTTCATCATCCAACCTGACAGAACTGGAGAGGATCTGCAAGGAAGAACGGCAGAGGATCCCCAAATCCAGGTGTGAAAAATTTGTTGCATCATTCCCAAGAAGACTCATGGCTGTACTAGCTGAAAAGTGTGCTTCTACTCAATACTGAGCACAGGGTCTGAATACTTATGACCATGTGACATTTCAGTTTGAGAAATAAAATGAACTTTTTTGATTTTGGCAAATGGCTGCAATGACAGAGTGAAAAATTTCAAGGGGTCTGAATACTTTCCGTACCCACTGTAGGTAAAATGTAGGTGATTTGTTTGGCAAAGCATTGGTATAATTGTTGTTTATATTCATAAGTAGACTTTCAACAAGTGAAGTGTTTGGTTTTGGCAAAGTTTTTTAGAAGTGATATCAGACAGGAAATGACTGCAAACAAAATTAATCTATTGTCTAATTAACATACTTTGAATGTATTGACAATGTATATATAGTCATTGTCAACCATTACATTAATGCAGTACTTAGGATATGCAAATTGATAAAGCTAATCTTCAGCATGCAAGACTAATAGTACGTTGTGCTGTACCAAAAAATGGCCGGGGTGGGAAGGTCCAACCAAATCAGGTGCTGGTGCAACCAGTTTCTCAGGTGCTACCAGTGAAAAAGTTAGTTCAGAACTGCATATAGAGACATGTTTTCAAAGCTAGATTTGATTTTATAATTAAAGATGGCTTTTAACTACTTTATTGTGGACCCTTGGCCAGAAATTTAATAAACTGAAATTAATAAAGAACAATAATTGAAGGACTGAGCCTCATATTTCTTTTTATCCAACCTCCCTGACGGCAGCTTTCACTGACTTCAGCAACAGTTACATAATACTGCCATTCCTTGAATACTTTGCAACTTAGCTGATGTTCTTTCTACACTTTGGTTTTTGAATCAAAAGTTCCTGTAGTTTGAGAAAACTCTACACATTTTATGTGTTGATGCTCTACTATAATAGCTTGCTGTCTGTTTTGTGTCTATTTTCATCTTTGGCTTGAATGTGTAAAAATTCTGTAATATTCTCTGGGATTTATAACCTTGAAAGCAAGTTTTTGTTGTTGTGTGATCAATCAGGAATGAAATGAAGGGTTGCTGTCACCATGCATGTTAATCCAAAAAATGTTTTAGAATTTTGTTTTTAAAAGACTGAATGTAACTGTAATTTTGAATTGTGAAAATGACACTGTTAACTGTAGACTGTATGTTTGTCTTCAGGCTTTTTGGGGTTGGTCAGAGATCATGGCTGGATGATGCACTGGAACCACACTTTGCATGACCCCTAACACTATACCTGCAACATTTTTATAATACTCTAGCAAGGGAAAATATCCGTAGTTTCTTCTAAATTTCTTCCACATTAATTTAGATTTCAGGCTACTTAAAATCATCTGTAATGTCCATGTTGTGGGGCATTATCACCAAGAAAGCAAATACTGTGATTAAATTTAGGTATTGTAGGAGGCTTCTATTTCCATTTAATTGCATTCAATTCAGTGATAATGTAGGAGTATGCTATTTTTTTTCAATCTATTGATTCAAAGTGAAAATAATCCTAAATGTAAATTTTATGTGCACATTTCCCTTTTCTGTAGACATCGTATCAAAGAGGATAATGTGTTTGCTTGTTCAAATGTGTTGAACAAGCAAACATCTGAAGTAGCTTTTTTTTTTTCATGACCTTAAGTCTACATCAAATGACTCATTTAGCTGTACGACACATCAGATTGATGTTTTATTTGTCTGCTAAAGGCAACATACAGCTACAATCAAATAAGCATCTTTCTGTTTGTATGTGTAAATGTGTGTATACACAGCCGTTGAAAGCAGGGGAAAGTGGTTTTGCTTTCCGATGAAGTATGGTTGTTTACCCAGAGAGGAAAAACCAAGCAACAAACAACAGCCACAGCAAGCCTAAACAGAGATAATGATTTGTGCTCCCTCAGAACCCCATCTTTTCTCTTCCCACTCTCTCTGGTCTCGCTGTGCTGTCGGGTGGTTGTGGTTTTTTTTTTTTTTTATTCTGCAGTTCTGTGCGCATGTAATGCTTAGTTAAAGACCTCATGCTTTGCTGGGAAGCATGGAGTATTCAGCTTCTTTGTTTCATGCACGTACACACGCAAGTGTAAATACACACTCAAATAAGTTATTAATAGAGACACATTTGCAGAAGAAAGTAAATAAAAGCACAACTGAATGTCGGCACAGTCGCTCTTTGCTTTGCCTGATCCCGCCCTTGTCCCACTTGTTTACAGCTGGACTGGTCACCACAGAGTTGAGGCTGTCATTCAGAATCAAATTCTGCTTTTACATGTGGTGATTCAGACCACCTGTTTGAAAAACAGTTGTCATGGTTGACGAATGTGCATGTTAGATCTCTGGAGTTGATTCATAAATCTTACTTTGTCAGCAGCTTGTACTTTTGTGTGTAAAATGTTGTTGGGGCTTGTGTGTGACTTGTAATGTAGTGATTTTTGCCTACAGTACAGTAGTAATGTCAAGAAAAACAATTCATGAAAACTCTGGTAAATGGCTTAGTTTCAGTGACATCTCTTGGGGGGAAAAAAAAAGCTGCCCTTTTTCACAATATATTTATGAGGTTTTCAGATTTTAACACAGCAATGAAAACTCAAACATCACGAACGGAAACTAACAGACATCTCAGCTTACCAATATATAATATACACTTGCATAAGCACATACATACACTTATGCATATACCCATATACAAGCACATACATAAATAAGAGGTCACAGGAAATGGACCACATACACATACAAATTACTATTATTATTATTATTTATAAAAATTACAGGTCAGACGATTCCTTGTATGACAATAGATGAAAGCTCTGGTCCGAGATGGTCTAGGTAAAACTGACAGACTTTATAGAATTGATCTGTTTTGTTGTGTTTTTGTTTCTGGTGATATTTGTACACTAACACTGGAGCTCAATGAAGCATGGTGTTTCGCCTGCGATGCCATGTTGAAACCCCAAAAGCTGCCTTTTGAAGAAAGGAGGGACGTCCCGAGTAGCAGGAATTCCATGTGAAAATCAAACGAAATTCTGCCATTGATGCCTGAAGAATTTTCTTTCATAGTGGGCCAGGACTTAAAACAAGAATATTTTAGCAATTTGTAACATAAATGAATAATTTTGAGACAATAACAATAAAAACAATCATATCATAGTAAAAGATATTGTGACTTTGCAGTGAAGATGCTGCATGTTTTTAGCGTGGTTGGAAAAGCCAGCTTACAAATGCAGTGTGAATATTCTTAAGGTAACCAACAATAAAGCCATTAAAAAAACTAAAAGGTGTTGGAGTCACAATAGGAGTCAAATTTGTGTGTTTTTTATTTTTTATTTTTTTACAAGCTACACTCACTGGCCACTTTATTTGGCTTCCAAATAGAATCTCATACAATCCAATACAACAGCTTTACCACAAGCTCTACTATTACAAAGCAGCAGTGGGTTGTGGTACTGGACTGCTTTACATTTAAAGGTGTTCCTGATGTTCTGTACATTCAGTTTAATTATATAAGAGTCAATGAATGAAAAACCCAATTTAAACTT
The DNA here is from genome assembly GCF_021347895.1 of Acanthochromis polyacanthus. Classification (NCBI taxonomy): domain Eukaryota; kingdom Metazoa; phylum Chordata; class Actinopteri; family Pomacentridae; genus Acanthochromis; species Acanthochromis polyacanthus. The sequence continues at coordinate 19,412,590 of NC_067118.1, forward strand.
CCCCTTGTGTTGTGACAAGAGTAGAAGAGATAAGAAAACGACAGCGTCTCTTTGTAATTTGGGCTTTCATTGATGTAACCTACCTGTAAAAGTCATCTTTTTCTGAATGACAAAAGGCTTTCACTGAAACAGATGGAGCCAGTGATGTTGTCATTCCATGTCTCCAAAGAGGTTTCTCTCAACCCCATTCTTTCTTTTGGTCCTTTTCGCTCTAAACCTGTCTTTATATAATGCTTACCTTAATTTCGTCTCTGTTTTCTATTGTTTATATAATCCTCTTTCTCGGTCTGTCTTTCTCGCTTTGAAACTGAGAACCTGCATGTTAACAGGACAACAGTCAGGGTTGCTGACATGAACAAAGTTATCGAGTTAGTTATCAAACCAGCCGAGGCTGGAGTCTTGTTGCTGAACAGCTTTCTCTGCAGAGGCCTCTCACACATACAGTGCATGTGCTTGTGTACACACACACACACACACACACACACACACACACACACACACACACACACACACACACACTTATCAAGTGCTGAGCGATGTTCTGCTGTTTGCAGTCTGGAACTCCTCTAATCGAAGTAGTGCATCAAGATAAACAAACATCTCACAACTATCTTTGACATGTACACTTAGAAACACTTGTGCGCACACATACTTCTTTCAGTCTGCTCACTTTCCATTACTTCAATATTACTACATTATGATTACAAAAAGTAGAGTTTCCTATATTCTGCCTTTGGGGCCTTTTTTTCCTCTGATGAGGCATGCAACACCCTGTAGGTTTAAAATCCGTGACAATGTCACAGTTTTATTCAGACAGAAACATTTAAAAATGGTAAATGGTTGTATTTATATTAGGGCTGCAACTAACGACGCATTGACGAGTCGTCTGATTATATATACTATCGGGCCGTCTCCGCCGCAGCCGCACACCCCTCCACGGACGGTCTCGTCGGTCCAGCAGGTTTTGCGCTGCACTTTTTTTTTTTTTGCCGCCGACCAGTGAGGCGGCAATTTCGGCAGAATTTTAATGAGGCGGTGGCCTATACCAGTGAGGCGGCCCGCCTCGTCCGTTATATGGGAGGGGAAACACTGCAGTAATTAATATTGCCTGTTGATATTTAGGATGTTCTTTGCTTTCTCCTACATGTATTTTCTGTTATTTTTGTCTGTTCTTATTCCATATTTCTTTACTCAGTGCAACTTGGCTGTTGCAAAATATGCAGGAAATAACACCAAGCAAATAATACATGATTGATTGTTATTTTTATTTGATACAAAAATATGTATGGAATTAAATCTGAATCTTATGATTTTGATAGGAGTTTTATAAAGAATACATCAATACAGAATTGGCACAGAGGGATTTGGGTGTTAAACATTTTGGTGCTGTTTATATGGTCCGAAAAAACGATAAAGGTTTTGTGCTGTTGAGATTTTAAGAAGTTTGTTTGGTACCAAGAGTCATCCCATCAGTCTCATTTAGCCTCCAGTTCAGAACTGGAGCTCAAACTTGATCATCCTTCATAGGTTGGGCAGAATAGTTTGACCCTCTGCCTATCGAAATTGTAATTCTTCGATGATAAACTGACATGTATTTTTATTTTTTACATACATATTTTTTTCAAAATTCAAAGTGTGGTTCAACATGAGCAGTAATCTGGCCTCCACTGTTAGCCCCAAGACTGACATGAGAGAGAGAGAGAGGAAAATGAATATCACCTCAGTCAGAGTCTCCCGTTAGTTCCTTGCGAGCTGTAATTTCACATGGCCGCATTTTGTGAGTGAATGATGATACCTTGCTAATCTGGTGGTCTTTCCGTCAGCACAGGTAGCTACTGCAGAAGTTACTGTGGTTGAAAATGATACTGTATCTTCCACATGGATTAGTCTCTTCCTGGCAGATGTGTACAATAGTCAGTGTCACCAGGTGATTAAAGTGTTTAGGTGCAGTCAGAGGGATCTCGATTGAATCAGCCAAGAAGAAAAAGTAGCCCCACATTCAATCTTGATGGCTCAAATTTTAACAGCTATCACAGTATTGACTATATAAACGTGACTGACTCTAGTCTTGACATGTAAAATGTGATCTGCTTGTAGAAAAGTCCACTCATAGTATATCTGCTGATAGAAAACAGCACATGTCGATAAAAATCACTCGGTTTCAAATTGGGTACAAGTTTGTAGAACACTCTTTTAACTGTTTTCCCACAAATATCTGGCCGCACACCTGTCAGAGCTGCTACACAGCAGCTGCCTGGCAGCATAGACCATAGCCAGCATGTGAGACATTTATGGAACATCGGTAAAATGTAGTATTTTTCATTTAGCAGATGTCCACCAAGTGTTTAGCCTGTGCCCAGTTTATGACTGACATCAGAAAAGGACTGGTGATAATATAAATATATTTTCAGATTAAAACATTTTACAAATATGAAGTTTTGTATTACTGAATGTCAAGGCAAAAGCAACTATTCATCAGCATGCATGGTTGATTAATGGCTGTGGCAATGTTGAGCCAAAATAGAAGGATTGGAGGTGCAACTTAACTGTTTGCTTCTACTACAAAGCAAGAAAGTAAGTAGCACCAGTGCTGCCAGTGGAAGAGTTAGTCTGGAGTTCTGACACTTTTCCTTTGTGGTTTATTTTCTACTTTTAAAAGAACGCTGTGTTATTTAACTTTTTGTCTGTCTGCCCAATCAGCTCTGGGTACAGAGGGAGAGCGTGTAGTACACAATATTGTGTCTATTTTCCCCATTTAAGTTCACCTATGTTTTTATGCACAGGATGTGCCGGAGATGGTAACTAGAAAAGAGGAAAGCAGAGAGCGAGAGATGAGGGATGGAGCGATAGATGAGTCATTTTCTGTCAGACACTGTTGTTTTCCACTAAGCCCTGTTATTTTCACTCATAAATGGATGCCAGGTAGTGGGTGGAAAAGAGTGTCTTTTTTTGTTTTCACATTTGGTGTAATTTTATAATGTGGTAGACTGTGGTTAAACTTGAAACATTTGCACGGACTTGTCCCAGTGTAACCTTCCTCTCAGTCTTTGAAAAGACCAAAACATGCATTGTAAAATTATGTATTTTGCATAGGATTAAAACACAGGGTTTGTCTTATTGAAATGCTCATACTTTTTGTACTACTCCAGTGAACTGTGAGTTTGTATGAGTTCTACAACTTCTAAGCAAATTGGAGACATATCTCAAGAAATCTGCCATGATCGATCTGATTGAATTTTGAAGTGCACAAGTGTAGAGGCTAGTCAAAGAAAGGGGGGGGGGGAAATACTGTTAAGGTCCTATGAATGTACACTAGTGTTTCAACTTATTCTGGCTAATCTAACTTCTGCTTATAGTGATGTTAGGAGTTATTCTGGGAGTTATGTAACTGAACTGAGCTCTATTTGCCCTTGCTAGTGTCCTGTTTGTTTTTACTAGCTCATAGTGATGAGTGATCTGAGCAGAAGATCATATGATGATGATTTTTTTTTTTGTCTGTAGAATCATCTATATTCTGAATCACAAAACTCTCCCCAGAGATTTAGCTACAGGCATCTGATTACACGATTAGTTATACCTATGGTTGCCGGAATACAGACCAATTCATTGGTAAGGATCAGTTTCACAAATCTCTTCATCTTGTTTTGCTCTGATTTTTACTGATCAAAGTTTTGACTGGATTGATGATTCATGCCTCTGCTCCTTTGACGCATTCATAAAAATGTTTAACTGCTTGCCACTTTTGTTCTTGTGCCAGGATGTGCTCTGTTCACAAAATATGCATCCAGTGACTGTTGTCCTGATTGCGACACAACCAGTCACACTTTTGCTTCATTCATGTGAAGTTGGAAAGTTTGGACAGTGCTGTTTTTTTTTTTTTTTTAATTTACATATTTAATGACATCATCCATACAGTTCCTCTGAAAAGCAGATCATATGGTAGATATCCATTTACAGAAGGAATGCCCACCAGTCTGACTACAAGAAAAGCCATGGTGTGGAACATCTCCTCATAGGATGCTATATAAAAAATTGTCACATACGCAGTAAATATTTTATTTACAAGGGCCCCGTTTGTACTCAGTTTACAGACTTGGATGTTGAAGATGCCAGCCTAGAAACTGCTTTTAAACTGAGTAGAGAAGAATGTAGTATTAGATCAGCAACACAATGTATTGGGCTGAATCAAAAGAGATGAAATGGAATTGAATTGGATAATAGAGGTTTGAATGGAAGCTTATGTCACTGTTCCAGTCTGAAGGAGCTCTTTCAAGAGGCCATTTGCACCCCGTTAAGTTGACTGTGAGAGTTTCTCCTTTTATTACAGTGGCTAATCTCTGGGTGCACTCTAACCACTTCTTTCCTGCCGCGACCATGTGCCATTCACAGTGGAAGCCATTGTAGAGAATGGCATTCATCTGCATTCTTCGTTATCTATAGTACTACGTTTTTGACAGCAGCATAAAACTGTAGATTATTCTGAAATTCCCAGGGGCGCACACAGACACACACACGGTAAAACAAACGAACAAAAAAAGAAACATTTACTAGGAGTTGACTGGTTATCATTGGAGCTTATACACAGGGTTTTTTGAAAAATCTGTATCGTTATTTTTAAGTAATTCCTGACAAAATGAGTACATTTAAAAATGTTCTACTTTGACTTTAATGCCTCTGTGTAGTGACCACTCTGCAGCAATGCCTCGCCCACAGTGCTGTCTGACTGGTTATCTATCATAAGTTATAGCCTAAGGGGTAATTGTACATTTTTCTTAATTAAACATAAGGAAATTAGAAAAAATGGCATTTAGAAAGAAAATTTCTTAGAGTTGGTGTCATTCTACATTTTAATGCTACAATTTCTATTTTAGCAATTCTACATATCGATTATTTGTATGCTTGATTACTAATAATTGGTGCAACCTCTGACGAACCATTACTGGTAAACCCTTAGTATTAGTAGTTCTGTGTTTGTTTATGTTGTGCACTCTTTATATAGCTTTCATAACTTGAATTAAGTTTCTAATCAGCTCATTTTGAGAAATCCTCAACATCTCTTCTAAACATCCTGTAAATTATATGCAACCAGTGGCATTACACACACAAACATTTCTTTATTTAATCTCTATTCACCTCACAGTCATTCAGCCAGAACTAACTGCCTTCTTTTGTATGATTTTCATTATCCTTTCCTTCACAAAAAGCTACTATTTCTCAACAGCAACTTTCTATTTTTGTGCCATTTTAACTTGACCTTGCATTTACTGGATATTCCTCTCTTTTCTGACTCACCAGCTTGTATATAAAAAAAGTGAAATATGTTAAAGCCAAGATGGCAAAGGACTAACTGATATTATTGTTTAAACGGAACATAAAGAAAGAAAATGTATATTCAAAATGGAAGCATGAGAATATAGCACAAGGATTGATGTTGTCAGAAAGTTTCACTTAAATTTCGGACAGAACTTTAATATCTGATCAAAACCTGGAACACCACTATTAAACTTAATTACTAAATTAGACTTGATGAGTGATGAATTCATTTTTCACCTTTAAGAAATTAAAAAAAAATCCAGTACCAACCAGATCAGCTTTGATGCATGTGTAAAATGTTCATCTTTTTGTCTTGTTGTTGTATTTGAGAAATTTTAGTGCACGCTTGCCTGTCTGTGTCTGTTTCTTTTTATCCTTCAACCTACTTTGGGGCCAATGGACTCCCAGAGGCTGCTTGATCCTCAGTCCCTACAGGGCCCTTATGTGCATGATTGTGTGTGTGAATGATCAGGTATCCACGTACTTAGCTGTGATACCTTCCTTGGATTAAAGGCATTAAAAATTGAAGTCTTTGTGTTTACACTTCAAGGTTGTTGTGGGAAATGTGAAAGTGACACCTGATTCTTCAAACACCAAGCTGTTGTCTTTTATTTCTGCAGCGTAGTGAAGAAGCTTTATTGTGTAGTTTGCCAAAAACTTAGTTCATGTCATTACAGTGTCAACCCCAGATGTTCATGTTCTGCAACTTCTTGTAAGCTTCATGTTTTACTGTTCAGTAAATCCTTAGATTAACATTCTATAACCTATGATTTAAGATGAGCATGTTTTTAGCCATCATATTATGATTTTGAATTATTTAGTCCCCACACCTTTTTGCGTAGAAGCAATTATTCCTGCGTGATATATCGTTTCAACATCGACAACAATCACATTGGCAAATACGTCACACTACAACTTTATATGCCGCTTGATTTAAAAAGAAAACTTGCACAGTTTTCTTTTTCAATGACTAATTTACAAGCCAAAACATAATTTACTCACATTTAAGCCTCTTTGGATATCCTTAGTTTTAACTAAATTTAAAAGATAGTGTTCGATGACGTGTACAGCGAGATGAGTAAGGAAAAGAGGAGAACAATGGAAAAGTTTCCAAAAAAAAAAAAGAGAGAACGCACAACAGGAAGGATGATGTAGGCCAAGAATGCCTGGTGCTCATTTGACAGTGACTTGCACTTGTATGAGTGCAAAGTCAGATCTAAATGACATCCAAGGCAAAAAAATATTTTGGATAGCTTAGTCAGCGTTACACCATATGAAAAAAGACTCCAAATGGCTTCAATCAGCTTTTTTCTTTTTTTTATTACTTTTTATTTTTATGCAGTAACTTCTACCACCACAGCATTTTAAAATGATTACTTTTTTTCAGTTACTGAAGTCACACTGTGATTTTTTTTTTTTAAAATATCTTTACAAAACATTTTATATTACAGATAGACAAAATATTTGATGAAACTTTTTAAAAAATATATTTCCGATATTGTGCTCCTTTGGGAACTGTCATTTTTATTACCCATGACATTTGAGTTGTGCCAATGACGACAACAAAAAGGTGATACAACAAAACAAACCTTGATTTAACGTTTAGACCAAAAGCAGCTGGATTTGTATTACTCCCTATAATCTTGAACAAATCAGGCTTTTTTCCTTCAGTAAGAGGCCCTTCTGCTTAACTGAGTGCCAGGCCCTTCTCCTTCTGAACTCCTCTTCTTTTAACAGCTTGCCAAGCCACATCAAGGAATGTGAAAGAGTCTGTTTTCAAGCACAGGCTCAAGATCCTTCACTTCAGTTTATAATATCCTAACCCATACGCTGACCCTGAACCTTGTCCACTGTCACAGTCACCTGGTTTTTATGAGGCTACGCTCTTATCAGTTTTTTTTGTAAATCCTGTGGTATCTATTTGTTTATTTTTGTGTTTAACTGATTGTTTGTTCTTCTGTTGTAAAGCTTGTTGAAAGCACGCTGTTAAACGCACTTCAGATTCCAGTGACGTTTTAATGTGATGTGGGGGTGTTTGAGGTTCTGGTGCTGGTTGGGGTGGAGGAGGGTGTTTTCATTTATACCTGCACACTTGAAGGTCTGCTTTAGACAAACTGGGAGGAGTCCTCACCCAGTACTGCAGTGGAAGATAAACTGATACTTAACTCAGTGTTGCCATTGGAACGATAAGTACCTGCTCAACTAGAGTACTGGCACAGGACCATCCCTGTGCCCAGTGTCTCAAGTCCCAGGATGACAAAAAACTGCAATGACAAGCACACTGGATGCATGTTTTGGTCAAGTGTGTGTGTGTATACATCTTTGAGAGGATGGCTTATTATGTTGCTAGGACAGTTGGAGAGATTTTGGCTTTGTGTGGCATTTTATCTATGGAAAATATGCCTTTGTTTCTTTATTGTGGTGTTTGGGAGTGTGACCATTTCTGCGTTTCTCTTTCTCCTCAATCCCCTGCCTGCTTGCGTTAACACGTGGAAATAATACACAAAGGAATTTGCCTTTCTGCCTTTGGAGAGAATGAAGGAAGCTACAAGCTAGAGTTGCATACCAGGTGGGCTTATCCTGTACTCTTGGCTGTTACTGGTTCCTATACATACAGCCGGCCCACACGCAAAACACAGTCCACTAAGCTTTCAATTTAGAAAAGAACGAAGTAGGATTTCCCTACAATGCCTGAGTTAAACATGAAGATAATGCATCCTTGTTGCCAGTCCTAATGAAAAATGTAATTCAAAACTTGTAGATCAGTAGAGATTCCCCATAAGTGCTTCAATTCACAAAAAATAAGTGATGGTAACGTTAGTGCCTCTGTTGCTGTGGCACAGAGAGCTGTGTTTGTGACCTGGTATGACCACAGATTTTTTTTTTTTTTTTTTCCCCCCTCAGATGCACCAATGAGGGATCTTGACAGTTCACTGTGCACTCTGGCGGGAGGAGAGTCAGAGTAGATCCAGAAGTTCACTGCAGTCTTGGTCTCAGGCCTGAGTGCGTCTCTGACAGCCTGCAGGCCACTGAGCTCTTCAAAAACTCAAACCTGGATCCAAAAATATTCTGATCTTAATAAAGACACACCCATGCACACACTCCTTCCATCATGAAAAACCACAATGACCATTGGATCTTCAGCATTTTCCAACAAAAATGAGCTTCCTCTGAGAAAACACCCTCTCGTCAGTGCATCAAAATGAGGAGAAACTGGTATTTAAGGGGATGACGGCTAGGAATGTGATTGGCCATAATTGTCAAGACTCTGACATGCTCACATATAATTTCTGAACTTCAGTAGCATCCTCAGATGAAAACTTGACTTTATCCAATACTTAGTTTGGTTAGATCATCTAAACAACTGGCTCTTTGTTGGCACCTTTTTTTACTGAACAATGTTGTCATTCTTCAAACTGGCTATTTTTTGTTTTTAAATGAAAATTCAAGCCAAGAGATGCCCTTAAGAAGTATCACTGTCTATGTAGCTCAGGTTTGAGGCCTTCATCTTTGCAGAGCAGCACTAAACAATGCTATATACAATGCTCAAAAAAATTAAAGGAACACTTTGAAAACAAATCATATTTCAATGTGGGGAATAAACAAACTGGATATTAGCATTGATATGGACTGGTTAATGTGTTAGGAATGAAAAGTGCCACATTGTTTGATCGAAATGAAAATTATCAACACCTAGGAGGGCTACATTCAAGACACCCTAAAATCAAAGTGAAAAACTGATGGGGCAGGCTAGTCCAGCTTGCTGAAATTCCTTGGCAGCAACTCAAAATGGTGTTCAGTAGTTTGTATGGCCTCCGTGTGCTTGTATTCATGACTGACAATGCTGGGACAAGCTCTGAATGAGACGACAGATGGTGTCCTGGGGTATCTCCTGCCAGAGCTGGACCAGGGCATCACTGAGCTCCTGGTCAGTCTGAGGAGCATTCTGATGGTGTCGGATGGAACAAAACATAATGTTCCAAAGGTGTTCTATTGGATTCAGGTCAGGTGAGCATGGGGGCCAGCTAATGGTATCAGTTCCTTCATCCTCCAGGAACTGCATGAGTTCTCTTGCCACATAAGACTGGGCATTGTCGTGCACCAGAAGGAATCCAGGACCACTGCACCAATGTAGGGTCTGACAATGGGTCAAAGGATTTCATCCTGATGCCTAATGGCAGTCAGAATGCCATTGTCCAGCCTGCGTTCTATGGCAAATGTCAACCAACATGGTGCCGGTCAGCGAGCACAGGGCCCACTAGAGGACGGTGGGCCCTCCGACCACTCTCATCACATCTCTTTCTGATTGTTTGGTCAGAGACATTCACACGAGTGGTCTGCTGGAGGTCATTTTGTAGAGCTTTTGCAGTGCTCATCCTGTTCCTCCTTGCACAAAGGAGCAGATACCTGTCCTGCTGATCGGTTGAGGACCTTCTACGGTCCTGTCCAGCTCTCTTAGACTAACTGCCTATCTCCTGGAATCTCCTCTATGCTGTTGAGAATGTGCTTGGAGACACAGCAAACCTTCTGGCAATGGCATACACTGATGTGCCATCCTGGAGGAGTTGGACTGTCTGTGTAACCTCTGTAGGGTCCAGGTATTGCCTCATGCTACCAGTAATGACTCTGACCTAGCCAAATGCAAAACTAGTGAAAAACAGTCAGTAAACCTTAGGAAGGAAAAAAATGTCAGTGGCCTTCACCTGTAAACTCATTCTTGTTTTGGGAGTTGTCTCATTGTTTCCCCTCTAGTGCATCTGTTGTTAATTTCATGAACACCAAATCAGCTGAAACTGACGAAAAACCTCCTCTGTTACTTACTTGACCAGATCAGTATTCCACATGTTTGACTAACTTGATGCAATACTTAGATTAAAAAGTGTTCCTTTAATTTTTTTGAGCAGTGCATTTTAGCTATACCACGCAAACAGCAGCTACTAGAACAATTTTCCAATAGCCAGTTGGTATTACTAAAAAAAAAAAATCATTTTTGTAATGAGTTTGTTTTTGACATTAAAAAGAATGTTGTTCTGTAAGTAAAGTGAGAGAAGGTTCCATCAAAGTGCTGTCTAGCCACATTAAGCACCTTCCACTTCAGTGAGCTAATATGTGAGTTTTGGCTTGCTTCCTTTTTTTGGCAGAGCGCGAGAAAGGCCTCACTTCTTTATTTATATATATATATATATATATATATATATATATATATATATATATATATATATATTTTACTCTTTTTTGGGGGGGGGGGACTGCATTGGGGTGCTAAAATTGCAAGGAGGTCACTGCTTTTTAGAGTTTGTAGCAAATCTGATAAACAAATGGAATTTTAGCACTTTGCATTTATTTTTTGTCATCTAAAACCATTTCAACCACTTCCAAAATGAAAGGTGGTAGATTTATGTTTGTAAAAGAGTGTAAGATTGTCTTTAAAAAAACTTTGAATCTGTCTTACTCTTTCTGTCAACAGCCCCAAAAATCAACACTATTGCCTTTGGACTGATTTTTCCACCTTGCCAAGTGTCATCATGTCAGGCTTTGGCAGATTTCACCTTTTTGTGATAGCCCTGTAAAAATTCTGCAGTGTCCACTAGGTTAATATGCAGTTGACATTTTACTATAACAGAGTGTTTTTTTTTTTTCTCCATATTTTTCTAAAAGTATTTCTTATGAATAATGGCTTGTTCAGTCATGCCACGCTGACCATTAGTTGTGCATCACTACATCCATTCATGCCACAGTTCACTCTGGTGTGTCTGTTCCAATATTGACATTATATGAGAAACACTGCTAATATGCTGCTGAAGGCCCTGTCAGATGGGAGGGTTGGACCAGAAAGTCCACACATTGCTGTAACATTTAACTGTATATTTACTGAAATTGTTTAATTTACCCAGAATAAATGAGGGACTTCAATTCCTTTTTCTTTTCAAAAAAAGAGAGAGAGAGAAGGATGCACTTGTGGTAAAATGTTGCCATTGCAATAAAGTTTATCGAGACGTATAGCTATCAACTAAAGTATGGCTTGATTTAAAATGGCTTATCTTGGCATGAGATATGTGGGGCTCAGGAAATTCTCAACACCTAAAGTTTGCTGCCTTGTGGCATTCCATTGTCATGCGACTTGCACCCTCAGCTCAGAATGCCAATTTTATTGAAGTAAAGGAGTCCCCAGACCAGTCATCCAGCTTTTAGGTTATTTGGTTCCAAAGGTGACTATAGGAAACCTCAACCTTTCAGTGGTTGGATATCATCTCAAATTGGGATTACGTTAACAGGTTTTTGCTTATACCAAAGTAACACGCTCCAACCACTTGGAAGAGAGATGATTTTTACTCCTTGTACTTTCAAAAGCACTAGTGCTGTGCCTTCTGTCACTCAGATTCTGATGTGTGCCAACAGATGGGACATTGACAGAGTTTGCAGACTGTGAGAGGATCTTGGTTTTTATTTATGACATCATAGATTTGCCGCTGATTTTGCCTAGCAACAGGGGCTCCACTTGGAGTCAGCTAGGAGTCAGGCTGAGGAGCACAAAAAAACCCCCAGCATGGCTACCATTTATCTAAACTGCGTGACACTACACTTCTGCAGTGTCCCAGCAATGCACCCTTCAAGTTTGAAGTGGATCGGATGTATAGTTGTGAAGATATGCTAAGAACAGACAGACAGACAGAGGTTCCAGGAATTACAGGTAAACTTACTTTAAATATGCACTAACCAGTGCTTAAAAATACATCAACTTACTGTGTTATGTGAAAAGTGTTGCTCGTAGTTGTAAACTAATAGCAAACTATCTCTCAATTCATGCAGTTCCCTTCAGCTAGAAACAACATTTGAGCATACGTCAATTTTTTAGTTTTTCTTCTTTGCTTTTACCCACAACTTTGCTGTTTTGATTTGCTCTTGGCCGATCACTCACGCACTCAGTTCCAAGGGCATTCGTTCTCAGCAAAAAAAGCAAACAAACCTTAAAACACAGCAACAAACGGCATGTATTCAATGTGAACATAGTAAAGTATTTAGCTGCTAGATATAATAATACATAATTCCCTCAGGTGTCGTATGAGTCAAACAAAACTGACACAGAAATGAATATTGCACTTACTGTACAATGCTGTAGAAAGAACATTTAATATCATGTCCACCATGTCAACTTCATCGGGTGATAATTTGTGAATGCTGTGTTTACAGGTTGTTCTGATCTCCAAGGTCCAAAACAATCACTATTACTCCACCAAGGAAGGTGGTGGAGTATTTTGACGATTCGTGGACGTTTGTCTGTCGGTCTGTCTGTGCACAACATTACTCAAAAACGGAATAATGGATTTGGATGAAATTTTCAGTGAAGGTCAGAAATAACACAAGAACCACCTGATTAGATCGTGGCAGTGATGCAGCTTAGAGTCTGGATTCACGGATTTGTTAAAGATTTCTGTATCGTTGCAAGATTGCGACACGATGTCACTGTAACTATGACAACAAGTGAACGCTGAAGATCACATGATTGCGATCCTACTACAGTACACTGCTGCGGAGTTATCGGGACTTATATGTTGGAAATCATACAATGACTGAGCAGCCTTGGTGGAGCTCTGCATTGTCTGAGCGCTTTTGTTGTTACGGATTACTTCGGAGTTGTTTATTAATAAGAAATCCTTACAATTCTTCCATGTTAAAGTGCCTTCGTTTACCCAGAGACTTGTATAAATTTGATAACCCAGCATGTTGCAAGATCTCTCAAAATACACTTCTGAATTTTAATGTCATGTAAAGTTATGTATTAGGCAGTTTGCATACATTAGGGATGGGAATTTCGACTAATTTCCGAACCGACTAGTCGCCAATAAAATTAACGACTAGTCGGTTCGGAAATTAGTATTGAACTTGCAATTTAACCCTTTAAGCGCCAAAGTCGCAACATTGCCACAAGTAACATTGCTGAACATAACAAGCCATAGCTTCAAATATACTGCCTCGTGTGCCTCATGTACTGTACACCAGGAGATGGCGGACATCTGGAACTTCAATCTGAGCATCAGTTGTGGGCGTGTTTTCATTCAAAGTTTTGGAGTTTACAGAGTTTGAAAACCGAGGAGATGAGACTCGCCGTCGGAGCGTGTCAGAGCGCAAGACGGTACATTTTAGAGTGAGAAAACTCACCGTACCGAGAGGTCTGGTCAACGCTGACAAAGTACTTTGTCAAGTAATGGCTTACTCATATTCTGAAGCGGAATATTCACCCTCTGATGAAGATGTTCAGTCGTCCACTGAGACAGAAAGTGCCGCTGCGTCTGTGCATAACGGCAGCGGGTCGGTGCGCCATGACAGTCCAAGCAGCACATAGTGGAGCCGATGCTTTGCTTCGGGGTGGCAGGAAGGGACGTGGTGGGTGTAGCTGGAGTGGTCAAAACACCGCTAATGATGAGGGGGATAGCGGGGGTTGAAAAAAGAGACAAGCATATGCTACTGGCAGGATCAACCAGGTAGCCCAGACGGGACGAGTGTGCGGCGCACGGCCGAGCGTAGAGCTGCATGGTGGCGCACGGTCGGGACCTGGGGGTGGGGTGGGGGCACACTAGCGTTTAACCGACCAGTAAAATACTAACCGTTTAATAAATGAGTCGACAATTAACCGATTAAACGACTAGTCCGCACATCCCTAGCATACATGATGTTTATCTCGAGTATAGAGCAAAACAAAAGATGAATGTAGTGTTTTATTACCCGTCTCACTCTAAGTTGGCATTTACTTCTGGCCTTTCATAAAAGGGTGTGGTACAGCCTGCCTGCTTATTTATCTCAAAAATGTAAAATTGCTGTAATAAAGGCTACTTCAAAGGCCTCCCTCTGCATCCAAGCATTTGAATCGAGCCATTGTTTTGATGGCTAACACATTTTTCTAATTTTACGTTCTTGAAAAATTAACCAAATTATGGGTTATAAAACAGAGCTGCCAACAGCCTCATTGAAACTTTATAACCCTTTATCACACTCCCTTGATTTAATGACTTCATACAGTGCTGTGATATTTTCAAAGTGTAGGAATGTGTAGCTAGAGGTTATTTCTTGTCAGATTCCTGTGGAGTTCAATGAATCCGTCTTTCTTTTGCTGTCATTTTCTTTTAATTCCTCATTTCTTCCCCCTTTCACACACTCCTTTCCTGATTATCTTTCTCTGTCCCTTTTTTCCTGCCTACCTCTTGTTTTGTGCTTTTTCTTGTTTTAGAACATCATTCAAATTCCTCCTTTATTTCCCCTGACTCCCCTTTTGTCTTTTATTTCTTGCTACGTCATTGCCTTATTGTTTCCTGCAAGCTACTGTCTTTGTTTGTGAGGAGGAAAATGGAGGAAGCTCTGTCATGGCAGTAAAAGGTCAGTGGTAGATGTTATCAGTGCTGCTTGATTAGGTTATGTGTTACATTTTTTGCTTCATATTAGGTATTCTTTCTTTGTTTCTTTTTCATAGCATGCCTGTTTATTCCTCAGGGTTTCCATTAAAATACAGCAAAAAGATTTTATCTCACTCAGTTTAAGTGTTGTTTTTACAGAACAGTCCAAATATGTAGACAGGATATATAAAGATAATGATTTTTTCTTTTTTCTGAATTTATCATTGTTTGCTTTTTATTCATAGAGCCATAAACTTATGGTGCATGAGTAATGTCTGACTCAGAGAGAACAAGTTTATGAGGCATGCTCTGTTATTATTACTTGGTCTGTTTTGCAATTTAATCAGCATGCATCTTGAAGAGACAAACTGAATTAGCTATCAGCAAACCAGACAAGAAGTCAATGAGACATTCAAAACAAAAGAAAAAGGGACACTGGTAGACAAAAAAAAATACAGAAAACACTTTGATTTTTGTTTTAATACAGGTTGACAGTGTCAATCATGCCTGTACTACTAGTGCCTCAAGACTGACCTCCCAAATAATTACTGGTTTAGACTATTTCATGCTGTAAACTAGGGATGGGAATTTCGACTAATTTCCGAACAGACGAGTCTCAAATTTTGTAAACATTAATGAAAATGTGAACACTAAATCAAGTTAAGAAAAGCAAAGAAATACCCCCTTAAGAGGTGCCATTTAATTCAAGCAAACCCTTGAAAGCAATTCAAGCATCTTTAAAATACAGAATAATTTTAAAGGAACCCAAACTGATTTGACTTTACGTAACCAAATACAAAAGCCGTTCCTAACAGTGAGTCGGAAAGTTGAGCAAATCTGCAGCGTCTGCCAAGTGAAACACAGTGATACTGTGAATGAGGAAAATCAACTCTGAGCTACAGCTGACCATAGAGCTGTTGTTGTAGGATGTTTTTGTGTCATGCGTTATGTGGCTGTGACATAGTGCTCGCTCCTGTTATAACCTGCTGAAGCTATGGCAGTGTGAAGCATTTTCTTTGCAGTTTGCTGTGTTGACCCTTTAAAGGTGCTGAAATGATGTCTATGCCATTTTGGAAAACAAGCTTTGGTGTTGTTCCCATTTAGTTTGCAGTGGGTGTAATTTAAGTAATACAGTTACAATGAAAAAAACAAATTCACACACATTCAGAGGCTTTTGCTGACACACACCCACCCACACAGAGACCACACAGAAACTCTCTGTACAACTTAATTAATGCTCAGACAGCTTCTTCTCTTGCTTGAATGAGGCTGCCACAAGCTTTGCCTTTTCCTTTTGATGTTCACCATTTGGGACCAGAAACATGGAAATGGAGGCCTGGGAGGGTAGTGCAGAATCATCGAAAAAAAAAACTGCATTTAGCAGTATTTAGTGTGTAAATATTAGCGAGACTACTTTGTTTGCTAGGAAATTATTGATGTTTGTCTAGAAACAGAAAAATAGTAGTTTGAATGTACATTGTTTTATGTATATGCAATTTGTGTTATTTCTGATATTCCAGAACATATTTTATCATTTGAACATAAAAAAATTCCTCTTTCTCTGTCTGGCCAAAACTCGCTACCACCTCTGTCTGCTGTCAACCAGATTGAAATTTATGCCATTAATGATCTGGCCTGAATTACAGCCTCTATCAATGTTTTGTTTTACTTGGCCCATTTCAAAGGGAGGGTAGAATAGGCCAGCATGAAATACTGTTTCAGCATCAACATTTTTGGGCTACAGAAAGGACCAAAATTGGTACAGTGTCTGCCCAGCTTTCAAAGCTAATTCTGCTAGCATGCGATTAGTGATGGACAACTTGTGCCGAAACATTGTGGGTGGAGCTTATGCTCTAGAATTTTTGTTTTTTTGGGAGAGCAAGTATTGCAACGTAAACAGACATCTGACCTTTACTGTTTGGCCTACAGGGCATACCGAGCTAAAGGAGTTACCAAACTGACTGTCACCTGTGTTACCTTATCTGGTGATAGATACTGAAGTACCTCTGATGACAGTCTTTTAGCATAATTAAAAGATGCAATGTTGTTAAAATCAGGGACCACCATTCATGGAAACAATGATGAACTGGTCATTTAGGTGAAACAGTGAAAGCAGAAATATCTTAACTTCATGTGTGATTTGTGGCTTACATCACTATCAGCTTGTTTGTGTGTGGCTCCGTTATCCACGATGCAGCTGTGTTCCCAATTTGCCTCTGCATGACACCACAGGTTAATCAGCTGGTGTCCTTTTGCCCTTTATTCACATATTCTAGGTCAGCAACGGATAAGAATGTATTGATCGCTCCTGATTGGGCCTCAGCTCATTGGTGTGTGCATGCAGAGTGAGAGATTTGTCACTCGGTCGCATTAATTAAGGCAAAGTCAAGTCAAACTATTGATTTGCTTTAAAATTTTTACACTATGCACAATTAAGGACAATGTAACCATATTAAAAATATAAACTACATGTAATGAAAAGAGGCACAGTATTATGCGTGTTTATATTGTGCGGTTGGATTTCTGTCCATAACACTTAATTGTGTACAGCCAGGATCCTCACTAAGCTGTGTCAGGAAAGCAGCCAGGAAAGGCGCTGGACAGACCCTCTAGCCCAGCAAGACTTGCTGCCACACACATCCATTAGTAAGAAATAGCTGCAAGCTATGAAGACAATTTCCTGACTAACACATTTGAAAAGCTATAAGTTGTGTGGAAAATATTTGTAAAATTTTGGCCTCAGGGTGCCACTACAAGCAAGCTCATGCAGTGTGTAATGGAAAGAGTTCATCTTCATCGTTTCTCTCCCTTTATCCGCACTGGCTAGCCTTCTTATTTTGTTTTAACTCAATTTCTAGAACTGTGTGTCCTCACTATTTTCCTTTCCACATTTCTTGGTTCTTTCACCCGACTCTTTTCTTTCTGTTTTGTTTTCTTTCCTCCTTTTTTCCTTTCAGTCCCTGTCACACTCCCTCTCTTTCACTTTCTCCTTTCATTACATAGTTCTCACCTTAATTTTTTTCATTACTTCATTCCTTTCTTTACAAGCTCCTCTCTGTCTCTCCCTCTCTTCCTCTCGCTCCTCCCTCTCTGTCTCCCTGTCAGTCTGCCAGCAGCCTGACAGCCTGTGCGTTTTCATCCTCTGCCTAGAAAACAAGGTCTAAAGTTCAAAGCTGCTGTTGTGGATTGGCGGGAGGAGAGGGAACACAGGAGGAGGCCAGACCTGGGTCAAAACAGATTTGAATATCGTCTTAAATAGATGGAATTTTAATCTAATCAGACACAGCATTTTATTTTCAGCACATGCTGTCGCTTTTGAATTAGAGGAATCAAATGGGGATTTTTCCACTTCAGTCTATGCTAGTTTCTTGAAGTCATTGATTTTAAGTGTAGCATTTCAAACAAGAAGTATGAGATGAAGGAGTTAAGGTCTTCTTTAATGTTTGTATGCGACTGAAGACACACACACACACACACACACACACACACACACACACACACACACGTACATATATGCAACATACTTTATCTGTGGCTGTATGCATTCAGAAGTTGCTAATATTTATTCTGACCTGGTGGCAAAAAATAGAAAGGAGAGAATTGATGATGTAAAGGGGTAGGGAGCACAAATCATCTTTGTTTTTTGTTGTTTTTTTTTTGCCTTAAGTGTCTAATGGGAGCACTTGAGAGATGCCATGAATACAGCTTTTGTGCGTTTGTGTGTGTGTTTTTGTTTTTGATGCTTAATCTGATAAGTGAGGGAATTATATTTTGACAGAGTAGTCATTTTCACGTTCCCACGTCCTGCCAGTGTTCAGTGTACACCCACAGGGCATGTGTGTGATTGTGGGTTTTTAATTTGATTAACATATTATTCACCTACACAAGTAGGTTGTCCCACGCTTTTTCCATGTTATAGAAAGTTATAGAGCGAGTGTGTTTGCACCACAGATATGTGTATGTGCATTTACTACTATGTTTGTGTACCTCCACCTGAGAGACAGCTAGGAGTGAGCCAAGTTTCGCCTGTTTTTATTCCAGCTCAGCTTCCTTCAGCCTCTGTTAGACAGTGCCTGTGTAAAAACAGCCTCTCACTGACTTTGCATGCTGGCAAATCACACCAAATCAAACCACGGCATCTTCAGCACTTTTCCTGCTGGTGAGTGGGCGCGTGTGAAGGAGATAAAAACCTGTCCGGGTTTTAAGTGAGCTGTATAAATAAAATCAACAATCAGAGCACAGAGTAAAGTAGAGCTAGTGCAATGAAGCACATTACACTACATTTGCATATGAGTATGTCTGGAATGTTAATAACTTTGAGATGATTGCTTCCTTACTGTTGACAATTATGTGTGTTAAAAGTACAGTATGTTACTGTACCCAGCAGTGACATTCCTGTAAAACATGCTGATTTCTTCTCTTACAGCAATGTTTTGTTGCAGCCATTATTATTGGCCATTCAAGTTCTGTTCATTTCATTAAAATTTTATTTTTATAGTACCATTTCAAAATATATTTAGTCTCCTAGCACACTTCACATAGTAATGTGAAGACCTTACATATTGTAAACACAGGACACAGCATTCAACGTTCCCTTTTGATTCCCTTTGAGTGAGCACTTCCCCAAAAATACCTTCATACCAAGTTAAAAAAGCTTACAAATAGAGAATGAATTGAAGAAAGTGTTTGTGTTACACCATGTTTTTACATTCTGGATATTTTTTTTTTTTTATTATATAGTGACAGTGAAGAGAGATGAAATATGGAAAAAAGGAAGCAGTGGAATGTCATGCATTAAAGTTATGGGCTGATCAGAGTTCAACCTGAGGACTCACTGCTGACAGCATTTGTGCTCCTGTCGTGTATACGTGAAACATTACAGTAAGAGACAAAGCTAAATTCAAACTGAGCCGATGGGGTCCAGTATGTTGGGCATGGACCTTGTAAGGACTACCTGAGTGAATGTATGGTCTTAACTGTGGAGCACAGACCAGACCAAGTATGTAACAAAACGCCTCTCCAGAAATTTTAGATCGTCCATGCTAAAGAGGATTGAGTCTGACATCAAAATTAAGGTATCCATGCAAAGTACTGGAAAAAGTGACAGGTTATAATGTTATTAATGATTGTTATTAACTACATTTTCCATATAGTAAATCTAAACTGGTAGTTTTTAAGATTAGTGTTTCAGATATTGTACAGAAGTGTACTCAGTTCTGTTTTATACTGTATACAGTGATTTTACATAAATAACATTTCTTTAGTTTTAATTACTTTTAGATTGCAAAGAAAGATCTCACTAAAGTCTATTTAGAGGTGCTACACTGACATGTTTGTTGTGATGCCGTGATTATTGTGACTTATCAAAAGTAGTTGGTTTGAGGGCCACTTACTTGCGAGTCTTTATGTGTATTGGCGCATATTCAGGGGGTGTGTCACAAACCGACCAGTCACATCGGTTGCTCTGCATAGCATACTTCTGCTGCCAAGTAGGACACTATCTTATAAACAGACTTGGCACGTGCGCACACACACACACACGCACACGCATGCTCAGAAACCCGTCTTCCTTTTGCTGGCCTCAGGCACTGGTTGGCTCAATCATCAAGTCTGATGTGTTGTGTCTCTGCTGTATTGTATGATGGTGTACTAAAGCCCAGTGTAGCCTATTGATGCTGATATACATGCCTCATTTTGCCAGTAGGTTCAGCTTCATTAATGTAGTTATGCATCTGTGCCACAGATCGAGGCAAGCACTCAAGCGCATGATGACAGAGACACAGCAGACAGGACATATCAAATACAACACATTTATTCACAAGAGTAATATTTACAACAGATACTACAAAGGAAAACAGGAAACTGACATAACAGGAAGTGCACAGGAGTAGCTAGTCCTGAGAGAGATAACGGCCGTTTTTCAATATCAATACGTTAAGTGTGGACTTGCTTGAAGACATCACACCTGAGCTCATCTACTCCAATTATATTTACTGTGAAAAACAACAAAAGGGAATATGATTTAACACAGTCCTGCCTCTTTATGTTTTAATATATAGTATATGCATCCTCAATAATATGGGCGGAGCGAGAACACATTTGTACGTTTCATCCGTACTTGCTAGATGTGTACTTTGAATTGCAACAATACTTGGGCTCCAGCTGATGAAGTTTCACAAGTCTGCAAGACACCAGTGTGGACAAGTACTGGCCAACTGCAGGACGGAGCGTACACTACGCTAAATGGAAATAATACGGTAGAAGGGGCAGGACAAAATGCAAACAGGCAAACTAGCCACCTGACAGACCTAATCTTATGAAGCAGATGATGTTTTTTACAGCAGTGACTAACCATTACATGGTAAGATCAAGCTAAGAAAACTTAAGGCAGGACAGAGCTAGCAACGCACACACACACACACACACACACGGCAACACAATAAACAAATAGTGTACGCCAGCACGGCAGAACTATTAGCGAACGCTCGACAGTATACACAAGCTCAATATGCTGCAGCGAACCCCAGAGAGAGTGCAGCTAACCATGTAGAAGGAGAGAGGGTGAGGGAATGTGGATGGAGGAGGCATGTGGCGTGTTAGGAATGGAGATTTCCAGGAGGTAAATCCAGAACGGACCAGGTTGGGTCTGGTCAGACAGGGCTGAGGTTTCAGCACGAAACAGACGGATCAGGCAAGGAGGGTCGCAGAACTGAGGTGAAGGAGATCACGGGTTAGTATAGGGTAAACTGAAAGTGAATATTGGCTCAGCAAAGGCCTGAGTTGACTAACAGGTTGTTGTTCAATGGTCAAGTGTCGCTGACCTCACTCACTGACATTAGGGGAAAGGAAGGGAAGAGGGAAACTAAGCAGAGCTGGAAGTGGAGGGCATGACAGTCTCTTTGTACTTACTTAAATGTCAATTTATTTGTTTCCGTATGTTTCTGCCGGTTCAGTCCTCAGATTTTTACGTTGTGTCTCAGCTCACTTACGGTATTGTTTGCCATATGATGTCGCCATCCTAAGACAGTTTTCACAATGTTTTTTACAGTGATGCTTCAGCACATAGAAAGCCTTTCATAATCATGCAAATTGAGATGATTATTTGACAGATTTTTTTTTTTTTTTTTTTTTAAGTTGTCTTGCTGCATTTGACTGCTTGTTTCTAGCTGTAAATTTGCCAAGTCTCCTCCAAGTCATTGGGCTCATCTTTTTCATTTGCCTGAAAACCAAAATGTGCCTAAAACAGGGATGCGGTGTTTGGCTTCACAACTAAATCAATAACATTAATGTCAATAGATACTCATTGAAAAGCAGTTGGTTGTTGTCGTCCAGCTGATTCTAACAGTTATGCAGTCACCTTAGGTATTTGATCTGGTGATTTTGTAATTTTTGTGACAATCCTAAGCTAAGTCCAAACTGCAGTATTATCTGCCTACCTGAGATTGGACAGACATTTCTGATGGCTTGGGAAAAGTGGCATAGCTGTAGGTCCACAGATATGCCATTTTCATTTCTCTATTCCACACTGTTGGCTTCCAGCTAAAGAGAAAAACTCTCCAGCTTTGATCTTTGTGTTCCACGTTGAGGTTTGGACCCAGACCTCGGTTGTTGGCGTTCATGTGCTGCTACTCCTCTGGGATTTCTTAACTTACCTTTGATGTCCAGAATTTATGGGGCAAAACAGAAATCACATACCTGGGGACTGTTGCTTTTAGACAGAAACCCCACTATATCACCCACTCTGGCAAACAAAATTTTCCTCGTAGTTTTTGACTGTTCAGCTCAGTAAACAAAACAAGTCGTAGCCTATGAACCAGTTTTTTCTGTTCATTATCATCAAGAGGAAACACTAGGACCGTCTGTTTGTTTTTTGGGTGGTGGGATTTTGAATGCATATGCATGTTAAGCTCTGATCTGGCTGCTGCTTTGTTGTGCTGTAGTGGACTGGCGCTCATGTCGGTTAGCTGTTATTGAGGCCCACTATGAGGCAGCTGGTGGTAAAAGTAGGCCATGCTTCCTGTTGTGCTGCCTATAGAGTGAGTCCCTCTATTTCCAGTAAAGTCCATTCCCTATGGTACCCTCCTATACTGACTCTTACACAAAGCTAGGCAATACTGGGTTACTGCTGAGCTTTGAAGACCCATTTCAAATCTCACAACCTTTTGTCAACCTGAAGAAAATGCTGCTGGAAAATCTTCTGTAGCACTGTTCAGCTTTCAATTCCCATGAAGAGCAGCCCACTTGAGAGAGCAGAGAGAAAGAGAGGACTTCACCAGAGACATATCAACCGTACAATCCTTTAATATTTTCAGTTTTCAGTGGCATGTGGCCATTCTTTAAACATGTGATATCAAAGGTGGGAGAGACCCCAGCAAAATCTCAATTATGCTTAACCTCCCATGTGACTATTTTTCCATACATGCATGCATGTTATCTAGAAGCAGTATTTAAATTTTAGCAAAGTATTTACTGCACCAGCCACAAGTTGACTAAAATAACTCTCTAATTTTGGATGGCATACATCAGTGGTTCTGCAGGAGAAGTTTTAGTTTCTTACTCCCACATTGTTTTCACAGTACTGAAATAAAGTCTGTAACTAACAATCAACAATAGAAACCTCTGAAAATAGTGATTTTTTTTTTTTTTTTTTTTTTTGGGGACACAATCTTTCTGTAGACTAGCCTCCCGTCTGATTTATTGATCGTTTTGCAGTGTGTCTTGTGTTAGAGTAGTGATTGAGATCAAGTATTTAGTATTTTTAGCTCAATAAGCAAGCATTCCTGTGCAATTTGTTGCTCTATAACTTCAACACTTTTCTTATTAACAGAACTCATAATAATCATTTTTGTCCGACTGTGGTTTCTGAAGACATTTCTCTGTGAAAACCGCACATACAGACAGACGACACCAAATCATTAATTATCTGACTCCGTCTCAGTACTGTAGTGACAACATGCTCAGTCACGGTGATGATGTTTGATGGCGCTGGTACAGGTTATTCAATACATTGACAATTTCACCACGTGCTTCATTTAACAGAAAACCTCAAACACAGATGAGCGCTCGTACACATGTCCACAGAGGCTGACAGTCTCGGTCAACTTAAACTTTATGGTATACAATAGAGTTAGGAGAGCGAAGAAATATGTGATTAAATGTTTTGTTTTGTTTTGTTTCCCAGACCAAATATTTCTGGGAGTGTTCAGGGTACTAACTATCCTAGAATTCTAGATTGATTCTATCGTGCAGAAAAACAGTCTTTCCTCTCGCACATGCCTAAATTCAGAGTGTGCAGGCCTGGTGACAATGTGTTTCTGAAACAGAGGATGAAAGAGAAACTGGCTTTTACCAAATAAATTGTTTTTAAAAATCAATATGTTGCAGTCAGTGCTAATATTGTGGCAGGCTGCCATTAATAAATCATGGTCTAGAATATACTGATGCAACAAAATGAAAACTCTTTTTTTCAAATGGCGTAAGACACCTTTGACCTATATTGGCAAGAGTCGACTGTTCAAAAGTTTGAACTTGTCACCCAAACCTAGGATACAGTACATACTCATTTTCATTATTATTCAGCATGTAGCATATTTCTCTTCCCTCCTCACCAACCGTGTGCTGCTGCTGTTCTAGCAGCATGGCCTGTATCGGTTTTTCAAACTGTAACATCAGATTTATGATGGGAGCAAAGCATGAAGACAAACACAGCACAGTGGATTGACTGGCCTCCAAGGGGCACAGAAGGGGCTGGAGTGAAAGAGAAAAGAAAAGCAGATAGAGTGTCACAAGAGAGCTACTTTCAGCTTTGGAAAAGGTACAACAGTTTCCACACTGCTGTCAGCTGCTCTGGGTGGGCTTTGCTAATGTTTGCAAGTCACAACGGCATGTTTACAGGTTATTCATACAGCAGTTATTGGTGTTAATACTCGTGGATCTTTATGCATTTTTATATCTGTGAATATTAGTCTTAATATCTTAAGATTTGTTAAGAATTTGGTTTGTTTTCTTGTCTTATGCTAACTGAGAATTGAGAGCATTGCATTACCTGAAACATGTAAAAGAAATTTATTTTCCAGCAGGTACATCTTATTTTTTGCTTGCTGACCAGAATTAAAGAGTAACCGCAAGAGTAAGGTTAAATGTACCGGATTTAAATCAAGAATAATTCATCAAAACTATAGCTTAAATTGCATAATCCACAAAAGAATCCAGCACCTCTTCTATAACCTTTGGTACACTGCAACATTCACCATTACAGCCTGTTCCATGATGATTGTTATGTTTTAGAGCTATGAATGCTGCTACTTTTAAACAAACGTGTGTGTATTTTGTTACACTTCATACAGAAAAAACAAACTCTATTCCTCAGTGATTCGGTAAGGAATGTCAGATTTCTCTCAGTGAGTGTTACTTCCACACACTACATGGTGATGGGGTCTTAACAGCTTGCCTCAAGGGCACAAGCTTTTAGATTCTCATATGGCTAGATATCACTGCTCAATGCATCACAGAGAAAAATACTAGCAGCATCAGGCTAAACAAGCAGAGCTGGGCTGCTGTAATCCATCTTGAAACATGAAGGGAAGAAAGAAAGATATTTTGGATGGGTAACTGCGAGGAATGCAAGACTTCTTTTGCCATGACAGAAGAATTTTAACTTTGAATGCCTGCGTTTCATACTTTCAGTGAATACCAGTGCAGTGATTGACAACAGAACACTGGTGTACTGAGACTCGTGTCCTGTAAAATATGATGCTTTAATTGCAAATCTTTTCTGTTTACCTGACATATCAGCACATGTGCACACTTTGAAATGGTATTCCTCTTCTAGTCAAAGTTGGAAAACTGAAACCTTGCAAAGATCAGCGTTCAGTATTTTGCAGCAGTATTGACATAGCATTGAATTTTGTTATTGCGTCAGCACTTGCAAGGACTATTGGGACATTGAGTGATGTGTGTCACAAGGCTGTATTTGGAGAACATGGTAAACAAAAACACATTTCCGCTTGTACATTGTAAATTGTAAATAGCCCCATCTTTTGATAGGTAGTTAGCTAACTCTGAGCCCAAGGACATACTCTTCAGTAAGTTAGTAAATTCTGCAAAAACAGTTACATTTCTGCCGTTTCAGGACTAAAGACACATTTAATCTGCCAAATATTTCTTTATTAAACGATAGAGTTATACAACATTAACAGTTAGAAATAAACAGCATCATCTTCCCAGAGCCTAAGGTTATTCATTAAATGTGTTGTTTTGTTTGATTCAGACAAAAAAAGAACCAAATATTATGTAGTGTTGAGACTAAGACAAGCAGCACAATGTTGCATAAGAGAAATAATGACCACATAAAGGATTACAGTTTATTGTGTCACATATTAAAATAATTCTTTACACAAGTACTGTTTGCTAGTAGCACTGTTGTGTAATAGTTTAGGTTTTTTTTTTCTTTGAGGATTTGTAAAGAGCATCTAAGATATAGTCATAATTAAAAATTCAAGTCAACTATAAAATAGAACTAGATGCTGAAGTGGGTACATGATAAATTCTACCGTGGGGGGGGGAGTAACATTAAAATAATAATCAGCTCTGTATCTGTATATGAATCAGTATTTGTGTTTACAGTATAGCTTGACCTCTGCAGAGATAATGTGACCGTATCTGTGTAACATGTTTAATGAATCAGTTCTCCAGCATGTATACACACACACACACACACACACACACACACACACACACACACACACACACACACACACACACACACACACACACACACACACACACACACACACACACACACACACACATTAAATCCCTGAAGAATCCATTATCCACAGCTGAGGTCTGTTTTGTCCAACAACATTTCCTGTCTTACCTTTCCTAATCCAATTCAATTTGTTTTGCTGGCATGAATGTCACATGACCTCATACTTGGTAAGCATCTATATAAACATGAAGTGTGCTGTCTCTTTCTCTCTGACATTTACACAACCATTATATGTCTCTGAATTTTCACTATTTTGATACAGTGTATATGGAAAGTTTAGTTTTCAATATTTTATGTTTCTTTGCTGTCAACTATCTTCAAATCAAGTATATGAAGGGTCTTTTGTCTTTAATATGTCAACAAAACACTCAAACATTCTTTGTCATTGTGAAGTATTATGTGAAGAGTTGAGAGCAAAAAATGTAAATCTATTTTAAGGTTCATGAATCAAAGTGTCTGAAACTTGGGATGAATCTGACAACTTTCTGTATGCATGGTATGTACTGTATGAGAAACAAATGTTAAAATAAGAGAAAAGAGAAATTGATAGCTATAAATAACCTGGAAGCTTACAAAACTGCCCTCTTTTTTTCTGTTAATTAATCGTGCTGTCTGTAAATAAATACAAACGCAAATTATTAGGGAGCAAAAATGAGAAACAAGGGAGAGAAAACAGAGGGGAAAAAGAGACGAGTGCCAGAGAGGTGATTAAAGGACAAATAATGCTCAAGTTGTTCATTACCAACCTGTAGCTGAATCACACTGTGGGTAATCAGCACTACTAATGAAACTGCAGGTTGTTTTTACGGGCGTTTCTACCAATCTGTTGAGATGTTTGGCGCTCTGCCTCTCCATTTCGCCCCTTCCAATTATTTCATTATTCACCTGCTGCTGCATCAGTAAACAAAGCTGTTTGTGACATGATGACTAATGGTGTACGTCTTGTTTTTTTGTGCGTGCATCTGCCCTATTAACATACTCCTCACTCACTCACTCCAGCACACACTGTAACCTGAAATCACTGATTTGCATACACAGATACGCACAAGCCGGGCATAGATGGTCCACATGCATTAAAGTAACATCCCACCAGCACTGAAGAGTGTGTGTGTGTGTGTGTTAGCCTGCTTTCCCAGTATGGTGTATTCTGAGTAATGTGGCTGATGCTTCACAGCTAGAAGCTCCTGCCTCACGTGTATGTGGGTTAGTATTTTCCTGAGAACTCGTATTGAATTTCAAACTAGCCTTGATGTAATGAGGCCTAATGGAGTCCGACTATGTTTGTGTCCATCCTTCACATGTTTTCTCACCTGTGTTCTCTCCCCCTCCCCCCCTTCTTCTTACGCTTGTCTTCCATCGCTCTTCAGCACCAGCTCCTCCTATCTTTTTGTCCTTGTTTGACATAATCCCAGTCCTACTTCTATGTACGCCAGCTCCCCACAGGCTATATTCTGCAGCCTCGTGACTCCTGCTGTGCTCTAAGTTCATTGCATGCACCCCCCTCCTCTCTTTGTCCTCGTTTGGTTGTCTTCCCCTCACATGACCTCTCTCTCCCTGTAGTGTTATTTGTCAATAGGCTCAAATCCGTTTAAACCTAAAAATTCCATATATCCACGAACTATCCACTAGCATTGGGCATTTACATGTTTTAGTAAATTTGTAATCCCTTCCTAGTATTTAATGCAAATTTTTATTTCACTTTCACCGCTTTGTTTACTCTTGAACTTTCTTCTTAAATTAAAGTAAGAATTCACATTTTACCATTGGTTTGTCCTGAAAGCCGGTTCCACTCAGTGTGCTACTGCATAGTTTTCACTGTTCCTGTTCTCTGGTGTTGTCTTACATGCATAAGTTTAGCTCTTCAACCCAACACTATTTTTGTTTTCTTATTTTGACCTGGAAAAATCCCCAATCCCCAAATTTAGTCAGTAACAGCTGATATCTTGGGGACCAAAATGAACATGTCAGACTCTATGGATCGGACACATTTGTGTGAATATTGCAAAACAACAAGTCTCCTTATCCTTATTACCAAGCCAGTAAGAGATCTGAGGAAACTGTAGCAAAACTTGCCATTTTTACTTGTACTTTATCAAAGCTGTGTATTAGAAAGAAGTGAAAGAAACTAAATATTTACAAGGATAAATAAATGTGTATATATATATATATATATATTATATATATGTGTGTGAGGTCAATGAGGTTGTACTGTCATATATATATATATATATATATATATATATATATATATATATATATATATATATATATATATATATATTGCATACTAAATGTAGTAAAATGTGAAACACAGTGCAGATTGATTGCATCTCAGAATTTAGTACGAGATGTCCTATTTTCTGTTACAACCATTAATGTCCCCAGTTTTTTCCAGTTTTCATTGTCCTTATTCAGTCTAATTAATGATGAAATAGCATCCTTTGAAAAAAGAAGAATGTGAGCTGTTAAGCCATTACATTACATTACATTAGTTGACTTCAGGCAACTAGCATAACTTGATCAATATTTTTCTCTGTAAATTATTTTTTTATTACATTCTCCTTTTTGGCTTTTCTCTTTAGTCAGATTTTAGACAGAGGCGTGCTTTCAAAAAAGATTGATATAGATTACTTTGCTCACAGTTAAGAGTTGATGTGTGTTCTTCTACTGCTGTTTGTCTCACATGGGATGGCCAGATGGTGTTTGTTTGGGGAAAAAAATAACACTCTAGACAATACTTCTCTGGCAGTATTAAATACATCAGTCTTCAGTTCTTTTTCCCCATCAATGCTATAATTTCGTTGTTTTTAAGATTTTTTTTGTGTGTGTGTGTGTGTGTGTGTGTGTACACCTGTGTCTGCTGACACATTCAGCCAATAGCTGCAGGCTGCAGACAGTGGTTGTCATTGCCTTTTGCTAAATATGCTAATCACCCAACACCTGTTTGTATAAGAAGAGGAAAATGCACACCTCCCCATCCAGCACACACTCAAAGACTCACACACGACAGGCAGAGGAAGCAAACAGATTTTTACGCTTTGTTTGAGGTTGGTTAAATTCTTGGATGCACATTCACAGTATACTTTTTTTAATCTCTTTTGCATGTGTTTGGGTTTATGCGGTTGACTCTGAAACAAGGAACAGGCCAGTAGTGTCAAGCAGGCTTTAATGTCTGTCTTTCTTTTTCTTTTTGTCCTCAGTGATGGAGCCCATGACGGTGACAACGTCAGTGGTTGGACCAAATGAGTTCGACCGCAATGCCCCACGGATTTGTGGCGTGTGTGGGGATAAGGCCACTGGCTTCCACTTCAATGCCATGACATGTGAGGGCTGCAAGGGTTTCTTCAGGTGCGTGTTGTCTTTGAACTTACGTGTTTTCCATGTGGAGGACGTGCTCTGTGTGCTCTATAGTAGGCATGTTTTATATCAAGCTTTTTCTGCATATTTGTAAGGCTTATTTTGTTGTCAGACAGCCCTAAGAGGTATCGTCTTTTGGACTTATTCTAGAGTCTTTTTGAAGCTCTATATGGTTTAACAAAAATGTAAATTTTTAGATTTAGGAAGCAGTCATCGATTATTTTTTATTCTTCCTAAATTATTCATATAAAATGTGATAAGTGCTAGGTCATTGTTTGTGGATACTGGCTGGCCATGCTAAGCCCTAACATATTGCTTTGCTTTCAAAGAAGAGTATAACTGCCTAATGCCAACATACGCTGTTGTTGATGTTAAGGCACAGTATGTCTTTTTCTGTCTGCCTAAATGAACATCTATGCAGTGCTTTCAGAAGAATATTCATTATTTAGTAGTGTCTGGAATCCTGTAATTTTTTCTCTTTTCTCCATTCCTCACTTTATCTCTCTCTCATAGAGCAGATATGCTTTCCCTTAATCATCAGGAACTGGAAATAGGATTCAGTATAAAGTATTAAATTAATGTTTACCCCACTAGCACAAGGAAGAAGAACAAAGACATTATCTTTACATTTTTTTTATTGATGTGGCCGTGACACTTGTTTTTTTGTTTTTTTTTTTATCTTGTGGTAATTCATTTTGACAGGATTGCTTACTTCACTAGTTTACAGTTTATTTTCAGGTGAAAGCAGCTTTTATAGCAATAGCAGTTGCTCTCATTACTCATGATGTCTTTTGTCTTTTAACCACCACAGAGAATAAAGGATTCTAAATAACTAGATGACTTGATACTCCTCTAGACGCAGTATGAAACGTAAAGCCTCATTCACCTGCCCATTCAACGGAAGCTGCACCATCACCAAGGATAACCGGCGTCACTGCCAGGCCTGTCGTCTCAAACGCTGCATTGACATTGGCATGATGAAAGAGTGTGAGTTGACCTTTTTGGACCTTTGCTGCTATAAAAGATCTGCTGATTTGTTGGAGCCATAGCTGGAGATGGAAATTCCAATTCAACAATTTTCATTTTAACATTTGTAAGTGACCGAGTGTGAGCTGTACTCTAAGTTTTGATCTTATTCTGTAAAGTGTGTGGGAAGATGTGTTCTGAAACACTTGAAATTAGCTAGAACCAAGACCGAGGAGACAGTTGGACTTTTTTTGCAACTTAGCTTTATTTTGCACAGTTTTCTTGAGGCAAATGACAATACTTAGATTTTATCCAGTACTATCTATGTTATTTCATTTCATTTGACAAAAAACTTAAAATAGGAAATAATGAAATGACTTATTGTAATGCCTACATATCTGTCTTTACAGTAGAATCAGGGATGAGAATTTTCCGCGGATCCGCGGAATTCCGCGGATTTTATCATTGCCAGGGTCATTCTTGTGAATCGTCTAAATTCGAGGAGAAAAGTTTTTTGGGGGGTGAGGTATGTTTATGGTCGGCGAGTCGTAATATCAAACGGCTGCTAATATCCACCGCGCTGAATGCTAGCTGCCACTCAGTGAGAGCAGTCATGTACAGTACTGTAATCGAATCACCATGAAGTGTAGTCCAGGGATGGGAATTTTCCGCGGATTTCATTTTAAGTTTGAACACTTTGTCACTGATACTCCCGCGAGATGGTAACGACGTTAACGATAGCTTGTTAACGATAGCTTGTTAACGACGATTGTAAACGGCCCAGTGATTGGAAGTTGCTGCGCCACCGCTGCCGCACACCCCCCCCCTGGTCAACAACTTTCCGCTGGAATCAGAACTTGCTGATCCCATCCCTGTAGAATAGAAGTCTGAGACCACATCGGATATCAGTCTTGTTTTTACATAACTCTGGGTATAATTAGAGAGTCGGAGGATTTAGAAACTTTTCAAAACACAATATGCTCTGACATGTAAAATTAGGAAATATTTCAAGTTCTGCACAATGTCAAACTGCTGAATTAAGCTAATTTGCTTCACTGATCATGTAAACTCCTTTGTACAACATGTTGGTTTTCTTAATTTCTGTCCTTCCATTGAAAAAGTCTTTAAGTGATACTCAATTTGATTTGGCTGTTTTTAGCAGAGGCTTGTTAAAGTAAATCATTCTGCACCTATTGCTCAGCTTATAGATATGTCTGTTCCTCATGTTTCAAGCCGGAAACTATCATAATGCTACTTACTAAGTTGCATTATCATAGTGGGAATGATTACATCAGAACTTAGCTGAAGTCTTCAGAAGTCAAGTTGTTTCTCAGAATCAGATCAAGGCTAGACTGAAGTTTTCCAAGAAGGCAGTGCCTGGCAGTCTAAAACACTTTGCAGAAATTGTGTCAGTTGTATCCAAAGCACGATCAGGCAAACCAAAAGAGACCACACTGTGTGAAGATCAATACATCAAGGCTGTGTTCACCAGGAGATAGAAAAGCAACTTCAGTAGAGATCTAAAATTTGCTAAACAAAGAACACAACACACCAATCAGCAAAAGTCCTGTCAAAAGAAGGCTGTGTAGTTGTGCTCTCAGAGGAACAATAGCAGTTCTAAACCACTTCTCAGGAGAAGATGCAAGATCAAATGCATTAGTGAGCTCAGCAATGGCAGCATTTCACAGAAACTGTTGGGGGAAAAAAAAGCTTAACGAGAAATTCAAGTTTAAGATTTATGTTGGTAACATAGGGTTGTATATGTATGAAGGTAAACAGGAGACAGAGAATGATACCAACATGTGAAAAACCCCACAATGAAACATGATGGTGGCAGTGTTGAAGTCTGGGGCTGTTACTCTGGTTTTGGACACATGCACCAAATCAGTGCCACCCTGACCAAGGACAAGTAGCACTCCATTCTTTAGAGACCTTCTGGTTTACATTTCTGTCTAGAAGGATTTATACTACAGCAGGATAATCAGCCCAAACGCACCTCAAAGCTTTCAGGAACTACAATATACAGTAGGACGAGTAATTCACTGTGAAATATCACTTAAGTATGACATAAATCCAAATTGCACCACTTCTTACTAACTGCATTCTTTTGAAGTTGACGAGTATTTTTTCAATAACTTTAGAAAGGCTAAATTAAAAACAGGCCCGAATGTAAAAAGTCAGTGCAACAAAAGTAAATGGATGCCATCACTGAAACTAAATTGAGCCCACCTATGATTTCCAGTTAGCTTATGTAATTCATACATTATATAACGTATTATAAAATATAGTCCAAACAACATATTATGATAATGCTAAACCTGTAGAACTGTAAATCTAGGCTCTGCTATACAGATAAGACCTAAGAGTGATGCAGATTAATAGTGAGGGCGATGTTAAGGCAAGATGCAGCATCTTTCCCTCTGCTGACATTCCTTTGATGTAGTATTCACTTGGACATCTGAGAAACTGTACATCCCAGGCAGACGAGCGGCGGCAGGTGTTAGCCGACCAGCTAGCGGGGGAGACCGGGGGAGAGCAGCCGGCAGACCTGCAGAGTTAAAAATGACAGCTCCGGTGGCTTGGCGCTTTCCGTTTTTTTTTTTTTTTTTTTTTGTTGTTGTTTTTTTTTGGGCGCGGACCAGTGAGGCGGCATTTTCGGCAAAATTGTAGTGAGGCGGTGGCCTATACCAGCGAGGCGGCCCGCCTCGTCAGTCATATAGGAGGGGAAACACTGGACACACAGTATTTTACATGATGCCAAATTTCAACACATCCCCCCAACTAGTATTAGACGTCATTAAAAATGTTTGGTGCTACTGCTCTTTCTGATTCTGCTTGTCAGTACTCTTATTTGTACTTGGTGTGGTTTTTTTTTTTTTTTTTTTTTTTTATGAAACAAAAAAAGAAACGAACAACGAACATAGTGATGACTGGAATGTAATGAAAAGAAATTAACTATACACGTGGACAAAATTGTTGGTACCCCTCAGTTAAAGAAGGAAAAACCCACAATTCTCACTGAAATCACTTGAAACTCACAAAAGTAACAATAAATAAAAATTTATTGAAAATTAAATAATCAAAATCAGCCATCACTTTTGAATTGTTGATTAACATAATTATTTATAAAAAACAAACTAATGAAATAGGGCTGGACAAAAATGATGGTACCCATAACTTAATATTTTGTTGTACAACCTTTTGAGGCAATCACTGCAATTAAACGATTTCTGTATTTGTCAATGAGCGTTCTGCAGCTGTCAACAGGTATTTTGGCCCACTCCTCATGAGCAAACAGCTCCAGTTGTCTCAGGTTTGATGGGTGTCTTCTCCAAATGGCATGTTTCAGCTCCTTCCACATATGTTCAATGGGATTCAGATCTGGGCTCATAGAAGGCCACTTTAGAATAGTCCAACGCTTTTCTCTCAGCCATTCTTGGGTGTTTTTGGCTGTGTGTTTTGGATCGTTGTCCTGTTGGAAGACCCATGACCTGCGACTGAGACCAAGCTTTCTGACACTAGGCAGCACATTTCTCTCCAGAATGCCTTGATAGTCTTCAGATTTCATCGTACCTTGCACACTTTCAAGACACCCTGTGCCAGATGCAGCAAAGCAGCCCCAAAACATTACTGAGCCTCCTCCATGTTTCACCGTAGGGACAGTGTTCTTTTCTTCATATGCTTGGTTTTTGAGTCTATGAACATAGAGTTGATGTGCCTTACCAAAAGCTCCAGTTTGGTCTCATCTGTCCAAAGGACATTCTCCCAGAAGCTTTGTGGCTTGTCAACATGCATTTTTGCAAATTCCAGTCTGGCTTTTTTATGAGTTTTTTTCAGCAGTGGTGTCCTCCTTGGTCGTCTCCCATGAAGTCCGCTTTGGCTCAAACAACGACGAATGGTGCGATCTGACACTGATGTACCTTGGCCTTGGAGTTCACCTTTAATTTCTTTGGAGGTTGCTCTGGGCTCTTTGGATACAATTCCAACGATCCGTCTCTTCAATTTGTCATCAATTTTCCTCTTGCGGCCACGTCCAGGGAGGTTGGCTACTGTCCCGTGGGTCTTGAACTTCTGAATAATATGAGCCACTGTTGTCACAGGAACTTCAAGCTGTTTAGAGATGGTCTTATAGCCTTTACCTTTAAGATGTTTGTCTATAATTTTTTTTCGGATGTCCTGGGACAATTCTCTCCTTCGCTTTCTGTTGTCCATGTTCAGTGTGGTACACACCTTTTCACCAAACAGCAGGGTGACTACTTGTCTCCCTTTAAATAGGC
Source organism: Acanthochromis polyacanthus (assembly GCF_021347895.1). Lineage (NCBI taxonomy): Eukaryota > Metazoa > Chordata > Actinopteri > Pomacentridae > Acanthochromis > Acanthochromis polyacanthus. The sequence continues at coordinate 19,447,662 of NC_067118.1, forward strand.
AGACTGACTGATTATGAGTTTGGAAACACCTGTGATGTCAATTAAATGACACACCTGAGTTAATCATGTCACTCTGGTCAAATAGTTTTCAATCTTTTATAGAGGTACCATCATTTTTGTCCAGGCCTGTTTCATTAGTTTGTTTTTTTTAAATAATTATGTTAATCAACAATTCAAAAGTAATGGCTGTTTTTGATTATTTAATTTTCAAGAAATTTTTATTTATTGTTACTTTTGTGAGTTTCAAGTGATTTCAGTGAGAATTGTGGGTTTTTCCTTCTTTAACTGAGGGGTACCAACAATTTTGTCCACGTGTGTATATGCTAGACTCCACTGCCACAAAGAGGTGCAGGCTTTTTACTCTAAACCTACAGCTAGGTGCCACTTTTTCACCCTGTCCTCTGTCATCCTCCCACTACATGCCAATGTGAAAGGGTTTTGAAGTTGAAATTGCTTTGGACCTCCAGTAGCAAAGGCCAAAGTGAACAGGTTCATTGTAGCTGCTACTTAAAAAAATGTCACAAAATCTTTGAATGGGTGCCTTCATGAATCCAGTTTTGACCTTTGATCACAAAAATGAACAAGCCTTGATCATGAAATATAATATTCTGCATTGTGTTTTTTATTAAACTGTTTAGCATTGTGTGAGAATTAAAAACTCAACCGTGAAGAGCCTAAATGTAAGTACATGATGCTCACAAAATCTCTTACTCTTCACTTTTAAGTCAAAAATGTATTGAAGTTAAATTAAAAATGCAAGATTTTTTCTTTGACAGTATTTTTACTGTGGGATGTTAGTAGCTGCCGCTGAACGATCAGCTGCCTCATGCGTACTTTTAATCATCCACACTAATAATAATAATAATTTATATAACTCCGCATTTGGTCTCCGTGCTGCTAGCATACATAACATACCTGGCTTACAGAGGGACAAGCTATGAAAGCTTTGTTCTACTCTCTGTCTGTGATGACCTGTTACTGGATGTTTCAACAGATTGCTCATGATTTAAATGCATCTGTGAGTGTTGTCTCTGTCAACTGACCCAGACAGACAGTTTTCTTCTGGATTCAGAAAGTGAAAATGCATTGACGACAAATATTTTTATCTTCTTCTAAATTGGAAACAGGACTGATGCAGCAAAATGAAGTCCCTCTCAATTTCTGAAAGACCGATAGCAAATTTAGCAAATTTACAAATTTAGAATGTGGCTCATTTAATACTGGGGATCAGTGCCAATCCCTGTCCCCATCTTATTACATATAAAGCCAAATATTTTAGTACAATGTGAAGACCAGATGGAAAACTTAACTTTCCTTTCTATTTTTTTTGACATTGCAGCTTTAATTGAACAGTAAAGTTTTAAATATTTAAAGACTTTCACAAGCAACAGCAGACAGTAGAATCACAAGTTTGTTGTAAATTGATCTGATTTGTGACAAGGAGACGGGCAATAGTGGATGTGCATGAGGATGCTGGTACCATATGGCAGTCAGTCTTGGGTCAAATAATAGTGTTTTTAATCCTGTCTGTATTCTCCCAGATGGATGCTATCATCAGGGCAGTTTAGTTGGTAGTAGTAATTCATCACTGAAGTAGGATTACCTGATATGCTTGAAAGGCAGTTTGACAGTTTTCTGCTCTAAGCCATGTTGGTTATGCATACAGCACCAGGCCTGGGTGTAATACAAGACGAACGTGCTGTGAAGGGAGAATGAGACATCACTTAACACAAAATGACACCTTGTCACAACCGATTCATAATGACTAGCATAAAGCGCTGCCTTTTTACTGCATGTTTACAAATGATCACATTATACAATCTTCATTACATAACTAGTCTTGCATCTCTTCTATTTAAATATGAAAGAGTGATGAAGCTCCGCTTTTCTTTTGTAAGTCGATATGCATTATGGCAAACCCACCAGTAGGAAGTACGACCAACAGCAAAGCATCAGTATAACCATAACAAGTAGTAGATGACAACAGAAGAATAGGAGAGTGAGGGAAGGAAGGAAGGAAGGAAGGAAGGAAGCCAGGGGCTTGGGGAGGTGGGGGATGTTGGGGGTTAAACTCCTGTTCAACAATGGCTCTCTTTCTTCAAAGAGACGCACAATGGTCGAGCCCACATTTCATTCACAAACAGACTGTGTGTGTGTGAGGGTGTGTTTGTGTGAAACAGAGATGATGCGGGGCAGCGTTCAGACTGATGATAACAACCATGTTGACCACAAACAGCCATATTACACTGGAGTGTCTGTTTCATTGAGGAATGATGAGAGAAGAGCGAGCAAGCATGAGGAGAGAGGGAGAGCAACTCTTGTCAGGATAAAATGGTTTCTTTGTTTATCACAGCTAGTATACAGGTTCATGAGAAGAAGGATGCCCACTGTAGTCACTGCTGAGTATTACAGCTGCTCTGCTAGCCTCCACTGTGCCTGCTTGTATGTAAAGCCATTTTTTGTTCATGTAGAGATCTGTACCACCTGTTTAAAATCTGACCACTTCAGGAAAAAGAAGCCTGTTTTAAACAATCTTACATTAATGCCAGCTACAATTGTTGATAATGGATCGCTCACCGGTTAATTGCCATTAATAATTTAACTGATTAAAAATACATTAACCAAAAAGCAGAAGATGGAGGCCATGCATGGTAGCACATGTACTGCACATTTGCTGTAGTATCTGGTTGCACCACTAGGTGATTACTTGACAGTTGCTTGACTTTAAAAGCAGGATTCCATACTTTTCTCTGACTGAGTTTCAGATCGATTTACCTGGTTAAGTCAATATACTGTAATAATGTAGTGTCATATAAATTAAAATACCTGAGGCAAAGGTGACGATACTGGCAATGAGCATTGATTGATTCAAAATTGAAAGCCTTGCATTGTTTTTGAATTCTTTGATACTAGGTTGACGTTGCATTTCAACACTGAGACAGATACAGTATTTACACCGTGGTGTACATATTTCTGCATACCAACATACGGAGTGAACTCTATAAAAAGCCCATTTAGGGTGTTTGACATACATGTTATTTTTTTAAGAAAATTACAAAATGAAACCTTTTATCACAACCACAAACTGTATAGGCAGAGAGAATTGTCTGATTTTTCACTTTCCAACAGTTCTTGAACTTAAAATATGTGGCGTTCAGTTTCTTCAGAAAATGTAGCCAAATCCAGGTTTAAATTTGTGGTATTTAATCAAAATCGCTTCATCAGACACGCCTCATATAAAAAGTTGTAAAAAAATATATAATTTGCATTAATTCAGTCAAAAAACACAAAATTTGCACTACCAGTGCAACCAAGAAGTCATTAGCGACTCAGCTGTAACAAACAGCTGTGTGACAAAAATTCAACTATTCAGCTAAACTGGACTAAAATGCAGCCTGTGTTTTCACAGAGCAGATAGGAGACAAACTAAATTTGAAATGGTTACATATCCTTTCTTTGTACGGTCCTTGATCACACAAAATTTGTCTGTATTTTTGTATTGATTTATGGCATAATAGCCATGTTGTGCAGCAGAGCAGACATTTTTGGGCTCCTTCTTTTTCCCATGCTTGTCCAGTCTTTATATCGTAGTGAAAAATGAGCCCACAATGAGGAGAAATGTTACAGAACTAAAATATGTCTGTCAACTTTCACGTTACTATAGACTTTAAGAGGGTGGGTAAGGGAAAAGAAACTTGTGTGGTTGTGGTTGTTTTCTATGTTGGTGGTTGTTTGTTTTTGCCAGTTGCCAGTGGTGATATTTTGGTCTTGTGACCTGCTCATATGACTACTGAGGATCAACCATGAATGTTCTGAGCATGTATCTGTAAGCTGTGATTACAACTGTCTTTTATTTTTTGCATTTCAGTTTCGCTGTGTAAATTCTTACATATGAGTTTGCTCATTTTTAAACAATACTTCTCATCTTTTTGCTCAGCTAACAACACTGATGTACAGCTTTAAGTGGCTTCTTTAAGACACTTTTCTAATTTAAGTTTGTTGAATAAAATTTCCATTACCTTCAGGATATGGTTTCAAGATATTAGTAGGATTTTTTTTTTTTCCCCCCGCTATGACTTTTTATTTTGGGATAGTATTTTATGTTTATGAAAAAATGCTTTGTCACAGTTACCATCTTTTTTTGATGGGTATGAGTTAGTGTGCCTGTATGCTCGCCTCTCTTTATACTGGCAGCTTTGTCTAAGCTTCCGCACCATTCAGATTAGTACTGTTTGTGTTTGTGTGCCCTCTGTGAGCTGTGCCAGCTGAGTTTGTAGTAAACACTTCCATGCTGTCCTTACTTGACAGAGGTTAGAGAGATGCCAGGAAAAGACCTCCCCGCTTGTCTGTGTGTGTGTGTTTTCATGCTTGCAACGTTTGTGTGTATTTGTATGCCTGAGTGGGTGTTTATTTGTAACAGGATTAGAATCACAGAAGAGTTTCTGAAACATTTTAGCCTTTAGATGATTAAATTCCCGCCCTCAGTGTCTTTAAGTAGCCAAACTGCTCCTGTGGAGCTGTCCTCCATTTGGCTCCCTAATTCAGATTGTTCATCTCAGACTCTTTTGTATTCTGTCCCTTTGACAATGTTTTCACCCATATTACCATAACTGCCAGATGCTTAATTTGTAGTTGCATGGACCTCACACATAAATGGAATCCAATAGAGTAGTACGTTGTGCATTCAAAAGCAAAACTGTGGTTTCCTAGTTTATTTATTATATCCGAGTGTTTGCATTAGTTTAGATTTGTATAATGTGCGGTCCAAAGATGATTGAGCATCAGATGTTGTCTGCCAACAGTTTTCGTGTTTGTAAAGCAACAAGTTATTTATATAAATATCTATGCACATATTTATACTCATTGCACACTTACAATAACACATTTGATATAGCAGTGTGCCAGCCAGCACGTTTCTTACAAATGCCCATGAAATCCTGACGTGTTCACTGATCAGAAACACAGGTGCATGAGTGCATAGATTAAAGCCCATATAAATAAACACTATGTTTGTACATTTGCTGAGCTGTCACAGTACAGTGTGTTAATATCCCATATCTTCCTGTCTCTGTGCTTGCTTCCATGGGGATCTATTGATATCTCATTTCACGGCACACTCAGCATATACTGGTGCCGTGACACATGACTATCCTGAATTTACCCCCAGAACATCAGATGCCAGGGGCAGTATTATGGAAATATTGGCTATGCACCAAATTCATCTTGACATATATCACACCAAATCTGAGCGTGAAGCACCTCTATTGTGTTTAACTGGTTGGTCAGCTGGTTAATGAGTACACCTGCTGTGAACCTCTGGCCTTCCCCATAGGGACGCTCTGCCTTTCACTCTTTGCCAGTGTTTCTGGCATTACTAGTACTAACCAAAACTCTGTTTTATTAATTACTCTCCCCCCTCCTCCCCCTTACTATTTGCCTTTCTTTCTACCTTTCTTTCTTTGCTGCCCTTTGTCATGCTGGGCACCACGTCACCACATCCAGCCAGTCACTTTCCAAACTTTTGGTAAACTGCTGCAATTCTGCCAAGCGCTGTGGGGTGGTCAAGATGTTCCTTTGATGGTCTGTTGTTTTTGTGGACTCTTGCTTTAATGATGCCATCCAGTGCTCAAACTTGGCTGGAAACGGTCTTGTTCAATCATGTCCCAGCCTTAGAATAGCTGCCTTGATGGCTTATGCCAAACTTTGACCAAACTGTGCCTATTCACGATTGAGCAATGTCCTGCATATTTGGATGTCCTCACCACAAGGAGTGGTTCTAGGCAGTCTGTTCTTGGCTTGGGACTGGCTGGACACTGTAGAGCAGCCAAAGCCTAATTAATGACAGTGGGTTAAAAGAGATGAAAGCCAAGTAAATCCTGGTTAGCTAAGCAGTCACATTCATTCCACTGCCTTTTTAAGCCTGTAGTAGTTGTTGTTGTCGTCTGCATCACCACATCATGCGGTTATGTAATGCTGGTTTTGCGGTTGCAGTCCAGGGTGCAATCACTGAAAATCCACTTTAAATATAGTTGTTTACAGCTTCCAGGAAAACGACCAGTATTCAGTATGAAGTGCTTGATCTGAGTACTATTTAATTTAGGGTCTTCCATGGCATCTCAATGGCCTCTTGGATTAGTAGTTACTGTAAAGTATTTATTTGGTATATTTTTTACTAGGGTTAAAGTATGTTGTTTTGGCATTAACATCGCAATGTATGCATGTGCAAAAGTCAAAGTACAGTATGAAGTGAAGCAAATTACCTGAAGAATGCTACAACTCCTTATCCTGCTTGATGCAAAAACAAAACTGGTATGTTGCTCATTTTCAATGATTAAAAAAAATAACTTAATTTAAAGGTCCCATATGGTGAAAATCCATTTCAATTGTGTTCTGTGGTTGATGGAGTGGGGCAGCTCATTGGTTATCAGAGCAAGACAACCCATTAAAAACAGGCCTAAAGCCAGGAGTTGAACATTCTTGTTGAACAGAACTGTCTTAGCAGGACTGGAGAGGACATGTGAGACTTTGATTATTTTGCTGAAAAGGGACACAATATGGAACCTTTTAAAGAAGTGAGTGTGGAACAGGAAACAAACAGTGAAGAAGAACATTGTGTTCCAAAAATATTGTAATTTCTGCATAAATGTTTTGACTACAGAAAAGATGATGCAGAGCAAAAAGAGGTACTCCGTTGACAGTGTCTTGCGATTGTTCCTGCAACTCGAGTCAACACGACTGATTTGTTTGACCATTGACTTTCCAAAGCAAAAATCTGTTTGAGATGCAGTTGCCAGTGTTACAGTGTATGAGAAAGGTTCCAAATGACTTTAATTAGCTTTTTAAACAATATTTTTTCGTTTTCTATGCAAATGCAGTCACCTCCAGAATATCCCTTTTGATAACTATTCTAAAACTAGAAAAGCACTCGGAGCACAGTCCTCTGCCAAGGCTGCTCAGTTGTTATAATCATTTCCAATGGCTGAAGTCTTTAAAAAATTTGTGGCTCCAGACTAGAAGCCGCGTCACTGCCAAAATCTAACCAATGGTCCTTGTGTCATTTCTGACCTTCCCTGGTAATTTCATCTAAATCGGTTAGTCCATCTTTGGGTAAAGTTGCTAACAGACAGACAAACTGATCGTCACTCTGCTGAGGCTCCACCTCCTTGGCGGGATAATTTTTCTTTCTAAATAGTTGATCAAGTTGTCGTGAAAATTCCTGTATTTTTTCATGTTGCTGAAAATCAAATGATCACAAAGCCATTTTTTTCTGATATCATTCAGCCTTAATACTATATCCAAATCTGTTCTTTCTTTTAAGGCTACAGGTTGACAGCACTTTAGAAGTCACTGATTATTAATGTGTGTTAACAGATTAAGACATCACACGAGTTCAAACACTGGCAACCATGACAGAGACTACTGTAGCAATTAATGGCTTCCTGTTGAGTAAACAAACCTAAGCTTATGTAGACAGCAATTCTGTAGATGTCACTAATGCTGCCAAGCTGATAATGCAGCAGACTTTTAGTGTTCGTGTGTCTTGGGTGTGTATAAAGGGCTGTATCGGCACATGGAAGCACATATTGTACCTGATACATTCTAATGATTAATCGATTATTGATTGAAAACATAGCCAACTATTAGTTAGGAAAATTGTTGTAAAAATTTGCATCCCTTTTCAGTGATAAATATTTTACTGTTCTGTTTGTCGTTGGTTCAGAATTTTCTGCTCACTTTCCTGCGTGTGCTGGATACATTAGCAATAGCTGCAGCATTCTTACTTTTTTCTCAGGCCTCAATGGAAACATCATGTCCTGAAAGATACAGTAGTCACACTCGCACACATACTTGTGAACAATATGTTGAAATTTAATGTCATTATGTGCTTTCATACCGTCTATTTGGGTCAGGCTGCTCTTTTGTAGTCAGTGTTCACAGGTGCATATTTGACATTAGGAGTGTTTTGGTGAAAAAATGATGTGCTCATAGCAGTTGCATGAGACCCCATCTGCCTGCTGTGTGCAACACTTGCTGTGATGTGTTTAATTCTTTTACTGAATGAAATCAGTACTAGTGATGCAGTGTTAAATATAATAAATTGTCTCTTTTTACAGATTTCTATACCAAGACAAGTAACACAGAAGGATTTTTTTCAGGCTGTCTCATTACAGATTGTCTACATCTACACACAAAACTTTTAAGCTGCTGTTATTCACTTTAATAAATCTCTTCAGGCACTGCTTGTAATCCAAGGTTTCCTGTTTCACACCATCGGAGGCCAGTCTGCAGCACACATCCAGATGTTGGCCCTACAGTCTGTTGCTGAGAGGCATCTTAAAAAAAAAAAAAAAAGTACTGCAGGAGTTATGTATATTATTCATACTGAACCAAGTCAAGGATAAGTGTTGAGCCTCTTCACATCAGTAGCTTGAACAAGGCCACTCAGATGAAGGGCAGAGATACCAGAGATATAATATTACTTTATAATCAATGTTCAGCAGCACTCTTTCTGACAATCACACGGTTCATTGTTTGACAATGGGTGTATCAGTGTTTTTACTTCTGTCCCATTCTGCTGTTATTTTCTGCAGTATGCTATCATTAATGCCCTGGGAGGTATTGGCTCTAACTCCAGATGTCTACATACAGTGCATCCAGAAAGTATTCACAGCGTTTCACTTTTTCCACATTTTGTTATGTTACAGCCTTATTCCAAATCGGATTCAATTATTTTTTCCCTTAAAATTCTACACATAACACCCCATAATGACAAAATGAAAAAAGTTTTTTTGAGAGTCTTGCAAATTTATTAAAAATAAAAAACAAAGAAATTACATGTACATAAGTATTCACAGCCTTTGCCATGAAGCTCTAAATTGAGCTCATGTGCATCCTGTTTCCACTGATCATCCTTGAGACGCTTCTACTGCTTAATTGGAGTCCACCTGTGGCAAATTCAGTTGATTGGACATGATTTGGAAAGGCACACACCTGTCTATATAAGGTTCCACAGTTGGCAGTGCATGTCAGAGCATAAACCAAGCATGAAGTCAAAGGAATTGTCTGTAGACCTCCGAAACAGGATTGTGACGAGGCACAAGTCTGGGGAAGGGTACAGAAAAATTTCTGCTGCTTTGAAGGTCCCAATGAGTACGGTGGCCTCCATCATCCGTAAATGGAAGACATTTGGAACCACCAGGACTCTTCCTAGAGCCGGCCGGCCATCTAAACTGAGCAATCGGGGGAGAAGGGCCTTAGTCAGAGAGGTGACTAAGAACCCCATGGTCACTTTGTCAGAGCTCCAGCGTTCCTCTGTGGAGAGAGGAGAACCTTCCAGAAGGACAACCATCTCTGCAGCAATCCACAAATCAGGCCTGTTTGGTAGCGTGGCCAGACGGAAGCCACTTCTTAGTAAAAGGCACATGGCAGCCCGCCTGGAGTTTGCCAAAAGGCACCTGAAGGACTCTCAGACCATCAGCAAAAAATTCTCTGGTCTGATGAGACAAAGATTGAACTCTTTGGTGTGAATGCTAGGCGTTTTGTTTGGAGGAAACCAGGCACTGCTCATCACCAGGCCAATACCATCCCTACAGTGAAGCATGGTGGCGGTAGCATCATGCTGTGGGGATGTTTTCAGCAGCAGGAACTGGGAAACTAGTCAAGATAGAGGGGAAGATGAATGCAGCAATGTACAGAGACATCCTGGATGAAAACCTGCTCCAGAGCGCTCTTGACCTCAAACTGGGGCGGCGGTTCATCTTTCAGCAGGACAACGACCCTAAGCACACAGCCAAGATAGCAAAGAAGTGGCTTCAGGACAACTCTGTGAATGTCCTTGAGTGGCCCAGCCAGAGCCCGGACTTGAATCCAATTGAGCATCTCTGGAGAGATCTGAAAATGGCTGTGCACCGGCGCTCCCCATCCAACTTGATGGAGCTTGAGAGGTGTTGCAAAGAGGAATGGGCAAAACTGCCCAAAGATAGGTGTGCCAAGCTTGTGGCATCATATTCAAAAAGACTTGAGGCTGTAATTGCTGCCAAAGGTGCATCAACAAAGTATTAAGCAAAGGCTGTGAATACTTATGTACATGTGGTCTCTTAGTTTTTTATTTTTAATAAATTTTCAAGAATCTCAAAAAAACTTTTTTCATGTTGTCATTATGGGGTGTTGTGTGTAGAATTTTAAGGGAAAAAATGAATTGAATCCGATTTGGTATAAGACTGTAACATAACAAAATGTGGAAAAGGTAACGCGCTGTGAATACTTTCCGGATGCACTGTATATTTGTGAATTCAGTATTTTAAAGAGAAGACAATGGTTGGACAGCCCAGGAAATGTTGACAATGAGGTTATTTTCTTTAGATTTTGTTACATTTCTGACATTTAATATGCCAAAGAAGTCAGATTTTATTAGAGCTGGCACATTATTTCATTATTTGAGCAAGGCATGCACCACTAAGTAAATGAAAAAGTATAAAAACACTTAAATGCACAATATTTATTACTTGTATCATTTCAAATCCAAAGGAGACGGATGTAAATGTGTTGCTAGATGTAATAAATAATGAATGTTGAGAATATAGGACTATAAAACAATTTACTGCTGTAAGACATGTGAAAGTCACGTGCAAACTTAGGAATTCCCAAGAGACGCCCTCATCTCGTCAAATCAAAGAGTCACTACAAACAGTATGTCTAATCCATTTTGCACCACTGTGCCACTCTGTGCCTGCAGTCTCTCCTCCTGCAGCATGAATAAGGCAAAAGGCACTTAAATATCCAACACCCGCTGCATCAGCCACATAAAAAGGCAGCAGACAGGCCTTTTCTGCGTGCCAGCTTGAGGAGATGTATGGTTGGTGTAACCCAGGATGGAAATATTTGGAGCTTACATTACATCTCCCTCAGCTGGTTTTACCGCCGACTGTTTTTAGTCCCACTTTTAAGGCCACAGTCCATACTAAAGCTGGTGATTATTCCTGTAATCGTATTGTAGAATAGCCCTCTGAAGATGTTTAGAGTGAGCTAACTGTCTATACTGTTGCTTTTACCGTTTTGCTTTCAGTAAGATCATAAGTTTATTTCCCCCTTTTTTTTTTTTTTGTTTGAAACTTAACATGTAAACCATAATTAGAATAATAGACTGAAATCCATTTTTCTTAAACCTTTAAATCAACCAAATGTTTCCCTAAATTATTAAATTGGAAGACACACACACTGCTGGATTAAATACAAAACTTGGTTGCAGCTTATGTTGATCTGGTTTGGTTTTGATGGATTTATAGGAGTAAAATTTCTTTTTCTAAATTAGAGGTTTTTAATATTGGAATAGGTGCGAGTTCACTGAATTAATGAGACTTTAATTTATGTTGTAGGTTTAAGTTTAAGCATACATTTACATGTTTTCAGTGCTCATCCTCATTGATTAGTTTTCTTTTTTTCTCACAGCACTGTTTGTAAATGTGTATGTGCTGGTCAAATCACAATTTAACTGTAAGTTGTTTTACCATATCTCCTACAGTCATACTGACAGATGAGGAGGTCCAAAGGAAAAAAGACATGATATTGAAGAGGAAAGAGGAGGAGGCGGCCCGGGAGGCGATGAGGCCACGGCTGAATGAGGAGCAGGCTCGAATGATCACCAGCCTGGTGGAAGCTCACCACAAGACCTATGATGCCTCCTATGCTGACTTCTCTCGCTTTAGGGTTAGTCTAGTTACTTCCTTTACCCAAACCACACTCACATGATCATTTCTGAAGTCACAGTCACTTTGTTCTCCACAAGAATATGGGTGGAGCAGGTCATTATGTCATGTAACAAAAGAGAGTGCCCTGAAGCATGGAATAAGGTCATAACCCTTCTTTTTTTTGTTCAAAAGAACAACATAGTAGAAGAGTACCGATGCCATCGGTTTTGGTTTACCACAACACTACGGACTTTGTCATTCTGTCTTTGTAACTGTAATTTGACTCAAGTGGGTTAGACACCAGGAATGGTCTCCACTTCGTTACATGTGATTTTCAACAGGGGAAGTTTAGTTTAAGTGTATTTGCATAGTGTTAAGTTACCTGTCAGTGGTGACTACATTTAGCCTTGTACAGAGTAAAGAGACAAAGATAACTGCTTAAGAAGGATACAACCTCGTCTACATTTTGGCTTTAAAATTATGTTTAAAATTGAATTTCATTTTTTAATTCAGTTTACTAAAGTTCATGCCAACTATATACACGAGTCACAGATTGTAAATAAAATTACCTAAAAAATTAGCAGCTAAACTCAGAGACATCTCTCTGATCTTTGTGTCAGTTGAGGTTGCTGCCCTGGCATTGATGAACCCCTAAAAAATGTGTTCATCAAAGTTACATATTCAAAAGTTGTATTTCCATAAAATAAATACTCTATTATTATTTTGCTCATGGTGTGTTTTCTAGCATATATTAGAAACACCATACGGACATGTTAACAGGGTGAAAAGCTTGATTGGAGGGGGTCTATAAATATACACAAGTCACATGCATGGCAGTGGCAGCAAGCTTATTAATGAGTGGTTTTAAAATGCGTATGGCACAAATGTTAAGAAGTGCAGAGTAAAATGACTGTATTGTATAGGTGTTTCCAATTTACTCAACACCAGTAACACGAGTCACCAAGGCGTTTATTCACACAACAGTGGGGTCGGATTTTCTTCCTCCATATCATTAACTTGATACTTTTAGACAGCATTCTCTCTGTGAACTACAACAATTGGGCTGTCCAGAGTAAATGAGATGGAGGACACACATTGGTTGGGATGTCTGAGAAAGTCTGGGATTCATTAGTGTTAAGTGTGATTCTTGAGTTTTACAGATGGTGATTTGTGGGTGTGACATTGAACTGCATGTCAACTTTAAAGGATGAAGTAGTTGGGTAATTCGAAGAATAAAACAAGAATAGCAGGAATAAAACAAACGAAGCACTAAGGTGTGTTTTGTAAAGGATAATAAATGGTTTTCTCTGTTTCATATAAATACAATGAGTGCAGGACTTCACTAGGACTTGACAGTGGGGAAAAAATAGATTTTTATGAAAGACATTCTATGTTGTAGCTCTTTGGAGAACTCTTAATCTTTAGTATCTGTGTAAACATTAGAATAAGCCAACACACTTTGGGATTATAGAAATCAGCCAAAGCCTGTGAGATTCAGACAGTCTAAGTCAAGCCTGCTGCGACATTCACAAACTCCTCTCACTGTACCACACATCAACACCACACACCAAACAATAACGGTGTGCCCATTCTACTGTTGCATATTATTCTGTTCTGTGCCAAATCTACATTCCTGCACGTTGTTAGGTTTACCACAAAAACTTTTATTTAAGGTAACCTTTTCAAAAACATTAAGCTCTTAAATCTAACATTTAAGAGCTTAAATCTAACATATGAAGCGAAATTACCATTCTGAGTCAAACTCCAAACAAAGGTGGGTGAAAATAAAAAGCAATTCCAGTTCCCCTGGTCCTGTGAAACAGGTCATCGATTTGTGGTGACTGCTTGGACTTGTGCAGCACTTGATTCTTCAATTCAGGTGGAACTCAGGAGGATTAGACCGGCAGTGCACTGCCTTGTAAGGATATTAATATTTGTGTTTGTCTGTGTGCCTGCAGCCTCCAGTACGTGAAGGCCCAGTAACACGCAGTGCCAGCAGAGCTGCCTCCCTTCACTCTCTGTCTGATGCCTCCTCTGACTCATTCAACCACTCACCTGGTGAGATGAATAAAAAGCCTTTATTCTCCCAACCTTGTGTACTTTCATCTTTCAGGGTTACCTTTACCAAAGATAGAGCTGTGGAGAGAGCTATTGATTCAAAAAGTAAAATAAACCTCAGCAGTTACTCTCCTCCACTGTCTGCCTCTGATTTCATACAGTATTTTGCAATGGCAGTGAAAGCTTGTTCAACATCAGCACTGCTCTTTTGCTTACCTGGGCTCAGTTGAGAAACAAACATCCTTACACATGTGTTTGTAGTTGTTACGCTGTGATTTATAGTTCACTGTCTTAAATTGTGTTAATTACTAGAACATTTGTGTATTTTTCTACAGGAGCTGTTACCCCTGTTCACATTAAAAGCATTTTTTCTATTTTATTAGTGCAAATCTGCAAGTTTTTAAAATGACAGTAGTTCATTTATTATTTTGTTATGAATTCTTATACAGATTTAGTTGGATTTGTGTGTGTTTTTAAGGTAGATTATGTTTTTTTGTTGCTCATTTTAATATCAGCAGTATAATTTTGTGATGGCTTAATTCAATTCAAAGTAGAACTCTCTTCTTTGCAAGCTGCAGTAAATGTTCAATTCTTGTGTGTTTCATCTTGTTTAACCTCACAATACCACTTTACTATTTGTGTTCAAAATGCTTCATTTTAATCACATTCTTACCATGCCTCTCACCTCCTCCTCTGCCTTCTTCTTCACTCCTCAAACAGAGTCAGTGGACACAAGAATGAACTTCAGCAGCCTGTTAATGATGTACCAGGATGGTGCTAGCAGTCCAGACTCCAGCGAGGAGGACCAAAAGCTTTCCATGCTGCCCCACCTGGCTGACCTGGTCTCCTACAGCATCCAGAAGGTCATTGGGTTCGCCAAGATGATCCCCGGCTTCAGGTACAAATTAAATACACTAACACAGTAATTGAATTTTGTCATGACAGTACAAAGAAGTACAGTTAATGTTGAGCTATAAGTGCAGTGTTGTTTTAAAATCTGACTTGTTTTGGTACTCATATTGCTCACTTAAAACATGGTTAACAATTCCTACTTTACAAAAACAGTAATCACATGACCTGTACTGATATTTGAATCCAATTTTCCTGAGTTTAGTTCAACCTTCTGAACTCCAAGCACTTTCTCTGTGTTTTCTGCGCCTGTCATGTTTGTACACATTGCGGGCTCATTTTTTTACTGCACTACAATGTCCTTCACCTCTGGGGAAACATCACAACTATGGCTGCAAGTACAAAGAATTCAGAATGTATTCTGTGCTTTTTAGCAAAGTTGCCGTTCATCATAAAAATCGAAGAAGTCGAAGTTGAATTTCTTTGATTAATTATTTTACAAAATTTTAATAAACGTGAGAAAAAATCAGTCCTTCCAGGATTTCGCGGGCGTTTTTTGTGATTGTTGCGGCCGAAAATGCCTGAATTCGCGGCAGCTTTTCTAAAAAATTGCGATAAAAATTGCGATGTTTTAAGCTTATTTATTGTGATGAAATTGCGGGAGACAATGACAACTGCGAAAAAGCGGCATTTTTTTCTAGCTTGTAGAACATGTTTCAACACTGTAATTGACAATATTTATTCCGAAATTAATTATTTTGCGTTCCAACCCATTTCCACAAAAGCTGGCACACCATGGTGGGAAATTAGCAGCAGCCAGATACTGGTTTAACATGACGTTGTTGGTCGATTTGCGGCACAAAATGCTAATTTACTATTGAATGAATCATATTCGGACATATCTGTCAGTGGCTTAAAAAGTTAATTTCACATCCTGGCACACACGTGTTCACATGCTCACGACTTGTCACGTCAACTAACAAGAACAGCACTGAGAGAGCGCAGTCCTCCTCCTGCATGTGTACATACCGAATCGCGTGACCTAAATATGTAGCCGGCAACGGGAATTGATGGGACTCAGAGACACCCCCACAATTTAATCAGTTGTTCCTTGTATCATTTCCAATACGTCCACAGTGGTAGATTTGTTGTAGGATACCAATCATGTGATCGTCAGCAGGCCGCTGAGGTAGCGGTCACTTGTTGCCATGGTTACCGTGCCGCTATGAGACGCTGTGCCGCTACCTCAATGGGAAATCCTTAACAAATCCGTGGATCCAAACTTTAAGCCGTATCACTGCCGAAGTCTAATCACTTGGTCCTTGTGTCATTTCAGACTGACCCTGAAAACTTCAGTTAAATCCCTGAGTCTGTTTTTGAATCATATGGTAACAGAGGACGGAGTCACAGGCGTTGATCGTCACATAACTCCGCCGTGTTCTTAGGTGGAATAAATAATCTAATTTACCTTCATTCTTTCAGTGCTCTAACGGATCTGGACGCAACAGTTTCCATCATGGTGATTTATGTGGTCTGTTGTCTGATCATTTCAGAGACATTAGTATCACACATGTCTGCATCTTCAAACCATAAACAAGGAAGTGAATTCGGTGACGTATGTGCATTAGGTTTGCGCTGGGGACTGCTCTGATTGGTGGAACTCACGGGAGGCGGGCCAAAATTGCGGGAAAGTTGCGGTGATTGGACAAAATTGCAAGACCGCGCAAAATTTGCGGAGATTGGTTGATTTCGTGTGAATTCGCGTCATCGCGTCATCGCAACATCGCGAATTCCTGGAGGGACTGAAAAATGGTGACTCTGTATGGAACAGTTTACATTTTTCATTTGTTTTTGTACTTGCTCTGTAAAAACACAGCCTGCACTTCAGCCTAATTTAGCTCTAAAGTCCCTGAATTGTCTGTTGATCACAACCATGTCAAACAAGACTTCTCAGTTGTGGTACGCAGAATTTTTTTTATGCTGCTGACACAACCATGTTATCTCAAACTTTTCTTCTGATCAGTTTTTAAATAAGACACGCTGAATAAAGTTCTTCTGATAAAACGCCACCATTTTACACCTTGATTTCGATCTGTTTTCCAATGAAGCTGCAAAGAAAAAATGAGGACCCTCGGAAAGTTGAAAATCTGACAACTCTTCCTGTTTCTACAGTTTCTTGCTCTAAAGTTTCTAAATTTATTTATTTATTCCTTTAAGACAGATTGCATTTCAGATCTGCTGGGTTAAAGCTGAAATAGTTGTTGGATAGAAAAATAAATCGGCACCTATTTTGATAGGAATTTGATTATCTAAACCATTACCAAGCAAAAATGCTAAACATTTACCAGTCACAGCTTCAGAAGTGTAAGGATTTGCTGCTTTTGCTTTTCTTGGAAAAATCTACATTTTCACTATTTTATAGATCCAAGGATTATTAAATTAATCATGGAAGCAACTGAAAGATTATTCAATAATAAAAAACACAGTTTGTTGCAACGTTACTTAAATAGTTTTATTGTGAGTATGAGACAAATAAATGGGAGACTGCTTAAAATGACCATGCGTCAGTCGACAGGAGCACATCAGAAGGGCTCCAGTATTGATATGTAATTTATGTTATATTCATTTGGTGCCATAAACTACATTGTAGCAATGATGAAAATGAAACGTTACTACCACTGCAGTTATCTGCTGTTTTACTGAGTTCTGTTAACCCAACTAGTAGCGCGTACATCCATAAATGCTAGCAGTCTGGATGAACTCTCCACCTACATGCAGAGCACGTTGATTTGCTGCCCACTTGTATGTGGGGCATTAGTGGGGAAGACGAGATTGCTATTATCACTCCCAAACAAACAAGCTCTTGAAAGAATACGGTGGAACAGGCTGCAGCTTTGTAAATGTATGCTGAGCTCAGAGATAGGTTTATAAATGTATGCACATACAGAGGCAGTGTAGAAAACAAATGGAGTTGACATATCTGTCACATGGATATACATAATGTGTTGTGGTTTATACTGGAATTCGTGTTAATTCCAGCAAATGTTGTATTTGATCAACTATTATTCATTGACAATGCAATGTAAAATATCTACATATCCTTATGTTGTACTTTTTTCTATTTTTAACTAAAATAAGGTTCATTAACTAGGGTACTTTGAACAATAAAGAAAAGGTTTTTTTAAATCAAAAGAAACTATTTTGCATCAATAGTAGAAAATATTTACTGTAAATATGTTCTGAAAAATGGACTGCATTTGAAGGGAACAAACCTAGATTACAATATTGCTGCTTTCATGTTCATTGTTATATTAACTTTCTGATGTTTCACTTGCAATATGCAAATTGTTACATTACAGCAGTAATTAGAAACCAGCAAAACATGAACTAGTTTTGCCTGTTTAATTCTTTTTTGTTTGGACAAAAAGTGTTTAAAACATTTTCTTACTGAATTGTTTCTTGTGAAGCTGCATCACACAAACATGTCAAGAAAAACTGAATACTCGATACAGTGCTGGATACATTCAGTTTTTTATTCCATTTTTTTCTTTCCTTCAAGGACTCTGTAGACTATCTCTTAAACTGTAAACATTTCTTGAATAAGGCAAACTGAAAGAGCACTCATATTTTTGCATACCAAAAAAATGGTAAACATCTTTATGAGAAAACTGACATACTGAGCTGCAAACTACATGTTCTAAGCCTCATACTGATGTGTATGAAACCCTGGACGTCTAAATCGTTGTTTTTAGATGACATTGGTTCACTGAAGTTTTAAGGCAGAGATGCAGAATCATGGTGTTAGCAGCTTGTTTTCACTCATGATGTGTTTTTCAGCATATAAAAACAATATTATATGTAAATTTTTACAAGGTTACAAAACAACTATATCTTTATTGGAGGGAGTAAAATAAATATATTTAAAATAAATATGAAAGGGAAGGAACAAGACAGCGGTATTTAGCAGTGATGATGACAAAGTTTCACAAAATGTGTCACAAATATGTCTGTGTATAGAGATAAGATACAGATACAGTAGTAGTAGTAGTTCATACAGTGCTCTGTTGCTACGGGAACCATGTTCCACTCATTGTACATGCTGTGCTTTGTGGTTTCCTTTTCCCTCTCTCTTTTTCATGCTTTCTCTATCTCTCTTACACACACACACTCACACTCACACAGAGTTGATTATTAGTACATGTGGTGAAATAGAACTTTCTGACAGATTGACAGATCTGTTATTTGTTGAACAATGCAATGTGTGGGTTTGGAAGGAGAAAGTTGTGAAGTTGTGATATACTTTGACCAGAGTGAATGTTGAATGAATCTTCATCCCTCCTAATGTGATCCCTGAAAATTGCTGAATGTTTTTGCAGTCTGCATTTCCAGTGGAAATGCCTGGCTTGTTCAGTCTCATTCTGTTAGTCGTTCTCTTATTCACAAACTCATTGTAAGAACTCAGAACAGAGCAGATTTAGTAACTGTAAATGTACTGTCAAAGAAAAGGTCCTGCATTTCAGTTTTTACTCAGAAGTGAGGAGTGTAAAAAAGGGAATTTAAGAAAGAGAAAGAAAATAAGCATTTTTAATTACTTTAATTAAAAATAAATCTTATATTGTAAAGTATCAACTTTGATAAATAGTAACAGCAAGATCTTAACAGAATAATCAGACCTCGTCCTGCATTTGGGCTGAGCTACAAGTCAATCTGGACAAAACTCTTAGCTTATTTATGAATACAAAACGTCAGGAAGTGAAAGATTTATTTCTACAGTTAATACACATCCTATCTGTCTATCTATGTGTCTGTCTGTCTATAATGAATTAATTTACACACGTGGACAAAATTGTTGGTACCCCTCAGTTAAAGAAGGAAAAACCCACAATTCTCACTGAAATCACTTGAAACTCACAAAAGTAACAATAAATAAAAATTTATCGAAAATTAAATAATCAAAATCAGCCATCACTTTTGAATTGTTGATTAACATAATTATTTAAAAAAACAAACTAATGAAATAGGGCTGGACAAAAATGATGGTACCCATAACTTAATATTTTGTTGCACAACCTTTTGAGGCAATCACTGCAATTAAACGATTTCTGTATTTGTCAATGAGCGTTCTGCAGCTGTCAACAGGTATTTTGGCCCACTCCTCATGAGCAAACAGCTCCAGTTGTCTCAGGTTTGATGGGTGTCTTCTCCAAATGGCATGTTTCAGCTCCTTCCACATATGTTCAATGGGATTCAGATCTGGGCTCATAGAAGGCCACTTTAGAATAGTCCAACGCTTTTCTCTCAGCCATTCTTGGGTGTTTTTGGCTGTGTGTTTTGGATGGTTGTCCTGTTGGAAGACCCATGACCTGCGACTGAGACCAAGCTTTCTGACACTAGGCAGCACATTTCTCTCCAGAATGCCTTGATAGTCTTCAGATTTCATCGTACCTTGCACACTTTCAAGACACCCTGTGCCAGATGCAGCAAAGCAGCCCCAAAACATTACTGAGCCTCCTCCATGTTTCACCGTAGGGACAGTGTTCTTTTCTTCGTATGCTTGGTTTTTGAGTCTATGAACATAGAGTTGATGTGCCTTACCAAAAAGCTCCAGTTTGGTCTCATCTGTCCAAAGGACATTCTCCCAGAAGCTTTGTGGCTTGTCAACATGCATTTTTGCAAATTCCAGTCTGGCTTTTTTATGAGTTTT
Organism: Acanthochromis polyacanthus; assembly: GCF_021347895.1. Lineage (NCBI taxonomy): Eukaryota > Metazoa > Chordata > Actinopteri > Pomacentridae > Acanthochromis > Acanthochromis polyacanthus. The sequence goes on from NC_067118.1 coordinate 19,467,960, forward strand.
TTTCAGCAGTGGTGTCCTCCTTGGTCGTCTCCCATGAAGTCCACTTTGGCTCAAACAACGACGAATGGTGCGATCTGACACTGATGTACCTTGGCCTTGGAGTTCACCTTTAATTTCTTTGGAGGTTGCTCTGGGCTCTTTGGATACAATTCCAACGATCCGTCTCTTCAATTTGTCATCAATTTTCCTCTTGCGGCCACGTCCAGGGAGGTTGGCTACTGTCCCGTGGGTCTTGAACTTCTGAATAATATGAGCCACTGTTGTCACAGGAACTTCAAGCTGTTTAGAGATGGTCTTATAGCCTTTACCTTTAAGATGTTTGTCTATAATTTTTTTTCGGATGTCCTGGGACAATTCTCTCCTTCGCTTTCTGTTGTCCATGTTCAGTGTGGTACACACCTTTTCACCAAACAGCAGGGTGACTACTTGTCTCCCTTTAAATAGGCAGACTGACTGATTATGAGTTTGGAAACACCTGTGATGTCAATTAAATGACACACCTGAGTTAATCATGTCACTCTGGTCAAATAGTTTTCAATCTTTTATAGAGGTACCATCATTTTTGTCCAGGCCTGTTTCATCAGTTTGTTTTTTTAAATAATTATGTTAATCAACAATTCAAAAGTGATGGCTGATTTTGATTATTTAATTTTCAATAAATTTTTATTTATTGTTACTTTTGTGAGTTTCAAGTGATTTCAGTGAGAATTGTGGGTTTTTCCTTCTTTAACTGAGGGGTACCAACAATTTTGTCCACGTGTGTATTTATTTTTTTGATGTTGAATATACCAGACTCCAGAAGTATGTAATTTCAGTATAATTTTCTTTCCCTTGACATCCTTGTTTTAGCTACAATAACTGCTGTGGAGAGCGTTTAGTGTTGCTGCTGCCGAGTTCACACGTCAACTTTACACAAGAGAATGTGTGTCGACTTCTAAACTGCAGCTCTTGTCATTTCCAGCACACAATTTGTACAAATAGTGTATATGTAAGAATATAAATATATGTCAGATATAGATATGTAGCTTTCTGAGCCATAGCTGTCTCGGTTTTGGGCTGACCCAGTGACCAGAGATGTGATGTTTTTAGTGTAAGCATCAGAGTTCAGACGTCTCACTGGTGCGGCTGACTGCAGGCAAACAGTACCGTTTCTGCCTCTTGGTGAAAATGTATCAAATGTGTGAATGTACCTGACTATACACATTTTCACTGTAACTCATACTGCATCTGTAACTGTGTGTGTTATCCAGAGACCTGACAGCAGAGGACCAGATTGCTCTGTTGAAGTCGAGTGCTATTGAGATCATCATGCTGCGGTCAAACCAGTCGTTCAGTCTGGAGGACATGTCCTGGAGCTGTGGAGGGCCTGACTTTAAATACTGCATCAACGATGTTACGAAGGGTTGGTTGCATCTCGCTGTCATATAGTAGTATCACAGTGGAACTAATCAAACAGGATAAGTAGCACGTTTTTTATTCTTCTGCGTAATCATTACATAAAGCGCCGTGTTTGGAGTCACAGGACTACAACCACAGAGCACGTCAGAGACCTCGCTTATTGATTACACACCTTCACAATTACCTCACTCCTCTCCTTCCTCATGCACCCAGTGCTCTGGAAGTTTCCACCGAGGCAAAAACATCAAGCACTGCATTCATACAGCGTAATTGTGCACACATTCTCAAGGTTAGAGAAGTGTTCATTGTTGGGGCTGATGACACAGCTGTGATTGTTTTTGTCCCAATTTATGTAACCAAGTTGTATAAGGATCATCCATACGCTTCTTTTCTACGCATTCTTGCACATTACTGTAAGGTCGAGGCTTCAGGTATTTTCATGGGTGCAGTAAAGTAGCCACAAACACACACTCTGTGCTTAATCTCTCATACATGCAGGATGGGAAGTAATGCTCTCTGTCTGCAAAGTGTAAATACACAGGGAGCAATGTTTCTTTCTTGAAGTCGGTTGCTGCATGATATGCGTTTTCATTCATAACTCAACAAAAAGACACAACAGATGTAGCTGGCTCTGCAGTACTAACGGTATGTTTGTGTCATCCTCCACAGCGGGTCACACTCTGGAGCTGTTGGAGCCGCTGGTGAAGTTCCAAGTCGGTCTGAAGAAACTGAACTTACACGAGGAGGAACACGTGCTGCTCATGGCCATCTGCCTGCTCTCCCCAGGTACTGCTGGTGTCTGTGTTCATGCATGTCTTCGTGGTGTAGGTGTATTTCCAGCTGAGCCGAGCTGACTGAAAATAAAGATCAGAGATTGTGAGTGGGTTGACTGGTTACAAACATCTCCATTTGATCAAAGTATAAACAGTGACTCAGGGTTTGTGTGGAGGTTAAGTTTGTTTTCTGACCTAGATGCCACCAAATATCAGTGTGTTCTTGATGCTATCGGTAACACATGAAACGCTTTTCCTGAAAGATGAACCGCTCTGTTTGACACAGTGTGGGAATCGAAAGTTTACAAGCTGTACATCATAAGTGAAAGAACATAACAAGTCTCAGGTCACTGAATCATTTAAATAGGCCACTTCAAAAGAAGATGGAAACATCTCAATGTTCTGTTTTCCTTGGACCTGGAGGGTTTTAGAAATATTGGACCATTTGTGTCAAAGCAACACCACTATTTCTGCAAAGTTGATAGAGTTAAAAGTGAGACTTAAAAAGACTAAATCTAAAAAAATCAATCTGTTTGGAAAGAATTTTGTCTTTTAAAAAAAAAATAGAAGCAAAAATTACAATATTTATCAGAGCTAGAAACTGAAACAAAATAATTATTTAGTTTTGAGCTTTCCAACACTTCTGGAGCTACTCATTTGTGACGTTCTGTTTGTTAAAAACTTTGCCAAAAATATGCAGTTTGCTTTAACCAGATTGCTGTCATTTCTGAGTGACTGAACTTACCCTAAAAAAAAAAAAACAGCATGTGACATTAATAATTAAGTACGCAGGATATGGAATGGCTGTGAAAACCTGTTTTAAAACTACTGTAATGAAATGGACAAGTAGACATGAGCTGTTTGTGAATTTGTTCATTTTCAGACAAACACCTGGAGAGAAAACATGTACAGGGAGGATGTTGTAGACTAAAAATAACAGCAAGATCATGGAAGGAGTAAAAGGAGTGCATACCCACACTGAAACTTTCTTACACACAATTATTACCTTCATCTATACTTAAAGAAAGTAAAAAGTGAGCAGAGCAGTACATGGGTTGCTGGAACTAAGGGAGAGTAACATACTTTCTAAGATAAAAGAGCATGTTGGGATCACTACAACAACCAAACGAGAATAAAGACAGTGGTTGTATTAGAACTGTATATAAGTAAATAGTCTGACAAAAACCTAGATGTTCGGTGAGTGTTTTCATTATTAAAATGTACTTAAAATCACTGTCTTCTATATTAAATGTAAATGGAAGCATAATCTGATAACCTTACAATTCTGTCTGGAGCAACAGTTTGGAAGACAGAAGTGTTCTGACTGATTTTGTCTTTCATCCATCCAATATTTTCCTGTTTCCTGTCTGACTCTGCTCACCCGTCCACTCGTCTTCCTCTGTTGCTGAGTTTCTTCTCTCTTAATGACCCATATGCATACTCCACTCACTTCCTGCTCTCCAATGGTAGATCGTCCTGGTGTCCAAGACCATGCCCGCATCGAGCAGCTCCAAGACTGCCTGTCCGAGGCGCTGCAGGCCTACATCCGGGTGAACCACCCAGGCGGACGCCTCCTCTACGCCAAGATGATCCAGAAGCTGGCCGATCTGCGCAGCCTGAACGAGGAGCACTCCAAGCAGTACCGCTCACTCTCCTTCCAGCCCGAGCACAGCATGCAGCTCACCCCCCTGGTGCTGGAAGTGTTTGGTAGTGAGGTGTCATAGCAGAGAAGGAGGCACATGTGCATACATACACACACTCATCACACACTGGATGATTAACCAACTTTTCCCACCTCTTCCTCAAGAAAACAGCAGCCCTGATTAAACCCTGGACATATGGGAGAAAGATGGATAATCAGATAGATAGACAGTAACCTTCACCTCTTCATCACCAGTCCATACTCCTCCTCCTCTTCCTCCTGACCTCAAGAAGCAAGATATAGATGACTGCACATCTGTATATCAAATCTGATACACCCAAATATGCTGTTGATTTCTTCAACACTTGGATAACCAGATTATATTTTGACCTCTGGATTCCCAAACACACATTACAGCTCATTACATCATACAGATATCTAAACCAACCGACATCCCGATCTTCACAAGCTCCAAAAAACACTTTTTCCATCACCACCTTTCTCTGGAAACTACTAGATTCCTGCCATTTTATTGCAGTGGAGGAAGCTTGATGGATGTGACAGTCACATCCCTTTTACCATCAACCTCGTAAAATCTCTCCATGTCCCAAAATTGTGATCACAGACAGGAAAATCTGTTACCCACGCTGGGTAGAAGGTTATGTTTATATAATTATAAACTATCATTGGTTTACAGTGCATAAGCAACGACATCCAAATATATTCAACATCAGAAGCCATGTGCAAGCTTACAGTCATTTAATAGAAATGTTTGGTTTATTGGTTTAAAAATACTTGGCTAAGATGGGAGTTGACAGGTGGGCTTTCCTGCTAAGCCCTGTGTATATGTGTTTGTGCAAGAAGAGATCTCAGATAGTCTAATGAAGTAAAGACGGATGTTGGAGTGGGAATGCTTCAGCACAGGAAGGGTGGGAAGAAAGGTGGGATTTGGAGGAACGGGGAAATAAGGGTTGGATAGATGGAGGGAGTTGCTACAGTTGGAATTCCCTGTTCACAAGACAAAAGGGAATTTCACAAAACACGAATGTATGTATAATGCTATATAAATATAATTGATACGTATAAGCTGAGATATATATATATATCTATATATATAGACAGTGAAACACAGTTGCTTCCATGGAAGCAAATAGTTCTGAGTGTTGTATACTGTAGAGGATTTGAAGGCTCCTCCTCAGTTGTGTGTGTTATATGTCATTTTTCAAAAGACAAATGTACACACACGAGGAGGCCTTCTATTTTTGCGATATGTGTACAGTGTGTGAGAATATTGATGGACCACAAGGGGGTGTGTATACAGGCTCTGACTGAGGGTCTAGTGCAGGGAAGCTCTTCTCTGTTGGATTTTGTCATTTTTGGACCTGTGAAGTTTGTAGAGTGACATAAGCAAACACAACTTCATGTTTTGTGGATAGAGATTATCCAAAAATATTTGTTTGGCTGGTTAGATTGCTGCTAAGACAGTTAGAGCTAGATAGTTGGACAGAAACCAACTACCAGCTGTTGACTCAGGGAAAAGCTTGTCTGATGATATTGTGTACTTGGTGTTTATGGTGTGTGTGGCGTAAGCTTACAATCATAAGACGGAGATTGTTTTTGAAGCTCTAGGCATCACTGTGATTTCTAATCATACTTAAAAACAGCATAAGGAAGCTAAAAATATAAACTTTTTGAAATAATGATTACTACAAGATTTTCATTCCTAAGCTTATCTGATCAATTAAAAACTTATTATGGTTTGCATGATTGTACAATCCATTAGAGATCACTGCTAAAGCTGTTAAACGTGAAATGGCTACATTCTTCTACTCATCTATGTCAAAACATTGATTAACATTAGCCTTAAGTTTCAGGTCAAAGTGAATATTCTACAAATGGTAGCAATACACAGATGTTAACCAATGTACAGCCTGTAGTGTTTTTGTTATGATATCCTCCAAATGCTATTAACCGCAGGGCAGAGATGCAAAGCATGAGAAAGACCTTTTTTATACGAAACTCAAAATCAAGCCTCATACCTTCTTTCACAATTATATCATTTCAACACCAGCCACATAAGCGAGGTTTAGGATGTTTATTTTCAACATCACTACATATCATATCACGTTTCTGTTGACACGGTGCATGCTCAACCCTCATGCAGACCTGTATCACCCCCTTGTGGACAAACTATGTAAATACCACTTGCTAAGTCTGTACATAGTTAGAGATTAATGTAGGTAAAATACTAAGAGAATTCAATTGTTGATGGCAAGACGACCTGGAGATACAGTGCTATATGCAATTAGGAGATGAACTCTTATGTTGTATTCAACTAGAATGGACAGAGGCGGCAGTTCTGGTCAAGTTACTGAGTTGTTTCAGGGAGCACTGAAGAAGACTGTCAGATTCAGGTGGAACCAGTATTGCTTTTTGAAATCTGATATTTTTGACTGAAATTTTTGTCATTGAGCAAATTGGAATTACCAATAGAGGCAGGTTTCCACAGACAAACACGTCTAAATAAAACATTTACCAAATTGGCCAAAAGTTGTAAAAGGCCAGCATCAATGGGACTTGGAAATCTGATGTTGTAATTGCAAAGACTTCATATGACTGAACATTCCCAGCAGTAGTTGTGTTGAGCATTCCAGCTGGCTAAGTCTCATGCACAGTGTGCACACAGTATGTCAGTGTGAACATCTGGCAGCCTTTTAAAGGTACCCTACAGCTCAGTATGTCATCACTAGCAAGTGTCCTGTCTGTCCATTCCAAGCTTATGGATGTATGTCTTTTCTCTCTCTTTCTAAAGTCAATTGATAAGCTTTTGACAATTATACAGTATAACCAGAATATTTTCATTTTGCTGAACATCAGATTTTTGTTCTTTGTTTTGTTCTTTTCAGTATTGTTAATTGTAATGTGTGTCAGAATTTGCTGTCTAGCTAGCGTTTGGCTTACTGCGCTGAAACGTTTTTTGATGACGCAAAGACGAGCAAGGAGCCTTTTCCAAGTGCACGTGAACAAGCTCCACCTCCCTTGTTCATAAATATCGAGTGAATGAACATCGGAATAGCCCTTTTTAACTAACATCGTGGCTTCACTTTCTTGTTTGGATATGGAAGGGACACTGGCACCTGTTCTTCTTCCCTTTTTCTAATGGAAGGAAAGAGGGCTTTTCAGTGCAGCCGTTTCACATCTGGAGCTGTAACCTCAAGGGAAAGAATGCAGCGGAGCGAAATAATTTCAGTGTCGATGGAAAGGCAGTCCCCAGCTCTGTATAAAAACATCTGCTTTTCCAGAAACAGGATGTCAAACACACTCAAGTGATCATAAACTAACACTGCCTCAACTGACTGACACAGGAACTAGCCAATGGCAAACTGTTGCAGCAGCAGCATGGGCGTGCCTCTTTGCTCATCATCCAATCATCTAACCGCCTCTTTTTCTGCAATAGCCAATTACAGCAGGATTACTCTTCATAGCTTTAACTCAGCAGCCAGTCAAGCTCTGTTTTGTAAAACTGTGGTGTACCAAGGGCTGATGGAAACCTGAGAATTTGGGGGACAGCTGCGGTGAATTGGACATGTCATTTAAGTGTGCTAAAAAAGACACTGAAGTAATGACTCCTCTGTCCTATTTGACCCAGGAAACCTTTAGATCGGACCTCCAGAAGACTGTGTAGAACCTGTATAGAAGATCATAGGGGATGAAATATTTTTCAAGCGAGAATTGCCACAGGCAGACGTAGTGACGTGCTGTACAGACGGAGTGACAGTGACTGTCTGAGATGTCGCCTCTTAAATCCAAAGTGTGACATTACCTTTCTCACTACTCTGTGTTTCGCATCGCAGCTCTTGAAATACCGATTTTTAAACAATCGTTGTTTGTTTAAGAACAGTTGTTGAAAGACTTTTTTTACATTCAACATCAACATCTACATCATTTGTTTAAAAAGGAATGCGGGACAGGGTGACGGGGCGAGGGTCTGCTCAGCTTTAAGGGTTCTACGAGTCCGTTATTTAACTCTGCTATGCTGCTTTTGGATATCGATTCATTTCCTCTGGGCAGAATTTCTTGACTGTCGTTATTAATCGTTTAAATTTAGGGTTGTACATGGAGAACGTTACACCTGCACGACAGATCCGGCTTGTGATTTTGACACCAGTGGTTAGCCGTGTAGCTCATGCTTGAGGCAATTGGCACTCAAACGGACCCAAACAACGCTCAAGTCTCTCCCCCCCTCACCCTTCCTCCCCCTCAACCCAGGTCAGCAGCTCCACCTCAGTAGCCTTACTTACAGAAACCTCACTCAGCTGGAAACATCTAACAGATACCTCAATAATTTACAGGATGACTTTTCACAATAGCCTTTAAGGAACCAAACATAAACTCCTAGCACACATGCACTCAAACAGACACACTACAACTCTCTCCTCAGCAACCTTTGCAGTGTTTTCAGATATATAGTAAACTAGTTGCCAGTTGTATAGAGAAAGTCATTTAGTAGAGTCTATTGCCAGTAGGCCAGTCAGTATACAAGCGGATCCCAATGTTTCCAAATGTTAACTGTCATTCTCTGTTCTTCTGCTTTGCTCAATTGACCCTCATCTGCCTCATTCTGTTTCACATCTTTGTTGTCTCTCTTGGTCTACAAACAGATGACGTGCCGCTATGCTTTGGCGCTGCGTTTAACCAAACATACTACCTCTCCCTTCCGCACATATATATATAAATATAAATATATGCATACATACATATATATGTGTATATATATATTTTGTCGCAGCATGATTGTGTTTAATATAAAACATTCATTTTTATTTTAACACTAATTTAGAAGGTTTTTTGTGTATATGTACAGTATATTCCTTTTTTTATCTCTTTTCAAATGCTGGATGATTTTTACCTCAAGTCTCAATACAGACCTATAAATCTTAACGTCACTAAATCGGAGGCCTCTCTAGCTTCAATTTCTGACTGAAGTGTATAAATGCATGTAGAAATCTTTGCTTGGAAGGGAGACTACATTCACATAGCAGCTGGAAGTGCCCAAATTCTTTCATTCTTTCACGTGGGACATGCAACTGATGTTTTCCAGTCATTCTAATTAGCAAACAAATCTTTGACTTGGATCTTTGGAACAGAGACACAAGTTAGCGTTGCTTTTTCTGCTACATACGTAGTTTATTTTTGCTGAGTTGGCTCGACAGAGCAGGACAGGCTTGATAGCAGTTTGAGGTGATTTTGTGTTGCATATAAAACTGGAAGGAGTTCTTTGCAACAGAGCAGTGCAAGGAATGACGCAGAGATTGTTTGCTCTGTTTATACAGTATTTTCATTTCTATACGCTGGATTTGTAGAGCCTGTATTGTCATGTTTGACAGACAAAAGACTTAAAGGAACAGACATTTTTGGAAATGTGCTTGTTTACTTTCTTAGAGAGAGTTGCATGAGGAGATTAAATACTACTCTTGTGTCTGAGGCTTAACTCGTCATCAGTAGCACAAGAAGAGAAAACATCTCGCTCGTCTCTCCCTAAAGGTAGTCAACAGTGGTGCTGCAAGTAACAGCTATTTTTCTATCTGCTGTTTTACCTAAGAATCAATTTATCAAACATTTCATATTAATTCATTCTGTGTTCGCAAACTGTATATCCTTGTATAAAGCAGCACCAGATATGGTTAAAAAGTACTAAAGAGAAGGTATATTTTTAGGTCATTAGTGCATCAAACCAAAAAAGTGATGTGAAAGATGTTTTTTTTTTTTTTTTTTTTTACAAGCACAGAGCAGCTAAAATATATCCGTTCCTTCTTATTGTGTAATCGGTCGTCTGCAGAGCCGTAATTGTGAACTCCTGTATGGTGAGTTTGTCGGACGACATCGTGGTTATAAAATCAGTGCATTAGTGGTGCAAAGCAGCAGCTTGGAAGTGGTTGCTGGTTTCAGTTTCATATTTGTAGTCTAAAAACGGAAACAAAAAAGTGTCATGGAACCTAGTTTTATTGATATATCAGCGGAGAGAAGCAAACAGCTGTGAAGTGTCTCCTGCTCAGTAGGTGGTCTGTGTTTCATGCTCGTGTTGTCTAAATCTGTAAATCTGACTTCAGCTGAACAATAACTGGAGCCGAGAACAATGTAGTGATGAAGAAAATTTGTTTCTAATGTGTTATACTGATCTAAAGCAAAAATATTCAGTGCATTTTTAGCATCAGCATCATGGAATATTCCCAACTAATCATGGCAGCTCGAACCTACAACTCTCTTTCTGTACAGATTAAATACACAAAATGTTATTTGTTTGTAACGGTGCTGATCTAACTGCTTTTAGGCTTTATTCTCTGTGTAACCCTCAGCTGGATTTACATTTGGTGTCAGACTTCAGAGCAACCTTCTCATGTATCATGTCGCAAGAAAGCAAACAAGCACACTGCCCAGTTGACTTTTTATAGCAATGCCATTAAAAAAATGTCAGAAAAAGATGGCATTTCTAAGACAAAGGTAGTAAAAAGGTCAAAAGCCAAACAGGAAGTGTGGTGCAGCTGCTTGAGTTTGTCAGTGATTCAGTGCATACACAGATACAGATGATCCAGTGTCAGCAGATTGGGCCTAAGCCTGAAAGCTTGCTATGTGAAAGTAGCATTAAAGCACAGAGGTGATAGGTGTGTTCATTAGCGCACACTTCAGAGGCAAACGGTGAACCCAGAGAATCAGAACTCTGCAAAACAGGAGGCAGTCATCGTTCACTTTTAAAAACTAAAGGAGGAGGCTGTGATGTTTCTACATGAACAGCTGTTTGTCTCCACAGATCTACCAAGGCTTCTCTTGGTTTCTAATAGTGTCAAAGTGCTGAATTGATGCCGCGCGGTCAAAAACGTCGTATTCAGACTCGTGCAAGCGCTTTCAGCTTCACACAGTTGTTCCGAGATGAAGGTCTGTAGTTGAACTCAAACTGACACAGATGAGGGTGGTTGTTCTTTGATTTTTATAACTGCTCTGTCCCAACATCCAAAATGTCAAAACTCATGACTGTTGCCTGGAAACGACACCCAGCGCAGCGACTCTGTCAGCTTTGATTTTTGTATTGCAGGTTTCCTGTGTCTTTTCTGTAGCTTTCTTCAAACGTCTTATAAGGGTTGCAACATTGGGATCCCATTTCAGACATTCTAGATACAAATAGTTTTTGTTTGTTTGTGTTTGTTTTTTTGCTCAGCAGCCAGCCAAGTCCCACACACCTGCTCCAATCACAACACTCTGCCTTCTTTTAACTCTACCTAACTCTGATTCTGAATTGTTTTTTATTCACCTTCTCACTCAGATGTTACAAAACCATGCCTTCAGAAATATACAGTATGCTGTGAATAAGACACCAAGCCTTTAGTGATTATATCCACGAATGAATCACGCTTCAGCTCGCAGCATGTAGGAGCGCAACACTCTTCTAAGCTTCTTTTGTTACCATCAGCTGTTAATGGAACGCTTTGGACAGATTTGGAAATCCACAGGTTGATTGCATCTATTTAGCTCTTAAAAGTGTTTGATGTTTAATGATGTGGTTGTTTTATTGCACCGACATGTTATCTGTTCCATGGTCCTTCTGTTAAAATGAGAAAATTATAATAGATTCAATCACTGTAGAAGGAATTTGTGAACTGATAGACAGTAAAAAAATAAATAAAGGGGGTTCTTTGAAACAGATCGTAGGATACTTACTATGAGGTTACACTTAATTTAGCTGATCTAAACATGGAAATGAAAAAGACTACCGTTCAAAAGTTTGGGATGACTTAGAAATGTCCTTATTTTTGAAAGAAAAGCATTTTTTTTGTCAATTAAGATAAGATTAAATGAATGAGAAATACAGTCTAGACATTGTTAATGTGTTAAATGAGTATTCGAGCTGGAAACTGGTGATTTTTATGGAATATCTCCATAGGGGTACAGAGGAACATTTCCAGCAACCATCACTCCTGTGTTCTAATGCTCCACTGTGTTAGATAATGGTGTTGAAAGGCTAATTGATGATTAGAAAACCTTTGTACAATTATGTTAGCACATGAATAAAAGTGTGAGTTTTCATGGAAATCATGGAATTTTCTGAGTGACCCCAAACTTTTGAACAGTAGTGCGATTTATCTGTTCTAAACATGGAAATGAAATACTGTTGACTATTGAACTTAATGTGTATTACCACCTGTGTTTGTCCAGTCTCAGTACTTTAGATGCTCCAGTGGAGGTCTTTGGCTCAAATTGAAATGTTGTTGAGGAGAGCAGGTAGATTAAAGTCAGCTTCTCTACTGTTGTATCAGATGGATGGATTTCATTCAGGACTGATTGTCATCTGTTGCTCTGATCGCATTTCTCTGCTACCTCTTTAAATATGCGCTTGCTCACACACACTGAAACAGCTGCACTCACAGGTGAACATACTTTCTGACTGAACACAGGACACTCAGACAAACACACACACACACACTTGTGTGCACTTGTTTTTCCCTCACCAGCAGTTTTTGCCAATGATGCACTTGTGTTTTTGTCTCTAAATGCTCTGCAAAACGAATGACATCTAAAAATGATTTGTCATCATTGTTTGTTTGTTTTTTTCCTTTTTAAAAAAAAAAACAAAAACAAATCCTCTAATCTCTATAGCAAGACCTGGGCTAGCCAGGTGATTAGAAATAAAGTGATTTTTAATTCATTCAGTACATTTAAAAAGTTTCATGTCTTTTTAAAAAATTAAAAACATAAATGCACATATTGCTCAGCTCAGTTGTACCTTGGTGTGCCTAAAACCCACAGCCTTATTTTGGGACAATATCAGGGGTTTTAAACCAGAATACAGGACGTTCTGTATAAGACAGTCTCATTGAGTTTCAGTAGCTGTGTTTCCTCTCTTTATATCCACTCGTCTTTTTAGTTTCTTCTATTGTTGTATCGGTTTTACGAGTCAACAGTAGTTTGCTTGTGGGAGATGTGTGTCCTCACTAGGATGTGTCACGTCAGTGTTTCTGCTGGTTGTGATTCAATCAGTACTTTATTTATTCCCCTTTTATGTGACAGTTGGTTCTTCTAAAAAGAAAATATTTAAATGTGTTAGTAAAAAGAAAATAATAAAAAATAAATCACTTGTTGTGCTAATACAACAGTCTTGTGAAACTTTGAATTTTATTTAATTTGACCTAATTAAATCTATTTTTTTAGAGAATGTCCAGCAGACTGTGACTTCCCAAAGTGTGATTTAATGTCATCATTAGGAAAACAATAGAGAAAAAAAAAGTTCAAATCGTACTTAATCTCATCAGAGTCCCAAGATAAGTACCTTTACCTTCACCTTCATGCACACCACCATGCAGTAAAACTCACCAGACCTCAGTGCTTCTAGCAGACATTTGTCTTTTCAGAACACGTAGTTGCCAGGGCGTCGCTGTTGATGGCACCATCAATAGCCTTATCTAAAACAAATGGTGTTATACATTCAGTACCTTAACCATTGTCTCTCTTTGTGGTCACCGCCTGTTTATTTTATTTTATTTTTTGGTCGCTCTTTTCTTTGTGTTCTTCTCTTTGAAGTCGATCCATTGTACTTTGATTACATGCATTGTATGTAGTAAAATACTGATAATGTTTTGAGGAAATCACAAATAAAACAGCTGTATATAATGATGCAAAACACCCCTCGTGTTCCTGCCTCTGTTTGAAGATTTGTTGTGTTTCCGTAGACATACATGTCCGTAGATTAAGGGGTTTGTTTCTCAGTTTGGGGTCACTTAGAAGTGTTCTTTTTTAAATAGAAAAGCGTTTTCTTTTCAATTAAGATAACATTAAATGAATCGGAAATCCAGTCTAGACATTATTAACGTGATAAATGACTATACTAACTGAAAACTGCTGATTTTTAATGGAGCATCTATCCAATGGCAAACTCTTCCCTATTTGCTTGAATTTATTTTGACAGGCAATGTATATCCTGTTATATATCTCAAAACTTGTAGGAAAAATTCTGTATCTACCATAAAACCTTTGCGATGTTCAAATCAGGAGTTACCAGATGCTTTACTATGTTTCACAAGATTGTATAATGAAATTACAGTTGTGATACCTGTAGGCTACTCACAAAAAGTACCAGCTATTTGAAGAATGAATAATAATCAAAACAAACTACAAAATCAGAAATATAAAAACCACAAGTCAACAGTACATTGTTCCAGAAAAGAGAGTGTTTAGATATTTGAATGTCCCATTTCTGTGCTGTGACTGCCACAAATAAGTCAGTTGCCTTTAAAAAAATTAGAAAGCCAGATAATTTTTCTGAAAGTGCATGAAGGGGAAAAAAAGCAGAAGTTATAGTCTGTACACATGAATACACAAAAACTAAAGGAAAATATGAAGCATGTATTCAGTTTGATGGTATTCATCACACCCAGTCAGACTTTTTTCGTTTTTTTGAGCTGAGAAATGGTGTACATGTCCTTGGTCAGTAGAGGGCGCTAAGACACTGGGTTAACTCTGTTGTGGTATAATCACTGTTTCATGGCTTGTTTGCTTTTTGTCCGTTTAAAGATTTAGTGTAAATTGTTTAATTTTATGTGCTTTTTGCTTCAAACAAGATGTAAATTAAAAAAGAATACGATATTAATATAAAGTATAGAATAACTATTTGCTAGTTAAATATACACTACCGTTCAAATTTTAGGGTCACTTAGAAATGTCCTTATTTTTGACAGAAAAGCAGTTTTTTTTTTCAATGAAAACAATACTAAACGAATCAGAAATACAGTCTAGACATTGTTAATGTGGTAAATGACTATTCTAGCTGGAAAAAGCAGATTTTTAAAGGAATATCTCCATAGGGGTACAGAGGAACATTTCCATCAACCATCACTCCTGTGTTCTAATGCTACATTGTGTTAGCTGATGGTGTTGAAAGGCTAATTGATGATTAGAAAACCCTTGTGCAGTTATGTTAGCACATGAATAGAAGTGTGAGTTTTCATGCAAAACAAAATTTTCTGGGTGAGCCCAAACTTTTGAGCAGTAGTGCTACTGAATATTCACAGATAGATGTTCTGTTAGACAGAGCAATGAAAATGAGACATGCACAATATACAAAAGAATGAAATAGGAGAGCTCATTGCTGCAGAAAAATGTGAAAATACACTAAATATGTCCACAAATACCACCACTAAGGAACATTAGGGATGCAGAATAAGGGAGCAGTTCTGGATTGTGAATCTTCTTGTGCTTCCTCAGTCAGAATCTCTATGCTGTATTGTTTTCACTTTTAATGCACTAGTGCAATATGAACAGTTTAAAAAAGCGGTACAGACAGATACACGTTTTTAGCTAGAGGTTCTGCCTTTCATCTGTGATGTCATGCATTTGCCTTCAGTGATGTCGCCTTGAAGGAGGGGGTTTACCTCCAGGCAGTAAAAGGACAGACTGAGAGACCCCAAGAAGACCCCTCCTTTCCTTCAGTTTGCAACTTGACACTGAACTTTTTTGTGTTCCCAACAATACGCCCAGCAAGTTTGAAGCACATTGGATGCATGGTTGTTATATATAGATATGGGGAGAACAGACGCACACAGATTCCTTACATCATAGTTTGATTACCAGCTCTCTTTCTAATCCTTTTTTTCTCAGAGTAACTTTAAATATTGTAAGTGTATGTTATTGCGACGCAGGAGCTAAATCTGAGAGTTCACAAGATGAATAAATAGTGTTGTATATATTTCTTTTGCACAATGTTTTTTTTAAAATTTACTTTGTGTTATTTCTGACCTGTTGAATTTTTTCCCAATATTTCTTATCTGACGATAAAACCACAACTTTGCCATGATGAAAGGACAGGATCGTACATCGCCTTGCTGGCATGATGTGCAGAGCAGGATAGACTGGACTGGATAGAGCATCTGAAAGTGTAAGAATAAGTTCAAACTTCTCTTTGATTGCAAATATGTGTGACAGTTTCCAAATTTGTTAACGAATTGTCTGAGACTTCTTTGCAAACCCCTTCTTAACCCAGGTCTGAGTGAGCATGAGGAGGAGGCCGACAGCTCTCTGTGATGAGTCATCCAAACATCATTAGGACAATCACCTCCATGTGACCCTGCAGAAAACGTCTCACATGCAGATCTGTTCCTCAACCAAGGCAAGATGGCAGAGATGGGATTTATGGCTCTTTAAAGGGAGATGGATGTTGAGTAGCCGATACTCTCAAAGAGCCGTTCAAAAGACTTTGTCATTGTTCTATTCATTCATTTTTCAGAAGTTGACCATGGGTAACTCGTTTTTATCAAGGAAACAATCACTGGTAGCAGTTATAAGTTACGATATGGATCAGAATAATTCAAACTTACACATCCAACCAATATATACTGTATTGAGTTTTATTTATGTTATTTTATTTACGCTACGGTTAAAAAGTTTGGTGTCACCCAGACAATTTTGTGTTTTCCATGAAAACTCACACTTTTCTTCTAATGATTGTAATGATTAGTCAGCATTTCAACACCATTATCTAACACAGTGTAGCATTAGAACACAGGAGTGATGGTTGCTGGAAATGTTTCTCTGTACCCCTATGGAGATATTCCATTAAAAATCTGTCATTTCCAGCTAGAATAGTCATTTACCACATTATATATCATTCACATTCCCTACTGAGATGGCCAACAGGCTGTTCAGCGTCTTCCATTTCCAGTTGCTTGGCTCTGCCACTACCTGATCAACAGTCGGCTACATGCGCGACGGTAAGTCTGCTTGGACAAACTGCCCGAAATACATTGCCAGAGACGTTTCAGGGATTTGAGTCAATATGCGCTGCAGATGGGTTAATTATGTTAAAATTTTTAATCAGATTAGTCATGATGATGGATTAATCTGCATTAATTTTGACAGCCCTATTTTTTTCTGTATTGTTAAAATGTTCTTGGTGTAAGGTGTTTGTTGACTTGGACTTGAAAGAGATGCTTTTCTAACAAATGTTGCATGTCGTCCCCAGAAAAGTGCATCCAAATGCTGTTACGTTTCCTTTGACTCTGGCTCATTTTATGTTTTTTTTTTTTTATCACTAATATCTCCTCGTCTTTGATAAAGTGGTAAATGTGACTCCACTCCAGTCTCCAGTCCTCCTCCTCTAACTTAGCTGCAGATATAGCTGCTTGAATGGAGCTACTGTGGACAACTCAAACTCGGAGATGTCATTAGTCGTTCAGGTGAAGGCAGCGTGGACAACACGGACTCATGGGGCACACAGGTGACACGTGAAGAAAGCGTGGGCAATTTGCACATACAAACGACTTGCATCGTTCATTTACTGTAAAAGAGCCGTTCAAACGACTGACTCGTTGGCGAACGTCACATCTCTAGGATAGCGAGAGAGCACTGGACTGACTAATGGAGCTTTTCAAGCTTTTGTGATTAGTGGCTCGGTGTCCTACACTTTAATCACTGTCATGACAAACACTCCAACAGTTTGGTACTGCTGAGCCTTTGTTTATGTTAATGACACAGCTCCTCCTGGTTGAATGACTGCGTTCTCAAGCTTGAAATAAACTACAGCGGAGCCACTGTGAATACTTCCACTATATTGCACTCATTGCGGTTTTCATAATAACTGCTTCTCCCATATTAAGTTCTCCTCCAACCACCGACCAGATGCTAATGGCTCACTCTGCAGTGTGTTGATTGACTATTATCTCACTGACTTTCACAGCTCGTATAAAGAGGGTTACAGTTATGGATGAGACAGAAAAGCCAGGCATCTAAAGTGTTTCTACAGACACATTCCTGCATAATTACCGCACACAGCCATGTTGGGAAACGGCTCTGACACACAAAGACGTGCAGCGGCATGAACACACACACACACACACACACACACACACACACACACACACACACACACACACACACACACACACACACACACACACACACATAAACACTAGTAAAATGTTTTTGGTATCCCTGCAGAGCCTCCTTAGTCACATCCTGCTCATCATGACGTGTTCAGATGCTCTTTACTGGAATGTTAGTATGTTGTAACACTGTAACGAATCAGTAGTTTTGTAAAAAAAATAAATAAATAAAAAAAATCACAACTTTGATAAACTGGAAATCCAGATTTATCGATGACATAATGTTTTAGAAACTTTATTTTTTAGAACTTTACCTAGTTTGTTGACAAAAAAAGAGACTTTTTTGGAGTCTTTGTTTGGGGATTTTTGAAAAGGCACATTCTATATTTTTACTCCACCAAGGAACCCGGCGGACTTAAGTGACGTTCGGTGTATGTTTGTCCGTCTGTCTGTCTGTTCGCAACGTTACTCAAAAACGGACTAACAAATTTGGATGAAATTTGCTGGGAAGGTCAGAAATGATACAAGGACCAACTGATTAGATTTTGGCAGTGATGAAGCTTATAGTCTGGATCCATGGATTTGTTAAAGATTTCTATATCATTGTGAGATATCAGCACAGCGTCACTGTAACTGTAAGTGAACACTACATAAGCTTCCTGCTGATGATCACATGATTGCGGTCCTACTACAAATCAACCACTACGGACTTATCGGGACTCATCCGTAGTAAATGATACAACTGAGCAGCCTTGGTGGAGTACTGTGCTATTTTTGTCAACAAATACCACAAAAATCTTTCATTTTTCAGAATGCCCAGTTCCTGAAAGCAATACCCAAATGTTGCATTTTGCTTTTAAACACTGCTGTAGTTTTAACCCTAGTGTGGTTCTAACATCCTGCACACTTCACTTGTCCTCAGGGTAAAAAATGACCATCTACTGAGCCTCTAAAATAAAGAAGCCTAATTGAATTTTCAACTCAAAATCTATTTTACATGAAGAAATCATGCATCTCACACTTTCTGAATCTCTGGGTTTTTCTCTCTTCAGAGGGCAGACACTTTTATTACATCAATAACTGTTTTCTTTACTAAAGTAGAGGTTTATCATCACGATTATTGCTGCTAAAGGTACTGCATGTGATTTTGGTCTGTGTTTTAGTCCACTTTAAAGTTTATGGTCACTTTTGTAAAAGTCCTCAAATTTCAAATGGAAAAGGTTGTTGCTAGAGGTACGGACCCGTACCCGTAGCCTGTGGACTACGGATACGGCACTTGCCATTTGCCAATCAGATACGCGAGATCTGGTCACGTGACTCCCGGTAGACGCTAGCTGTACGGACCCGTAGCATCGGTACGACAGGTACGGACCCTAAACCTGACCCTAACACTAACCCTAACCTTAACCTTTGCTTACCTTTCAACAGTTTGCAGTGGTTAGCAGCTTCTTGACTCGCGAGACTCGCGTACGGGTCCGTATCTGTCTGGCAAATGGAAAGTGCCATACCCGTAGCCTGTGGGCTACAGATACGGACCCGTATCCGTAGACACTACCAATGGAAAAAGTTCATTTTGCGTTTTTTCTCTGCTATTAAACACAGTGACTGGGTCATTTTTGACCAAGGCTACATTTTGGCACAAAATTTTGGCACAAGGCTAAGTCATTGTCACTAAAGCAGGAATAAATAGTCGTTATTTCTTTGAAGACTATAAACTTTATCTATCAGCATTACAGACAAATGCACATTTGGTACTTGTGGCTCCAAGATACTGTATGAAGAATTTCCTCAGAGCAGTGCCCACATTCATCATAATACAGCCATGTGTCTCTTGAGGAAACACAACTGATGTTTTCATGCTTTTGGGCGACATGAAGTTTTATAACACAGAGGAAAAATGCAAGATTGGGTTTTCTATACACGAACAATCCTTGTTCAATTTACTGTTGGTTTTTATGGAATTTGCTGACAATAAGGAAAATATAGAATATGACCATCCTTGAATTGAATTTGCACTATAATGTTACATTAAAAACACTTGCCTCTTCGGCATGGAGGATGCCAGTGTAGCTCTAATTTTTAAAGAGATTTTCTGTGATTCTTCAGGCATAATGTTTTTCAGCTGCTCTTTGCTGAAGGGGTTGCGTTGCTCCGCCTTTCTCTTTAATACACTCTGAAGAAGCTCTATTGGATTCAAGTCAGGAGACCAACTTGGCCAGGTCATATGTTTCCCTTTTCACTTCTTAAGAAACTCGTGTGTGATTTTGGCAGTGTTCTTTGGGTCATCACTGTGCAATAATTCTCTTTGCCAAGCTGCTGTTCACTGGGAGTCATCAGTTGGTCAGTATTTTGATAAATCCACAGACATTCATGGTGACATCTTTAAATGTCATCTCCCATCACCTTCTGCACGCATGCAGCTCCATATCCTCTCGCTTCAGTGTCAGGTTTAGACATTAACTGTGGTAGCATTGACTAGGTTCCCACCAAACATGCTGGACTCTCCAACCCCAACAAATGTATTTTGACCATCATGTGAGCAACCAGTGTGATTCCAGTATTCATCAGGCTTCCCTTTGTGTCCTTTAGCAAAGTTTAATTTTGCAGTCTGTAGCAAACAACAAGCAAGGTTGTGTTCCTTAAAAGCCGTCCATAAAGATGGATAATGACTTTATGCTCTATCAGTTTGGCTGTCTGAGATGTCAGAAAAATTCCAGTTTCCACTGATAACCCCTGTGCCAAGTCTGGTGCCTGTCTTTCAGAGCTAGATTGTGCAGTTAAGCTAGTCACAATCTGTCAAGCTATTAGGAGGATGGCCACTACAACTCTGATTAGTGGTAGTATGTCTTTATTCTGTACCTCCTGATTACTGCTGCAAGTGTGTTTCATTGACCTTCCTTTATCCATTTTCAACTTTGTAAGGTCTCACAATCAAATTTTCTGAATTCTCTGGCACTTTTTTCCCTATGTAGAGCCATGATGCAGACATGCAGAGAGACACAACCCATAGAGAGAAAGCAGTAAAAAAAGCTCTGGTGTTCACAGGCTCATTTTAGAACCATGTTCATGCAATGAGGCTAACTGGAACCACACGTACACTACCATTAAAGTTTGGGGTCACTTAGAAATGTCTTTATTTTTGAATGAAAAGCAGCTTTTATCAATGAAGATAACATTAAATTATTCAGAAATAAAGTTTAGACATTGTTAATGTGGTACATGACTGTTGTAGCTGGAAGCGGCTGATTTTTAATGGAATATCTACATAGGGGTACAGAGGAACATTTCCAGCAACCATCACTCTTGTGTTCTAATGCTACACTGTGTTAGCTAATAGCTAGCTGGGTAAACCCACCTTGTTTCCTTCCCTGAGCCTGTTTGACATTTATATTCTTTTTTTTTTTTTTGTAAGTTTATCTTTTGAGCTCAGTGGAGAGGTTTTGTGGATTTACTTTTGTGTTGGGTTTAGTTTCCCCCTTGATTTTAGTTTCCTTAGTTTAGTAACAGTGTGTTTAGTTTTGTTTCAGTGATCACAGGTTTCCTAATTTGTGCTGACAAGTGTAGTCACCATTTATGCATTGAGTTTTTGGTGCCTGTGTTTTTGATCAAGTCTTTCTAAAGTATTTGTTTTCTGAGTCAATGACGTTTAGGGGATTTTACAACAGGTTGTCCTCACTTCTGTTGTGTATGGCACATTAAAGGTGCACAACGATGATGAATAGTAAAGTAGACATAAACTGGATCTGTTGCAGTTTGTTACAAAGCAAAAAAATGAAAAGACGTGTTTTGCAGTATTTATTGTTCCAACCCCAGAAGGGAGTCACCTCCAATATTTCTTACTTGTCTCATTTTCACATCACCATTTCACAGCGCTGTGCAGCCTTTCCCAGTGGAGGAGGAGTGTTTTAGTGAATATGATTCTTGTTTCTCCAGCCAAGTGTCCGACATCCACAGCTGTTGCGGCAAACAAATGGAGAAGAGCTTGAGTCTTCAGTATGACTTTTATATTTATGCTTCAACTTTCTCACGGTTAATCAGGCCCATTCTCATGTGGCCTGACATCTTTACACAATAAATGCAGCAAAGTGTAACACCAAGCTTCATTTCAGGTTCACTCACACAGAACTTCACTTTTAGTATGAACTATGGACTCAGGACTCTCCTTATTGTCATTCCTCATGTAGTTTAGTTGGTGTGATTGCAGGTGATGCTGTTGAATATACTGGGTTAATTTCAAGAAAACAGCACAAATTCAAGCCTCTGTGCACTGAGATCAGTACACTATGTTTAGTTAGTGTACAGACAGTAAACGCAGGTTCTTCCAGGCCACAGCCAAGTCCTCTCTGTGGTCACTTTAACTCTTGGAAGAAGTGGAGTGCGACAACAAGAAGAGCTGACATGGAAAAATTTAAATGCATGCAGTATTTACTTCTGAACAGGACTTCCTTGGGTCCTTTTATTTAAACAACACTGGAATTTGCTTCTTGAACATGAAATTGAAGCTTCACCACAAAGCTTAACTGTGCAAATGATTCAGTCATTAAAAGTGAGGGAGCTTAGAATAATGCTATAAATAGTTTTTATTGGTCAATTAACTTCATATCAGATGTAATGAAGAGAAAAAAACCCTTTGGTTTTGAAAGAGCACCAGCTTTCCCAGGTGCTTCATGTCAACATTAAGAAGATAGTTCTTAGTGACGGTGCCTGTATGTTTTAGGCTATTGTCATGCTGCAGAATGAATTTGGGACTTATCAGGTGCCTAAAACAACGACAAGAAGTGTCTTTCTCTCTAAGTGATCATTTTACATGGATGTTCAAAACTCCACCAAGGCTGTTCATTCCCCCATATGGCAATATCAGAAATGCAGCATTTGTTTATTCGTTATTAATGATCAGAAATCACAGCTGAGCACAGGCGTGTGTTATGCATGTGTACATTACATACAGATACTGAATCGTGTGACCTAAATATGTAGCGGGTGCTGGGAATTAATGGGACTCAGAAACACCCCCAAAATTTAGATAAGTCCCGATAAGTCAGCAGGCAGCTGATGTAGTGTTCACTTGTTGTCATAGTTACAGTGACGCCGTGCCACTATCTCACAATGATACAGAAGTCTTTAACAAATCTGTGGATCCAGACTATAAGCTGCATCACTGCCAAAATTTAGTCAGGGGGTCCTTGTGTCATTTCTGACCTTCCCTGAAAATTTCACCCAAATCTGTTTGTTCATTTTTGAGTAATGTTGCAAACAGACAGACAGACAGACAGATGGGGGAGGCTGTGGACATACCATCAAAGCTATTGGGGATGTTAGTCAAATTAGCCACACAATAAACCACCAAAAACATTCCTACTGCTCTGCTGGCATTGCCAATAATAACAAGAGGTATCTTCAGTTCCTCAGATTCTGTCAGTGCATGATGACTGTTCACTCTTGCAGCAGAACATTTAGGGAGCTTTACTTATGGCTGAGGCATTTCAAGTCTATCTCGTTGCCCCCTCAATGAGATAGACTTAACATGGCGATGTGCAGGGCAGTACTGAGCACCTTCACATTCTCACAGCTTTTTTTTTTTTTTTTTTTTTTGCCACCTTCAAATTTTGAAGACATACAGAACACCATTAAAATGTATTTTCACCACATGGGACCTGTTGATTGTTTACTGTGCACCATGTACAGTGACCAAAAGGCCCAGTGGTGGAATTCTGATCTCAATTTATATAATTTATATGTAGTGTAGCTTTATGGAAATGAAGGTCACAAAGGTCTGAACCTTCAGCATTTTATTTTGTGAATTCACTGTAAGTCAGTCTGAATAAGGGCTTCAGCTCAGCATTACAAAGATGAAACTGAAAGTTTTGAGGTTGGACTGCAGGTTTGTGTTTTAGATCAGCTGACTGTTTTGGAAGTGGACAAAGGAGCGAAAAAAGAAGAGAAAATGAGATGGAAGGGTGGTAAGGAGGGAGAGGACGACTCGAGGAAGATGACAGAGATTGTAGAGCAAAAAGAGCGGGCGAGAGAGCCCGAGGAAGGAGAGGGAGGTGTCGGATGAAAACATGAGGGTGGGGTGTTTAAAACAAGAAGAATCATGGGGCTACAGAGAGAGAGAGAGACGGGGAGGGAGAGGACGAGAGAGGTTGTGGTAACATCGCTGACGCACATGTGAAACATGGAGAGGAGGGAGGGATGGAAAGGAATCTCTGGCTGGGATCACCAAACCTCGAGACGAGGTCAGAAAGCCACTGGCGACATGTCGAATGTGCGTGTGCACACACACACACACACACACACACACACACGCACACACACTCTCTAGAGGCAGGGTAGTACTAATAACAGTAATAATAGCAGTTTAAAGGGTGATAATCATGGATGAGACTGTGATTTTAAAACCCAGGAGGAGCAGTGGAGCAGAGTGATGACCCCAAAACCTCTGTATTCCTGTCACATACGCACACACACACACACACAGTCAGTCTGCATGCATGTGTGTGTGCGTGCATGCATTCTGACGTTCACCAGTGTGTTGCATGCTTTATGTTCTGGCTGTTTGTGTCGATGTGTTTGACAGTTTTACTGAACATTTCTATTGTGTTTCTCTTTTACTATAAATGTCACACATGCACTGTTTTATGTTGAATATATTTTCTGATAACACTTGTAAATGCCTGTGAGTGTATGAGTGTGAGTGTGTGTGTGTGTGTGTGTGTGTGTGTGTGTGTGTGTGTGTGGGGGGGGGGGTGGCTCTCTGTGTCTATGAATGCTTGCGTGACCCTACAAGTGTTCTCATTTTTGCAGGGCTATGTGAATAATTGGATGTGTGTGTGTTTGTGTGTACAGTATGCGTGCCAGTGAGGCAGATAGAAAGTCTCATCGGTATGTATAGCGGGTATGTATGTGTGCGACTGCTTTCCTATGTGTGTATATGTTCTGGCCAGTCAGAGCGTGGGAATGTGGTGAAGGATTTCTGTGGTATTTTTAATGTTTGTTATTAAATATTACCACAAGGGACCACGACCAAACCCCAGACACTCCTCCACTGCTCTTCCTCACCCTTCTTTCTCTCCTCCTCCTCCTCCTCCTCCTCCTCAAATAACAATGAAACCAGAGCGACTCACCACCAGGTTTAAATAGGTCTGATACTTCAGGAAAAAGCCAAGTGGAATCGCAACCAAACTAAGAAAAGTGTAAAAAGTCAAAATAACCAGAGTAAGACAAGAAGGCAAACCTACTAAGCTAAACAGTAGAAAACAGAGTAAGAACCGGCAGCAGGTGGAGACGTTACTGTGGGACTAATAAACAGCAGCTCACTTCACTCATGAGCTGTAAAGGAAATACTAAAACAGTTGTGTCAGGATTGGTGTCTAAAATACATTTATCTCACTAATAAATGAAGAAATCCTTATTGCCGAGGGCGTGAGGAAGTGCAGGGTCAAGTTTGACTAGATTGGACGAGAGGTGGGCGTTTCTTTGGCTGCAAGTTGGTGAAGTCTTAAGTTGCCCCTGTTGCTAGGGACATCAGCACAGACAAGAGCATCAAGGATGAAAGTATAATGCCACATGAGATGTAGGTAGAACTGGAAACGTTGGATTAGCTTACTCTTCCCAGCAATGATATCAAGAGCTCATGGGTATTGTAGTTTTATAGCAAAGTGCTATGGCTAGCTGAGAGACAAAGCATGATTAATCACAGAAGTTGAAATAATAAATGCACAAATGTAGCCTGGATATGCTTACTGCTAATTTAGCCTCTGTGTACCCTTGGACTGGAAACAAAAAAGCATTTTTATGTAAAACTGTTAACAGATCATACTGAACTGCAAACAAGACAACTAATTACTCTTAAAAGTAAAGATTTCTTTGTCCACTGGAACTTTATTTTTCTGAACACTGCCAACTTTCTAAAAAAGTGAATTCTACCAATGTGACATTAGGACGTTTTGTGCTTCTATGGTCTTTCTGTATCTCATTGTGGTTGTGTTGTTACTCATTGTTGTCATTTTGCCTCTCTTTATTATTTGGCCAAGGAGGCAGAGCGTTGGCGTTCTTATGTGACAATCGGCGTACGTTTGTCTGTCAGCAGAAATGACACAAGGACCAAGGGATTAGATTTTAGCAGTGATGCAGATTGTAGTCTGGATCCACGGATTTGTTAAAGATTTCTGTATCATTGTGAGGTAGCGACACTGCATCACTGTAACTATGACAACAACTGAACACTACATCAGCTGTCTGCTGATGATTACATGATTGTGATCCTACTACAAATTGATTTCTGCAGACTTATCGGGACTTATCAGTCAGAAATGATACAAGGAACAATTGATTAAATTGTGGGGGCGTTTCCGAGTGTCATCAATTCCCGCTGCCCGCTGCATATTTAGGTCATGTGATTCAGTATCCGTACATAACATACGCATGCAGAACACACGTCTGTGCTCAGCGCAAGGTCATTTTGTTTGAGGTACATCTACATCAAATGGCCACATTCTATGTTACTGTGATTTCTGATCATCAATACCGAATAAACAAATGCTGCATTTGTAAAAATAAAAATGCTACATTTCTGACAATGCCATATGTGGAAAGAACAGCCTTGGCGGAGTACTGCACTCTCTGAGTGCTTTTCTTGTCATTTTGTTGGTCTTTTTATTATTTTGTGCCTCATTGTTTGTCCTTCTGTGTCATTTTATTTCTTATAAATGTTGTTTTTTGTCTCATTTTGTTTGTTTTCCATCTCCTTGTAGATGTCTGTGCCTCATTTTGCTGTTGCTCTTCATCTTTTAGTGTCTTCTTTTGTTTTGTGTAATTCATTCATAAGTCTCTTGTCATGTAACCATTAAGAAAGAACAACAAAGAAAAGCAACAAACCACACTGGATCATTAAGTTTCTATTTTGTTTTTACTTTAGTGGTGAATGTTCTGTTTTTTTCCCTAAATTTCATCACATGAAGTTGGACTAGCTTCAGTCCCATGAATCACAGTGGGAGTCAGTCAATAGAGAAACCAGACAGTTGGTGATGATGTGTTGTTCCAGTTGTAGCCATAAAAACAGACGTGGGAGAGCTGATCAGAGTCAGAGCAGTATAAGCGATGATAAGAAGAGTAGACAGTTTATCTGGTCCTCCCTCCTCCACACATTTGATCTCTCTACATGATAACCAATCACTCAGTAAAATTAGAGCTCCTCCAGCTAAGGAGATCATCATTATCTTCTCTTGTCCTCATCTGTCTGTCCTGAACGTGATCCCATAGTGTCCTCAGTAGTTTCCCACCAAAAAAATTCAAAGAATTCAAAGAGTTCCAAAACAACAAAAACTGATGTAAATATAGTGAACATTTTATCAGGGTGAGGACTCCCACCCCAGCCTCATTCTCAGCCCCTGCCTAACCCCACATTTTATTAGTCACACTTTAGTTTATTCAAATAAGCCATGGTTTCCTATTCTGTTATTCAGTTAAGATTTTTGTATTTCTACCCATTTTTTGAATGAACCTTGGTTAGTCTTAGTTCTGTCTCTCCTCTCCCCCAGTTTTCCCTGGTTGTGTTTGTCACGAGATCTTTCTGCATGGACTTTGCATGTTCTCTCTGTGCATGTGTGTGTTTTCTCTGGGTACTCTGGCTTCCTCCTGCAGTCCAAAAACATGCTGAGGTTAATTGATATTTCTACATTGTCTGTAGGTGTGAATGCGAGTGTGATTGTCTCTATGTGTAACCCTGTGATAGACTGCTGACCCGTCCAGGGTCCAGCTGATTCAGCGGTGTATAGATGCTGGATGGATGTATCATTGAGTTTGTATCTTGTAATAAAACTGTTCACCTGAACGAGCCTCTGCCTGCTCCGATGTCTACACATGGGTTCCCCAACCCGCCATGACAATCAGCTTTAGGCCATTTTTACATTTAAAAGAATTCTTGATATAGAAAATTTAATGTAAACAAAATTGCATGCACTTTACCGGTAGTTGTTTTTTTTTAGAATTACTCTACAGTTTCAGTGTAACATCTCGTCCTTCTGCAGTTTTTGCTCTTTTGTTAATAAGGAGAGTTCAGGTTTTGGGTGGTGCTGACAGATGGAGAGATTCATACCAAACAGTCATCATCATTTTCTTTACTTATCAAATGCAGAACTCAGTGTTTTCTTTTTTCTCAGCAGAGTGTTTCCATCTTTATACTCTCATAATGTCCTAACTCATTTTCCAAAGCTTTTTGTTGTCTTTGTAATAAAGCAGGAGATTTATCTTCGGTCAGAGCAGATACACAGCAGATCAGAGGTCATATAAACAGGCAAAAATACACTGCAAGAGGGCCTATTTTTAGATTGATGTGATTGACGATGGAAATCATGCAGTGACATGAGGTAACCTTTCTTGTTTAGTGTCCTGCATCATGTTATAGACCAGTGCCTTCTTTTCCTTCAGTCGTGATTTAAATTTGAATGTATTTACACAGTATTAAAGCATGTGACATTTAGAATGTGTCTTAGCCTCAGATTCAAATGTTTACATAGTTCACTTTTCCAGTGTTCAACCCACAGTGTAGACCTTTCGCTGCAAACTTTTGATAGGAATCTCTGTGTTCCCACATCAGCCCCATCAGTTTTCCTTTTTTTTTCTGTCACCCAGTTCCATGTGTTCCCAACTTTCTCCATTCCTCTGTTTGTCTCGCTCATCTCAGACTCTGCCTCTCAGCTATCTTTTTTTTTTTCAAGTATGTGAGAGCACAATCACGGAGACTCCAAGCTTTTCCGCACAAGCAGCCAAATTTATCCTTGTGGTTTTCCGCATGTTTATTTTGGGTTTTCTTGAGGGACGACATATCTGCGGGAAAACCAAACGACCCGGAGCGGGTGCTTTCCCTCTGGGGATCATGGAGGCGCGGGTAAAAATAGGAAAGTCTTTTTTGGGAAGTGGAATTAAGGATTGGTAAGCATTTCCCGAGGGTCCCCCACTCAAAAAGATGGGAGGGATCATCACTCATTTATTTCTTTGTATTTTCTATTCTGCTCTTTCCATTCCGCAGAGCATGTGAAAACAACAATTTGGGTCTTGTTGTAGGCACAATAGAAAAGCACCACTTCCATCCGTCGCTCAGTGTTTTTATTATCACTGCAATTTCCCAGAACAATTAGCACCAAAACATCACATAATTATATGAACACTTTTTAAAAACAGATTAAACAAATTGCCCTGTCTCCTCCTCCATCTTTCCTTTCCTCTCTCTGCTTCCAGTTTGTAAATCTACTCCGAAGGGAGTATTAATCTCTGTCATCCCTTTCAAAAACTCTTTCCCTCCTGATTTTTTTTTCTTCTGCTTGCAGCTGAACTCGATGGCTGTCATTGTAGGATGTGTGTGTGGGTTGGGAGGAATTCTGGGATAGGAAAAAGCCTCCTCCGCTCTGACTTCTTGGTTTGACCTGTGTTTAACATGCTGTCTGCTACGGCAATCTGCTACTATTGCTGCTGCATTCATGGAAATTGTTCATCTGCTTGGTGGGCGACCTGCTCACATTACATCAAGGGGGATGGTGGGCGAGAAAGTGGTTTTGTTCACCCGGATTTTTGCTGCACCGAACTTGATCAAGCCTCTAAAAAATATCATGTTGCTGATATTGGAACTCATCCAGCAACTGTTATCGATATGATGGAGGCTTATTCCTGCAAAACCTTTGACCTCTGATAAATTATTCCTCACTTCCTCATGAGGCAGTGATGTGACTTTACTAAGCAGCTGATTATTAGCTTAGCATGAAGCTGTCAAGACACCAACAAAAAGCTTTGGTGCTGATCTAAATCCAGAAGCATAACATTGAGCATTTGCCATTTTCAATACAATAATCATCATATTATAACACTTCCCCTATATCTCATCTCTTCCCATTATGTTCTTACTTTAGCAATAATAATTCTTCATATGGGTTTTTAATGATCTATTTTTAACTGCAGAAAGAGGTGACAGCACTGTGTTTACCACTTCAGAATTAAATGCTGCGTACTACATACTTGATCATTTCTTTCTCCTTTAGTGTCTAAAAACTTAGATAGGTCTTAAGGGAACTGCTCTACATTTATTACAACTGCATCTTTATTAAATAAAATAGAACCTTCTCTGTTGCCATAGCAAATGCTGGTTTCTCTACTGCCGAATTTATTTGTAGTGTCCCTCAAGGCTCTGTCCTCGGCCCGCTGCTATTTTCAATGTGCATGCTTCCTCTCAGCCAGATCATTCAGAATTATAATATCTCCCACCTCTGTGACAGTACTCTGACTCAGAGAATGTGGATTTTGAGAATAGGCTCGCTCCTGGCCTCCCTCACTACAATAAACAACAGCCTCTGAGCAGCAATTTAGATGCAACAGAAAAAGGTACCTCAGCTAGATTTTTCTGTGATTTTACTATTTTAAGGAAAGTCCAGCAAAACAATTCCCTCGTCCCCATTTTGAGTGGAGATTGTGGATGCGTCCTGCCCTTAGTACCTACCAAGACAGTTGTAACTGATTTTAAAAAGTACAAATAAGCCTAGTATTTTTGTCCCCCTACAGCAGAATGATGGGGAATGATCGGCTATGTAAGACTACTGTTATGCAGATGACAAACTCTACTGGCATCCTTTATAGCAAACTTGATCCCCGACCCAAAATTTTAAACAACCTGCAAGAAATCTCAGAGTTGTTTCCCAACTGGATCTGTTTTTTTGATGCTCAATGAAGTGTTGTCCAGTTAGGACTTTTGTGACTCCAGTGAGAGCCCTCATCACGGACTCCAAATGTTTCAGAACACTGCTGCCTGGATGTTAACTGACACTAACAGGTATGATCATATTACTCCAGTAATTCCTATTTAAACTGGCTACCTGTACAAAGTTGCAAAGATTTTAAAATTCTGTTAATCATTTTAAAGCATAAAATGGTCTTATTCCAAATTACATTGAGGACCTTCAAACCATTTATTTCCTGGGATAATATCTCAGATAAGTAGTTGGCTACCACCCATAATAGCATGTGTGAAGGTCCAATCAATGACCACAGAACAAGATAAAGTCTCACTCATTCACCACAGTGGGTCACTACATTATTATTGTGAAAATCCGTTGCTCACTGACTCTGAATATGCAGACAGACCAGCCATGAATGACAGGAGGGTTGGATGTTGATCAGGACTTGGGATGGGCATCATCACGTCTCCACTGGAGGAAGGCTTCGGCAGACCGGCTGGATGCAGCATGTGGAAGAAATAGCGATAAAGTAAAACAACAAATGTCACAGCGAAGTAGTTAGCTATAGACCGATTAGCATTGTGGAAGACGTTGGTCTATTGTCCCCGATGCAGTGGTCATGGGTTTGAGTTCGTCCCATGGCCATTTGCTCTTCTCCCCACGTTTTCTGTTACTGTCCTATATGTTATAGCCTAAAAAAGGCCAAAAAAGAAGTACAAACATGGACTTCGTAGTCTAAAAAGTCTTCTGCACAGTCAGGCCCAGCTCTGTAATTTTTTTAGTGTTCAACCACTTCACCACCTCCCTCTAACAGAGACAGCTGCTACTGAACATAGACTGTTTCTGCTGGTATCTGTTCAGAGAAAATATAAGAATATATACATATATAATGGAAAATATCCAATCAAACACTTCATAAATATGACTCATCCCTTCATCTCAACTTATTCTGCTTTAATTTGGACAGTTCTTATCCTCTAACTTAATGGACTTGAATTTTTGACATTTTCCCTCTAGGAGATGAACATTTCTAAATTCTGCATTCAGCAGTGCCTATTCTTTACTGCAGTAGTTAAATCTGAAGTTGAAAGTTAAACAACTATATTTAGTTCTGTTCTCTAGCAATCATACTGATGTGATCATTTCCCAGTTTGTCCTGCCTCTGCTATATTCATGAGTACTGTGAAGACAATGTTAGTTGGAAACTAAAAGGGGATGTCTGTGGTTAGCAGCTGTTCTGTTGGAATCAGCAGATACTAGTATGATGCAGAGCAGAAATATGTGGTCAACTAAACAAGAAGTGTGATGCAGCGAAAACTTCAGTTGAAATGTGAAAACCCCAGGAACATAAGGTAACCTTTAAGATGCAAAGAATAGCTAGTATCACTCTATCCAAAGATACTTCAACCACATAATATACTTCATCAATCGTGATCTGATGACACTTTTCTATAGTAATTTGCCTGTAAGCAGTGGCCACAGCTTTCATCACTGAGTTGGTCATTTGGGTGTGGTTGAGACTAAAAAGCAGAACCTGCACAGACACAAAAATAGACATATAGCATGTTTTATGCTGCATAGTAGCACTCCTGTCAGTGTACACCAAATTCTTGAAAGAAGGGTCTGCATAGTGCATTCACAACTGTTTGCAGGAGAAATTCATTCTTAAAACATGGTTTGGATTCTGTTTGATATACAAAATGGTTGTGTGAAGGCTGCAGCAGTGATTGGAAGCAGAAACTAAGAGAACATAGATTCAAAACACATAGAGTGAAGACACAGTGCTGCTCACAAACACACTTCGAGTAATAAATGACTGTTGATTTAGGGATTAGTGTCTGTCTAAATGCCAATCTATAATACTTAGAATATGAACATTGTATGATATTTGTTTAGTTAAATACACTGCTCAAAAAAACTTAAAGGAACACTTTTTAATCTAAGTATTGCATCAAATCAGTGAAACATGTGGAATACTGATCTGGTCAAGTAAGTAACTGAGGGGCTTTTTAGTCAGTTTCAGCTGCTTTGGTGTTCATAAAATTAACAACAGATGCACTAGAGGGGTAACAATGAGACAACCCCCAAAACAGGAATGAGTTTACAAGTGAAGGCCACTGACATTTTTTTCCTTCCTAATATTGTCTGACTGTTTTTCACTAGTTTTGCATTTGGCTAGGGTAAGTGTCACTTCTGGTAGCATGAGGCAATACCTGGACCCTACAGAGGTTCCACAGACAGTCCAACTCCTCCAGGATGGCACATCAATGCGTGCCATTGCCAGAAGGTTTGCTGTGTCTCCCAGCACATTCTCAAGCGCATGGAGGAGATTTCAGGAGACAGGCAGTTAGTCTGGGAGAGCTTGACAGGGCTGTCGAAGGTCCTCAACCGATCAGCAGGACAGGTATCTGCTTCTTTGTGCAAGGAGGAACAGGATGAGCACTGCAATAGGTCTACAAAATGAGCTCCAGCAGACCACTGGTGTGAATGTCTCTGACCAAACAATCAGAAAGAGATGTGATGAGAGTGGTCGGAGGGCCCACCGTCCTCTAGTGCCCGCTGTGCTCGCTGACTGGCACCGTGGAGCTCGGCTGGCAACACAGGAATTTGCAAGTCCACCACTGGTGCCCTGTGCTTTTCACAGATGAGAGCAGGTTCACCCTGAGCGCATGTGACAGGCATGAAAGGGTCTGGAGAAGCCGTGGAGAACGTTATGCTACCTGTAACATTGTTTAGTATGACTGGTTTGGTGGTGGGTCAGTGATGGTGTGGGGAGGCATATCCATGGAGGGACACACAGACCTCTACAGGCTGGACAATGGCATTCTGACTGCCATTAGGTATCAGGATGAAATCCTTTGACCCATTGTCAGACCCTACATTGGTGCAGTGGTCCTGGATTCCTTCTGGTGCACGACAATGCCCAGTCTTATGTGGTAAGAGAACTCATGCAGTTCCTGGAGGATGAAGGAACTGATACCATTAGCTGGCCCCCACGCTCACCTGACCTGAATCCAATAGAACACCTTTGGAACATTATGTTTTGTTCCATCCGACACCATCAGGGTGCTTCTCAGACTGTCCAGGAGCTCAGCGATGCCCTGGTCCAGTTCTGGGTGGAGATACCTCAGGACACCATCTGTCGTCTCATTCAGAGCTTGTCCCGGCATCGTGAGTCATGAATACAAGCACATGGAGGCCATACAAACTACTGAACACCATTTTGAGTTGCTACCAAGGAATTTCAGTAAGATGGACTAGCCTGCCCCATCAGTTTTTCACTTTGATTTTGGGGTGTCTTGAATTTAGCCCTCCTGGGGGGTTGATAATTTCCATTACCATCAAACAATGTGGCATCTTTTCATTCCTAACACATTAACCAGTCCATATCAATGCTAATATCCAGTTTGTTTTTTCCCCGTATTGAAATATGATGTATTTTCAAAGTGTTCCTTTAATTTTTTTGAGCAGTGTAATTAAATTCAGTGCACCAAATCACAATACTGAAGGCCAGACAAGACAAAAAATCATGTGAACTGAGCGGTTGAGCAGCACAATACTGCAGTAGTGGACACTGTAGTAATGTGCACTGAAATATTTATTTCTTGATCAAGTTTGACCTTAATCCTGGTTCATGCACTTCTGTGACTTGCTGGGATTCATTGTTGATGTCATTAATAAACCTTTTGGTTTTATTGTAACGAGTCAAAATGCCTGATATTACAGAGGAACTAAACATGTATTACATGTATTGACATGTACTCTGCCAAAATCTAATCTCTTGGCCCTTGTGCCATTTCTGACCTTCCCTGAAAATTTCATCCAAATCCATTTGTCCGTTTTTGAGTAATGTTGCGCACAGAAAGGCAGACAGACAGATAGACAGACCAACAGTGATTATCACATAACTCTGCCACGTTCCTTGGAGGAGTCATGATAAAAAAGTAGTGTAATATGGGACCTTTAAATTCCACTGGGCCACTTTTTCTGAACATTGAACACTTGGAGATAGAAGTGTCACCCCTTGGAATGACAGGGGTTGACTTTCCACTCATTTTTCACTCTCAGGAATCTTATCACTTATGGTTTTTCTTTTAATGTTAATGGAAAAACTTAGGGACTAAGCCAAGTCAAAGCATTTAAGACAAACAATGTTCCACCGATCAATTCTATATTCATTTTATTATTGATGTAACTGCATCATATTTATAATTTTATAGGGGGCAACACAGACCATGCACAGACTTGATTTTGGCTTCTATCCAGTCTATATTGGTCTCGCATTGGTTTCACAGTGTCCTGGTCTAGAGGACTGTAATTTTGTGTGTGCAGTCTAAGAGTTAAGGTCCCCCATCTAAGAGGAAATGACTTCACAAGACTCAATGGGCTCCGCAGCGCCTGAGGGGAAGGCGGGTATGCTCTGTCGCACGCACGCACGCACGCACGCACGCACGCACGCACGCACGCACGCACGCACGCACGCACGCACGCACATAAACTCATGCAGGCATACACAAACGTGCCCAACAGGCTTTAAATACACACACTCCAGCCTGTCACCTCCCAGGTCTGTTGCGGAGTGTGTTATTTATTTTAGCTAGCCGGTGTGAGAGTTAAAAATGGAATGTTTCAGCTACATAAAACACTTCCTGTGTTGATGACTCCCTGAGCTGTTCCTTTGGCTAAATAGTCCCAGAGCTCCACGTAATGACACACAGGAAAACTCTGTGTTTGTGTCTAAATAAACTGCAGACATTCACTCATGGTTTTCCTCTTTATGTGTGCGTTTTTGCACATTTTCCACTCCCGCTTGCTGGCTCGTGTGTGCAGTGGTGGAGGTTTTGCTCTTGTTTGTGTTGCATTGTTGTTTATCTGTCTGCACTTTGAGTGTATGTATGTGTTATCAAAGGAGCAGGAAGAAAGCTCCGTGCTTTATTTGAAGTGTACCTCAGGGCAGACACTTTTATGGTGCTGGACTTCACTACATTTACATTCTACAGATGCTCCTAAAACAACACCCTCAGTTTTTCCAGTATTTTTAGAACATTATATTTTGTCAAACCACAGTTCAGGACCCAGATTGGGCCTTCGGATCAGACTCCTGCTGGGCAACCAAGTGGGTCTCATGAGTCAATAAAACAACACTAAAGTAACGATCACACAGAAATGCGCTGCTATGGAGGCATGTGCTTAAGAAACAAAACAAAACATAGCGTGCCCCCCGATGAGCTGCTGTGTGAAACTCTGGTCTTTACACAGAAAATCTGAAAATGATTAGACTTAAAGCATTGCATGCACACACCTGACACTTAAAATGAAGTTGCCAAGGTCCCGCAGCTGTGAAATATTGATGTGCAGAGGAACATTGTTGATGAAGGTGTTTCACCTTTACACTGGTAAATCATAAATGTAAGCCCTAATGTCACTGATATGTGTGCTCGTGTAGAAAACAGTATACATGTGTACTGTTATGGTCATTATACATTGGCAATATGTGTGCCTCTAATGGAGACATTGTGTAGTCATACTAAGAGAGCACACTTTCTGTTAAAAGCTTTTTTTGTTGAAAGTCTTACGCCTAAACCAAGATAATATTTTAAATGCAGTTATGTTATTCAAACTTCTGAAAGATAACAAGAGAAGACAACAATCAAAGTGGTACTACTCATGATGAGTACACTGGAGTGTCCTTTGGTTTTTTCAGAAGCACATGCTTCTGAAACAAAGGACAGTGCCAAATTTAGAATCAGAATTATCCATCCATTACCTATACACCGCCTAATCCTCATTAAGGTCGAGAGGGGCTGGGGTCCATCCCAGCTGACTTGGGGTGAAGGCAGGGGGCACTGTGGACAGGTCATCAGTCTATCAGGACTACATATAGAGACAAACAATCACACTCACACCTACAAACAATTTAGTTACCAATTAATCTGAGCATGTTTTTGGACTGTGGGAGTACCCAGAGAAAATCCACGCATGCACAGGCAGAACATGCAAAGTCCATGCAGAAAGATCCTGGGAAGGTGGGGATGTGAACCAGAGATCTTTTAGCTTCAAGGCGATAGTGCAAACCACCGACCACTGTGCAGCCCAGAATTAGAATCAGAATCAGATATTTAATATGTGAACAAAACCACAGGAAAACAATGGTTTTGGAATGAGACTAAGAGGAGGCCTAAAATCCTGCCGGAGACACTTGACATGATGTCAAGGAGCACTGAAGTTGATTGGTTGGTCCTGAAGAACCTCCTCCTTAAGATACTTTGTGTTGGTTTATTCTGAAATTTGTCATCAATTTGTTTGTGGCATCTCCAAAATCCTCATGTAGCCAGTTGTGATGGCAGCTCCTAGCTGCATGTGAATGTCAAGCTTCATGATTCACAGGAAAATAATTTGCCCATAAAGGATTAGTAGGATAAATAATACATTGAATATATTTGAAGTCTGTCAATTGCGTTTGCTTGTTTTACTCAATTTGCTTTAATTGAACACAGTTGTCAGTGACTAAATCTGACATTTACAGTTAGATGGGCTACACCGGCTGTAGAACAGTGGACAAGTTTTTTATTCATGGAAGTTGCTGAGGGGGTAATGGGAGTTTGTCCCTGTCCCTCAGAGAACCCTGTGGAGGTTACTGTGGGAGTACGGGATTCCATTGGAACATGCCACCAACCCTTGTACAACCAAAGTGAGATCTTTATTGCATTTGGTACTTTGCCTTGACACACAGTCAAACATGTTTCTCATTATAGTTGAACTCTGCCAAGGTTGCCCCTCATCTCTAATCCTGTTAGTGATAGTTTATGGACAGGATCTCAAGGTACGACCAAGATTAGGAAAGGTCCAGTTTAGGAACCCCACAGACATCCATCCATCCATTCTCTGTACACCGCTTTATCCTCATTAGGGTCACGGGGGGTGCTGGAGCCTATCCCAGCTGACTCGGGCGAAGGCAGGGGACACCCTGGACAGGTTGCCAGTCTGTCACAGGGCTACATATACAGACAAACAATCACACTCGCATTCACACCTACAGGCAATTTAGAGTACTCAATTAACCTCAGCATATTTTTGGACTGTGGGAGGAAGCCGTAGTGCCCGGAGAAAACCCACGCATGCTCAGGGAGAACATGCAAACTCCATGCAGAACGATCCCAGGGATTCGAACCGGGGATCTTCTTGCTGCAAGGCGAAAGTGCTAACCACTACTCCACTGAGCAGCCCCCCACAGACATGTCTCTGCTTTTTGTGGATTATGTGGTTCTGTTGACTTCACAAAGCCTTGATCTTCAGTATGCACTTTGGTGGTTTGCAGCACGCGAAGCAGCTGGAAGAGTCAGCACCTCCAAGTCTGAGGCTGGAACCCAATGGCATCAGACTTGGAGATCGCCTTAGAGCTTAAACATCTGCAGGGAGCTTGGAGTCCTTTGCTTCGAAAGGAGCCAGTCAAGGTGGTTCAGGAATCCAAGTAGGATGTCTCCTGGTGCCTTTATTTTGAGCTTTTCCAGGCATGTCCAACCGGGGGATGACCCAGAACTCACTGTAGGGATTACATATCTCATCTGGCCCTGAAACACCCTGGTATCCACCTAGAGGAGAAAGAAAAAGTTGCTTGGGAGAAGGATACCTGGAATGCCCTTTTGTAGCCTGATCCACTATACCTGACTGTGGACAAGGGGTGTAAAATGGATAATAAAAGTGGTACAGATACACACATGTTGTTTGCAGACAGAAAAAATTAACGTTTCCCCAGTTGTTATGAAATAGATGGTTCAAATGTGCTTGACAGTGAATGTTGTGTAATATGATTGAAGGCTCGAGAAACGCTACCTAATGGTTCTTGTGGAAAGAGTATATCTCAAGAAAATAACTAAGCGGACAGACCTTTAGCTTGCAGTTGCACCAAAACAAACAAACAAGCAAAAAACGTTGTCGCAATCATATTTATTAAGCATGTAAACCTCTTTTCTGTAGCATTTTAATCAAGCTGTTATCTTTGTTTGTGCTTTTGTTATGATTAAAAACACATAATTGTCTGCTGGCAGAAATCCCAGAACCAGATGTTTAACAGTGATTTTTGGCCCACGGTTCTCTGTCCAAATCCCTCCCAAGTTTTTCAGACGTTCTGCTGACAAACTAAAGAAAACAAACTCCTGCAGAGAGAAGTAAGCTGCTGCAGACTGGAGCTGATTGCATCTCGACGCTTCCATTACACTGACTCCTGGTTGAGTGAAATTACAGGTGTTTCCAACAACAAAGTATATGCTGTTGCACATACATACACCTTCCACCCACGGCCTTTAAACCACAGGCCCACCACTGTGACAGAAACATATAGCTGCTTAGAGTAGAGCTGTGTTTTGTACAGAGTTTGCGGTGTGGCTGCTAACTGTCCTCATTATCTGCGCGTTTGAATCTTTAAAACGCAAGAAAACACATTTAAACAAGCTGGTGGGTTTATGCTTTCTTTCTGTTACGCGGCACATTTGTCTTTCTCACCCGTAACTCGTCTGCTCGTCTTTGCACACACACTTTAATTCACACACACACACACACACACACACACACACACACACCTCGCTTTACAACATTTTCACTCTTCTCGCCTCTACACACCCACACACAAATACACACACTCCCGCTTCCCTTTCCCTCCCTTGTCTCTAATCCCTGCAGCTGTTGCTCTTACTCACACTGCAGCCTCCTCCAGACAAAACCTCATCTGTGTACATATATGTGTGTGTGTGCTTGTTCGAGTTATAGATAGGAAAAGCTACATTCTGGACTAAGCAGGGGGGGACAAAAAGAGTGAGGGTGAGATGTGAATGAGAGGATGGGAGATGGAGAGGTGGAAGAAAAATCCCCCTCCTGTTTCCCCCTGAGAGAGCCTCCGTCTTCCCTTTCTCCCAAATCCATTGTGTTCCCTCCTCACCTCCTTCCTCCGTCCTTCCATCTCCACATCCTCGGGCTTCTGCATTCGGATATCACAAATCTATCAGCCACATCTGGCTCCATCATGCACGTCAGGTGGAGAGTTGGCAGTGTGCAAATAATAGCTAAATATATAACAGGGATATTACATCTCTGAAAGACGGCTGTGGTTTGGACAGAGTTCATATCAGTTCTGAACAGTAAACAATCTGATAAAGATCTGTTTCCAAACTGAAGTTAGATTGACACGAGAAAAATCTTTCTTACTTCGCCAAGGAACGGTGGAGTTATGTGACAATCAGCGTGCATCTGTTTGCCTGTCTGCCTGTCTGCCTGTCTGCCTGTCTGTCTGTCTGTGCAACATTACTCAAAAGCAGACAAATAAATTTGGATGAAATTTTCAGGGAAGGTCAGAAATGACACAAGGACCAAGTGATTAGATATTGGCATTGATGTAGCTCATAGTCTGGATCCACAGATTTATTAAGGTTTGTCTGTTTCTCAGACTGTGTAGTGCTTGTAAATTAATGACATAAAAATAAGCTGAGTGCCCTCTAAATATCTACAGAGAAGACTATCTGCTGACTGCAGGCTGGAGGTCTTCATCTCTTACACCTCAGTGGTTGTTGTCAGCAAATTGTGTATCTAAAAGTATCTCTTGTTTTGTTTTACATTTCTATGCCAAAAAACATGAAAAGCACTCAGAGAGCGCAGTACTCCACCAAGGCTGCTCAGTATCGTTTCCAGTGGCTCAAATCTTGAAAAAAAAATCGTGGCAGAAATCATGACAACATCGAATGAGGCCATTTAACATAGACGTACCCACAAACAAAGTGACCTTGCGCTGAGTACAGGCGTGTGTTATGCATGTGTACACTATGTACGGATACCACATTTTGGGACCTAAATATGTAGTGGGCAGCGGGAATTGATAGGACATGGAAACACCTCCAGAATGTAGTCAGTTGTTACTTGTATAATTTCCGATGGATAAGTCCACAGCGGTGGATTTGTAGTAGGATCGCAATCATGTGATCATCAGCAGGCAGCTGACGTAGTGTTCACTTGTTGTCATAGTTACAGTGACGCCGTCTTGCCATCTCACAATGATGCAGAAATCTTCAACAAATTCGTAGATCCAGACTGTAAGCCGCATCAATGCCAAAATCGAAGCAGGTGGTCCTTGTTTCATTTCTGACCTTCCCTGAAAATGACTGCTAACAGACACAGACCAGCGCCGATCGTCACATAACTCCGCCGAGGTTCCGCCTCCTTGGCAGAGTGAAAAACAACGGTTCACCTGCTGGTAAAAACTAATAGAAAGTGATCAATTGGCTCAAAGTGTCATTGCATAATTTTCGGTCTCTCTACTGTCACTGTTGCCACAGAGCTGTGTTATTACCA
The DNA here is from genome assembly GCF_021347895.1 of Acanthochromis polyacanthus. Classification (NCBI taxonomy): domain Eukaryota; kingdom Metazoa; phylum Chordata; class Actinopteri; family Pomacentridae; genus Acanthochromis; species Acanthochromis polyacanthus. The sequence continues at coordinate 19,508,695 of NC_067118.1, forward strand.
CGTGTCAGTGTAATGGACTATCAAATGTGCATGTCATACATACGTCTAAATTCACACATGCTATTAAACTGTACATCTTAAAATACACACACCTCAGTTTGTCCATATGCAGCTGTCTGGTACTATGTTTTTAAATATTGATTTATCAGTCAGCTGTTCGATGGCCTAAATAGGTCATTGTTGACATTATGGCGATATATGCTGCTTGCTTATTTATACAGACAAAGCTGAATTATGAGTTTCCTGCTTTTTCAAATAAAATGTTTCCACACTCATTCTTCATTTCTGTGCTGAGAATATTGAAAGGAACATTTTTTATGATGATCCAGTAATTTCCGACTCTGGTTTATCCTCCTATGAATGTTCTAAACACTTTTAATGATCTGCACAGTATGAACTGTCTTCGCCGGTTGTATGAAACTTGTATACATCGCTGGCAGCATCATGTACACACTGATGTTTGGATGAAACCAGGGTTTATTTACATTCAGGTCAGGCCACAACAGCAAGCTGTTAAACACACTGAAATATGAATGTTGAGGCAGGTTGTGCACTCCCAATGAGGAGGCTGCTTCTGTTTCCTATTAGATTGTTCATCAGACCATTCTGCTAACTGATACAAAAGCTGCAATGTTACTTTATTTCAAAGTGTGGCATGCTGGTCTTGCATGCTGGTGGCACATTTGAACTCATTACTATGAAAACCAACAAGGTTTTCTGAGAGACAACTCTTTCTTTGTGATGTCATTTGGAATTAAATGCTGAATACACCTCATTAGAAGTTTGTGACGGCAAGTTTGTTGCCACGGTTACAGCACTCGTGGGGGATTTGGGCACATGCTATGATTTATAACTCACAGTGTCAGTCAAACTTTTACTGTCAGTGCAGTGGCTCTAAATTCTTGAAAATCTCAGATGATCTCATATGTGCTATATGTTCAGAGCTGTGCGTAAATGTGTGTGTGAGTCCAATGTGGTTCACTAGCACTGAAGAAAAAGACGTGACCCGTGTTGGAAGGCTGCTGCCTGAGAGGTCAGAACCACACCACTTAACCTCTGCATGACACACACACACACACACACACACACACACACACACACACACACACACACACACACACACACACACACACACACACACACACAGAGTCCTCACCACATCCCATCCATTTATCTTTAAGTCCCCCAACATATGGATGCTATAAATTTAAACAGACCTATAAATTCTTGCGCAACATATTTGAATTTTAAGCCGAGCTGTTCTGACTCCTTTGGGTTTGACACTGATTTTTATAAGAAGCTACAACCATATTTCTTTCCAAAAAGGCAGCTGGCATGTTAAATCGACCATGATATTGAAGAGCTGTACACTCTGACACTGGAGGTTCCAAACGCTTTGTTACACTTTTGATAAAAGGTGAGAAGCGTGGGTCAGTTTTTGGGCCAGCGCTTCATTGAACAAGCTTGTGAAATATTATTTTTATGAATGACTGTGTGAAGTCCAAGACATTACATTTCATTCTTTGCTAACAACTATTATGTACTGTGTAGATATTGTTCCAAAACCCCAGTTGGCAAGGGCTTTGTGGAATTAAAAAATACTAGTACAATAAACATGGACGTAAAACTGATGAAAAAAGGTTCAATATTCAAAACACTTCACCTTGCCAAGATTTTTCAGGCAAGACTTCAGTTATTCAAAAATATTTCAAGGCTTTACTTCCTAAATTGTGTGGTCTTTCAGCAACTGCTAATGAAACAAGATGACAAAACAATGTGCGTTGCTTTGCGTTGGGTAGGAAGTGAGTGAGTGAGTGCTGGGAAGCCAGGGAGTATTGTATGTCATCTAACACTAACATTCTTTAAGTAGGTCAAGTAGAGAAGTGATTCTCAGCCTTTTCCATAAACCTACTGATGTAATGCTGACCTACAAAACAGCAGCTGCTGGGATCAGGGGTCTGGACCCCATCTTATCCCCTCCTTCATCCTCCTGCTCCTCCTCCTCTTTCCTTTCCTTTCCTTTCCTTTCCTTTCCTTTCCTTTCCTTTCCTTTCCTTTCCTTTCCTTTCCTTTCCTTTCCTTTCCTTTCCTTTCCTTTCCTTTCTTTGTGTTACTTTCACTTTTATGACATCATTCAATTATTGTAGTATTTCCCTAACTCTAACCCTTATTTTATCATCACAGTGGCCCATTTGCCTTTGTCTATATATTTCCCTGCAGACTAACACAGATTTGTTTTCCTTCATGATTTTAGTCATGAGCAGTCTGATGCTACACTTGGTAATGAAAGTTTACAGACATTTGTAAAGACCGTGTGTATCACGACAGTTTTGAATTTCCAGTGACTCCTGTAACATTTATTCATTGAAACCCATGCTTATTTGTCACAAAAAACAATTGTGCATTTTGGTTCTTTTATGGTTCATTATAGGTCTTGTGAAAACATGACAAAATGTGCTGGCGATGTAGAAAACTGTGTTCATCAAATTTTCTTAGAGGCATTGCCTCTGAACTTCCCATGTGTGATTATGAGTGACCACAGCTGCTGACTCCTCTGAACCAATTTAAGTAGGGCCAATTTGATACACTCATTAGACTCAGCCACAAACACTACAGAGGAAAAGTTTGAGGAGCTCAACAAAGATCCGAATAAGCTAATCATGGACTTGAACAAGGCAGGGAAGCTACAAATTCCAAAATCAACCATGCCGACCACTGTTTCTAAGTATAAAATGCATGGTACAGTTGTGTCACTGCCACAATCAGGAAGAAAACACGAACTATCACCTTCAGATGAGAAATTATTGGTCACTATTAGCCAGAGGTTTGGTTCTTAGACACAGTTGGATGTTTTAACAAGACAATGACCCGAAGACAAATCAAAAGTGGCAAAGAAATGGTTAAATTTGGCCAGAAGTAGGATTTTAGACCCGTCTACCCAACATGATTGACTTAAACCCCATCAAGAATCTGTGGACTGTAATGAAGCAACAAGTCTGTGTCAGAAAGCCAACAAATTTAGTTTAACTTTACAAATTCTATTAAAACGAGTGATTACAGATGCAACCAGGAACATGCAGATGGCTACCATAAGTGCCAAGTTGAGGTGAAAATGACCAAAGGATGTTTAACCAAATACTAGCCTTGTTGTAGGTACATTTTTGACCCAGCAGATTTTGTCATATTTCCAGAAAATCTACATTAAATCTATGAAAGAGCCACAATGTATGATTGCTTTTTCGGACAAAGAAGCATAAGTATAAATAATTCCATTATAATGAAGTTATAAGAGTCACTGGAAACTCAACACTTCCATGATATGCATGGTCTTCAAGTGTGGGAAAATTTTCATTCACACACTGAACCCCAGCAGGCTTCATCCTGGATGGGGTCTATGACTGGAGGTTTTATCACAATACTCATGTTCATGTGCGCCACTGTTGATCAGAAAATACTGATCAGTGCAGCATTAAGTTAGCCTCTCAGGCGGCCTTTACTGTGTCCCACTCTCAAAAAGATCCCTGGTTTGTCCCACGTTTTTATTTGTGTAAGTTTGTTGTTTAAGTTTTACAAGTTTTATACAACTAGTGAGTTGCAAGTGAAAGCAGACAGAAAGACAGAAATGTTGAACTTGAGGCTTCCGCATGCTCTCATTTAGTAAAATTAGAAATTTCTCTCAAAATTAAACCCTGACCTCGACTCATTTTGTTTCACTCGTCCCAGTTTTCATCAGTGTGCCAAATCAGATTTAATTTCTTTCCCAGAACATTTCTAGCAGCGTGTGTACGAATACGGTTATCTCCAGCAGTGGCAACTCTACATGACCGACTGTTGCTGGTGATATAGAGGCGTTTTCACAAATGTCTTTACCTGCTAGGTGGAAAAATCTTACTGTATCTGATCAGATTTTTTGAAACCCCTTTGTTCCCCCGTAGAATGAACAGCAGCTCATCTATGACTATGAACAGGAGGAAAACAATCATTGTGATATCGTGGTGTGAGGAGAACACTGTGACTGACAAGCCAGTGCTCTGTGTGTCAACAGTCCTGGGCGCTCAGGCCTCAGCCTCGTGTTTCTTCTCCTGACAGCGGGACTGATTAGTGAAGCTTAGCAGACGAGGCTGGTAACCAAAACAGAGGAGGGGAGGTTTGATACACACAAGGCAGCGCTCCTCACTCACTAATCACTGTGTACAAGCATCACACCCACATCTGGAGACGACTTTCCGTGTGTATGTGTGAGTGACGGAGTGTGAACAGGAGTTTAGTCAGAGAAAACGACAGAAAAGGTGTGTGACGGTTTATGTGAGTGTGTGGTTAGAACAAAGATTTATGTGTCTGTGGTTTGTTGAGGTTGTACAGAGGTCTGAGAGGTTGCTGGTTTGACTCCCAGGAGTGACGTAGCCAAAGGTGGATGAGGCAACATCAGCTTGAGGAACTGGAAAGCAGCATGAGCTAAAAGTGCGGCTCTACATTGTGTGTGTGTGTGTGTGTGTGTGTGTGTGTGTGTGTGTGTGTGTGTGTGTGTGTGTGTGTGTGTGTGTGTGTGTACTCCAGATATGTAGCTACCCACCCCTCCAGAGGGACCTCGCCCTTGTATTCAGTCATTTTAATGACAAACACATTCTCTGCCTTTGGACGCACACACACACACACACACACACACACACACACACACACATTTTCTTTGTATTTTTGAACACACACACACTTGCACAAGCACACACACTCCTTATGTTTGCCATGCATTTGACAGTGACGCACTGCATTGTTTTATTTGGCCAAAATGAGACTCAGATGTGTTGAATGAGTCCGATAAACAACCTGCAGCGAGCCAGTCACTGCATCAGTCCGCTTTACACAGAATCAGAAGAACAGCCCGCAGTTCTGACCTCTTGCTTCAAATTAAAGCAAGGACTTTTAATTAAAGTATTGCATCCCCGTCGTACTGTGGGTCTCAGGATCACATATTTCTAGCTTGTGTTCTGGTGGGACCTGCCAGAAACAGGCCTGCAACCTATTTTAGGCCCCTGCCCCTAGTTTAAGAAACTTGGGAGGGGAACACAAGAGGCCAAAGAGCATTTGAATTTTTCATGACAAAGTCAGACCAACAACTGATTCTCATCATATAAAACCAGTGTAGCTCTGTGTTCTGCATCCCCACCCTCCTTTTAGTGATTTTGACTCATCACACATCATTTTCTTTGCAGCTTGCAAGAAAAACCTCCAGTGAGACCTCCAAACCTCCAAAATGAGGCTCTGCTTTAATTAGTGTTTAGTGCTTTTACAACTGGACCATTCAGCTATAAATTAAGAGTGTTGATGTAATTTTAAAAACCTGATTTTGATTTCGACCTCATATGTCTACTATATACTGTTCTTAACGTGTCACAGGAGAGGTTGCTTTCATGCAGCAGTGAAAGCTTTTTCAGTTGAACGTCAAGCCAAAGCTATAATTTCTTTGAATAAAAAAGTGCACACTGCACTGCAGTTTAATCTGTAATGTACCATCATGATGTTTTATGGGTCCGTGTATTTTCCTGGCAATTGGATTTTCCGTTCTGGAATGGGTATTGAACAAAAAACAAATGGTTATTTGATTTTTGTTTTAAAATACAAAAACTAAAATTGAAATACAAGCCGTTTTTCCTTCTCATGATCAAAAAGGGATATACGAAATTTTAAAAATGCTTTGATTTTTAATTTATATTTAGAAAAACAAAAAAGTAAAATCAGGAAGAGAAAAATCAAAGCGTTTTTAAAAATTTCATACATCCATTTTTGATCATGAAAAGGAAAAACGCCTTCGATTTCAATTTTATTTTTTGCATTTTAAAACGAACATCAAATAACCACTCATCCAATCCAATTACCAGATCCGTACACGGACCTTTATGGATATTTAGACACTTTCAGCACCCATAGTTGAGAAACAGCTGCCTCAGTTTTGAACTTACAGTGTCACTGTCAATGTCTTTTTCCACTTTTACTCGTAGTGTATCTCTATTGTTTGAACTTTATTGACTTCATCTAAGTGGATAATTCCTAACTCTGTTTCTGTTTACACGATGTTTGCTTCTCTCCTGGTCTCTGTGCTCACATGTCCTGCATTTTAAAAAAGCTAAATTCCCAAAAAAGCTGTTTTTGTCAGACAATGGAGGTACTCCACACAGCTAAAATGTTGACTGTGTAACTGCAACATTGTCTCACAGACCTAACATGCGCATAAGTTAAAAATAACGGGCGTAGTGATATTTTCATGTAAAATGATTACTCATAGAAAAGTTAGAAGCAACAGAAAGTCCTGGACTGAGACACTTACTCATGTCTGAGTTGCCGTGTTGTCAACCGTTTTGCTCTGCAGTCACAGACACAGAGAGAGCCTTCTTCCTGAAGAGGGAGGAGAAGGACTTAGCTGTGTTAAAAAGACACTGAAACTGCACATTTAGAACAGAGCTAAAAACAGGAGTTGTACATTCATTGTGAAATGAACCAGCTTTGTGGTATTTAGAGCTGAAAATTTGAAAGACACTCTGGGGACTTCTAAGACGATTAATAATTTGCTGAAAAGGGGGGACAGCATGGGACCTGAATATAACTCTGTATTTTGGTTTATGGTCAAATATGTAAATTAATAGAGTAATGACTGTTCTTTGCAGGCAATAATTTGTGGGTTCTCCATGTATAATATTGTAAGATCGAAACTTAAGTTTTTCTTCTTTACATCTTATTACTCAGCCAAGGAGGTGGATTCTCATCAGAGTTATGTAACGACTGGCATTGATTTGTTTGTCTGTTCGTCTGTCTGTTAACAACATTACTCAAAAATGAATGAACAGATTTGGATGAAATTTTCTGGGAAAGTCAGAAATGATGCAGGGACCAAGTGATTAGATGTTGGCAGTGATGTGGCTTATCCTGATTGACGGATTTGTTAAAGATTTCTGTATCATTGCAAGATAACAGCATGGCTTCACTGTAACTGTGACAACAAGCAAACACTACGTCAGCTCCCTGCTTATGATCACATGACTGCGATCTTTCTAAAAATTGACCACTGCAGACTAATCAAGACTTATCCATATGAAATAATACAAGGAACAACTGATTAAATTGTGGGGGTGTTTCTGAGTCCCTTCAATTCCCGCCATGCGCTACATATTTAGGTCATGTTATTCGATATCCGTACATAGCATACACATGCATAACACATGCCTGTGCACAGTGCGAGATCATTTTGTTTGTGGGTACATTTATATTAAATGTCCACATTCTATGTTGCCGGGATTACTAATCGTCAATAACTTATAAACAAATGCTGCATTTCTGACAACGCCATGTGGAGGAATGAACGGCCTTGGTGGAGTACTGCGCTTTCTAAGGGCTTTTCCAATTTCACCTGATTTCTTCTGCTGTATTGTACAATTACTGGTCAAAAGCAACATTTTTCCAGTAGAGAGGAGTATGAGACCTAGTTGGAAGCTGTTGAGAACAACCCGAATATGACTTTGCATCTGCTGTCACAACTGAAACATGCAGCTACATCAAATAATTGCTCATGGACACTGTGAGGGGCAGATTGTCAATGTTTAAGAAAGAACAAATTAGCCATTGGACATTGTGTGTTGTTTGAAATGCAGAATTATCAAGAAGTGCACAAACAAACATGGAATTGATCAACAACACTGTATGCTTTCTCTCTCCTTTAGTGAATATTACAGTCAGTTTTTGTGCAGGCAGCTTGTACTCTTCAACAACTGCTTAATCAGTCCCTCCACATGCACTCAGACACACACACAAACACACACAAAGGTTGACCCAGAGGGGAGGAAATTGAATTAGCAGGGTGTAATGCAGCTCCTTGTGTGTGTAATCAGTGCAGCCTCAGAATACAGGGCCATTGTAAGTCACTGTGGTCGGAGCCCAGAGAGCCTGCAACCGCTGGGGGAAGCTGTCCTTATCACTAGATATGATTACAGCCGGGGGAATGTGTGTGTGTGTGTGTGGGTGGGTGGTGGTGAGATTGGTGTGGGAGTCATGGCTGAGTGATTGCGTGGGGAATGTGTGTCTACATGCTTGCGATGGCCCACAAGTGAGTATGACGGTAACTTCCAAAAAACTTTTTGGGAGATTAAAAAAAAAAACAACAAGCATGTTTGTGTTTTTCCCACAAGAGACACAGTCATGCACTTTGTCATTTTTGCCTCCAGTGCATCTACAAAAATAATACTCACATTTTTGACATTCGTTGCCACCAACCCCTTTAGATCTTTCTGGATTTTGGTATTTTTAAATTCTGTGGCAGCAACAACAAAAAATTAGCTTTTTCTGTTCGTCGCTTCCACTATCATTGTTTGGCGAGGGTTGCAGGCTGTGTTTTCCACTCTGGATGTCATTGTTTTTCACTGTCTGTTAATTATTTTTGTGCTGGTATTTTGCCTCCTCCTGATATAGTGTTTCCTTCTATTGTCTTTTTCTACCAGGCTGCCTGCCTCTGGACTTGAGCCAGCCGGTCCCTCCTACCTTAAAATACACACACACACCCTACAACACACACATCCACGAGCATGAACGCACACACACATACACACACTCACAAACACACACACATGCTCAGTGCTCTCCCTTCCTCCTCTTGGCACTTGAGAGAAAACACAAGAAGTCAGTGATACGGCAAACCAACTGTGTGTAGGGAGGGAGAGAGAGAGTCCACCAGTCGGCTCAGAGGGGTTAATCTCTCTCTCTCTCTCTCTCTCTCTCTCTCTCTCTCTCCCTCTCTCTCTCTCAATCTCTCCCTCCCTCCATTGCCTTTTGTTGCGGCCCCTCACTTTCTCAACACTTGGACAGAGGGAACTGATACTGTGCCTGTGTGTGTGTTTGTGCGTGTGTTGTTTGAGTGTCCTCACTGCTCCCGATCTCTCTGGATTGAACTGTATGAGAACATGACTGATGGGACTTTCTGACACACTCCTTACGCTGAATGTTCACAACACAGACTGGTAAGGCAGTGCTCCGGTTGGAAAAGTTGTCTAATTTCACGCGAATGCAAAAGTGTCAGCTTGTGTGTGCATGTGTCTGGAATGCAGCAGGTTATTTGGGAGTGTGAGTTGTGTGCCTCTGCTTGTGCGAGCTCGGATTTTATGTGTTCAAAGTTGTGTAAAGATGCAAAATGCTCCGAGAAGCTCTCTCTGTCCCTTGCTGTCTTTCGCCTTTCCTTCGCTCCTCGTTCCACTTCTCCTCCTTATCCCTCTCTTTGCCCGGCCCAAGTTACTCAAGTTACCGGCTTCCTCCTGTTGTTATGAGCCCCGTGGTTTCTCTGCAGCGCTCTGAGGGCGCTCCCACGCTCTCCCAAAGAGAAAGAAAGGAAGGAAAACAGCGATAACCATTTCAGAGCCACAAAAGAACTGAGAGAAGCATGCTTGGTTTCACCCCACGTCTCTTCTGGGCATCTACATGCACGCTTTTGTCCCTTTAACACTGAGCAACTTGGAAAAATGTCCGTGTCCCTTATGCATGTCTGGTTGGCTACTTCTTTTTTTGTTGTTTTCTGGACAAAAGTTTTCTCTTTTCTTCCAAGGTGGTGGGGTGGCTGAGGTGGTGAGAAAATTGGAAACAGAGCCACCCACAGTGGAAGTGAGTCAGCCCGGCATTTAGTGGTGTGTTGACTTTGGAAATGGCAAGGATTGGGGGTGGCGGTGGTGCTGGGGGACGCAAGAAATTGTCAGAGGAATAGAGGACAACAACAGAAGTGTGTCAGCTCGTTCGTATTTTCTGCTGAAGGTCTGAGAGTTTCAGAGCTGTGCACAACAGGAATGAAAGGACAGAAGATGGAGAGGAGAGGAGAGGAGAGGAGAGGAGAGGAGAGGAGAGGAGAGGAGAGGAGAGGAGAGGAGAGGAGAGGAGAGGAGAGGAGAGGAGAGGAGGTCGAAGCCAGAGGCTGTTTATAAAGGGAGGGAGCGGCTTGTGTCCATCTGGGACAATCCCAAGTGCTGAAAGCTTCCCCACCCTGATCCCAAACATCTCTTTCCCCCCTCTCTCCCTCTGTCTTTCTCATTGTTTCTCTCTTGCTCCTTGACAATGAAATGCAAGTGGATACATTTTAATTGCAATCTGCATCCAACTTGTTGCATTTGTACTTTGTGCACACACAAGCTGCTTTTCACTGTCGCGCTGTCTTTTCTTTATTTACTTTCTTTTCTGATCCTGTTTGTCACTCTCTGTCTTTTCGTTTATCGGCTTGCCTGCAGCTCATGCGGTTCTCCCTAAGAAACTGAAGTACACCATGCCGGAGTATGGGGATGCTCCTCTTTGCACCCATGGTCATGTCCACGATGCATATACAATACATCTACATGGTCCTACATGGCATACAATAAAATACCAGGGATATCTGTCTTTTGTATAGAGACGCTCTTCCCATAGCTGCTGCTTTAACCACCCACAGTCCTGCTGACACGCAAATGAGTGGTGGGAGAATGAGTTCTGAGTGATTTTTCTCTTTGCTTGCATGGACTCCGCCAACATAAGTGAAGTAAACTGTGCATCACAGAGAGCTACAGGCTTTGATCTATGCATGTTATGTTTCCTTGCATTTCACTCGCTAATATAAAGTAGCAAACAGTAGCCAAATGTTTTTGTATTCTCCCAGAGAGGAGATGACGGCAGCTGGTTAACATTTAGGTAACTGATAACATTCAGAAACTGACACTAGGTACATACATCACCAAAAATAAAAAGCCTGTAGGAGCCATTCTACACACGTTCTCTTTCTCATCAGAAATCTCCTTTTGTGATTATTTACTATTTCCTGAGTGTTTTTCTGTCAGGATCTGCTTCAGAGTTTCAGATTTGATTGCTGTAAGAAGCATCGATTCACCACTTCTTCTACTGATGACCCTCTCTGAGTGATTCAGTTTGTCCGCTGAGGGAATATGTTGTATCTGGAAACCTGCTGAGGTGCAAGTTAGTAATGTCTCTGAGCAAAGTCGTGCAGTGGGTAAACTAAGTGTGTCTTGTTGCCACGGGAACCTATGCCTTCCGATGGTGATGCAGAAAGTGCTTAAATATGTTTGGTCCTCATTTATTAGTATTGCATTTCACTAGTGTTTCACTTTGATTTGGTCAAAAACTAAAGAGATTTCCACGTGTTCTTTGTTAAAAGGCATTGTGACGGTGACCCAAATGCTCATCTTGAGGATTAAGTTTAAATGGATGAAGTTTAAAGTTTTATAGGTGATGTGCAGCTGTCACATTACAAATAAGCAGCTGCACTGAGAGTCACTGTTGTCAAAATATATATTAACTCTATTAATTTACACTTTTTTTTTTTTACAGTTTTCTATCAGCATTGCTCTTTTGCATTAATTTGCCATGTGAATTTGCTTTGACTGAAGTAGGCAGCCCCATTAGTGGATTCTGTGCTGATAAAGAGTCAAATGAGGTGCCAGATGTCCACCTTTATTCGCATGTGTCCAGAGCCTGATGATAAAAACTGACTATTAAAAAAGCTGGTAACCATGCATGTTTTCTCTGACTGGGGCTTTAGGTTTGGTCGAGCAGGCTTAAACAAAAAAAAAAAGCCTGACTGTATTGAACCTGCTTCATAGCACACCCCTCTGGCGGACACACAGTCCTCAGTACCTCTTAAACCTTCTCCCTTTGTCCGGCCTGCCTGGCATCCCTCCTTCTCTTCCTCCCCCCTCCCTCCCTGCCTTCCCTCTGCTCTGTCTGTGTGTCCAGCGATAAGGGGACAGCGACAGTAGCACTTCCTCTCGCCACAGGAAACAGGAAGTGTTGATTTCCACCGCAGCCTCTCTGGGCAAAATCTGCACTCGATCCGCTGGGATCCTCGTCTCAGGCACACACAGTTTTAAAGACAAGCGGCACTTACTCTCAGACATCCTGCACGCAATGAAGTCCAGGCACACAAATGTGTGCACTCTGAATGTAACCTGTCTGCTCACAATGACTCCAGTATGCATTTGCTCTGCAGCTGTGTCCACTGACTGACTTTCATGGGAAAGCACCTGGGAAGCAGCCCACTTTTTGTCTCTTTGACCTCGGGTTTGGCTCACAGGTCAGAGGATGATTGGCTAATTATTTCTCTAATCACAGTGCATGTTTTGTTATCACCCAGTTTGGCCACGAAGGCCAGGGGAGGCACTGTTGAGCTTAAAAAAACACAAACAACCATTCATCAGCTAATGGATTCCAGTTACACTGCAGGGTGGGATGGCTGGGTGTGAGCGAGAGAGAGAGAGAGGCCAACATACAGAGAAAGTGGGGGAGACAAAAAGTTGGGCATCTGAGTGCAGTAAATGATGTCTGAATGATTTTTTCCTTCAGGAATAGTCGTACTTCTTTATGTTGTCACATTAGGATTTTTAGAATTACAGTCTGGTTTCCTTGTGTGCAATTTTCAAATTTGTACTGCCAAAGTAGTGACATCATAATAACTCTTTTGTTTTTGTAGAAATGTGCTGTAGCAATATCTACAGCAAACTGAAACAGGACAAAATATGTCGGAACACACCAGTAGTGCTGAGAAAATTACACTTGATTTGGGAAAATATTGGCAACTAACAGTCTTAAACTCGCTGACAGGTTTTTTCACTAGTTCCAAGACAGTGTTAGGAGGATATTCTTTTTCAGCACATGACGCACACGGTCAGAATAAAGTGGAGTTATGGTGGATGTGTTTTTAAAGACAGAGGTTTGCAAGAGAAAACGGGAAAGGCTATGAGAGTCAGAGTAAGATGGAAACACACACAAAGTGTTTTTCTAACCACTTATTTTCCATTCTTTTCATGTGTGTAGCCTTTTTTATCATCTCAGAATGCCTTTGTATGTTGGAAAACAAGTGTACCACAGTGTGATGTGATATTCTACAGTTTCTGTCTTTCCGTACAAATCTCCCTCTTTGTCCTGGAACTGTGGCCGCAAACAACAGTTTCTACATGGTCATAAAAGCAAATCACATGGTAACTTGTTCTTGGGCTAGAGGCTGATGCTAAATTATATGTAGTTTGTGGTTGAACTTCATGAATACTGGATTTAATGGATGGACCCTGAGCAATCAGTCATACCTGTTTAACTTCAGTGATGGATGAATGTCCAAAATGAATTAGTTAGTTTACCTGTGACTTTTGAACCCACAAGGATGAAAGTGTTGAGCATTAAAGAAATAAAGACGGAAGAGAAAATTTGACACTTGTGAGTGTGATGGAGGAGTTAGGAAGAGGAGAAAGCAAAGAGATCAGAGCAGAGCTTGAGAGAATACTAAGAGATTTGGGCGATTAGGAAACATTGGAGATGTGAGCCTAAACTGTGCTTGGATCATGGGTCAAGAGGGGTGAGGAGGTCAGAATGGGCCCAGCAGCTCTACTTAGAACAGGATATCCTGCGAGGAAAAGCCATCTGTCTCTCTTTCTCCCTCTCATTCTGCCTCTTAATTTCCCACAGAGGGCACAGCAGAGAGGAGAGGTATAACCTTTCACTGAAAACCCCAGAGAAAACACAAGTTCATCAGTCATCGGTGACAGACTGCACATATACGTGCTTCATGCTCTCCTTCTCCTGTATGAAGCGTTTTATAGTGTGTGGTGATAGCTGTGTGATGTTTTTATCATGAGCTTCAGCTTGTTGCTGTTTTCATCCACTTGCTGCAAGAGCTTCAGCAGCCAAGAAAAATTTCCCTGCAGGGACAATAAAGTTGATCTTACTTTATCTTCTCTCCACCAGACAGGCAGCGTGTGAAAATTATGAATCGTGCCTCTTCTGTTTTAATTACTGTCGAACTTAACATGAACAGAAGCAGCTGAACACCTGGCAAACACTATTATCTACAGTAGCTGTGGATTTCAAAATTATGAAAAAATATATCCTTTATTTTATTTGACCTTATTTAACAACAAGCAAAAACCTCGCTCCACCTGTTGGGGAGAGTTACATTGGGATAGGCAAACTCTCACACTGTCATAGGCAGACAGACAGATTGTGTATTAGATGTGTTTATGTGATGCGGAGCATTTAACAGAGTAAGATCACACAGACATTCTTTTGCTAACTGTTGCATTTCCTTTAGGTTTCTCTATAATCTGCACGAGTGAGAACAATGACATAAAACGTCAATATCACCAAAAAAAACCTAACAATGGCAGAAATTGCAACACTCTTCTGCGAAAACTGTTCTGTGGTCTGTTAAGACTTATATAATAACAGGAAACAACCCAAAACACACGATTTTGGGTTCATCACTTCAAAGCTGCTGACATCTCACAGCCTGCTTCTTTGTAACACGTCGCTATGAACATCAGACCCAGTCAAAGTTCTCCACCCATACACCCAGTACAGATTCATCTCTGATCAGATGTGGCAGCCTCAACATAACGTCCTCTTATAAACAGACTGACAACATTCACAGCTTTGTGAACTGCTGTAACGAACTAACCGTTAACTCACTAGTTGTCTAAAGGTAGTTTCTAGGTCAGACGCTTGAGCTCCTACAGTCAGTTTCAAACTTTTTTCTACTGTAATGAACTTTATCTATCATACTCTTTGACTCATCATTGCACACCTTTTCAATTAATAAAAAGATGTTTCAGAGGATAGATAAAGCTCTCCTAATAAAGAGCTTGTTAACTAGGCATTGACTTAATCCACTTATCACAGTTATTCCATTAGTGTAAAAAGCATTTTCTTGGGAATTCTTGCAATTTGGAATGCTTAGTTTGACCAAATAATATGTTTTGTATTTAGAAAATCAGTTCGTGAGATCTGGGAATGCAGCAACATTGTAATAGAAGAAGTCAGAGAAGATTAACAAGTCCTGAGCAGTCTGATAAGACAGGTTGTGAAGAAATAAAAGTGAACCAGCCTTAAGCTATGACTACATTGAACATCTAACTTATGCAGATTGTTTAGGAAGCAGCTATTTGATCACTGTGCTTCAGTGAAACTGGCTTACAGCAGACAGGAGAGTAGCGCATAAGTAAGTTCAACTAATCCAGGATGTCTTTCTATTATCTGGTGTCACTAAGTACTTTGTGCCTCATTATTAAAGCACTAATAGATGTGACTGTAATTAAATGTGTTTAAGCGGTTTGAATGTAGGTTTCTTAATCAAGATTCAGTTCAGTCATTATCATCATGCATCACAGTTTTTTAATGAACTTACATAAATGATCCATTAGTGACAATGATGTTAATGATGAACTCATCAATTTTCTAATCTCTTTATCAACACAGTAAATCTGACTGAGCAGTACATCAGGACCAAATATAAAAACGTGTTTATGCATTTTCTGCATTACTGACTGAATACATAGGGGTTCCCATGGCAATGCAACACCTACGGTTTACCTGCTGTAACTGTCCAGCTTCATCCAGTGGACTCACTAACATACAGCTCAACAGATTTGCAGATATAAGACATCACTCAAAGCAAATAGGGTCAGAAAGAAAAAAACTGGATGTCGGATGGTGCTTCTTACAGCCAATTTAAAATTCCAAACTCTGAACTGAAACTCTCCTAAAGCTTTTTGGCCTTACAGTTTCAGTTACCATGGTGATCTAGCAGGTTAAAAGAGAGTCGCCTTCCATACAGACACACACATATGCACTGCAGTTCAAAAGAAAAGCAGTTTTTTCAATGAAGATAACATTAAATTAATCAGAAATACAGTCTAGACACTGTTAATGTGGTGAATGACTATTCTAGCTGGAAACAGCTGATTTTTAATGGAATATCTACATAATCAAATCAAATCAAAACTTTATTTATGTAGCACTTTTTATACAAGAAATTGCAATACAAAGTGCTTTTACAGAATAATAATGATGCCTCACCTTCTACCTGTCCCCCCCCCCCCCCGAACCCACACAGTACAAAGAAGACAGATAGGAACACTCATACCTCCCCACATAGGGGTGTGTTAGCTAATGGTGTTGAAAGGCTAATTGATGATTAGAAAACCTTTGCGAAATTATGCTAGCACATGAATAAAAATGTGAGTTTTCATGGAAAACATGAAATTGCCTGGGCGACCCCAAACTTTTGAACGGTCATGTATTCCACACACACGTTTTAACACGACTCATCAGTTTAATAGCATTTGCCATGATTATATCAACTTTCTACTTTTAGCACATAGTGTTTAAAAATATTGAACTACAATACAATAAACCATAACTACCTTTAAACACACTCATTGGGCTTAATATAGCTCAGATTCTATTTCCAGAAAAGCACGTCCTCACCAACACGCTTGGTTTAACATATTTAACAAAGCCGGTAATTGCATTTGTTTAAAAATCTCTAACTTTGCAGGATGACAGGTTTGGAAAACCGTCCAGTAAACATGCTACTTGTGAGTCCTGCCTCACTTGTAATTGGGCAGCTTCTGCATAAACAAACTGGCGAAGTTGCCACCATGATTTGGACCAAATGACAATATGTGTGGGTGTGACAGCATTGATGGTACAGCCCAATGGAGACGTGTGCATGGCTACAGCATGCCAGTGTTGCCCTTATCTATCATAATTTTAACAAGAAAGAATACCAACAGCAGAACTACTTGCCATAATATTGTCAAAGATGCATTTAATTGTCTCAGTGTCAAACAGTTGAATCTCACCCTACTGATTTTTTCCCTCTAGTCAGAAGCTTTATGTTTCCTCTCGTGCAACAGTTTTGCCAACATAGTTGTTATTCTCTCCATACACTGAATCATATACTCAGCCTAATATTGTCACATTCAGATGTGCTCTTAAGTGCGTGATATTTTCCATATAGGAACAATAACTTATTTTTTCCTACCAATGGTTTATCATGACACAAGCGAGAGACATATAGAGAGAAAGAGAACGAGAGAGAGCGAGGGGTTGAAAGCGAGAGATGGGGAATGAGTGTGGAGCTATTTTTGGCCTGTCTGGGTGTTTCCTACGCACACACTCACGCTTCTCAGGCTTGTTGTTGTTCAGAACGGTGGGTGTTAGAGGGTGAGTTTTGATTTGGTTTGACTTTACGTTTTGAGGGTTTGTATGTGTCTGGGGTTGATATCTCTGGGATTTTCCTGCGGTTGCTATGGTTTCTTGCTGTGTTTTGAACAACTTGCCGTAACTCCAAACACGCTAAGGTTGTAAAGAATCCTCGGTCATTCAGTGTACACTTCTCAGTTGACCTCAGTTCACTTTTAATTTAACCTGATCAAACATCCAAAGGAGGTTCTCATTCATTCACATACAGCCATATTTCAGTTTAAGTTTCTGCATTATGCAACTCAAAGAGCTCCTGTCAGTGGGGCAGTTTTTGCAGCACTACTGCCTTTACTTTGATTGCTTGAAATCTCTGTGCTACATTTAATGTTCATTTTCTTCACTATGTGCTTGTTTGGCATCTGTACCTCTTACTGGTTAGTGATGACTGCACACATGGCACAGTTACTCTGGAAAATGTCTGTCAGCGATTTATTGTGATTCTGTGGACTACACACACACACACACACACACACACACACACACACACACACACACACACACACACACACACACAAACACATACACACACACACACACACACACACACACACACACACATCCAGGCCACGGAAACATGCTTGTGTGTCTTTAAAGAATGTACTGTCTGCATAGGAATGTATGATTATGTCTTGTTTGGGTTTCCATTTCTGATTACGCTGTGAATCCACTGAGTGATATATTCATCCACTTGACTAATATGTCAGACACAATGAATCCCACTACATGACAGATGTAGCATCAGAGCTTAATTTAAAGACACACATTCTTAAGTGTTAACAAGGGCTGCACATTCTAAGAAAAAACTGACATTGAAATATGTTTTTTTTTCCTGCGATATATATTGTGATGAGAAAAGATACACGGATTTTCACAAGATGACTCAAATAACTCTATTTACAAAGAATTAATCATTGTAGAAAGACTGAGGTGATTTGTAGGGAATGCATCGGCATAGAAAATATGAAATATTTTTAAAAAGCTAAAAAATTACTTTTCGTGTGACTTGTTTGTAACCTTTTTCGTATGGTGTCATCTAAAGTAGTTTTTGTTCAGATCTGGCTTTACACTCATCATACAGAGCTCTGTGGTGCTGTTTCAAGTGACCCAGCAGTCGTGTTGAGTCAGCAGTAGTGAGGCACTGCTGACCAAGTACCTGTTTTTGGTCATCATATGTTCTGTAACTGAACTATATCCATGCAGCTAATTAGAGCTGAATGATTATGGCCAAAATAATAATCACATGTACAATGTTTTGTTCAATACTGAGATCAGCCTATTTATCACAATTATTCATTGATTATACGTGTGAATCCAGTGTTTGTCCGACAAGTATAATATAACATAATATAAATAAATAAATATTATATTACATACATGTAAATATAAAGAAATTTGAACCCAAACGCCTCAGTTGCTGAACATCTGCTTGTGGTTAGACACTACTATTTACAGGCTACAGTAGAATCTAGCTGGGCACAGAGAAGCCTCTAGTCTCCACCCAGTTACTGCAGAAATGACTGTGAAAAGAGTAGAATATGGTATTCTGGTGTCACATTTACACAACATTATTAATATTCCAATTAATGTCAACGGAGGTCGTGCATCTTTTGTGCAACCACAACTTCCTGTTCAGTGTTTCTCTCCTGTTACTCATTTTTGCTGTCTTGTATATACATATACTTAGTGTTTTCAAGAACCCATCAATTTCAGATTTAAATGATCTTCTACAGACAGACCTCTTTTTTAGTTTGATGATGGAAAATGAACACTGCATGAGTTTTCTTATATCAAAGCAACAACAAAAGTGTGATGTGTTTGAGTAAATTTGCCTTACTTCACAACACACTTCCTGTGAGGACGCACACATCACAATGTCGATGCGGATACAATATGTTGTGCATCTTTGTGACAAACACACTGATCCTAATTAAATGATATTTATATTAAAAAATGATCACTTCATCTCCTGTTTGTTTATTCAAATTTGTTTATTCAAAAACAGATGACAAAATATCAGACTCTGGATTTGACTAAGTATGTAGTTGCTGAGTTTTTACTTTGTCGGGCTTTACTGTACAGCAGCTATCTTCAGGGATTTTAGCATCATGAGTGTGTACTTTTTTTTCCAACAGCAGTTTTCTCTGTATTTAGAACTCTATATACACTACATTCGAAAAGTTTGGGCTCACCCAGACAATTTCATGTTTTCCAAGAAAACTCACACTTTTATTCATGTGCTAAAATAATTGCACAAAGGTTTTCTAAACATCAATTAGCCTTTCTACACGACTAGCTAACACAATGTAGCATTAGAGCACAATAAAAAATCAGCCGTTTCCAGCTAGAATAGTCATTTTCCCACATTAACAATGGCTAGACTCTATTTCTGATTAATTTAATGTTATCTTCAACTGCTTTTTTTTTCATAAATAAGTGACTAAGTGACCTCAAACTTGTGAAACATAGTGCATGTCTAAAGTTTCAGACTGTATCTCATGATGAGTAGACCTTACTGAAAGAGCTGCCTGACATGAAAAAACAATATCTTCTGTAAGATACTGCAGGTGTGACATTTCCTACACTAATATTAGTTACATGCAGAATTTAGAAAAACCCGAGTGTAGCTCAGCACTGGAACTAACCCCACCCGGACAGCGTTTCACACTCAAACACACACATGAGCACATGAACACAGATATGTAAATACACACCAACACATGGCTGCGTGCATACAGGAATATCCGCATGCAAAAAAATTGAAAAAAAGCTTTTTTTCCCCCTTCCAAACATTTTCCAGCCTTATTATTCTCATCCTCTTTGTTCTTGTGTTTACTCAGCCCACCAAAGATAATAAGTCTTTTCCTCAGTGTCTACCCCCCACCCTTCTCCTCATATTACTCTCTGCCTCCATATTCCTGTCTCCCTCTTTCTATCTTCATCTGGATTCCCTTCTCTACTCCCTCCTCCTCCTCCTCCTCCTCCTCCTCATTCTTGGCTTTTCTTTCTTTCCCATCATCCTCCTCTGCCCCCCCCCCCCCCCCCCCCCCCCCTCCACTGCTCCTTCTTTTTTTTCTCAGGCCGCATTCCTCACATTCCTGTTGGCTTCTTAAGGGGAAGGACCCCGCTGACAGACCAAGGCCAAACATTATTACAGTGCTCTCAGCCGCTCGCTCTCTGTTTCTCAATTCACTGTCTTTACTGGCATGAAGATCAAGTTCATAATATTGTCAAAGCATCAAGAATTGTAATAATAATAATAAAAGAATGATGAGGTGAAAAAAAGCACAATTCATGAAGTACAAATAGAACTGCATCAGAGGGTAAAAAGAACAACAGAGTGGCAAAAAAGAAATGAAAATTCTGAGTGTTAGTGAGCGCAGCATGCCTCTTTGTTGCTTTTTATTGTCTTCCAGCTCTATGAAGTTTTTAAAGCATTCCTGGCTGATATCATTGTGGTAGTTTAAAACGAGGTACATCCGTCCCTTCCTCACCTGTTGTGTGGTGACAACAGACTCCTCCTTCCGTCCACGACCTCTTGTGTTGTCCTTTCTCTGTGGCTCCACTGTCGTCACTATTTGGTCAAGATCTGTATCTGCTTTGCACGTCTGAGAACAAAGAAATATTCTGCCAGTATATTTCAATGGTTCAGTGGCAGTTTTGGTTTCATTATGTAATAATTTGTGGACTGACATTAATGCTCGTGCAGCAGTGTTGGTCTGAGGCTGACAGACGTTTTTAGCTTTTGTGTTTGTAGTGCTGCAAATCTGAGCGTGTTTTTGGGGCTTGATTTGAGATGTAATTTTTGATTACTGCATTGGCCGTGTGTTTCTTTACATATTTAGTTTGGATGTGCAGAATTCTACACGTAGGACCTAGACGAGTTTAGACCTGATGACTGAGTGAACCCAAACTTCACTACAATAGAGGACTGTTGGTTAGATCACACTGTGAAGTATTTTGATCCAAATTCTAATTCAGTTTCCATCCATCCATAATCTATACACTGCTTAATCCTCATTAGGGTTGCGAGGGAGCTGGAGTCTATCCCAGCAGACTTACAGGACAGGGCTACATGCAAGCAATCACACTCTCATTCACACCTACGGATGGTTTAGAATTATCAATTAACCTCAGCATGTTTTTGGACAGTGGGAGGAAGCTGGAGCACCCGGAGAAAACTCACACATGCACAGGGAGAACATGCAAACTCCATACAGAAAGATTCCAGGAAGACACGAACCAGGGATCTTCTAGCTGCAAGGCGAAAGTGCTAACCACCACGAAACTGTGCAGCCCTAATTCAGTTTTGTAAAATAAAAAAATTCTCATTGCAACAAATGCTCTACAAGCTTTTTGTTTCTCTCATCCTATATCTAGTCTTCTTTTCTTTCACTACATTTCTCTGTTCACATTATATATGTGACTTTCTTCAGTCGCTTTATCTCTTGTAAACCACCTTCTCTGCTTCCACTCCGCTGTTCCATCTCTGCTAATTCCATTTCACAGATAGCGGTTGTAAGCTTGGACTTCAACTATGTTTAGTCACTTTACTGAGACCACAGTCTCTCATAATTAGTGGAAATAAGGGTCATACCCTTTTCTGTTACGTAAAACAGGCTCATTAATGTTTATACAAGTGCATGTGCTGTGTTTAACAGCGACACACTGTCCGCACATGGCAGATAAACTATCAGACAGACAAATGTTCACAGGAGGCTCAGCACTTCACTAACCTACCCAGCAGACACTTAAACAGCCACACGGTGCTCTTCTGAAGTGGGTGACATGCATCAGACATGAACTTAACTGTACAAGCCTCCATTTGGTTCTTCAGACACATTTTTGTGTCAAAGGACAACACCTCACACCCACATTTCCCCATCTTCTCTGCTGTATAATCTTGATCATCACTTCAGTTTAGGTTGTAGTTTTGTGCAGTGGTTGTTGTTTGTGTTCTTGTGTTAAATGTTGTGCTGTAGCAGGAGCACGTCTCTGCAGGTGGAAGACAACTTTGTAGCACACAGCTGACCACATCCTGCCCCATATAGTACTGACAAAAACGCTGCATACGTCAGACTGGCTGTTTTTAACTGTGTCGTTTCAGTATAACTTCTAAAGAATGACTGATCACGTTTTTGAAAATAGATATTGAATTTAATGTTTTTGCACTGATCAAATTTCCCAAACTGACCTGCCGACAACCTTTTTATATTCTAGGTGCTCAGTAAGTGAATTTTCCCCGACCTTTCATGCATGTAAACAAGTCTACAATAATTGAAAGAGCATTTTCAGCCTAAGATCTTACTAATCAAAGGTCAACGCACAGAAAACCGGCACATTTGCGCTAAAGGAGACTAGTTTTATTTAAACTATAGGTTGTTTGTGGAAAATACCAAGTGACCATTGCTGGACTGAGAGTGTGTTTGTGTGTATTCCTCGCTCCCTGTGGGCGGTTGCCTGCTGTGCTGCTTTTCTGTCACCCTGTGGTTTTGTTATTTTCAGCTCGAAACCGGATGTGATTCAGACTGCATGGTAGATTGTGTAATTGAATGGACTAACCACACAGACACACATCTGCATGCGCACACTCTCACACACATATACACTGACGCTTGTACCCACACTCTATGTCAGTGCACACACACACACGCACACACACACGCATACAATCACGCAGAAGACAGAAAACTGTCTCACACACGTTATATAGTTCTGTACGCCCACACACTGAGGAGTTCTGGGAACGGTGCTGGGTTCCCCCCGTTCACAGAGGCACCCAAGGGTGAGCGAGCGGCCGATAGAGCACCACCAGAAGCAGAGAGATGCACGCTTCTTGGTTTCAATATTGGTCTGAAACACCAGTTGTCGACCTGACTGACGCTAAGATCGGAAAAAAGGATAAAACACACGCTTGCGTTCTGTGGAAACAAAGGGACGGTTGTAAGTGGGGAAAAACACTGAGATGAGCTCCTGAAACTCATCATAAATGTTGGTTTCAGACCCCAAAAATGTCAACATGTTGATTTGGGAAAAAGCAAGAAAAAGTGGGACGGAGAAGACAAAGGCGATCAAAAACAAAAAACAAAATCTATTTAAGTACTGCTGCCATTACAGTTTTTAAAAAGTGTGTTTAATTTGTAGTTAAAGTTATGCACTGCTTCAGATTAATCCCATTTATCTTTCTGCTTTCATGAAGGCAGTTCATTCAACATAAAACAGAAAGATGTGAAGGTTTTTCTGCTGCTTTAGCATTGTGTGTCTGCAGCAAAATTAAAGAACGGAACATCTAATGACAAAATCCTGTGTTACATTTTATGCTTGGGTAAAGAAAATACTTGAAAAAATTGATAAAGTTGTATAACTGTTTATTTAAGAGGAACCAAATGATTTAAGTTCATCTAGCTGAAACCACTGCCATTAAAAGCACATATAAATTTTATTAAATTTGGATAAACTTACTAAATTGTCTTTTACCTGCTGAAGCAATTCATTTAAGTCTATCCAACAATTCTAAGTGAAAACATAACAGAATACTATTTTAACCCTCGTGTTGTCCTGTGGGTCAAAATTGATCCGTTTTAAAGTTTGAAAATGTGGAGAAAAGTATATTTTCACAGGGAAACTTCTGGTGTCCACATTTTCAACATTTTTGGGAAATCTTTGAACATTTTTTGGTGGAAAAAAAAGAAATGTTACAAATGTTTCTGAAGAACATTCACAAAAAATTAACCAAAATCCAGCGAAATTGGGATTTTTTTTAAAATGCAATTTTAAAGGGAAATTTTTATGGAATTATTGGAATTTTCTTCCTGAAGGTTTTGCAAATTTTCAGAAATTTGGGGAATTTTTTTGCTGAATGGACGCAAAAAAATTTTGGTGCCCATAAATGAAGAGAACAGGAGGGTTAAAGACATTAATCAGGAGCTGTTTTTATCAATATATTTAATTTCTTTCTAATGTAAACATTTTGGGGTGAAACTTTTCATTCCTAAAAGTTCTGAAGATGACATGCACAGATTTTGGTGATATTACAGAAAAAAGGATCCACAAATATCTTGAGAAAAGGCAGTGTGTTTAATGTAAAGGATGTAGATGATTCAGAAAATGCTGCAGCTATACCAGCAAACTGCCTCTCAATTCTAGGAAGACTCTGGACCAGAAAAACTGACAAGACGACGGTCCTGCGTCATGTCAAATACCACAGCAGCGTATGTACTGTAGGTGTGTGTGTGTGTGTGTGTGTGTGTGTGTGTGTGTGTGTGTGGCTCACGCAGACAGGATGCTCTACTTCCTCATACACCGGGTTGGGGAGCCCTGTGTGAGGGGGTCTGACAACGAAAAGAACAGATTGGTATTAGTGTTCACTGACTTTACCCCCCGTTTAACGTAGTGGGTGTGACTCAACGGTGAATTACAGAGCGTTCAAACTGATCACCTCCTGTCTGTCATTATTACAGTAAAACACATAAAACCAAAAATAAAAAGCACGAGTTTTCTTTTACTCCCAGAAGTCTACCTTGACACACACGTGATGACGGCTGCTCTATCTCCTACCACATCCTCACTTTTGCAGTAACTGTTGTTCTGCAGTAGTGCTGTGAAAGATCTACTGTGATTTTAAACTGACATGAAAGTAATTCACAGTAAAACATTTACAGCAGATTTACAGTGTAGTTAAGTTACAGTAGTGACAATGGGATTGTAAAAGTAGAACAATAATTGAATGACTGTGTATTTACTATATATGATATTATTAATATTATTACTAATAATATTAATAATATAATAATAACTACCATTAATCAGAAATCCAGTCTAGACATTTTTAATGTGGTAAATGACTATTCTAGCTGGAAACGGCTGATTTTAATGGAATGTCTCCATAGGAGTACAGAGGAACATTTCCAGCAACCATCACTCCTGTGTTCTAATGCTACATTGTGTTAGCTAATGGCATTGAAAGGCTAATTGATGATTAGAAAACCCCTGTGCAATTACATTAGCACGTGAATGAAAGTGTGAGTTTTCATGGAAAACGGTAATGTATCTCACTGTAAAAAAAGTCCATTTGGTTGGATTGCAGTTAAAGACAATACAAATGCTTTAAATTTACTCCACTGCTGGAGAATAAGTCAAATTTTACAGTCTGTTATTCGATTACCTTTTAAAAGACGCTTCACTAAATCACCATGTTTTATTCTTACAATCTTAAGCAGAAAACATGCATACTGTGCCCAAATATTACCCTAAATAACATGTTGGATGTGTTCCATCAGCTCACTGCGGCTGTTTTATCTTTCACTAGTCTAAAGCTGTAATATTTAAACTGTTCTGCTGAACAAATGCTGCATGAAATGTCTACATTTTGCTGTGCAGACTGGTCTCGAACAGTATTATAGGACATGGGTGTGTTTGGTTTCATAACAGACTTGTATTAGCTTTGATTCTGCGCTGCTTACTCTTTAATCCTGCACCACATGAGCAAATTAGGCACAGCTTTAATCCCATAGATTACAACTCTGCATAGTTTGGGCCTTTCTTTGAATCAAAAAGTATAGTACTATTTGTACAATTAGCTCAACAATGTATGACATTGTTTTTAGGCCCACAGAAACTTTTCCAAACATTTCCTCATGAGGCCCCTTCTACAGGCTTTGTTTCTGCCGTTGTTGAGGATGTGAAAATACTGTTCAGGAGTCTGACTGCAGATTAATAGCCAAGTCTTCAGAAAAATGTTTGTCAAGGTGATGAAAGTTTGCGACTTTTACACTGCAGTATGAAGTAATATTTCAGCGATGCTACATGTATCAGCAAGAATTTAAAGTCTCAGATCAAAATCCAGACGCTCCAATGAAATGACTGTTAGTGTGAAACTTTGTTATAAGTCAGCAGGGGTGTCAAAGCGTCTATAGAACAGTTAAGTTTGCTTATTGGTTTTGCTTAGTACAAATGACGCACACACTTAAAAAGGAAACCAAATTAGGTTCAAGATAGTTTTGTTTCCTGAGAAAATACCTGAAGCGTTTACAGGTAGAGTTGATGCAGAAACATCCAGAAAAAAAACAGCTTCAATGAGGACATCAACAAAATAAAAAAAAGCCAATATGGTTTTATTACACATTCATCCCAACCTACATCACAGACAGACAGACAGACAGACAGACAGACAATCTGAGAAGCCACGTGAAGACCCTGTTTGCTCATACTTACCGTACGTGTGACCACTTATGGCTTGTTACCAGCTCTGGAATCAATTTAAAGCACAAATAATTATGAGTAATAACATATATCACAAACCAAGCCATGACAAGTCAGTGCTGTAGTGATGGAAGTTCCAGACTCACCGACATGTGCTTCATCTTGGAGGGTCACATGCTGTTCATCCTGACAAAAAAAAATATAGTAAGCAAAACATAGTGTACACTCCAAAAATATCTGTTCAGACCAAAATAACATATGTCTTTTTTCAGTCAGTCTTTTGTTTTTCAATTATAACAACTTCCATTCATATTATGTTCAATCAACAACCTACTTTTAGTTCAGGGAATTGAGCTTTTACTCTGTAAATTTCCTTAAAATCTTAACACAGTCTTAATTGTATAGGATTGTCTAGAAATTTTAGATCAGAGATCCTGAAGTCAAAGTGAAGAAACGAGAAGCTATCGAGTCAATTTTATCAAATTGCCTCAAATTTAGTTTGAAATAACCAACCATCCATCCATTATCTATGCACCGCTCCATCCTCATTAGGGTCATGTGGGGTGGAGTCTGTCCCAGCTGACTTAGGGTGAAGGGTGGGGACAACCTGGACAGAGAAACAGTCACAATCACATTCCATTTGACCATTTGCAGGGCTGCACAGTAGCTTGGTGGCTAGTACTTTCGCCTTGCACCTAGAAGATCTGTGGTCACATCCTGGCCTTCCTGGGATCTTTCTACATAAAGTTTGCATGTTCTCCCTGTGCATGTGTGGGTTTTCTCCCGGTACTCCAGCTACACTCCCACAGTCCAAAAACATGCTGAGGTTAATTGGTGATTCTAAATTGTCCGCAGGTGTGGCTGTTATTGTGATTGTTTGTCTCTATTTGCAGTACTGTGATAAACTGGTGACCTGTCCAGGGTGTCCCCAGTCAGCTGGAATAGACTCCAACCAAAGGGAGAACATGTAAACTCCATGCAGAAAGATCCCAACTCCAGGCCAGGATGTAAACTTTCTAGCTGCAAGGTGACAGTGCTAACCACTGAGCAGCCCGTTTTAAACATAAAAATTTTATTTTACATTACATACAATATTAAGTTGATGCAATCCAACCCATCAAAATAACTTAAAAGGATTATCTAAATTAATAAATTTCATGATTGCAAATGTGTCTTTAGTTCATTATTAAGGGTGTTGTCTGTTGTAATTTTGAACACTCATGAGAATGTTTAATCGCTGAATATAAATATCAGCGCAAATGTCTGTGCACCCAAAGGAACCCTCACTGTGACCTTCCTCTGGCTCCTGGAGACCCCAGACCAGCATCACTGTGCTTCAACCTGCTGCTGGTTTTCAGCTTCTTGACAGCAGATGGAGCCACAGCGTTGGGACCATTCTTTTATTTGACATAAAGTCCCACTCTGTGACAACAAAGCGGGGACTGTTGGACAAGTTGTCCAGTGAAGGCAGTGCGGGAAAACAATAGTCCTGAAGGTCCGTGTGAAGTCAAGGCTATTTTTGGTGGGACCCGCCTCGCCTGCTATTTCTGTCAGCAGGAGCTCGGAGGGGAGGGAGCAGCTCCGGAGGGGCCGGACTTTCTTTTCTGCAACTTGCCTCCGACAAGTCTCTTTTCTGTTCCTCCTCTTCTCTACTGGCTCTACTGACAACACCAGCGGCTCCCTCCATCACCTCCCGTCGGGCTTTCTCTCTCTCGGATGCCTCCGGACTTGTTTTACGCACCAGACTGGAGCCGATATTAGCTGGATTACCTCCAAGTGTGTGAGCTCAGGCCGCTTCAAGAGGTCGTTTAGTGGAAACGGCTCCCAGAAGGTAGGAAACTGTGGTGGTGGCAGGAACCGAAC
Organism: Acanthochromis polyacanthus; assembly: GCF_021347895.1. Classification (NCBI taxonomy): domain Eukaryota; kingdom Metazoa; phylum Chordata; class Actinopteri; family Pomacentridae; genus Acanthochromis; species Acanthochromis polyacanthus. Next base: position 19,536,793 of record NC_067118.1, read on the forward strand.
AGCTGCAAGTTGGGTGAATATCCTTGTTAGATGCCGTGCTGGTTCTTTGAGCTTTGTGTCGCTGATAAAACATGTTGTGTGTTGGTCATCTACCTGCGCAGGTGTTCGCTGCTCTGCCGTGCGTAAAAACACAGCATTTCATACCACACCTTTTGTTTTTAGAGGGCTATCTTTGCGCAAACTCCTCATTTATCACACATATGTTGTTTCTTAAGGATATTACAGAAGTAGGAGTATTGATGAAACTGGGATGAAGTGACAAGAAACAGAAATATCTTTTTCTGGCTGTCTTCCTACACGGAGCGGTGAAGGTTTTCTTGGAACAGTTTTGAGGTCTGCGAGCCACAAACCTACATTTTTTATCAGACATTTCTCAGATATGATTGGAATATTATTTACTTTTGGACCATGTGTTTGAACCCAGTCAGTTTTCTTTAGTATCAACAGTTGAGCAGCAACACACACAAGCACACACACTACATTACATTAGAATTTAGTAAAATGCAGGTGCACCAGCTGCCTACTTTTGTTCCACAAATGTCTGTCTCCTTTGAGTGTCTGTGTTATGATTTGGTGTGGGTCACATATCAAACCTGTGTTTCTTACCAGAGTGCCTTGCTGTGTTCAGCGGCTCGCATCAGGTGGTCAGATCTGCTAATACAAACCTGTAAGCAGCACTGAGTCACCTCCAGCTTGTATCTGCCTCCTTCGGCTGCAAGCATGAATTGCAACAGCCTGTCTGAACAGTTTGTGTTGGTGCATTTGATGTTTAAACAGCTCAGAGTTGCCACTTTCACTCATTTTCCATTTCTGATTATTATTATTTTTTAATTTGTGTATACCAGCTGTCAATTTTTTCTATTTCTCTGCCTCTGCAGATGGAGTCAGCACCTCTGGGAACATCTTAAAGACAGACAGACGAGACAGCCTACACCATACAGCGACAGGTCAGACTTTTATCCTTTAAAGTAAATTCACTGAAGTTAATCAGTAAATGTGTTGGAGGAAAGTAATGTTTCACTTAAAGCTCTTAAAATAAGGCCACAGCTGTCAGCGCTGAAACATTCATGTGGAAAAATGCTGCCAGTCTGCAGTCAGCCCCCTCAGGACTACATCTTGTCTTCTTTACAACATTTTTATGCATTACACAGTTTGGGTGGCAGCAGTTTTTCCAGTGCAGCGTTCAGAATGATCTAAGCTGTCTGATTTTTTTTTTTTTTTTTTTGCGAACTGCAGTAAAGTACAGAACAGGTGTTGGCCTACTTGGAAAGATGTAGCTTATTTGGCCTGCTGTGTTTTTCATGTGTGGGTTTTAGAAATCAGTTTTGCTGCAGGTCATGCAGGCCTGTCGTTTATTAGGTGTCAGACGGTCTTGCAAAAAAAAAAAAAAAAAAGGTGTGGAAGTTAAATGTAACACCCGAGCTGTTTCATTTTTTAGATGACTGCTAAAAATACACAGTCGTAGTTAGCTTTCAAGTTTTAAAAAAGTTATTAATTCTAACTTTCGGGAAATCTGTCACTAGTGTCAATATATAGAACAGCAAAGGGATTCACTTCACTTTTTTCTGATTTCACTTTCATGATTGTGGAATTTCTTCGAAGCGGCACGGTGATCTGCTTATTTTAAAATCTGACAGTCGCTCTTTTTGAAGCAAACTTGATAAACATCTGGAGTTATCCAAACTTATTTCCTGCAAGTTATGTTTGTAAATGAGGTCATGGTTAGATACTGAAAATGCAGCACTGACTAACAGAGTAGAGCTGCAGCAGGTGTTTGATGAGCTGTCAGCTATTAAAGTAATTATTCTGATGGTTGATAATAAGTTGAGGTCTTAAGCTATCTCGAATTGTGGACAAAACAAGACACTTGAGGACGTCATCTTGGGCTTTGGGAAACACTGGAGGACATCTGTTCCCGTTTTCTGACATTTTATGGGACAAACAAGTAATCAATCAAAAATATTCAGCAGATTAATTGACAATGATAATAATAATGACCTTTAGTCCGAATGTGAACTTGATGTAACCCTGAAAATGTATGTCATAAAGCACCTTCTTTGACACAAACTCACAGACTCACTTTTCTTCAACAAACATCAAGTTTCCATCCTGACAATGGCAGCTTTGTGTTGCCATGGCAGATATTTCTCCTTTCTGCCTCCCTGCACTATGTAAGGAATTCTCGAAACATCACCACAACTCAGCGTTGTCGGTGCTGACTCACATGGGAAACAAATAGCTCCTTCTTTAACCTGAGATCAAAATGTATTTGATCCACTGCTCCACCCATCACAAACAAGTCGCCCGGCTTTTACTTTGTGTCCTGCCTTTTAGTTTAGATTAGCATTCTCCTCTGTGGAGCATGCCTGTGCGATCACACTGTGTAGGATTACAATGCATGACTCTCTGAATGGAAGCCGGCTCATGCTGTGCCAGGCACCGCTGACTATATGCTAACCGAGGAGCCACTATGTGCCCTGTGTGTGTGTGTCTGTGGAAAAACCCAGTGAGGTCATGGCCGCCACTGCAGAGTCTGGTTACATATGTGTTGTCCACGCAGGTCAACTGACACTGGCTATCTCTCCTTTGTCTTCCTTTCTAATCTCTCTCCTTCCTCACACACACGGTCGCTGAAGTTACAAACACACACATATGTACTGCAGTTCAAAAGAAAAATAAGATAACAATAAATTAATCAGAAATACAGTCTAGACGTTGTTAATGTGGTAAATGACTATTCTAGCTGGAAACGGATGTTTTTTAATGGAATATCTCCATGGGGTACAGAGGAACATTTCCAGCAACCATCACTCCTGTGATCTAATGCTACATTGTGTTAGCTAATGGTGTTGAAAGGCTAACTGATGACAAAAAAAAAAAGAAAGGCTAACTGATGATTAGAAAACCCTTGTGTAATTATGGTAGCACACGAATAAAAGTGTGAGTTTTCATGGAAAACATGGAATTGTTTGGGTGACTCCAAACTTTTGAACGGTAGTGTAATTGGCAGCTCTGAGCTTTTTATTAAGTTGTCATTTAGTGCATTTACTTTAACCTCACTTTAAATCATTTTCACTGTCAGCATGGTGCCCTCATGCCAGGCGTCTCTGAAGCTGGAGGCTGGTTAGAAGGTGGCAGCAGTATGAGCCAGATGTGCAAAACATGTGAAACCACCGTGTAAAAAGACTCTGGAGCTCAAACAGACCTTTAAACTACACAGACTGCTTTAATAGACGTGCAGACATCTTTCATTTTCATGTCACATTTTCCTCCTGCACTGTTGTTGTAGAAATGATCTGAACACACACAAATAGCAGTTCTATAGATGGATATATTTCATATTTCCTTCATATTTAGGTTGTAAAGTCTCCCATTGGCTAATGTTTGTTATCTTTGTACTCTTTCACTAAGTGATAAACTATCCTCATAACAAGTGAATCAGTTGAGAAACCATTTGAGATAAAGTATTTTGATGTAATTCTTATTGAACGATCAGTTTTGTCTTCTTGTGTGCAGAATAATAGAGCTCATTCCACTTTTAATGCACTGTTTCTGTTCATCTTACCTTTGGAAATGTAACCCTCCGCTTCTGTCCTCATTGCTTCACTAAACAGAGGAGGGAGAAGCTTCGGGGACAGATAACAACGGGCATGATTGTAGTAGCTGCAGTGGAGATCACATATCCTCTTCCTGGTTGTGGTTTCCAAATACTGGGGTCAGCTGATCTCGGTGCTTTATTTCCTTTTGTTACTGGTTCCTGCTAAATTGGAGAGCTGAGGGGAGGAGTAGTTACAGAATATCCACTGGAGGAGAGGGGAAGATGAACTAAGGGAGAATTTTCACTGTGATGAATGTTAATTTAAAAAAACAAAACAAAACATGTCCATCACTGTTTCCCAAAGCTGATAATGACACAATTAAATGCTTTCTTTGTGCAACCAATCGCTAAAAATTCTAAATATTCAGTTTATTATCATAAAAGATGAAGAAAAGTAGCAATTATTAAATAATTATTCACTCTTCAGATGCTGGAGCACTTACACACGTGGACAAAATTGTTGGTACCCCTCAGTTAAAGAAGGAAAAACCCACAATTCTCACTGAAATCACTTGAAACTCACAAAAGTAACAATAAATAAAAATTTATTGAAAATTAAATAATCAAAAACAGCCATTACTTTTGAATTGTTGATTAACATAATTATTTAAAAAAACAAACTAATGAAACAGGCCTGGACAAAAATGATGGTACCTCTATAAAAGATTGAAAACTATTTGACCAGAGTGACATGATTAACTCAGGTGTGTCATTTAATTGACATCACAGGTGTTTCCAAACTCATAATCAGTCAGTCTGCCTATTTAAAGGGAGACAAGTAGTCACCCTGCTGTTTGGTGAAAAGGTGTGTACCACACTGAACATGGACAACAGAAAGCGAAGGAGAGAATTGTCCCAGGACATCCGAAAAAAAATGATAGACAAACATCTTAAAGGTAAAGGCTATAAGACCATCTCTAAACAGCTTGAAGTTCCTGTGACAACAGTGGCTCATATTATTCAGAAGTTCAAGACCCACGGGACAGTAGCCAACCTCCCTGGACGTGGCCGCAAGAGGAAAATTGATGACAAATTGAAGAGACGGATCGTTGGAATTGTATCCAAAGAGCCCAGAGCAACCTCCAAAGAAATTAAAGGTGAACTGCAAGGCCAAGGTACATCAGTGTCAGATCTCACCATTCGTCGTTGTTTGAGCCAAAGTGGACTTCATGGGAGACGACCAAGGAGGACACCACTGCTGAAAAAAACTCATAAAAAAGCGAGACTGGAATTTGCAAAAATGCATGTTGACAAGCCACAAAGCTTCTGGGAGAATGTCCTTTGGACAGATGAGACCAAACTGGAGCTTTTTGGTAAGGCACATCAACTCTATGTTCATAGACTCAAAAACCAAGCATACGAAGAAAAGAACACTGTCCCTACGGTGAAACATGGAGGAGGCTCAGTAATGTTTTGGGGCTGCTTTGCTGCATCTGGCACAGGGTGTCTTGAAAGTGTGCAAGGTACGATGAAATCTGAAGACTATCAAGGCATTCTGGAGAGAAATGTGCTGCCTAGTGTCAGAAAGCTTGGTCTCAGTCGCAGGTCATGGGTCTTCCAACAGGACAACGATCCAAAACACACAGCCAAAAACACCCAAGAATGGCTGAGAGAAAAGTGTTGGACTATTCTAAAGTGGCCTTCTATGAGCCCAGATCTGAATCCCATTGAACATATGTGGAAGGAGCTGAAACATGCCATTTGGAGAAGACACCCATCAAACCTGAGACAACTGGAGCTGTTTGCTCATGAGGAGTGGGCCAAAATACCTGTTGACAGCTGCAGAACGCTCATTGACAAATACAGAAATCGTTTAATTGCAGTGATTGCCTCAAAAGGTTGTGCAACAAAATATGAAGTTATGGGTACCATCATTTTTGTCCAGCCCTATTTCATTAGTTTGTTTTTTTAAATAATTATGTTAATCAACAATTCAAAAGTGATGGCTGATTTTGATTATTTAATTTTCAATAAATTTTTATTTATTGTTACTTTTGTGAGTTTCAAGTGATTTCAGTGAGAATTGTGGGTTTTTCCTTCTTTAACTGAGGGGTACCAACAATTTTGTCCACGTGTGTATATCACTTATTATTGCTGTTGATGTTTCTCATTTCCTCATATGTCTAATTAATCTGACATACACAGTTAATATATCACTAAACAACACACTAGAATTGTACTACCGTTGAAGCCGCTCCACTGTTTATTCAACGCTAAATTGTGCTCCTTCTTGAATTTCCTGCATGTGCAGCTTTTTTTCATTCGCAAACACCATAAAGTTATGAAGTCCCAGCAGCTGCCCCTGAAACTGATCAACAACCATAGTAGCCCCTGCAGATATATTATGCTAATTTTGAACTACGGGGCCCGTTAAAGTTGAACTGCAGTGCAGACACAAGCTGTGCAGTAGTTGTGGTAGTAATGGTAGTAACAGTAGACGGCATTGAAGGAGGCGGCTATTTTTGACCTGCTGAACAAATGGCTCAATTGTCCTGCCTGTAGGTGCATGAAATCACTTGATATGTCAGGGGTAGTGTTATATAATCCTCTCTCAGGGGCCCCGCAGGACTGTGTTTGTGTGTGCGTTTGTCTGCTTCTCATTTCTGTTAATTGTGTGTGTGTTTTTCAGTTTCTTTTCTCTTGGACTGCACATATTATGGCATTTTGGTGCGAATGGTTCAGAGAGTCTGTGTGAGTGTGTGTGTTGTGGCCTGAGGAAACACTGTTCTTAACGTTATATTAGCGTGTCAAATCAATTCATGTTGTATTAACCTTTGAGCTAAAAGCTTCTCGCTGTGGTCAGCTGGGTAGCTGCTCTGTTATTGGCCTCTAGCCGCAGTCTGAATCCCCCTCGGGACGCCTCTCTTTCTTTTGCACACCAGAACATACACGTAATCCTCGTGAAACTAACTAAAGTCGGTGAAATTTTTTCACCAAACATTTCTTCCCGTGGGATGTGCATCGGGAAAGCCCTTCAATTTTCCCCTCAGTCCCTCCCAATGCTCCAGACCAGAAGCTTTGGATCTAAAAAAAAGTGACATATTTCCCCATTTGCTTCTGCTAAAGCAGATTTACTTTTATTTCAGATCACAGCATGTGTTCAAGGTCATAGACTTGTGAAAATTGAAGCGGATGATGCAGAATATTTCGTATCAGATCTCTTATTTTCATTCGTTTAAACTAGTTTCAGATGGTTTGAAGCTCATTACGGCACTCTGACCAAACGTTGCTCATTAAAATTATTCTTGGGTCCCTCAGCGAGAAGTAAAGAACCAACTTCTTTCACACTAAACTCCTGGCTGAAATGTGTATTAATTATTAAATGAAAACTTAAAGTTGTGTTTTACAGATACAGGCCTGCTTATCTTCTTGCACTGGGATGCCATAACACTGTGATATCCAATACTGTAAAAGACCAATGTTGGCCTTAATCACAAACTTTCTGAACCACACTCCTGGTGGTATTCTGATCCAGTCTGACCTAAAGAGCTGCACAGATTAATGAATCGGCTCACATTCAGTCCAGATCACTGAGGTAATGACCTCGGATCAGATAGCTGGTTATGGGCGCAGATGTAATAGGATCTCCTCTCATGTGGATGGACTCCTGACTTCACATCTGACTGTGAGGATGTGTGTGTGTGTGTGTGTGTGTGTGTGTGTGTGTGTGTGTGTGTGTGTGTGTGTGTGTGTGTGTGTGTGTGTGTGTGTGTGTGTGTGTGTGTGTGTGTGTGTGTGTGTGTGTGTGTGTGTGTGTGTGTGTGTGTGTGTGTGTGTGTGTGTGTGTGTGTGTGTGTAATAAATTGTCTTCAGTGACATTTACAGCTCCAGTCTGGTTTCAACAGTTCTGTGTAGTGGAGGAGGAGAATGACACAATGCATGTTTATTTAATGTGCATCTGTTTTGGGTCTGTCTGTCTGGGTGTGTGCACTTAGCAGGGTGTGTGTGTGTGTGTATGTGGTATGCATAGACAGGTTTCTTAGAGACACTTGCTTGAAATGTGTACACAGACGGTGCAGAAGACAGACCACAGTACTGCAGCAAAGAGGAGTTAGGAAGTAGCTGGAGTTGAGTTCGGGTGGGAAACACCGGCGAAGTACATTAAATGCATAATTACACACATGCAGTGATTTTCAGACATGCAGCAGTTCTTTGCCTTCAAGCTGGCCTCCTTTTCTGATCGTACATATCAAGTGTTTGTCATGTTTTCCTGGAAAATGGAAAGGAATTACAATACTCTACCAGTAGCACTTTAACTGCGCTGCCAGTTTGTGGTGTGAGACACTTGATAAACCAGATCATTACTCACCACTTACAGAATTGGGTATCTGTGTAGTCTGTTTGCATAATTTCATTTTTCTAGTTAGCTACAAGTCTGTCATTGTGTAGAATATGACAAACGAGCAATTAATTATCAAATCGCTTTTTCTCATTGCGTGATTTATATATATACACATACTACCATTCAAAAGTTTGGAGTCACTTAGAAAAGTCCTTATTATTGAAAGAAAAACATTTTTTTTCACTGAAGATGAGATTAAATGAAATAGTTGATATATGTATAGTTAATCACGTCTTCAGTTATTTGTGAATGGGAAACCTGTTTGTGTATGTTTCAGAAAGGATCAGGGTTTGTGAATTGAATTTATATTTGGATTTCTTTTCTTGCCCGTGTCTATGTGTAGAAGTGTGTGTATGTGTGTGTGTTCATCCTTTACCAGAGCGCTGAGCATGTGCAGGAATGTTAATGTCTTCTTCCTTTGTTGTCCGTGCAGACAGCCGAGTGTGACGGTGCATATTCATGAAGCTGCTTTCCTGGAACATGTTAATTTTTACCAAGAGAAGAGCGCAGATTTTTTTTAAAAAATGGGAAAAAGAGTAAAGAAACACTGAGGATCAGTATTCAATGGGTTTATCTCTTTATCTGTTTTTGCTTCTTTTCACTTTCATCAGTTTTGTCAAATTTTGGAAACATGGACCTTATGAGAACATGAAGTAAGATACGGAGGTCAGATGTCCTGTCAGCAAATCCCATTTCACACACACTTCATTAATGTTTTGCAATTGCAACAGGAACTTAAACAGTTTTTCTGTTAGTGGCTCTGGCAGTCAGCCATCTCATAATGTTACGTTCCATGTTAAACATGTCAGGCAGTCAAGCATTGGTCTCAAAATCTGTTTGAAACGAGAAAAAAAAAGGCTTTTCACAAACTTACATATCAATTTTCAAAAATAATTTCAAAATGACACCATTTATCGGAGCCATAAACATTTACAAAAGAATCATAGAATGTCGCAATTCCAGACGCACCTTGAACTACTCATTTGTGATATGTGGCTCCACTGGAAAACTAAACCACATGTAAGATCAAAATTACATTTCATCAAATTCTGTTTTTTTTCATGTCTCATTAGAAAAATAGATCATTTGCACTAAACACATTCTGTAAAAATCTAAAAATTAAACACTTCTAGGTGAACCCATGAAGGCATGAGTGACTCAGCCGCTACCAGCAGTCATGTGAACTGTGTTTATGCAGAGCAGATAGGAAACAAGCATCGAGACTAATTAAAAATGTAAGCAGTAAAACATCTACAGTATGTAGAGTCATCATTTTTTCCAGTATTGGTAACATCTGTGGGCACATGGAAAAATCTTATATATGCTTACTGCAGTTTTAAAAAAAAATATTTTCGACATACTGAACACAAGTCACATTTGAGTTCTCTCTACTTCTAGCCATTGTTGTGTTGTTTCTAAAGAGGTGCTGGATTTTATATTGCAGTGAAAAATGAGCCCACAGTGAGTAAAAATATGTCAGGAGGAAAAGCCTCCAAGAAACTAAGATTCATCCAGTATTCCTGTGTCGATGAGTCTGATAAATGCTCTTTTCTTTATCCAGCAGGAAACATAATCAAAGTTGTGTTTGTACAGGACTCTATTTTGTCGTAAGTTTGTGTCTAATTTTGCTGAGTTGAATCAAACTGTGTCCTGCCTTCAGGGTCGAGTGAAGCTTCAGCAGGATAAGCACATGTCAGCTGCCATTCTTATCAGCTGAAAAGCCTTTGTTGCAGATTGTAGGTTATTTTGTAGCTACCAATCTGACCACCGCAGGCGCTCCCTCTACCGCAGGCTATCAGTGGATCAGTCACCACTGTTTTCATGACTCCCTGTTTTCACCGCTGATAACCAGAAAGATCGTAAGGTTCATTTGAAATAATGTCCTTCTCAGTGCCAGTATTTGTAAGAAGAGATGTTAGCATTTGTTTGCTTCATCAAGTGTTGTGTTTATAAGTAAGGAGTGTGGCTTCTGCACTGTTTTTCCAGCTTGTGTTGATAAAGGTGTACTGAGGTCTGTGTGACTGCGAGTGATGTGTGTGTGTGTCAGAAAAGATAAAGGGGGAGATCCCTTTGAGTGAGCTGCTGCTGAGTGGCTTTATCTGGGTTGGGAAATGTGGAGAATGTGTTTGATGTTAAGGAAAGCAGGAGTGTGTGAGAGATGGAGAGAGTGATGGAACAAAAGAGAGCTTGGACAGATGTGTAGCAGGATCGAAGCTAATTTGACATCTTGACTTCTTTTTTCTGAAGGTTTACAGTCTCAAAGCTTAAAGTTCTTCACTTTCATGTCTAGTTTTGGGGTCTCTGAGAGTGACATCCCATTTTTTAGCTGAAGGTATATAGCACATTAATTTAAAACAGAGGTGTCCTTTTTTGACAAGAATAGCTCTGTCCAGTATGACCAGGGCTGCTGTTTTTTACTGAGCAGCTTCATTGCATCAGCTGCAGGAAGCATTGATTTGCTAAAGGGCATCCCTCTGAAGTCTAAGCATTCCTGATGGGCAAAACAATGAGATACCAAAAGAGACATTCGGTACAGCCTCAGGATGTTTGTTGCCTGTCATGACCTCTGATCTGTGACAAAAGAGACCAGCAGGACAGACCAATGAATCGATTTCAAATTGAGATCAAAATTTGAAATGCGAGGCTGCACAGTGGATTGGTGGTTAGCACTGTCGCCTTGCAGCTAGAAGATCCCCGGTTTGTGTCCCGGCCTTCCCTGGATCATTCTGTATGGAGTTAGCATGTTCTCTGGTTTCAGGTTAATTGGTAACTCTAAATTGTCTATAGGTGTGAATGTGAGTTTGATTGTTTGTCTATATATGTTGCCCTGTGATAGACTGGTGACCTGTCCAGGGTGTCTCCTGCCTTCAGCCTGAGTCAGCTGGGACAGACTCCAGCCCCCCCACGACACTAATGAGGATTAAGCGGTCTGTAGTTAATGGATGGATGGATGGAATTTGAAATGCAAGTGCAATTTTAGGACTAATGCTCACATTTAATTTTATTTAACTGGAACAGATTTAGGGGTTGTTTTTGCTGCCCATTGATTGCGTATATTACATCTCCATACCATGGTTTAGCCTCCATACCATGGTTGCCCTTACATGAAAACAGTCTCATTGTTACATTTTGCAGCACATCTGAGCCAGGATTTAAACTGCCGTGTCATTCTGTTCTCCTCGTGTGACAGTTACACTTTTGATGGTGTCTTGAAGTGGTACTGCTCCATCACGTTAGCTGTTCTCCCAAAATGATTCGGCCCTAGGTGGCATCAGGACTCAGAAAATACCCACACTGAGCAGAAAAGCACCTGACATAATAGAGATTCTAGACGAGTTTAGCATCAAAACACTAATCTATGATTTTGGTGTTTCACTTTATGAATCACTTCATTTTCTCTCACCTGTGCCATGTTTGGCATGCTGCAAAGCCAACTTAGATCACTTGCCAGTCCAACACATCGCTCATTTCCTTGTCTGTTCCCTTGTACCAGCTGCCACATGCTAACCAGCTTCTCTGTTAATTCCAATTAAACCACAAATACTGTGTTTCCTTTCCTACATGCCAGAAATGCAATATCTTACCATGCCGTATGTGAAACCCTAAAATAAAACCTGCTGATGATTAGAGTTGGATGGGTTAAATCACAGCGGTTTACAGTAGACACTTAAATTCACTTAAAAGGTTTTACTTTATCAATCAGTGTATTGTGGCCAGCAGAAGAGAGACAAGAAGCAGATGGGAGTGTCAGTGAGGCCATGAGTTTGTATCTTGTCTGTGTTGTTTGTTTGTGCAGCAGGAAGATGATTGATTGTCATTTTTCCGTCAGTACAGCACACCTGGTCTCTCTGACACACTGAGGCATTCACATAATGAATGAGCTGTTCTGAAGTTTCCCGCTTCAGGCGAATTGCAACACTGAGTCAAAGTGGCAAAAGGTGGCAGAGTGAATGACTGAATGTTTATGTAGTATGTGTGTGCGTGTGTAAGGTATGTAAGCGGGTGTATTATTGGCATGTGGAGCTGATGGAATCCTAAAACACCTGTTTAAATGAAACAGGACAGGATGTAATGACTTACTTAGATTCCTCTTTTACTATCTTGTCCTGTGACATTCATAAATCTCTGTGACAAGATGAAAACATAGCCAGATTTAGAAAATATAATATATATTACAGTATCACGTCAATAATAAAAGCAATATTGTAGCTTGTGATCACATGTCAAACACAAATGTTGTCAAGGTGTTTACTTCGATTTGAACTAAAGTCCTCTGTGGTTATGAAGACTCTTCTTAAGACTAATTTGTTGCCTCGCTTGTAAAACCAAAATACACTACTGATCAAAAGTTTGGGATCACCAAGGCAATTTCATGTTTCTCATGAAAACTCACACTTTTATTCATGTGCTAACATAATTGTACAAGGGTTTTCTAATCATCAATTAGTCTTTCAACACCATTAACTAACACTATGTAGCATTAGAACACAGGAGTGATGGTTGCTGGAAATGTTCCTCTGTATCCCTATGGAGATATTCCATCAGCTGTTTCAGGGCACCCAGATAGCTCAGCTGGCTGAGTGGGCGACCCTTAAAAAGGGCAATAGTCTCCGACGAGCGGCCATGGATTTTAATCCAACTCATGGCCATTTGTTGCATGTCTTGCCCCAACTCTTCTACCCATATTTCCTCTCCACTGTCCTATACATAATAAAGGCCAAAAAACCCATCTATTTCCAGCTAGAATTGTCATTTACCACATTAATAATGTCTGGACTGTATTTATGATTAATCTTGATTGAAAAAAATGCTTTTCTTTAAAAAATAAGGACTTTTCTGAGTGAACCCAAACTTTTGAACGGCAGTGTACATTCTTGTACTTTATTATTAATATTTAAGTTTTTTTCATTCTGCATTTTTTCTTATTTCTAACAACCCTCATTCTACTTTATGTTTTGTGCTAATTTGCAAAAATGAACGCAGTGGTGACTGTGGCTAAGTTGGTAGAGGGGTTGTCCTCTAACTGGAAGGTGGACATGTGTTGAACTGTACAAGCTTTAGTAGCTGTGATATGAAGCAGCTTTCTGCAATTTGACTTATAGTTCCTCCAGGAATTGCCCAGCCTAGTTGTTGTGGGAATTTCCCCACAATAAAGGGATCAATAAACTTTTATGTTATGGCAAATAATGATAGTGAAAGTGGGAAGTATTATACTTGCTGGACATTGTCATCGTGGACATTAGCTTGCCTATATTTAGCTCAAAGTACTGCTATGCACATCTTTGCAATGCTGTTGGCTGAAGACTTGTCTTTTTGTCTCAATGGCAGCTCTTGCTTATTTTCCACATTTCCCAAAATAAACAAGTGCTGATGTTGCACAATAAATTAATAATCGTGCTATTTTAATTGTCAAAAAGAAACAACATAGACATATTGCACATGCTAATCCCACTTTTGAGAACTGCAACAAGTTAAGACCGACTGTATGGAACCTGTCAAAAGGCATTATAGGGTAATCTGCTGACAAATATTAAAAAAGTGGGGGGAACATTTCATGGATTACCTTTTATTTACTTTGGGAAGTACTTATGTTATGAACATGACTGATTTTGACGAGCGTGAGAGAATCTGAGAGTGGATTTTTCCCTGTTCAGTATGAGAACATAAAATCAATCAGTCTTCACATTAAGGCCTGCAGCCAGATATCTTGCAGAGACACGTGGATGATTGAGGTGCCTCTGGTGTCCTCATTTAACATTCAGTAATGTAATCACTTAAGAGGGTCATCCATATTTTGCTGGTCTTGCACACACACGCTCACACACACACGCTCGCATAAAGCAGAGGGTAGTTCTTAAAGTTGTTGACAGCCACACACTCTGCCATTTACACTTGAACACTCAAGTATGCATCAGCAGAGCAAGACCATAAATATAGAAATAGTTTGGTGACAGTTGTAGGCAGGCAGCTCCACACACATGCACATACAAACCACAGTCTGGCCAGCTGCTATGGGAAGACGAGAGGTTTTGAATGGGGCCGACAGCTGTGGATTCCTCAGGGTGAAGGAGGGAGAAAGGGAGATAGGAGATAGAGTGAGAGTGTAAGTGGTAGAGAGAAAGAGAGAGTGACAAAGACAGAAACAGATAAGGAGGAATGAAAAGATGTGGAGTGTATCAGAGAGAGAACATCAGTGATTTCTTTTTCTTTTTTCTAGAACCAGATGTCAATACTTAAGCTTGAGCCTTTCATGTCGTGAAGCAACCTGAAGTAAAATGTATTAAACTGGAGGAAGAAGAAGAAGGATTAAAAACCTAATAAAAGAGTGTCATTGACCCTGAGAGTTGAACCCAGCTCCTGATAACACGGTGATACTTTTGATGTATTTGACTGACTTTTTTCATCCACAAGAACCTTTGTTTCCCTTTCCCCCCAGAAAACAAGACGAAACTTCCAAAAAAATATGTACCAAGTATATTCTTTTTAATATTTACACAACTTTTCAAAAGTTTGGAGTCACTTAGAAATGTCCTCATTTTTTAAAGGAAACTTTTTTTTATATACTGTAAGATGATGTTAAATTAATCAGAACTTGTGAACTGTGACTTTTTTTTGGAGAGGCAATGTAACACAGTTCAGTTGTGACTTCAAACTACACAGAGAGCAAAAGACAAGCAGAGAGCTCCCAGAGCTGAGAGCATGTGATCCTAACTGTCAGTACCAGACTATTCATAGAGATCCTGTGTTGCACAAGGCTGATTTAGCAACTCTGTGGATTTTTTTTAGTGAGTACACCCTCACATCCTACACCTTTTTCCCTGTTTGATTAACAGTCGCTATTTTGTTCTGTACGTACAGGTTCCGTATGGTGGAGAACCATTATATTGTGCTTTCTTGAAAACTTGAGAATGTAAAATGAAAGCTGTGAGAAAAAGGCAGTAGTACTGCCATTCCTCATGCTGTACCTCAACCACCCAGCTTTACAAACCTGTCAGAGTTTTTTTTTTTAAATTTTCTACACAGAAGCTTAAGAACCAACACACATCTGAAAATTTGCACCATTCTGCACCTTTACCTGCTTCCAGGTGAGCCATTTAGAATAAACAGCTTCTTCACAGTCCACCAGGTTTATTTACTTTCTAGAGCTGCTTCTGTTAACTCTAAAATGTTTCATTTATGATCAAAGCTCGCTAAATATTCTGCTGTTTGCTACAAGAGTGAACACAGCAGTCTTTATGCACTTCCGGCATCTGACGAACTTAAGATCCAGTGGTTTACTTTTACTTTTGATGCCAATGTCACTACAACAGCAGGAAAATAGTGCTAGCATGTTGACCAGCTGATACATTAGCTTTGACCATGTGTTGACAGGACAGAGCTCCGTGGAAACTGTTGTAGATGTGATGAGGGACATTCAGAGGGACATTCACAGATGGTTTAAGCTTTAGGAGCAATTAGAAACAAATAAACAAGGACTGGGTACTGTGTTTTCATAGTGGCTTTTGTGCTCCAGTGCAACCTAAACTCAGCCAGTGTTTACATCCATTTGCTTCTCTCCTGCTCTCTGTTCTCACATACGCTGTATTTTAATACATCCCAATAAATAAATACCAGTAAAGCTGTTCTCATTTACATAATTTTCTGTTTTTGTTGTCAGACAATGGATCAAAGATGAAACGGTGACTGTGGCACAGCCCGTTAAGACTACATGCTGACTAGCAGTTTCTTCAGAACCACTTCCTAGCTCTTCACTGATAAAATGATGATTTTATGACAAGGTTATCTAATAAACACATGAATTCAAAACAACAGCTGTGCTGTGAATTCTATGATATTTCCATGTAAAATGATCACTCAAAATTCACAAATGACAAACATCCTGGTCTCACACACTCGCTCACATTTTTGTCGCCTACAGCTTGCTCACCTCTGCTACTCTGAGCTGTCAATCGCAGATGCAGAGAGAGTCTTTTTCCTGAAGGGGTTGTGGGCAACTGCAGTCCAGCTGCATTTAAAGCTTCAAACACTGAAACAGAAAGTTTAAGAACAACTTAGTAAAGTTATAAATTGCTGCAACCTGTTTGAGCGGCTGGTGATCTATGCAGAAACAATACACTACTACTCTTCCACAAAACTAAAGTAAGCACCTGCATCATTGCAAAAGCAGAAACAATCATCTGAGATTATCCTGCTGAGAAATACATCCTCCTATTGGCTGCTAAGAAATGATGATAACCAATCTTGAACCATGTATCTGTGTTTATATTTGGTAAAAACATTGGCATATCTTTGATGTTTGATATTTTGGGAAAAGCACTCATTTAATTCGCTGGAAGTTAGGTGAGAATAGATGTCCCATTGTTGAAATATTTCTTTCTTATTGTGTAAAGAAAGACAATGAAACTACATTTTCAAGTA
Source organism: Acanthochromis polyacanthus (assembly GCF_021347895.1). Lineage (NCBI taxonomy): Eukaryota > Metazoa > Chordata > Actinopteri > Pomacentridae > Acanthochromis > Acanthochromis polyacanthus. Next base: position 19,553,151 of record NC_067118.1, read on the forward strand.
CGACCACAGTCCTCTTCGCCAGAAGTACTTGAAGCTTTGTCAGAGCCCACTGTGTCCCACAAGCAATTGAAACAGATGAAACACAACTTAACTGTGTTGTCAATAGCTGACTTAGTAGTTTTCCATGTTCCCATAATGGGTGTGTTTGTAAGCAAGTGTGTGTTCATTACATTAGTGTGTTGCCTTCAGGGCCACTGTTAGTCATTAATCCGAGCTGTTAATGGATGTCAGAGCCCTCAGCTTTTCACTAATACATATAGAGACAGTGACTTGGAGGTGTTGTGTGAGAAAAGGAGAGTGTCAGGGTGACACTCCTGCTATCTGCTGTCATTTGCTCTTACATGTATTCTAATAGGGAATCTCTCCATCCGTACGGCTCAAGGGCACTGCGGCAGCTGTGTCACAACAACAGCGCGGGAGGAAAGGGGAGGAAATGGGAGTCTAAACTGAGCTCTTAAACAGGAAGCCACCCCGCTTCTCTCATTGTTGTGTTTTTATAGACTCAACTTCCTGTCAGCCCTACTGCCCCCCGTTACCATGGTTACAATCCATGTTGTTTATGGGATGGATCTTAAAGGTCCCAGAGTGGCAAGAGCTAATGGGTCATCACTGGCCAGAGTGTGACACATAGAAAATTTGTCGTGTAAGTTAAGCCAAAATGCTCTTGTTGTGTAGCTGGCTGATGAGTCTTGAAGTGCCTCCTGTAGTGTCACCAGAAGTCTCATGATGTATCGCTTCATTCATGTTTCTTAGTTTGCTCGTAGTTTGAGGCCAACTCTGACTGCATCGTCTCTTAACCTTGCTTTGCTGCTGCCTTGAATTTAACTGGTGGCTGCATTTTAAGATGAGTTAAAAACTTATTAAAAAGACATTTCTGTGTGGCGATGGACTGCAAAATGCCGGTTTGCTGCCTGGCAAGGTGCAGCTTCTGTGCGAACGAAATGATGAAATCAACAGCTTGCTGCTCCACCGAGTCAACAAACAGAGGCCGAGAAAGAGAGAGGGAGGGAGGAGAAGAAAGAGAAGGAGTTAAAGAAAAAGAGGATGTGGCCGACAGTAAAAGATGACTGGAGGGGAGTGGAGCTCTCTGTCTAATTATAGATCCTGCTGTGAGCTGGCTGAGGCAGAAGTGCTACTGGGGTTTTCACATAGCCGGATATTTACAAGACAAACACGGGTATGTGCCTTTTGACTTTCCTTGTCGTTTATTCCATGCATGTGTGCATACATGTGTGTACATTTATATTAACATGTTGTGTCAGACGCCACGGATCCTGCACACTTTGTGAGTTTGACAGACTGTGATGATCCGTCTTGGAGATGAGAGAACGGGGCAGAAAGAGACAGACGGACAGATTTTCTTTCTTCCTTAATCAGTTCTCAACTGTTTGTCTGATACTCTCCTGTGCAGCTACAGTTACTACTACACTTGTTTTCACAACAGCAACACAATGCGAGAGATGTGCTCTGTGTGTGTGTCTATGTGTGAGAGCTGATCTAACAGACAGCAGCACTGGATGTTTATGGAAACTCAGAGAGGACTGAAGAAACTGGACCCGTGCTGCATTATATATCAACCTTCCCCTGTTACTGTCACCTACACACGCATACACACACACATATGTACAAACTCGCACACACTTACATGAATACAGATGCTTAGTTAGTGTCTCGTATCTGCTTCGGGATCACTTCTGTTTTAGGTTTGTTCAGAACACGCAGATTTGTTTTGAGGTAAATGCAGTGTTTATCTAAAAGGTGCAACAGCACAACTGAATATTTGGAGATTGTTTTGAAAATGCAATGAATTGCAAATCACAGTTTTAGAATTGGGTTAAATTGCTTTTAACAATTGCTTTGCAGAAGCCATATCTATAATTGGAAAAGCAGATTAAATACGTATCCAGGTGAACGCTCTGCAAAGTAGTTATTTTATCTTCTCAACAATGCTCTGTCTTCTCGTGCCATAACAAATGGAGGCACAAGTCTTAAAATGCACTTTCAGCATAAAGTTCAGATTTTGGTTTGCTAAATAGGGAAGTGAAAAATAGTAAGATTTCAACAATATACAGTGTACAATCTGTTGATTCAGTGAATTTCTAGTAGTGGACGCAAACTTCTGTTTTTCAATAGCAGCACTCACTGGATGAATATTTTGTCAGAACCTCTTTTCTAAAACATGTTTGACTTGTGTCAAGGCGTGACCCCGTGAGCTCACCGTTTTATGTCCTTCACCATTATATTTGCTGCCGCTTTTTATTTTATTGTAATGTTTGCATATATCAGACGGGTAGCTCCATGGTGCAGTTACTCACACTGTTGTCTCACAGCAAGAACCTGCTGGTCGGCCGGAGCCTTTCTTTGTGGAGGTTGCATGTCCTCCTTGTGCCTCTGTGGGTTTTCTTTGGGTGTTCTGGCTTCCTCCCACAGGCCAGTCCGTCATGCTCCAAACCATCTACAGCAGGGGTGTCAAACTCATTTAAGTTCAGTAGCCACATTCATTCCAATTTGATCGCAAGTGGGCCGGGCCAGTAAAATCATAACGTAGTAACCTATAAATAACGACGGCTCCAGATTTTTCCCTTGTTTTAGTGCAAAAAAGCACGTTCTGAAAATGTTCACATTTAATGAATTATCTTTATGCAAAACATAATGAACATCCTTAAATTTCTTAAGAAAAATAAGTGCAATTTAAACAGGATTATGCCTCAGTTTATTATTTACACAATATAACTTACAGATCAGAATAAAAACATTCAGTCACAGGTATCTGGAGCTGAATGATGTAATATTTTACTTTATGATCAGAATGACCACAGTCTGACAAAAAAGAGACAAAAACAGGATAAAATATTGCAAAAATGAGACACAAAATGAGACACATAGTGATAAAAATAACACAAATGACATGAAAGAAAACAAAAAGAGATAAAAAATTTGAAAAAGTTACAAAGCGACAATAATTGGACACTTGACAAAAACAATACGCAAAACAAAGAAACACAAGCGAGACAACAAGGAAGCACAAAGTGATGAAAGCATGAGACAAACAATCAATCAGACAGAAAAAACAAGACAAAATATGACAAAAATGAGACACAAAATGACAAAAGAGCAATGTGCAATGTAACATTTTACTTTTTGATGGAAACAACTTGTGGTCTAGAAATGGTTTTAAATTTATTGTTTCACAAGTTTGCACTTTGCTGTTAATGTCTTCCCTGTAAATTTTACGCTTTGCAAAGTCTGTCTGCAGGCCGGATTGGACCATCTGGCGGGCCGGCATTGGCCCGCAGGCCTCATGTTTGACAATCTTGGTCTATAGGATAAAGCTGGTACACCTAATAGAGGGATGAACATTATCAGGAATGTTAACTTGCTTAAGAAAAGCCAAACTTCAACTTGTGGCTCTGACCTGATTTGTTGCTTTAGACAAAGCTGGAACTGTTTTCTTTGGCAAGGAGTTTGAAAGACATGCTAGATTGCTTTTCCTGCTTCGAACATGCATAGAATCTTTCCACACACATGCACACAGCGATGCATACCTCCCCAGACATGAAGGCAGTTACATAAATGGATTCAGGAGGAGAGTGCTTGATTTCCCGAGCAGTGCCATTAGGCTCAGACATTTTCTTTTTCCTCCTACTCATATTACAATCTCTATTCTTCCTTATTTTCTGATCAGTCTCTGTCTGATTTTTGTCAAACACCCAATAACTCTGCTTATGGCCTTCCCCACTGTGAATAGCATTCATTTGCATTGAGGTCTTTTTTTGTATCTGCAGCCTCACACACACCCTGAGGTAATGACATCTATTTTCTACTGAAAGTAGCTGTTGCCTCTAAAAGGTGTAGTGTGATTTAGACACACTTACAAATGCAGTACAGCCCAAAGAGAAGAAGGCGTAACTATATTTGGATGTGTGACAAGACACAGTGGTGGCGTGTGCTCTGCTGAGTGTTGACTTTGTACAGTGTGTCCATCACTAGAGGCACTGTGCTGGCTGTCAGCTCGGTGTCAGTGTGCAAACAGTCACCAGACTTATCTGCAGTTTGTTGAGGTTGCAGACGAAGTCACCTTTCTTGTCTGATTACTTCCCCTTCTGTCCCTTTTGCCTCATAATTCAGTCTTTTTCTCTTTTCGTTTTCTTTTCATGTTTTTCAGTTTTATTCCACCATTGTGCGGCTTTTCTTGCTTTATTTTATCATCCTGTCAACATCCGCTACAATACCGCTGCTACATTTTTACTGTGCAATAAATGTGTGCGGATGTGTATTGATGCAGGTGTGTGTATATGTGTATATATTTATGTGTGAATATAAATATATGTAGTCTTACATATATATATTGTAAATATTTTTTACACTCTGTTTAGAATAATGTTTACTCTGCTAAGGAATGCAGTGGAGTTATATAACAATCTGCGTACATTCGTCCGTCTGTCTGTTTGCAACATTACTCAAAAATGGACTAACAGATTTGGATGGAATTTTCGGGGAAGGTCAGAAATGACACAAGGACCAAATGATTCGATTTTGGCGGGGATGCAGCTTATGGTCTGGATTCACAGATTTGTAGATTGATTTCTGTATCATTGGGAGATAGCAGCACGACGTCACTGTAACTATGACAACAAGTGAACACTACATCAGCTGCCTGCTGACCATCACATGATTGCGGTGCTACTAGAAATTGACTGTGGACTTATCGGGACTTATCCGTTGGAAATGATACAAGGACTGAGCAGCCTGGGTTGAGTACTGCGCTTTCTGAGTGCTTTTTTTGTTGTTTTTATTTTCTTACCAGTCCAATGTGGCTTTTTTTACATTGAAATTTCATTCATAATGTGCACTCATTCTATTCTATTAGCTGCTGTGGAGGATAACATAGACAAAGGGAAATACAGAAAGTCACAGAGAGAGAGAGAGAGAGAGAGAGAGAGAGAGAGAGAGAGACTTGTATGTCCTTGTCTGACCGGTAGAACCAGTCCTGACAAAGCTGCACACAGGTTCAGAATAAAGAATAGAAAGGGGAGGAATTAGTAGGAAGGGATTACCCAAAAGGCTGTGGCTGTGGGATGGACTGTGTCTCTCTCTGTCACTCATCTACACACACCTGTATTTCATTTTGTCTGCATGGGGAACATGTGCCTAATCTACCTAATCTGTCTGATAAACCAGCAACGGTTTGTATGACAAGGCGAGTGGTATCACACGGTGCTCTTGGTGATTTCCATAATGACACACTCCTGCACATACTCACACTCTCACAAAGTAAACCTAAGGGTTTACTTTGTTTCAAGAGCTCGGATTAAATCTAAGCATTAAAATTTCCATCCCGATATTGCGTTATAAAGCACGACTCTTGGAGTTGTCTCCATGTTTACATGCCCTGAGCAGCTTCTGTCCACTGTGCGGAGTGAGCATCTCTTTGTTTCAGTAAAGGTGACCGGTGATGCTGAGTTCAGGATCCTGCTGTCTTCTGTTTTGTAGCTCAGGTCGTGTATGAACATGAATCTTTAAATGTTAATCCCTTAATGAGTTAATCTGCCGTTAACAATGAGATTCTGCACAGGAGTATCAACAATGGTTTTAATATAATGAGAATTTTTAGAAGAATAATAATTAAAGGTCATGTTTTAAGGCCAACGCTTCATCTCTATTTACACCACTATGACGCTAACTACCAAGTCAGGATTTCCCATAAATCCTGCAGCACTCTGACTCACCGCAACCAAAAATCAGTTTCAACTTTAAAGTGCTGTTGATGAAAACCCAAGAACAATGCCTGTCTCAGCTGAGACAAACGTTGGAACTGCTCACTGTTGTTGTAATTATAGTGAACTGGAGAAGCAATGGTCATCTTTATTTGTATTACTGATGCAAATTAAAATAATGTCACTATTAGGTATGTGACTTTCCTTAATTCTTGAAGGCAAGCACATGATAAAAACTCATGCTCTCAAATGACCCGTTGCTTTCAAGCCCAGGTCACTAACTGGTCCAAGTCCGCACCCAGACTTCATCCTATTCAGATTCGCACCCACAATCATTACATTATAAGGGATTTTAACTTGACAGGACACTTCTATTTTAACCAGCACAGCTTTTCTAATGTTTACGGCGTTTAGCAGATCAGAGGTTGAACTGCGAGGGCAGTTCAACATAGTCAGGCTTTCTTTGTGTCCGTCGGCTCAACATAAACTAAAACCTCAGTCAGAGTTAGCAGGTATGAAGGTGGTTTTTAACTTTCTTTGTTAACTCAGACTTTCTGCTTCAAACTCATCACACAAACAGGAGCGTTAGCGTTTAATGATCATTTGACTCGTTTTCCGCACAAATGAAACAATCGCGAACAGGTTGTTTTAATGGAGAACAATGAGGAATATAAAAATTTATGACAGTTAAAAATGCTGCAACTGGAAATGATATGAGACAGGAATGCTGGTAGAAAACTGTTTAATGTGTGAAATGTATTTATTTTACCGATCAATGCAGCTGATTATTGATAGCCGACGGCTACACAATGAAACGATCAAACTTCATCCTTTGAATCATGCAGATTTATTTTTTTATTTGACAGTCAGTTTTTGGTTACATGCAGACATTAATACAACTGCTAGACTGCATCAACATATATCACACTAACTCAAGTTACCCATTCTGATGTTCTGGACCTTTGCTTTAATACATTTTCTCTGACTGTACTTCTTTGATTTTTAGCTGAACATCTCTGCTTTAAAGTATGTGTCCACATGGGTTTGCATGCTTTGTGTATTATTCTATTATTCTATTTCATGCCTTCCAGCAGAAAAAAAAAGTGTTATTTCAATGAAATCAACACAGAATCACAACCACGGGTTCAAGATTTGTTATTCTTCTCTAAGTACAACACACAGCTGTAATGAACTGTAACATAATATCACTCTTTAAAAGAACTAGAAACGCCAGCGCCTCATGTTACTTGGAGAGATCCAAGAGTGCAAGACTGTGGACGGATTAAATGTGGTTGCAGAAGTTCAGAACAAAACCGCTACATGGTTTCGAGACTTAAAGACATATTGGCTACATGGGAGCTGTGTTATTTTCAGTTATGCTACAGCTCTACAGACATCATGCATCCACTCACTGAACAGCAGGGTGGCCAACTGGTCACAGAGATTATTGCTTAACTCAAGGACTCAGTCTCATGCACTGCCAGAATATCGGGAAACACTAGGCGATTTACAAAAACAAAGCTGGTGTTAATCTAAACCTGCCTTGGAGGAAATCAAATTTGAAGATGTGATAGCTTCACAGTTTACTAATAATTCAATATCAAATTTCCCTCGAGTAAACCACAATGAACCGCATGGTCTATTTACAGCCCAGCATGATGAGCGCCATACACTAATGAGAAATAATGGTTTGAAACAACTAAAATGACGGCTGCACAATATTGGAAAACACTGACATTGAGACATTTAGTTTTTCTGCCATATATTTTCGGATGTTAAACAATACAGGAAATTTTAGCAGATGATTTGAACAACTCTGTAAGGAATGAATCATTCTAGGATGATTGGGTTGATTTTGTAAACGAGTGCATCGGCATCAGAAGAAAAAAACACAGTGCTTTTTGCCATGGAGATCATTCAGATCTGGCTTTGCACTCGTATGGAGCTCTGTTGTGCTGATTTCAAGGTTCAAACAAATTAGTCATGTTACCTCCTGTGGTGTATAAATATGCTGACAGAGTATCTGATTTTAATGAACAACATAGTTTATGTAGCTGAAATATTTCTGTACAACTGATTTTCTGTTTCTTTCTTTGCAACCAAACCTTCCTTTTTAGTGTTTAGCTGCCTTCATAGACAGATAGATAGACAGATAGATAGATAGATGGATAGATACTTTATTCATCCCCTTGAGGAAATTCAAGATATCATGTCAACAAAGTCTGTCTCTTGGAAATTAAAAAAAAAACTGGACAAAAAACAGTTCAGTTGGAATAAATGATGTTCTTTTAGAGAGACTTTTCCTGTAGATTACTCATGGAAAAGGAAAACTGTGTCGAGTAGCAAAAGAAGTTGTAGCTTGATGTGTTTGAAGTAAGTTGTCTTACTTCATTTCACACTTTCTGCGAAGTGACATTTGTGCATGTACAAATCACAGTGAAAAACTGTGCCGTCCTTTCATAAACTGTGCATTTGTTTTCAGAAATGACAAATAATAATTACAGTATGGAAACTTTACGGCCATGCTTTGTCTCTTATGTTTTAACTGATTCTCTCACCCCTGTTTGCATAGAAGAGATTTTAGTGGTCAGATTCCACTGGACCACTGGACATAGACAGAAAAACTAGCAGGAAAAAGTCCATAAAAGTAACTTTCATCCACTTAAAATGGTTTATTAATTAAATTCTATTTCCAAGTGATTTCATGTCCATGTAGTTTCTTTTTCAAACACATGCGAGTTTAGCAAAGTTTGAGAATTCATAAGATTTTCCAAAAGGAACTTTGCAAAGTAAAATGAAATGGTGAGGCTTTCTTTGGTCTTAGCAAGCTACTAATTACCTCCAAAGTGTACAATCAACAAGAAAACCATCATCTTTGTCCTTCTGTTTTTCTGTGTTTGGCATTATTCTCGAACTTTTTGTAACTCTTTCAACTACATCTTTTTTTTATTGTCACTTCACCCATAACTGGAAACCAGAGGTGACATCACTGAGCTAATCTACAAGTGTGTGGTTTTCCCTGCAGAAACAAAAGACCCTGTGTAGGTAAATGTTGGACCAGTGTGTGTTTTGCTATTTATAACCCAGGGGAGGCAGAGACACTAGTGTGTGTGTGTGTGTGTGTGTGTGTGTGTGCTCTGTAGCAGTCTTTGTGTTCTTGTATAAGCATGTTCTCTCTACTTTTCCTCAGAATAATAACCTTATTATTTCTTGCTGTCATTACAGAGAATTTGTGTGCATAGCAGTGTGTGTCAGTCAGTGTGAACGCGTGTGTTTGCCAAAGGATTTCTGTTATTCCAGCCACGGTTGGCATTTGGACCGACTCTCTGCATTTGTACCTCCTAATATGGAGGAGGAGTACTGACATTACGCACACACTGCAATGTCACATTAACCCACATCGAGATTCTAATGAGACCGCAGTAAGTGGTGAAGCTCACTATGTGTGTGAGTGTGTGTGTGTGCAGATCAGCTTGTACAAAAAATGGCTGCAATGTATCCATCTCTTCCATTGCATTTGGTTTGTTCCCTTTAACCCATTTCCAGTGCTGCTGTTGGCATCAGGCCAAACCAGTCTGTGAGTGACATTTACTTCACACACTGACATCTGAGCGCCAGGCGCAGCAGCACAGAGATGATGTCACATGAAGTTATTTCAAAGCTTGCTCTGTGTGTGTGTGTGTGTGTGTGTGTGTGTGTGTGTGTGTGTGTGTGTGTGTGTGTGTGTGTGTGTGTGTGTGTGTGTGTGTGTGTGTGTGTGTGTGTGTGTGTGTGTGTGTGTGTGTGTGTGTGTGTGTGTGTGTGTGTGTGTGTGTGTGTGTGTGTGTTCACGTCTAAAGTTTTGGTTTAAGCGTCGGGCAGGTTTGTGCAATAGGTGTTTGCTCAAGCCTGTTTTGTGTGTGCAGCTGTGTGTGTGTGTGAATGTCTTTACAGGGTGTGTGTGCATGTGTGCTGACTGTTTGTTTATTAGGGTTTATTTAAGTGTAAATATAAATACATATACATCTGCAGGTGCATGTGTGTCACTTGCTCCACACGTGTGTTCAGATGAGTGTGTGGTATGTGTGTATGGGCTTACAGCTGTGTTTCTGTGTTAGTGTGAGTCACTGTGCATTTTTCTGTGCATAGGCAAGTGCATCTGCATGTGTGTATGCGCAAATATATGTGTGTATGTGTCTCACAGACAGAAACCACCCCCAGCCTTTTCCCAAGCTGTTCCCTTCCTGGATCCTGTTTTTAGTGCTGGATGAGGCAATCTTTCCCATTGACTCAGCCACGCAATGCAAATAGACCCAACAGCATGCAAAGAGCATGGAAATGTTTGTGTGTGTGTGTGAGACTTTGTATTTGTACAGAACAAGTTTAAGATAGTGTGTGCAATGCATAAAAAAACTTGTCATTTTGTGATTGCATCAGTGTTGTTTGTCGATGCCCATACAGATGACAGAGCTGCACTAGTAATATCTCAACCCATCATGCTACAACTCTTTTACTGCTTGATATAAAAAGAAAACTCACACGATTCACATTTGCCATGACCGATCTACAAGAGACCCCTGTCTGATATGATTTACTCTGATTTAAGAGTTGCTGGAGACAGAATGGTTGTAGACATTGTTAACAGGAAACAGAGCTTGTTTCAAGCAGGCTGCACAGCAAAATGAGCGAGAAACACGACATAAACACTGACAAGGAGGATTTAGGTGTATAAAGAAATGCAACATCTCTTGTATGGAAATAATTTGTCTGCAAAAGAAGATGATGTTGACTAAAAACAGGTGCTCTGTTGGCTTGCAATTGTTGCCTCTACATGAGGCAATGCAACTAATTTGTTTGAGCATTTCAATCAGCAACACAAAGCTCTGAATGACATCCAAAGTTAAACACTGTTTTGGATGCCTGTACCAGTGTTACATCACATGAGAAAAGTTCCAAATGACTTTATAAAACTTTTTTAAAAATGATTTTTATTTCAATGCAGAAGGACTCCCTTCAAAACCACCCAGTCATTCTGGCATGATTCATTTGTCTAACAATAGAGTTATTCATCTCTAGATGATCATACCTGCTGTGTCCTTTTCATAACTAAATATGTATGTTTTTTTCCCAGTATTGTGCAGCTTGACTCCCAGTCACACATGCATTTCACCTGTTGAATATTATTGGTGTTGTTGTACTGTGAGGGCTGCAGCATGTAGACGACGTACAGAAAAGTACAACAGAAATTACCCCCAGCAACATGATTAATTTCTGTGCTTTCTATTATTTCTGACTAATACAGTTCATGCATTTTATCTTTAGATAAATTTAGGTATGATTCATTTGTAGTGAGCAAAAATGATCACCTTATCATTCTCTCTGAAAGCCCTTAAATGACAAGTGTGTTTTTCTCTCTGTGTTATTGGCCAGATGAGGTAAATAATACCACCATGTCAGACGGCTGACTTCATCTGATCATTTCTGAATCTACCTACACTCTGCTTTATATATACTACTGTTCAAAAGTTTGGGGACACTTAGAAATTTCCTTATTTTTGAACGAAAAGCCTTTTTTTCATTGAAGATAACATTAAATGAATCAGAACTACAATCTAGACATTGTTAATGTGGTAAATGACTATTCTAGCTGGAAATGGTTGCTATTTAATGGACTATCTATATAGGAGTATAGAGACACATTTCCAGCAACCATCACTCCTGCGTTCTAATGCTACATTGTGTTAGCTAATGGTGTTGAAAGGCTAATTGATGATTAGAAAACCCTTGTGCAGTTATGTTAGCACATGAATAAAAGTGTGAGTTTTCATGGAAAACATGAAATTTTCTGGGTGAAACTTTTGGACAGTACTGTATGTGATGTGGTGACTTCAGTTCCAAAAATGTTTGAAGTTGTGAATTTTACTATACATTTTGTAACTGCAAAGTATTTGTCATGTAATTACAGTCCTTTTGTAGTTTTTACATGTTGTCCCCAAACACTCGACTGGTTTTCAGGTAGGATTTCCCACAGGGTGTTGTGTAAATCAACTGTTCTTAGTGCGGATAAAGAAAATTGACCCTCTCTCCCTTTGTTCCTCCCTTTTCCCAGATTCCTCGGTGGCAGTGCCGGTGTCGTGCGCGGCCTTGTTTCCCATGGACCTCAGGGTGGGAGAGCGGGGGATGCGCCCTGGTTCGGACACGGCGCTCCTCACCCCGCTGCACCCGCCTTTACTCCTCACTCCGTTCTCACCACAACCCCGCACCTCCTTCTCTCAGCAGCAACTGCACCAGCATATCCGGGTAAAAGACACTAATTAAACACTCCTTCCACATTATAGTTTCTTAAATGTTAATCTGGAACATTTGCTTGACATCATACTGTAAGTATATATTTGTTTTTGTGTTGGTAGTTTAATATGGAACAGAGGAGGCGTGAGCAGGAGCACCATGAGAAACAACAGGAGCTGCAGCAGCTAAAACACAAAGACAAAAGTCAGCAGAGTGAGTCCATTTACATGCACACACACACACACACACACACACACTAAACTTCAACTTCACTTGTATGTTACCACAAGTTTGGGTTGACATTTGAAGTCGTCTTTTTTTTTTTGACTGAGCTCTATATAAAGCCATTTCCACGTCTTTAAAAGTAATTATTGGCCACACTGCTGATTGCGGCCGGAGAGGAAAGTCCCTGCAAGAGATCTTATTCATCTTTGCTGCACAGTGTTACTCCACTTTCAAAGCGGTTTGCTTTTGAAATGAGAGCTAAATATAACTCGACAAGCAGAGCTACAACAGTGGTGTTAAATATAGGTTTGGGTCTGAGCACATAAAGTCACTGGGTCAATATTGACTTGATCACTGCTAACACCTGCTGCCACCTCTGTGAGCACACATTTGCAAACACACAGACACACACACACACACACACACACACTGCAGTAAACATACTCAGGAAAATCCAGAGACTGTACAAAGTGTCACATACAAATGCAATCACACTGAGCTCCATGCATGCTTGTATTACATAGTGGTTCAGTGGTTAACACTGTTGCCTAGGATCTTTCTGCATGGAGTTTGCAAGGTCTCTCTGTGCATGCGTGGGTTTTCTGTGGGTTTTCCGGCTTCTTCCCACAGTCTAAAAACATGCTGAGGTTAATTGGTCACTCTAAATTGTCCGTAGGTGTGAATGTGAGTGTGATTGCTCGTCTCTATGTGTAGCCCTGTGATAGACTGGTGACCTGTCCAGGGTGTCCCCTGCCTTCACCCTAAGTCAGCTGAATCCAACCCTCCTACCAGCCTAATGGGGATTAGCGGTGTACAGATAACAAATGAATGAATGTTCCAGTTGTCTTCTTCATATGTTTTAGTATTAGTTCCAGACAAAAATGCAATCAAGAGTTGTTTGTGTATGACTTTAGCCGGGCTTTTCCTGCAGCAGCTGCTTTGCCCTTCTATGTTTCTGATTAGTCAGTGTCATTGATTGACAGGTGCAGTGGCAAGTTCCCTTGTGAAGCAGAAGCTTCAGGAAGTGATTCTTAAGAAGCAGAAACAGGCGGCGCTGGAAAGAACAAACTCCAACTCTCTGACTGCACCTCCTGTACCATACAGGTGACACAACACACACACACACACACACACACACACACACACACACACACACACACACACACACACACACACACACACACACACACATTCACACACATGCACACACACACACATATACTACAGTTCAAAAGTTTGGGGTCACTCAGAAATGCCCTTATTTTTGAAAGAAAAGCATTTTTTTCAGTGAAGATAACATTAAATTAATAAGAAATACAGTCTAGACATTGTTAATGTGGTAAATGACTATTCTAGCTGGAAACACATGATTTTTAATGGAATATCTACATGAAAACTTGATATTGTCTGGGTGACCCAAACATTTGAACGGTAGTATACATATAAAATGAAGTTCTACTACATATAGCATCACTATTTATCCTAATGGTTGTATATATATATTTGTGTCTGTGTTGTGTTTTCCCAGAAAGCTGGGCCCAGACCCCAGTGTATCCTCCCAGCCTCTGGTCTCATCTCTGTCACAGCCTCCTTCTGACGTTTCAGAAGGGACACCGCTGCGTAGAGCAGGTAAAACCTCTGAAACCCACCGTCACACATGGACTGTATCTGAAGCAGTAAAGTCATGAGAAGTCTGTTATTTGTAAAGTAAATTTAGAACAACTATTGTTGAGCCAGATGTTGTTAAGCAGGCACAGAGTGATTTTCATGTTCAGGGTTCATATGATAAACACATGAATTGATATGTTATCTTGAGAGAGTCACCAAAATGAAACCTTTATCAGAGCAAGAAGCTGTAAAAACAGAAGGAATCACCAAATTTTCAACTTTTTGGTGGTACTTATATTTGTCATGCATGGCTTTCAATGGAAGTTAACCAAAACTAAAATTACAATATTTCAGTCGCCTCACTTGAACGTTTGAATAGTAAATATTTGCCCTAATCAGATTCTGTAAAAGCAGATTCTACAACAACACAAAAACAATAAATTCTGTGCTCCTCGATGTGAAGTTTATAGTGACTTATGTGTGACAACACTCATGTGACAACAAGACTTTTTAGCTGAGCTGGGTTGAACTGCAGGCTGTGTTCACACAGAGCAGATAGAAGACGAAAATGGAAGCAAATTAAGTCGTAGTTTTTTTTCATAATTTTTTATTTTCATGATTTATGGCATTAGAACGTTGTTGTACTGCACAGAAGGCATTTTTGAGTTCTGCCAGCTTCTAGCCATCGTTGTGCTGTTTCTATAGTGACAGAAGCAAAAAATGTCCGTAAACTGTTTAAGGTTCAAACTGTTAATTATTAATTAGATTTAGAATGATTCCTCCCCTAATTGTTGTAAAAGTGTTTTTTCCCCCTGTTGGTATACAAAAACAAACATTTATAGGACTTATTGATTTGCTTTTTGTGCCATGAAATATCAAAATGCTGTGAAGATTTCATGAAGCAAAAATACTATGATCAATGAATCATTGTTGAGGTGTTACAACAGAATGAAGTACACCTTTTGTGCATACTCACGTTCAGTAACTTTGCCCATGTTGTTTTAATTTACCAGCATCTGAGCCCAATCTGAAGGTGAAGCACAAGTTGAAGAAACACCTAAACACCCGCAAGAGTCCACTCACCCGCAAAGAGAGCGCCCCGCCCACCGTCAAACACAGAGTACCGGACACACTGGGTAACCCGACGCACACACAGCTTACACATCCATAAGCTTTAACCCCTTCCACCCTGGAGGCTGTCATTTTTCAAAGATTGTGAAGCTTGGCCCGCTCAGTGAAGAGGCAGGCTGGTGCTGCTGTGATCAACACAGATTCAGCATTTGTTGTTGAGTTGTATGTGAGAATTTTTAGAAAATCAGTGCCACTGGCTCATTGTGATAAGGCTGTTGTTTTCTCTGTAATTTACAGTTCTAGTTTAGAGGGAAGGAAAAGTGTTATTTTTTCTATATCTCACTTTGGCCTGATGATAAAGTTAAAGAGACTCATATTTCAAATTTGCACCAAAGGTCTCTTATAAGTAGAGCCCAAGGTTGTTAATTTTGGCCTTACAGTTTCGCAGCTGTTACTGCCTAAATTTGGGAATGTTTTTTCAGGTGCAAATTTCAAAATAGCCTTGAGCTTAAGGAGTCAATCTGTAATCATTTCAATGAGTCTTCCGAAGGTTTCCATTCTTGCATTTCTTACTCACTTACTTTGATGACACAAACTCACCAACTGAATGTCTCTCCGCAGACTCGTCTCCCAGCAGCAGCAGCACTCCGGTCTCCGGCTGCAGCTCTCCCAATGACAGTCTGCCCAATGAGAATGGACTACTGCCATCTGCAGGCGGTCTATCACACGAGGTCGGCACAGAAACACACACTAATACTGTACATTGTGCGGTTGAATGTTTAATAATAATAATAAACCAGAGCTAAAATGATCTCATCTAGTTTATAAAAACACATTACAGTAAGTTTGAAACATGATAAAATCAGACAGATATAGAGAAAAGCTTATTTTTGCCCTTTTGCTGACACATTTTTGTGTTAAAGACAGAAAAACATTGGCATTTTCAACAAGTGATCCTGTGCTTTGATTAAAAAAAAAAACAAAAGAGTTGTTCCATGTACACTGGTTGTGCCGAGACACTGAGTAATGACATGTTTAAAGCAATGACACAAGAGCATGGGAACAACACTTGTTTGTCAGATGTTTATACATAATTCATTTAATCACAGAAAGGCAGAACAGAGCAACCTCTGTCACACCTGCTGTGGATATCTTCCTCGTGATTCCCTCAGGACAAAACACGAGCTTAGGTTTCATTATACCCCACTGGTTTGAATCAATTTACATTTGGTCACTGCAGCAAAAAATATTAATAGAATATACAGTTATAAAGACAAATTTGTAGCTACAGCAGAGCAGGATTTATGAGTGTCCGGTCTCAAAAGTAAATCAAATACCAATATACACTACCAGTCAAAAATTTGGACACACTTTCTGATTTAATGGTATTTTTTTTTATTTTCATGACTGTTTACATTGTAGATTCTCACTGAAAGCATCAAAACTTTGCATGAACACATATGGAATTGTGTAGTAAACAAAAAAGGGTGAAAGAAGTCAAAACATATTTTTTTTAGATTCTTCAAAGTAGCCATCCTTTGCTTTGATTACTGCTTTACACACTCTTGCCAATCTCTGGATGAGCTTCATGAGGTAGTCACCTGAAATAGTTTTCCAACAGTCTTGAAGGAGTTCCCAGACCACTCTGTGGTCCATCTCATCCTAAACCATCTGGATTGGGTTTAGGTAATTTATCTGGGCTCTAATCTGAGGTGCTGATAACTTGGATGAACTTATCTTCAGCAGCAGAGGTGACTCTTGGTCTTCCTTTCCTGGGGCAGTCCTCATGTGAGCCAGTTTCGTCGTAGCGCTTGATGGTTTTTGCGACTGCACTTGGGGATACACTCAGAGTTTTTGCAATTTTCTGGACTGACTGACCTTCAGTTCTTAAAGTAATGATGGACTTGTTTCTCTTTACTTAGCTGGTTGGTTCTTGCCATATTATGGATTCTAATAGTAGTAAATAGTAGTAAATATTCTAAATAGGACTGTCAACTGTGTACCAATCTGACTTCTGTACAACACAACTGATGGTCCCAACCCATTAAGACTTAAATTAAACTTGACAAGGCACACCTGTGAAGTGAAAACCATTTCAGGTGATTACCTCATGAAGCTCAACAAGAGAATGCTAAGACCGTGCAAAGCAAAGGGTGGCTACTTTGAGGAATCTAAAATCTGAAACATATTTGGAGTTATTTCACAATTGTTTGCTAGAGAATTCCATGTATCTTGCTTCATAGTTGTGATGTCTTCAGTATGTGTCTACGTACAATGTAGAAAGTAGTAAAAAATTAACAAAAAGCATGGAATGAGAAGGCATGTCCAAACTTTTGACTGGTAGAGTACATACAGCATATTTAATAGAAATTATGTTTGGCATTTTCAGGCCCAGAAGCTGCTGCTCAGAGACGGCACCCTCGCCAACTTCACCATCCAGAGTTCCTCCACTCTGCCCACCATCACACTGGGACTACCAGCTAACTCAAGGGTAAACACTGAACTGCGCTAAACAATAACTTTTCTTCTATTATCTAATGATCTAATGTAGTAATGGCCTTCATTTCACCAAATTAGAAAAAAACAGCATTATGAAGAAACATATTCTGTTTGTGTTATGGGCATAACAGGAGAAGTTTGGATGCATTGACTTTGCAGTTCAGTCTGTGGGGTGTCAAAATTAGCTTTGAAAGTTGACATCACCACAACTTGAAAATCTCAGTAAAAACAATTAATGAAATCTGCCATCCCTGATATCGTTTTATATTATATGTTTTCTTTACCTGCAAAGTTGTTTCACTGTGTGCAGGTTGAAGGACAGCTGTCCTCTATGAAGGTTGGCCGGGTGCCTGTGGTTGCTACCGGGGCCTCACCGGTCTTCCTCCCCCTCAGCAGAGACGACCAGGCTGGACAGATGAACCCTCACTTGCCTGTCATCATCCTGGAGCCCTCTGGTCTGGTTCATACTCCACTACTCACTGGTGAGACACAAACACACTGAGACATATATTGTACTTGTATATGTACAGTTTATGTCCACTAATGTACTCTATATTGCTAAAATCTCCAGAATTTAGGACACTGAAACACAGGATTTCTGATGTTAATTTTGTATTTCATACATGAAATGCACACATCCAAACTGATGTCAAATGGACATATAGATATCAACTTGAAGTTGCTTTGTGAAGCAGTGGTTTTGTGGAAGACTTTTCTTTTTATCTGAAAGTTTAGAGCACCACCCAGTGGTCACTTTCAGAATAAAGTTTTTTTTAAGTTACGACACTGTTGGAGTTAGTGACAGTCTACGTACTACAGATATTGAACTCTTCACATATTTAATTATTTTATATAATTCTCTCTTATTAGCTATGTTTAAAAACAGCCTGCAGGTCAGCCCCGGTTTGGCTGAATAGTTCCTGAATGTTTGTCATGTGACTATTAGTCACACTTGAGGCATTCATGGCTCCACGGTTACACAAAGAAGAACAGAATTTGAATTGTTTTTTTTACAATATCAGCTTAGAAAGAACTTTATCTTTAGAAGATTTTAAATAAGACATGTAGAATCAAGTGATTATGATGATACATTACAATGTTAAGCTTAGATTTGATGAAGCTTCCCGATGGAACGACACGTCACTGATGAGTAGTTCAGGGACCATCAGAAAGTTCCGTCTCTCCTTTTTTTTTTTTTTGTATAGTAACTCACTAAGTTGTGGCAATGTTTTTGAAACTCAACATGCCTTTCAAATCCATCAGCAGATTTTGAGGTTCTCTCATTTTAATGTTTTTACTACTTTGACAAAGGAGCATCCTAAAAAGATCTTACATGACCACACACATCAGTTTAAAGGCAACGTGGAGAAATTTGACATCACAGTGGCGATTATGTATTTATTACTGTTTGAAAATATACATCTGCATTCATGTTAGTCTGTCTGTTCTCACATAAGCAAATTTCTCTGCTTCTTTTCCACCCTGTGTCTCTCCAGTTCCTGGCCTAGACTCCGTTCCGCTACAGTTTGCCCCCCAGTTAGACCACCTGTCTCCTGGAGGCACTCAGCCTCACAAGCCCCTGAGCAGAACACGCTCAGAGCCCCTTCCTCAGAGCCCCCGCGCCCTTCACACACACCTCCTCCAACAGCAGCACAACACACAACTACTGGAGAGGCTCAAACAACAGACCCACCTGGGAAAGGTATGAATCTGTTTTCATAAGAGTTACTATGTAAAAGCATTCCAGTGTTGTTTCTTTTAGCTCATACACATAAGTCCCTTAGGTCAGATAAAATATGTGGTTGGGGTAACATTTAGACTTTGCATTATTAAACTACCGAATATGAGAAGCATTCTTGAGATTGTTTTATTGAGCCTTCTTGCTAGAACAGTGTTTGCAGTCTTACATGTGGATACTGCAGTTTAAACACTGAAATGTCGCTAAATGTGTAGGTGCAAATACACGTACATATTTATCAGCATTTTTAGTTTTTTTTTTACCTTCATATAAAGCTTTCATGTGTTTGCGTGTCTGCAGCTGATGACTAAATCCAGCGAGAAGCCCAGACTGCATCAGATCCCCTCTGAGGACATGGACTCAGAGGACGGTGGTAGGACATCACCCACAGAGCCAACCTATCCCAGCAGGGTGAGGGCGGAGTCACTGAGGGAGGCGGAGCCAGCAGCGTCCAAGAACCACGAAGAGCAAATGAATCTGCAACATGCGCTCATACTCAACCAGGTTTGGAAACACACACAGGCACCACAACAAAGGGCAGGTCGATACAGCAGTTAGAATACAACAGCACCACTGTTCTTCACACAGCCTTCCTGTAGATGGCGACCTAACTCCTGCACTGATTGTATCTGCTGTTTCATGGCTTTGTGGTTTGACAAGTACTCATTACAACATAGTGGATATTTCAGCTTGATATGATGACAGGGCGCTGTCAGGTGAACTATTACTCTTTCAGAGAACGTGTCAGTCACTGATCAGACTAACCACATAGTCGGGCTGATGGAAGGCATTACAAAAGAAAGACTTTATAAAAGCCTGCAGCAGTTAAAATCAGGATAAAAACAAATCACTTAGCAGGTTTAGAAAGATGTACAGCTGTGTGTGTGTGTATGTGCAACAAAGGACGCAGAAGTTTCTGGTCTACACTTTCTTCTGTAACACTTAACTTGGCTTTCTTTGAAGTTGATACACTGCCCGTCCAAAGACAAAAAGTCACACACTGTTAATGTTTCATTAGACTTCCTTTAGCTCTGAGAACGACACACATTCGCTGTGGCATTGTTTCAGTAAGCTTCTGCAATGTCACAGCATTTATTTCTATCCCCAAGATGGATTCATTTTCTACCAAGATCTTATATTAATGATGGGAGAGTCAGACTGCTGCACCAAGTCTTCTCAGAAAATCCCTAAGATTCTCAGTGGGGCTGAGGTCTGGACTCTATGAAGGCCAATCCATGTGTAAAAATGTTGTCTCATGCTCCCTCATCCACTCATTCATGGTTTGAGCCCTATGAATCCTAACATTGTCATCTTGGAACTTGCCCATATCAGGGAAGGAAGACTCCATTGATGTAAAGACCTGGTCATTCAGTATATTCAGGTAGTCAGCTGACCTCGTTCTTTGGGAACATAAGGTTGCTGAACCTGACCAACCCCAGATCATTACCCTAAACCCCACAGACGTGTAGCCACTAGCCATGATGAGTGCATCACTTCATCCGCCTCTTTTCTCACCCTGATGCACCCATCACTCTGGAACCGGATAAATCTGGACTCAACAGACCACATGATCTTCTTCCATTGATCCAGAGTCCAGTCTTTATGCTACCTGGCAAATTGAGGCATTTTTTCTGATTAGCCTCACTGATCAATGGTTTTCTTAGAGCTACACAGCTGTTTAGTCCCAATTCCTTCAGTTCCCTTCACATTCTGTGTGTGGAAATGCTTTTACCTTCACTATTAAACATAGCCGTGAATTCACCTGTTGATTTTCTACGATCGAAGAGTTTGTTCCTCCAAGATGATGGTTCACCACTATCCTTCAAGTTTTAATAATGCGTTGGATGGTTCTTAACCTGATTTTAGTAGTTTCAGAAATCTCCTTTGTTATTTTCTTTGCTTGGTGCAGGCCAATAATTTGACCCTTCTGAGACAGATTAACATCCTTTCCACAGTAAAAAATCAATCTTGGTAGTTGTTTAAGAAATGGAAAGCTCCTCACTGCATCAGCTGGGGTTAAATAGGCTGTTTCCAGCTGAAACATATTCATCACTGCAGTAATTATCCAATGGAAGACTCTTACTTATTTGCTTAGTTAAATCCAAGTGCTGACTTTTTTCTGGACAGGCAGTGTAGTATTTAACAAAAATGAAATGTTTTCTTCGAATCACATGTACTATTCACTAAGTTCCACACTGATCTCTCCAAACAGTCATTGCTATGGGAGCAGCAGAAGCAGCTTCAACAGCTCCATCGACAAATGGAGACCCTGGCAGTCCCCATTCTACGCGGTAGTGGCAGCGGTGGGATCGGCGGGGGTTTGGGTGTCCATCGGCCCCTGTCACGTACACAGTCTTCCCCAGCCTCCACCTCTCTCACGCTGCCTGAGAAACCTCTGAGCCTGGCTGCACAGGACGCCAGCAGCAAACCTCGCTTCACCACTGGTGAGTCGGACGTGTTCAAACGGTATTGTAGCAGAGTTGAGTTGAGGGATCATTTTTTAAACAAGATTTCAAATACAGAGCGCCTAAGTGGTTTAGACTCTGAAAACTAATCATCATAAATGATAAAAAACAATAACAATTCATCTGAATCCCAGTGTCTACCACCATGTGCTGACCATTAGAAGTAAATGTCTGAGATATGACAACCATCTCTGCCCCCTCTAAGTCCAGCTCATTAAGAAACTGACATGAATAAGCAATCCTAAGATAGCTTCATGGTGATCTTACGATGTTAACAATAACTTAACTAATTAAAGACACTGGGAAAAAGGGCAAATTCACAATATAATAAAAAATTTTAATAATATGATATGACTGCCCTAGAAAGTATTAAAAATGCATTATTTACAGTAAAGCCTGTGAAAATTAAATGAAGGTTAGCCATCATGAATATGTTAAGAGTAAACAGATAAAAATGAAATCAGTGTCTTGCTGCAACTGGAGTCAGCCTTAACAGTAGTGTTTCAGCTTCTACTATGGGATATCAACTAAATTGTTGATGTGGATTCCGTGTTGTGTGTATGCAGGCCTGGTGTATGACTCTCAAATGCTGAAACACCAGTGTACGTGTGGAGATAACAGCAGTCACCCAGAGCATGCTGGGAGGATACAGAGCATCTGGTCCCGACTACAGGAGAGAGGCCTGAGGGGACAGTGTGAGGTACAACGGTAGAGACACACACATACCAACACATTGGCTTGGCTAGACTGGCATCAGTAATGTCGCTGAGGAGGTGTTTTGTTATGATGAAACTGCTTCAGCATCGACATTGCAACGTGTCACGCACAAAGTGGAAGTGCGACAAGACACAGAGTTTGTTGACATGCAGGTTCCATGCGTGAGCAGGAACAAGAGAGAAAAACTGATAAAGGAAGATGTGGTCGCAAATAAAGGAAACACAGTGTCAGTTGCAGGGTTAATGAAATAATATCAGATATCTGATCATGATTCTGGCTTCTCTTAAATAAATGAACATGATGGGTTACAGTATTGAACGCTGCACTTGTAGACAGTGCATGTAGTTAAAAACCACTGGGTTTAACTGGGTTAAATCTGACATCTTTTAAAGTAGTGTTTGGTGTAGGGCTACAACTATTGATTATTTTAGTAATTGATTAATCGAATAATCGGACTCCACTCTTGGCATTACAACATCAAAAGTGTAAGTGGCTGCATTTTGCAACAGAAATAACCATTGTGATGGAAAATCGGCAGACATCAGCGGTGAATTGTACACATGTAGTATAATACAGGGGTATTCAACTAAAACTCAAAGCCAAGGGAACCCCACATGTATTTAGTTGGTGATGCAAAAATCACTTAAATATGTTTTTGTATTTGGTCTGTTTAAACTGCTGATATTGCAGCTGATAGAACACATAAGAAAACTGATCAGTTTATTAGTATTATTACAGAGAATATTCAATCAGTAACATTAGTTTCACTTTGATTTGGCCACAAATTAAAGTGATTTCCTTCATTATGAGACAGTGTCAGACCCACATGTGCTTCGATACAATATCATGTCTGAGTATATGAAGTTTTATTGTGCAGCAGTCCGTTAGAAACAATCAGCCGCATTGATCAGTAAAATAAATAGATTACGCACATTTACAGTTTTCTACCAGCATTCCTGTCTTACATAATTTCCAGTAGCAGCTTTTTACCATTATAAATTTCTATGCTCCTCGTTGTTCTCTATTAAAACGACCTGTTTGTGATCGGTTGATCTTGTGCGGAAAATGAGTCAAATGATGCGTTAAACACTCCTGTTTGTGTGACGAGTTTGAAGCAGAAAGTCTGAGTTAAAAAAAAGTCGAAAACCACTTTCATACCTGTTCACTCTGACTGAGGTTTTTAGTTTTTATAGAGCCGATTTACACAAAGAAAGTCTGACGATGTCAAACTGCCTTTGTAGTTCAACCTCTGATGTGCTAAGCACCATAAACTAGAAAATGTGTGCCAGTCAAATTCAAAATCCCCATATAATTTATTGATTATTGGTCCCTATAGGATGAACTCTGGGTCCAGACTCAGATCATGGTCCACCAGTTAGTGACCTGGGGTCTAGTATGTAGTGGATTAAATAAAGCCTCGATTCAGAGAATTTTGCCTCAAGGAATTTTAGTAATCGATTTACACAAATAACTCAAGGAACCGCTTCAGCCTTAGTTTGGTCACAAACTTGCCTGAGGTGCTGCATTGTGGTAACTGAGTGGAGACTCGATGTTTCACAGGTTATTAATATGTGTATGATTTCTCATTCCATATTCCTGGCTCTTCAGGCTATCATAGGCGTATAGTGCTTCCTTTAAGAGACAACCTTGTATATGAGAAAATGAAAACATTCATTTTGTGTCCATACAGAGTATTCGAGGTCGTAAAGCAACTCTGGAGGAGCTGCAGTCGGTCCATACAGAGCGCCATGTGCTGCTCTATGGCACCAACCCGCTCAACAGACTCAAACTGGACAACCGCAAACTGGCTGGTATGTCATAAATATCTCTGGAAATACTATGTGAAATTACCCTTACAAATGGCTGAACTGACAAACAGTGGATGTTCTTTTGAAATGTATAAATTTATAAGAAATTATATGTGTCTGTTTTTTCAGGAATCCTCTCTCAAAGGATGTTTGTGATGCTACCATGTGGGGGCGTAGGGGTAAGAGCAAACTCGCTATTTTTGATCATAATTCTCCAAAGCTCTTAATGAATGGTGCACAATCACTGCGCAGATGAAAGCTGATATTGTTTCAAAGAAAGACGGGACAAAATTACAAGAAGGACAGAAATAAAGACAGGATATTAAAGAGGAAAAGAAAGCTGGCTTGGCCCAACGCTAACGTTTGCCTGACAGTCTGTGTCGAACCATGACAAGTCAGACTAATGAGAACAACATGTCCATGACCGGGGATGAAAGAAATGCCTCGGATTTCATTGTCCGAGCCAGATGGACACTTATGCCAGTTTGTGAACAAACAGAGGAGAGAGAAAACAGAATGGAAAGGAAAATTACTTGCAAATATTGATCGGGTTTCGTAATGGAAGAGTGAAAGTAACCTTGTTACTCCTGAGTCACATCTGTGCAGGAAAGCTTTGAGAGATTCTGTTTTATAGTCGGTCAGGTTTATTTCATCATTGAATAATGTATATTTTCACATTTATGGATAATTTTTTAAAAATTTAATCCATCACTCGTCTTTTGATTGGCAGGTTGATAATGACACCATCTGGAATGAGTCGCACACTTCCACGGCGTCCCGCATGGCAGCAGGCAGCGTTGTTGAGCTATCATTCAGAGTGGCTAAAGGAGAGCTAAAGGTGAGAAACTAAAACTCACAGACCTTCAGCACTAGGTGTGGCACAGTGTCAAAGAGAACCAAGAGCCAATGTCGTGATAAACAACATTTAAACTTGGTGTTGATGGTTTACTGCACATTCATGTATACTACCATTCAAAAGTTTGGGATCACTTAGAAATGTCCTCATTTTTGAAAGAGTAGCATTTTTTTTAATGAAGATAACATTAAATGAATCAGAAATACAGTCTAGACATTGTTAATGTGGTAAATGACATTTCCAGCAACCATCACTCCTGTGTTCTAATGCTACATTGTGTTAGCTAATGGTGTTGAAAGGCTAATTGATGATCAGAAAACCCTTGTGGAATTATGTTAGCACATGAACAAAAGTGTGAGTTTGCATGGAAAACATGAAATTTTCTGGGTGACTCCCTGAACTGTAGTGTATGTCAGCAAGAACAGCAGATAAAGTGCAGGTTACAATACATTTCTAATGATATAATGTACAAGTCAAAGGAAATGCAAATGGAAGTGTATTCACAGAGCTCAGACCTCTGCCAAAGCTGCTGCACTATCTCAGAATGTGATTCAAATCCACACTCAGAGGTAACCCTCTGATCCTCAAAACCATTTGGATGTTTAGCATGTGTTTGTTTAATTTTTATATCACAAGAAAGACACCAGATAAATAAAATCAGGACTCTTTGGCAGCAGCTGCTTGGTACAATGGTGAAGCCATTAGTGACACATGACAAAGATTCAGGGACTTTTACACTGATGTGCAGAATGGAAACAAATGAAAAAAATATAGCTAATAAAATATCTGTAGCATGTAGACTCGCCATTTTTCCAATATTGGTAGCACCTTTGAACACTTAGAAAAATGTTTTATGTGTTGATTCCATTTTTTTTTTCAAAAAAATAAGTACATGAAGAAATTTAAAATTCAGCCCAGTAGTTTGTACATCCTGCTGACATACAGACAGATAAATGACAGTAAAAACATCCTCATATTCTCCACCTTCTTGGTGAAGGTTGCAAAGAACAGCTCTTACACTGAACACACACTACACAGACAGTCATATGTCAGGCGGTGGAAAGGCCTTGTTATTATGGCAGAGACATAAAAATGAAAGTTTGAACATTATCCCCCCAGCATTAAAATGTACTGTTCTCAGGCACTGGATGATGGGCCAGAAATAACTCTAGGAACTCAAAATTGTTTTTGTAATCCTGAAGTTTGTTTCTCCTTTTGGTGTTTTGTTTCTGGAAGTTAACTACCAGGCTCAGGGAGAAACATTAACTTAGAATCCTCACTCTGCCTTCAGGAGCCACTGAGCCAATTCAGAGATGACTGGGTTTCAATTCTTTTCCTTTTCTTTCTCACAGCAGTTAAAAATCTACGATAAACATACAATTGTACCAATCATATGTTTATATTCCTGTCTTTTTCCATTTTTTTGTCGAAAATGAAGAAAGTACTTGGAGCTGGCAAGTTCAGTCTAAAAAAATTTCACCCAACAAAGCAACCCCAAACAAACAGAAACAATTGTGTGAAACAAGAAAGGCAGACAGAGAATGAAAAACAAGAACACATCATTCTAATACTCGGTCCATACTGACCAGTGGTAACACACAACCACTACACTCCACTGCAACCACAGGACAACCACTCCACCAGACTATATATACTGTAGGAATGCATACTATATGTACTACTTTACAAGCCAACATAATAAGCATCCTGAACAGCCTCCATTGTCTCTATAAATGAAATCAGGCATGTGATCTAGTATTTCCATGAAATCTCTGAAGTTACACTTTTAGATTTACAAGATTTTTTTAAGCCAGTAAATGAAAAAAATCTTATATCAGGATGTTAAAGCCATGATTAAAATAAGTCACCTTGAAAGCATATGAATTACAGAGATAAAAGGTTATTAAGGTAAATATTGGAACCCTGCATCTGCAAACCAGGAAACTGCTGCTGTTTCTTTTAGAGACCTGTCAGGTGACTTTTAAATATCAGGATTTGAATTTTGGCAATGTGATTGTTTTTCAGTATGACAGAATTTTTCATATTTACACTACCGTTCTAAAGACTGGGGTCACCAAGTCAATTTCCTGTTTTCCATGAAAACTCGCACTTTAATTCATGTGCTAACATAATCGCACAGGGGTTTTTTTAATTATCAGTTAGCCTTTTAACATCATTAGCTAACACAATGTAGCATTAGAACACAGGAGTGATGGTTCCTGGAAATGTTCCTCTGTACCCCTATGGAGATATTCCATCAAAAATCAACCATTTCCAGCTAGAACAGTCATTTACCACATTAACAATGTCTAGACTGTATTTCTGGTTAATTTATGTTACCTTTTATTGAAAAAAAAAAAACGGCTTTTCTTTCAAAATTGAGGACATTTCTAAGTGACCCCAAACTTTTGAATGGTTGTATTCGTCATGAAACCTTAACGGTACGCTGAAAGCTCATTAAGTCCATGGAAACACTGATTAATGGTTTCATCCTCTTCTACACAGAATGGCTTTGCTGTGGTCAGACCACCGGGACATCATGCAGATCCCTCCAATCCAATGTAAGCGTGTGTGTGTGTGTGTTGCATCTTCTCTGTGAAGGAAATGAATTTATTGATAGACAGTAAATGGATGAAATGAAGATTTATTATTTTTGTTGTCTTTTTGTACAATCCTGTACAACTACTGTATTGTTTCAACATTTGATGTTACCAACTTTTGCCTTGAACATGATACAGGTTCTGTCTTGTACAAATACTGTTGTTCCAAGTATCTTGGAAAACTTGCCACAGTCGTCCTATAGATGTGGGCTGGTTGAGATGAGATCATGGTGGGACCCTGAGCATCTGTTGCAGGAGTCCGAGCCGTTTCTGCCTCTGAAGACAGTGACATCTTTACTTTTTCAATAATGAAGGTGGAAGAATTACAACTAAAAAGTGAAATAAAAAAATCTAGTCACTCGAAGTAGCTTTGGACTGAAATCTTTCAAGAAACACCCCAAACATATTTGTGTTTTCTGAAGTAAAGACCTTTGACTTGAAATCCACTTTGAGTGCTTGGGCCTGGATTTGTTTATTTTTTGTTATAATTCCTCTTAGTTATTCTCTTCCTCAAGCACAGGAACACCAGCCGTTCTCCTGCCTCTTCTTGTCTGTAAAGTTTAAAAGTGGCATGTTTTAAAACAACCTGATCTGACTAACATGCTGCCGAATGAATGTGCATCCCTGATGGTTTTACATGATGAGAAAGAATCTAAACACTTTGCACAGTACTGTAAACTTCAGCTGATCCTCTCATCAAGACCCAGTGTGTACAAACATGGAAACAAACTTTTTAAAAACCCAGCAGACACGACACACAGCCAAAACTCTCTGCACAAGTCAGAGACACTAAGACTTTCCATTATTCCCATGTCTGTACTAATAGAGATATTCATTACTTTTTATTTTCATGTTGACGTCTGTATGTCTCATTCTCTCTCTCTCTCTGTATCGTTTAGGGGTTTCTGTTACTTCAATTCTGTGGCTATAGCTGCCAAGCAGCTCCAACACAAACTCAGCGTCAGCAAGATCCTCATTGTTGACTGGGTAAGACGTCTTGTTAACTCAGGCTAATTCTTCTACTGTTGTTCATACGGATGAGATTCTGACAGCACTCTTACATCCTTCAATCATACCGTTTATACTCAGCAATGACTTTTTACTGTAGTATTACTAATGAATTTATTGATTTATCTCCCAATGGCTAGGATGTTCACCATGGTAATGGCACCCAGGAGGTATTTTACAGTGACCCCAGCGTTCTCTACATCTCACTTCATCGCTATGACGACGGAAACTTCTTCCCTGGCAGTGGGTCGCCAGCTGAGGTGGGTGACATCCAGGACACTTGATACTCTGAGCGCTAAAATCACAAGGATGATATTAATTTGACGTAAACATTTGGGTTTAGGTTGGTTCTGGAGCCGGTGAGGGCTTCAATGTGAATGTGGCATTCACTGGAGGGCTGGAGCCACCCATGGGAGACGCTGAGTACCTCGCTGCATTCAGGTAGGACCAACTCCTGCTCTGTTTCAATGCAAACTTACAAAGATTAGAGGGAGACAGATGAGCAGCAAGTTAAACGGTAGAATAGAGATGCTGTGTGATTCATGTTCTTTTCACATCAAGAATTCAGTGACCCGCTGTACACTGTGAAATTATCTGCAGTCATTGCATGACATTGAATATTTTAGTCTCCACTCACTTTTTATTATCCCCCGCCGGCCGTAGGCACGGAGGGGGTATTGGCGTGGGCACGTCCGTCCGTTCGTACGTCCACATTTCGTTTCCGGAGCATATCTCTGAAACTACTTGAGGGATTTCATTCATATTGCACCCAGGCCATCTCTATATGGTATAGATGTGCCTTTTGGGGTGTATGACCTTGACCTAATTTTTAAGGTCATAGTGAGGCACTTCAAATATTTTTTGGTTTCCGGATCATAGCTCAGAAACTACTTGAGGGATTTTGTTCATATTGCGCACACTAAGCATGTTGGTAATGTAGATGTGCCTTTAGGGGTGTATGACCTTGACGTGACTGTTTTTTTTTTTTTGTTGTAGTGAAGATGTATCATTTTGTAGGTGTATCGTCCAGTATATATTAATATTTCTTGCCCTTAGAGGTACTATATATAAGGCGGGGGATGTTTTAAGCGGAGCGTGTTTATTCTTAAATTTGTTCCACATCTGTATGTCTTGATATTTTGCAGAATTGTAGAGATGCTTTCTCACGTTCTCAGATTCAGTACATAAGAAGCGTTTCCATGCCTGCCAAAGCACAAAGAAATCAAAGTGTAGTGCAAATGAGCGACAGTAAATCATTTTATTTAGATCCCAGCATGATCTGGAAGTTAGTGCAACAAATATTGAAGGCAGATTATTTTTCTGTCTTTAATTCACATCAGGATGTGAAATCTAGTAGGTCAGACCAATAAGTCAAGCTTAATCCTAATCGTTTATCACCACCTGTGTTCCAGTTTTTATTGATCAGGATATTCAGATAATTCCTCTCGTTTCCTTTTCACTAAGCCACATCAAACGCACTGAAGCTGATCAGAGGTTCGGCTTCACATTGCCTCTGACGTACTTCTTGCGTAATTAATAATCCTTGTCATTTGGAAAGCATGTGTCTGGTGCTTCCCGTTTCCAATAACTTCAGATGTTTTACAGTAAATGGTCTCCAGGTCTTGTGTTTGACAGATTGCGGACCGTTACTTCCTGCTGGTGGGTTGGATAATTGTCATTGGTGGGTGTTTAGCACCAATAAAGTTTCAGATGTGTGGGCTTTTTGGTTGTCTGCTGCATCTAACCCTAAGGAAACTGTGGCAACCGCAGGGTTACTGGAAAAGGAGCACAGTGGCAGTGGTAGACTTAAAGAGGGGGGCTGTGCCCATACACATGTATACATGTGTTTGTAGAAAAACACAAGTTCCTCACATACACATTTGAGTGGTGGGACCATAATCTGAAGTCTAATGAAATCACAGGCAGCATAGCAAATGATCTGGCCATGCATTTAGTTCCTGTCATTACTTAGTACCTCCAATAATATGTCACCGCAGTCAACATGAGATTTGTTCACGTAATAACGCTTGTTTTAAAGCCTTTTTTGGAAATGTCTGAAGTGTTGTTAAGGAAACACAGATTCCTTGTTTGTTCCAGAACTGGTTCTTTGTAGCATGACCCTGACCTCTGACCTTTTGTGGAACACAGCCACAGAATGACAGATTTTCCTATGATAGTAATTCAGAGTGGGAGGATGTAGGTGGGGGCCAGCACCCTGTGTTTGTGAGGTGGAACAGATCACCCTTATGGCAGTGACAAGTCCAGTTTTGCCAGCACTTACAATTTACTTGCGACTGAGATTAGATTACTCCTGAGTGGAAGTAAAAGATGTGCTAAAGAACAGAAAATGTGTGGTATTCTTCTTCCTTGTGGTAATAACAGCCCACAAGTTCCTCTTTTTGCATATTTTCTTATTAAAATAATCATGGTAAAAGTAGAAAAACAAAGATTTGGCCCAGATGCTGGTAATGGTGTTAATAGTCTCTGCTCTAGAAGAAAAACATTTAGTGTAGCTCTGAAATGCATAACTTTTGAAGTTTTCTGATCCAGCTGACCCACCCTATCCGTTACTTAAAATCAGTCCACTGAGCACAGTGAACCAGATAATACTGGCTTCAGTGCTTTGTTTTCATGGTGAGAAACCTCCCCAAGGTTGTGGAGGTTCACAGTTTCTGTGTGTATCTTCCAGAGCTTGATATGATGATATCACATAACAAACTTAAAACAGAAAATGTTCAGTGGTAAGAAAAAAAATGATTGAGTTTCTTTTTTTAATTTTCATAATGCCAGTCATATGGTCTTGTATTTAGATCTGGACTTAATGGAAGTTCTCAGCATTTTTCTTTTTGTTTTAATGTGCCTGGAGCCACACATGGCAAGAGTTCCGCACATCCAAAGTTCTCTGATAATTGCCTGCTTAGCTGTAGAAAATAATACTGATCTGAAGATGTGAGGCGAGTTGGCATTCATAGATTCCAAGAAGACTATTGAAACTCAGACATGTACCAGTGTAGGGAGACACAATTTGAGCCAGGTGCAAAGAAGAGAGAAAGAAATGTGGATAGA
Source organism: Acanthochromis polyacanthus (assembly GCF_021347895.1). Lineage (NCBI taxonomy): Eukaryota > Metazoa > Chordata > Actinopteri > Pomacentridae > Acanthochromis > Acanthochromis polyacanthus. Next base: position 19,584,796 of record NC_067118.1, read on the forward strand.
TAGTGAGTTGATGACAACAAACAGAGATGGATGTGAGCATGGTCAGTGTCCCGGACACCTGGGGGTCGGATTGGTCGTACAGTGTCATTGTGTTATCCATCGTCACACACAATATCACAATAATATGCCGGGGCGGCATAGCTCAGTGGGTAGAGTGGCCGTCTCGCAACCGGAGGGTTGTGGTTCGATCCCCCGGCCCTTCGTGCTCATGTCGAGGTGTCCCTGAGCAAGACACCTAACCCCTGATTGCTCCTGGTTAGCGCCTTGCATGACATCCTGCATCAGTGTGTGCTCCCAGGACGCTGTACCGTGGCTGACCCTTGCGAAAATCAGAATTTCCCCTCGTGAGATTAATAAGGGATATAAAAATAGATAAATAAACTTTATGGACTGAAAATATGACTAGTCTTCAACTCATTCCAACGTGTAAGATCAGAAAGAGGAGCTTATAGTATATAGGGAAAAAAGTTAAATATACACTACCACACAAAAGTTTGGTCACCCAGAGATTTTCATGTTTTCCATGAAAACTCACACTTTTATTAATGTGCCAACATATTTGCACATGGGTTCTCTAATCATCAATTAACCTTTCAACACGATTAGCCAACACAATGTAGCATTAGAACACAGGAGTGATGGTTGCTGGAAATGTGTCTCTATACTCCTATATAGATAGTCCATTAAATAGCAACCATTTCCAGCTAGAATAGTCATTTACCACATTAACAATGTCTAGACTGTATTTCTGATTCATTTAATGTTATCTTCAAAAACTGCTTTTCTTTCATAAATATGGACATTTCTAAGTGACCCCAAACTTTTGAACGGTAGTTTACATTTCATGAAGTGAAAATGATATATATTAATATGATCAGTGTATAAATCTGTCTTAGGCCCTCATAGGGAAACATGTTGCCCTAATAAATTGAAAAAAGCATTTTTCCTTTAAAGGAGTCGAAACCTTTAAGACCTCTTCCTTTGTAATTAATAAAACTTCCAAAATGTTGAGGGATCTGCTGTATAGACGCCGCTTAATAGAACGCATTTTGTGGGTTAAAGTTGGAGAGCTTCAGAGGGGGAACTTTGTTGCATTTTCACCTTATCCTTCACTCTCACCACCCCCCTATTTTCCATCACCCAGCCCTCGCCACAACCCGACGCACACACGTTCTCGCCCTCTTCCTGTCCTCCCTTTATTGATCTTTAATAAGCGTCCCGTCCTCTCCTCCACACTCCCTCTTTCCCTCCGTCTTTCCATTAGTTTGTCTGTAGTTACTCTCTCTGGGGGGACCGTGGCAGCTTTAATGGGTCTACAGGGGAGGTGGGAATGGGTTTTGCGGTTGGGTGTGTGTGTGCGCGTGGGGATAAGTAAGGAGTGTGTGCATGCTCACACTTCAAATCCACATTATTATCATAGAATTTCGGCCTGTTATATTGATCGAAATTGTTTGATGAATCAAAACTTTCTGCACCACAGACACTGACGGACAATTATTTACGCTGCGTGTTTGTGTGCGTCTGTATGTGTGTGAAAATGTATGTATGTGCTGTATTTCTCTTTGTGTTGCATAATTGCGTGGATTTGATCATCCTGGGTTGTGTTTTATCTCTGTGTGTCCTCATTTTTGTCTATGAGCTCATGTTGTCCATCTGCATGCAGTCATGACAGCAGTATGTGTTTGGATATGTGCATGTGAGCTTGAATATGTACGTGTGTGTGTGTGTGTGTGTGTGTGTGTGTGTGTGTGTGTGTGTGTGTGTGTGTGTGTGTGTGTGTGTGTGTGTGTGTGTGTGTGTGTGTGTGTGTGTGTGTGTGTGTGTGTGTGTGTGTGTGTGTGTGTGTGTGTGTGTGTGTGTGTGTGTGTGTGTGTAGGGAGGGGGGTCTCCAGAGTCCCCAGGCAGAATAATGAAGGTAAATGGATCCCAGATGGACTGCTTTTCCTCTTTTCTCTGTGTTGTCAATGACGTGAGGAGAGTGACAAGCCTCTAATGGGAAACAGACTCGCACTCTGCGGCTTTGAACTTCGCCGACAGCAGCGAGCCGCAGAGTCAAGCCTCTCTCCACCTCTTGACAGCATCGCTTTCTTCCTGACAACAATAGCAAAATCTTCCACTGTTTGAAGTCCCCAAACAACACAGTGCAGCTACAAGAGCTGACAAAACAATATGACTCTGTGGAGCACACTTGCAGCTTCTCTGGTGGAGAAACAATAGTCATTCGTCAGCTCTGTTTGAGTTGCCGAGTCTGGGATCAGCCAAGCCTTAGTTTCACTTGTCATGCTAATGACTCCTTTAGACTGGATCATTAATATTTGTTATCTGTGGGAGACTGCCTGGTTTGATTGGAAAACAGCTACACTGAATATTCAAGTCAGTCTTCACGAGCGAACTGATGAAACAAATCCATGTTAAAATCTGTCAGCGGCTTATTATTATGTGTTGAATCAGCTGAGATGTGCACGACAGCTGGTTGTGGAAGCAGAATATCAGTGAACACGGTGTTGGAGTTGGCTTCTGTTAGGTTCAGAATTGGCTTTTTTAAATGCGTGTATTCACTTTTGACATTTTTGCTCCAGTTCGATGCAACTGAGCCTCTCACTGATGCTTCCGATATTGCTACACGGTAGATTGTTTTAGAATAGACGCTGTAAAGTGCAGAAGGTAACTGAGACAGTACTCATTTTGCATGGATGATGTACCGGAGTAGTCTGACAGAACACAGTTTACTCCAATTTAAGGATTATTCACAGCAACATGTGCTGAGTAAAATTAACAGGAAACCCTTAAAGAAAGATTTGTTTGCAAAAAGAAAAGCTGCATTACAATATGTTGGCAGCAGACAGAATGATGTTAACCAAAAAAAGGTCCTCTGTCAGGAGTGTATTTGTTGCCACTACAAACGTCAACACAAATAATTTTTCTGACCATTTAACTCAACTCCACAAAGCTCTGTATGATGAGTGCAAAGTCAAATCTGAATGTTATCCAAAGCAAACCACAGTTTTGGATGCTTTATCAGTGTTACACCATAATAGAAAGGTTCCAATTCCAAACAGATTTTTCATTAGATTTTTTTTAAAATATATTTTCACTGAAGATACACTCCATTGCAACATCCCTCTAACCACTCTAGAATTACTAATTATTTCTAAATGGAGTTATTCAAGTCTTATGGTGAAAATTCTGTATTTTTTCAGAAATATAAGCAGTATTCCAGTGATTTTTTTTTTTTCTTCCCAAAATCCTGCAGTCTTTGCCATGGTGGTGACCTCACTCGTTGTTTGGTTTTTGTTGCAGTCGCTCTCAAGAGTCTGCAGCTTTTGTTCACTTAACTTGCCCTCTCTCTGCCATGAGCACTTACAGAATCACTTGCATTATGGTACATGAACTCTTCCTGCCTGTGATGAACGTGGTCTGTGTGTTATTTTACTATTGCTTTTTATGCGACTCCAAAGAAAAAAGTCAAGTTTCCTGTCCTTCTATTCTTTGAGTTGAAGTATATAATTAGGGCTGAAATGGGCACTGTATCAGAAAAAAAAATCTACAATACACATGTAATTTAAATTGTTAGGTTTTGTATGCCTGTGCAGCAGGATGTTTGTGCCATCTTTAATGGGTTATTTGAAAACAATAGGTGCATGTTACGGCCAGGGGATTCACACAAAACTGCGGCAGAATATGTCAAAACCCAGCTGACGTTTCCTTTACATTAGCGGTAAAAAACATAAAATAAAATTGCACACTGACATTATCCTTTAACCCTCTGAACCCCAGAACCCGCTGGTGGGTTTGAAAGGCATGGCCTCAGTTAAAAACACTTATTATCATAGCCAGAAACTGTAATCATCAGATTTTCAACTTTTCAGCGGCCCTTAAACCACTCATCTGTGACATTCAACTTAATCGGAAACGAATTCAAATCAAAGCTTCAATCATATTTGATCAAAGCGACTTTTTTATTGCATGTCTCATTTAAGAATTCCAAAATAATCAACTGTTTTCTCTGACTAAATTCTGTGGAAAAGAAGTGCAGCGTATCCATGACTCGACAGTGACTAATAGTCCTGTGACTAAAATTTGGGAACTTTTCGAACTGTGTTTTTCACAGAGCAGATAGGAGACAAATAAGATAAGATTTTGATCCCACAGTGGGGAAAGTTCACTGTTACAGCAGCTCCAAAAGAAAAAGTATAACGACAGTACGAGAATAAATCAGAACAAACACAGTGCAAAAATTGCAAAGAACATGATATACAGATGATGATTTTTTTATTTTGTATAGAAGACTATATACAAGAGGATGAGGTACCAGTTATTGCACATAAGTTGGTGGAAAGAATGTGTAAGGAGGATAAAAGTGCATGAGTGAACAGTAAAGTTTCTTTGTACAATCTGACAGATACTGGAATAAAGGACCTGCAGAAACTCTCCATTCTTACACTTTGGTGTAAATATGGAAACAAATTAAAATTGTAGCACTTATTTTTTTTCTTTTTTGTTATTTATGGCAGATATCTATAGTATTTAGTCAGCATTTTTTCCTTCCACTTGGAACATATTGTACATGTTGATTCCAATTTTTTTTCATTTTTTGTAAATTAAATAATCAATGAATCTCAGCTTATTTTTTTCTTGGTTTATAATTTATGGCATGATAAATGTTTCAAACTGTGGAAAAAGCACATCTGAGCTCTCTCCACTTCAAGCCATGGTTGTGCTGTTTTCATAATGGTGCAGGACTTTATATTGCAATGAAAAATGAGTCTGCTGTAACAGGAGTTAAAAACGCCCAGCAACTGCTGCTTGGGGTTCAGAGGGTTCGGGAATGTTGCATGTCCACATTAACTAAAAAAATGAACAGGAGAACCTAAAGGAACCATTTCCAGTCCCTTGAAGTTACAGAGAGCTGTGTGTGTTTGTGTGTACCTATAGGTCTGTGGTGATGCCTATTGCCCAGGAGTTCTCCCCGGATGTCGTTCTGGTATCGGCTGGTTTCGATGCCGCTGAGGGAAACCCTGCTCCTCTAGGAGGGTACAAGGTCTCCGCCAAATGTAAGCATGGTTCTCTACCACAGACTGTATGCTGTGTCCTCCAGCCTTTACCTCAAGGTCTTGTTTTTAGCATGAGACACTAATAAGAACTTTACTTTATGGTCCTGTGGGTATTTGGAGATATTAATAGATTATTATAGCTTCTGTCAAGCATGGACCAAAGAGCAGAATTGTGCCTTCTTCCATGCCTCGCTTCATCACTGATGTAACCATAATTATAGTAATTAGTAGTTGGTATGTTGCTGTGGGAGGATCTACGCAGTAAAAATACACGTTTTCATAGAATATTGGAAATCATAGCAAAACTCTTTTTGGTAACTCTTACAGTACTTTCGGTTCGGTGATTGCAGCTCACCTGCCAAGCTTTACTCTGTTTTATGCGTGGTTCCTAATTCAAGTCGACAATTCTGTGCAGGTTTCGGCTTCCTGACCCGCCAGCTGATGTCGCTAGCAGGAGGTCGTGTGGTTTTGGCCCTTGAGGGAGGTCATGACCTCACAGCTATCTGTGATGCATCAGAAGCTTGTGTCAGCACACTCTTGGGCATACAGGTAAGGCATGCTGGGAAACACAGTTATCTTAGTTTTTTTTCAAATCTTTTGTTAAATGAGCAAATGGAGAAACATTTATATTTACATTTTGTTTTGTGGTAGTAAAATTAGTATTTGTGGACTTGTAGTGAACTGCAACACAAGCAGGGCTACACACTATGAGCTATTTAACTTCTGTAATTTTTACTTTTTTCCAACTAAAAATAAAAGAAACTAGAAAAGTGCTCAGAGAGCGCATTCCTCCGCCAAGGCTGCTCAGTCGTATCATTATCGATGGCAGAAATCTTTTAAAAATTTGTGGATCTAAACTATAAGCCACATCACTGAGTTAACGGTGTATAACTGTATCACGTTAACCGTGTATTTAACTGTGTATTATCCAGACTATAACTGCATCACGCATAATTTTTAGTGTTATGCACGTGTACGTTAGGTACGAATACCGAATTGCGTGACTGAAATATGTACCGGACGGCGGGAATAGGTTTCATGAAGTCATCTCTTGCCTTAGCGATAAAGTTGCTCTGAATAAAAATGTAGTTAGTATGTCTCTTAAACAAATATTTTATTCTTGGAAAAAATTCCAACATGAATGCAACTTTCTTTGTGACTGTGTCTCTGTCCTGTAGGACCCACTGCCAGAAGATGTCCTCCTCCAGAAGCCCAATGCTAACGCTGTCCGCTCCCTGCAGACTGTCATCCAGATACAAGGTGAGCAGCAGTTACTTTATACAGTCACTTATCTATCTATCTCTCTATTGCAATGTAACGTGCTGCACCACTGTGGACAGAAGTAAGAGGGAATTCAAAAATGTCATCTTAAATTTATATGACACATAAATCATAAAATGAAAGAAAAATTATTTTGGTTTGTTTTTTACAGAATCTAATCAGAGTAAAAAAATTGTGTATAAATATATATATATATATATATATATATATATATATATTAGCAATTTATTTAAGAAGACATGCAGAGTAAAGTGATTTGATGAAATCATTTAGATCTAGTGAATTTTTCCAAAGTAGTGGCATGTAACAGATTTCCAGTTCACTGGAAAGTCATCAGAAATATAAAAACAAAAACCGCAGTTTTTGTGTTTTTACAGTTTGTGGCTCTGATAAATAGTGTAAATTTGCCAATTAAAAAACCCACTGTATGGTAATGTGGTTCAGAGTGTTGGTCCCATTTTTCATGCTCTTCTTCTTCTCTGCCTTCTTATTACCATTACAATCAACATTATAATGCTAATAATGTGCAGAACAAGATTTAAGTTAGGTTTCTCGTTGCATTTTAACATCAGTAACACGTGTGTGTTTTGCAGGTCAATACTGGCAGAATGTGAAAGCCTCCAGTGGGTCAGTGGGTTTGTCGTACCTGGCTGCTCAGAGTAGAGACTGTGAGGAAACAGATGCTGTCAATGCTTTGGCCTCACTCTCTGTGGGAGTCCTTTCCAACAAGAGGTACGGCACACACATTCAACACACACGAATACAGCCACACAACAACCCCAAACAGCACCTTAATTTAGACACTATCTATCTGTCTTTCCCACTTTCTTGCAGCCTCCCCGATGAGCCAATGGAGCATGACAGCGACTCCATATAGGACGATCTAACCAATCACCTCGCAGAGCTCCCTTTCAGGAGTTGGGCCCCACCCGTAGCCTCGGATCTCCTGCGCTGTCACATGAACATGAAGGGGACGTGTTTGTAATGCCACTGAGCCCCACCCATTCGCCTTCTTCACACACGTGTGCACCCACACAGCAACCACCAACACACAATGCTGAACCTCTACAGACCTGCCGTTATGAGCACCTCAATGCTGGTAACCACTGGGCTGAAGCCAGCAGCACTACCTGCAGCTGAGAAACCTTCTGAAACCTCACCAAAGAGCAATACAAGTTGATTTTGATAGACTTTTCATGTCTCCTGACTGACATCGGACTGTGTGTGTGGGTGTGTGTGTATTAACAGGTCCAGTGCCGAAGCGCTGCGACCACGAACCTTTTAACGGACAGAATTCAGATGTGAAGTTCACCTCTGACTCTTCTTGAAGCACTATGTACCAGCAGCTGTTTTGTTGCCTTAACTTTGCCTTAATGTAAAGACCGACATCAGGTTTCACAAATAGGAGATGTTGGACTTTATATTCTTTTCTCTTCTGCCATGTTGCTTCCCATATCAGAGATGAAGCAAACGCTGACCAAACAGGATGCAAAAAGATGAAAGCAATTCCACATGCGCTTCATGGATACGATGCAAAAATGTCACCAAGAAGAAGTGGCCACGTCATGAAGAAAGAATACAAAAGGAGACACAGAGATTGTCTGCTTTAATGATGTCATTACATGCAGTTTAACCACTAAAAGAAGACAACAAAGAACTCGAGGGAAAGAGAGAAAATGAAGACACAACACGGACCACTGTGGTTTTGTATAAACATAGCAAGGGCGGTTGTCCTTTGTTGTTTTTATTGCACTGTTCATTCCATAATGTGAACCATAAGAAATTCCAAAGCTCTGGGAAAAGAAAACAGTTCCTCTCTGTAGATTATTTAATAGTTTTTTTTTGAAGATTTGGATGAAATGTTTGCTATATTTTCCCACTCTTCGTCTGAGATGTCTTACAAAGTCTCTAAGGACACATATGGGCCGAAATACTGTAGAGTTGTATTTCCTATGAAGTTAATCCGAAAAGTAGGCAAGATTTTCGAAGCAGGATCATTTTTCTCTGCTGTTCAGTGTCTTAGATTCACAAACCTACATACACGTACAACGCAGTGATGAACTATTGATGTACCACTAGTATTGAATACTGTATATTATTGTTTATACTGGAGACTAAAGGAGTGTTCATTCCACCGTGGCACCACTGAGGACCATTGTATTGTTCTATAGTAGCAATACTGTTAATGCACTTAATGGACATCACCCAAAGAAAGCTGCCTTAAAACAGCCTGCATTTGGCAAATGGACTGTATGGAAGCAACACAAGGGACAGGCATGGACACTCTGCTTTTGAAAGACAATGTTTGAACCTGTGGATTTAGGTGAACATCACATATGCAGCCTTTTGTAAACTCTTTGTATATGAGTACAGGTCTGAATGCTTTGTTCCCTGACTAACAGTCTAATTACAGACATTAATGCGTCGTGTTGGGTTCATCATTGGAGAAGAGCTTGACTGTTTTTTCCAGATGAGACTCTTCTCTGTAACTGCTCTTAGTAGCAACTCTTCTTGTTGTACAATCATATCATCGAGACAACTCCGTACTTACATGTCAGTCTGTCATCTAAGCTGGTATTTGTAATAGAGGTCATGTTGATCATCGATTTGCAGAATTTTTTATGCTTTTTTTTGACCGCCCTGCTTACAGGGGCATGTAAGGGCTCTGCATTCCAAAAGTGAAAAATAACAACATTGTGTTTCTTAGTTTGGAGCTTATTGTGTAGCAAAATCAAGCTTGTTAAAGTCTTTTTTCATGTATACTAGGTTTGACCAGTTTAGGCTTTTGATTACTAATGTTTTTAGATTAGAGCTGCAGATAGCTGAGTCTAATTTGTGGTCCATAAAAGACAGTCCTCTATTATTTTAGGCTCTTCAAGCTTCTAAAACTAGACACTAAACTCTCTTTAAACTGAAACTAATGCAATCCTAATTTTGACTCGTGTTGCTCCTTACATGGCTTTCTCTGAAAAAGGTTTCTGTTTTGTTTTCCTTTGAATTTTGTAATCCGTGACTGGATTGTTTGAGCAGCACAATCTAATTTTCAGTTCTTCTTGTCATAGGTTTGTCAAAGAGAGACACATTTTAGTGTTTGTAAGTAAATTTAACTAACTGAAGGAAGTATTATCAGTGCAGCGTTCAGGGAGAAAACTGTACGAGTGTTTGTTTTAATCAGACCCTGGGCATTGTCTGCCCAACAGAAGGCCTCAGAGCTTTTACTTTAAACAAAAGGTAGATACCAAAATGTAAGATTTTGCCATTGCAGAGGTCCCGCTGTTGCTGCAGCACTGTTCCATCACAGTAGGAAGAGTTGCGACATAGTGAATGGAGGACTTGTGTTCTGCAGTGAGTGGTATGTCATTCTTGTCGTGTTGTTCATAGTGTTCTTAACAGCAAGTGACAGCATTTAAACAATGTGCTGTGTGTGTCTTATACAGCATGCCCAGCAGGTGCATGTGGTGTCTATGAAGTTGATGTTGTCTGATGTGTCAATGAATGGAGGCGTGTGAGTGTGAGAGCGTTGGTGATTGCATGTGCGCCAGTACATATGTACACATCTGTCGTGTGTTCTGTGCATGCATTTGCAAGTGTTAAAGTGTTTGTCTGTCCTTCAAATACTGTAAATGACCTCTCCTGTATTATATTCCCGTTGGCTGTTTTTATGTCTTATGTAGAGGCCAGTATTGCCTCAACTCTTAATTCCCTTTATTACTGATGTAATTTCTACCTTCTTCTTAAAGAAAGACACTGTAAATAGAAACTCCAAGACCAAAATACACGTCACACATGTGCCTTGATGCATTCAGTAGTATGTGTATTGGTAACTCATAACTAACTGGACTTACAGTAACTCTGTATCTCTAAACATGACATTGAAATCTTTGTTTCATGCTATTCTTTATTATTTACTTATTTTTCTTTCACTTTTCCTACCATGTGTATGTATAGAAAGATTGTCTATTTTGTACTTTTTGCCTTTTCCTCTTGATTAAAAAATAATTTCCAGTATAAAGCCATTTCTGTTGTGTCATTTTGTCCAAACTTCATAACACACAAGCTTTTTTTGGTTGCATATAATTAATCTGTAAATTAATTCATGGACACACACACACACACACACACACACACACACACACACACACACACACACACACACACACACACACACACACACACACACACACACACACACACACACACACACACACACACACACACACACGGTATATTGACCATCCGTGTCATAATGATAGGTCTGAATGAGATCCATTGAAACTGTTTTGCAAAGATTCAGTATCTAAGGATCTCTGTCTGTCTGTCTGTTTTTTGCATATCTCAACAAAAGTAAATCTGACCTGCCTTAAACTTATCAGAAGTTTAACCACTGACCATGACATCTGTCATTGCTGGGGCTAACATGCTTGTAACATAAACATTTTTTTTCAATTATAGCTCTGGCAGTACAAGGACGGGTCACTTCGCAATATTTATGTGCGAAGACGAAGGGCCAGTCATCATCTTGGCCATTGTAGAAAGCTAATCTACTAGTCCATTCTAGTTGCTTAAGCTTTACCAGCACATACATTAACTGCAATCCTGTTGCAAATTACACAGTAATGCATACACGCTGTACTTAACTGAAAATCTGAAGAAATGGAGCCAAAAACAAAGCGAATAAACGTTTTCTTTGTGTTGGGTGAACACTAGGTATAGTGAGCTTTGATTTTGAAGTGACACCATTTCTGTTATTTACATATTGTTTGTGGAGTTGTGCTTAGTCATGCCTACACATCACAGTTATCTTTCCCAGCCACAGCGCTCTGACGTAAGTGTGGCACTGATCTCACTGATCTCTGATGTGAGATCTTTACAGTGATCAGTGAACATCACCTGCCTCCCTGATAAACTTGGACCCACAGAACAAGCAAACATCTTAGGTGTGTGAGCCCAAACTACACTTCGACAATGAGCAGATGTTATACAAGTATAAGCAACCCATCCAAGACGAAGGTACGGAGGTTTGATGGCAAAGAGGAAGAGAGAAAAGCTGATTGCACTATAACAATATTGTATGGAGCATGTCAGGCAAAGAATTTTGGCACTGAAACACCAAATTGGAATCTGTCAGAAACTCGATCTTAGGCTATTATTAATTTGACTCTAAGGATGCAATGTTGATTTCAAAAATGCCAAGGAGCTGCATACAGTATGTCAACAAACAGACATTAGCATACTGATGAACATATTGTTATTTTTAAATATCAGGTCCTATAATAGAACATATATTAGTGGATTCAGTGATAAGTAGGTTTTTTCTCCTTGTTTGGCATCATGAAATACGACCCTATATACAGTGCTGGAATGGAGTTATTATATTTATTGTATTACATGCCATCTTCAGATACTTGTATTGAGTATTTGTATTTCATGCTACTACATAGTATCTCAATAATCTTCAGACAGAAATATTGTAATCTCTATGACACCACTTTAGCTACTTTACAAAATTATTATTTACTACATTTCGCTATTTAAAAAAACAAATCTAAATGTCTTTATTCCATTTTTTGAATGTTTTATCATTTATTTTTATAAGTTTTTGCCAAGTGCAGTGTAGAAATTACTGCAACAGCAATCGATAACCACAAAATATAACATGCTTCTGCATTGACTACTTCTACTTTTATTATTTTAAGTACATCTGTGTTGTCATACTCAGATATTTTTAATGAATAGTTTAGTTTATCATTTAATGTTTTAAATGCAGGACTTGTGTTTGCTTTAGTAAAAGCACTAATACTTAGGTATTACTTAAGTAAAAGTATAAATACAAGTCATCAGCAGTTCAGTTCTGTCACACTTTATGTTCCTTTTCAGTGTTAACCCTCTTTTGAAAAGTTCGTTCCTGCCTTGTTGTGTCAAAGCTTTAATGATTTAGCTCTTGCTAAAGTATCAGGAAACACAACAGTAAACCTCCGGGCCAAGGATAAAGCTATAACTTATAATTTAGGTCCAAACAGGCTATAAATATTCCGTGAGCCTTTAATTGCACATTAACATGTTCTTTTTGGAGGAATTAACTGTTCCTGACTGACCAGGCAAAGGCACACAGACCTCATTAAAAAAAAGACGGGAGGGAGGGAGGGAAAAGGAGAGAGAGAGAGAGACAGTTTAACAAGAGAAAGAGGAGACAAAGAGGGCGTGGTGGCGATATAAATCTTTGCACCGATCATCATCTAGCTTTAGCGAAGACAACAACAACTTTAGGAAAAGTTTGGAGATAGTTTTATTTCTCAGACAAACATGTGAGCGGCATGTAAATCTTTCGACCTGCCATGTTCAGAATCTGTCATCCTGCATCAGGGACACTAGTTTTTGTGAAGCATCACATTGCGTATAGTTCAAGTAGTTGCTCATAAAAAGCAAAATCTGTCTGTAAACTGCACAAGAGACTACCACACCAGTTTCTTTACAACATGGGATCTTGCTTTAACTACAGTGAGAGGTAAAATACAAATTGCCAACAAATAAAATCCAGGGAAAAAAATAGTATTGAACAAAAAACTGAACACAAATGGTGTTCCTGCCGGTCCTGTATAAACAGTTTCTTCTCGATAAATGACAGCTCTTTGGTGGTTTAGTTGATCCGCTTTCCCGTGTGAGTCTTCAGCTTGACCAACAGGCCTTTTAATTCCATTTTATATAGCACTTTTATCCAACAGTGAGGTGCCTAAAGGTTTCCATTTGTATTAAAGTGGGCAGAAAGTGTAGCATGGAGCAGAGATGTACCTGGAAGATCAGTCGTTTTATTCAGCAGCTGGAAAGACAAAAAGGGAAACATGTTACTGTTGTGACCACCTGTAATTGTTGAGGAGGTCACATTGGGCACATTTTAGTATATTCAGCTGTCGGACATGACCATAGAGAAGATGTCATTTCAAGGTTAATATGAAAAGCAAGTAAAATAAATTCCTCCCTGAATCTAGGACTCCAACCTCACTCATTTATATACAAAATGCACAGGGGTTGCTTTCTTTCTCTTTTGGCCCTAAACTGAATTCTTTCTAAATGTCAAGTGTCTTCTAACATGTCGGTGAAGTTCGGAAGTTCTGAGACCGCACTGTGCTGAGTGTGGCTCCCAGTAAAAGGCTTCATGAGTCTTCATAGGAGCATTAGCTGCCTCCCTGGGACACTCTAATGATAGGTTGCTGGTATTCATGCATTTTGGCAATGAGGGAAGAAATGGTCTGTCACGGATATGTAATGAAACCGAACAGCATGTCAGCCTCAGTCTCTCTGGAGTTCAGTTGTTTATATGAAATGAAAACTAAACCTTGCAGGTGATGTTTGTTTGCTTTGCATCAATTCTGTGACAAAAATGGACTCAAAAAATTAGTGCTCATGTTGTTTTTCAAACACAATACCTAAAGTTTTTTTTTTCTTTCTAGTGCTGAGCTGCATGCACACAGCTACACCTATTCATATGTGCACATTTGTGTGTATAAATCAGCTCTCACCTCCTCCATCACTCCCAGTGGTTTATGAGAGCCCAGCAGGGAGCCACAACACCCTCCCCCTTTGATGGTGACATGCATGATTCATGGCTTTTAGAGACCGTTTGTTTTCATTACGCCTCCTCGTCAGCTCGCTGTAGCTGTATCACCGTTTCGTGCAAACGCAAGCAAATTTGGGCCAGAATGAGAGGAAAGAATTTCTAGAGAGTTTTTTTGGCACTGGAAGAAACAAAGGGGCTTGGTTTTGGTATAAAAGGAGAAACCTAGGGCAGGATGACGGCTGCCACGGCTACTTTTTCCACTGTTGCTTAAGTTCAGAGGTGGTCAGGGATTCATAAAATGTCAGAGGGTTGGAAAAATGAGATGCAAAAGTCAGATCTTCTATATCTCCTGACATATCCAAATTTGTCTTTCCAGTTCTGAGATTCTTCTAATCTCTCCTTTACATGCTAGAGTCGTTGTGCTTCATTTATTTTACAAAATTTCGTACACTTTCTCCCCCCAAAAATATGAAATAAAGTTCAAAAGTGACTCATAATATGCATACCTACGATGATGATGATGGCAGTGATGACAATGATACTGATCTTGGTGGTAAAATCAGGAGTGATGAAGAGGATGAAACCAGGTGTCATGTTTCAGAAGCTGAGAAATCCGAGGGGTCAGAGGGCTCCAGCAGAGGGAGTCAAAGGCTGTCATGTAGAGGCAAAGTTTATGACAGGGATTCCATAACAATCAGTGTGATGAACTGGATGACTGATGAAGAAGACTGACTGCTTCTTGTTTTTCATCTGTCCTGCCTTTCATTGTGATCTTTGTGAACAAATACACATTTATTTTAAAAAAAAGTCTTTAGAAAGGTAGCTGTCATACTTGAGTACATTGTCCCTGTTGGGGTGCATTTTTTTTTAACCCATCGTTGGCACCATGACATCTGATATGCGGCCTGCTAAGAAAGAAAACTACAAACTTCAAAAGGCAGCAGTGGCTTTAAAATGTGTTCCATCCAAATGCTCACATAAAATTTGTGATCTCATGAAGTGTCTTTCCCTTAATGTAAACACATCACCTGAGTTGGGGTTGTAAATAGTCCTCTGATGAGCAGGCACAGATCAGATGTCACCTCAGCTTTCTGTGTGTGTAAAATGTTTTCCGGTCATGAGGGAGTCATCATCATATGATTTAGGGATTCTCAGACAGGGCTAGTGACCAGCAGACATGCTCGACCAGGCTCCCTCCATCCTCCAAACGGAGAAGGCATAGCTCAGTCTCTCATGGGCAAGGTAATTACATCCAGCAAGCTTAGAGTCCATCTCATCACTCTGCAGAACTTGGTAGAGAAAGTCAATGTAGCGTGACGCCAACTTGAGGGTCTGGATCTTGCTCAGTTTGTCAGAGGGAAGTGTCGGGATGATCTTGCGCAATGAGGCGAAAGCTTCATTCAGAGATTGTGTCCGTTGGCGCTCCCGGATGTTGGCAATGACCCGCTGGGCATGCGGGTCCTCAAGGGCTGAAAGACCTCCTGGACTCGGACCTGGGACAGGAGAAAGGGACGGGCCAGAGGAAGGTGGGCGATGCTGAGGACTCCTCTTGAGTTTTTTGGGTCCGGTCGGTGTGTAGATCTGGATGTCATCTCCTGACTTGACCTTGCCATCATCTGCTGGTGTGGTGGGAGTGACCGTGGTAAGGTGATCCTCCATATGTGACCCCATCTGCCGTTTACGCCCAGTGACCCCCGGTGTCGCAACAACGACAGGACATGCGTTAGAAAGCGGTCTTGCAGTGTTCTCCTCACTAGAAATCACCCCTCCCTCAGGGTGGTCATCATTACACTGCTCCTCCTCTCTCATGCTTGGCCACGTTTTTCTTCTGTCTTCTCTCTTCTTTACGTGACTGTAATCTTCACTCCAATGAATTTCTCCAGTTTCCTTCTGTACGTCTCTCTGCACTCCCCCTCCGCTGTTCTCAGACAGTTTTCCGCTCCTCTATTCGTCTTCGGGGACTCCCTCTCTTACGTTAGGCGTCTCTCTGACCTTCTGCTGTGTTGTTGTTGTTCTTCTTCAACCAGCTTTTCACATCCAAGCACACCAAGTCAAAATGGGTGAGTAATCAGCACTAAATTTTGGATTGCCACCGATCTTCTTCATTCACACATGTGGAAACCTGTCAAAGATCCTTTCCCAGTCTCTGTCAGGGTACACTGCAGTGGCAAAATGGACCGTTCTCATGGCCCGCTTCTGTAGCAGCGTGTGAGACAAGAGCAACCTGGATCTGACTTTTTAAAGGGAGGGGACCGTGAAGCTTTAAGCTGCCCACCCATCGGACTCGCTGATTGGTTCGAAACGCTTTTTTGGACAGCTGAGCTTAAGACAACAGGAAGAATGAAACTCAAGTGATTGGTCCGATCAAAAGGAAGAGGCGGAGACAAAGGTGTGTCGTAGAGCCAACCAAACCGAGCCATTGTAACGTTTGCTTCTTGTCCTAGAAGTTGCCCAAGTTTATAGGTTCCAGATTTCCTCCAAAGCAAGTCCCTATACCATCCCCCCTCTCACTGCCTGCTTCTCTGTCCTCTCCTCTTCACAGTTCAGCACCGTCATTTGTTGCGTTCGATAAAGTTCAGAGAAAAGAAAAAAATAATCTGTCAGCTTCTCTGATGTTTTCGTGTCAATTTTGTGAGTTGGACAAAGTTCCTCTTGAGTTTTCTGTCATATGTAAGCTCTTTTAGCTTCATAAATAGTGAAATGTGATGATTTTTTAACACGACATTCCTGGTAGATGGAGTAATGGTGAGAGTAAATCTTCTTTCATTGTTTGTTTTCAGATGGGTAAAAAAAACTGACATTATTGTAGCTGGGGCTGGTCTGCAATCATTAAAGATCAGTGATGAATAGCAGTAACTATATGTAATACAGTAAGAACAAAAGTAGAGCAGCCTTTTCACCCGAACATAAACAATGACTGACAATAAGACAACTTTATTAGGGAAATAACCAAAGCAAAAAGTCATTTTGATATTCTATACATGTATAGAATAAACATCTACGAAATAAATCATCGGATCAATTCGCCGAAAATAATAAAAGAATAAGTACAGAGGGTTCCTGTTTGTGAAACAACAGAGATAGTGTGTTTTGTTTTATTGGCAGTGACTTGGCTATAGTTTCTAAGCAGAGACCTAGAGGGAGGAAAGAGCTGGCATTCAGTCAGCACTGCAGCGCTGAGGTCTAATCACAACATTAAGGAAAGAATGAGTACTGTGGATCAGAGGGAGGCCTCTGGGACATTTTGTTGCTTTCATCCACTGAGCTACATCTAGAGCACGCCTCGGTCCAGGTCCAACGGGGGCTTTGCTCTCCAAATTACTATATAAGCTTCCAGCATGGCCCACAGCCACACCCCCACAAGACAGGAGTCTGTTGTTTGCATGTTCAGAGACGAGATGCTTCCCTCTGATGAAAACACTTGAGCCAGTAGAATCACTTTGGACAGGCACAGAGAATTGGAAAATCTCAAAGTCTCTTTGAGTCAACTTAAAGAAGTCCACAATAAGAAGCGACACGTCCATTGTCTGACCACAGATGATATCATTTCTCTCATGCACACACCATTGCTCTGCATGACAGTGTTGCTTTTTGCCACATTTGTTCTATTCTGTGTAATAAATACAGCCACATGTGTTAAGAGTTGCTGGAGCATTTTTAGTTTCTTGATCCAGTGTTTTCTTCTTGACCACCATGTCCTCTGTCATCTTCACAACCCTGCACTGTGCTCACATGTGCCTTCAGAATAATCCAAAGAAGTTGTAGCCGTACCCTATTGTAAACTTACTGTATGCTCCTATAATTAGAGTATATGTCTATAAAGGCTTTGTGCATGAGAAGTGAGAATGAACAAATATGAAGGGTAGAGTGGGATGTATAGGCACATGATACTGAACTTCAGCTAAAAATGTTTATCTCCATTTCTGGCCACTGTTAAGCTATGGAGCAATGCTTTTGAAAAGTGAGTCCTCAAAGTGTTTGTGTCACATACATCTACATAATAACGAGTCACTGTCCTCTCCTGTTTCAAATCCTCCTTCGCTGCCAGACACCAGTTTTTTTTTAGCATCAGTAACTGCAAATCCTCCACTGCACCTGTCTTCAAGGTGTTCCCAAAGGTCCAGTTCTTGGCCTTTCCTTTTCATCCACTTAATCTGCCATCATGGACTCCTGTTTCACTGTCTCGCTGATGACATCCAACTCTACACCTGCATCAAGACAATCTCCACTGTCACCCATTCGACCTTCACCAACTACATCACAGAAATAAAATCATGACTGCAAGCAAATTTTTGCAAACTAAACTGCAAAAAATCAGAAATCACCATAATCGGTCACCAAAATAATTCACCAAATCCTCTAATTACTTCTCCCTCACCACTGACAGCTCCGTTTTACTCATTACCCCTCACATCAGAAATCTAAGCGGCATCTTTGACCAAACCCTCCCATCTCCAGCATATTAAGCACATCACCAAAAAAGCCTTCTTCCACCTCAAAAACATTGACCGCTTCCATCAATCCCTCCCCTTCTCAGCTGTAGAAACTCTCATCGTCATGCATTCATCACATCCAGACCCAACTACTACAACAGTCTTCTCTACGGGACCTCCTTCAAAACACTCAAATTTTGATACATCCAAAATTTTGTTGCCCACCTGCTCACTCACTCCCACATCCATGATCACATCACCCCCATCCTTCAGAACCTCCACTGGCTCCCCATCCTCTGGTGAATCCACTTTAAAATCCTCCCCATCATCCACAAAGCTCACCATAACCTGATTCCCTACTTACCTGAATGTGAATTCTGTGGGTCCTGTGAGTTGCAGGGTGGGATCTACTTAGATCAGGTTATTCTGACACATCCCACAGATGCTCAATAAGATTTGGATCTGGGGAGTGCAGAACCCGAAAGAACTGCTTAGTTCTGTCGTGTTCCCCAAGCCACTCCTGTGCCGTTTTTGCGGCTTGTTGGGATGCATTGACCTGCTGAGAGTGGCAACTGACATCAAGGATTGCTGTTGTTGTTGCCATGGGAGGTTGGGTTTTGCTTGACGTGCAATGTTTAGGTGGATGGTACATGTCAAACATCCACGTGAATGTCAAGACTCAAGGTTTCCCTGCAGAACATTGCATTATAACAAGATGATCAATGCTATTCACTTCATCTGTTAGCAGTCATAATGTTGTGGCTGATGGGTGTGGGATGCCCTGGGAGTAAGACAGAGCTCCAACTTTCCAGCCCCTGCCATTCACCACCTGACCACCAGGTGGCCTCACACTTTCTCTCCGGTCCCAATCGCGTTGCTCCCGCACCCACCTGCTCACTTGCTCTTTTTTCCACAGTCACACTTCCTGTCACTTCCACAGAAATTTTCACATGCTCTTTGTCAGGCTGTCAGCCTTTGGTTTCAAGATTTTTCTAATTGAAATTGAATCTTTAGCCCACCTGTCTGCTTGTACTTTATCTGCATGTTTGCTGTTAACTTGTGGATTCCATTAACTTCTCTTAAGTGCTTCTGTCTGCCTGGTTGTTTGAGTAATTTTCCCTGCTGCACTGTGCGTAACATGTGAAACACACAATGCGATTTAGTGAGAAACACTGAAACTACTTTCATCTCTGCAGAACACTTGCACATGTTCCAGGAGCAAACCATGAACATTTGCATTTATTTGAAGCAATGTCTTCAACCACGAGGATGTAAAATAATATTTACACCCTTTTTTTAAGGTTGGTTCTGGTTTCAACAAGCTAAAGTGAAAATAAGTCTTTTTTCAGATGTTCAACTAATTCACTTCTGTCGTCTGCTTTTGTTAAGTGTTTTATCAGAGCTTTTGAACAGCTGACTAGAATGATGCTCAATGAACGGGTAATTAGGGAAAAGAAAACCACAACAATTAGCAAAAAACTGGCTCAAGGCATGGCAGAGCAAAGTCTCTCATATTTTACATTATCATGCGATTCATTCTGAATAGAAAACATTCAGCCAAGCAAAAATAATTCAGAGAATCTGGGAAGTTTGTACGGGGTGAGTAACATTTTCTTGAACTTTATATGACTAAACTAGGCTTGCAGTCGCATAGTGATCAAATTAAAACTAACACAATCAGTCTGCCGTTGAATGACTAGAATTATTTACACCAGAAATCTGGAGTTGAACGAACAATCCAGCTGTCACACAATGCTTTGAGTTGTGGTGAAATTAGTATCCATAAACACCCGTGTGCACAGTCCACTGTCAGATTGACTGAATCCTTTTCATCTTCTTCTTTTTAAACATCTGACCATGCATCCTCTCAGTGGGCGATGGCGCACCTGTGATGGATCACAACTATTTACATATCACAGCTCCCTTGAAACTGTTCCTTGCTTGCTAAAAATAAATACCTCGGAGCTATAGGCGTGATGGAAAATGGATATCAGGTCTTGGTATAAACACATATATTGAGGCAGCGTAGAGGGGAGGGGAGATCATGGTCACAATGCTTCGTGTTGTATGGGAAGGTCCCCCAGAGGCTGACTGCGTCTGGAAAAAGGGGAACGAACACCGGACCTTGTCTGTTTGAACTGCATGCTCAAATGAGGACTTAGCATAAATATTTCCATCAAGAGAAATGAGAGAATGTTATCACATGCAGAGGTTGTATATACACACACACACACACATGGCACACACATGCTTAAAAATTCATGGGTTTACAATGAGGTATGCATTTACATAGACACAAAAATGAATAGGATCCACTAAATAGACAACATTCAGTCAGTGAAACCCATTTTCAGCAATGATTGCTCGCCATCGAAGCAGTTTTTGTTTAGT
The DNA here is from genome assembly GCF_021347895.1 of Acanthochromis polyacanthus. Classification (NCBI taxonomy): domain Eukaryota; kingdom Metazoa; phylum Chordata; class Actinopteri; family Pomacentridae; genus Acanthochromis; species Acanthochromis polyacanthus. Next base: position 19,605,510 of record NC_067118.1, read on the forward strand.
ATAATTCTTTTCTAATGGGGAAAAATACACTGTACATGTTCATATTTTCTCATCCAGATCAGTTTTAATTTCAGTCGGTGTAACATTTGCTCGCATAGCATAGACCTACAGATTCTGTGGTCTGAACACTGTAAGCAATGGTCTAAATGTTGAACAACCCACTATAAATGAAATCAGTCACCCCTGTCGGATAGAATTAGCATCGGATGCGGAGGTGGAGGTTCTTACTATTCTCATTGCTCCCGACAAGATTTTACATTACATTGCAATCAGAGAATATAGGCTGTAAGAGACAGGACGTTTAACAGAACAAATGAAAACAAGGAAGAGATTGACATCCATGAATTACCTCAGAAAGCATAAAGACAACAACACAAAAGAACTTCCAAGAAAATTCTTCACTATCAAAGTACTCCAGATAGTTGTTTCAACATTTATTGATACATTACAAACATGAGCTGCTAATAGCTAATTCAACATACTTTTAATGGCATCAAATTGGCAACAAAATGTGAACAAAGATCACCCAAAAAACAGCTGTGCTATAAAACCAGATGAATGGGTTAACAAGGTATGTCAGTATTTCTTGATTAATTTGCAGGATAGCAGTTTCATGCAAGAACTGGTTGTCTATGGTGTGTCAGTAAAGAAAAACAACAACAACAAAAAAACATTCAAATCTGAAAGTAACTCCAAAAAAGCACAAAAGACACACCAAGTTCCAAATGCTAAAGTCACACTCCCAGTCTGTGTCAAATTTGTGTAAGAACAAACACATTAGTGTAAGATAACATCCGGAATATGCATATGCAGTGCAAACCCATTAACATCCTTGGCAGTCTGCTTTAAGCACATAAGGATAAAATATCTCCTACAGCTGTCCCTACCGCTACTCCTAAACATCACAGCAAACTCGTTTATGCTGCTATGTTGCTGAATAATGCTGGTTTTCCTATCCCTGCCATGTCCATCAGAGCCCCATGAATTCCTCTGCTTTCAGAAGTTCCAACTACCTTCTTGAACTAACACAACTAATAGAGGGTTGAATGAAAAGATAAAATAATCACACAGGACGATGTCAAATACAACATTAATGCAGAGAATAAAAATTGTTCTACAGATGACAATAAGCTACAGGTACAACATATTCTGAAAAGGTCTAAAAAGAACAACTAGTTGTTTAAAAACATCTAACATAAGACAGTGAAGCCCAAAAATAATGATAAGTAAATATTTCAATGAATGTATTAAATTTGACTTAATATTAACTTATCAGTGCTCCAAACCAGCAGGACATCAAACACCAATTACAGCAGGACTTTCAAAACTGTGATCTGGGGTAGGTTGCTAATTAAACAAAAGTTCGATATGTTGTGATCTGCAGAGATCAGTCACTGGACAATTCAGTAAATACACAAGACAGTTTAGCAACAAACTGACAAATTTGGCATCAGAAATGGTGAAGCTAAAACCCAAAAAAATATACAGTAAAAAATTACAGATGGTAAAAAAATATAGTTGTTAGCATACATAAGAATAGGAGACATGAGACACAAGATGCATCCTAAAGCAGCAGCCCTGTGTACACATGCACAGAGGTCATCTACCACCAACAAGATTTTTTTTAGCTTTCACACCACAACTTTGAGCTGAGCAGCAGCAGGTGAGCTGAGGCCTCCACAAACAGTGTAGAATAGGTGGGTTTAGAGTCTTGACTGCAGAGACCTTGGTCACCATCTGGTCATTAGCTGGTCTGACTGCAGCCACAGTTTGTACCAGTACTGTGGCTGCAGGAAGCCAGTGATGTGTCAGAAACATCACGGATGGATATCCACCCAGGAGCTTCAACTAAGAACTAAGAAGTGATGACATCATCTCTAATATCACCTGAATTCCACAGATGTTTTTTTTTTTATTGGACCTGCAGAAAGTGAATATGTAGCACCAGTTTTCTGCAAATCAGCCTCGACACCAAACAAACAAATGGAAATTTGATTAAAAAAAACTTATTTTAGATAGGGCAGTGCATGCTGTCAAAGGTATGTGAGAATCAGATAAGGTACATGTCGCAGTCAGTCAGTCTTTTAATGGCTGACAGCATTTTGGAATCTTGCTTCAGTATTTTTCTTTCTTGACATCACTGCACTTCCTTGCCAATCCAGTGATTTGAAGTAAATCAGATATGCAGTCGAGATATGGAGATATGCTAAGAACAGACACACAGACAGACAGAGATGAACTAGATTTACTACAGGTCATTGTATCTGAGGTTTAACTTAAACCTACTGCAAAATTATCTAGCCTCTCTCTCTCTAATTATTGATCTAACCCCTGAAAACAATCATCTTTTTTATATATATATAAAAGTTGCATATTTGGAATAATTTTTTCCCCCACAAAAATCTCCTACCTTAAAATACTTTAGATTTAACTCTACATCATTGCTTTCTGTTAAATACAGAAAGTCCCTGCCTCTATATCCACCCACCCCTCCTCATTCATGGCAGCTTGAACTCACAAGCTCTCCTACAGATCTGCTGGTGTGAAACTACTCTACATAAAAGTTCCATCCTACAAATTGAATTGATTGGCTTCTTACATATGAAACCCAGAAGTCTGTCTTTGATCTGTGAAAAAACTACACTGCAGTTTCAAGACTCTGGCTTGGTATTGACTGCTCCTTTTGCTCACTAAAAATCTTCCTGCATATCGACACCTTTTTTTTTTTTTTTTAAATGGCATAAGTAATTTTTTCCCCAGGTTTTTCAGAAAACACAAAAAACTGAACCACACCACACTAAACCTTGACCTTGGCCAATATACTACAGGGATAGAACTGCATGATCTGTTCAAATGAGGTGATCTGTACCAAAGGTGTCCGGCCTCGTGAGGGCACTATTTTTCACAAAACAATAACTTTTATCAAAAATGACTTACGCCATTATTTTAGGAAGGTCGTAATACATAAATCACCATATGGTCATGTTAACAAGGTGAAAACTTGATCTCCACCAGAGGCGATCTTATGAGGGTTGAGGTCAATTTTAAACTAAAGTTTAGACCTGTGTTCATTTTGAAACATCAGCCAGGTTCCCTTGTAAGTTTTGGTTTACCTGGATTGATTCAGATCCTTTCTGAACTCCAGCTAAGCTACGTAGACACGTGAGTGACAGAGCAGCAGCTCTCTATATGTAGGGTCTTCTGTGTGTCTGCCTTTCTGTTTGTTGGTTTAATTTAGCTTTGTGTTGTTGTGGCACAAAAAAATTGATCTGTTCTTCAAAACAGAAAGCATTCAATAAAACCTTGGTCACAGAAAAGAACACAGTAGTGATGCAGATATTGTAAACAGATCATACATACATATAAATATACTGGATGGGATGCAGGTAAAATAATACAAAGCAAACTGCCCACAGACCAGTGAACATCCCCAGCAGCCCACTGTGGATACATGAAGACAGCTTCTGCCATTGTGACCCTTAACTTTCCAACTAATCGGTAGTGGCCCACTAAATGCCCATTCTAGTCTGTTATTGCCCAGATGCATAAAAACATATGCCTACTGACCTCCCCAACCTATCTAGTACATACAAATAATGACATTTAACTGACTGTGATAAGGTCTTAGTCACTCAACTTCTCATAGACCTATTATCTATTTCTGGCACTAAGGAGCTTTTCACCCGAACAAAGCTTTTTATACTGTAACAGATATTTTTCATATAAATTCTATCACATCTATTATGAACACTAGTCAGTTGCACCCTGTCGACTGCTAGCTTCATTAGAACGTGTCACTACCGTATATAGCAATTATGTGCATAAAATGCAGTAACATTTTCAAACAGGAGAGGGCAGCATCCACTTGGATACAAAGCTCCATTAGAAGTAAGCAACTTTCAAGCTTTCAGCATGTTCTCTGTGGTTACCTGAGAATATCCTCAGGTCAATATTGTTAGTTGCAGCAGCATGATAAAATAATGGGATGCAGGTAAATACACATATGGAATTATGTTGCAAACAAAATAGTGTTGATCTTCAGTATTGATCTACAATGTAAATAAATAAAAAGCATTGAATGAGAAGGTGTGTCCAAACTTTTGACTGGTAGTGTATTTCCGTCTTTTGCAACTTTCTACTTAATTCCAGTAAAATGTTACTCAGTAGGTAATTCAATTGTGTTAAATGAGTGCATTAGACCCATCAAAACACACACATACACACACAGCCTTCACAAAGGTCCACAGAGGTCCACATAGAAGAGGACAGAAGTCTGAGTGTTGGGGTATACAGGAAACCAACACACAGGGACCAGTACCTGCTTTTTGACTCTCACCATCCACTGGAGCACAAGCTAGGAGTCATCAGGACCCTGCAACACATGACTGACATGTACCCAAGGCCAGGAAAAAGAACACAAACACCTGAAAGGGGCACTGAAAGCTTGTGGATATCCTGACTGGACTTTTGTGAAGGCTCACACAAGATCCAGAAAGGAGAACAACCCAGTGAAGACGGAAGAGAAGGAGAGCAGGCGTAACAATATAGTGATCCCATATGTGCAACAAGTCCAGCTGAGGAGGATTTTCAACAAACACCAGATCCTGTCTTTTTTAAGCCAAATAACACCCTCAGGCAAAGACTGGTCTACCCAAAAGACCCCACTCCACACAGCCAGAAGAGCAACCTGGTGTACACACGTGGACAAAATTGTTGGTACCCCTCAGTTAAAGAAGGAAAAACCCACAATTCTCACTGAAATCACTTGAAACTCACAAAAGTAACAATAAATAAAAATTTATTGAAAATTAAATAATCAAAAACAGCCATTACTTTTGAATTGTTAATTAACATAATTATTTAAAAAAACAAAGTAATGAAACAGGCCTGGACAAAAATGATGGTACCTCTATAAAAGATTGAAAACTATTTGACCAGAGTGACATGATTAACTCAGGTGTGTCATTTAATTGACATCACAGGTGTTTCCAAACTCATAATCAGTCAGTCTGCCTATTTAAAGGGAGACAAGTAGTCACCCTGCTGTTTGGTGAAAAGGTGTGTACCACACTGAACATGGACAACAGAAAGCGAAGGAGAGAATTGTCCCAGGACATCCGAAAAAAAATTATAGACAAACATCTTAAAGGTAAAGGCTATAAGACCATCTCTAAACAGCTTGAAGTTCCTGTGACAACAGTGGCTCATATTATTCAGAAGTTCAAGACCCACGGGACAGTAGCCAACCTCCCTGGACGTGGCCGCAAGAGGAAAATTGATGACAAATTGAAGAGACGGATCGTTGGAATTGTATCCAAAGAGCCCAGAGCAACCTCCAAAGAAATTAAAGGTGAACTCCAAGGCCAAGGTACATCAGTGTCAGATCGCACCATTCGTCGTTGTTTGAGCCAAAGTGGACTTCATGGGAGACGACCAAGGAGGACACCACTGCTGAAAAAAACTCATAAAAAAGCCAGACTGAAATTTGCAAAAATGCATGTTGACAAGCCACAAAGCTTCTGGGAGAATGTCCTTTGGACAGATGAGACCAAACTGGAGCTTTTTGGTAAGGCGCATCAACTCTATGTTCATAGACTCAAAAACCAAGCATACAAAGAAAAGAACACTGTCCCTACGGTGAAACATGGAGGAGGCTCAGTAATGTTTTGGGGCTGCTTTGCTGCATCTGGCACAGGGTGTCTTGAAAGTGTGCAAGGTACGATGAAATCTGAAGACTATCAAGGCATTCTGGAGAGAAATGTGCTGCCTAGTGTCAGAAAGCTTGGTCTCAGTCGCAGGTCATGGGTCTTCCAACAGGACAACGATCCAAAACACACAGCCAAAAACACCCAAGAATGGCTGAGAGAAAAGCGTTGGACTATTCTAAAGTGGCCTTCTATGAGCCCAGATCTGAATCCCATTGAACATATGTGGAAGGAGCTGAAACATGCCATTTGGAGAAGACACCCATCAAACCTGAGACAACTGGAGCTGTTTGCTCATGAGGAGTGGGCCAAAATACCTGTTGACAGCTGCAGAACGCTCATTGACAAATACAGAAATCGTTTAATTGCAGTGATTGCCTCAAAAGGTTGTGCAACAAAATATTAAGTTATGGGTACCATCATTTTTGTCCAGCCCTATTTCATTAGTTTGTTTTTTTAAATAATTATGTTAATCAACAATTCAAAAGTGATGGCTGATTTTGATTATTTAATTTTCAATAAATTTTTATTTATTGTTACTTTTGTGAGTTTCAAGTGATTTCAATGAGAATTGTGGGTTTTTCCTTCTTTAACTGAGGGGTACCAACAATTTTGTCCACGTGTGTCTACAGTTAAATGCAGTGAGGAATGCTCAGATCTCTACATAGGGGAAACCAAACAGCCACTTAACAAGCGCATGGCTCAAAATAAGAGAGCCAGTTCCTCAGGACAGGATTCGGCAGTCTTCCTTCACCTTCACTCGTTTCAGGACACCAATGTTCAGATTTTGGACAGGAAGGACAGATGGTTTGAGAGAGGAGTGAAAGAAGCCATCCATGTCAAAGTAGAGAAGCCATCCTGGACAGGTTGCCAGTCTATCACAGTACAGACAAACAATTTCACTCACATTCACACCTACGGGCAAATTAGAGTTATCAATTAACCTCAGCATATTTTTTGACTGTGGGAGGAAGCCGGAGTACCCAGAGAAAACCCACACATGCACCGGGAGAACATGCAAACTCCATGCAGAAAGATCCCAGGCCCAGGCCAGGATTTGAACCAGGGATCTTCTTGCTGCAAGGCAAAAGTGCTAACCACTACTCCACTGTCCAGCCCCAACTCAAAAATTCTTTATAAAAAATATTAATTCAATAATACTTCAAGAAAATATGAATGAAAGTTCATAAACTGAATTTCACATCAAGTAGGCCATTCCATTTTGTTACCATAAACCCAGTTTATAGAAGAGTTTAGACAGAAGAGTTTATTTTTTAAAATAATTCTGTTGAATCACGGTTCAAAAGCAATGTCTGATTTTCACTGGTTAATTTTCATAGATTTAAAAAAAAAAATTTGTTCAGATTTAAATTATTTCTGTGACCATTGTGGGTTTTTCTTTCATTAAATGAGGGATATCAACAATTTTCTCCACATGTGTAAGAGGACAATTTATGGTGATGATTGTTTCTGTGTAGAAATCTTTACGTACAGTTGAATCAGTTATTTAATTTTCAAAAAGTTTTTAGTTCTTTTTCTCCAAATAGTTGAAGACAGTCCACTACAAATTAGCATTTTTTTTGCATTGTTATAAAATTTAATATATCAGAAACTGATGACGTAGTGCTGTATTTTACGTCTTTGTCTCTTTTTGTCAGCCAAAAATGCTTTGCCTTGGTTGGGGGGTACTTGAATGAAAAAGTAGCTTTCATCTACAAGGGGTACGTCACTGATAAAAGGCTGAGAATCACTGGTCTAGACTGTATTTCTGATTCTTTTAATGTTATCTTCATCACAAAAATACTTTTTTTTTTCAAATGAAGGATATTTCTAAGTGACCCCAAACTTTTGATCTGTAGTGTATATAATAATGTAAAGATGGGACACATATAAGTAATGGGACATGCTGTATATATATGTGTTTGACACTTGAAAAGAGCAAACTGGAAATAAATTCTGTGCTTCAATATGCAGCCTATGTGTTGTGCAATGTCAAACAGGGACTGTGGATACAGTACCTGCAGTTATCACTTATTTTGGAAACAGTGGGGGGCACCACTTTGAAACTGCTGGATGGCTAAGATACTTTACTTTTACTGAAATTCTATGAAGCTTTGTCAGTAGGTGACCTTGACATCTTACCAGAAAAGACTCTTGAATGCCTCTTGTTTCTTTATCAGATGACATGAGTGTTTGACCTGCACTGTTTACAGCCAACAAGAGAGTTCAGTGCTTTAGAGTGTACTGTGTGTACGACACCAGCTTCCCTCATTTACTGTGCATGCAAATGCATAGAGAAGCACACGTGCAGTATGTACAGGTCATGTGCCCACAATAAAGCAAATGGCATTGCTACTAAATCAAACAGAGCCTGTTTTCCAACTTTCTTTGAGGAGCTTTTATACACCTATTAAAATTACACCTGTTTATGAAAACAAAAGTCAAAACAATTTAATGACCAAAACTTGTGCATATTGAAATCTGAAGACTTGCCTAGCATATTTTTACCATCAACAGCAGCCACTATGGTGGTGTGGATTACTGGCAGCACAGACAACAGGGCCTCTTGGAAAGGAATGTTGTCCTGCACGTTTCTGGATACACCTGCTGTCATTCGGACAAGTACAGCCTACTGACTTACTTGTTTGCTCTGTACATTACGTGCCGTAATTGTAGACACACCTGTAAGCTTGCCAGGTGAGAAGAAGAGATGAGAACAGCGACAAGAGAAGCAGAATAACTGGCACTCAACTAAAGAAGCTTGTGGTCTTATCACCTTGCATCATGTCTTTGTTAAAGCCAGAGGAGCAGCTAGTCCTTGAGCTCAGCTGCCCGATCTGCCTCCAGCTCTACTCTGATCCAGTAGTGCTCCCCTGTGGCCACAACTACTGCCGAGCTTGCATCCGCATGACTGCTGACCCCACAGACAAGAGTGGGATACTTCCACGGTGCCCAGAGTGTCGTGAGGAGTATCAGGGTATGGATTCCCTCCAGAGAAACTTCAAACTCTCCAACATCATTGAAGGTTACCGAGCATCCGCACCACATCTGGACAGGCAGTCGGAGACAGATTTAGAGGAGACGGTTTTCTGCGACCACTGCATAGATGAGCAGTCCCTGGCCGAGAAGACGTGTCTGAAGTGTGAGGTGTCATTGTGCTCCAGGCACCTTCAGAAACACCAGGAGAAAGAGTCCTTCAGGGCTCACACTGTGGTGGAGCCACTGAACCAGCTGGGCATGAAGGGCTGTGCCATCCATCGCCGGCCACTTGAGTACTTTTGTTCCACTGACATGACCTTACTGTGCACCACATGCTTTGCAGAAGGCCAGCACCACAACCATGACGTTCTGACCTTCTGTGCGGCCGAAGAGGAGATGAGACGAGCGCTGGAGAGTCGCAGTAAGGTAGTTTCAACGGTGTCTTTGCCATTCACTTCAGTGTTATTCCACAGATATTTCCCCCTCAGTCATGTTATATTACTTTAACCAAAGGATCTGCAGTCATGTACAATATGGGGAAATGATATCAACATTTTATTTAACATGTGAAATTTCTGAATTATTTCCAAATATTTTCCAAGATGTTTCTTGGGAAAAAGTAACTTGTCATAAAGAAATTATAGACAGTTAAATTAAGTTGGTAGCTGTCCAGTTTGTTACACACAAACATATTTTTAGAATTTTCTAAAATTTCGCCCTTGTAAAATAATTCTCAAGCAGAACACATGCAGTTGAGCAAAGATGATGGGGCTGATGGAAAACAAATGAAACGTGACACATTTGAGGACTAAATACGACAGTAGCTGGAGGCTATCTGGCTTACTGTCGTTGTGTTTTGGAACTTGTGAATGACAAGAATGCAGAAATCAAAAAAAAATCCTGATTGATGGGAAGAGTGTTATGTCTTCAGACAGTTCTTCCTTCTAGATGACTGATTCTCTTTTCTTCTTACAGCACGGAAAAACACTTGAGAGAGTGTGTTGTGAAAACACGCTCTGTGGGTTTTCCAAATGTCTGCTAGAAAAGTACATCCAGTTATTCCAGATGTTTTGTGTTAAACACAGTAGGAAGAATCCCATTGTGTCACACACAAAGCTAATTAACATGTGATTGCAGGTGGTTTCCAGCCGACTGCAGATGACAGAGAGTCTATTACAGCAGACAACAGAGGAGCAGGGAGCTTCTGAAGCTATTGGGGACAAACTGGTCAACAAGGCTGTCACAGTCATGGACAGTATGGCTGCACTAGTGGACAGGTAACATACTGCACATGTGATGGTAGTAATGCTGTCTTGAACATGTGACATTGTAACACGAGGTGTTCTTAAGCCAGGTGTGTCAAATTCATTTCAGTTCAGGGACCACCTACAGCCCAATTTGATCTCAAGTGGGCCAGACCAGTAAAATGACATCATAACAACCTATAAATAACCACAACTCCAAAATTGTCCCTTTGTTTTAGTGCTAAAAAGTACATTCTGAAAATATTTAATTAACTATCTGCTTAAGATAAGATAAGAAAACTTTTTGTCATTATACATAGTGTACAATAACATTTCGGATGACTTCCTCCCTTCCATACATACAAGATAATAAAGTTAATAAAATAAAATAAAAATAAAAACAACTACATAGTGGAGGAAAATACATAAATAGGAATCTTTATAAAATAAACAGGTTTAGATTATTATTTTTTTTTAATTTACAGTTTGTAGTTTAAGTCTTCTCTGGAATTTTCACACTTCATCCAGTGGCCCAGATTGGACCGTCTGGTGGGCCAGTTTTGGGCCGCAGACCATATGTTTAACACCCCTGTCTTAAGCGGATAAGCTCATCAAGATGTCTTGTGAAAAAGCTGTTTTTCTGTACTCCATCACTACCCTAATGAAGCAGATTGGGCTCTAATGTACAGGGGATGGCAATGACAATACAAGCGGAATTCTTTCTTTTTTTTACACTGCTTACAACTGGGATCCACCTCCGTTCTTTAAAACACGAGCAGCTCTGTCACACATTTAAATGATGGTAGAACAGAGTTTCATTAGAGCTGTCATAAGTCATGTTACCAAGAGGAAAATTTACAGTATGTGTGCATGATGTTTACAACAGTCCCTCCTAAATTCTTGAAGAGCAGGATCAGTTAGTTGCAAATAAAAATACAGACCGTATCTCAGCCAACCGGATTTTGTGATGTGAATCCGGTTTATCAGCATTTTTAGCCTGCCGTGAACTTTTATTTTCCCTGTGGCATAGACTGTTCAAGGCTATCTAGAACACCTTTAGATATTATATTTCTACAATGTTAAAATTACAGTGTTAATATAGTATATTGTTCAGTTTAATTTAATTTTAAGAGGTTTTTGAAGCTATGTATAGGCACAGTGGTGCACTGAGCTAAAAACCACTGTCTGTCGGTTAACACAAACACAATGGCATTGCTGACATGCTGATGTTTAGAATGTAGATTGTTTCACACATTCACCATTTTTGTTTTATCACACTTGCATGCTAGCTATCTGTTTTGCAACTATTTGTAAAGAAAAAAAGACCTGATGTTGGTGTGAAATGAAGAAGGGTGGCCTTATCAAATTTATTACAATTTTTCATGAGGGGGTCCAATCCATCAAATACTTATACCTTGTAATACACATTGTTAAAGACACCCAATTACATTGCCATGTAATCAGTGTATAAATATGACAAAAATAAGTTCACTCTATCCAGCAATTTATTTGCAATGTTAGTAGGAGAAGTACATAAAAGCAGTGGAGCTTTTAACCCTCCTGCTGATGTGTTGTGTTCAGGCACAGGGATCGTCTGGGTATGCTGTTGGAGGAGGAGAGAGGGCAACGCAGAAAAAGCTGGCAGCTTGGAGTGAATGTACTGGAAGAGCAACAGCAGCAGCTGCTGGAGGCCCAGAGGAGTGCCGCAGAGGCCCTCAGTGAGACAGACACATGCCTCTTTATACACAGGTAATACAGATATATTTATGCATTTTACAACTAAATAAATAAGTATCTTAAATAATCTAAAACCTTTCCCTAAAAAAGACTGAAAGAAATAATACCTCTTTCTTCACTGAAAAACTGACAGTTTACATAATTGCTCATTGACATGAGGCCTATCCCATGGCATATAGATAGATGACACCAAAAATAAAATGCAGTCTAGACAATGTTAATGTGGTAAATGACTATTCTAGTTGGAAACGGCTGATTTTTAATGGAATGTCTACATAGGGGTACAGAGGAACATTTCCAGCAACCATCACTCCTTCTAATGCGACATTGTGTTAGCTGATTATGTTGAAAGGCTAATTGATGATTAGAAAACTCTTGTGCGATTATGTTAGCACATGAATGAAAATGTGTTTTCGTGGAAAATATGACATTTTCTGAGTGACCCTAAACTTTTGAATGGTAGTATACATACTATATGTGTTTATCAGTTCCCACACATCCTGGAAAATGCATGGCATGTACAAACATGTGTCTGTGTGTTTATGCAGATTACATGAGGAAAAATAAAGAAACTAATTTTGTTCTCCAGGTTCATGCTGATCGAACAAAGGCTGAGAAAAGTGGTCACAGGGACCGTGGCTGCCAAAATCCCCTCAAAGGCTCCACTCAACACCAAGCGTCTTCAGGCAGGCCTCAAAACCCAAGACTTCAAATCAGAAATGACTCGCCTCCTAGAGTCTCTTCACATGCTCCTAAACCCTCTAGAGCTCACATTCAACATCTGCACTGCCCACCCCAGCTTGTTGGTGTCCAATGACCTGCACACCGTCAAGTACAGCTCCACCAAGCAGCCATACATGGAGCACGCAGAGCGCTTTACGAGTGCACCTCAGATCCTGTGCAGCCAGGGTTTCTCAGGTGGTGTGCACATATGGGTGGTAGAAGTAGGGGCCAACAGCATGTGGTCCTTAGGTGTGTGCTACAAGAGCATCCTTCGCCGTGGTGACCACAGTCGTCTAGGTCACAACTCCGTGTCCTGGAGGTTGCAGTGGAAGAACAGCAAGCTGACAGTGTGTCAGTCCTCCAGTAATGTGGTCCTGAGGGAAACGACCGGTCATCCCATCAAGATTGAGATAGCGCTGGATTATGAAGGGGGGACGTTAACGTTCCACAGCATCAAGGAGTACAGGGAGCATCTCCACACCTTCAGAGCTGTGTTTAGGGAGCCGGTTTACCCAGCGTTCAGTATTCATTCAAACACAGCAGACTCCTGGATCACACTGCACAGTGAGATGTGAGCAACTCCTACTGTTTGTTATCTCCTATAGAACCTAAAACTTTGCTTTGTTTTTGAACTTTTGTATTTCCAGTGCATTCAAGTGCAATGCCATTCTAAAGAAGTAGCTTGGAAATGTAATGTTGTGTAGCTGTTCACTGCCACAGGTAACACAATCACAACAATTTTAGGAAATAATCATTCAGAATATTTTTGGCAGAATAGATCCAGAAGTGTAGATTTTCTTTATAGCATGTCTGCATTATGGAATTTGAGCATTTTAACCATGTGAGATTATTTGTTTACAAAAATTTTATTTGCCCTTTCAAGATTTGGGTGTTTTTGTGAAATATATCGATGAATACAGGTGTACCATTATTCAGTGGCTTTATGGGATGCTTTGTTTTTTTTCTTGAGACACCAATATATAGTATGTTTCCATTTTTGTCTGTTTATTGGATGGTACATGAATAACTGTGCTTGCCTTTTATTTCCCTCATATACAGTAAAAACAGTGATATGTGTTGATGGTGACACGTACACTGAACATGAGACATGCTTTGTGTTTGTGCTATAAACAAGCTTTGATGGTCATTGTTTCTGTTTCTGTTGACAAAATGTCTGTGTATACATGGCTGTCTGTGTACATGACAGTATGATGGTACTTAGGTTATATGATAGGCTCTTGACAGTTCATTCATTCATTCAAAGGTGCCTCACTGTGTAACTGAGGTTGCCAGGTTTTGGCTGAAAATCTGTAAATAAAGAGTGATTCAACCAGTGTGCTTTCCTTAAAGGTACCTTCAAAACACATGCACCTAAATTGTTCCTAAATAATTTCAATAACTGGCTTCACTTTAATGATCTGCTAACAAGAAACCATGCTGTGTTTCACATATACTTGTGAGAGGGGGATGATCCTGGAAGAATCTGGCAACCCGTATCCCATCTGTCACATATTCTGTCATTGGGCAGGACACAAACATTATTTCATGTTAGCAGCATTGTCCTGACTTTTGAAAAGCTGTCAGCAGAAGGCATGGGCTCTGGAGAGAGTACGACCAGGAAAGTGTCTTTCGGTGTGGATGATGAGGACAGAGTCAGGATTCTCCGTGGAGTCAAGGTAATGCTAGTTTAGCTAGCGTTTGATAAGCCATGCTAACGTTACTTTAATGCGAAGACCGGCGCTAACTAGCCGTTAGCGTGTGGCTACACAGCAAATGAAGTTATCAGTTCAGTCTGAGCTGATAACTTGGACTGAACTGATAAGGATGTAACGGAATGCAGGGGCTGGGGAGGTTGAAGAACGAGATGAAACATGCCCCCCTTTCGTTACGTCAAAACTTCACCCACAATAAGGTGCAAATAGAAGTACGCTCTGCTTGTCAGCACAGTAATAACATGTGGCTAATGACAGACCAATTTTATAAATTCTGTGGGTGTTCTGATAAATTCGGCGTTCATATTATCCATTTAGCAGTTGTCAATTTATTACAAATATCACAATTTTTACAGCTCATGTGATGCTGTCTGGCGTCTGCTAACAGCGTCAGTGATAATGCGTGTAGCTAGCAGATAAGAGACAAACCGAGCGTTAAACTTTGCTGCTCCTCAACTTGAACATGTCAGCTGAATGGTGGATGTGTCACTATTTCAAAGAGAAATTTGAATTTTGTCTTAGCGACCTAAATGTTATTGTAGCAGAGGATGATTTTCTTTTCATTCCAAAGGTGGCTTAAAATAGGCAGAATTCGACTGAGGTTTGGTGTGCTGCTCGCTGCATTTTTGACACTGCTGCGTTCCCGTGCTTTTCTGCCTGTCGGAATTTTGTGTGATAATCAACCAGTGAAATTGAAACGCAACTGTATATACATATATATTTATACAGAACCAACGTTTTTCCCAACACTAGAAGCGTAATAGATATGTTTAACACTGTGAAAGAGTGTGCTCTGAACAGCATGAAAATAACTGCTTTGGACGAATGACTAAACACACACTGTTGGTCAGGCATTAGATAGCTTTCACATCATGGACACAACATAATTTATTGTATTTACAGGGGAAGGCGTTTTTGTTTTCAGATACAGTGTTTGTTGTAAATACTTTCTGTAGCAAAAGTCCTCACAGTTTCCCAGTTTCTGTTTCTGGATGGAGGTTTGGTTTAAATACCACTGTACAACAATTGATTTTTGTTTTTATTTTTGCCCAAATCTAAAGTGGTTGAGGTTGTTGACGTACTGTAGTGACTGTAGTGCTTACGCTCTGTGTGGTTATGGGTGGAGTGTGCTCTTCAGATCAAACTCAGCAGTAATGGGTGTGGTCAGAGGAGTTCAGTTAAATTTATGTTTGCATTGAGACTTCTAAATTTCCTACAGGAATTGAAGGCACCTTCAGGCCGAATTATAGTGCTGCAGCTAAGAGGTAATCAAATTTGACAGTCTCTTGAATAGAAAGATTGAACCATACAAGTGAAAAGTTTACAGTTCTGATACTTCCATGCAAGGACTGTCTGCAGCGTCTGCAAAAACACAAACCAAATACAAAGAGTCTTACAGATAGCCTAATCCCTTTCCCAGCCCTGGTTGCACATTCAAAAGTTGTGAGTCATAGAAACAGTGACTAAGTAAATGCTGCTGCCTTTTGTGGTTTTTTAGTGTCTCTATATTTAACCATTTTCCTGGATACACATTTACATGCACAAGTATGCAAATAATTCATTCATCAAGTGTTTTTGTTTCTTTGGAGGCTCGAGTATTTTCCCTCAAAGCAAAGTTGCATCAAAGGTTTTTTTTTTAAACAAAGAAATATATATATTTTTTATCTAATAATACAAACTAGCAAAAATCACCACATCATGTGATTTGCTTCATAGCTGACCTAAGAAAGTTGGGGTAAATTCTGGGTTCTAAATTCTTTTTTGTTTCTGTGTCTGTAAATTACATGCTGTATCTGCTCCTTTTTAAAATTTTACTCTTTGTCCCTCTGCTCAGCTGTCAGAAGATGTGCTTCAGAGGATGAGAGGAGTGGCCAACATTCCTCCAGAGCGCTCATCAACAACCTCAAGCCCTCAGAAAGACACAGGTACCATGCACCTTCCACTTCCCTGAAAACTAGTTTTCCTTAGGAGAAAAGTTTCAGGCAAAAGCTGCTAGCAGCTTGTTAAAGTGCTATTTGCATATCATCAGAGGCATGTATGAATACTGTCCTTATGTACACAATGTGTGTCCTGAAAAGGAAATCTAAAATTTTGTCTTAGTCGTCAAGCTTGTCTCAGTATGAAGACAAACATTTTACTAGAAGACACGTGCAACAAGAAACACATTCAGAGAGCGCAGCACTCAGCCGTTGTATCTTTTCTAACGGCTGAAATCTTGAAAAAAATTTGTGGCAGAAATCACGGCACTATAGAATGTGGCTATTTAATATAGATATACCCACAAACAAAATGACCTTCTGCTGTGCACAGGTGTGTGTTATGCATGTGTACGTTATGCACGGATACCGAATTGCAGGAATTGATGGGACTCGGAAACACCCCCACAATTTAATCAATTGTTCCTTGTATAATTTCTGACGGATAAGCCCTGGTAAATCTGCAACGGCCGATTTTCAATAGGATTGCAATCATGTGATCATCAGCAGGCAGCTGACGTAGCGTTCACTTGTAGTCATCGTTTCAGTGACGCCATGCCACTATCTTGCAATGATACCGAAATCTTTAACAAATCCGTGGATCCAGACTATAAGCCACATCACTGCCAAAATGTCATCACATGGTTCTTGTGTCATTTCTGACTTTCCCTGAAAAGTTCGTCCAAATCCTTTAGTCTGTTTTTGAGTAATGTTGCAAACAGACAGACAAACGTACGCCGATCGTCGCATGATTTCGCCATGGACTGCAACGGAGTTCTAAACCGGAGGCCTGAAGGTTGAAGGATGAGGATGATTTTACCACCTCTCAATAACTGCATGCTTTCCAAGTTAAACGCTGGAGTATTATGAACAATCGAAGACAACCAAAAATAATACGCCCGTTGTCAGTGACACACAAGTTAGAGGAGCTGCGATCTTTGAAACAAAATTGAGTACACCTGATACAATTTTGAATCACTTGGCATTTAAACGGCTTTGCACAGAACAGGAGCATACTTAATTCAGTTTTATAGTGCACCTACAGCCATTAAACACATGACCCCTCACTTAATAATATCCATCATAAAGTGCATTGTAAGAGTAAATCTCTAAGTCACCAAACGGCAGCATTTCATAATGGCTTGTCTCCTTAAAGAACTGTAACTTTATATATTCATTTCTTCTTTGTTCAGGTACATCTCGTCCTGTCAATTCAGGCTCTCGACCACAGCACCGATCCCAACCAGGTAACCAGTCCAGCAAACCAGCCTCCTACGCAAAAGAAGAACAGAAGAGGTAGGTTGTGTAAGAAAATTAAATAAATACAAATATGGTCTAAAAATCCGTGTTAATCCTTGGCTCGGTCAAACTTCTTATCAATGGCCAAAACTCACAAGTCAGGCCAGCAAGGCTTTGAGCATTTCAGAAATGTTTTTGAAGTCAACCTTTATTATCTAGATGTGGTGGTTCTTTCTCCGAAACTGTCGGATCATTTTGAGCTTGGGGCATCATGCATGATTTCACATTGAGCAAAGCTACTTACAGAAAGTAAAAGTAAATTGCAAAATAACCTGCGAAGCCAAGAGAAGTGGATCAGAATACTAGATATGTATTTTGGATATTACAATCTAAATATCACCAAGCTATTTATTGCATTCGTTTGGTTGTACGATTGCATGAGTTCATTTTTGCAGTGATGTGAGGCTTTGTGCAACCTAAGTGCAGGCTTAAGGAAAAGTAATAAAAGAACTGTTTTTTAATGGATTTTCTAAAGAGATGCAGGTTTAATGATTAATAGTGGTTAATAGTGTGTACACATGTGGACAAAATTGTTGGTACCCCTCAGTTAAAGAAGGAAAAACCCACAATTCTCACTGAAATCACTTGAAACTCACAAAAGTAACAATAAAAATTTATTGAAAATTAAATAATCAAAATCAGCCATCACTTTTGAATTGTTGATTAACATAATTATTTAAAAAAACAAACTAATGAAATAGGGCTGGACAAAAATGATGGTACCCATAATTTAATATTTTGTTGCACAACCTTTTGAGGCAATCACTGCAATTAAACGATTTCTGTATTTGTCAATGAGTGTTCTGCAGCTGTCAACAGGTATTTTGGCCCACTCCTCATGAGCAAACAGCTCCAGTTGTCTCAGGTTTGATGGGTGTCTTCTCCAAATGGCATGTTTCAGCTCCTTCCACATATGTTCAATGGGATTCAGATCTGGGCTCATAGAAGGCCACTTTCGAATAGTCCAACGCTTTTCTCTCAGCCATTCTTGGGTGTTTTTGGCTGTGTGTTTTGGATCGTTGTCCTGTTGGAAGACCCATGACCTGCGACTGAGACCAAGCTTTCTGACACTAGGCAGCACATTTCTCTCCAGAATGCCTTGATAGTCTTCAGATTTCATCGTACCTTGCACGACTCTAAATATTTTCCTGCTTTAGTGCAAAAAAAAAGTATAATTCTGAAAATGTTCACATTTAATGAGCTATCTTTTACCTGAAAATTTTAAAGAAAAATAAGTGAAATTTCAAGAATATTATGCCTCGGTTTATTATTTGTGGATTAAAACTTACAGATCACCATGTATCTGCAGAGGCACAAAACATTAAGTGACAGGTATCTGGAACCGAACGATGTGGTATTTTACTTTACGATCAAAACAGCTTTTCATGTCTAGAAGTTATTTTAAATTTGCATTCATTTTCACATCTGTGTAGTAATCCTGAGCACCTGAAATGATACTCTGTTCAAGAAAAGGTTAAGTTATCCCCCTGCATTGTAAATATAGAGAATTTATACATAAAAAATGCAAAAAAGTTGTGGCAGTGCATCAAGAATAGGATTCCACCAAACCAAACTCTTTTGTACTGAAGCTGCTGACTGACATTATATTCTACAATTTTCAATGTCTTTTAATATTTTCACAGTAGGGATTAATTTTCACTTCTGTAATTTTTACACTTTGCGAAGTCATCCTGTGGGCCTGATTAGACCCTTTGGCGGGCCGGTTTTGGCCGTATGTTTGATGACCCTGGTCTAGAGTGTTTCAGCTTGTGCGTAGTTGTCAGATTTTTTTTTGGCTTGATTGGCTCTTCATTTTAAGAAATAGTACTGGTTACTAATTTAAATTTGAGCATCTAGGGTTAGAATGAAGCAAAAGTAAAAAGCCTTGTATACATTTACAGGATGGATAATATTTGGAGATGACTTTCATTATTTGTAAATGTGGGACATGGGTGAAAATGGACTGGAAATTGTCAAACAAAAGTTATTAAAAATGCTGGTGTTCCTCATGATAAATTACGCTGATGTCTTTCATGCTCTCTTATGTGCATATTGGGGATATTGTATGGAGTTGACAGGTCTGAAATTTGGTATACATTGCCCCCTTGTGGACAGGCACAGTTAAAGCATTTGACTGTAGTTGGAAGACTTTTAGATGGACAGCAACACGCGGTGATTGTAACAGTACTTTAAATGTGTTCAAGGTATGAACGGCAGCAGACAATACTGAAGGAAGAGTTGGCCAAGCTGGCGCAAAGAGAGAAGGAGGCAGCAAGGGAGGAGATGACGAAAGCCATGAGCCGGGAAAGACAACACATACGCCAGGAAGCTGACAAGGCCAAACAACTGGTACGCGCACACACTCATGGATGCATCAAACATCTTTTTTACTTCAGTTGTAAACTCTCTTGGATCTTTTATGCTTCCTGTCTTGTGTCAAATCATGAAAAACTGGTCACTTGGTGTCCCAGTTTTTATAACTTTGCTTCTGTAAAAACAGACATTCTAATAGAACTCTCCAAGCAAAATTTGCTGCTCCGTTTATCAGCTTTACGTTGCACATTCACGTTCATATGTGGAAGTGAAATGAGAATTGGAATAGCAGTTAAGATGGTCAATACCAAAAACACTAACGATCCACATTGCATTGAAAGGGATTTTTTTTAAACTTTTCATAGGACACAGTTTCCTTATGAAGTCTGTCTGTACCTGAAACTGTTACAGTCTAAAGCATCCTGTCAGGATATATTTATCTTCAAAGTAGCAGAAAATTCAAATAATTAGAATTTATTTACAATTTAGTCAGTGCTTTACAGTCACTTCACATGTACATAATGAGCACTGCTACTTTAATCTGGAAATTGTTCTTTTTATTTGTTCTTTGTCTCTTTTTAGAAACTGAGCTGATTAAGGCTCTAAAAGCATATACTACTGTTCAAATGTTTGGGGTCACTTAGGAAAAGTCCTCATTTTTTTGAAAGAAAAGCTTTTTTTTTTCAATGAAGATGACATTAAATGATTCAGAAGTACAGTGGGGACATTGTTAATGTGGTAAATGACTATTCTAGCTGGAAATGGCTGATTTTTAATGGAATATCTCCATAGGGGTACAGAGGAACATTTCCAGCAACCATCACTCCTGTGTTCTAATGCTACATTGTGTTAGCTAATGGTGTTGAAAGGCTAATTGAAGATTAGAAAACCCTTGTGAATTGTGTTAACACATGATTAAAAGTGTGAGTTTTCATAGAAAACATGAAATTGTCTGGATGACCCCAAACCTTTGAATGGTAGTGTATGTGTATCAGGTTTGAGCACACAAGCCATGCCACAGGCGACGTGTCAAATAATGTGTGTCTTCTCAGTCCTCTTGCATCATAGCACATCACAATCAAAAGAATCACATCTGCGTCACATAAGTTGATCCCTACAGATGTGCGCCTACCTGTGTGTTGTAGTCAAACGCGTGACATGGTTTTTGGCGCTGCTTTTATCAAAACGTTTTACACTAAGTGCGATAAATGTGCCCTGTGGAGGATCCACTTTGAGTATTGATAACAAACTCGTGCTAACTGCAGTGTCTTCTTCAAAAGATGTTAGCAAAGCCGACTATTTTTGTTGTTTCTGTCCTCATTATGACGTTTGAGCTTCACTGTGTAGAATGATGGAGGGTGGGGGCGCACAGGTGAACAGGGAAGGAGGCACAATCATGGTTTCACAAATCAGAGATTTTAATAATGACATATCTAAGGTGCTCCACTGCAGATATTTAAATTTCTAAGTACTTTGTGACAAATATCCATCCATCCTCTATATACTGCTTTATCCTCACTAGGGTCATGGGGGGTGCTGGAGCCTATCTCAGCTGACTCGGGCGAAGGCAGGGGACACCCTGGACAGGTCGCCAGTCTGTCTCAGGGCTACATACATAGATAAACAATCACAGTCACATTCACACCTACAGGCAATTTAGAATCATCAATTAACCTCAGCATATTTTTGGACTGTGGGAGGAAACCAGAGTGCCCGGAGAAAACCCACGCATGCACAGGGAGAAGATGCAAACTCCATGCAGAACGATCCCAGGCCCAGGTTGGGATTTGAACCGGGGATCTTCTTGCTGCAAGGTGAAAGTGCTAACCACTACTCTACTGTGCAGGACTACCTTGTGACAAATAATGAAGACATAGTTATGGAGGTGGTTTTACCATTTACCTTGGATATTTACAAGCATCTAGGCATACCGATCAGCAAAAGTAGACACCACTTAACATACAAGGCATTTGAGTTAAGAAAGGTAGCTTTAACAATACAAAACAGTTTGAATAAAAAAGAAACACCTGTGCTCTGCTGTAGTTGTTGTAGAGGTCATCACGTTTTCAATTCTTCATTGATTCTGAGGAAAGACTTTCCTACTTTCCCTTTCACTGGATTTGTACACTCGGTTGCTTGTTCAGAATGCCCCTTCTACAAGCTGACAGCCTTGTGAGTCATCTGTTGTGATGTAGGTACAGTGGGCACTTGCTGTGGAAAGTGAGCAACTCTCTCTCCCTTTTTGCGTGTGGTGAGAAGTAGCATTAGCAGCATGTAGCCACGGCCATGGTGAAGTGCATCCTGACAGGGGTGATCATGTTGCTGTTATCAGCTATAAAGGGAGCAGATAAGCCTAAGTTACAGTTTGTTATCCAAATGTTGCATAACATGTTCGCTGCCCCAGAAATCGAGACCCAGTTCATGCAAGTTACTCCGTCTCTCTGCTTCTTGTCAACACTGCTTGTCTGGACAGTCAATGTTAGAGTAAAGACATTTAAGTTAAAATCAGAGGTTTCCTTGCCACGTTAAAGCTACCAACATTCTGTCCTGCTATGCATATTTTGATTTAGAGTTAATAGCTAAGTGTGATCATGAGAGAGATAGACAAAGTGAGGGACAGCTGTACAGTTAAATAAGTTTTGACACATTTTACAAAACAGGAAGTCAGTATGTGAAGTGCAATCCTGATATTGTGGCAGGTTGCCACAAATTCATCAATGTGTGGGAAATCCTGCAGTCCGAGGTATGTACCTGTATTACTGATTTGTGACATCACAAATAGTTCGTAAGCCAATCCTGATCCATTACTCAACTTACACGAGTGCAATGTAGAACTTTAAGCTTGCATTGCACATGCAGTCAGAATGGCGGGACACAAAGTATTGTTCAGAACTGGCTATTTTCAAACATCCACTACCATTCAAAGGTTTGAGGTCACTTAGAAATGTCCTTAGTTTAGAAAGAAAAGCAGTTGTTTTCAATGAAGATAACATTAAATGAATCAATCTAGACTTTGTTAATGTGGTAAAGGACTATTCAAGCTGGAAATGGCTGATTTTTAATAGAATATCTCCATAGGAGTATAGAGGACCGTTTCCAGCAACCATCACTCCTGTGTTCTAATGCTACATTGTGTTAGCTAATGGTGTTGAAAGGCTAATTGATGATTAGAAACCCTTGTGCAATTAGCCTGAGTTTTCATGGAAAACATGAAATTTTCTGGGTGACCCCAAACTTTTGAACGGTGGTGTAAGGTCTGCGTGTTTCTTCCCTGTCTTCACTTTGCATTGCTGTACATATTGGCATGTTATCACCACCTATGGATCAGTGAAATATTATGAAACCGTCTGCAGGAAAATATAATGTGTCATTAGCTTGTGTGCCATCGTGTCTATAAACCTTTTCTTTATGTTGTACACATGTGCAAGACAAATTAAAACAGGAACGTAACCGTAGAAAATATCTCCAACCGAACTAAATGTCAAAAATCCGCATTAAACTTTGGAGTGAATTTATGTGTGAAATTTCTGCTCATAATGAAGCTGCATGCCTGTCTTACCTTTTAAGATTTAGATCAAATTTAGAAGATGCTACACAGCTCTCGCTACCTAAAAATTCGATCTTTATTTGGCATCACCTAATGCAACCTGAAATGAGATGTGCATTGCTAACAATATGCTGTACCTATTCATTTCTTTTCTGAAAGTTTTTTTTTGTTTTTTTTTTTGTGAATGCTGGTCTTCAGTCATCGCTCCCCTGTCGATTAATGGTCAAACTTTTGGAAACAGTTCAGCAATATAGTTATCTTGTGACGGTAATTGATGACAAGCCTACTTCGAGCATCAGGTTGATGCTGTGTGGAAGAAAGCCAACCAGCGCTTGTATTTCCTTCGAAAGCTCAGGAATATAAAGATCGAAACTAAGTTTTTGTATATGTTTTACTCATGTTTTCTCGAGTCTGTCCTGACATTTGCTTTTATCTGCTGGTTTGGCTGAGTTAACCTTAAAAACCGAAACAGACTCCAAGGCATAGTCAAAATGTGCAGCAAAATTGTTGGCACTCCACGGACAGATATTTCTGTCCTATATAAAACTAGATCTTTAAAAAAAGCAAAATTCATCCTGTTTGACCCTAGCCACCCTCTTGCTTCTGGATTCAGGGTGCTTCCATCTAGATGTAGGTTTCAAATGCCTAGATGTAGGACAGACAGATTAAGAAGGTCAATGGGACCCATGATTTTTTTTTTTTTAATAACGAACGGTTTTTAACACCTTTATGCACTTTGCTCTGTGGTCTTTTTAACTTTCCTTGGGTTTTATCTTTATCTCTGTATCTTATTGCATTTTAGTTGATTACAGTTATTGTTGTTTCTGTATTGTATTTTACTGTTGCGTATCGCATTTTATTGTGCTGGATTGTTTGTTGTTTTTGCTGCTGGCTGAACCAAAAATTGCCCCACGGGGACAATAAAGATTTCTTGACTTGACTTGACTCAAGTGGGGGCTGCACAGTGGCTCGGTGATTAGCACTGTGACTTTGCAGCTAGAGAATTCCTGTTCATGTCTCAGCCTGGGATCTTTCTGCATGGAGTTTGCTTGTTCTCTCTGTTCATGCATAGGTTTTCTTGGGGTACTCCGGCTTCCTCCCACAGTCCAAAAACATGCTGAGGTTAACTGGTGATGCTAAATTGTCCATAGATGTGAATATGAGTGTGACTGTTTGTCTGTATATGTAACCCTGTGATAGACTGGTGACCTGCCCTGAGTGTCCTCTACCTTCACTCTAAGTCAGCTGGGATAGACTCTGCCCCCCTCGCGACCCTAATGAGGATTAAGCGGTATGCAGATGGTGATGTTTAGAATGTCTGAGACCACTAGAATGACTGAGACACTTGTGATGCACAGAATGTCACTTCTTCAAATCTCCAATGCCACATCTAAACTCTAATTTAAATAATCACCCCTTTTGTTTCTGTTTATTACAGCAAGCATGCAATCAGCTGATTACTTTAACCTGGACTGTAGAGATCACAAAAGCCTTGAATGCTGTCGTTGCCCCTCAGATCTGTCCTGTAGCTCACATGGTGAAAAACAGTTGTTTGTTCCTTGCAACAACCAGCTACTGACCTGCAGGGGGAGCTGTCGTAGTCTCTGTGCAGTGATGCAGTTTGAGTTTTGGTCAGCAGTTCTGACAGGAGAAGACTTTAGGTTTTACATGAGTTCAGTGATAAAGCTGTGTAAAAGCGATTCATTTGAGTGCTCCTCAGTGGGAGGGGATGCATTTATACGGGGTGAATCCATGATTCAGTGTGGTAAGCTTGTCTCTGCTTAAATCACATGTTGCAACATTTTGCACAAACACAAATTGGTTCTTGGGATTGCGTTTGTAATTTCCGTGGTGATACTTCCTCTGCCTCCTCCTACTTATATCCCCCTCTTTCACCTATTACATCCCTGTTCTTTCTTCTATCTCCACCTCTTTGCTGTGTTCCCTCTCCCTCGTTTTCATGCTTTTCCTCCTTTCTTCTCCTCTACCCCCACTGTCTATCTCCCTCTGTCTTTCTCTCCTTTCTATCCCAACCCATCACTCTCTCCGTCCTGCCCTGGAGATAGTATTATCAGCGTAGTGCAAGCGGTAAATTGCACCCTGAGAGTTTCCTGGAGCTGGAGATAGGAGTCGTGTGGGGTTGGAGGTACAGACGTGGGAAGGGGAGAGCTTGTTGTACACCCCAGCCAGTGCCTGTTTCACGTGACTCTTCCTCCTGTTCCCCTCGTCTTCCACTTGCCTCCCCCCATGTTGAGACGTGCTGTAGCGCCTGTCTTATCTACACTCCAACATACTCCCACCGCTAATAGAAAGCTGCTGGAGGGGCGTCGTGAGCAGAATGACCGGTTGAGCAGGACCGGACCTCCTGATGCTGAGGGCTCCTTGTAATTACTGTTTTCTGTGCTATGAATACATATATGCACGTACACATGAAGTGTGAGTAGATTGGTTCACATTTTTTTTTTCTCGAGAATCAGATGGCATGATCACTCATAATCTACAGCTCTTTGTCCTCTGTAGCCCCTGCAAAATCACTGTGTAACCAATCAAGTTAAAGAGCAGTTTGTTATAAGTATGAGAATGTGATGAGTTATAGCTCAGTTATAGTAACACAGCTAAGTTTATGTTGAGTTCGTGCAATGCATTTTTAGCTTCAAAATCTGAGAATAAAGGTCTGTTTTTTTAAACTGTGTCGGACAGATCAGGTTAATAGTGGCATCTTTTGGGCTGAAATGTGAAAAGGAAATAGATTTTAGCCGGCCCTTTTTATATCCTTTATATCCTGATAGACAGTCTGTGTTGCCTCTTAGTGTTGCTTACTTTAGTAGTTGCTAACACAGTACCTTGCAGATAAAGACAAGTGAAAAGTGTTGTTTTGAGAGTTGTCTTGGGATTGTGTTACCTTTATCTTTACGTCCACAAAGCTAGGAAACGTAACTTTAGAGCAATTTAACAACCAATTAGAAATAGTCGTTTACATTTTCAAGCATTTGTTATGAATTTTTCTACACATGCTGCCATATTGGTATCCATATGATTGCATTGATTTGGTTAAAAGTAGTGCAGTGCTTTCAAAATGTGAGATCATCAAATGACGTTGTACTTTTGGATTTGATGGCATTGCCTAGAATCATGGAATACATCTACATTCAGCCCAAGTTCAGACTGACGTCCACAAAAGCATCACAAAAAGACCATAAAAACAGCCTCCATTTGTCTAATCTGTTTCAGCTCTATAACGCACTTTCTCAAGGCCCCAGCAATATGCCTGCCAAGTTTAGAGTTGCTCAGATATATAGTTGTCAAGATATGCAATGAACAGATACAGAGATTCCTGCATTTGTTAGATTAAATTAGACAGAGAATACAAAAAGGAACTGTTGGTTTTGTGTTTTGTTTAGCTGTGATTCACTGCCTGTAACTAGGGCTTGTATACATTTAGAACAGACGCACGGGAACTTCAGCATTAACTTTGAGTACCTGATGGATGTAAACCTGATATTGACTCCCTGGTTAGCTCTGTTTTGATCTCCAACTTGTAGGAAATGTATCTTGGGTTTTAAGCTCCACTTTGGAACTGTTTTCACCAGAGACTTGCAGATTTTGTAAACAAGGTTGGTAAGAGCTCGATGACCAAAACTTCATAGTCGAGGAGCATACAATCAAAACAATCAGCGGAGAGAAACTAATGTGCCATGTATAGCTGATGGGAACTGCAGGGCTGAGTAATAATTCTCTATAGATCCATCACAAACAAGGACTCAGTTCACATTAAACACAGTAACATGACATGCTGTTTATATAAACATGATCTTCAGTGCAGCTTTAAAAGGATATCTTGGGCAAAAATTAGATGAAGCACATGGAACCAGTCCTGTCATAGACTACACACACGACCATTCAGAAGTTTTGGGTCACCCAGAGAATTTCATGCTTTTCATGAAAACTCATACTTTCATTCTTGTGCTCACATAATTGCACAAAGGTTTTCTAATCATCAGTTAGGTTTTCAGCATGATTAACTAACACAATGTGGCATTAGAGCACAGGAGTGATGGTTGCTGGAAATGTTCCTCTGTACCTCTATGTAGATATTCCATTAAAAATCGGTCGTTTGCATCTAGAATAGTTATTTACCGCATTAACAATGTCTAGACTGTATTTCTGATTCATTTAATGTTATCTTCATTGAAGAAAAGCTGTTTTTCTTTCAAAAATAAGGGCATTTCTAAGTGACCCCAAACTTTTGAATGGTAGTGTACATCTTCCTTAGTCTTTTAAAAGGCAGTAAATATCATAAAGTATTGATTGTCATGCAAGATGCCAAGATAAAACGGCTGCTTTGTAGTCCAACCATGCACTTGAATTTTAAAGTTGCATTACCAAGAATAGAAATGTATTTTGTTAGTAGAGCTCCCAAATTAGAGTACCTGCCAAGGTGGCAGGTGGTATTTTGACAAAATTCCATAGTCAGAACCTACCTACATTTGGCAGGTGGCCCATACGAATTTCAGTGAAAAGTTTGAAGAGATGACAGTGATGCAGTACTGCCTGGAGAAAAAAAAAGGGATGAGGAAGGCTGAACATATGAGAAGATGAGAAATGGGAGCTGACAGCTGATTAAGCATTTACTAAGTAATTGGGAGCAAGAAGGATGTGAGAATGAAAAAGAAGTGACTGAACATTTTGTGAAGGGTTGGCATAAAGAACGAAGAGCAGCCGGCAATGAATGGGAGCGAAAGAGAAGATGACATGCATTTCCTGTAGAATTGAACTGAAGAGAAGCGAATGAATCGGCAAGTAAAAAAGAAGTCTTCACAAGTGATTTAACATTTCCTGGAGGATCGTGAGAAGGTGGAAGAGAGGAGCAACAACGGGACGATGAAGGGGAAGGAGTGACTACTTGGAATGTTTTTTTTGTTGCTTTTGGAGAATGAATTGCAGAAAGAAGAGGATAGTGCAGTGTGATTTTTAAAGTGAATAATATGGATCAACATTTTGCTTTTTCACAAGAACGTAGACAAAGAGGACAGGAAAGATGAGGAGGAGAGGAGGGGTTGACAGAACATACAAAATCTGAAGGATGAGGAGAATAACAAGGAGTAAACGGAACGAACTGACATATAGAGGAAGAATGAAAATGGCACAGGGGAAGAGCGATATGTGTCTAACCATTACCTTGATATTCAAGCAAGAAAATGAAAAGGAGCGTAAAAAATGACTGATGTTTGACAAATGAATAAACAGATTTTATGGAACTGGCAGTGAATGAAGAGATGGAAGAGAAGAAAGATAAATACGTGACTTGGTTGTACATAATCACTTTAAGGCAAACGGGAACAATGACTAAAAGATGGTACCAAATGTGACTAATGACCCACAAAATTATCACAGGACAAAAGGAATGACAGGACATGGGCTAAAGTTATCTAAACAAGACCCGATTTACCCAATGGCCACCTGATTCAGACGTTATCAGACCATTAAATGATTATCATGACACATCATTTCCAAACATTTGGGCCACTGGTGATATTCTACAGCTTTTCCAAGATCAGAAGGTGCATTATCATCCATTGTGATCATTGATAAGCAGAAAGTCGCCCTCATCATGTCGGCAATCTCTTTGATCATGTGAATGCGTGCACGCAAAAATACAAAATACGGCTTTATTACACAGAGCTGTGTGATACAGCCGACAAAAATATCACAATACAATGTTTTGTTGCCATCATTATGGATAATTATTGATATCTTAAAATATTTTAATGAAGACCAGATGGGAAAAGATTTGTTTTAAATTGAACAACTTTTTTTTTTCTTTTTTTTTTAGCCTATTTATCAAGACACACAGGTAATGGTGTTGCACCGTGCTAAGGCTAAAGTTTCAAGTGGCTGGTGTGGGACAAGCACCACTGGATGGGGACCCCACACAGGCCCCTGCCTGGACCCAGTATCAAATCTAGAGCTGTGAGTGGGTTGCTTAGTGTTTTTAGGTTTTTCGACTGCAAATCCGTCTCACTGGGACGACCAATAGTCCCCGACAGCCACAGTCACCACTGCAGGAGGTCTGTGGATGGAGGTGACCAGAGGCTCAGGGGGCCGCAGACTAGCATATCTTGAGAGTGAAGGGGCTCCATTATTAAGGGATATGGTGGGCTGTGTGTGAGCCAGAGAAGCTTATTTGAGGTTTGTTCACTCAACAAAGCTTTGCATTTTTGTTATGTGCTTTGGCATGTAATGCATTTAAATTAAACTGTGGAACATTCTTTATTTATATGTATATGTAGTATCATCATTATTATTATTATTTTGAAGAATATTTACAACAAAAACACATGGATCAAGACAAGTAACAGAAAAATCACACCTTTAAAAAAAAAAAAAAACCCAAAACAATGCATGACAGTAACACCAACACCAAGTGCTGCAGTACGTTACACATAGTAATTATATAGACCTATAAAACCACCTATTATCTATCCATCTGACAGAGTTCCAACAGCAAAAATATACAGTACCCCCGAAAAGGAAATAGTTAAAGGGAAGTAGTTAGAAGTTAAAGCTCAACAAAGGCAATTTTAGGAAAGTATGCAACGGTTCCCAGACTCTCTTGAAGTGTTCAGATTAATGATTCAGATCATAAGTCAGTTTTTCCAGATGGAGGATAGCTAAAATCTGTGACAGCCACATATCAACTGTAGGGACTTGATAGCATACCACTGCAATAATATACTTTTTTTTTTTTTTAGCAAGAAATAAAAAAACTGTTAACAAGATCTCATGTCTGTATCAGAAAGATTGCTCGGTGTCTGTTTTAGCAAATAAAATGAAGTAGACAATATAAAAGGTTTACCAGTGACTTTCTGGATAACAGAGTGTACATCTTTCCAAAATGATTTGATATGGTCACATGACCAAAACAAATGGAAAACTGTCCCCTTATAGGCTCATCATTTATAACAAAGGTTAGAGCCGTTGGGCAACATTCTCTGGAGGAGAACAGGTGTGAAGTAAATCTGATTAATTATGTTTTAATTTTCTTCATGTATTGAAATTGAAGTAAATTTTGGGAATACCCCATCACAAATTTTGGACTACTCTTCAGAACTAAATGTTACCCCCAGGTAAAATTATGGAACAGTCTATCAAACAATCGGTCTATGGCAGGTACATTTCACTGTGGGTTTTATCACTCAGGCCTATTGTAAAACATGGCAATCGTAGCCAAAGCTACTACTACTACTACCTACTCAAGTAGTTTTGATTCCTAAACTTTACCAACAAGCAACAGAAAATGAAAAAGAGCAAGTGAAAATAAAAGTTACAATTTAATTTAAGTAAAAAAATGATTCAACGGCATGAGTCGAGCGGGTGAAACACAGTAGTCTTAGCTAGCGAGCTAGCCAGCAAACATAAAGGCTGCTATATGAAAGAAGCTGACTTCCAAAAGAAGGAGACTTGTTCAAAGAGAAACAGTTTCAGAAGGTAGCAAAGGGAAGCAGAACTTGTCAGAGCTGTATGCAGGCAATCAGCAGGTGAAGCTTTGTTACAGAGATGTCAAACTTTACAAAATTTACTGCGCACTTCATTGAATTTTAAGTAGGTTTATTTTTCAGAAGCATTCTTCAAAAGTTGCGAGTAGACTACTTGCTAAAAACAAATGACTACTAACTAAAAACAAATGATTCAATCAGTGCCAAATGGAAAGCATTAATATATCTGTGAATATTGTTACCAGTTACTGAATTCCTGCATAAAGGGTGAAAGTGGGTGTTCAGAATGTACATTAGAGTATTGCAGCACCCTGTGGTACAGTATTTCATTCCTGTCGCTTTATATTTGGTTTGACATCCTGCACTGCCTTTCATTGACATGTTCTATCCTTTATTACATTTTTTCTGGTGCTTTTGCTGTGGTATGGTTTTCAGCATTGTTATCAATATTGTTTGGCAGATATTGTATCCGAGTTCGAATTTTGGTATCATGACAGCACCAGCAGCCCCTCAAAGTTTCTGTGCACGTTCCTGGCTACAGGTGACTCGGTACTTCCTGTCCTCTGTGCGTGGGCACAGCAGTGAGTCACAAGTCAGAGAGAGCCAGACAATCATGTGCAGCATCTGCTATTTAGTTGCCTCTTTTTTGGGGGGGCTTTCTACTCCTTCGCTCATTTCCTCCTGTCCTTTGTCCTCTTCCCAGTGAACTGTCTGATCCTTCCATTCCTCTGGCCTGTTATTCATCTTTGAGCCAAGGCCCTCGCCCACTGTGCTGCACTCTGTGAATAGTCTTTGTTAATAGCAAATCTTCTGCAGATTAATTTCAAAATGAGAGAGAGGAATGGGAGAATGGAAAGAAAGGAAGCAAGTCGAACTAAAGGGCTAAAAGGGATTTTCTCTTTTTATCATGTATTAATGGCCTTTTGGCGCCTGTTGAAAGCAAAAAAAGGTTATAAGTCACATTAGCATATGGTAAATTTCTCTCTCTGTCTCTCTGTTCTCACAGAACAATTAAGAAGCCTATTTTATTAGCTGCCCTTTAACTTCCTCTGATGGAGCTTTAGCTAATACAAAATGCCGTCCGTGCTTCTCTCATTCTTTGAACATGCTTTTGAAGCACAGGTGAATCAGGTGTATCCTAATGTGGCAGGGACAATATGAGGAGGTTAAAGTTTGTGTTGTGTTCACTTTTTCATGTGGATTTTAACTCAACATATCTTATGTGGCAGTGGAGGAGCTGGATGATCATCAAGTTCATCAACATTTTTAAAAAGCCTGGATTACAAATTCAACGGTTTTGCAGATGCGGACATTTACTAGTAAGAGATCCTATCAAATTGCCTTATGGAAAAAGCAGGATCCAGTGTATTTAAAGATTTCCTTACATTGAGGTTAACAATAAGGATATGACAGGAACTGCTGTTGTGTTTTTGATGATTCGTTTGTGAGTTAGTTTGTTTAAAGTCCTTGAAAATTGCAGAGGTGCAATTCTATAGTAGTGGAATACCCCTTTAACACAAATACAAAGACACATTGCTCACAATAGACAGAATTTTAAGATAAATATATATGGGGTTCTGCAATGCTGACTGTGGAGCAGTTGGTTGATTTCCCTGTAAGACTAGAAAAGATGAAAACACACATAGCTGTCTAGGTTAGCTGCATCCCTATAAAACCTTTGAATAGATAGTAGAAATCTGTATTTTTCTACTAAAGGTATGTAACACGCTCAACAGGTGTAAAAACTGTCTGTCTGAAGACTCCTAGTAGCTGAAATTAGTCATTTAAACCACGAAGGAACTGTAATGGAAAAGGTAAAGCTAAGAAAAAGAATGAAACAATGATTCCCAAGGTCAAAGGGTAATTTAGTATGAAATATTAATAGCTTTATGAATTAGTTAGATGTACTTTGCGCTTTCTCAGTCACAGTTCAGGATTAACTAGTTCCTCTAGTTGACACAAGATGGCAACAAAACCATGTCCTATATTTCAATGTCTTGATATTCTGGTGGAAGTATTTCTAAGCTGTTCTCTCTCTCTTTCTCTCTCTTTCTATCTCTCTATCGCTCTTTCTCTGTCTTTCCTTTTTTATTCTGCCTCCTGCTTTGTCTCTGTGCCCATCATGCACAATAAGAAGGTAAATTTCAAGTCTGAAATTCTGTCATTGGAAAGCCAGTCACAAATATTATTGCACAGGTCCCCCATATTAATACTATTGTACCTATTCTGTCATTGTACCAGGCCCTATCACCAAAACCGGCTGTAAAGTGGCAGAGTGTCAGGGAACATTTTACTGTATTTTTCAGATTACTTGAGTCTCTAAGAAAGTTGTCGCAATAAGCAATGTTGGCATTCTTTGTTTTTTTTGTTTTTTGTTTTGGTTACCTGGTTTAAATCAACTGGATGAGAATTGCTGTGAATTTTTATATGTTTGTGTATCTTTGGAATTCTTGAATGACTTCACAATAATTACATTTAATCTGAGTCCTAAATTTATACATAAAAGTGTAGTTGGAAAATAATTTAAACAATTTCCTCATTCATTAAATATGTGGCCATTGATCATTTTCCCTACGTTAGAGTGAGTATTACATCTCTAGGAAGATGGAAGAATCTCCAGAAAATCTTTTTTTTAGTTTTAAATTTCTGTAATTTTCTTTAAATATACAGTTACACAGTGCACACTCCAGGTACATTAAAGCTGCTGTCCGGAGTTTGAATCGCAGCGTCTCCCAAAACACTGTTGGTCCCTCCCTCTGATTTCGCCCCTTTATTTGTGCACGCGCGCTGTACATGAGAGGAGTGCCCGGAGTGCTGCAGCATCTTGCCTGTTTTGCTGTTTTCCACTCTTCTACATTTAGTAAATAATAAAGGAATTACGTTAGAATGCTGTATTGAGTCTAACTTGTCCTAATACCAAAATAACATGAATCTGCTAGGACGAACGAGTAAAGTTTCAATATGTGATTACACTCGTGTATCCCTCTCGATGATGTTGTTTATCAAACTTAGTGCATTTACGCGTGTGTATGTGTTACATTGTTTATTTATTTCTATCTAGAGTTCAGAATTGCATGACTCCTCTGACGAAGAGTATGTCCCAGACGCCCCAACATCTTCCTCCAGAGGTCGGGCATCTAAACGAAGCCGTCAGGCGGGCTATGGAGGCCGTGGTCGGGGAGCGACGCGAGCACCCCGAGCCAAAAAACGTCCTGCAGTCTCTTGGCCTGACAAGCCGTGGGATTGGTAACTTTTCTGGAAGTTGCTGATCCCTGATGCTCTCTCCTCCACAAGCAAAACAAATGTGCGTGCGGTTGCGTAGTGCGTAGCTCGCCCACCTCTGCATGGGCTTGCTTGCTGTGCGCGTAACCGTTGATTGACAGCATGACAAAGCTGAAGCTCGAACTTGATTGGTCGGCAGCGACCGGCGCTTTTTGGAATAACATGGGGGTCTATGAGAGGAAGGCGGAGCTCAGGAATAAATTTTCATATCGCGTTATACTAACTTTATATTATAGTATCGAACTGGACTAACACATTTAAGCTTTGTTAAAAAATGATACATAAATTGAAAACAAATGGAAACTCCGGACAGCAGCTTTAAAGTTGTTAAAATCAATCCATTGTGTAAACTGGACAACCTAATAGCTATGTGCCCAAAAAAAAATCCCTGCCTGCAAGCAATCCTCAAAATTGTTATTTTTATTTTATTTTACAAAACAGTGGGAAGTAATTTACCACAGTTTTTCATTTCTTTAACAAAATCACCAAGCAAAGTAAATTATGTCTTTACAAAAAGCTCTTATCAAAATTCCATTTAACGATGCCTTTTAGCAGTTAACACTCACAATGAGTGTAACAATCACAATTTCACTTTGAAGTGGTGCAAAAGATCGTACAATCTCTTGTATACTAAAAATGCACAAGAGACATTTCAGTTTCTCCTCAAAGTGGTCAAGCAACAGCAGCTGACAAAAGAGTGGTCAGGTACCTTGTTGTAAAGTATGGGTACTACCCACAAAGTGGAATTTTGATTTGAATTGCGTGCAAATGGAGGCAAATTATGGCACTTTCGAGTGTCCATACAGAAGTTCCAAAAGACAGGAAAAAAACCCCAGTTTTTCTTTACCAGAGCGATTGGCTGCTCAGTCAGCATGATAAATTTCAATTACTCTTTGTAATCTTTCTAGTCTTGTCGCTGTTGTAAGGAAATTTCTCTGCTTTTTAAAATCTCTTTTAGCATATGTTGCTTCAGAGCAGCTGTTGCCTGAGTTCCCTGATTGAACTCGCTGTCTTCCGTTGAGTATTTACTTTTTAGGTTACTTTTCAGACTGGGCTTTTGGAGGTTTTGAAGAACCAGAAACTAAAACCGAGTGTTTCAGACGGAGGGTGAGGAGAGGTGCTGCAGCAAAGTATGATATTAAAAAAATACGCTTTTCTTTATCATTAAAGCATGCCGACATATTGTACTTGACCCCACAGTTACATTAATAGACCGGTAAATGCGCATGTTATTGGGTTCTTTAATATTACACGGAGAGAATATTATAAATAAAATAGAATCAAAGCAGGGAGAAAGAATAGTGAGGCATTTAGCAGCTGAAGAGACACACATTTCACTCATGAGTTAATTTATACCACAGTGGAGATCATAATCACACTAGAGGAGAGCCAGTATAGGACTTGTGTTTGCCAGGTGGCCAGAAATATGAGCCCAAATTAGCGATGCACCTTAAATGCTGCATGTAGATAAGAAACTGTTACCTTCTAGCAAGTTTGCTTTATCACATAAAAAGGGAATGATGTGAATCAGTTCTTGCACATGTGAAAATGTGTTGTGGGACTGTACACAGTCCGTTTGTTTAGATAGCTATTGCTTTCATAGTAGTCATCGAAAGCACTAGCAAAGGATATTCATTTTAACTCAGGAATACTTCCCTTTATGATATTACTGTATACGCCACGATCCAGCAAAGACCATGGGACCAAATGTTAGTTCCTGATGTTTGATGCCAGATAGTACGCTTCTGCAGAGCAAGATAGCGCTGGGATCCCTCTTTTCTGTCTGTCTGTTTGTCAGGCAGCCTTGATGGAATGAGCCAGATGTTGGCTCTGATTGGACAAACCTGCCTCTCTTGTTTATACCTAAAACCATGTAATCAGTTGGAGATTCTCTGCTGATGGAGCGACAGTGTTGTCTCTCTCTTACACACTCGGGAAACTCATTCAGACTTTAGTTATGGGTGTGAGAGAAACAGCTGTGTTTATGCACGCACGCAGGCACGCAGGCACGCAGGCACGCACGCAGGCACGCACGCACGCACGCACGCACGCACGCACGCACGCACGCACGCACGCACGCACGCACGCACGCACGCACGCACGCACGCGAGAGTGAAACAGACTGAGGCAGATGGGACATGCTTCATTATAGCAGTACATATGAGCTGGTGAATTGCTTGATGTTTTATCATGTACTCGTCTGACTGCTTATTTAGTCAGACATATGGTAACACGCTGCTATTATGTCATTTAGATGAGCGAAAAAAAAAAGGTTAAATGAGTTGCTTAGCGCACAGGTTTTGTCTTGAATTTCAATGCTTTTACAACCTTCAGGCAATCTGAACATCATTACTGTATAAATACAGAATACAATTAACTAGCATGGGTATATGTACAGTGCTGAAGGATTAATAACAGGCACGCACACTTACACATGTTTTATGTACTGTGCAAAATCTTTAGATAGTAAAAGTAATGAGAATGCTTTAAAAAATAATTTCATGGAGGTCATACCATCTGTTGCAGGACTTCTGGTTCTGCTTGTTGCTGTGAATAATTCATATACATTTAAGTCGATCAGTTGCCTCATCAATGGCATTGCATGCTCTGTAAGAATTTAAACATCTGAGTGCCAAAATCTTTTGCAAAGTTCTGCAGAAACCTGCACACAGGTGTCACTGACTTTGTCTCTGTATTTGGAAAGAAATACTTAATATTTGAAAGAAATACACTAGAACTAAGTGTAAATGGAGGGATCTAAGAATGAATGGGAAAACAGGAGATGTAATGTAACAGAGGTGTAAATAGGAAAGGAAAGTCCAGAAAAGACAAAGAAGAAGGAAAGGAAATACAGGGGAAATGAGGAGATGGCAGGAATGGCAGTGAGGGAAATGGCATGAAAGAGGTGAGTGATGGACTGGATAGAGGAGGAGGACGAGGAGGAGCGGGTGGTGGAGGAGGCCGAGGTACAGATAAGCCTGCAGTTGTATCAGTAATTGTAATCTGCAGGAACTGACATGGTTCTGCATGTAAAGCTATTAGGGTGACTGTGTGCTCAAAGCCAGCTTTCCCCAACTGCAGTGTCAGATAGTGAGGTAAGATGAGCCGAATAAGAAGGCAGATGGATGAGAAAGTTGGATTAGTTCTCCAATAATGTTCAAATTAAAGAAACTAGAAAAGCATTCAGAGAGCGCAGTACTCCGCCAAGGCTCCCCAGTCGTCGTGTCATTTTCGACGGCTGAAATCTTTTAAAAATTTATAGATCTAGACTATAAGCCGCATCACTGCCGAAACCTGGACAATTCCCATAAGATTTACAATGAATGAGATGGATGCGTATTAATGTCTCTGTGGTGTTGGTGCAATGTCCTGGTATCATAACTGCATAGGTTTAAGTCTGAAATTACACCTGATTTTTAAATTTGATCTGCTTACCTGCATATTGGCATTTACATATGCTTGGGAACTTTGCCAAATACCAGCATTTAAGATAGTGTATATCGATGTTCACTTTTTTAAATCCTTTTTTGAAATAATTATCCAATTTGTCAAACTAAAATGTGACTATTTTACTAGAAAAGCACTCAGAGTACAGTATTCCGCCAAGGCTGCTCAGTCGTTATTTGATTTCCAACAGATGAAATCTTTAAAACTTTCCTGGTCCGCAGTGGTCAGTTTGTAGTAGGATCGCAATCATGTGATTGTCATTTCCCTTGCATTCCCTTTCCTTCTTCTATCTCTATAAATGTGGTACCAACAGGATTATCTGAGGTGCTGTTTTGTCAAAAAAAGTAGAATAAAACTATGAATAACATCTCGGATAATTCTGTCGGTACCACATTTGCAGACACGTAAAATAAAATCTCTGTTGTCCTGTCAAAATAAACTGCTTCTTTCATTGCTGACTGCTTGACCTTACTGAGCTACATTAGACCACATCTCATGACTGTAGACTGTGCGGTGTAGCAAATGCAGAGATTATAGATAAAGATAAAAGAAGCAGCAGTCAAAGTAAAAGCAGTATTCATATGGATGGAGGAGAAAAGCCAGCGGCCCATTTTGTCCCACTCCTTCTTCTGTGTAGTTGCGAGGCTGTAATTATCAGTCAGATTATTATTGAGTGCTAATTTATTGCCTCGCTGGGAGCTATGTGTTAAATAAACGCAACGGAGTAAATAAAGAGAGGGGGAGAAAGAGGGAACGGGAGAACAGACTGCTGCTGCTATCAGCTGGCAACACAGCACACACACTGCCCACAGGGGAAGACTGAAATGCGTCAAAGTATATTTATACGTGTCTGCCCCAGACATACTTGCAAGCCCAAACACTAGTGTTCTGTGCCCATGTGGTGCGTTGATGATCCATTGGACTGTTAGCACTGGTGCGCCGAGGCTCTCATCATGTGTTCCTTCTGCACTGGATCAGGGACTTGGCCGTCCATAGCTGATATCACTGTGGCATCTACCCGGCAGACACACTGACTAATAACTCAACCAGTCACCATCTGTTGTCCCTACAGCTTAACCTCAAAACCTGCTGGATAGTATGACTGCTGTATAGCAGAGATGTAGCGCTGTAAAAACATTTGTTTTTCTTTTGAACAGTAGGTGGATTGGGTGTTTGATATTCCATCCGTCCTTTATCTATACTAATCCTCTGTCGGGCCATGGGGGCGCTGGAGTGAAGACAGGGGACACCCTTAACAGGTCACCAGAATATGACAGGGCTACATATAGAAACAAACAATCACACTCACAGTCACACCTATGGACAATTTAGAATCACCAGTTAGCCTCAGCATATTTTTGGCCTGTTTGAGGAAACTGGTAGCCTAGCCACGCTAGACAACCCCCGGCAACGAATTTAATTCTCTGCCAGGTGGGTCTAGTTACCCTCCGTAAGGCTCGAGGCTGGATTCTCCTAAAACTGGCCGGACGAATCACCATGAAGTGTAGAGTCAGAAGGCGGGCGTAACGAAGTGACGACAGAGGCGCGACGATTCTGACAGAAACAACCAGCGCACAATAAACAGTTATCTTTCGACTCGGCTTTGGCCACAGCCCTTAAAGATTTGAAGCTAAAATTCAACTTGAAAGATAAACAAAGGACGGCACTGAAGTGTTTCATTGAGAAGAAAGACGTATTTGGACTTATGCCGATGGGATATGGCAAATCCTTAATATACCAGTTGGCTCCGCGGCTCCGCTGGTTGGGGAATGGGGAATGGGACTTAGCCACAATCCGCCGGTGCTCTAGGAACTACGTCAGCCTATTCGTTGCGTTGATTGGTTGTATACCTACCCAATTGCTGCAGAGGGATTTGATAGACAACCTTTTAGCCCGCCTCCCTCCCTGTCGAGCGGTCCTAGACCCTTGTGCCTTCAGAACATGGGGTCTAGCGCGGCTAGGCTAGGAAACTGGAGTACCCAGAGAAAATTCACGCATGCACATGGAGAACATGCAAACTCCATGCAGAAAGATCCCAGGAAGGCCAGGACACAAACCAGGGAACCTTCTGCCTGTAATGAGAAAGTGCTAACCACTGTGCAGCCCAAGAAGATTTAGACTAGTACCTGAAATTATTTTATGCAATTTCGGCAGCAAATCCTTATGTGATGCTGTACTGGGGATGTGGTTTTCACGGACACAACTGTACCGGTTTGTTAATTTCAAAATGCTGCAACTTGGGATAACCTAGGTGAAATGTCAGGTGAGACACAGGTTTAATTGAAACATTAAGTGAACTAACTTGACTTTTGCACAGTACAGTAAAATATATGTAAATAAACACATGCTTATTTATTTTATATGCTTTGGTAATAATATGGAGTAACAATTTCTGTTTTATATATATTTTTTAGAAATTCTTAAATCTGTTCACATTCCATTAATGTCCAGACTTCTGACAACATAGTTTCTGCTTGAAGTGCTTCAAACATATAATATCAAGCAAAACTGCAGTACCAAGTTTGCTCGAGTTTAGTTATGCTGTCAGATGCTTCCACAGCAGATCCCTTGCCCTTGTGCTAACTCATTACTCCAAGGAGCGCAGTGAAGTGGCGTTGGTTTGTCCGTCTGTCTGTTTGCAACATTACTCGAAAACGGACTTGGATGAAATTTTCACGAAGGGTCAGAAATGACACAAGGACCAAATGATTACATTTTGGTAGTGATGCGGATTAAAGTCTGGATCCACAGGCTTTCTGTGTCATTGCAAGATCATCACTGTAACTATGACAACAAGCGAGCACTAAGTCCGCTGCTTGCTGACGATCACGTGATTGCAATTATACTAGAAATCCACCACTGCAGACTTATTGGGACTTGTCCGTCAGAAATTATACAAGGAACAATTGATGAAATTGTGAGGGTGTTTCAGAGTCTCATCAATTCCTGCCGCCTCTAACATATTTAGATCATGCATTTCGGTATTCGCACATAACGTACACATGCATAAGACGTGCCTGTCCTCAGCGCTAGGTAATTTTGTTTGTAGGTGCGTCTATATTAACTGGCCACATTTTATAGTGCCATGATTTCTGAGCATTAATAACTTATAAAAGAAAATGCTGCATTTCTGACAATACCATTTGGGGGAATGAACAGCCTTGGTGGAGTACTGCGCTCTCTGAGTGCTTTTCTAGTTCAAACTGATTTTTTTAAAAATTCAGTTCAATTAAATTTAATGTCTTCCTTTGTTATTTTTTGTTTCATATGTGCTACCTGTTAGACCTGTCTTCTGTTTTCCCCTTCATCATTTTCAGCTCAACTTCTCCTTACTGACTCCGGTCTGATTTTTCTGTATCGCACACTCACACATTTTTTTCCTCTGTCTGTAGCTTCTAAGCAGATGCTTCACACCTCTAGCTGTGTACTGAATTGATTGTTATGCAGAACGTGCCTGGAGAAGAAAGAATATATGATAATATGCTTCTTAGTTAATCTCCTGTTTAGCTTATGGCTAATAGCTGCTGTATTCAATTATGCACCTTTTTAATAACTGAAGTTATTTTTTTCCCCACTTGTTTACATTTCTTATTTATTTGGTCTTCCACTTGTCTCTAACATTTTCTGTCCTTCTCTTTTCTTTTTCTCAACTGTGTGAGATTCATCTTTGTTATTGTTTTCATTTTTTAGGATATTTTTTAGAACACTTTTAAACAGTGACTGAGAAAACCTCTTTATGACAGACTTTATGATGAGATTAAAGCTCTCCTTCAGCTGCAGCAGTTGATTAAATATACGGATGAAATTAGCTATTCTTTATATGGTCTTATATTCTTCTTCTATAGTTTGGCCATGTTGTGAACATAATGGTGCTTTTAAAGCTACATTTATAAATTTATTTTCTGCACATAATATCTGTTTTAGCCCAATTTCAAAGTAAAATGAAACACCTTTTTTAGTGATGATTATGCCTGTTTTTTATGTTGATCTAAAAACACCGTGCCTAGTATCCTTTTAATTTTACACTACTTTGTGACTGAGCATCTGAGAAAATTGAATTTATTTTGTTGTTGAATAATCTGATTGTGACTCTCACACCATAATGGAGTAAATAAAACCCCAACCTGCTATTTTATACAAAATGAACAAATGCACAGGCCTGACACTCATTGTAAGGTTGAACTGGTTTGAATTCACTAGGTAGGCGGTAATGATGAGAATACCTTGGTGTCTTGGTGAACTTTTGTCTTTGTAGCTTTGGTTGTGACAAAAACTGACCGACACTAATGTGACTGTTGTGGCTGAAATATGGGGGAAGTACTTAATAGTTGCATTTACTTACTATTCTGTATGTGTGTCTCTGAAAGTATTGTATTGAGTGACGGGATATTGAACATCAGGACTCTATTGCAACTGATTGTAGAGAATTTAATGCTTGCTGAGATTCATTTATTCTTTAATTATACAGTATATGTTTAGAGATTTGAATTATTAATTACTATTCCAGTTATTCGACTTAGGTAACATGGAGAGGTTTGGCTTCTTTTGGTTAATGATGCCAGACTTTAAAGTACAACAAACAAGAATATGGCACCATTATTGCATCTGCTACATAAAGTTGTAGTGTAATAATAGTTTGATTTGCAGGATAAAGAATAAAGCCACAGTCCCTCTGTGTAAGCTGTAGTCCAATCTTCTATTGACAGCCGGTCTGGCTGTGCCTGCATGTTAGTGCATATGAGTCTCTCGCTTTGAAGTTGTTGGCCCTTCTTGCACTTATACAGAGACAGAGAGTAAACCCCCACACAGCATTGGAAAAGCAAAAGTCCAGTCCGAACTGCTCATTGCAGTTTTGCTCTGGTCTTTGCATGTTTCTCCACGTGTCCATCTGCGTGTTAGGGGGCGTTGCATTATATGGACATAAAAACCTGTGCCAGTTTCAATCTTTTGTTCAGGTGACCCAGAGTTTATTGTGCCAGAGCAGTCTGATTTGACATCTCTGCTGTGCCAACACAAAGGTAGATTGAAACAAATAGAGAAAACAAGAAAAGCACTCAGAGAACTCAGTACTCCACCAAGGCTGCTCAGTTATGGTATGATTTCCGACGGATAAGTCCTGATCAGTCCGCAGCGGCTGATTTGTAGTAGGATCGCAATCGTCAGCAGGCAGCTGATGTAGTGTTCATTTGTTGTCATAGTTACAGTGCCGCTATCTGACAATGA
The DNA here is from genome assembly GCF_021347895.1 of Acanthochromis polyacanthus. Lineage (NCBI taxonomy): Eukaryota > Metazoa > Chordata > Actinopteri > Pomacentridae > Acanthochromis > Acanthochromis polyacanthus. Next base: position 19,648,193 of record NC_067118.1, read on the forward strand.
CACAGAAATCTTTAGCAAATCCATGGATCCAGATTATAAGCCACATCACTGCCAAAATCTAGTCAACTGGTCATTTCTGACCTTCCCTGAAAATTTCATCATCCTTTACTCTGTTTTTGAGTAATGTTGCTAACAGACAGACGAACAGACGAACAAACATAAGCCGATCATCACATAACTCTGGCGATTTCCTTGGCAGGGTAATGAAGGGGATTGTCCAGTGCTAAAGTGAGTTTTCACACCATCAAAGGCAGGAAGACAGACTGACAGACAAACTCACTGTCACACATTACTATTGACAAAAAATACTGAGTGAATGAACGACAGACATCAGACTAAACAAACGCGAGCACACACCCTCGGTATGTGTGTCTTGGTGTGTGTGTGCAGCATGGTGTGTTGTGTGTGAAGTCACGCCTGGCTGCCTGTTATCTACCATAGACTCACAGGTCCCTGGAGGGACACCAGAGGAGTCATCTGATTCACTTGCAGTTTCGTCGCTGACTGCAAATTAAAACGTGACCAACAATGAAAGGAAGGAGTTTTTTTTCGTTTAAATTAAATCCATTCTGTTTCTGCTTAATCCCCCCAAACAGATACTTGTCTGACATATAAAATTAACGCATGAGCAATTTCGCTCTTTCTTGTCGCCTGCATTAACATGCACCAGCTGCAGCTTTTCACCCAACAGTGGAAGTAACTCTCACATCAGAAGCCCTCTCGCTCTTTGTCTCTCCTCAGTTCAGGTCTGTTTATGAAACACAGACGATTGGCTCTGATTTGATTTGGCGTTCAGCAGCCCTGATAATTATGATGAATCTTCCTTTCACTCTATGTGTGTGCATGTGTGCGTATACACTCTCTTCACCTCAGTTACTCAACACTGCTGCTGCTTTTCAATGCCACTGTGCTCTCAGTCAGACCTGTGGCACTAGAGCTGTAGAAATATTGATTGACATTAATTTGCTTGGAGCACCAGATGTAGTGCATTAGGGTACTTTATATAGTGACAGCTTGTCAGTCTTGAAGATACTTTGCAGTTATATTTTTCTACATATTGGCTTTTCCGTTGTGGCATCTGTTGTTAAAATATAGTATATGAACTATGTGTGCTCCACTAGTGTCTGTGGGAAGGTGATGATGCATGTGCGATGTCAATACAATATGAGTTTTGCACAGTATAGGTCTAAGGATATGTCTCCTATTGCGACAGTGCTTAAAAGCTGCTTTTTGATTTGATTTCACTTTACTGCTATTCTTTTTTCCTGAAATTTGACTTTAGTCAAATGTTGTACACACAGTATTTAACCAATCATCAAAACAAATACTACAAACAGACATCAGATATTGCAGATGAGGAGCTGCAATACAATCACTTACTTTTTTGCACAATCAGTGCTTAGTCTACACGGGTACACTGAAGTCTAATTAGAACCCAAACTATTTTAAGGAATTTTACAGACTGAGAAATAACAAAGTTCTTTTCAGTGAAATTAGCCGCTAAAACTGACAAACTTCAAAAGCAACAAGTTAAGTCTTTGGCTGCACGGTGTCTTGGTGGTTAGCACTGTCGACTTGCAGCTGGAAGACGGTTCATGTCCCAGCCTGGGATCTTTCTGCAGAGTTTGCATGTTCTCCCTGGGCATGCGTGAGTCATCTCTGGGTTCTCTGGCTTCTTCCCACAGTCCAAAAAGACTGTGTGTGATTGTCTCTATGTGTAGCCCTGTGATAGACTGGTGGTCTGTCCAGGATGTCTCCTACCTTCACCCTAAGTCAGCTGGGATAGACTCCAACCCGTCGTGACCCTATTGAGGATTAGGCGGTCTATAGATATTGGATGAATGGAAGTTTAGTCGTGTTCATACAGACCAAATGCAACTGCTAGATTTTAATAGCGTATTCTGAATTATGTGCTTTGAAGAGTTCACCAGCGGTAGGAATGTTGAAGATTAACAGTTACTTTATTCACGGCCAGTAATAATTTAGTGGTTACTGAAATTCATGGTGCCCTGTGTCGGCGGTCATTTGGATTACTTGCAGTTCCATATCGGCAACATACAGCATTGTGGGGGTTTCGCTAGGAATGGGCCACCATGACAAGGACTTCTGTGGTGGTTAAAGAGCAGAGCTCATATATTATAGAAGAGTTGTAATTCTCTATTTCTCTCTGTTCCCATTAATGCAACCAAGTCACTTTTACAGTTGATATACTGTGTTTGTGGTTAAATATGCTTGATTAGCAAATAATAAAAAAATACACTACATTTCATATATACGTGTATGTACTATACATGTATATGTACGTGTGTGCATAAAAGATGTATTCTGCATCTTATACTCACTATATATTATTTACATATATTGTCTATGGAAAATATAAAATTGTATGTTTTACTTAACCCTGTCACCTCCTTGTAATTGTTTTTTTCCTCTTGGCCAGGTCACCCTTGTGAAAGAGATCTTGATCTCAATGGGTTTTATTTGGTTAAAAAAAGGATAAATATATTTTAATTACATGTCTGCAAGTTTAAGTAGCTTTAATGTCGAATGTGATTGAAAATGTGGATGGCAGCTGGCTGTGTGGTGGAAGAAATAATTCTATTTCTTAATTTTGGATTATATAATAATTTTCAAATAGTCTATGCAGAGATGCCTCTTTAATCATCCCTTGAGCTAGAACATTTCTAACCCAAGACAATTATGTCACAACTTTATCTTAAGTTTTTAAATCTAGCATTCGGTGTGAAAATGAATACATTTGGCTAGGTGTGAGTACAATAGCAGTGCATGTAGGAATTTAATCTGATAATTATCATTCATTTCAGGAATTTTGTATTTCATTTCACTGACTGTAATACTATTTTCACATGCACACCCCAAACACTATCTTGTGATCGAGCTGTAGCTCCTAACTGTTTGTGCTTTGCTCTCTCTCCTTCATCTTTCTTTCTTATTCCGACTTTATACTCTCTCTGCCTCCCTGCTCTTTATCTTTCTTTCTATTACCAAACATCTCTAGTCTGCAGATGAGATAGAAATGATGGTAAGATCCACTACAATTCCTGCTCTTTATCCTTTCCATCTATTCTGATGATTTCAAACTCTCACCCTGTTTCCTTTTTTACTTTTACACAAGCTGAGGGTCGCTTGACAAACAGATGAAACTCCCATCAGTGTGCTGATTGGAGTCATTCTTAACGAAAAAGAAGAAATTTAATATTTTTAAATTGCTGTTTGGAGGGGTGTTTGGTTTGACTTAATTGAAAACAAATTGGACCCTTCCCTGCTTTTTTGTTTTTCTTCTTAATTTTTCCCCACTCCTGTCTCTTTCTCTCTCTTTTTTGTTTTTTACCATCAAGCATGCTTGCCGTCACATTTTTAGCAATTTGCGGACAGTGATGCATTTAACAAAAATATGATTTCTTAATTTACTGAATTAAATATTGTCCTAAAGAAAACAAGCAGACAAATTCTAGCTAATAGGTCCATTTGTGCAGTTTTACTTGTAATTCTCTATGATCCCACGTAGTCTCTGTTGTATATTATACTCATCTTTTTTATTTCTGTCTCTCCTCTGTAGCACCATCACATTTATTTTTTTTTTCATCTGTCACTCCGTCAGTGTGGAGCATGCTTGCATGTATATGCACATTTGTCTGTCAGCATGCTTTTATGTGCATGTTTTTGTGACTAAGTGTGGGTGCCTGCCAACTTCAGTGCTTCATAACTACATGATAATAACATATGATGTGAGGCGAAACGTTTTTTCTAGACTGGTCCTAATATAGTTTTAATAAATGAATAGGAATAGATAAGTCGGGTGGGGGGTGGGGGGTGAATAGCAGGTTTGCTTTACAGGCTGTGGGCTTAAGGATGTGGAATTTTGATTTTTTTTTCTATTACTCTAAAAGTTGCTTTCAGGCAGAACCTTCCAGAGGTTGGAGAGTGTGTGCAAACTGGTGTGCGCATGTTCTTTTACCATTTGTGCTGGTAAATGATCTGTATTTATATAGCGCTTTTGCTATACCTGTAAGATGCCCAAAGTGCTTTACATTATACTACACATTCACCCATTCACACACACATTCACACACTGATGGCGGAAGCTGCCATGCAAAGCGCTAACCACGTCCCATCAGGAGCAGTTAGGGGTTCGGTCTCTTGCTCAGGGACACCTCGACATGAGCTCTCCAGGCCAAGGATCAAACCGGCAACCCCTCCAGTTGCAAGACGGCCACTCTACTCACTGAACCATGCCGCCCTCTATTTAATCAGGATATACAAAATGTTTTGTGGGGACTTGACTTTTGGGGTCAAATACGTCCTAAATGATTCAGTTTTAGGCAAAAGATGTAGGGTTTACTAAATCTTGGCAATGGAATGTCACGAATATGTCTATAGAATGTCCTCTGAAAACAGGAGTATGTATTTGGCATCTGTGCGCCACATTACTCAAAAATGATCCAATGGATTTGGATGAATTTTTGTGGGAAGGTCAAAAATGACACAAGGACCAAGTGATTAGATTTTGGCAGTGATGTGGCTTATAGTCTGGATCCATGGATTTGCTGAAGATTTCCATATCATTGCGAGATAGCGGCACGACATCCCTGTAACTGCAACTACAAATGAATGCTGCATCAGCTGCCTGCTGACGATCGCATTATTGCGATCCTACTACAAATCGACCTGTGGACTTAATCGGGATTTCTCTGTCAGAAATCATACAACAACTTAGCTGCCCTGGCGGAGTACTGCTCTGAGTGGTTTTCTTGTTTTTAATAGAATATCTACATAGGGGTACAGAGGCCCATTTCCAGTAACTGCCACTTCTGTGTTCTAATGCTACATTGTGTTAGATAATTGTGTTGAAAGGCTAACTGATGATGAGAAAACCCTTGTACAATTATGTTAGCACATGGATGAAAGTGTGAATTTTAAAGGAAAGCATGAAATTCCCTGGATGACCCCAAACTTTTGAACAGTAATTTAAGTGCAGCAGTTCTTTGGTGCACATTTTTATTACCCACTTTCATTTTTTCTGCAGGAATTCATCTGATCTTACAACTGATGCTGTTGATCTGCATGCTGTGAACACCTGACTTAGCAGCTTGCAGACTATTATAAAGTTAACATGAGTGTGAAAGTTTCATTTGCATATAGAAATGTTTAATTATTTTGTCAAACTTTGATGGTAAAATAAAAAAGATCATCTTTTCCAAAAGAATCATACATGTTTTATTTGAAGGCATAATATTGAGCGCCTGGATTATCCACAAGTTGTGGATGGTCAGCATCAGCACTTGGATCTGCAGCCATGTTTTTAGGCTCTGAAAGTTGCCGAAGGGAAAAAAATTGGTTTGCACGTTCACTAGTCCTGCAAGGAGTGGAAGCAAAGCGCAACAAACACTCATGCCTAACTGTTGCATGTCAATGTTAATCATCTGAAAATACTTTTCTTCTTAGCAAAAATAGTGCTCATTAACAAAAATATTGGTAATAATGAAATATTAAAAAAAGGTGAGTATTGTTTTTTTTTTTTAAGGTATTGCAATAATTTTCTAGTATCAGTATGCACTAGTATGTACATGAATAATTGTCCGCTCTTGAAAAATCCTTCACTGTGATAAATTGATATATATATATATATATATATATATATATATATATATTTGCCTTAAATCCCTAAACACTTTTCAGACGGATGAAAATGTTGCATTTGCAGCACTGGTTTGTTAAAGCCACATGTTGATTTGTACTGCATGTTTTTGCTAGCGGTATGTTTCATTGTACAGTGGGGTCCAAAAATGTCAGACTTCATTGAAAATCTATCATATTTTCATGTAAACCTGAAAATCAGAAGGTTTGAGGATTTAGAAATGTTTAAAAACACAAGGTATTTTTAGAGGAAATATTTTAGATTTTGCACTATATTCAGTCAGCAGTTTAACTGAAATGCACTGATGGTACTGACCTTGTTATGTAATTTGTACGAAAAGTCGGATTTCTTTAAGTTGTGTCCTCCTGTCCACAGTCCTATGGCACTCTTGGATTTGATCGGCTTATCGGACTCTTATTGAAGCAAATCAACTAACAGCCATGATTTACTGCTATAAATATGACTGTGCCTCAAGTTACCAGGAGCTTTCTCAGTCACATGACTGGACTGAAGCTTTCTCAGGAGGCAGCGCATGGATGTCTTTGTAGAAACTAGATTAGTTGTATTTTAAGCACTACATGGTGTCCCTAATACAGACATATCGAAAGTTAGGGTTAAGGAAGTCATTTTTTGGGGCTAGCATGAATTTTAGCCATGACCAATTCTTTAGTTTCAGCTGATGTATTTAGTCATCCAGAATGGGGTCTGTCCATGATACTGCCTGTTTCTTTAAACGTTTTAACCACCTTCGCCACCGTGGAAAAGCCAAGTGGAACCCTTCTGGGATGACGCGTATTAAATTCATCTTTCAGTATGTCCATCCTTCATGTCCACTGAGAAGTACCAGTTCAACTCTTTCTTCTTTTGATGAAGCCATATTTAATCTGTGGAAGCAAAAAAAAGCACAGTTCATGAGATTTCCTATTTGTCTAGACTTTAGGGACACCCTGTTTAAGTCAGAACAAAAGAGACAACATCATCAGAAGATCAGTACATCAAGCTTTACTCACTGAGAGATGGCAAAGCAACTTCATAATGGACACAATTTGCTAATTAAAATAGCACAAGGCTGCAGAAAAGATTTTTTTTTTTTTTTTAAAGAAGGCTGTCTAGTAATGGTCTTAAAAGACAATGAGTTTTTCTCCTTCTCTGGAGTTGGACACCTTCACTGCATCAATGCGACCTCATGACAGAAGAGAAATAGCACTTTATTCTTCAGAGCCATGCTCTACTGTATGATTTCCATCTTTGCGACAAGGATTCATCTTGCAGCATGTTAATGAACCCAAACACATCTCTGAGCTTTTAGTTGAAGACCAAGGAGAGCTGACTGCTATGGATTCTTCTCCTGAAGTCATCCCCACTAACCTTTATGGACCACTTGGAGACTGCAAACGCCAAACATTCCTGATCTGACATGAAGGTCTTTAGGACATTGCCCTCTAATGTGGAGATGACATGAGTTTCAACCAGTCCATATAGTTTGAATGGTGGTGGCATTAAATAAAAAGGGCAACTGATCAAATACTTGGATATGCTTTACTGTCATTGTTTAGATATTTCACTTTTCACTCATGCAAAATAGAGGCATCTTCATTAATGGTCTAAGATTTTTGGACTCCAATCTATGTGCATGTATGCATTTATCCCCTACTGTATGTCATGTTAATATCAAAGTTATAGGTGAAGCAATTATGTGTAAGATGTGAAATACTACAACTGAGTTGCAATACAAGAGGTGCCATTTCAGGGTTATACACTGCTACAGCTTTTATGAACATGGAACTCTATCAGTTGAATGATTAGAGCAAAAGATGAAGAACCGTGCCGTAAAATCTCTGCTTTATAAATCGTCAAAGGTACAGTTCCGAGTGAAAGGAAAACATTATGTTGTTGACAAAATTGATAACATAAATTGCAGGATAAATTAGTTCACTTTTTGATTATGGGTCAATTTTGGGTTAATTTGGCAACCATGGCACCATTTATTTTCTCAAATTTAATGATGGTCTGGCTTGTACTCTGGTTGGAAAGAGAACCAAGGTCCTGTGTGAACATTATGAGCCATCTGCCATGCCAAACTGACAGATAAAACATGGCTTCTAAAAAATGAAGGTGAACCAACGACCAATGGTCATAACATATTTCCATAATCTTTATAGCATAAACCTCGTAATCTCTGAAATTCTATATTTCTGTATTAAGTTACATTGGGAATAACTGAATCTTTTAAATGTCAACAGAAGAAAGAAACATTCTTTGATTCACTGTCCCCTCACACTACTTTATTCTGCCCTCCTCTACTGTTAATAATCGTGCAACCACTCAGATTTGCTGGAAACCACTGCCTCCAACAGAATATTATCACTAAAATGTAAATGAATTAAATGACTTCTTATTTTACCAAAACAAAAACAAAACTACAAATGCCCAACGTAATTATTCACAAATTTCTGACCTTATAGCAAGAAATCAATGCTTAGCACAGAGTGTAATCCATTGCTCTTCTTGTGCTTCTGTGTGTGTCCTTGTGCAGGCTCAGCAGCTACAGAAGAAAGACTCACAGCTGAAAGCAATGGATGCCTTCTACAAGGAGCAGCTGGCACAGCTCGAGAAGAGGGTATAGCATCTACACAAGGCTACACACTCACACATACACAGAGACCTGGAAAGACTTCATTACAGGCTTTCAAAGACTCTGCAGTTGCAGTATTGACGACCAAGCTATAGATGCACAGCCACACTGTGTTTAGACTTGGGCAGACTTAACTTTGCAATTCAGATATAAAAGCATTGCCAAACAAACACACACACTCAAGTGCAATCACATAAATGCAGGCACGGATACGCTTTCAATTTTCCGTGCATACATGCGCACACATTAATTCCCCACGTGATTTGTGCATATTCACTCCAGTGCAACACTGTGGAAGAGAGTGAGTTGACGCAAGTGGTCTGGGTTGTAACTTTCCTTACAGAAATGTTGTAACATGAATGACATGAACAGTCTGAGCCTCATAGAGAATGGCAGTGATGCTCTCATTAGCATGATGGCAGACTAGCAGAGCTTCCTTATCCTTCTGTTTCCTTTATTATCCCCCGCCTCCACGAAGTGGAAAAGGGGGATATAGGTTTGGCCTCCGTCCGTCCGTGCGTCCGTCAGTCTGTCCGTGCGTCCATCCGAGATGAAGGGGACAGCTTTTCTCGGAAACTATTACAGCAAGGATTACAAAATTTAGTGTGTAGCTTCACACCATGGACACCTTGATCAAGTTCGAAAATGAGACCTGTGCGATAATATTTAACAGAGTTATGGCCCTTTATCACTACTTTGGATATAGACTCATAGACATCACATGTGGCGGGGGATATTGATGACCATGTCATGCACTGTTTTCCAAACACTACTGCTTCGCCATACTTTCACCTACAGACTTCATTTTAGTCTTAAAAAAAAGCCCCAACTCTCTTCTTTTCAGGCATGTACATATTGTGATGGTGGAATTTATGGTTTTCCATACAGGAGCCTCCAAAAACCCCTAGATTGAGCAAAAAATCCAATGTTAGAGCATGTGCTCCTCTGGTACTAGAGTGCGGAGAGGGACAAAATCTGTCTTTTTTTTTTTTACTTAAATCGCCATCCTGGCCAAACGGTACATACTACAAGGACAATCCTTTCACAGACTATAGTAAAGACTCTCTACATTCATATGAGTCCGACATTGTTCGCCTGGCACATTGTTACGTCACGCGCCAGCCCTTAATTGACGTGGGAACCTGAATCGCCCTCCATAAGGCTCAATGCAAATTTAGGCCTTGTGCAGCTTCACACACAGCGATTTTAAAACTGCCGTTTCTCGGTCATTTTTCACTCTACAGCAACATTAAACATACCGACCTCGTCCGTGACTCATCCTGCCACTCACCATCGGGTTACTTTTGAGCTAGCATTCACGGTTAGCCCGTAATTAGCGACACCATGTCATCTTGTTCATGTATCTTTTTACTATGTTTGTGTTCAGTGTCAATGCACTTGGTACCGTACGTAACTTTAGGAAATTCCTTTATGCTAAATGAGTCGATCTCACATGTGTTTCAGTATACAAATAAGTCTAAAGTCAATTTAAACTTGCTTGCATAGCAGAATACAACTAACGCGTACAGTGTGCACACAGATCTGTAGAAAAAGCACTGCACTTGGTGTATCCATAAATGCGATTCAAAAGGGAACACAGATTTCAGCCAGCCATCTCCAGAGAGCCCTTAAAAGCCTTTTCATTCCCTTACATCTTTCTGTTTGACATTTTCCAGGCAGAAAAGGTGTGGTTTCAAGTTAAGTCTCAGCCTCACCAGGCACTACACAAGAAGGACCTTTACATGGGCTCTCTGGGGGTAGCACTCCTCTATTTCTTAGCTAGAGAAGACCTTTACAGGGCATTATGCGTAAAATCAAAGTATTATGTTTTGCTTACCATAGCTAATTCAGGCCTGTTTTGCACAGTGAGTGGTGGGAGTAGATGAGCCACACGGGGCAACTGTAACACTGGAGTGTCATCACTTCCAGTTATATCCCCTTTTAGTAGAGGATGGACTCCGTACTCAGTCATTCAGTCAGCTTTTTGTTTCTCCACTCTGCTCTCATGATACACACTGCCTGTCCAAAAAAAGAGTCACCACTTGGATTTAACTAAGCAAATACGGTACCATAATAGTCTTCCACTGGATAATTACTGCAGTGATGAATATGTTTCAGCTGCAACAACTTATTTAACCCCAGCTGATGCAGTGAGGAGCTTCTCATTCCTTAAGCAATCATGTCAGAAGACATAGCCTGTGATCATGGAAAAGATGTTAATCAGTTTTCAGAAGAGTCAATTATTGGTCTGCATCAAGCAAAGAAAACGGCTAGGGAGATTTCTGAAACTACTAAAATCAGGTTAAGAACCGTCCAATGCATTATTAAAACCTGGATGGACAGTGACGAACCATAATATTTGAGGAACAAATGTGGTTGGAACAAACTCTTAGATGATCGTAGGAAATCAGCAGTAAAGCTCACGGCTATGCTTAATGGTGAAATTAAGAGCATTTTCACATGTGCAATACGAAGGGAACTCAAGGGATTGGAACTATACAGCTGTATAGCTCTAAGAAAACCACTGATCAGTGAGGCTAATCAGAAAACCAAAGGCTTCAGTTTGCTAGATAGCATAGAGATTGGACTCTGGAGCAATGAAAGGAGGTCATGTGGTCTGATGAGTCCAGATTTGCTCTGTTGCAAAGTGATGAGTGCATCTGGGTAATAAGAGAAGCAGATGAAGTGATGCACTCATCATGGTTAGTGCCTACAGACCTGTGGGGGTTAGGGTTATGATCTGGAGTTGGTCAGATTCAGCAATGTTTGTTCCCAAAGAATGAGGTCAGCTGACTACCTGAATATACTGAATGACCAGGTATTTCCATCAGTGGAGTTTTTCTTCCCTGAAGATGCCAGAATTCATGGGGCTCGCATTGTGAAGGAGTGGATGAGGGAGCATAAGACATCATTTTCACACATGGATTGGCCTCCACAGAGTCCAGACCTCAGCCCCATTGAGAGTCTTTGGCATGTTCTGGAGAAGACTTTGTGCAGCGGTCCGATTCTCCCATCATCAATATAAGATCTTAGTAGAAAATGAATGCAATTCTAGACAGGAGTACATGCTGTCACATTGTAGAAGCTTATTGAAACGGTGCCACAGCGAATGTGTGTCGTTCTCAGTGCTAAACGTGGTCCAATGAAATATTAGAGTGTGCGACTTTTTTAGACAGGCAGTGTATTTAGTCAGTATTTTGTTTGTTAATAATTGCTATTTGAAAATTGAAAGACAGAAAATTCCACGTTTGTGATAAATTTTCCATAGTTCGTCCACCCAATTAAAAGACTTGCCAGACTGCTTGTGTGCAAGTGAGTAAAGGGTATGTTTAGTCTCTGCCATAATCTAAGTAGTGGATAGAGTCACTGACTCAACTAGAGCAAAAGGCTTTTTTCCTGTTTGGTTAAATCTAAAGTTTGGAATTTTTTGAAAGTAAACATGCCCGATCCTGTCCTGCTAGCCTCTCCACTGAAGCCAAGCAGGGAGACAAGAAAGAGGTCTTTATTTCTTTCTTTATCCTTTTTCTTTTTGCAAAATTCCATGGCTGTTAAGTTTAAATAACAGACGGGCAAACACAAGTGGGCTTAAATAACCAACACATCAAATCTGTATAATAATTACCATTCAGTCAGTCTAAATAAACATTTATTACTTTGATGAATCGTTTCTACACATATTTGAAACACACACACAGAGGTCTCGGTGTGAGATGCCTGGCTATTTGTGTTAGTCTCATTACTAACAGGTTGGGTTTGCAGAGGGAGTAGAAGACTGACAGGCTGGCATATGGGTGGCACAAGCTGTGTTTACCGTTGAGCTTAAGATGTTTGTAGACAGACCTGTGTGTAGGAATGTGTGTGTGGAACAGACGGATATAGAGAGATATGATTTGCTTGCATACTGTATATTCAGGTGCATGTGTACAGTATATGCAAATTTATGTGTCTGTCAGCAGGCTCAGTGTGTTTGCAGGCTGAAATGCCCAGTTTTGTTTGACTGCTCAAAATGCTCTCAGTGCTTCAGTGTTAGTTTTCAGCTGAACTAAACCATGATCAGTCAAGCCAAACTAAGCCAAGCCTATGCTAATGTTTTCTCACTCTTACATTAACAGACACTACTCGTCAAAAGTTTGGACACGCCTTCTCATTTAGTGGTTTTTCTTTAGTTCCATGTCTATTTACATTGTAGATTCTCGCTGAAGGCATCAGAACTATGAATGAACACAGATGGAATTATTTAGTAAACAAAAAACTGTGTAATAAGTCAAAACATGTTTTATGTTTTAGATTCTTCAAAATAGCCAGTCTTTGCTATGATTACTGCTTTGCACACTCTTGGCATTCTCTCGATGAGCTTAATGAGGCAGTCACCTGAAATGGTTTTCCAACAGTCTTGAAGGAGTTCCCAGAGATGCTTGTTGGCTGTTTTGCCTTCACTCTGCAGTCCATCTCATCTGAAACCATCTGGATCGAGTTTCGGTCAGGTGACTGTAGAGGCCAGGTCATCTGATGCAGCATTCCATCACTCTCCTTCTTGGTCAAACAGCCCTTACACAGCCTGGTGGTGTGTTTGAGGTCATTGACCTGTTGAAAAATACTGTAAATGATGGTCCAACTAAACGCAAACCGGATGGGATGGCATGTCACTGTAGGATGCTGTGGTAGCCATACTGGTTCAGTGTATCTTCAATTTTGAATAAATCTCCAACAGTGCCACCAGCAAAGCACCCCCACACATCACACCTCCTCCTCCATGCTTCATGGTGGGAACCATGCATGTAGAGACCATCCGTTCACCTTTTCTGTGTCACACAAAGACATGGCAGGTGGAGCCAAAGCTCTCAAATTTGGACTCATCAGACCAAAGCATAGATTTCCACTGGTCTAATGTTCATTCCTTGTATTTCTTGGCCCAAACAGATCTCTTGTGCTTGTTGCTTTTCCTTAGTAGTGTTTTCGTAGCAGCTATTTGACCATAAAGGCCTGATTAGTGCAGTCTCCTCTGAACAGTTGATGCAGAGATGTGTCTGCTACCAGAACTCTGTGTGGCATTTATCTGGGCTCTAATCTGAGGTGCTGTTAACTTGTGATTTCTGAGGCTGGTGACTCAGATGAACTTATCCTCAGCAGCGGAGTTGACTCTTGGCCTGGGGTGGTCCTCACGTGAGCCAGTTGTCACCCGATGGTTTTTGTGAAAGCACTTGTGGATACTTTCGACGTTTTTGCAATTTTCCGGACTGACTGACTTTAAAGTAATGATGGACTGTTGTTTCTCTTTACTTAGCTGATTGGTTCCTGCCATAATTTGGATTCTAGCAGTTGCCAAATAGGGCTGTCAATTGTGTACCAACCTGACTTCAGCACAACACAGGCGATGGTCCCAACGCCATTAAGAAAGCAAGAAATTCCACAAATTAACCTTGACAAGGCACACGTGTGAAGTGAAAACATTTCATGTGACTACCTCATGAAGCTCATTGAGAAAAGGCCAAGGGATTGCAAAGCAGAAATCAAAGCAAAAGGTGGCTACTTTCAGGAATTTAAAATATTAAACATGATTTCGCTAACTTCACACTTTATTTAACTACATAATTCCGTATGTGCTCATCAATAGTTTTGATGCCTTCAGTGGGAATGTACAATGTAAATAGCGATGAAAATACCATTAAAAGACAAGGTGTGTCTGAACTTTTGACTGGTAGTGTATGTCCTGTGGTTGGATGTGCTGAAACATCCTGTTATGAATGTTTGGCAGTATATGCACTGGGAAAAGGTTTGAAAGAAGGTTTGTAATTTAAATATCACTCTCCTAAACACTGGGGGAAAAAAACACTAAAGAGAATTTTTAGAGCTATTTGGTCACAAAGCTATATGGAAATAAATTCAAAATGACATACACACGTGGACAAAATTGTTGGTACCCCTCAGTTAAAGAAGGAAAAACCCACAATTCTCACTGAAATCACTTGAAACTCACAAAAGTAACAATAAATAAAAATTTATTGAAAATTAAATAATCAAAATCAGCCATTACTTTTGAATTGTTGATTAACATAATTATTTAAAAAAACAAACTAATGAAACAGGCCTGGACAAAAATGATGGTACCTCTATAAAAGATTGAAAACTATTTGACCAGAGTGACATGATTAACTCAGGTGTGTCATTTAATTGACATCACAGGTGTTTCCAAACTCATAATCAGTCAGTCTGCCTATTTAAAGGGAGACAAGTAGTCACCCTGCTGTTTGGTGAAAAGGTGTGTACCACACTGAACATGGACAACAGAAAGCGAAGGAGAGAATTGTCCCAGGACATCCGAAAAAAATTATAGACAAACATCTTAAAGGTAAAGGCTATAAGACCATCTCTAAACAGCTTGAAGTTCCTGTGACAACAGTGGCTCATATTATTCAGAAGTTCAAGACCCACGGGACAGTAGCCAACCTCCCTGGACGTGGCCGCAAGAGGAAAATTGATGACAAATTGAAGAGACGGATCGTTGGAATTGTATCCAAAGAGCCCAGAGCAACCTCCAAAGAAATTAAAGGTGAACTCCAAGGCCAAGGTACATCAGTGTCAGATCGCACCATTCGTCGTTGTTTGAGCCAAAGTGGACTTCATGGGAGACGACCAAGGAGGACACCACTGCTGAAAAAAACTCATAAAAAAGCCAGACTGGAATTTGCAAAAATGCATGTTGACAAGCCACAAAGCTTCTGGGAGAATGTCCTTTGGACAGATGAGACCAAACTGGAGCTTTTTGGTAAGGCACATCAACTCTATGTTCATAGACTCAAAAACCAAGCATACGAAGAAAAGAACACTGTCCCTACGGTGAAACATGGAGGAGGCTCAGTAATGTTTTGGGGCTGCTTTGCTGCATCTGGCACAGGGTGTCTTGAAAGTGTGCAAGGTACGATGAAATCTGAAGACTATCAAGGCACTCTGGAGAGAAATGTGCTGCCTAGTGTCAGAAAGCTTGGTCTCAGTCGCAGGTCATGGGTCTTCCAACAGGACAACGATCCAAAACACACAGCCAAAAACACCCAAGAATGGCTGAGAGAAAAGCGTTGGACTATTCTAAAGTGGCCTTCTATGAGCCCAGATCTGAATCCCATTGAACATATGTGGAAGGAGCTGAAACATGCCATTTGGAGAAGACGCCCATCAAACCTGAGACAACTGGAGCTGTTTGCTCATGAGGAGTGGGCCAAAATACCTGTTGACAGCTGCAGAACGCTCATTGACAAATACAGAAATCGTTTAATTGCAGTGATTGCCTCAAAAGGTTGTGCAACAAAATATTAAGTTATGGGTACCATCATTTTTGTCCAGCCCTGTTTCATTAGTTTGTTTTTTTAAATAATTATGTTAATCAACAATTCAAAAGTGATGGCTGATTTTGATTATTTAATTTTCAATAAATTTTTATTTATTGTTCCTTTTGTGAGTTTCAAGTGATTTCAGTGAGAATTGTGGGTTTTTCCTTCTTTAACTGAGGGGTACCAACAATTTTGTCCACGTGTGTACATGTAGTTTAGCCTCCTCTCACTGCTCCAAAAACAACTTTAATTGTAAAATATAAACTTTATTTCTCAGCGCTTCTTTTGGTTTTGAAGTCGTGGAACATGAATTATGACATGGAGCTGATATTAATACATTTTTCCAAATATCTATCCCACTGTTGTGACAGTGTGGAGCTCTACTTGTTGGATAATCTATCAGAGCCAAGCACATCTGTCTGCATTTATTTTTTTACAAAATGTCAGCGGCATGCAAAAAAACACGTAGTAACGTGTAGGCACCTTTTAATATCAGTGTAATTTTTTCTTTTTTTCGTCATCTTTCTCTCACTGGTGGTCTTGTGTTCTCTCTCACTCTTTCACACACACTGCTGTCATAGTAGAGTATAGTTTGAAGCTGGTGGAAATAGAGCGTACAGAAGGAGATAATAATCCTCCTCCAAGTCTGACAGGTTGCTTGACAGGCTGTCAGCAGGGGCTTCTATGTAGTGCACCAGAAATATTTGCACGCTAAAGAACAGACACACACACACACACACACACACACACACACACACACACACACACACACACACACACACACACACACACACACACACACACACACACACGCACACACACAATTGTGTTTCCAACATTACAGAGGACATGACTTTGACTTGGATTCATTTACCAGAGACTAAACCTGACCCTGACTGTAAGCTACACCTGACCTCACACTTACATTAAACAATGTCATCATAATTACTCTGCCAAGGAACATGGCTGAGTAATGTGATGGTCGCCATTGGTCCGTCCGTCCGTCCAAAAATGAACTAATGTATTTGGATGAAATTTTCAAGGAAGGTCAGAAATGACACAAGGATCAAGTGATTACGACATTGGCAGTGATGTGGCTTGTAGTCCGGATCCACAGGCTTGTTTAAGATTTCTGTGTCATTGCAAGATCATCACTGTAACTATGACAACAAGTGAACACTACATCAGCTGCCTGCTAACGATCATGTGATTGCGATCCTACTACAAATCAACCACTGCAAACATATTGGGACTTCTGATGAAAATGATACAAGGAGTAATTGATTAAATTATGAGGGTATTTCTGAGTCCCATCAATTCCCACCACCCGCTACATATTTAGGTCACTCGATTCAGTATCTGTACATAACGTACACATGCACAACACACACCAGTTCTCAGTGCGAAGTCATTTTGTTTGTGGGTACTTGTACATTAAATGGGGACATTCTATGTTGCTGTGATTTCTGATCATCAATAACTAGTTAAGAAATGCTGCATTGCTTAAAAAAAAAGCAAAAGAGAATGCTGCATTTCTAACAATACCATGTGGGGGAATGAACAGCTTTGGTTGAGTACTGCGCTCTCTGAGTGCTTTTCTTGTTTACATTATGGGGACTTTTTGTCCCCAGATTGCAACAAGTACACACACATGAATATTTATTAAAACATAGACACCCACATTAGCAAGACCACATGTTGTAGCAATGCTAGTGTTGTGTTTTTTAGAGCACTGTATTAAAAACTCCACTTTTCTGCTGTATTGCACTTTCTTATGGAAATGCATAAGCTCTGGGCTTTATGTAGACCAAGTCAAAGTTTAACGCTTTCATCCTATGAAAAGCTATCTGCTCAATATGCTGTAGCAGGGGCTTTCGATTTGCTTATTAGTTTAGCTTGTTAACAGTATTTCCACTGAGGCTGCGCCCATCTGGAGATGAAGATATGAGTTTCATAATAAGTTAATGTTACTAAACATTGCAGAGTTGTGCATAACATTCCACTTGCCTCATTATTTTCCTGGATGAAAGCAGTAATTGTGTACCTTCCTCTAGTGTGGTAAACACACACACTGAGATCCAAACAGCAACATTTGATTTCAGTATGCAGTGTCCAGATAAAGGCAGAGTAAGGCTCAATAATATGAAGTCATTTTAACAGCGCTGTAGTTGTTGTGATAAATGTCGTTGTAACATTTTGCAGTTCTGTGTTGTATACTGTGCCAGGATTCTACATGTCATATGACCTTTTTCCTCATGTCAAATTTTCTTGGCTTTTAATGACAAAAAAATCTTTTCTAGTTTCAAGTAAATCACAACATTCATCCTGTTTTGTTTTAAGAACTCAATATGTAAGTGATTTATTGTTTCTTTCTTGCTGAATTTTGTGAAAAGGATAGAAGTCAAGCCTATGAGCGGGCGTTTATGGTAGATTGACACCTGGGCGTTACTTTTCCTCTCATGAAAAAGAACAGGACATGTCATGTATGAAGTAGACCAGGTAATGCATTTTAGCCAGGACTTACTTTTCTAAGTGCTGTGTGGCCAGTTCACATCTAGCCTCTAAGCAAGCTAAAGGCTGTCACAATCTGATGCTGGTAACAAGTGGACACTAACATGGATAAGCTGTCACCTATGTGTGCTGTAGAGTCACAGCTAATATTAACAGAGTTTGCCCCCCCCCCCCCCCAGTAGCTACAGTACAAGGCAAGAATGTGAGACGTAGATACAAAAGAACTACACTTGCATAGATGGGAGTACATACATTTAAGCATATAGAACAAACAACAGGACACAATGACATACTTCATAAAACTCACATGCTTAATGTACACACACATATGCACAAACACAGCCTGGGTTCAACAGTGTGAAACTACAGAAAATTCTTTAGTATTCAGTGAATGTTGTTGCCACTGTCAGGTCAGAGTTAGATGAAGTGGGAGTGTGTGTGGGTTAAAAGGCTGCTCCTTTTACAGGTGGATCAAAGAGCATATGTGTGCATGTAAAAGAGATTTTTTTTTTGCCACCCACCTATGCAACCAATTTGTGTGATATTTGCAAAAATTACGCTTTGTGTCTGCTGTGGCAAGTGGGTGTCTATTCTCTTATCATGCAATACGCACACAGTTATGATGTAGAACAAATTTTTTTGTCAGAATATAAGAACCTTATCAGTGTTCTACTCTGGCTAACGGTAGCTTGTCTGAGAGGCTCCATATTCTTAGATGCAGCTTGCAAGTTTGGTTCTAATGGTTTAGATTTGTGTTTCTGAAAATGATTTTTCTTTTCTTTCTTTTTTTTTTTTTAAATGAACCAACAACAATGTCAGTCAAAAAAATCAAATCTCTATAATTGCTTTGGAGGTTGCTATGGGCTCCAATGTTCTCAAAGCACCATACTTCAGAAATGTATACTGATAGTTACCGGGTAGTTTAAACTGTGGCCAGTAATCAGTGGGTGAGCAACAATCTGTCTGGCTATTGATACCCGATGACTGTGAAGTACAAGTGCAAATTTAGATGCCCATCTTTGAAAACCATTAACCATTGTTTATGCTTTTGTGAATGCTATACCTATGAGTTTTCTCATCGCTTTTGTCTCCAACATAGCCGAGCAGTTATCCTTTCTCTGAAAATATCAACCACACCATCTATCATCTTTGCCCCAGTATTCAGATGGAAAACATGAGGAAGGCAGGGTGATGCCTCAGTAATCCATGGTGCTGTCATGATGCTGGTGCCACCTGTTCTGCTTGAACACTAGATTGACATAGCAGGAACGCTAAGCTAGACTGATGCATAGAGTTTTAGGACTGAAAGAGTAAGAAAAATCTACATGGTGGGGAGTGAGTTCACCTAATGTATGGGTGTAAGAGAAATGGATGAAGCCTCTGGATGTGAACAATGAAATTATGGCCAAGATTGCACCAGAGTGCGCTTCTAAGCATTCATTCATCTCTAGCAGCCATGTTTCACCTGAGTTGTCAGGTGGCAGATCCTCCTATCGGCTATTCCAGCAGGCCTTTGCCAGCCTTGCAGCAACTTACCTTGTAGGAAGTGCCACTGATCATTGGTGAACTGGGAAGCCATCTTGGTAGTTTCAGGTCCAGCCTGACGTTTTTGTAGGCTTCATAAAATCAACATTTTTTCCCCAGGTCCCAATGCCCAGGTACAATCCACAGAGATGTTACATTCCAACCTCTAGGGGGCAGCTGGATGCAACAAAATAACCAGATGTAATATTTTCAGGTAAAGGAATTTATTGCTCAGTAGCAAATAAGCACAAAAGTGATTACAAAAAAGAACACGACTGGTGGATGTTGCTAAATCAAAGAACGTAATAAAACCAAATGAAGGCTAACAGAGTTCACAAAAGTAACAAAAACAAACTCCCTGGCCAAACCGAATCACAACCACAGAAAATACAAGCAGTTTATCGAACTAACTAAACAAAACTGGTGCCTCTAAACACAGGCATTGAACACACAGCACACAAAGACTCAAAATACCAAATGCCTCTTCACGAAATTGGCAGACTGCTAACTGGAGCCAGGCTCCACTATGTCTTGGGGCTCCACACCAAATCAGCTGTCACCAACAGAAGCTCGAAATTAAATACCCAATTACAAATCATACACACAGAGACACTAGGGTGAACTGGTCACAAATACCAGCTGCCAAGGCTAAGAGTTTTGGTTGCAGATATATACTTGTATATGGTGACTGCTAGAGTCTTCTTGAAGGAGGAGTCGTGGTGGTGGACCAATCCAATGTGTCGGAAGG
The DNA here is from genome assembly GCF_021347895.1 of Acanthochromis polyacanthus. NCBI lineage: Eukaryota > Metazoa > Chordata > Actinopteri > Pomacentridae > Acanthochromis > Acanthochromis polyacanthus. The sequence goes on from NC_067118.1 coordinate 19,668,595, forward strand.
CAGGGAGTACCAGGGCTGGGAGAAGGTCTCGTGCTTCAAGCTAATCACTCCTCACGAGTGCCAGGTGTAATCTGGAGTTTAGTCTTAGGCCAGGTGTAATCAATCACCTCCCCACAAGCCGTCCAGAAACAGAAGCTGTACAAAGTCCATTACCAAACACACGGACACCACAGGCTGTAACAGATGGAACTGGTAATTTAAACCTTCTCTGATTGGTAGATTACAGTTGAGTTTAGCATGTGTCTGGAGCTAGCGAACAAGCCATTCTTCCTGAATAATTTTTTCATCTCTTGGAATTTCGACTTTCCACACATAACTCCTATTTGCCTGAATGATTGTGAGCTTACCTTGTTTTCTGAACATATCCTGCTAATTTCTACTATTTTAAAAGAACAAGGGTCAGTTATTAAGAATAGTTTCCATACTTCTCAGATTACATTAGACGTTTATACTGGTTTTGAACTGCAGCTGTTTGAAATGTATGCATCCCATCTTGTGCTCTTTGTTAGGTGGATAAAATTTTTTTAGCTTTTGGAAAGAATGACACAAAAATATGGCGCTACTCCTTGGATTTTAACATCAATTTGTAGTGTAAATCTAAAACCATTGTTTTAACTTTGTCTAGTCAGTAACTGGCCCAACACATGAACATGACCACACATTGAACGTTGTATTGAATGCATTATTTGTCTGCCTGCCACTATCAATGAAACCTGTGATTATCAGCCTGTAATAATTGACATTGCCTTTTAATGTCAAACTTTTAAACTCCACACTCCAACCAGTCTGGGCAGAAATCATTCTATGACCACTAACCAGTTCTGCATTGCTTTTAGCAACTTCCTGTTGTACATGGCAATGGCACTATCTTCTGAGTCGACTACTAGGGAGATTATTGGACTCTTTAATTCCACCGGCAATGATATTTTAATCGTTGTTGCTCCATTTAGTGCTAAATGCTCCACAATTAAACTAAACCCTGGTTTAATGATGCCATCTTTCAGGATTCTCTTTGTGCATCTCACAAAGCAATGAAAGTTTTTGACACTACTTTTCCGACATGACAGCAAAAAAATGTTACAGGCCATAAATTTTATTTGGTTTAGTCAATTCTGTCATTAATCCTACTTATAGTTAATACATTGATCTGTTACTGGAAACTACTTACCACCCATATAGCCCTCCTGTCTACCTGAATGTGCTCCAGCTGTTTGAACCTGTAGCTTTCAACCAGTTAAAAAATAGTGTGCATGTGATGCCTACTTCTTGCACTTTGAATATTCACCTTGGTGTGAGGGCTCTCCCTGTCTGTCAGGGTCAGGGGAGTCCGAGTGCCGGCATCCCCAGCATCCTCCGACCCCTCCAATGTGGACGGCCCCAATGAAGGCGTTTTCCACAATTGTCATCTTACAGTCAGTGGTGAGAGTGTGTGTGCATGCGTGTGCATGTGTAGTTGTGTGCATATATGTATATGTGAAGGGAGGGATGGGTTTCCTTCCTATGAAAAGTGCTATATAAATGAAGTTCGACTGATACTTTTAGTGTATATCTTTGAATAAATACAGCACTGTTAAAAAAAGTTATTTGAATCACACTATTTTTACTTACCTGAACAGAAACTCCCCTGAACAAGGCCCAGGATGCAGCCAAGCCCCGAGACGAGTGTGCTCGCAAACCCACAGGTGGTTGCAAACCCTGACTCGTGTAAGCCAAAGCAATCGCCTCCACCACCCAATGGGATACACGCTGCTTTGTAACAGGTTTCCCCTTATGAGGGTTGGCCCAGGAGATGAACAGCTGATCGCTCCTCCTAATACCCCTCGTCCTATCCATGTAAGTGCGCACCGCACGGACTGGACATAACGCATGCGACCGCTGCTCACCTGGTGAGGCAGCAAAAGCCACAAGGTCAATAGGAGAACATGAGCCCACCACCTTGGGCACAAAGGCCGGGTTGGGCTTCAAAATCACTCTCACATCGCCCGGGAAGAGCTGAGTGCATGAAGGATGCACTGAAAGCGCATGAATGTCACTGACTCGCTTAGCCGAAGCCAGAGCCAGCAACAACACTGTCTTGAGCGACAGGTGTTTCAAGGCTGCTCCCTCCAGTGGCTCAAAGGGAGGACCCTTAAGTCCCTCCAGAACCACAGCCAGATCCCATGGTGGTACCAGCAGTCTGGACACGAGGAGAAATCTACGCGCTCCCTTCAAAAACCGGCAAACCAACGGGTGTTGGCTCGCTGTTTGCTTCTCAAACCCCACGTGACAGGCGGCGATAGCTGCCAAGTAGACCTTCACCGTGGAGAAAGCTTTTTGTTTGTCAATCAGGTCCTGCAAGAATGACAATACCACTCCTACTGGACAATGAAAGGGAATGTGGCCATTTCTGTGACACCATCGCTCAAACACTCTCCACTTACAGTCATACAGAGACCTAGTGGAGGAGGCCCGAGCACTTTCAATAGTGGAAATCACCCGCTGTGAAAGACCCACAGCTGACAGATTTAACCACTCAGGTTATTAGTCTAAGACTTGATCCTTAGAGGGATCTGTGGCCACAGTTACATTTCATAAGTAACCAAGTGGCTTGTTCTGACTGAATCACCAAACCTGACAGGGCCTGAGATCTGTATTTTTGAGTCTTGGTGTACAAGAGACTTATCTCACAGTACTATAAGCAGCAGTCAATCTGTCACTCTGAACACACAGAAATTTATTTTCTCTGAGAATGACTAAACGTATCAACAAATTACTATGAATAGAAGACTAACAGATGATTGGGGGTGTTTCCGAGTCCCATCAATTCCCGCCGCCTGCTACATATGTTGGTCACGCGATTCGCTATTCATACATAACGTACACTTGCCAGTGCGCAGTGCAAGGTCATTCTTTATTCAAGATTTCTGTTGGAAATGATACAAAGACTTAGCAGCCTTGGCGAAGTACTGCAGACTCTGAGTGCTTTTCTTGTTTGCGTTATAGGACTATGCTGTAGAAAATGTGTTCCTTCATAAATGTATTCCTTCATTAGCGTGTGTGAGTAGGCTCATCACAGAAAATGGAGAAATTGTAAATGGGGGAAAACTGCAGGATTGTATGCAGTGTGTGTGTAGAGGTGGTAGAGCTTTTTAAAATTCAGAAGAAAAGGAGTGTGGAGGATATGTTGAATAGAAGGAAGAGGAACATGGTGACAATTAAGTGTCAGTGTAGGAGATAAGCTAGACTGAAGATCATAGCTGATGGAACAGAACCTCTGTAACCGCGTTAGTTCACTAGTGTCATGGCAACCATAAATGGCACATTTATTTGTCCCTTTTGAGTAAGATAAAAGGATAATTTATGTTAAAATACTTACAAGAGTGATACTTCAAATGTACGTACTGGAACTGATCCTAGAGTGTGTGTGGGCTAAAAAATATAAAATTATATAAACCTGCTCATATCCAGGAAACAAAAGTCACACAGTATATAGCCTGTTCACAGTCAGGAACATCTCCTCTCTTTGTTTACTCTGTCTGATTTATCTTTTTAGGACCCTTTTGTTAAAAATTCATCCTGAGGCAATATGTTCCATATAAGATGTGGGGAGGAATGAAAAACATGCATGCAGCATTTTACTACACATAGAATGGTGTTCCTAAGCAATAGTATATGCAGTGCATTTTAAATTTGAAGTACACATGATGTTGTAGACACAGTTTACATTGACAAGATTTGTCAGCCAGTTTGCTTGATTGTGAGCTGTGTAAAATGACTGTTATTAGACCACCCTTGTTTTCTTCAATGTCTTGTTATTTTAATGCTTTTTACAACTAAAGGTACATTTGTGTGGACAAATATAATAACAACAAAAATAGCTCAAAAGAGAATAATTTCAGAGCTGATATCTAGCCATTTTCCATGGATTTCCTGACAATAACCATAATCACTTGAGTCCATTCCTGTTGCACAAATTCAAACAAATTTGCTTTGTTTTTGGGCTTGTGGCTCTCCATTTTGCATTTGATGATCTTCCACCGGTTTTCAATTCTGTTTAGATCTGGTGATTGAGCAGGCCAAGGCATGGTTGGAATGTTCTGGTTCTTCATCCAGGCTTTAACTGACCTTGCCATGTGGCAAGGGGCATTGTCTTGTTGGAAAATCCAGTCGTTCAAGGCAGTAAAGAGTTTTCCAGCTGATGGCAGAAGAATGTTTTCAAGAGTAGCCCTGTACATGACCTGGTTCATTCACCCTCCACACAATTGCATTTGCCCTGTTCCATCCATACTGAAACAATCCCAGATTGTCAGTGATCCACCCCAATGTTTTACTGTAGTGGCAAGACAGTCTGTTTTTTAGGCGTCTCCAGGCTTCTTCCTAACCACTAAGTTGCCTGGAGTGAACATCAACTGAAAATTGGATTCACCACTGAAGAGAACCTTAGCCCAATCATCAACAGTCCAATCCTTGTCATCCCAGCAAAGAGTAACCGGGCTTTCCTCTGCCTTTGGAGGGCTTCTTCCATATTCTGTGTGACTTCAGATCAGCTTCAAGAAGTCGTTTTTGACCTGTCCTTGCTGAACAAGTCACATTTCTCCACAGTGCCTTCTCATTTTTAAGATCCCTGGAGGTCTGATGATGATTCCTGACACAGGAACCGTAGGGTAGAAAAACATTTCCTGCCACGACCAGCTGGCAGCTTGGTAGTATCATGTTTGGCTTTTTTCTTCTTTGTGTAATGAATGGCTGTCTTGGAGATCTTCAGTTTTCTTTGCTACCTGTTTTTCACTTATGCCAATTTCCAGCAGAGCCAAGATGACTGCCTTTGTGGCTTCACATAATTCTTTTGTTTTAGGCATTATGTGAGAGCTGACAACTTCTGAGTTGTGCTACGGCTTGAATGTAAGCAGGAAACAACTCTAGGTCTTTGCATGCGCAGTGCTGCTTATGACATGAAATGGCCTCTTCTATGCTCTGGGAATACAATTTAGCTTAAGCATGTCAAGTGGGACGTAAAATATTATGTAATCAGCTGCATTTTCTTGCTGTGCACATTTTATTCTTCAGGTAATATACCTTTAGTGGTACTAGGCATTAAAATGAACAAGAAAGTGAAGAAAACAAGGGTGGTCTAATCATTTCTTCCATGACTGTATATTGGAGTTTTCATTACTCTGCCAAGGAACGCGGTGGAGTTACATTACTCAAAAACGGATGAGCAGACTTGGGAGAAATTTTCAGGGAAGGTCAGAAATGACATAAGGACCAAGTGATTAGATTTTGGTAGTGATGCAGCCTATAACCGGGATCCACAGATTTGAAGTCTATGTCAGCTGCCTGCTGACGATCACATGATTGCAATCCTGCTACAAATCGACCGCTTCGGACTTATCAGGACTTACCGGGACTTATCTGTCGGAAATGATACAAGGAACAATGGATTAAATTGTGGGGGATGTTTCTGAGTCCCATCAATTCCTGCCACCCACTACATATTTCGGTCACACGTTTTGGTTCCATACATAAAGTACACACACATAATACATACCTGTGGTCAGCGCAAGGTCTTTTTGTCTGTGGCTGTATTAAATGGCCACATTCTACGGTGCTGTGATTTGAGCCACGACTTTGTTCAAAGATTTCAGTCATCAGAAATGATACAAAGACTGAGTAGCTTTGGCAGAGTACTGCGCTGTCTGAGTGCTTTTCATGTTTAGTATATGTTTTAATGATAAAGATGTCATTGGTGCTTATTTATACAATAAATTATTTCTACAGAGTTCGTAAATAGCCACAGACATACATCAGTTTCACTTGTCAGGACAGATCCTCTGGAATTAGTGTAATACTTACTTTGTGAAGTACTTGTAAATTTAACAGAGAACATGAATGCACATACAGTATTTGTTTTCTTGTGCACTAGAGATTGTGGCTGTGAACCTACAGAGATCTTACTTGGCCCCAAATTGTGTCATAATATATTTCTATTATTATCGTAAAGCACTATCAAGGGCACACTGAATCATAGTCCCAAATGTATGATGCCTTATTTCCTCATTAAATACTTGCATTTTATTAAAGACGGGCTCAGGAAGAGCAGCTAAGACTGAGGCCTTATTTTTTGTGGCAGCACTCAAAGTACATCAGCAGTTTGGTATGTACAATCAACATCGCAGGACCACTTCTGTTCCTGGTATAATGTCTGCCTTTTCACTAACAGCAAATTAAATTCATGAGCAAATGCACAGAAACAATACAATAATGCCTCAAATGTATAGTCATGCTGACAAAACACCGCATCCCATAGAAGTGGTTTGCTTTTTTTTTTTTTTTTAATACTTGGAAAAGCAAACATTTGATCCATTTTGAAACTGTGTTTACGGATGATATACCTGAACAACACAGCAAGCAAAATAAGCCTATTCTTGTATCATTTTCTGGAAAAAGTAAGTGCACTGTGCACTAGTCGATGACATTGGCTGGTTGAAACTTTCTGACCCATCCTCCATGAAACATTCCTTCAAATTTAAGATATTTGAGGGTTGTCTTGCATTTACTGCTGCTACTTAAGGATTTTTCTGTGACACATACAGGTCAAATTTGTGCGACACTTGTAAAAGTTACCCGTTTCTTGGAGACTTTTGCATCAACTTTTGCTGTATTCGTTGATCTGTTTTGTAATTATAAAACTGGCTGCCTGTACAGTGACTAGGTGGTTAGCACTGTTGTCTCACAGCTAGAGGATCGCTGGGTCACGTCCTGGCCTGGGCCTGCAGTCTTTCTGCGTGGAGTTTACATGTTGTCCCTGTGCATGCGTGGGTTTTCTCTGGGTTCTCCGGCTTCCTCCCACCGTCCAAAAACATTCTGAGGTTAACTGGTGATTCTCAATTGTCCGTAGGTGAGAATGTGAGTGTGATTGTTAGTCTCTGTAGTCCTGTGATAGACTGGTGACCTGTCCAGGGTGTCCCCTGCCTTCACCCTGAGTCAGCTGGGATAGATTCCAGCACCCCCATGACCCTAATGAGGATTAGTCGGTGCAGAATATGAATGAATGGACAAAAATGACTCAGAATATCTGTGTAATGTTTGCTTGTGTAATGTCTTTTTCCATAGACTGTTTTGAGAAAGATGAAATGTTTGCTGTACAAATATGTTGAAAAAATCAACAGTTTCCATGGGATGTACTTACATTTTTAAATACTGTAAATAGACAGCGTCCAACCTGTAGATGTGTTCAGCATTAAGGAAGTCTTTTAGTGTGATTAAAGGAGGAATGCCATTAATGCCGTTCTTACAGTGTCTACTGTCCGTAGCTACTTTATTGTGTATGGACAGCTTCTCATCTAGTTCATTAAATCCCTACAGCCAACGGAAGCAGCAGGACGGATATGTTGATAAATCTGCAGCCTCTGAATCAAAATACCACATTAGAGCACAGTGCCAATATGTACAATCGTCCACTGTGTTGATGTTAGTTAAATCAGAATGAAATACCACCAGGCTGCTACAAAATAACCACACAAACTTTTACCCACTTAAGATACATATTATGCCTTTTCATGCGGGAAAGGGAAAATTACCAGAGTTTAACAATCCAAACATTTGATAAAATATCAGCAGTTCATGTTCTCTTCTTGACATTCACTACTCCTAAAACAGCACTGTCTTAAAAGTGAGACTTCAAGGGTGTAAATGGAGAAGCCCACATTATGCACACCCAATAATTGACACTTTATGCCAATTAAAGTAGGACTTTTAGTGCTTTTTAAAATTTTCATTTCTTTATATGCACCTACAGCATCATCCAATGACCAGCTCTATTATTAATAGCACAGTTACTTCAACTGTAAAATTTGAAGGTAACTATCCACAATTTAGAGGTTATGGTGTTACCTGGACTGTGTGGAAGACATTTGCCAGCTGTGGTCGGTTGCTTGGCATCCGTGACTTTGCTCCAACTCACACCTCTACCACAGGCCCATTTGAATGTATAGAATACTCCTCTTCCATTAATAATTGATGTCTTGTTGGTGTTTTTCATAACAGAATTTTCCATAGCTCTTTAGGCTGGTTGGCTACACATACCCACACACTAAGACAGAAACAACTTGAAGTAGTCAGGGCCAATGGTCCCTCCACCCCTTATTATCTTGTCTCTCACCTTCGTGCCTCCTTCGGCTGCTTCTTTATTCTTCTTTTGCTTCCCTTCTGGCCTTTTTTCTCTATTCTTCCCTCACTTACTTCCCTCCCAAGCTGGTATAGTTTGCTGGTTAAATATTTGGGGGGGATACTGGGTGCTGGAAGGCCTAAGCTAGGAGGATCAGCAGAGGAGAGGCTGCAGTTGTTGTGGATTAGCTGCTTGTTTTATCATAATACCACTGCCTGCTTGCTTGGGATTTGGTGCTCACCGGGCAAGCTGCAAAGTCAGAAATCACGATTTCTTAAATGTATGAGTAATGCAACTCATCACTGCTGAGCTTTAGTTCCACTGAAAGAGGCTGGAATTGCAAAACATTCCTCAGGATGAATCCAACCCCGCAACTTTTCCATTATATTTTTAAGTTTTATGTTCGGGGAATTTGAATGAATTCATGTTATTTGTTCAAATCTGAGGTGGACACAAAATGGAAATGAGAAAGACGCAGGACAAAAGGAAGCTACACTACTAGAAAGTGAAGAGGGGTTGCTTAAAATCTGTGATAAATTTAATGGCTGGTATGTTGAATGTATGTTGACAGTGCAGAAAATTATTACTGAAGATATTCTGTCAAAAAAGATTAATAAAATGATATAGTAGAAGTTTCCTTTTGATGGTGCATTAAAACATTTATACAGAAAATCAAGCTCTGTGTGTCATTTAACTGGACTCATTGCTTCAAAAATAAATCCATAGCAATCATTTAAAAAGTGATCACATCTTTTTATGTTCCTTTTTGTTTGTCAAACATCCTTGTACATACGCTCAAAAGGTCTCCACACTTCTACGTTACCACAGAGTAAAAACACAAAATATGTAGTTGTCAGACAGTAGCGCATTGTTTAACACTTGCAGCATTCAGGTGCTGCATTGGGCAAAAACTTGTTCCGCATGAAGCTGCTTCTCAAAATCGGATCCTCCAACACTGTTTGCCTGTTGTTCGACGTGCTCCTAAATGCATCTTAAAAAAAATACAAATCCATGTCTGTTTGTATGTCCGATCTTCGCCAACTGTTCATTCAATCTACTCTAAACTTGGCAGAGATATTACTGGGGATTTAAGGAAATGCAGCAAGCATGAAGTTGTCTTGATCACCTGTTTTTGGAGTGTGTTTTTTTTTCCTGCAGCCATTAAGTTGCCGTGTTGCTAGCCAAAATCACCAAATGTCTTGTCATGTTGTCACCTAATGATAAGGGCATCAAGGGCAAACATGCCATGATTTGTGGCATTCTGATTGGAGTCATACAGACAATAGCAAAACAAGTATAGTAAAAAAAAAGTAAGACACACCAATGTGCACATTAGAAACCAAATGTTTCACTTTACTGATGCTAAGTGTTTGTGTCCTGTTGTTGTTTCTGTTAATGTTGTAGAATTTGGAAAGATACGAGCAGAGCAAAGAGGAATTCCACCACGCTGCCTCCAAGACGGAAGCAAATGTCAGGTGAGACACACATATAACCCTCACTGTAACCCTAACCTGAACCTGATTCTGGACACAAAACCAGATCTTAACCCTCTACACCTTCTCTGAAGGTGTCTCAGAAAGGGATGTCTGACCAAAATGTCCCCACTTAAAGTCATCCTTACAAAAAAGACATACACATCTTATACATACATGCATACATACACATTGACAAACTAATTTGCAATCTAAATTAAGGAGGTATTATTCCCAGGAGCCTCTGACAAGCACCAACCAACTTACATATATACATGAGTATGTACACAACTGATTAACAAATAGCACTTGAGAGGGATTTTCTGTTCCTTTGTTTTTAACCACTTTGATGTATTCTCACAAGTAAACTGGCTGATGTGGTAAATGTTTTATTTGTCTGCTTTCATTAAGCTGAATTGAACAACAAAATATTTCCCCATCTTCAGTATTCATGTTGGACTAGTAATGGGCCACAGCTGAGAAAAGATAGATAATTGTTTGTAGCCAAAACACGATTGTAATTCACTTTAAAGAGCAGACCTTGAGTTGCTGTTGAGCTCTCTAGCTGAAAGATGCAAGTATGTATAGGTGAGGACAAAATAACATGACGACTTCATGCATGTCCTTCACTGTGTTGCTTTCCTGATGGCAGATAACACATTTCAACCTTACATTAATCAAAATTACAACTTAGATCTTATTTTTGTAGTTCTGTGCATCTAAAGGGCATCTCGCTCTGTAAGTGCGAGATGCTAAAAGGAAACTGAGAGGACCAAATCCCACGATCAAATCCCCAGGTTAGCCAAATTTTGAATTAAAGTGAAAGCAAAAGCAAATGGTAAAACTATTTATGAGAAAAGATATTATAACTGCTAATTTAGTGCTCATGCTGCACAGATATTGCATCCCCTTTTACTCTCATTCATTAAGAAACAAGCAAATTGGAAAGGCAGTGACAAAAACTTGTTCACTGCTCTGAGACCACCAGAGGAGAACTGTGATCGTACACTAGTTTCTGATTTTGAAACACGTCTGGTCAGTTAATTCTAGATGAAACCAAAAGCAAAAAGCTACCTCTTCTCTATTGCTCATTGTGTGTTAACACTGTAGTCAGTGTAGTTAGCACTAAAGCGATTATGCGTTGTTATCAGCAGCTTAGAAATGTGAGACCAGCATAATGGTGCGATTTAAAGGCATGCCGCCACATTTTTGATCTGTGCTGATACTGAAGACCAGGTGATCTTACCTCTGGGGAATTCTGTACAGTAATACCTTTAATCCTCTGCTCATTGGGATGTTTTGTGTGTGGAGGGGTATGAAGGGTATTCTAAATCCGTGAGTGTTTTATCAGAGAAGATAAAATGATTCCAGCTTCCTGTATGGAGCCACCTTCATGGTCAATTATATGCTGCTAGAGAGTGGATTAGGCTCTCATTCATGCTATAATCTTCTCTTACACTGTTGTCTGGGTAATTCAGTATTAGCATTGCAGCTAATGACTGTTTTGATGGTCAAAGAATCTACTGATTAATAAATTAAATAATGGACTATTTGGATCATGTAGTAATTGGAATGAGCCCAGTTCTACAGCAAGAATGCTCTCATGTGCAGCTCAAATAACAGGCAAACAGTCAGGGCCAGTACACCTCTGCTCCCAAGTGTCTGTCTTGATGGTGAGGGCGGTGTGAGCCAGCGACAGACTGATGACAACATGAATGTGGGTCCTATAGTTTCTCTAACAACTTCACAAGGGCAGCTGTTAGACTGTACTGAGGACAGGGTGCTTGCTCACTGCATTTCATCAACCCAAGGCTGGACTCACGTTGTTGACTTGGTGAAGCTGTGAATGTTAGATGTAGCCAGTGATCAGTGTTCAGAAATTATATCTGTTGCCATCTAAGGTGTCCCGCTGTAGTTTAAAAACGTCTTCCCCAGTGCTGGGTCACTAAGCTTCCAATACACTGACGGAGACCCTGGTTACATTTTTGGTTCATCCAGTGTTCTCCTGTTCTTGCATTATTCAACAAATTTGTGCTGGCTTAGATTATAAGCCTACTGTTGTTCACTGTGCTTTTTGGATGAGTGAGGATTTAGTTGTTGTTTTTTTTTCAGGTAATAGCATGAAATCATCAAAATCCTTCTATCCAAGACTTCGAAAGGCAAGTCAGTGACAAGTCTAAATACATTACAGGATTGCTGCCAGAAAATTATAAAGCAGTGATAGTGAGCCACCTGGATCTTGATTCCAGGTGTTTTTTTTCACAGCATTCAGAATAGACAAAGAGCTTTTGAACAGTAGTGTGTAGCAGCTCGTGGAGGCTAAATCGAGTCATTTATATATATATATATATATATATATATATATATATATATATATATATATACACATATACATATACATACCGGGCTTTGCAAAAGTTCTGTTACACGGTTTCATGATCTTCAGAGACGTTTACATGTCGGAGTGAAAAATTCCATTAAATAAACTGAAAGTTCTACCTTATAGGCAGGTGTCCTTAATACAATTTTTTTCTCCGGTGAAGTTGTATCAAGATGGAAGTCAAATGAGTTGAGATATCTGCTCTCCTTCATGCTGGCCACAACAAGTCTGACAGAGCCAAGCAGTTGAACATCAGCCGGATGACCGTCCACAGAGTCACGGAGAGGCTCAAGAATGGTGAAGATCTTTCAGTGATCTTTCAAGAATGGTGAAGACCTGAAAGATCTTCACCATTCTTTAGCCTCTCCGCAACTCTGTGGACGGTCATCCGGCTGATGTTCAGCACAAAGGAGAGCAGATATCTCAACTCTTTTGACTTCCATCTTGATACAATTTCACCGGAGAAAAAAATTTGTATTAAGGACACCTGCCTATAAGGTAGAACTTTCAGTTTATTAAATGGAATTTTTCACTCCGACATGTAAACGTCTCTAAAGATCATGAAACCGAGTGTAACAGAACTTTTGCAAAGCCCGGTATGTATGTATATATATATATATATATATATATATATATATATATATATATATATAAATGACTCGATTTAGCCTCCACGAGCTGCTCGAACCTGTTGATTTCACTCATCTGCATCCTATTGGAAGAAGTGTACAAGGTTACAGGATCCTAAAACTTAGAGACAATGGCCTGCAGTCAGGTGAGCTTGAGATAGGATCACTTTTCTACCACAAATGAAGGCGACCAAGACCACTTCCTTCAAAGGGTTTCTGTATGTTTGTTGTGTTTCACAATCAAGTGCAACTGTTGTATTCAGATCTGCTGACTATTTCAAATTAGTCTACTTCCACTGGACCAAACAACATGGGGTGTGAAATGCCCTAAGGGCTTCACTGGAACCAGTAATTTAGTGACTTTTGAACCTATGCATTAACACAAATTAAAACCATGTAAAAAAAAAAAGAAAATTATATTGTGCTTTCACTGTAATCAGTGCAGCTTTGGTTTGAATCAGAGTTGTCTTAAAATTCCACTAGAGTATGCAGAGATCCTGATATAGTTAAATAGAGAGATGTAGATCAGAAACTGATAGATGCCTAATATTTGTAAAAACACATTTTCAGTTTGATCATTTCTGAGAAACTTCAGACGGACCTTGGTTTTATGCTCTAAACTATCTGACTGAAGTTCTACTCAGTGCAGAGCTGCCGTACAAAGCTACTGTAAAATAAGACTGCGTATTTATGTGCCGATATGTGTGTCGATGTGTGCATGTGTGTGATGTGTTAATCCACAGTTTAATCCTTAGAGCAAAAACGGGGCTTTGGCTGGCAGCACTCTGGGTGGGTGGAAGCCAGAGAGCACAGAGCCAGTGTGTCATCGTCGTGTGTGTGTGTGTGTGGGGAGGGAAAAAAAGAAGATGGAGAGAGGAAGAAAGTCTGCAACCTGTAGCTCTAAAATGTCAAACTCAATGGAGCATAACAGAACAGCCTCAGTAATTTTCCTATCATTCTCTACTCTCTGTTCACATTGAATCTTTGTCCAACCCTTCAAATTTGCCAATTACGTATTTCTATATACATATTTATTATTCAGTAGAACTTTGCCACAGACCAGCTTTCTAAAAGTAATTTCATCTGTCTGTTTTAGGAGAGATATTTGGAGTAAATTGCATCATATTCAGCAATAATAGGTAACAAAGTATCTGCGGCTTGATTGGCTCAGCTTCCACATCAGTGGTAACATTTTTATTCCATGTTTTATTTGTTGTTTGCTAACCCTGCTCTAATCACAGTAACAATGTTACTAATCCATGCTAATGTTAGCTATTTCTCAGGAGTTGACACTAGATATTTAACGAGCTGTTACTGATAACCAAGAGGACAAACTTACTGACATAAAAAAGTAAAGAAAAGGTAAAAATAATTAGTTTTATCCTGATAATGTGCATAACAGGGTTGTCTGAGGTACAGTGAGACATTCAATCCAGTCTGACAACATTTTGAATATCTAAAAAATAGAAGAGAGGGCATAGCTTTGCTCGACGCATTCTTTTGGAAAACTGTTTGATGGTGTTAATTCCAGCATATCGTGTGATTCACTGTTTACTCCCTCTTCTACTATGATAAAGTTATGCTAACAGGGTTGTGTGCATGTTGTGGGACACATGTTCCATGCATGATAATTATTATTTTAAATATTATGTTGTTTAAAAATATGTTCCCACGATTACAAGAGACAACAATGGAAAAAAAGGAGGTTTAAATTTCAGTTTAACTGTTTTGTTTGATATTCAATTTGGTCATCAGGGGTTGGGACAAGAGAAAATGGCATTTTAGGGGGAACTCCAGACTTATACTATAATTATAGAAAAATAGAACAAAATTCAAAAGTGTGCAAGAAAACTGTTGTCAGACTAACTAATACTAGATCGCTCCTAGTTCTGCAGCCTTTCATTCTCATGACAGACCATCTCACTCAGCCACACTTTGGATGCCTCATCTTGATCAACACTGCTATACAGTCTTACAGTCTTTAAGGAACCATGAGTTTTGCCATGTTATAGATAGGACATAAGACTCAGGTTTGCATCAGCAAAACTCATTGATACAGCTGTAACCTTCACCACAGAACCCAGCGTACCTTTAAGTCTGCACCAGTAAATCTTCCATTGATATCATATGTAGTGTATGAACACCCTAAAGCTCCAGTGGTGACAGATGATTATTTTTTAAGCCTGGGTGGAACTACAGACGCTTAAAGGCAAACAGAGATATGGTCTTGTAAAGAGAATCAGTTGATAGCTCTGAAGCAAACTCAAACAGATTTGTGCAATAGTTCAGAGAAGTTCAGCTTCATGACCGGTGCACCACATGTATGCCCTCAATCTATTTATCAGCTGCTACAAAAAGATGGACGTGTGTTAGCAGCAGTGTGCAGCCGAATGTCTGGAATTGACTTGCATTGATGGAGCGATTGCTACACCGCAAACTAATATCCACTTAGCAAAGCCATTTTACATTTCCTAACTTGACAGGCGCTACCTAGCTGTGGAATTACTGACAGAATGAAAGAGGCATGAGGAGGGAAACAGTGGTCCTTTTAGTCTGGATGCATTCCGTGTGTGAAAGTGTGAGGAAGACAGCCCCTTCCTGAGAGGATAGAGTATTAGAATGAGAGCAAGCTGGAGACAGACAGACAGATACCCCTGTCAGACCCCTCAGGTCAGTATCCAAGGCATTTTAACAAGGCCAGCTGTCTGTTACAGTAGTAGTTGAACTAGCTTTAATAGCCACCCTTTGTCAGATTCTCCCAGACTATGTCAGAGGATACCAGCCTACACTCTGAGTGATCACTCGGCGATAAGGCTGGAAACATTGACAAGCCAAGTCCAGAGTCTAAGTGAAAAGCAGACTACTTAGCAATTGTTGTTGTGCAGTTAGAGAGAAGCCGATCAAAAACATGGTGTTTGGCTGACAAAATTCAGACCCAGGTAAACCTCATATTTGGCCAATACATGCCCCTGAACTCTATCTGGCTGGAGGAACACAGTTACACAGCAAGTCGATTTTTGAATGGAAAGGAAGATGTTGATAAGGTAAGTGTGTCATCACCTTTACTGCTGACAGAAATATAAGCATAATACATTTTGCTTCTTGTTTAAACATGCTGCTCATCTGGATTTGGAATCTTCCTTGAATTTCATGTGTTGTAATTTCAGTATTTGTACAAAAAAACATTTGCTTGTACTGCAAAATTTCCTCTCAGCTGGACTCTTGCAGATGTTTTATTCTTTTTTTTCCTGTAACAAAATGCATAAATATTTCTCTCTGCAGTACATTTTCTAATTGTGTATTTAGGGCTTTATATTTAATGACAATATTGTTTGTGGAAGCTGAACCTGAAGGAGAGCAATTAACAATTCCATGAAAACTGTGTGACCTTTGACTGATACAACATAATGCTGCACAGTAGCTGATTGATTGATTTCTTTATTTTTGTGTCATGCACATAAACGTTCCCAACCCTCACGAATTTACAAGACACCAATATACTAGCATTGCAGCAATACATGCAAAACACACATTATTCTGCCGGCCAGTTCTCAAACAAAATATGCTGCCTTTTATCCGAGGCCTGGCAAAGAAATTCTGCCATGAAAAAGGTTCCCCTTCTAAAACATAACTCAAGTTTTTCATGGTCATCCAACCAAAACAAATCGAGATAAACAGAGGACATCTTACTGAAAAGAACCTCCCTGATATCTTTGTATACAGGACTGTAAAATATAAAATGAACCTAATTCTGAACTTCACCTAAATTATACAACAAACAAAGTCTGTCCTTCTCTGGAGCAGCTTTATACCTCCCAGCCTCTAAAGCTAGTGGTAGTGTTCCTGAGCGTAGCTGTGCACACAGGAATCTCTGTGTTTTGCTTAGTTCACATAAAGTTCTACACTGTTTCTGTCCTTTATAAGACAGGAAGTTCAGAATTTTGGTTTATACCAAATATCAACAGACCATTTTTCTCTCAACATAAAAAAAAAAAATTACTCATCATCTCCTGAATATCACAGAATAACCTATCGTGAAAAATACATGATGATTTACTCAAATGAAATAAAGATTTTAGCTCATTTACCCAATGGTGACGACTGGAGATGCCCCAAATAAATATCTTTTTTGTGATTGTCTGATTGGACATCTTCACCAATCTATTCCAAAGGCAAAGCATTTGGCATTTATGTCTGATGTTTGGAGGTTCCCATCCCATATCTCCAGTAATGGCCAAACCTGAAGTAAATTTATGGACTCCCAGAAATGATCGAGTCGCTCTATGATGCACTGTATTACAACTTGTACGTTCTCAGAAGCCCCAAACCCCAGAAGCATAGTCAGAAAATGGACAGACGCATGCATTGTATAGTTATGCGTCGGTATAGAATCCTGGATTACCAGAATGCGTAACTTTATTCAGTACAAGTAGTAGTTTATTGTTTCAGCATCAACGTCACGATGTGTGCAAAAGTGCTCTCTTTGGAACTACGATATGAACTTTACCTTCACTTCACCTGTCAGTGGTCATAACATTGTGGCTGATCGATGTATATGTGAATGTTAGAAAATATCATATAGTTTTATACACATAGTGATGTTTCACAATGGTTTACCACTGTAAATGACTATATGACTGTAAAAAGTAGAACAATTTGCCTTATTTCTGGGCAGCAAAACAATTTGAGGTCATGGAAAATTTTCATACTGTGTACAAAGTGTGTAGAAGATGTGATTTTACTGAAGCTACTGTGAGACCTAAAAACCTAAAATTCACAGATTTAGCACTGACGAAGGACAGGCAAAAGTGAGAGGCATTAGAAGGAATGGGGTACTCTGCCTCCGCTTGAGTGGTTACGAGAGACAAAGTGCAGTCAGAGTGCTAGAATATAGAGGACCCTCTCTTCCTGGTTGCGGGTGTGATAGGAAAGGAGAAATGGGAGAGGTTGAGTGAAGGAATGTAGAGATACAAGATAGGGTAGAAGAGGATGTGTGCCCTCAGTCAATTGAAAAGCTGTCAAGGTGCAGGTGCATACAAGCTATAAGCTAGAGATAAGCAGCAACCCTTTCTCTGTAACTGTTTTCCTGTTCACCTCTCCTGCTCCTCTCTCTCTCTCTTATCATCCCTCTTCTTCCCTTCTTCACCACCACACCCATATTAATCAAACCATAATGGTAAGAAGTCTGTTTAGGAATTCTGACTTTCTAACATGTCAAATCCCATTTCCTGGCTCAGTAGATAAGGATGGACCTCTTTCCCTCACAGCCTTGAGTTCTCTTGAACATTTTGTCATTGTTGGACCTATCCAATAGAGAAAAACTACACACACACACACACACACACACACATATATATATATATATATATATATGGTCTCTTTTGCCAAGAATTGTGTAAGAACATCAAAACCAGTTTCATGCCTATGCTGTAGCCTGATGTCCTAACTGTTGCTGCACAGGTCACATAATTGCAACAAAACAGTTTGGATTCCAGCAAAAGACCTGTGTTGGGTCTAAATCCTTTCTCTTTCGGACAGTTGTGGCTCTGATCAGACATCGGTGGTTCAAGACCCCTGAAGGGACACCTCATTATGACTGACACCGCACTCTGACCCAGACTTTATAACAACCTGGGGTATGTGGAAAAATAGAGAATTTCAGAGTGATAAATGAAGGCTCCTTCTTCTCAATGCGGATACAAATACAAAGGAGAACCTACAGTGTGATTTACAATAGTTTTGAAGGGTTTCTTTCATTTGTTTTAAGTGGAACCAAGTAAATTGGTACTCCCCTGTTTCCAGTATTGTCACTACTCTAAAGCAGTGGCTTGTAATACAGACTGGTACAGAGCTTCTCACCTGGCTAAAATGTCCAGCTGTTGTAAATGCTGCTTGCAGAGTCAGAACAGTACATCTGATCTTGTCAAGCAGGGTTTAATGATATACCACAGGGTCCAGTCAGCAGGCTGGTCAACAGCCCCTGTCCAAAATTTGTTCTCTGTCATTATCTTAAATTATAGGCTGTGTCCAGATTCATTCCATTTACGATACTAATGGAGCACCTGTTGTCAGTAGTTAAACTCTGAGGTCTTCTGTCTAAGGCAAAATTCTGAAATCTTGCCTTGATGATGTTGACGAGCAACAGGGATCCACCCACAGGCAGCCAAAGGTCAGAAGAAGACTCCACAAACAGCCTCTCCTCTTCCGATGTGCTTCAAACTTCACGCAGCACGTCTCCGCATTTGAGGCTGATAACATAAGTGTACTATAGATGCCTCGTCAAAAAATGTCCCGTACCGAAGTTACTGTTTTTGTTTTTATTGGCTTTCTTTGACATTTGTTTACTTTGCTATGTGAAGTGCTACAAGATGACGTATGTTGTGAACTGGTGGCATGTAAACAAAATCTAATTTAATTGAGAAAACGAGGGTTAAAACTAGCTGTTCAGAATGTACTCATGAATCACAATGTTATTACAAATGTAGGTAACAATGTTTTTATTGTTTGAATTATTTCTTTTACCACACGTAGTGCAGTTGGAAAGGGTGACTTAATTAAAGCGGTTTCGATTAGCGAGCCTCTTATCATTCTGTTTGGTTACACTGCAATAGACCCTGTGCATGATAGCATGTGCTAGTTCCGGTTGGAAAAACTCCGGGTGCTACAGTTACTTCCGGTCCCGCTTACAGCGCTGTCAAAATGGAAGAAGCCAGCAGTACACTTTACTTTTCCAGATGCTTAGGCAACTTGCCTAAAATTTCTGTTGACGATGTTTATCGTCTCGTTGATGATTTTTCGTCAGCTTCTCAAAGCAAATGGGAAAAGGGATTCAAATTTTATATATCCCAGTACACATATAACTTTGAAGGTAAGTGGCATCGCATCCTACATAACTAGCGCTCGCTTAACTGTAGGGCTTGCCAAACATGTACCTTATCATTTTATTTTCTAATATTTATACATTACTATTTTTTGCTTAGTTAGCTACAAGAATCCACTTTACACTTTAGTCTTTGGTACTTAGTCGAGTTCAGCAAGACATTTCATATTTGTAGTTTTGTTTGAACAAAATGACAAATAAATGCTTGGATTTCCTCTATATTTGATTGTGTCAAAACGGAATAACAAATGATTGAAGAGTGCACGGATTGTTGTTATAGTTTATCAGATATTTGCTGTTTGATCAGTGACTATGCACTAATATTCCCGATCCTCAGCTCAGTGTGAAACATTTTTTTTCGTCTAATTTTGGCAATCCACTGAGCCCACAAATGCCGGTCTTTTGGAAAACGGTGAAGGCTTACAGAACCGTTATAAACACCAGAAGCTGAACATAATGGTACACTACAGTACCTCCCATATCGACCTTGAACACGCTGAAATCTGATTTTTTTGTTTTGCCAAGAAAACTGTGTTTTTCTTTTTTGATTCCATGTTATCCATGCTGCGAAATAGCCTCCGGAAGGACCTATAAGCCCTCCCGGTCAGAACCCGGAAGTTAGCATTTTGACGTGCACAGGGTCTATTTATTATTAGATTTCTTTGGAATTGTTGTGAAGCAAAAAATAAGGAGATTTGAGTCAATACCGTTTCTTTGTTTGGATTTTCTTCCATTTGACCAAATGGGACTTTACTACTGTAAAGAAAAGTAGCTACCAAATACGGGTAGATTGCTACTTGGCTGCCATCTGAGAGGCCATCCAATTCTGCAGGTTTTGCACAACTGTTCTGTAATAATTTAACACTACTAACATTGAAATATCATGCACTACTGGAACAAATGTACTACATTGGCATAGCAAGCCAAAACTCGTGCTCTAACATACAGTATGGTCTGTGTGCTAGCTCACATTCAAGATGTTCCACACTTCCTCAAGTCAGCTCCCAAGGAAGTCCCATTATTGGATTCTCTTCATTTTTCCTCTTTGGGCTTTACTTCTTGTGAGATGTTACAAGATTTTCTAATTACTTGCCTGAAACACTTTAGAGATACCAATACTTTGTAGCTGACAGGATAGAAATAAAATGGTGCATAGGACAAACAATGCTTCATATGTTTAGCCAAAGCCATTAAGGAAAACACAAAAACATCACTCTTAACTCTAAGAGAAGCATGGTTTAGGGGCGATAAAAGCATCTTTCTTATCAGTCTTGTAGCTTTGCCAGAGGCTTTTGTAGTTGGTGGTGCTTTTTTGTGTCTTTTCCGTTTTCCAATTTCTCCCCTTTCATTTCTCTCCCTCTCTTTGTCTTGGTAAGCTGCGTGGTCCGCAAGTCTGAGTCCTCTGTGTTCCGCCCGCGTCTGCCTTCGCTGCCGGAGATTAAAAATAATGGGCAGCACCATTAATTAAGCAACTAATCTTATTGTTTATGTTTTGTTGTATTTGCCGGTCACAGATGCGTGGAGAACTCCCCCAAAAATGACTGCTTCCATACACATTAAACTGCTTTCGCAGCACACTCCCATTAACAACAACAGCCCCGTACATGGCTCAACGGGCTGTCAGGGATGCTACTTTTACCTCATCCCCTCCCATTTCTCTATTTTTATTTATTTTTGTAAGCGGCTCAGTTAATATTGTTGATTTAAGACCTCACCTTCAATTTGGTGTAGCATGTGGACAGAGCTTTAGCTTTTGCCGCTGCTGAACCAATTTTCTGCTTCAAGCGCCTTTAATAAACCACGTAGCACTATCAGGAGGCTTTGGCTTCCCTGATGAAGCCCATTTATTTCAAATTAAAGGAGAGTTCCTTATCTTCTGCGGCCTCAAACGGAGAGAGAGATAAAGATGGCGTGCTTTGGTGTTGTACTCTTTATGTTGTTAATGTGATGGCAGTAGAGGAGGGGGTGAGTGAGGGAGTAAGACAGCGCGAAAGGAGGCCGTGTTGGAGAGAAGACAAAAGTGGAAGAAGATAGATTTAACAGGCGTGATAACCGTTGGAGGCTGTTGAGGGAACAAAGTAATCTGATAGGCCGTCATCTTTTTTTAAACGGGCTTCTGAGAGAACACCAATGGATGATTCATTCAATCCCTTTCATTGTTTTCATCCCTTTCCTTCCTTTATGTTTCCCGTCAGTCTCTGTTCGCTTTCCTCTTTAACCTCTATTACCATGCTCAGATAAAGTCAGTCACTCCATCCGTGATACTTTCGCTGATGATAATGTGTGTCTGTGCCGGTGTGGATATGGATATGCTGTAATTGAAACGATGGGGTCATCTCTCCTCCGTAGGTCGAAGCCAAAAAGAGGCTTTAATTTGGCTTTCAATTAAATCTGGTGTTAAATGCTCCTCACAGAGGAAGTGCGTATGCAGGGACACAGATCGACGTGCCGGCATGTGGGGAAGCGTGTGCGCACAAGGCTGCTCTCTGTTTACAGTGTACTACAAAGTGAGTGTGGGTGTGTGCATTTTTACACGTGCCTGTCTGTACCTGCGTGGGCGTACATAACTTGCTTGTCTCTGCTTCAATCAGTCAGAATCCATTACAGTGAGGCACCCAGGCAGCGAGCTTGTCATAGTTAACAATCACACAGATAGACAGGCAAAGACCAATTATAATACAGCCCACATATCAAATTAAGCGCAACTAATTCAATCTCTCAAAGCACACTTTTCTGCTATATTTGATCAAAATGATCCTACCCACTCAATTAAATGCGATTTAGCCTTAATTGTATGATTTGCAATGAAGCACGTACAATACACCCCTGATGTTATTGAACAGGTTGTGCGAAATGTAGGTGTGATTTTTTTTTTTTTTTGATTTTGTCTTGCCTCTTTTAATCAGACTATTCTTTTGAATGTTTTTTTTTCTTCTTTTTCTGTTCCGTGTTTCTTTTGTTCTGTTATGGCAAAGATACATGTGAAGGAAAGATGAGGATGTTATTATTATCACAAAACCCAATAAAATCAACAACAAAACTTACTTTTGTCAAATATTATTCAGTGCTCTGTTACAGCTGGCTGATAGAAGCCATTGTACAAAAACAGAAATCAAATATTTCAAACAGATGAACAGGAAACTTCGGTATTTTCATCATAGTGTGGATGTGTTGGTCATGAACAAACAGTCAAAGTCACATAAGTAATAACGCAATCAAATTACTGAAACAAGGCTTCTTCTTACAAACATATAGCATTAATTATGAATTACCTTGCAAATGAACTGAGCTTGTACTGACATGATACACCTTATAAAACTGCAGAAATGAGCTGTGAACAACACTAGCATGTCATTACTTTGCCAGGTAACCTGATGAATAGATGTCGAGCATTCACTTGCTTTTACCCTTTCTGGTGTGTTTCTGGCCATCTCCAGCTCCTGGTAATTGCATCACCACATTTACCAACTAGTTTCTAACTGTCTAGTGCACAGTGGGTTATTAGAGCTTTTCTGCTGAAAGATGCAGTGTGCTGCTGTTAAAAAAAACAACATAATGAGAGTGGTGTGAGGGAACAAAAATGGTAAAATTGCTGGTCAAAAGAGCAAAACAATGTTTTGGTTGTCAGTATAAAAATAGTCAGATAATGCTTTACCAGAGATTTTCTTGTGAAACTTTACATGCATATATACTGAACAGCCACAGCATTACGGCAACTGACAGCTGAGTAGAACAACACTGATTATCCGGTTACAGTGACACCAGTGAAGGGGTGATATATATTAAACAGCAAGCAAACAGTACATTTTTGAAGTTGATGTTTTGGAGGCAGTGTGACAAGGCTGTGCTACAATCTGAGTAACTTTGACAAGAGTCAAACTGTGATTACCAGGTCAGAGCATCTCTAAAAAGGGTTCTGGGGTGTTCATTTATGTAGGTTAGTACTTACTACAGTGATCCAGAGAACAACAGATAAACCAGTGACAGGGTGTGATGGATATCCGAGGCACATTGATATCCATGCAGAGCAAAGGCTGACCCATGTGTTTTCCACTGAAGAGCTACTGTAGCACAAACTGCTGAAAACTTGTATCAGAAGACAAAGCGCACGACAGCTTGTGTATCTGACTGCGTCACAGAGATGAAGGCACCAACGATGGGCAGGTGAGGCTCAGGATTGGACCATTGAGCGATGGAAGAAGGTGGCCTGGGTTAAAGGCATTATGGAGGATGGTTTTTTTTGTTTAATTTGTCTGATTCACATAAAATGAATATACTGGCCTTTAGTGGACTTGTATGTATGGTCTCTAAAAGAATAATAATAATTAAAAAAAAAACAACTGTGGACATGGCAGGACCTGAAAAACATCAGCCAATCACAGCGCTCGGACCGAGGCGTTTGGTTTGCTCCCTTTCCTGTCAATCAAAAATCTTCCGGCTCAGGCCTAGTTACGTAGATTACGTACGCCTTGGACTTACGTGTTTTCTGTATGTGTTGCTTTGGTATAGCTTCGTAGTTAGCTGGCGACTTGTTTTGCTCATCTTTTTTTACATAATGGCAGATAAAGATCCAGGGGGACCCAGCCGTAAAAGACAACTTCACGAGTCCTACGCAAGTTTCAGAAGGGGGGCGTTTCTTCGTAAATGTTTAGAGGGGGGAGGTTAGAGGGGGGTGAGGGAGATGCATGCGCATGCTACGTTCAAAGTCGTAGGAAATTAAATCTCCTCTAATGCCTTTAATGGATCATGGCGGTGGCAGTCTGGTGCTGTGGGGAAAGGTTGTTCTAGGTGAGAAATCTTGGGTTCTGCATTCATGTGGCTGTTATTTTGACATGTCACATCTATCTACACATTGTTGCAGATCACATACACCCCAATATTTCCTGATAGTCGTGGCTTCTTTTAGCAAGATAATGCTCCTAGCCTCACTGAGATTGTTCAGGAGTGGTTTGAGGAACAAGACACAGAGTGTAAGGTGCTGGCTTGGCTTATCTGATGAAATCAGGTCAAACGGAATGATTAATTTTTTTTTTTTTATGGCAACTTCTACTTTCGCATAAATTCCTCTCATAATCAAATTCAACCTATCACTGTGAAACACTAGAGTGTATGTTTTCTTTTTTCACTCAGTTCATAATTCCATCTTTCTGTATCTTTTTGTCTGTCTTTTGTAGGTCTCGTAGTACAGAACCGGTGTGTTCTGGCCTCCAGGCTCAGATTCTAAGCTGTTACAAGGAGAACAGTGACCAGACCTTAAGGTGTTCAGACCTGGCCAAAGAATACATGCAGTGTATCAATGCTGCAAAGAAGGTGAGCACTTTTGTTAAATATGGAAGAGATGGAATTTAAAATGTAAGTAAGATGTGAATGGTTAAATATCTGAAACAGAACTACTATCACAGATTATAATTGTAGTGTCAGCACACCCATGAAACTACTGATGAAAATGTTAGATTTTTACTTTTAAATTATGAAGATTCATTTCTGAAGACAGCTTTATTAATATCTTTCCAGCTAAAGTATATCAAGTAAATCAACCTGCTTCACGTGCCCTTCAAAGAACCAAGGATTGTGGGAAGTTTGGGACGTGAGACTCTAGTCTGAATGGTGGCTTTTGAAGTTTTCCATAGAGAGACGTGTTGTTATTTTTTTAGAGCAGCACTCTTTCTGATGTAAAAGAAAGAAATTCTCTTTTTTTCTCATGTTCTTGAGTTTATTCTGGGGCAGGTAAAGACCAAAAGAAAAAAAAAATCAGATTGATAGGTTTTTGAGTGCTGTCACTTTAAGTTTTTACACTGAGAAGTCTTGTCATTAAAAAATGTCTTTTAGAGTGACTGTCTGATGTAAAAGTATGAAATACAATTTCTCCAGTGGAACCAACCTGTTTTCCTAAAGGTACAGAAAATGACACCTTTTCAAACATTAACACTGCTGCTATAAAATAAGTTTTCAATTGTAGTTCGCCTTGTCCCTGCATCCGTCATCAGTTTGCTTCTAATTTTAGGTCGTTTACAGGCACAGAATAGTTTGAAGAAACAGAAAAAGAATTTAAAACCAAAATATTGCATTTTTTGATGTTTTCTGAATATCATAGTGAATAAAACAGATTTGTATATGTGTGCCTTGGAAATGAAGAAGAATGTGTGTAAGTGATTTACTTGATTTCAAGTAAACAAGAGAGGGTCATGGAGTCAGATGCAGCAGTAATGTCTGCAGCCTCATCATTAGAATTCTAGGAGGGTAGACGCTGTTGACTGTGTTTGACTGTAAATGGGATTATATAATATCCCGGCTCTTCAAAGATTTTTTTTTCTGTGTATTTGCATTATTTTTTTAAGCTCTAAACATCATCTCCCTTTACAGTAAAGGGGAGGACATACTCTCACAATGTCTTGAACAGCTTATTTGAAGTAAAGGGAAAAAAAATGTATAGCTTTTCTGTATTTTAGCCAACTAATTGGAATAAAAAGTACAAAGAAGATCATTCTGATGAATTAACAATCTACATTATTGGATTTTTTTTTTTTTACTTTCAAACTGTTTTTGAACAGTCAATTCCTGTGTGCTACGAAAAGCACACAGGAACCGCTACTTATGCATGCACTCAGTAAAATTTAGACTTTGTACTTTACTTTTTAGCATTCGCTAATACTCAATTGGACCTACTGTTGTATTATTCAGAAGCAAAGATGAGTTCCTGCGTGCAACGCTGCGGCAGTTACAGATTCAGTGAACGTTAGAGAGAATATACAAGGAGGAGGAGGAGGGGAAGCTGGAGGACAGAATACTGGGAGCTTGCACATCCAAAGTTTGTGCAGTAGAGGCGTTTGAAGGTATAGCTGCTCATCATGCACCCGAATGGCGTATTACTCTGCCTCATGCAGTCTCTGCTCACATCTTCTCTGCATTGCTCAGGGGCACTGAGGCTTCCCCTGGCACACAGTAATACAACATGTGATAACCAGCTTGCTGAACACTGATTCCAGTGCTGTTGTGTTAATGTTGTGTGTATCGCTATATGTGTTTGTGCACTTTCACTTGTATCCGAACCTTTGTATGTGTCGTGTTTGACACCATGCAGACACAAATACGCATTTATGTACACAGTGATGTTTGCCTTCTTACATTTGTACACTTATGAGAGTCTGATGACCTTACAAGGACTGGCATGGTTTGTGCATGTGTATGTGTGTGCGTGTGTGTGAGAAAGTTTCTTCCTCATATTAGCTGGTGTGAGATAACGAGGAGTGAGGAGAAGATTCTTTGAAGACAGCCTTTAAAAGACTACAGCAGATCATACACAATACGTGTGTGTGTGTACGTGTGTGTGTTTTGTGGCGCGTGAATAGCTTGCTACACTGCAGCCTGCTTTAACCTACACATCAAGGTCTTTCCTCTTGATTGGCCCCCGAGGCATCTCCCTGACTTTCACCCCGTCAGTTTGAAAGTTTATAAAGTTCTTCCTCCATTTTGTGTCTTTAAAAGCTGTCGCAGTTAGTTTGGTTATCACTGATAACTTTTTTTTTTCCCCTGTAGAGCAGAAGCTGCATAGGTTGTGATATTATTTAGTGTAATAGCATGAAAAACAAAACAGCAAAATAACATATTTAGTCAATGCTATACTTATTTATATTTAAAAACATTTTTTTTTGGATGAAATGAGAATTCAATGATCAGTACTTAGTAGTGCAGTGCCTGCTGTCAGTGGTTAAATTGGTTGTTTACAGACAGTTTACAGCAGATAACTTCCTTCTAGAATCTTATCTTTCATCTATGACTGGATTCTAGAAACTTGCTTTTGATGTGTGACAGGATTCTCAAATCTAGGGTTACTTAGTAGACCTTCAGCCTGCCTGTTTGGGAGTGACTGAGGACCCCCAAAGCAGCTATTATTCATCCAGTCCACTTCAAACTTGACACTGCACTTTATCTGGTCCAATGCAATACGCCTGCCAAGTTTGAAGTAGAAGAAATGGGTTTTTGTCAAGATGTGAGGAGAACAGACAGGCACACATACATAGCGAGCTCTTTTACCATTTAGTTGCTAGGTTACTGGAGTTAAAATCACAGATATCAGCAAAGTAATTTTTACTAACTGAAACAACAGTTGGAGATCTCTGGAATGCATTTTTGACTAGTGAAAATAGTATTTGCAGATATCTCAGCTGTCATTGTGACTAGTTATAATTTTTGTGTATGAGCCTCGTACAAGGCCTTCCATTGGATATTCGTCCAGCAAAGTATCTAAACACTTAGTAATAGTGACTGCTGTGGTGGATAAGATCACCCGTTAGCTTCGTTTATTAGAGACTTATGGTTGAAGTTCACTGGAGCTTTAGCCTTTGTCTGCTACATTGCCATATGCAGTTTGGTTGCTGTTGCCATTATGTTTGATAAGTCAGCTACCACTGCCTCCCACTTGATGTTGTCTGTAACATCATTTCATCTAATCAAAACTCTAATTCAGGACATATATAATTCCGTTTTGACTCGGCAGATTTTAGTTTGAAATATCTTCCTGTTATTTTAAATAGTTCAAACTTCATTCAAGATTGCTTTGAAGAAAAATATAGTTAACTTAAATTGAGGAAAATTAAAGATACCGTCAAATGAAATTATGATATGTTATAATTAACCTTTAGATATCAGAAACTTTAGAACATGTCAGAATTCAGTTGCACATACCTGCGACTGTGGATATTGGTAATGAGAAACTCTGTACACATAAATGGCAAAAGTGATGTCATTTGTTCTCGAGAGAATGATGTTGTGGATATCATAAATGTTCTTTTTGAATAGAAAGAATTAATTTACAAATATATGCAAAAGATATCCATTGTAGATATGAAATGTTAAAGTGATTTGCTTTATGTACACAAAAGATTCCCTAGTGTATTAGTGCGATTCATAAATTTGTGGTGTGTCTGTGTTTTCTGGACCTATTTACATAAGCAGGGCTACACTGCCCATCCAAAAAACAAAGTTGCACACTCTAGTATTTTGTTAGACAGCCTTTACCTTTGAGTATGGCACACATTCACTGTGGCATCGTTTCATTTCAATAAGCTTCTGCAGTGCCACAGCATTTGTTTCTGTCTATAGTTGGATTAATTTTCTACCACAATCTCATATTGATGATGGGAGAGTCAGACCGCTTCTCCAGAACATCCCAAAGACTCTCAATGGGGCTGAGGTCTGGACTCTATGGAGGCCAGTCCATGTGTGAAAATGATGTCTGATGCTCCCTGATATCTACTCATTCTCAATGTGAGCCCCCTGAACCCTGGAATTGTCATCTCGATGCCTGTGCCATCGGGAACATAACGTTGCTGAGCCTGACCAACCCCAGATCATAACCCTATCCCCCACAGGCTGGTAGGCACTAGCCATGATGAGTGCATCACTTCATCCAGATGTGACCATCACTCTGGAACAGGGTAAATCTGGACTCATCAGACCACATGACCTTCTTTCAGTGCTCCAGAGTCCAATCTTTATGCTATCTGGCAAATTTAATTATTTTTTTCTGATTAGCCTCACTGATAAGTGGTTTTCGTAGAGCTTTGCACTGTGCGTGTGTAAATGCTCTTACTTTCACTACAAAACATAGCTATGAGTTTTACTGTTTCTTATGATATGATTTCACCAAACGTGTATGTGATCTCCAATCACTATCATCCAAGAGTGTGTTTCGACCACATTTGTTCCTCGAAGATGATGGTTCACCACTATCCTTCAGGTTTTAATAATGCATTGGACGGTTCTTAACCGGATCTTAATAGTTTCAGCAATCTTCATAGTTGTTTTCTTTGCTTGATGCAGACCAATAATTTCACCCATCTGACACAGATAACATATTTTCTATGACCACAGGATGTGTCTTCACAGTTGTTTAAGACATGAGAAGCTCCTCACTGCATCAGCTAGGGGTAAATAAGTTGTTGCAGCTGAAACATATTCATCGCTGCAGTAATTATCCAATGGAAGACTCTTGCCTATTTGCATAGTTAAATCTAGGTGGGGACTTTTTTTGTGGGTTTTTTTGGACAGGCAGTGTATTTTATTTTCAATGGAACTGCCAATAGCACCAAGTTGACATTTTCCACTTTGACTGCTATGATAGTGATGTGTTTACAGACCTACAAGCAACTGCTATGTCCTGACTGCTTTAAATGTTGATGTTATAATTGCATAAATAAAATAACGGTGCAAAATTTCAAGCTAAAGATTCAATTGGGAGATTAAATCCACTGACTAGACAGTGACACCATAGTCCAAAATTAAGCTACTGATCAAGCTGCTAGCATAGCAAGAGAGATCAGAAACATATGTTTTTATTCTTTAAAAATATGAGAGCAACAGAAGGCAGTGTTTCATTTTGTGGTTCTAATCTAGTCCTACACTTCACATTAAATTCAGTACAGGTACATTTGTCCTTTTTTTGGGCTGTTTCATTCCTGATAGATTTACATGTGCCTTATACTGGCCTTTAGCTTCTGTTTTGAATCAGAGATAGGTGATAGAAATTTAGTCTTTCTAAGGTATCAGTACTAATCTATAAATGAACAGTTGGTTCCAGCCTTAAAACTTCATCGACCTATCCTGTGACCTCATATACTCAATCACCTTTTGGTCTTATAAAGTTAAAACTGAGGCAACAATGTTTATGATTCACATTTAATTATTTAAAAAGTCAATGTTTGGAGTCCAGCAAACTGGAAGGAAATGTCCATTTGAAAAAGACAAACATTGTTTCCTTCTCAGAGTAATGCATATTAAATGAGTTTATCTTAAAGAAAGTTTGTCTGCTGTGAACTCTGCGGAATTTTTCTTTAATTTCTTGTCAATAAGCAGAGTTGATGAGTGGTGTCCTCTTAAGTACGGATATAAATTTGAATCTTTTCAAAAATTTTGGTGTCAATCAACAGATATTGCACTGCAACTGCTTATTTTAGTTAACGAGTTGTTGAAATAAAATATGGAGGTCCAGACTGGTGAAATTAAGCAAATGATGACTTTTTAATTCTGAGCTTGCAAATGAGTAAAAGACGACTTAATTGGAAAGAATTTGCTCCTGTTCCTGTTTGTCTTTCCACAGAAGTGACTGTGATGTGTTTTGATCAGTGTCACAGCAGGTCAGTGGCCCGGCCTGCATATCGCAGACTTCTCCCTGCTGAGTTGTGCTACCATCTTTATGTGTGTGTGTGTACATGCGTGTGTTTGATGGCAAATGAGGGGAGGATCCCACAGAGCCTGCAGAGACGGAGCAGACAACCTCTAGTCATTATCCTCTGGGAGGCAGAGCCTGACGTGAGCACTGCTAAATGTAACGCTTACACACTGTCCAGACACTCGGTGGGATTCTCTGGTCATTTATCCTCACCCTCAGATGTGAATGCACGCACGCACGCACGCACGCACGCACGCACGCACGCACGCACGCACGCACGCACGCACGCACGCACACACACACACACACAGTCTATATGCCTGGTGGGATTCTGAAGTCATTTAGTGCCAATCTCAGAGACAGCCTGGTTCTGATCAATGCCAGAGGCTCGGCTCACAATAGAGAGGACAGCAAGAGGAGGGAGATAGACATACGAGACAGTGTAAAGAGGTACAAAAGAGATTTGTAGAAGTCATTTGGAGAATCTCGGCACAGAGAAGTACAGAACAGACCCTGTATAAACAGTAAAAATGTAAATGGAGAGGGAAAAGGATCAGATGAAGGATTCATATAAGTAGCAAAGACAAAAAAAAAACAAGATTTGGAAAAACAGAGAGATGTTGGGGAGGGCTGCACATTTGCTTGATGGTTTGCACTTTGTTGCTAGAAGATCCCTGGTTTGCGTCCCTGCCTTCTCGGGATCCTTCTGCATTGAGTTGGCAATCCTCACCGTGCATGCGTGGGTACTCCAACTTCCTCCCACAGTCCAAAGGCATTCTCAGGTTAATTGGTAACTCTAAATTGTCCATAGGTGTGAATGTGAGTGTGATTGTTTGTCTCTGTGTCCCCTGTCTTCACCCCAAGTCAGCTGGGATGGACTTCATAGTGTGTAGTTAGTTAAATGATGAATGGAGAGGTGTCTATCACTGCACCATGTCTAATTACAGATGCAAGTAAAGGCTGCAAGTTGAGACCATCTGAAACTCTGAATGCCGTCATTTTTGTCTTAAGCAAAGCCAACTACTGAGGTGCTTATATATCTGAAGCCCTGCTGGGGAGGACAGACATAGCAGGCTTTAGGTCTAATACCCAGGGAGTAACTCTTAAACTTAAAAATTGCTGATCAGACTGGAGAGAGCGAGAGAGTGAGGGAAACAGAAGAGTGAAGAGAGAGGTAGAGTCAGAGAGTTCCGAGTGTTCAACTAAATCTGAAGACAAAACATTTAACTGAGTGCAAAGAGGCAGCAGAATGATTGAGAAAAGGATTCAGAAACATTCCTGCATGTTTTTGTGTCCCTGAACATTATCTCTTCACAGCCATTTTGTCCGCATCATGCTGTAATCATTTACTTGTCGAGTCTTTAATTTTGAAACATAAAAACACCTTTAAAAAATTATGTTAAACTAGCACTTCAATGCCATACCAGTATGTGTGTTAAATAGTTACTGGTTGATGCAAATGCACTCAACATTTCCACACTGTGCATGCAACCACATTGTAAGAAATGAGTCACATCTGTAGACCTTGTTCTGTGGCAAATTGCCCTCTCAAGTTCAACCAAAACTTGCTGAAGTATCGACAGCCACTGTATTTTGAATGGCATTGTCCTTTTCAGAATCGTCATTTGAAAGCACAAATCAACACGATTCAGAATGAACCATTTTAAGATACCAATGCCACAACCACAATAGCAGCAGCAGCAGTAGTTCATTGCTTTGCAAGAGGTGCACACAGCAAAACTGTAGTTTCTTACTTTTCCTTCATCTACAGAGGCTCATACTTGTTGGATCACAATGTGGTAAACACTGTTTTCACAGGTTTAAGTCCAACTAACAAAATCCTTTTGAATTTTTATCTACTTTTATTCAAGCAAAGGGTTACTTTTTTTCAGTTATTTTTCGGCCTTTTTGTCTTTATTATAGTGCACAGGGAAGAGAGAGACAGAAAACTTTGGGGGTAGAGTGGGGTACAGACTTGCAGTAAATGGCCATGGGTCGGACTCCAACCAATGAGCGCTGCACCAGGGACTATAGCCCCTGTTTATGGGTCGCCCGCTCAACCTCTTGAGCTGCAAAGGGGTTCCTGTTAAGGGATTAAAGTTGCACATAGCTTTGTTGCTCTCCGAGCTTTGATAATTCAGGTCAAAAAAGGCCTCATTGTCACATAGTGTTGTTTATGAACACATAGCAAGCTATAAACTTACAAAATTCATCTATTTCGAAGAATTTGATTAAAGACCTCCTCCAATTAAAATTAAGTTTTAAACCTTTTTGACGCGCCCAGTTGAATGACATCAGTGTTACAACTTGCTCTTTTGTAGTGTAGAATTGTGTAACAATGTTAGAACAGAGTTGTAGGGGGGCTATTAACCTGAAGCTGCCATGAGTGGGAAATGGTGAGTGGAAAGAGCAGCAGAGAGTAACTAAATTCACACGATCTAGAGCAGGGGTCGGCAACCCTCGGCTCCGGAGCCGCATGCGGCTCTTTTAGCCCTCTGTTGTGGCTCCCTGTAACTTTGGAAAATAAATTGTTCTGCCTTTCAGGCGCGTTTCAATGCATTTTAATATAGAGAGTTTTATTATGAAATTACAGCTCTTATTTTGACGTGTCACTCCACAGGATGTGCTGCTGGGTTTTTTTCCCCCGGGACATGAGAGCGCTAAGTTGATGCAGAGAAGATGGAGAAGCAACGCCTGTAGTTTCACATCGTTTTGTACTCAAGAATGGCAAGCCTGTATATTAAAGCTCCACTCCAAGAAAGACACGTCTTGTCTTTGAGTCAAAAGTACTCATGATAGGGTGATACACGTTACTCGCAAGAACACGGCTCGATGTCCAGGCAGCAGGTCAGAGAGTCAGAGGAGTGTCGTCTTGGAAAATAGGGCAGCGACTTACCGGAGAAAAGTTATTAGCTTAAGATAAATAGATAAATAGATTTTACAAGTTAAATAGACATTCGCAAAATATTGAGTTCCAGCTAACATTATGTAACATATGAGGTCCAGGAGCAAAAATGACATTAAGATAAATATTAGTGGAAGGACACAATTTAAAAATGAATCTATCTAATTAGAGGCTTTGTAATTAATTAATCACGACTGATTAACAAGGGCATAGAGGTAAAAAAGCGATATATGCAGTGTTGTCTTCATTTTAAATGCCAAAAGGATTTTGCGGCTCCCGGTGTTTTCTTTTCTGTGGGAAACGGGTCGAAATGGCTCTTTGAGTGTTAGAGGTTGCCGACCCCTGATCTAGAGGAAGCAATGATGTAGAGCTACATTTAAGCCATTCTAAGACCAGAAAGGATTGTTCGTATAGAATAAAACTAAGGCTTATTCTGAGCAAGAATAAACAAGACTTGCCAGGCTGTTGAATGCAAGCAATGTCAGCTACTGTTGTCCACTGCGATCAGCACTTTGACTAACAGTGCTGTTTGGACCCAAGCAGGAGAGATGCTCCCTTGCTCACATTTAGAACTGTACTATAACTAATATGCAGGCTTTTTATCTCTCAGAGTTATGGAAATACCCTCAGCATATCTTTGGGCTGTGGGAGGAACAAGAAGAACACGGCGAGACCCCATGTGGGCCCACAAAGAACAGGCAAAGTCCACATAGAAAGACCCCAGGCCAAGATTGAAACCCATGAACTTCTAGGTGTGAGGCAGCAGTACTAACCCCTGCTCTACCATCCTGTCCCATGACAAATATGTTTCATATTTTTTATAATAATGGGCAAAAGTACAAAAGGAAGATCTGCAAAACTAAATCTTGCAGTTTTCTGCCAAAAAGCAAGTGAGAGTGTTTTTTCCTCCCCTGAATGCTATTGATACATATTGTCAGTGTCTGAGTTAAAAGTACAAAAACTAATGTTTCCATTGATAACCCACGTGTGATGTCTGAAGCAATTGTCCTTCTCTTTTGTAGAACTAGATTGTGATGGTAGTCTCCAGTCCGTAGCATCATTTTGGGAGGATGGCTGCTACAGCTCTGATGAGTGTACTATAGTTTGTTCTGTTTAGGGTTACTGTATTTTTGGTTGGCCACGCAATTTCCTGGATCATTTTCAGTCTCTGTAAATTCTTATCAGATTTTTAATTATATTTTCACGTGAAGCCATGATACAAACATGGAGACAGTCATAGCCCATAGATCCCAAGCTGAGAACGTTCTGGTGTTCATGACTCGTTTTATAACCATGTTCATGCAGTTAATCGGAAACAGCATTTTTGATTTTGTTGCAGTGATCATGGGCATATTCACTGTTGTTTCACTGAGTCTTTCTTTGAGCCTGTGTTTTCTATAGAGTCTTTTTAATTATCAGCCTAAGAATAATGCAGTTATTAAGAGGTAATTTAATACAGTTTGATGTGATTTTGCACAGGGGTGTCTTCACTTCTGTTACTGTAAGTTCTACGTTAAAATGAAGTTTTTCTGAGAGTGGCAGAATTCAATCACATTTATAATCGACCTTTTTTTTCAAAAGGTTCTTTCTTGTCATTGTTATAAAAACAAGAAGCACAGCATCTCCAGCTCCGCTATAAATAGTCTGTAATTAAATAAATAAAATTAAAGCACTTAGAAAAATAGAAATCTAAAATGCTAAATAGTAATAAATAACTACTTTTCACGGAGCACATTGTATAACATGAGTCAGTCACAGTGCAGTGGTGGTGATCAATTGGCCAATCGCCCATAATGGCGATGGCGGGGGGCAGTAGGCGTAGGACGCTGTTATTGAGGACTCTTATGGATTGTAGAAAGAAGCTGTTCTGTTCTGGAAGTTCTTGCTCGGGTGGATCTGAACCTTCTCCCTGATGGTAGCAGTTGAGACAGATGGTGGGCAGAGTGTGAGGAGTGTCTGATAATAATAATAATAAATTTAATTTATAATGCACTTTACATTTGAAAACCAAATCTGAAAGTGCTACAGATAAAAAGATCAACAATAAATATACAGCACATTAAGAAAACACTTTTAAAAACATAAAATAATGATTCGGTGTGCATGCTGCATGGAGCAGGAGGTGGAGATGGTGGTGATATCTGGTAGTGGAACCCCGATGATTCCACCAGCTGATTTTATGACCCGCTGTATGGCTGCCTGCTCCGCCTTCGTGCAGCTGCTGAACCAGACCGCCACATAGTAGATCAGGACACTCTTGATGGCACACCTGTAGAAATTTGCCAGCAGTTTCTGTGACAGCTTCTCTCTCCTCAACTTCCTGCTGGGCCTTGCCAATGACTTAGGTGGTGTTGGTGTCCCAGGATAGCTGCTCAGTCACAGTAAGACCCAGGAACTAGAAAATTTGGCTCATTCCACCTCCTCGCCAGTGATGTAGAGTGGATGGTGCTGTCCTGACTTCTTGAAATCTACAATAATCCCTTTGGTCTTCTTGATGGGCTGAGATTATGTTCTACACATCATGTAACCAAATTTTGTACTTCCCTCCTATATGCAGACTCATTTTTGAGGTTGAAATGTCCTCCTAAAACTAATTTCTTTATGATACCATACTACAATCTAGCAAAATCCAATACATGAGTCTTGAATTAAATCATTGGTGAAGCTTGAAAGTTCAGTTTTGTTGACATTGTGTCAGAAAGATGGTTGCAATACCCATCCTTCTCATTCATGTTAAAGGAAAACTGGAGATAACATTCAGCGCTCGATTTAAGGCCGAGAGGTGCGGTGGCCCAAATGACATTTTTTGGGACACCAACATATGTTAATTTAGACATTTTTAGGAGCCAAAATCAACTTTTAGTGGCCAAAAAAGTTAATCAATCAATCACTCAATCAATCAATCTTTATTTATAAAGCCCTTTTCATGCCAGGGAGCAGCTCAAAGTGCTTTACATAAAAACAATACAACAATTAAAAGCACTTAATACAAGAGATATAAAAACAAACATACACACACATATACACCTACACATAAACACACACTCACACAAACTCGGGAATTAAGAACACTTGAACACTTGAGGAAACGCTATCTCACACAGTGGGGAAACAACAGAGAATCCTACTTGTCAGCCATCCTCTCGGTGACTGAGTGATCAGTAAGTGATGTAAGATGTGCGCTGCACCTGGATTAGAGGATATAGCAGGATGGGACCAAAATTTCAGAATAAATATGATCTGAGCATAAGTTTTAAACTGATTTTAATTTTTGGAAGAAAACTACAACAAATTAGAAAGCAACAATTATTTACATTGGCCAAAAATTTGTTATTTCATGTGTTTTTTTTAAATATTTTTATTTCCCAACTCACTAGGCAAAATCAGATTGTGTGACAGAAATAGAAATAAATATTTTGATGTGAAATTTACTCTTTTATAATATGGCAAAAGTGTGATTTACATACCTTTCAACTACAGCAGCTATCAATTTTAAGTGCTTCTATTTTCACATAATTGCAACTTCCTGTTCCCAATCAGACCTGAGCTGGAGTTTGCCTGAAGGCAGCTTGTCAAGCTTGAGACTTCGCTCAGTCAGCTAGGCTAGTAAGTTGACCGAGCGCCGGGAATCATGGGAGGTTGATGACATCATACAAAATGGCTGCCCCCATGAATAAAACATGATAGGCAGTTCAGCTCGGTGATTTTCGGCTAAAACTTGGATTTGGAGGTCAGTAGCCCAAATCAAAATATTTGGGCCCCTAACCAGCATGTTTTTTGTCATTTTTGGTCGCCAAAATCGGTTTTTAGTTGCAAATGGCGACCTGGCGACCGTCTAAATCGAGCGCTGACATTTGAGCAGATATGTGCTGTAGTTAATCCAGTGGAGCTTATCATGGGCCTATGGCAGTCTTAAGAGCATTGTTTGGATACGTAATGGCCTCACCGGTTGTGTCGGAGCCAGTGCACTGTTTCTACAGCATGCTTCTTGCGCTAGTATGATTCCCTGTGGATAGCACGCCAGAAGATAAGGGGAAAGAGAAAATAGTTTCATCAACTTTTGATAAGTCTATTCTCAAAGACAGACCCTATTGACAACACTGATATACTGATAATAAATCTGTATCTGTTGCCGATCTGAATGCACACTGACTTTTGCAAAGCCACTGAATCACAGCAGTATAAAACCTAATATTGATTTCTTTTTTCTTTTACCTTCAGTTTTATTGTTGATTGAACAGGAGTCATGCCGGTACAAAGACCACAGCAGCGCAGTCACTCTGCTGGTAGATAGCAATATAGACAAACAAGCTGGAGAAAAATACAAAGCAAAGGACGAGGACATCAAATTGTATTGAAGAACAAAGAAAATAAACGTTGTAGATACACACAGATCGAGAGATTGTTAGATATGGGTGGTAGATTTGAACAGCCAATGAGAAGTCAACAGAAAGGCCTTGAGAAACACTATACAGTGAAAAAGAGTAGACTAGGAGAAAAGGAGGAAAGCATTAAGACATCGCAAGAGAGCACGATGAATGAAGAAATAGTTTTGTTTGAAGTGAAAGCAGAGATTAAATGTTCGCAAGTAAAAGCTGAAAGTTGGTGTAAGTGGAAAACCATTTGAACAGACTTTTTCTTGTGTGTGGTATGATTAGAAAAAATGAATAGAAGTCCAGAAAAATGCTGAAGTGAACCTTGTGATAAGGACCGAGAGGCGCAACACACAAAGGAAGTAAATGACAGGCATGTGAAGGAAACTGAAAATATGAGTAGTCATCTGAAAAGAAGAAAACATGGTGGCAAACTCTGAGCACCTGGCAAAAAAAGAGGAGAAAATGTTTTTTTTTAAAAAGCAGGAGGTAGATCGTTAAAGAACAGAGGTGGAGGGAGACAATGGAGAAGGAGAGCTGACGAGACAGAAAGAGTTGGACGAATGAGGAGGAAAAAGAAGGACGGACGGACGGACGGACGGACGGACGGACGGAGGAGACATTAGGCGGGAAGGGAGAAGAATAGGTAAATGTTGGGGAGGTAAAAAGAGTTGGGAGGGATACAATGAGGGGGTAAGTGTTTATGGAAGATACGGTTGAGATGGACAGAGGATGAAGAGACGCAAAGAGAGAGAGTTAAAGAGAGACAGTGGGGCCCTCAGCAGTCAACACTAATGAAGAAGAATGAGGAGCTTAAGCTGCTTGCTGGCCCTGCTGACACACACACACACACACACACACACACACACACACACACACACACACACATACACATACACATACACATACACATACACACACACATACACACACACACACACACACACACACACACACACACACACACACACACATCGTAAAAGCCTCTCAGGCGTTTTCACTTAAGTATGTACTGCTCAAGTTTTGACACAAAATTCATGAAGCGAACAAGTAGTCGAACTCCATTCACCTCAGTGCTATGCATGAATAAATATTACAAAGTGTCTTGTAGCTTTTTTTTTAACTAGCTCTAATTAACAACAAGAGTTTCCCTTAGTTTCCAGATTTGTTCAGAGATAAACCATCTCAGGTTGAAAACTCAGCTATAAGAGTTTCAAACCAGGGTTGCAAATTAGCGCATGTTGCTATAATTGGGGCTAAAGTCACTGTAGTATTTTTATTTTCTTTACAAATTCAGAACTTTTCTACAAAGTTGATGTACCATAAAGCAGATAGTACTTTTTATCCGCTAACTTTATTTGTGACTTTATCCATTGTGACTTCCTGCCCACTAGAGAAAACCACAATGACGCTTGCATATAAAACATGTTCAATCTAACATTTTGTAGTTCTCATTGGTTTTTGCAATGGGGTTGAGTTGATTTATTTTTTAAAAGGTGACATTCATTTGGAGCATATTTTTGTCAGATTCTTGTTTCTCTTATGCGCTCAGTTAAAGGTCTGTTTGTGCCTCATTAGCTGTGACTGCCTGCAGACAAGTGAAAAAGAAAGTCTTAAGGAATCCTTGAACTTTTTTCCACCCTAGCTGCAGTTTTGAACAAAAGTTGATAACAACTCGCCAGAACTGTGGTGCAATGCGTAGTGCACAGATGAAAGCCTGCTGACCGAAAGTTTGATATTCCATGTGTTAATATTTCTGAATATCTATCTTGCCAGTGTAAGTGTTTAGTTTACAGTTGTTAATATGTAGAAATTCCTGGAATTTTTCTGTAATTCCAGACAGAAGAAAAGACAATAGACATCTGTGGTGGTCACATATTGACATACATTTATATGCTGCCTATATGTAGCCCCATGTGGAGAACAATGTTTATAAAGCACCTCTGACTCAGAGACTAAGACTAGAGCTCTAAAAAAATCTTATCAAGTGTCAATATCATTTTTTTAATAAATATTCTGTCCATCGGAAATATGACTGAGCAGCCTTGGTGGAGAACTGCGCTCTCTGAGTGCCTTTCTTATTACATTATTTTGCACAGTTGTTAAACGTAGTGGCTGGGACCAGTCAGTCAGCGCAGTCTTAGAACATGAACACAGCGTGTTGTAAGAACCCTGAATGTCAAAATATCGAAAGATAGCATATCAGTTTACTGCACATCATCCAAGGAGGATTCCACTTGGCTTTTCCACAGTGGCGAAGGTGGTTAAAAAGTTTAAAGAAACTGTCAGTGTCATGGACAAACCCCTTTCTGGATGACCAAATGTGTCAGCCAAAAATAAAGAACTGGTCAAAAATCACTTCCCTAACCCTAACCTATCTTTCGATATGTCCACTGAGAAGTACCAGTTCACCTCTTTCTTCTTTTGACAAAGCCATATTTCATCTGCGGAGGAAATAAAATTATAGTTAATGAGATTTCCTATGTGTCCAGACTTTAGGGACATCCTGTTTAATCACATCTGACTGCAATGCTCAGCAGGTTGGGACACGCTTCACTCCACTGAGCTGTAATGATTGCATGTTAGATCATTCTGACCCAGTATGAGGAACATAACCAGTGATTTCACCAACTGATCAACAGTTAAATTCATCGACAGAAATCATCAAGACAGAAATATAATGGCAACGTGATGGAAAATGTAGGAAGAGTGATGCATCTCTAGCTTCTCTTTTCCTGTCTACAACAATTCTGTTCTGCTCAAAAGGCAGGGAAAGCGGGTGTCTTGATGCATGCCATATAGTGGCAATGTGTCGCCCTTTTTACCCACCGATCAATTACTGTGACATTTGTGATCATAAAAATGAATATACACTACCGTTCAAAAGTTGGGGTAATTTCGAAATGTCCTGATTTTTGAAAGGAAAGCATTTTTTTCAATGATGATAACATTAAATGAATCAGAAATGCCGTCTAGACGTTGTTAATGTGATAAATGACTATTCTAGCTGGAAGCGACTGATTTTTAATGGAATATCTACATAGAGGTACAGAGGAACATTTCCAGCAACCATCACTCCTGTGTTCTAATGCTACATTGTGTTAACTAATTCATTGATAGACTAATTGACGATTAGAAAACCCTTGTGCAATTATGTTCGCACATGAATGAAAGTGTGAGTTTTCATTGAAAACATGAAATTGCCTGCATGACCCTAAACCTTTGAACAGTAGTGTAAGTTGTTCATCTCTGCATTGCTTTTCTTACACTGAACTGACCATTGGACTGTTTTTGCAGTGTTTTGAGGCTCACAACTTTATGCCAAAACTTACCAGGACCTTTAGTTATTTCTGTTATTTTCTTCCTGTTGCAATGCTTTTCCCTTCATCTCTGTATTCACGATGTCATTAACTGTTAGGACAAGCCCGAAAGTTTTGCTTGTACACAGAGAAGACCGTCCAAGATACACAAATCAAATCAAAACTATTAGCCAAGTATGTTCGGGCGAAGCCAGACTCCACAGCGAGGTAGCCAGCTGGTGACCTTAAACAACTGACTGTGTAGAGATTTAGTCACAGTGACTGATTTTCAACATGGAACCATGCTGACTTTTAGTTTGGGGCAGCTGCTGTGGAAGGTCTGGACTGTTCAGAATGGTAATATTTTACTTTCCAATCAAGTCAGAGCTGTCATGATTTCTTTCAAGCATGGTTGATTTTTACAAGCTGAGTTTGTACAAGTGTAGACCCAAAATATAATGAAGGCTTCTGGTGAGAGTTTTTTCCACAAGAAGAAAGGAAGAAGAAAAAAAACTAAATCACAACTACAAAATGACCAGCAGTGGAAAGCAAAGTGCTCAATATTTCATTGGTTTTGTTACTATGATATGCAAATTTGACTGAGGTGTTGTATTTTCAGCAAAATAAGTTCTTGGTGATAGTTGTATTCATTCTGTCGTCATTGTTGTGTGCTTTATTTGTGGCACCTTTTAACACAAAATCATATAAACGTATCAAATATGAATCACTTTAAGTTGTATTTTCTGTTTGTGCCTCATTGCAATTTGGGTGTGTGTGTGTGTGTGTGTGTGTGTGTGTGTGTGTGTTCTTGTACTTGCTACATTGTGAGAACCATTTTCTGCATTTAACTATCAAAGTGAGGACATTTTTACAAAGTGAGGACATTTTGGCCGGTCCTCACTTTGAAACAGCCATGTTTGAGGGTGAAGACTTGTTTTTAGAGAACAGGTATGAATTGAGGTTTGGTTAGGGTTAGGGTAAGGGTTAGGGTTAGGCGATCAGTTGTGATGGTTAAGGCTTGGGTAAGGCTCTAGGAAATGCATTACACCTATGGATGTCCTCACTAAGATAGAAGTACAAACATGTGTGTGTGTGTGTGTGTGTGTGTGTGTGTGTGTGTGTGTGTGTGTGTGTGTGTGTGTGTTCTTGTACTTGCTACATGGTGAGAACCATTTTCTGCATTTAAATATCAAAGTGAGGACATTTTTACAAAGTGAGGACATTTTGGCCGGTCCTCACTTTGAAACAGCCATGTTTGAGGGTGAAGACTTGTTTTTAGAGAACAGGTATGAATTGAGGTTTGGTTAGGGTTAGGGTAAGGATTAGGGTTAGGCGATCAGTTGTGATGGTTAAGGTTAGGGTAAGGCTCTAGGAAATGCATTACGCCTATGGATGTCCTCACTAAGATAGAAGTACAAACATGTGTGTGTGTGTGTGTTGGATCCACTTAGAAAGTTTCATACTGGAGACAGGAAAAACTGCTGAACTAATTACCAGGTCCGGAGGGCTAGAAGTAACATCCGTATCAAACAAACAAAACATGCTTAGATGTTTTCTCTGTAACATCTAAGCATTGTTTAGCATCAAAGCCTGTCAAACTGCCCATGATAAAGGGGATAGAGAATGTCTGTGAAGCACCTCATGTGTATTGGTACCTGAACCTACATTCACAAATACAACCTAGTACACACAAACACACGCAGCGCACTTGCCCAAATATATTTGCATCAGTGCCCATGGTTTTTCGAAAAGTTTTTTGTCAGTTGGTTTATCTGAATGTTCGTCAGTTTGTTTTTGCTTTAGTCTCTTTTTTATCTATCTTTAAAGAATTTTCCTTCATCTGTCAATTTTGTT
Organism: Acanthochromis polyacanthus; assembly: GCF_021347895.1. NCBI lineage: Eukaryota > Metazoa > Chordata > Actinopteri > Pomacentridae > Acanthochromis > Acanthochromis polyacanthus. The sequence continues at coordinate 19,711,703 of NC_067118.1, forward strand.
TCTCTGCTTCTGCTTCCTTTAAACTACCACCTTTCATCTAGCTCCTTCATCTGTCTGCAAGTCTTTTTTTTCTTTCTCTTTGTCTGCCCCGCTCTCTTTGTCTCTCTTGTTCTATTCCATCTTGTCTCCTGTTTGTCTTTTTCTAAACCCCTCTCTTCTTTTTTTCATGCTCTTCCTTCATTTTTCTCTCCCCGCTCCACAGTTGACTTATTGATTTCATTTTCATACTGTTGGCAGTTGTTCCCTCCGTCATAAACCATCAGCGTTGCCTCCTTTCAAGCCGGCATTGATCATTGTACAGCCGATCACAACCAATCTCCACCGAGCATCATTATCTGCTCTTGCTTTTTCTCTTTTGTTGTTCGTCTGTCTTGTGTTGTGTGCTCTGTGGGTTATATTTTGTAATCTAGCTATTCAGTACTCTGGTGAAATGACAGCCCTCTACATTTAGGGGTTTAGGTAGTGAATTATGCTTCTCTGTTTTTTTTTTTTGTTTTTTTTACCCCATGTAGATTCTTAAGTATTGTGAAAAATAAATCGGTTGGAAAGCTGAGGGCTTTAAAAGGACACTGCATTGCATGACTTTGATTAGAAATCAGAGCCTTGCTTATCTTGTTGAAAAGAAATTAAACTTTTACTGCCCATGTCATGGGGCTGCACAGTGACGTAGTGGTTAGCACTTTCGCCTTGCAGCAAGAAGATCTCCAGTTCGAATCCCGGCCTGGGATCTTTCTGCATGGAGTTTGCATCTTCTCACTGTGCATGCGTGGGTTTTCTCCGGGCACTCCGGCTTCCTCCCACAGTCCAAAAATATGCTGAGGTTAATTGGTTACTCTAAATTGTCTGTAGGTGTGAGTGTGAGTGTGATTGTTTGTCTGTATATGTAGCCCTGTGACAGACTGGCGACCTGTTCAGGGTGTCCCCTGCCTCCGAGTCAGCTGGGATAGGCTCCAGCACCCCCCGCGACCCTCGTGAGGATAAAGCGGTGTATAGAGAATGGATGGATGGATGGATGCCCATGTCATGTTGGCGAGCTGACTTTACGAGGCTCAAAACCTCTGTTGTTGTTTTTTTTCCACTGATTTGGTTATTTATTTGCACAATCCAAAATAAACAAAATGAAGAAAAATATGTACTGCCTACTAGTGTTGCATGGTACAACGATACTAGAAAAATATTATGATACCTTCATGTTTAAAAACAGTACTAGATTTCGTTTTATTAGATGGCCTACTGATACTGGTATAGAACAGCAGTGTTTTGCTACAAGCAGCATTTATGATGATTAACATCTATTAAGATATCACTCTGCTTGGGTGCCCATACAGCTCAACAGGTTAAGCGGCGCTGGTCCCCGACGCAGCGGCCCGGGTTCGATTCCCGCTCGCGCTGTCCCTTGCTGCATGTCTTCCCCTCATTTCCTGTCAATCTCTCTACACTGAACCTATCTAATAAAGCTAGAAAGAAAGGCCAAAAAAATAATACTTAAAAAAAAAAAAGATATCACTCTGCTTCCACTTTCTGCAGGCAGAGTGAACATGTCAATCTTTCGTAGTTTTTTTCTGACAGCTTAGAGAGTCCCAGGAAATGCACACATATCCAAACATTGATGCCGACAGTCTACAGCTTGTATAAAGATTTATTATATTCCGATGTGGACATGCACAGAAAGGGAAATATGGAATTATTATCCAACCAAGGAATGCGGTGGAGTTATGTGACAACTGGCATACGTCTGTCTGTCTGTTAGCAACATTATTCAAAAACAGACGAATGGGTTTGGATGAAATTTTCAGGGAAGGTCAAACATGACAGAAGGACCACTTGATTATGTTTTGGCAGTGATGCAGCTTATAATCTGGATCAACGGATTTGTTGAAGATTTCTGTATCATTGCGAGATAGCGGCACTGTGTGACTGTAACTATGACAACAAGCGCATGCTACATCAGCTGCCTGCTGACTATGACATGATTGGGATCCTACTACAAATCATACGCTGCGAACTTATTGAGACTTATCCGTCGGTGTTTGCGAGTCCCATGAATTCCTGCCACCCACTACAAATTTAAGTCACGCGATTTGGTATCCGTACATAAAGTGCACATGCAAAACACATGCCTATGCTCACAGCAAGGTCATTTTTGTTAAATATTTCAGCCATTGTAATTCATATGACTGAGCAGCCTTGGCACAGTACTGCGCTCTCTGAGTGCTTTTCTTGTTTCATTCATGTAGTTGACCATTAGGCCATGAACAAAAACACGTTTTAATCCTACGCACACCAATGAAAGCAACATATCCGTCTTAACAAAGCATCTCACAGACAGACATGGACTTTTATAAAGTTTTAGAAAGAGTGAGGGAGGGAAACAATTCCAGTGTCCTATTCAATGAATTCCAAAGCTGAAGATCTCTGAATGTAGTAAAGTATTTTGCAGGTAAATCAATAGGATAAATGGAAAACCTTTTTTTCACCTAGTTGAATACAGATAAATGTCTGAAGATAAAGCAAAAAAGAAATATGAAATGTAGCTGGAAGATCCTCAATGAAATTCATGTGTTTAAGTAAATTTTGGCAAGTAAATTCTACGGACTGCAAAGAGTTTTTGTAAAAAGAGATGCAAATGAATCTTATGTGTGAGAATGTGAAATCATTTTCAAAAACCTTGTCTGACTTGCAAGTGAATTGTAAGAAATGATGGATATGTAGCACCTCATGCAATGTTGTGGTATAAGGATAAATGAAACTATCTTAAAGAATTTAATGAAAACACGGATGGATGAAAGAATAGAGTTTCCTCAGTATACCCAGCATCTTTATGAGCATGCTGCATACTCATTCAATCTGTATTTTTCTCAACTTTATCTATGATAATTTCTAAAGACTTTGTATGTGGTATCTGAAGAATTTCCACTGCATTTATGAATGTTTTAGCTTCATCCTTGGAGTACATTTTTTGTTGGGTTGTAAAATAGTTCAAGCAGATGGGAAATTAAACTTTATTATAATCATTTGTATTGAGAAGTTGTGAATGAGATGCCATTTGAAAAGGATGACAGTAAAGATAAGGAGCAATAGAGAACAGTTATGCTTCATTTAGTTGAGTTATACATTATTCAAATATAGGCTTGGTATGTCAGAAATATATGACAGTTAATTCAAGATCACACATCCAGATTTATGATTTGGAGGTCTTGACTGTTGGTCAGGCAGACCATCATATTACAAGATGTCAGTGTAGAATTTGGGTAATTGTAGAATGCTGTGCACTGCTTTTTATGCATACATACATACAAGTTTGGACACACCTTCTCATTCAGTGCTTTTTATTTATTTGTATTATTTTCTTTGTAGAATAATACGGAAGATTAACACTTTTTTGTTTACAGCATACTTCCATATGTGCCCTTTTATAGTTTTGATGCCTGGAGAAGCCTACAGACCAGACTGTCCCTACAGTAAAACAGTGGGGTGGATCAGTGACAATCTGAGGTTGTTTCAGTGTAGAACAGGGAAAATGCAAACAGTCTTCTTCCATCAACCGGAAAACTCTTTCTTGCCTCGAATGACTGGATTTTCCAACAAGACAATGCCCCATGCCACACGACAAGGTCAGTTAAAGCCTGGATGGAGAACCAGAACATTGGAACCATGCTCAATCACCAGATCTAAATCCACTTGAAAACCTGTGGAAGATCATCAAATGCAGCAACTAGCCTAGAAGCAAAGGAAATTTGTTTGAATGTGAGCAACAGGAATAGGCTGCTGTGACAGCAGAACAATGTCAGAAGCTGGTGGAGAGGATGCCAGGACACATGGCTGCAGTCATCAAAACAATGGTTATGCAATCAAGTACTAACTCCTGCGTGTATCATGTGACTAAAACAGACAGAAAAGAAAACATGGAATACTAAAAGCTGTTTTTGGCAGTACAATGCCATAGCTATTGATGGAAGAACTTAAGTGAGTTTGGTTATTACCAAGAAAACCATGGAAAATGGCTAGATAACAGCTGTTTAATTAAACTCTTTCAAGCTATTTTTGTTATCGTTATAGTTGTCCAAACAAATGTACCTTTAGTTGTACCAGGCATTAAAATGATCAAGAAATTTAAGAAAACAAGAGTGGTCTAATCTAAACACACTGCCCTGCGTCTTTCTTCAGCAAGGACCATTACAGTACACACTTCCCTTGTGCTTAGCCACTGTTTTGTTACCCACTGAACTTTCCCTTACTTTGTCTTTTTCTTGAGAGAGATGTGACACTTGTCTCTATCTGCCACATCTCTTTCTATCCCTATCCTTCCCCTCTCTCTTTCTCTGCGTTTTCCTTTCCCTGTCTTTTGTTGCAGTGCAATGTGCGATCGAACAGCACATCAAGCCAAATCTAGAGCCTCTGTTTTCTCTTTCATCTGCTTCGTGGCCCCTTGTGGCCCTCAGACACCTCAAAGCTTTCAAATGAGGGAAGAGTCAGGGGGTGTGGAGACATGGAGGGAGGGGTAGAGTTGAGGGTACTCACAATTACCTCCTGAGAGAGGCATTTTCACCAGCCTTTGTACCCATTGCTCGCTCTACCCTGACCTTTCTGAGCGCCACCACTCCTGTCGGCTCACGCCACCAGACCCCCTACTCGCTCTCCCTCTTTCTGCGGTCTCCGATGGGGGTCCCAATAATAATTCAACACAGCCCTGCATTGTGTTCTGTTGAAAGAAAACCTCAGCTGTATAACCAATTGGCACACTTAGTTGTTTTTTTCTGGGTGCACACTACACCAATATTCTGATCAGCGTTTTATCACCCCCTCTTGCATGTGCTTAAGAAGAGGTTTTGTGGAACCAAGACCACCAACTGGGATAAGAGAGGACAACAGCAGGGCTCTTACGGTGGGTTTTTCACTGGCTTTTGTCGCCACAAAACAGCCACAACATTATCGGAACAGTCCACTTTCTCCCGGCCTCTCTTTTGTGTCCCGTTGTCACTCAATCCGTCTGTCTCTCCACCTCCTCTTTTTCTTTATGATTTGAAGCTTGCCATTCCTTTGTGATTTCTCTCCAATTCACACCCTTCTAAAGAGATCGATTTTTTTTCTTCTCTAGCCTTTTTGTAAATAAATAAATACCAATGTGTTATTGTTTGCTCCCAGAGCTATGCTGACAAGTTCACTTTCATGTGAAACTTTGAAATTGCTTTTCTTTTTTATAGCTGCACTGCGGGCATTTAAAATTCTTTGTCTTGCAAATGTACCAAAGACAGATTATTATTTGTATTCTACTTAATAATGACCTGTGAATTTATCATTTATCGTGTTTTTTTCTTTTCTCTTTTTTTTGTTTTGTTTTGTTCCATCTTGTAAATCTTACATCTTTGTTTGTGCTTCCAACTGACCTAATTTATAGTTTTGCCGTGCAGTTAGCCTGAGCTCAGTATCTACTAGAGTGGCACATGTGACCACAACCTGTCAAGTTCGACTAAATATTTTCATTGGTCACACAAGTCCACCTGATATTTAGCAGGTGTTGGTGTGTGTGTGTGTGTGTGTGTGTGTGTGTGTGTGTGTGTGTGTGTGTGTGTGTGTGTGGTGTGTCCATGTGTGTATCACAATCAACAGTCATCTGCTCTGCAAGTTGCTGTAGCTGATTCCTCCTCTCTGCCAGCCCTTGCTGACTGCTCTATTAAACAATGATTTTATGCCCCACACTTTAACTCACAGGTGTTTCTCTTGTTTGAGGCTCCCAAAAAGAAGCAAGCAAGCAAAGTTTATTTATATAGCACTTTTCACAGAAAAGAAATTCACAAAATGCTTCACAATAAAATCGGTAGGGAAAAATTAAAATCAGCAGTAAACAACAGGGAGTGACACAACCATGTGCACAAACACAATAACAGCAAACAAGTTGTCACAGCACCACCACCTACATAAAAGCCTGGAATGACCAGCAAACCTTGGCCTGAGGATGTCAAAGAATGTTTAGGATAGTAGCGTTTTAAAATATCGGAAATATAAACATCACTGGTGTTCTACTTTAGCTTGGTGACATTTATTGTGCTAGCTGAGCACCGCATATTTTAGAGACGTCTGATAGGCTTTTTTAGTTGAGTCATTTTGCCATATTTGATACAATTGTGACTTGCGAAGTGTCTCTTTAGGTGTTTTTTGTCTATTATGCATGGTATTGGTGTAATCACATTCTGGTAAATGTGTATTTTTTTCTTACTTTTTTTAATTTGTCAAATTCCAGTGTTCTGGCGGTCACACAGTATTCCATCCATCCATTATCTATTCACCTCTTAATCCTCATTAGAGTCGTGGGGGGGGGGGGGCAGTAGTCTATCCCAGCAAGGGGGTGACATTCTGGACAGGTCACCAGTCTATCACAAGGCCCCACATAGAGACAAACAGTCACACCTACAGACAATTTAGAGATACCAGTTAATGTCAGCATGTTTTTGGACTGTGGGAGGAAGTCAGGGAACCCGGAGAAAACCCACACATGCACAGGGAGAACATGCAAACTCCATGCAGAAATATCCCAGGCCCAGGCCAGGATGCAAACCAGGGATCTTCTAGCTGCGAGGGCAACAATGCTTCACATATTACTTGTAGTAGCCCCCCAGTTACTGTGATTGCACTGCTGATCAATCGGTAATAAGCCTAAAGGATGAACTTTTTCTTACCTCTGTCTTTTTCGTTATGTTTGTGTACACCGGCTTTTTCTACTGCTGTTTAATGCATGTCGTGCCTAGTGGTTAAGGTTGTACACGTCCTCTCAGTTCTGTAAGTGGTGAGGTATCATGAAGATTTTATTGATACTCATATCAATACTTAACAGTACTCTCATTGATAATCTGAGTCTAAAGTTGAGAAGGAAGCCCACCAATGCGCAATGTACCTTTTATTCATTCATCTCCCTCCTGGTTAATTTACCTTCCTGTTAAATGCACTAGGAGAGAGAAGGAATTAAAAGATGATTTATGGTTGCTGTTTAATTTTTTTGTGTGAGTGAGTTCTACTAAGGACACTCCGTCAATCTTACATGCAGTTAGTGCAGGAAAAACAACCTTCGGATTGAGGCGCATGTATTCAGAGCAATGACTCAGTACATGTACAAATGCAGTTTAGATGCTCAAAACAGGTTCCACATTGGGTGTTAACCGGCAATATGTGATGCACTTCAAAGCAAAGATTTGCTGAAGGTTTGTACACTGTAGCACCACTGCCCACTGCACTAGAGTTAAGATTTGGCAGTGTAACAGTGTTGTAGTGTGACAGTGTAAGTCAATAACTGTGCAGTTGTTTACACTGATGACTGCTCTGTGGCAGCTCGCTTTCCAACAGACTGGGGTAGTGCCCATTTCCAGTGGTTTAATTCTGATGTCATCACACTGTGGGTGCATTTACTGGACTTGAGTATCCTGATTTCAGAAATCTAGAGGACACCCTATCCTAATTTAGAAAAATGTGATTATGCTACTATTCTGGAGTACTCCAAAAGAAAGCTGGATGCAGTTGCATGTGTATATTGCATGTAGACTTATCCAGGTGTTCTTCAGCTGTGAAATACCTATGCAGACTTCAGGCACTCTCTTCTGTAATGGATCTGGTGTTCAAAGTGTTGTTTGCTCAGGCCTCATGAAAGGATGTACCATAAGTTTTCTCCACTTGGGGTCATTGAACTCCATCACTACAATCATATCCCATCAGTCACAGCCGAATATCTTCATCCACCACTCTTAAAGCTCGTGTCCGGAGTTTGAATCACAGCGTCTCCCACACATTTAAGCTTTGTTAAACAATGATACATAAATTGAAAACAAACGGAAACTCCAGACACGAGCTTTAAACCTAGCACTACGCAATGGCAAGAGTCAAATAAATCTGGGGAATTTTGGAAATGCCAGATTAAATTGCTGGTTTATACAGCACACAATCATATTTAACCAGATGCCAGTATTTATCGGTATTGGTATATGACGAATCCAAGATATAAATCATTAGATTTCCGATGCTCCATGCAAACTTTATATCCTGAATATGATCAAAACTTGGTTAAGACTCAAAACAGAGATATTGGAGCCCTTGTTAACAATTGATGATGAGGTTGCCTAGCAACAGTGGTAATATAAGCCGCATACAAACTGGAAGAGACCATAGAGAGACCAGCAGTGTGTGGTGACCAGAGACCATGGAACATCAATGAAACATTTAGCAATGACAGGTGAAGTATCTTTTGATGACACAAAGTAGGCAGATACCAAGTTAAATTAATCTTAGCTTTGTTGCGATATGACTAAGGCATCTTCCAATGGAAGAGAAGAATAACGTTGATTGGCATGTTATCAAACACAACACAAGGGTTTTGTTCTTAACACTTCAACCATATCAAGACAGAAGAGGAGCTCATCATTGCAGTCTTTAACCAACCTCAAGTGAACAACTGCAACTCACATGAAGACAAAAATAAAGAATGTGACATGAGTCTGCATTTCTAAAATCATTGGCATATGGAAAGTTTGTTGTCTAAGTTAGGTAGCTCTGCAGACATGCACATATTTGAACTAATACAAAACTGTGAACAGTTGTACTCCCTGAGCCTGGTTCTGCTGGAGTTTGTTCTTCTCAGTGAAGGGAGACCTGGAATCCAAAGGAAACATTGGATTTGTTAAGTTTCTCTTTATACATTTTGTATACCTTACTATATGAAGTACCTTTAGATGACATATGTTGTGAATTGATGCTATATAAATAAAACTGACTACAGTAAAGCCTAAAGAAATTAAACCTGTACAAATTGTGACTGTTGAAGCATAGACAGGCTAGCCAGTTTCACTCTCAACCATTTAAGGTGGGAAATGTACAACAGGGTTGCCTGGCAACCAGAGCCTGGAGTGACCACTTGCTAATAACTCTCTACCACAAAGTAAGGGGCAACAAGTGAATCACTTCATACACTCAACAAAAATACAAACGCAACACTTTTGTTTTCGCTCCCATTTTTTATGAGATGAACTCAAAGATCTAAAACTTTTCCACATACACAATATCACCATTTCTCTCAAATATTTTTCACAAATCTGTGCTAGTGAGCACTTCTCCTTTGAGGAGATAATCCATCCCACCTCACAGGTGTGCCATATCAAGATGCTGATTAGACACCATGATTAGTGCACAGGTGTGCCTTAGACTGCCCTTCACACTCAACACTGTACTTCCTGGTGTCCTCAGTAATACATTCACCAGGTTTAAAGTCAGTTAAGTGTAGGTTTGCTGAGATATGCAACTACACACACACATTCACACACAGAGATTCTTTAATTTCTGAGTTAAATTAGCGATACTGCAATGGGGCTTATCATTAGGTTCAGGTCAGACAAGATGTCTGTTTTAAATAACGTTCCATGTGAATCAAAATGTCAGTCAGATACTTCCATTCCTCTTTAGCATTTTGTCCAGTATTGTGTTCATATTAGCCAGTTTCTGCTCCTGTTTAGGGGAACAGATGCTGGGAAACCACAACCTAATATATTTCACAACAGTAGTACAAATATGCAGATTGAAAAGTTGTTATTTTTGTTGATGTGTCATTTTATCCAGGCTTGTCACCATTTTATAGGAATTTCTCTTTTGCTTTTGCTAATATTTGTAATGTAACTATGTTTGTACCTGGCACAAGAACCTGATGTCCTTAAATTGCCAGTGTGCTGATTTAATAGCTTCAGAAACCCCTTCCACCCACACCTTTTCAACATCAGATTAGCAGGGCTGTGTCCAGTCAACCCTACAAAACTCTGATTGCTCCGTTTTCCCAATGGAAGCAGCAATTCAGAGGACTCGAATCAGGCTAATCCTTCACCCCTCTCTGGGTGGTGTGTAAGACAATAAACAACAGCACATTGGAAGAACATCAGAAACCCTACAACCTGACCACAGTCAGGGGGAAAAGGATAGTGTCTCGTGTCTTGATAAAATGTAGGTTTTTGATTTTACGATGATAAATCTCAACTTTTAACATTTTTCTCAAGTTTAAATAGCAGGGATAGCACAAGTTGACTCACTAATGTATGTGATCCAATATACTTTGATTGTTGATTACTGAGTTTGACTGCTTTTCAGAATCAATTTGCCTTTTCAGTCATTTCAAGCAAAAATCACCATTACTACCTCCTTCTCAAGTGATGATGCTACTTTCTTCTGTTTAAGCTCATTGTAAATGTAATATGTTTGTGTTTATGACTAATTAAAATATTCACCAGTTTTCCTTGCAGGTTCTGTGGTATTGATAGAAGTGGAGATCAACTGATGATTAAGATAGTCTGAAATAAACTTTGTTAGTGAAGCAAGCCTTTATAGTACGTATTCTCCCCCACATTCCTCTCCATCCCTCAGTAGTGGAGTGGTCAGGCCTATCAACCACAGAGCCTCAGCCTATCACCTGAGAGCCCCAATTGCCTGCCAGTCATCAGATAAAATGGATTTCCCATTGAATCAAGGCTCCCAGGCTGGGTTCTGCAGAATGGAGAACAGGCAGACTTCTGCTCTTCTACTTCTCCAGACTTTTTATTTGTTTTTCTCTTTCTGTCTCCTGCAGTGTTTGGCCCCTGTCCCTCCTCTTCTCTCTCCAATACCCTCACTGTCTCTGTAATCTGCTGGCCAGAGCCGCATGCAGTGAAAATAGGCTCATTGTAAACCAGACCAGACTAGTAGCCACGTGTTATTGGCAGTGTAATGCAAAGTCAGCAAGTCTTCATAGTCAGTGACTACTTTAACCCAAAAGTAATAACCATTTAGAGAAATGAGTGGGAAATCCATTTGTTTCTTAGTTTAAGGTGAGTTTTGAAGCCAGTCTTCTTCTAAAATGCACAAAAGAATCTGACCACATGTAATTTGCATGGGATTGTAAATATGAAAATAGGAACTCCTTATGTGGATGCACAGAGCAGCTGTCTTTTGAGGGTAACCATAATGCAAGTTATATTTGAACATGAATGCATTTTCATTTTAAGCTTTCAAATTTCTTTCAAGTAGTCTTGAAAATATGGCTTTATCTTGAAAAGCAAAGGAACTTTCAGATTTATTTTTTATGCTATACATGGGTCTACTTTTTGTCTGTTTTTTTCCAAAGGAAATATTTCTTTCATTTCTAAATTTATACAGAAAATTGCTTCATAGTTCTTTATTTTGAAAGCAGCACATGTCCCCAGCTACATATTAGTTACATTCTTTTTGATAAATTCTGATTGTATAAGTAAACAGTCATCACCTACAACTCTTCCATGCCTCTGCTCGTATGTGATCGAAACTCACACTTTCCCTCTTATGAGTGGTCAAGAGTGGCTTCACTTTCATACAAGCACGGATTTTATGAGAGGACACATATTCTGTGTTGCTTTTTTCACTTTAAATCAGCAGTTGTGTTCATAGTCTGTACTAAAAACTTTCCAGGGTTTTCTCTAAGCTTCCAGTCGACTTAGGCGCTGACTAGATTCAGGGGTTGATTTAGAGGTTTGACACTGTAGTCATTCAGTTCAGTTTTTACTTAGTTTAGTCATTTAAGTTTTTTCTTTCTTTCTTTTTGTCATTATCTTTATTATTTTTGCAAACTAAAGCAGGTAAAACATATACTGAAAGTCAAAAGACTTCCTTTCACTAAAAATATTACACCAAATTATACACCAGTTAGCCAGAATATGAAGACCACTGACAGGTCTGAATAACAATGATCGTCTCATTACAAAGCAGTGTCCATTTGGGAAACCTTGGGTCCTGGAATTCATGTGGCTGTTACTCTGACACATACCAACCAACTCAGGAAAATTGATCATGTAACAGAAAAATTATGTATTTACAAAAAGATTCTGCTGTATTGTTCTTCCTGTTTCTATACTTTATCAGTTTCAGACAGAAACCGACTTGTTAAAATTACACGTATTGCATCTAAAATTATACATCAACCCACATCTAACATATCTGAACTTAATGATAAGGCAATAGCCTGTCTCGCCAGATCAATAATTTCGGACACTGAAGACCCTCTTCATCACATGTTCCAGCTCCTCCCCTCTGGACGCAGATTTCGAGCACTAAGATGGCATTATGTCCGTTACAGCAGAAGTTTTGTTCCATCAGCTATCGTCATCCTTAATAAGCCACCGCGCTGAACTTGAACTTTATTTTTGTGTGTTATATTGTGAATTTTGTCTCTGTATGTATGTTATGATGTTGTGACATGACAGTTTGTGAAAACAAATTTCCTTCGGGACAATAAAGAGCTCTATCTATCTAAAACTAAAATCCAACACAAAGCTAGCTTTTTAATTACAAAGCCTGTCACACTATATCAGAATCCTTTAAGCACAACGCTATTGGGTTTAGGCAGGACGTGTGACACCAACACAGCTCTCTAGCAGCTGATCTGGCCCACTGGCCATAATGATCAGGGTGGCTTGACTTTCAACATTCCTCACTGGTGCACCTGGCCACTCCTGCTGGACATAATCTGAAAAAAGAAAAAATGAAGAAAACGCAACCTACCTTACCTACACAAAAACACACATCTTGGAACGCAACACATTGTTGCAGATCAAGCACATCCCCAATGTCAACAGCACTCCTAGATAGCAAGAATCTCCTCCAGCAGAACAATGAGCCCTATCTTAAAGAACAATTGCTTGGGAATGGCTCAAGGAAAACAAACAGGAGCCCAAGAAAATAACCTGTCCTACAAACTCCTCACATCTCAACATATCCTATCAACTAACCCAGTCCACAGACGTCCTACCTAGCAAGTCTCAAGACTCAAAGGATTCACCACAACATTCCACCACCAAACACCACAGGACGCCCCCAGAGGTCCCATGTCCATGGAACCTCTGTCTATGTCTGTTTTGGTGGCACATGGGGACAATATCTAGAAGGTGGTTTTAGTGTTGAAGATTTAACATGTTGTATTAGGGATATACCGCATCAGTTCACCGAATGCCCCACACCTGTCCATCTTCAGTTTGACAGACTTATTCAGAAGTAATGAATATTGATTGAGTTGACCATGTGTAAAATCTGGGGTCATACATAGCATTAATTTTTGAGTTGAACATTCTTATGTGGGATCTTGTTGATTTTTGCACTGTTTTCTTCGTGCCAATCTATGGAGCAATGTTTCAGTGTCATCGTGTACATTAGTTAGTCACTAAAGAATTGCGTAGGCTTATTGATATGTACATAGGATCTTCAATGGTACAGCCGTGCTATTCTTCATGTAGCATAACTCTGCTAGCTAAGGTAATTCAGTGCCTGATTATCTGTGTAGCTTAGCTAGCAATTTGTTTACTTATTAAACAGGTTACAATAGCTGTTTCATCTCTTTTCTTGACTGCCACTTTTGAATATTGTCTAGCATATAAAAGTTAATACATTTTCTTCTTTGATGAAGCACAGTTTAAAAATAACTTGCAAATTACTTGTCCAAGTCAACGGTTGTAACTGCCATCCAGAGAAATATCCAGTAAGCAGTTTGATTAGCTTGGCAATAAGCCTCTCTTATACACTAATCACACAAACATTTGTCCAAGCAAAGATTGTTGATTGTCAGTTTGAGATCAAGCCATCTTTACTTTCATTATTAATTAATTTTTTCAGTACATAAACTCTGATTATCATTTTTATCTTAATTCCAGTTTGCTGCCTACATTCCATTCTACGTGCATTCAGCTTAAGGTGCTCTGCAAGAACACTTAGGCACTGCACCAAAGTCATTACTATGGAAGGGAAAATTTTGCATTCACTGAACGCAATTTAAAACAATTTTTTTTCCAAAGATAGACATTTAAGGCATTATACTGTGAATAAAGGAAGGTGGGCTCAAGGAAAAAAAAGATTTAGGATACAACAGTGAAGGAGAAGAGAAGTGAACAGAAGAATAGAAAAGCAGCAGGAGGTGAAGAGAGGAAACCAGACGGATCAGTCATATTGATCATCCTGCTCCGTAAGTCTCTCTGTGGTTTTAATGGTTTGACTTTCGCAGCTGGAGTGAAATCTACAATGCTTAGAACAGATACCACGCGTTCTCTACACACACACACACACACACACACACACACACACACACACACACACACACACACACACACACACACACACACACACACATGCACATACATTATATGCATACACACAGCCTCTGTCTCTCTACCAGCTGGCTTCAGGTCAATGCACCCCAGCCCTCAGTCAATTGAGCTCATTGCATTGTTCCACATGAGCTAACCCTCTTCCCTGCTGTTGTCCAGCCTTTGAGGCCAAGTGGGGCCGAGCTCGATCGTTTCTTTGAGCAGCACACGAAAGCAAGTTTGCCAGAGATTTTGGTGTTTGCTTGACTCTGTGATAAATAGGCAAATAATAAATGTAATAACTTTGTTAATTACCCATCATAAACTTATATTTAAAAAATGGACACTGACAAGAGAAATGACCAAGGATTACTTATTACAGTTCATTGAGATGGGGACATTAATGTCCTTCATTTGATGTTCAGAACAGACATTTTTTTTCAAAACCAAACATGCCAAATTGATAATGATGCTAGAAAGAAAGAAAGTCCGACTAAAGTACTGAGCATGGTGAACATGACCTGCTAAATATCAGTTTTATTCCAATGTTGGCACGTAGTACATAGCATGGACTCCTTATCTTGCTATTGAAATGATACAGTCTATGTTTTTAGTTGTATTTGTGGGTTTTTAAGTCGGCATTTGATGGGAATTTAACATTGACCCATTTTAAGCAAATTAGTAAAAGTGTCACGTTTCCAAAATGTGTCCTTCAATTTTTCAACTCCTGGTTTTCGTCTTGCTCTAAATGGGCTGTTTCATTGTTGGTAACTTTAAGTATAGTTTAGATGCCGTTGTTCTTGCCTCATTCAGGAAGAAGACTCTCTCTGTAAGTCTGTGATTGATAGTATGGACCAAAACCGTTGAACAGCCAACACTGACATAAATGAGTATATGAGACCAGGACTTTCTATTGCTTTTGACTTTCTCTCTTGGTGACCATTTTACATGGAAATAGATAAATGCTGTACTTGTTCACAGCACAGCTGTTGTTTTTTACTTACAGGTTTGCAGCTTTTTTGCATTAGCCACACAACATTCTAACACTAAGGACTTTCCTATTGTTATGCCAGTGATGACATTGCCATCAATACAAAAGTAGTCCTCTGGGTCTTCAGTTCCTGTGATGCTGGGCATGCATGAAGACTCTTGTGTTCACTCTTGTAGCCAACAAAAAACATTTGGCATGCTGCAGGGGATTTTGAAAAAAAAAATTAGGTCAACGCCTATCGATTCCTATGTTTCCGCATCGAAATAGAGCAAAACTGGCATGCAAAACCAGGAGACCATGTAGCTGAGAAGTGGGTAGAGGAATGGGAGTGATAAGTGTCTTAGTACAGCATGTGGGTGATACTTTGACACGTACCACCTACCTAAGCATTGTTGCAGACCATATACAGTCCGTGGCAAAAGTCTTGTCGCACAAGGATATAGTAACCTTAAATGGCATATAACTTTATTTCTAATCAATCAGTTCTCACAAAAAATGGTTCATTTTAATTTCAAGGGCTTTCACATTA
Source organism: Acanthochromis polyacanthus (assembly GCF_021347895.1). NCBI lineage: Eukaryota > Metazoa > Chordata > Actinopteri > Pomacentridae > Acanthochromis > Acanthochromis polyacanthus. The sequence goes on from NC_067118.1 coordinate 19,727,325, forward strand.
GTCACTGGGTGCAAATTGAACCCATCATAAAGTGTCCTGATGTTCACGTCTTGGTAAAGCCCATGACATCTGTTTTTGCAAGGACAAAAGTCTTGTCATGTCTTTAAATGATTCAACCAATCACAGATTAGAAGTTCACCTGTGACAAATACTGTAACTGACACATTCCCAGGTGTGTATAAAAAGAAACCCAAGACACAAGACCTTCATATGAAGCCCAACCTGACCCCGACAGCATGCCAAAGATCCAATCACAGACCAAAGTGCTGATCATCAAGACCCTGAAGACCAAGTCTGCTGCTGAGGTGGCAGACACCTTTAATTTATCCAGATGTCAAGTAGAGAAGATAAGAAAAAGATCTGAAGAAACTGGTGACGTTTATGACAAGCCCAGGTCAGGCAGACACCTGTTAGAGAAGAGAATTTGTTGCTTCAACAGTCCAGGGCCAGCCCTTTTTCAACTGCAACAGAGTTACACGTGAACTGGTCGCCAGAAATCCCTGTATCTACAAGAACAGTTTGTCAAATTCTCTCACGTGGTGTTCTCCATAGTCAAATTAGTGCATAGAAACCAGCATTAAACAGAAGACAACAAAAAATTGTGTTGCATTTGTCAAGGTCCACAGCTTGCAGGAAGGATGGACAATGAAAAGTGGCAGAAGGTTGATTTTTCTGATGAATCATCCATTGAACTGCAACCCAATCAACGCAAATCCTGCAGAAGCCGCACTGACCCAAGATTCACCAAGAAAACAGTCAAGTTTGGTGAAAGAAAAATTATGGTTTGGGGTTGCATCCGGTATGGGGTGTACGAGAGCTCTGTAGAGTGGATGGAAACATCAACAGCCTGAAGTATCAAGAAATTCTTGCTGCCCATTACATCCCAAACTATCAGAGAGGGCAAATTCTGCAGCAGAATGGCGTTCCTTCTCATACTTCAGCCTCCACATCAAAGTTCCTGAAAGCAAAGAAGGTCCAGGAGCTCCAGGATTGGCCAGCTCAATCACCAGACATGAACATTATTGAGCATGTCTGGGGTAAAATGAAGGATAAGGCTTGGAAGATGAAACCGAAGAATCTTGATGCACTCTGGGAGCCCTGCAAGACTGTTTTCTTTGCCACTTAAGATGACTTTATCAATAAGTTATTTGAGTCATTGATGAGACGTATGGATGCAGTCCTCCAAGCTCTGGAAGTCACACACAATATTAATTCTTTTTTGCAAGACACCATGACTTAATATTCTGATGTTTTATAGCATATTTGTGTATTCAGAATAAACTATATGTATAATTTCAACTTTATTTTTGTATGCAACAAGACTTTTGTCCAAGCAAAATCTGACCTTTCTGTCCTAATTAAATGATAAATGAATGATACAAAACTTTATTTTGGAATAATAAATATAATCTTGAGGGCTTTGTCATTCATAAGAGCCATTTCTGATTCCAATTGATCAACTACAAGTCCAGTTGTTAATTGTTGTTCCTACAACTTAAGAGAAGCGACAAGACTTTTTCATGGAAACGATATTCCCTGATGGCTGTGTCCTTTTTCAGCAGGATAATGCGTCGTGCCACAAAACAAAAATGGTTCAGGAATAGTTTGAGGAGCATAACAACAAGTTTAAGGTGTTGACTTGGCCTCCAAATGACATTTTAATAGCTAGTGCTCCAAGGTTATAGGAATAGGTCTGCATGGTAGAAAACCTCTACTCAAACTGGTTAGTTTGTTATGTGACATCTCTCTCAGCATCATCTTTCAAGGTCTTAATTGATTTCATGGGAGAGCACACAATTTGAGTGAAGCACTCCTCACGACACAAAAGACAAGGTCGTACAGTTTGGAAGCTTTGCGTCAGAGCTGCTGTCTTCTCTCTGGCACAGGATGTTGCTAGAGTTTCAAGGTCCTCATTGATCTTTGGTTGAAGAATAGAGATTGCATTGCATGACCTTGATCAGTTCCATGTAGCTGTTTCCAAACAGGTAGTCTTGATAGACCACGGCTACTGCATGCTCAAGGTTAGTATGTCTGCCTCAAAGGAACAGAATATCTTCATGATATTACAGTGGAGAAATGCCACGAATACACTAGACACATTTTTATAATAGTGTCACCATTACAAAGTGATATATATGTCAAACACAGTGGATATTATACAAGTAGAGACCCCAAAAAAGCAACTCTTTTTTCCCCATATTGTGTAGTCATTTGCTGACTTCTGGGGCAGCTTCGAAATGTTAGGATTTCTCACGAAGTCAAGATTTTAGCAATGCAGAGCAGCTACTTAGAGGTGACTGCTGGTTAACACATAGTCGTACATGGGTGTGTTTTTGTCACTGTAATACTTGTGCTATTGTCTCACAACAGAAACACAGAAAGGTGAAGTGCCTCCAGCAGCATTGACTGCAGCAGACCAAAGACTGGAGCCAAAAGCAAATGATATCATGACACAACAATTACGCTGGGATACTGAAGAAAAACATCTCTTTTCAGGACTTGAGGTTATGAAAATACAAGTGTCAGGTGAAAACATTGGTTCATGCCGTCGTGGCAGCTCTGGTGAACACGGTTGAGAAAGTACATTGCATACCTTTGAGGCATATTTAGCTTCATATGCATCTTGCAACTCTTCTTCGTTATGGACGGTCTATATGCTTTGGTGGAAACTATGCTGATTTGAGAGAATAGGAAAAAGAAGATGTTTGAATCTGTTCATGTGTTTGCCCTCATCCCTATTTCCTATTGGGCAGCTTACACACAAACCAAACATGAATCTAGTAACCACTTTGTGGAAGGTTGGATGCTGTTAGAAGAGTGTACCTGCTAAATAAAGTCTGGCAGTTGGAACCCAATTGCATTCGAATTTTTTTTTGCAAAATACTAAAAATGACTATTGTGTTTTTGTCAAAGTCAATGCCCATACCAACGTTTGAATGTCAAAACTACTGGGTGTACTACTAGGCATGTCAGCTCTCCCAAATCCTAGCAAATGCCAAACATCAGCACACAGGCATCTCAGGCACAATTTTAGAAGTTCTCGTGTTGTGTTCTACCTCCAGTAATTTGTTGTAATGTGTTTTTTTGTTGTTGTTGTTGTTTTTTTAAAGCCTCTGGAGTAATGCTGTTGAGCTGAGTAGCACTGGTCCACAGGTTTACTTCTCTCCATTCCTGAGATAATCCCTGCTATTACCTGACCGGACCTTTTAGTTGTGGTCAGTTAAAGATGGCAAAGTGCGCAACAATTGGGCAGTCTTTGCGTCTAATAGCATTTTAAAGGTCAGAAGGTGTGGTAGATGTGCAAATGGACTAATTCTCTCTTTTTTGTGTCTTTTTGTTCTCTCAGAACCTGCTGATCAACCACGGATGAAGAGTGGGAGTTAAAGGCTAACGCAGTTATTTGACAAAGGCTTTTATTTAGGCACAAAGAGCGGCACAGACTGCATTCCTGTTTTCATTTACCAGAGTGTTCATTTGCTTTTAGCATGCCTTGTTTTCAGAACTTTTTGTTACACTATTTATCCACTGTGTCATCCATTAAAGTTGCTCTGTTATTTTTGCACTGCTATATTATACTGGAAGGTTTTTGAAAAACAAAAACGAGTGTGTGCATCAGGTTCACGGTCTAAGTCAGGGCACTTTCATTTCAGTCATTTACAATATCTGTGAGAACTATTTGTAAGACTTGACATGTAAAGATGCATTCAGGGCCACTCCTCCATCAGCTGGATGTACAGTTCAGCTTACGTCCAAACCTCTGCAGCTTTTGAAAGGATGAAAAGAATATCAGAAGTGAATTGAGTAGAGTGCGTAGGACCGTCCTTGTTTTGATCTCTGACTGAAAGAAGAACTGATTCAGGCGTATTTCTTTTGAGTTTTGTGGTTTTGTATTTTTTGAATGCCACAGGAATAAGCTCAGGTAATCCTGGCCATGACTTTACATCATCAGATCTGTGATATACTACATGATTTTATTAAACCATTTACATCCTGTGACAATCTTGTTTGTGTCTTCAGTTCTTCCTCCCGAAACTACACAGCCAATTTATTTATGTTTTCAGTTCTGTCTTTCACACTCAGAACTCAAGTACATTTGATAATTACTCAAAAGAAATCCATAATTTTATTTAAATACATTTTTCAAACTATACTGATGACATGAAGTGACTTGTCTACAGACCAGGAACTGACCAAGATGTGGACAATATGCAGTTAAATGTCTGAAAGATTTTAAAGTCAAGTTGCAACTCATCGCAAGCTCAATTTTACTAAGGAATTTTGACAGTGAAAACCGTACTGCCGCAATTAGCAGCTTTTCCAATAAATTAATGGCTTGTCTTGATAACATAAGAGTTTTATGGCTCAGGGAGAGATGTTTTTTTTTTTTTTTTTAAACTTTATGTTTATTCAAATTTTTCAGTTAAAGAACAGACAACAAAAGGAAAAAAACAACAAACAATACAAGAAGAACATAAACGGGGGGTCTACAAGATATATCACAAAATATATAAAGAAATAAATGAAAAGCAATACGATTCTAGGTATATAGAACTTGTCCATGTTGACAAGTTCAAAAATTGCCCCTATCCCTTAAGTATGTCTCCCATTTTTCCCACAAGGCATCACCCTTTTCTTTTTGAAGTCTTATGTTAAAAGTCAAGCGTTCCATGCAATAGATATTATTAACGATGGCCATCCATTGATTAATATTTGGTGGGGGGTATTTTGTGGTCGAGCTAACTCCCCACCCAAGAGGTCGAGGAATGATCTCTTCTTTTGAAGCTCTTTTTCTTTTTTTATTCTATATTTTCTTTTGTGTTCTACAATCACTGTTCAATGTTCGGGGGTTTAAAGAGTATGTAATTGTTTTTTGTCCTTCATATGCAATACAAACAATACAAAGTAATTACTCTTAATGTTAATGGTATAACAAGCCCCATAAAAAGAAGCAAACTACTATCAAAGATGAAAAAGGAAATGGCCGAAATCATATTTTGGCAGGAAACACACCTTAGTTGTTCAGAGCATGAAAAATTTAAAAAATATGGTTTTAAAAATACTTTTTATTCGTCATCTGCCACAGGTCGTAAAAGAGGTGTAGCCATAATGTTACAAAACTCGATTAACTTTGAATTTCAGTCAGAAACAAAGGACCGAGAGGGAAGGTACATTATGGTGAGAGGGAAGATTAATGGCAAGGAAGTATCTCTGTTAAATGTTTATGCCCCTCCAGGCAGTAAAAAGGCTTTCTTTAAAAATATTTTCGAATTAATTACCCAATCTACTGGAGTCATGATCTGTGCAGGTGACTTCAATGTAATCCTGGATTCAAAATTGGACACAACCAATAAAAAAGAAAACTTACAAGTATTGAGAAATGGATTAAAAGACGAATTAAAGATCTTGGCATTTTGGATGTCTGGAGAGATTTCCACAAACAGGAAAGACAATTCACATTTTACTCAAATAGGCATAATGTTTACTCGAGAATAGATTTCCTCTTTATGTATAAATTTGAGAGACATAAAATAAGTGAATGTCAAATTGGTCAAAGGGATTTATCAGATCACTCAACTATTCACTCGAAAATACACTTTGAAGGTAGTCATAGAAAGACCTTGTGGAGATTTAATGTGAGTCTTTTAAATAACCCAGCTTTTAAACAACGGATGGGGGATCACTTAAAATCATATCTCGATAATAACGATGATGGTAGCGTTAACCCAGCAATACTGTGGGATGCTGCCAAAGCTGTTCTACGTGGCTTTATAATATCAGAAACTGCAGCTATAAAAAAAGCGAAAATGAAGAAATTGTTAGATGCTCAAAAACTGCTCCAAGAACTCGAAAAACAGCATAGTGAAACAAAAGACTCTCGATTACTATTAAAAATGAGACCGCTAAAACAAGAAATTGACCAAATATATAGTGAGGAAGTAGAGAAAAAGCTCAGGTTCATGAAACAGAAATACTATGAGGCAGGTTCTAAGGCTTCTAAAATTTTGGCCTGGAGATTACGTAAACAGCAGTCAGATAATACCATCTATAAAATCAAAGACCCTGAAACAAATAAAATGGAATTCGACTTGAAGGGCATACAAAAGTCTTTTGAAAAATATTATCAGAAATTATATGATCAACCAAAACCATTTAATGCTGACTTAGCGGAGAATTTTTTAATGCCATTGGATCTGCCTTCTCTTGGTAAACTACATAATGAAAAACTAACTAAACCAATCACAACTGAAGAAATTGATAAAGTGATATCTTCGCTAAAATCAAACAAATCCCCGGGGCCAGACGGGTTCCCGGGGGAATGGTATAAAACACTGAGAGATGTATTGCTACCGATATTAGTTAAAAGCTTTAATTATACTTTTAAAGAGGGATTCCCCCCCCTTCCTGGAAGGAAGCCTCTACTTCAGTGATTCCAAAAGAAGGGAAAAACTTGACAGAGTGTGGCTCCTACAGGCCTATTAGTGTCTTAAACCAAGACTACAAAATATTCGCCGCAATTATGGCAAAAAGAATGGAGGAAATAATGCCTTTTTTGATCGATGAAGATCAGACTGGGTTTGTCCAGGGAAGGCAGACTCAGGACAATATAAGGAGGTCTCTTCATATAATTGAATATATTAAAAAACATAACTTAAATTCGATCTTATTAAGCATAGATGCCGAGAAGGCGTTTGATTCTGTGGGGTGGGAATTTCTTCACAAAGTAATGGAAAAATTTGGTTTTCATCAGGATTTTATTCGAGGCATCAAAACTTTGTACTCAGGCCCATTGGCAAGGATTAAAGTGAATGGGAGTCTATCAAATCCCATTCACCTGCGACGTGGCTGCCGTCAGGGCTGCCCTCTAAGCCCAAGCCTCTTCAACCTGTTCATTGAACCGCTTGCACAAGCTATAAGACAGAATGTAGATTTACAAGGTATTAAGATAAGAGGGTCTGAGTACAAGGTATGTCTTCATGCAGATGATGTTTTGGTTAGTCTTGAAAACCCCGATACAGGGATCCCAAGATTAATGGACCTACTGCTGCTATATGGAAATCTATCTGGCTACACCCTCAATATTGAGAAAACACAAGCTCTGGTATTTAACTTTATACCTACCCCTGACCTGAAGATTAAATATAAATTTAACTGGGACTCAAATTCTATAAAATACTTAGGAGTAAGACTAACAAAAGATTTATCCAAGCTTTTTGCAGAAAATTATCAACGAATCAATTCTCGTATTAAAGAAGACTTGGACAGATGGTCTCCTTTGACCTTAGACCTGGGTAATAGAATAATGGTAATAAAAACCAATATCTTGCCAAGACTTCTCTACTTATTCCAGTCATTGCCCATTCAAATTCCTGATAATCAATTCAGAGAATGGGATAAGGTCATTTCTCGCTTTGTTTGGAGTGGCAAAGCCCCGAGAATAAGATTAAAAACTCTGCAACTGCCAAAAATTAAAGGAGGAATGAATTTACCATGCCTTAGAGATTACTATATGGCAGCACAAATAAGACCACTTATCCTTTGGTGCAACAATGAATATATTGCAAAATGGAAAGCTATAGAACTGTCATTGTCAAACAAACCATTACAGACTATGTTGGGTAATCCGGTGCAAGCTAAACAATATGACTTCCAAAACCAATGGGTTAGATTCTCGATTGACGTTTGGCTGGATTTAGTGAAACAACTTAAACTTGAAAAGGAGATTTGTGTTTTAACATGGCCAGTACATAATCCACACTTTGAACCTGCTGTGTTGGATAGGAGTTTCACTGTCTGGGAAAAGCAGGGAATTACAGCATTATGTTTATTAATGGATAATATGAATTTTATAGATTTTCAAACTATGTTTGAAAGGTATGGCCTTGAACGGCGGGACTTTTACAAATATCTACAGCTTCGACATTACTTCGATAAAAATGTTAAAAGTATGCACCTGGTTACCCTATCTGGGATATTACAAATGTTTGTAAAAGCCTATAAATCAAAACTTTTCAAGAGGATAATTGGTGATCTATATCTGAATATTATAGAATTAAGAGGTCATTCAACATTTTATATCAAGGAGAAATGGGAACGAGAACTGGGAGTTGAAATAGTACCGGATGATTGGGAAAACATTATTGACACTCAAATTACCACAACTAATTCCCAAATATGGAGAGATTTCTCCTGGAAAACAATAATTAGATACTTTATAACACCAAAACAAAAATCGAGACAGACGGGTCAACCGGCCGAATGTTGGCGAGAATGTGGACACTGCCCCGCAGACCACACACATGTTTTCTGGCAATGCACTGTCCTTGACTCTTTTTGGAAAGAGGTTCAAAGGGTGATCACTGATGTTCTTGGTTTCAATGTTTTATTTACCTGTACATCTTTCTATTTAGGAAATATAGATAAAAGATTGCCCAAATCAGACAGGTATTTGCTAAAAATTTTTATGACAGCAAGCAAAAAAGCTATAACCAAGCGAGGGAGAGATGTTTTTAAAAGAGATTAGAAAGGTGAGGCGCAGATGGCCTCATGGAAAAATCCAGACATAGGTTTATTCGGAAATGTAGATATTAAAAAGAGTGTGATATGCTCCATTGAGTGATTTCCATATGAGCTGCAGCAGTGATTTTGTCGTTAGATCACAATCATGTGATTGTTAGCAAGCAGCTGACAGTGTTCACTTGTTGTCATAGTTACAGTGACACCATGCTGCTATCTCACAATCGTACAGAAATCTTTAACAAATCTGTGGAGCCAGATTATAAGCCGCATCACTGCCTAAATCTAATCTCTTGGGCCTTACATCATTTCTGACTTTCCCTGAAAATTTAAATCCGTTACTCCGTTTTTGAGTAATGTTGCTAACAAACAAATTAATGCCGATCATCACGTAACTCTGCTGCATTCCTTGGCAGAGTAATTATTTATACACAAATCTTTCCTGTGCATCATGCCGGATCTTATTTTCTGTTAATACATTAGCTTCTCCTCATTAGCCTGCCAGAAAAAGTTATTTGACGATTTGAAAACACTCATTGCTTTTAATCGAAGGTGCAATGAGACACACATTAAGTTTCGGCATGAAGACACCAAATGTTTCTTAACTGGAGAAGTAGAGCTGTTTTTATACTGTTTTTGTATGAAAACAGGCTTTTCATATTCAAGCACATCATTCGACCTCCAGTGCGATTCTGTCCCAAAATCACCGCATAGCCTAGCACTTAGTCCTTGTGCACATCGTTGTTCATCCATAGAGAGGGAGTTCTTTCTGCCATAAAAGAATTAACATCAAGTGCAAACAAGCTAATACTGTTGAAACAGTTTGTCTGTTAGGAATTAAAGATCCTGGTTAATGCCAGCAAGAAGAAAACAAAGTCACTAAAAGCGACATACAGCTGTGATCCGTGGTTATGAGTAATCTCTTTGATGTTTATTTTTATTTTCATTTATTTAGCATTTATTTAACCAGGTTAGTACCACTGACATCAGATATCTCCTTTACAAGGGAGACCTGATAAAGAGGGCAGCAGCATAGTCACATGTAAACAGAAACACTTGCACACAGAAAAGGTAGGCTTTAATGATTTCACCAGAGCTTTAAACTCATTCAGTGCAACAAGGGCTTGAAGGTGAAGTTGAGATTGTTGTTTGTTCCAAGCATCAGGTGCAGAAAAGCTAAATGCTTTCTTGCCCAGTTCAGATCGTACTTTGGGGAGATGTCTTTTTATCTTTCAAAACTTTGTGGCATAACCTTTTGGAAGCAATTTATGTGAATATTTCCAAAAACAAGCAATGTTAACCATTCCATCTATCCGGACTAAAGAGATCAGACCAGAAGATGTCAAAGAGAATCAAGCATCTGATTGAGGATTTGAACCAGAGCCCTTTAACCCTCTCAGCCACAAAACCCACAGGCAGATTTCAATGGCATGTCATCTTCTAAAATATCACCAAAATCACACAATTTTATCAGACTATCAAAAGTAAAACCAGGAAGATTCTTCTGGAAATTCCTAATGCTAATAATCTGTAAGGTGCTTGGAAAACTGATTGAAATCTAACTTTAAAATCGTGACTTGTTATGCTTCATGTCTCATAAGTGCCAAAATAAGTGTTTCGTACCCTTTTTTTAAAAAGAATAGTATGTACCATTTCTTGGCATACCAGTGTAGCTATTAGTGGCTTAGCTGAGACCAACAGTTACGTGACAAAAATCCAGGGACTGGGCTGAGCTGCAGGCTGTGTATACAAACAGCACGTAGGAGACAAGAATGGACACAAGATTATAAATTATTATCTAATGGTAAGTTGAGGTGACTTGTTGTCCTGCTTTGTCAACACCTGTGGGCGCTTCTCTTCTGTTTCCATGGAGCTGCAGGACTTTATATTGCAGTAACAAAAAATGAACCCAGAGTGAGTGAAAATGCGACAGGAGCCTAAAATACCATCCACTGCTTGAGGTTCAGAGGGGTAAAACTTGTGAAATTGTAATGAAGTTCATTTTGAAGTTCATGATTCCATTTTTTTTCCAGTTCTTAGGAACAGCTGTGAGTCCTCCACCTCAGCCTGTGGGAAATAAAATGGCAATAATTAGAATGACAGAGACCATTGTCATCAGGCGTGACCTGAAATTTAATGAAAACGTGTTAGGCTGAAAGACGAAAAGGCTGTTCCAACAGAAAATAATTCACTTGGAAAAAAAAAAAGAGAAAAATTTTTTGACAGTAGAAGAAGAAATATGAGGAAGGGAAGCTGTATGGACTGATCCGTGGCAGCGGTGTGACTGGTCTCCCTTTGAGCATCACTGAGGTGCACCCAGGTGTGCAATAATGTGCTTGATTGACTTAATGTAACAAGTTTGACTCAAGTGGCTACATTTTCTCTGCTCAGGGTAATTCTTCCTGAGTTGGAGCTTTAAAACGTGTAGTGAGGCTGTGGTAATTGGCTTGGTCCACAGAGTTAGGCAGACAGTGCTCTGCTGCTATGCACCTCACAGTCGAGGTATTGCACACACACACACACACACGCACACACACACACACACGTACGTTTGGGCACAAGCGGCCAATCTTAATAAAAGAAATGACACAGAGGTGGAGGAGGGAGGGTGGAGGATGCGGTCACGCAGATGTTGCTACGGTAACAGCGGTGAGCGAGGGCTGGGAGCTGGAAGGCAGCAGGTTAGAAAAGAGAAGTGAGGAAGACGACAGTCGACGCATTCAAATGCGTCCTCGCTCTCTCCCTGTTGATCCCGTGTCATACCCAATTACCACTGCAGCGAGGGGAGGGAGGCAGGGAGCGAGGGGGAGGTGGGGTGGGTTTGTAGAGTGAATACAGAGGAAAGAGAGTATCTGAGGGAGTCTGCGTGAACCTTTCAGAGAGACGCTGCACGTGCGTGTGCCGAGGTGAACACCCACGCCTGTCATTAGACGTTCAACGGGGGGAAGGTTGTGGCAAAAATCTTTATCTGCAGCTTCGAGAAAACGCGTGTAAAGAACAGCTGAGGATTTCAGAGAGGGACAACTTCTTTGTGAGATGTAGCACACTCTGGACAGTGTATGGAGGAGAAACAGCACTGTACATGTTTGTGTCCGTATGATACCATGTTGAAATACGTGTCTTTGTTGTGTGTATGTGTTGAAGAATAATGATATGTTCATGTTATGAGAGGAAAGAGGGCACTGACTGGGTGTTTACTTTCACACCTGAATGACAATCCATCAAGAAATGGAAAACAACCATCTCTTGTTTACTGGTGAGAATTGTGTGAAACACTGACCAGGACTACGATAACGAGGTCTAGAAAATATAGGTGTCACTACAGCAGAGACAGATGCTGGGCATATTTGTACTGATACTTAATGAGACAAGTGAAGTGTGGATTTCTTTGTTTGCCTAATCAGGAGCTGCTTTTTTAAAATATGTACACAGTATAAACCCCTCAATAAGTTATGGCTTGATGATGTCATAATTCAGGTGTTGCCTTACAGCTCCTGCCATTTAAGTTAATTACACACGTGGACAAAATTGTTGGTACCCCTCAGTTAAAGAAGGAAAACCCCACAATTCTCACTGAAATCACTTGAAACTCACAAAAGTAACAATAAATAAAAATTTATTGAAAATTAAATAATCAAAAACAGCCATTACTTTTGAATTGTTGATTAACATAATTATTTAAAAAAACAAACTAATTAAACAGGCCTGGACAAAAATGATGGTACCTCTATAAAAGATTGAAAACTATTTGACCAGAGTGACATGATTAACTCAGGTGTGTCATTTAATTGACATCACAGGTGTTTCCAAACTCATAATCAGTCAGTCTGCCTATTTAAAGGGAGACAAGTAGTCACCCTGCTGTTTGGTGAAAAGGTGTGTACCACACTGAACATGGACAACAGAAAGCGAAGGAGAGAATTGTCCCAGGACATCCGAAAAAAAATTATAGACAAACATCTTAAAGGTAAAGGCTATAAGACCATCTCTAAACAGCTTGAAGTTCCTGTGACAACAGTGGCTCATATTATTCAGAAGTTCAAGACCCACGGGACAGTAGCCAACCTCCCTGGACGTGGCCGCAAGAGGAAAATTGATGACAAATTGAAGAGACGGATCGTTGGAATTGTATCCAAAGAGCCCAGAGCAACCTCCAAAGAAATTAAAGGTGAACTCCAAGGCCAAGGTACATCAGTGTCAGATCGCACCATTCGTCGTTGTTTGAGCCAAAGTGGACTTCATGGGAGACGACCAAGGAGGACACCACTGCTGAAAAAAACTCATAAAAAAGCCAGACTGGAATTTGCAAAAATGCATGTTGACAAGCCACAAAGCTTCTGGGAGAATGTCCTTTGGACAGATGAGACCAAACTGGAGCTTTTTGGTAAGGCACATCAACTCTATGTTCATAGACTCAAAAAGCAAGCATACGAAGAAAAGAACACTGTCCCTACGGTGAAACATGGAGGAGGCTCAGTAATGTTTTGGGGCTGCTTTGCTGCATCTGGCACAGGGTGTCTTGAAAGTGTGCAAGGTACGATGAAATCTGAAGACTATCAAGGCATTCTGGAGAGAAATGTGCTGCCTAGTGTCAGAAAGCTTGGTCTCAGTCGCAGGTCATGGGTCTTCCAACAGGACAACCATCCAAAACACACAGCCAAAAACACCCAAGAATGGCTGAGAGAAAAGCGTTGGACGATTCTAAAGTGGCCTTCTATGAGCCCAGATCTGAATCCCATTGAACATATGTGGAAGGAGCTGAAACATGCCATTTGGAGAAGACACCCATCAAACCTGAGACAACTGGAGCTGTTTGCTCATGAGGAGTGGGCCAAAATACCTGTTGACAGCTGCAGAACGCTCATTGACAAATACAGAAATCGTTTAATTACAGTGATTGCCTCAAAAGGTTGTGCAACAAAATATTAAGTTATGGGTACCATCATTTTTGTCCAGCCCTATTTCATTAGTTTGTTTTTTTAAATAATTATGTTAATCAACAATTCAAAAGTGATGGCTGATTTTGATTATTTAATTTTCAATAAATTTTTATTTATTGTTACTTTTGTGAGTTTCAAGTGATTTCAGTGAGAATTGTGGGTTTTTCCTTCTTTAACTGAGGGGTACCAACAATTTTGTCCACGTGTGTATGTGCTTCAGTGGTGCAAATTTCACGACTACTACTTGAGCAAGACGGTGAACCCCAAACTGCTGTTAACTCAGATTTGATCTCAGCAATGAACTTGGTGGGTAATGCAGTAGTAAACAAAAAAAGCACTCAGAGTGCAGTACTCTGCCAAAGCTGTTGATTCCCCCATAAGGCATATGTATGCTGTATTTTTTTTTAAATATCACAATAAATATATCTCAGCAAAATAGAAAATATTGTAAAATATTTTGTATGTTGGAAATAAAATATATTTTTTTCCGATATGCTGCATCCATTATTAACAGTACCACTTGTCTAGTAAAATATCAAACAGGCTACATTACCACATTTTAGTAAAATGCCCTGTTAATATGCCAGCAAAAGAGAAATACAAGCTACACCTGCTCCCATTAGGCTACAGAGCAGACGGGCAATGAACACTCTTAACATCCAGCCAACTTTGGGGAACTCGTGATGTGTGCACAGGTACACAACTGTTCAAAAGTTTGGGGTCACTTACAAATGTCCTTGTTTATGACAGAAAAACATTTTTTTCAATGAAGATAACATTAAATGAATCAGAAATACAGTCTAGACATTGTTAATGTGGTAAATGACTTTTCTATCTGGAAACGGCTGATTTTTAATGGAGTATCTCCATAGGGGTACAGAGGAACATTTCCAGCAACCATCACTCCTATGTTCTAATGCTACATTGTGTTAGCTAATGGTGTTGAAAGGCTAATTGGTGATTAGAAAACCCTTGTGCAATTATGTTAGCTCATGAATAAAAGTGCAAGTTTTCATGGAAAACATAAAAATTGCCTCGGTGAGGTAAACTTTTAAACGGTAGTGTATTGTACCAGCAGGTAGGCAGGTTACTTATTTATTTATTTTACTGTGGTGCAGATGTGCACTCACCAGACACACAGGAACGCTGTGTGTTATTATACTACCTTTCTAGACTCCGTTTCATAAATGTGCAGCAGGTTGTATCTGCATTCTGCACATACACACAACCGCCAAGGATGCACAATATTGCCCTTGTAACATAGTTACAACACATACATAAATTCAGCACAGATAGTTGTAATGAGGTCTGTACAGCTTTGCAGATTTGAGGAGATGAAAAAAAAAATCTCACAGACTTACATGCTCATGGACACAGAAAGTATAACACTAGTTTTAAATTAAGTTTTTAGTTTGTGGCTTTGATAGACTTTTTTGCGTCCGTGTGCTCTGACTTCCACAAGTGTTTTCCTCTTGCAACACTTAAAATATGAAGGATACATAGAGACTTTCAACAAATACAACAAAAAAGGCTCATAGAATACATTGCACACTGTTGCTTTAGCACCTCACTTAAAAACAAGAAAAGCACTCAGAGAACACAGTACTTCGCCAAGGCTGCTCAGTCGTCTTATCATTTCCATTGGCTGAAATCTTAAAATGGGCGTGACAGAAATCACGGCACTATAGAATGTGGCCATTTAATATAAATGCACCCACAAACAAAATGACCTTGCACTGAGCACAGGCACGTGCTGTGCATGTGTATGTTATGTACAGAAACGAATCGCATAACCTACATATGTAGTGGAATTGATGGGACTCGAAAACACCCCCACAGTTCATTCAATTATTCTTTGTATCATTTCAGACGGATAAGTCCCGATAAGTCCTTACCGGTCGATTTGTAGTAGGATCACAATCATGTGATAGTCAGCAGGCAGCTGATGTTGTTTTGACTTGTCATAGTTACAGTGACGCTGTGCCGTTATCTCGCAATGATACAGAAATCTTTAACAAATCCAAGGATCCAGACTATAAGGCACATCACTGCCAAAATTTAATCACTTGATTTGTGTCATTTCTGACCTTCCCTGAACATTTCATCCAAATCCGTTATTCTATTTTTGAGAAATGCTGCTCACAGACAGACAAACCAACGCCAGTCGTCACTTAACTCTATCGCATTCCTTGGCATAATAATGAGACTTTTCCTTTAATTACAGCCTTCTCTAATAGACTCACATCATGTTACACATACTACCCACTATCACCCAGGATAAACACCGGTGTGATCACAGTTGTACGGTATGAATTCAGAAATGAATGTTTGATGAAACTGGATAATTTAGGAGGTCTTTTGAAATGTCAGAATTTGTCTGTTTTCGATATAGAGTGATAATTGTTTCTTTCTTTTTCAAAGCAATTTGTCTTCCCACCTATTTTAAATGCACACCACCTCCCTCCAACCCCTACCAAACCCACCCACACACACATGTCTGGTTCTTATATCCCCGTGGGGACTTACCATTGACTCCCATTCATACCTAACCCCTAACCCTTACCCTAACCCTAACCTTAACCCAGACCAAAACAATGCATAACCCTAAAGAAACATTTTTGCACTTTTACTTTTTTCAGTAACAACAACATGGCCAAGAAAACACTGTTTCCCCTCATGGGGACCCAAATGAGGTCCCCACAAATGACATTTCTTTTGGTTTTCCTATGGTTGTGAGGACATTTGGCACAAGTATAGCCAGCACCTGAGCACACACAGACACACAGACACACACACACACACACACACACACACACACACACACACACACACACACACACACACACACACCTGCCACGAGGGAAATCAATGATTCTTTCTGTTATCTCTACCCTCCATCAGATTATCAGAGATACTGACATCTATTAGCCCAACACTCCATCTGCTCAGTGCTTTTGGGTGTGTGTGTGTGTGTGTGTGTGTGCACGTGCGTGCACTCTGCAGTGCAGAGGCCTTCCTGACTGCATTGCTCCTCCGATTAAAGACTTCCACCCCTCTAATGCCATTACAGGGATGAGAATAGGTGGTTGAGAGGATGAGAGAAAAGCAGCAAAACAGGGCAGGGAGAGAACGGTCTGCTTAACCTCTGCCGTCTGACAGAGCAGGCAAACGTTCAGCGAGAGAATGATTTAATCCCTCTGTAGTAGCCCGGATTAATCCTCCGATTTATCACTGCCTTGCTCTTTTCTCTGGGCCTCGCTGTCATTTTCTCTCCTCTCTCATCCAGTTCTTCATCCCTTCTTTTTCTCTCTGTAATGCGTCTAGTACCGAGTGGCTTAATGCTGTTTAATGCGGTGACTTCCCTTTATCTACCCATTGTCATTATTCTGTCTTAGGGAGAAAGGGCTCCTGTAGTGAAGCTTCCATGGAGTTAAAATGGCGCTGACATCAGTGTGTGGATGTTGTTGTGGGTAATCGAGGCTTTGCACTGTGAAAATAGGTCCAGTGATACTTTGGGATAAAGGCTTGTATCTGTTTGTTAACTCTCACAGATACAATTTACCGTGTTAATCATTTTTGTCCATCTTTTTAACCGCAAACACTACAGTAGTGCTGCTTCCAACAGTAATTTTCTTCCATTTAGTCAGGACCGGGTCATAGAGGCTGCAGGCTGAGCAGAGCATTCAACATGTCTCTCTGCCCAGCAACATTTTCCAGGTGTTCCCATGCCAGAGGAGATACATAATCCCTCCAATGAGTTCTTGGTCTACCCCAGGGTCCAGTCCCAGTTGGATGTGCTCAAAAAACCTCCAGTGGAAGGCATCCAGGAGGCATCCTAATCAGATACCCAAACTGCTTCTGCTGGCTCTTTTCAAAAAATAAAAATTCTACTTCAGGCTCCGTCCAGATGTCCTTTTGTGATGCTCCTTACTCTATCTCAAAGGCTGAGCCCAGCCACCCTGCAGAGGAAACTCATTTTGCCCATTTGTACCTACGATTCCATTCTTTGGTCAGTACCCAGAGCTCATGACCATAGATGAGGGTTAGACCAACTGATAAACTGATCTTCTTTACCAAAACTGTCTCACACAATGGCCACTGAACTGCTTGTACTGCACCAAGTCATCTGTCCATCTCAAACTCCACTTTCCCGTCACTCATGAACAACATCTTTGTCATACTTAACTTCCGTCTTTTGGGGAAGCAACTCACCCTCCACCCAAAAGGAAGACATCTACCAGTTTCTGGCAGAGAACTGTGGCCTCAGAGTTGACGGTGCTGAGTCTCATCCTGGTCGCTTCTTGCTCAGCTTCAAACCACGCCAGTACAAGCTGAAGGTGATGGCTTAATGAGGCCGACAGAAGCACATCATCTGCGACGAGCTGAAACCATGAATATCAAAAATAGGTTAGTGATAAGTGGTAACCTTAGCAGAGTCAATGGCAGAAAGGTGTTTGACTTTGTGCCAGGATTACAGAACAG
Source organism: Acanthochromis polyacanthus (assembly GCF_021347895.1). Classification (NCBI taxonomy): domain Eukaryota; kingdom Metazoa; phylum Chordata; class Actinopteri; family Pomacentridae; genus Acanthochromis; species Acanthochromis polyacanthus. The sequence continues at coordinate 19,745,261 of NC_067118.1, forward strand.
AGTCTACCAAAGTACAAATGTGATAAACTTGTATGGGAATGTTAAAATGCAGTTCTTCCATTACTTGTTGAGCCATTTCAGTGCAGTTCCAAGCTGTGGACTGACAGATTGGCATTGCCCAAAGCCACAAGCTTGGCTTAAAAACAAGGACATTTCAGCTTTGGCACTGTAAACATTCTGGGAAAATATGCTGATAGTTTGAAATCAGAACATAGATGATCAGTTTCACCTGTGTGTGGAGCTGGAGTCATAGATAGCCAAGCTGAACAATAAAAGTCGCAAGCAGGGGAAAAAATTAGCTTCAACTTTCATGTCCACAGCACCTCTACAGCAGGCTCACTGACATCATTTACATCTCCATCAGTCCCTACAATAACAGAAATGCAGACAGTGACAGTGATTATGCAAGTTATTTCTTGACAGACAGGAATTTATCTACCTGCTAAACATCTCTTTGCAACATCTCTGGCTGCAGAGATGGTTCAAAATTCAAGATTCAAGAACTTTATTGTCATATACACGGCAAGAACACAGTGGTTACCCTGAGTGATGGAATTCTTATTGTGCGAGTTCCCTTCACACAACTGAAATAACAAATGAATAAAATGAAATGAAACAGAATAGAATTAAAATAAGACACCATAAAAATAGCAATAAATAAATAAATTCTTTGTGCAATTCTGTGTGTGGTTTGGTGTCCGTTCACACACAATGATATTAAGCCTTGAAACTTAATTTGAAAAAAAAAAAAGCACATTACTGCACCCAGCTGTAGAGAAATGATTCCACCCTATAACGTCACCCTAACTGAAATTCACATTAAAAAATAGAGTATAATAAATAAAGCTTTGAATTTTTTTTAAACAAAAACAACATATTTTTAACCTCTGGACTGAGCCATCCTGAAGTGTATAAGCCACACTAATCACATCCTGACTCTGGCCCTGCAGTCCACACACAGTGAGAAAAAAGGAAGAAAACAAATATGCAAATGAGTGTTGAGTGGGACAAAGAGGAGAAATTATGCAGCACTCCTTTGGACCAACTGGTCCATCAGGGATGGATGTGACACTTTTGGTTGGACCTGTAATTGTAGTCCACTTCAATTTTTGGAATTCCTGGAACACGGGTGACATGCATCGGTCCCTCAAGGCTGTCAGGATGGGATCAGGGGCATCGGAGGTGGCGTGTGTGACAGACAGATAGATGAATGAATGGAGACCGATCCTCAGTCCACCATCCTTGTTAAATTTTTAACAAACTGACTACCACTCAGCCGCTGTCAAAATATTTGCTCTCGCAGCTACTGTCAGGAGGCTCACATTAAATGGCATCTGCCTTGTTAGGCAATTCAAACTTGCTGCCTCCTTATTAAATGCGTTTTTTCAGGGAGAAAAACGAACGGGAAAATGACACATGTACTATCCACCAGCCTTGTTAAACCTGGACAAATCTCTTTCTGCTCAGCATGTCTGGGTTAAGGGATGATTCCCACTGGGGCCACATGCAGCATAGTGGGGCCTTTCATTTCAGTGTACGCGTTTCAGCCAGCACTATTCATTAAGTTCATCAAGAGCAGCACGGATTTTGTGCTGTTACTGCAAAGACTGCTGCTGTAAAACTATTGAGCAAACTGTGATCTTTTCTTTTTCCATTCTGATTGCTTACTCATTAGTGACAATGGAAAGTATTGTACAAGACCATGGAAAGGATGAGGAGATTCTGGGCAGCATTCAACTTCTGACCAACAGTTCTAACTTGACTTTTAAATACTGTAATTTATGCATCAGAAATGTATGCTGCTGTCACCCTGAAGCAGTGTAATAAACCTACATCAAAATGAGCATTTAGTGGCTGTTCTGATGATTTCAGCCACGACTTAAAATTACGAAGCCTCCCAAACACAGATCAACTCTTGGTTATTTTGTACCTTTCTAAAGACATTTAATTGTTGCTTTGGATAAAACCACAACCTCCTCCAGTAAAGATGTAAAGAGAAAAAGGTCTTGTTCCATGTCTATTTATGTTGTTTTAAAAAAAAAAAAACATTTGAACATTTAAATCTGCAGTCCCTCATTTTTGGCCACTTGGAGGCAGCTGAAAGTAGCAGAGAAGCCTTTGAGATGATGAAACTTGCGCTGCGCCAACCCCTCACAGATGCACAAAACAAACCCTGGCCTAACATTTAGACAAGGGTACACACAGTGTGAATCTTAAATTCGCCACAACACAACCACTTGCTTTGAAATGTCAGTGCAACAAGGACTGGGTTCACTAGTTCCAGAGAAGGTCCTGATCTCCTCGTGGCCCAAAGCAAAATTCTGCTAAGTGGCCCTCCTACCTGACCCATGTGATGATGCCACAGTTGCACCTGGCACCCCAGAGCCTCCACTACAATCCTCCCTCCTTTAAAACAGTTTGTTCCATCTGTTCCTCTAAGAATAAGCAGACTTTTAATGCCAGTCTGTTGCTTTCCATCTTGCATTAGTGCAGAGTTGTAACTAAACATTTATGATGATCTCTTCCCTTTTTATGTGGTGCAGTGATCAGCTCAGCTGGTACAACACTTTGGTTTATTACCAAACTCCTGCAAAACTGATGACACTACCGTCAGCTTCACATCGACTTGGTGTTTCCTGTAAATAAGAAGTTGTGAGAGAACGTGTCTAACATGTGATGGAGAACAGAGGTAATGTTATACCTGTTAAACTTCCTTGACATATTGCACAGATGGTGTTTATGTTTAGAAAAGAAGCTGCTGCCATGCTCTTTGATGTGTTGCTTTGGTGTAAGTGGAAGCATGTCTGGAACTTTACATCTGTCAGTAAGACCGGGTTTCACAGGAATAATCACACAAGAACACCGAGAAAGCTTGATAATGATTGTGGTTCACATGGACCATGATGACCCGTACACACCTCATTATAGAGCTGCCTTTTACTTCGCCTTGCATCATGTCATTATACAGTATGTGTGTTGGGGGTGCTTATGTGGATAGGTGTGAAAGAGATACTCGACACCTTGCTTTTTAAAAAAAAACTAAAGAAGAAGAATATGGCACATTGTAAATAAACTCTGTTATACTTGGCGATGAGCAGTTGAAGCCCACACTTTAATTGAGGATGATTCACTTTTAGTAAGGGTTAGTTGTTTAAGAAGGTGTTGGTGGGACTGATTGAGAAATGCAAAATGTGAGAGGATCACCTCTAATTATTTAAATTCTTAGTCATTAAAGGATGTAAATTAACTCTTTTTTTTTTTAAATAACCTTTTCATTTTATAATCATAGTTCAGACATGGGGAGGCAGAAGCTGTTCTGATTGACTACAGGATTTTCAAAGATGAAAGAAATTAGCTGAAGAAACACCAGGGGACAGAGAGAATTCCGTTGGTAATAAAGCAACAGTGTCTGATGAGGTGGTGTTTTTTGCCAGTGCTACTGGATGGTGAATGGTGCCTAGTGTTGAATTAACAATGTCTGATAAGCCCAAGGTGGCGTATAGTGAAGGAAAAACTGTAGACTAAAAACACATGGGAAGTGTTCTCACTTATTGTGCCGGACTGCATCTCAAGCCTCTTTCCATTTGTGTCAAGTGCTGTCCCAGTTCAAAGTGAGCTTCGAGCCAATTATGTTCCAAATGTCAGGAAGTATTTTATCTTGGATATTGACTTGTGTGAACTTGAATCCCAGCATGCATTTAGCCCCTAACAGTGACTATTGTGGAGGATGTGAGCCAGACTGTTTTGGTTTCATTCTACAACGGTGTTATAGTCTCTCAAAGTAGGTTCTGGATTTATTTTGTTAAGAAGAACAGCATTTGGATTTCTGATATGTTTTAAAAACAATACTCACTTGAAACTGACTGCATCTCATCATTAACAGGATTCAAAAAAGATCTCAACACTGACAAAAAGCTCAGAGCTGCTGAGTTGAGATGATCGTATCACAGCTGTAGACATTTATGATGAAGAGCAGTCAACAGAGCCTGGAGGTTCTGGTGATGTCAGCAGAAATGCTTTCGTCCCAAAAGCAAACTGAGCATTCTGTGTCCTTCCTAATGTTTGGACTTCTAATTTTAACTTGTCGAGTTTGAACACATTTTCCCCCTGGACTGTGGATGTGTATGGTGGATAGGACAACTAATTCTTTTTTCCAAAGTAGTGACCTCACATAATTCCTTAGAATGCCTGTACCCCACTTCACTCTGGACCGTGGTCAAAATCACTGAAAATAATTGTGTGCACTTAATCAGCCGTTAAATATATGAATAAAAAGATAGAGCTGAATAATCATATCAACTTCATTCATGTAGCACGTACAGGTATATGTTCTAAGAGAAGGAATCAACAAAAATATGTAATGTATACTGCTCGTGAAAAGTTTTAGAACACCCCAATTTTTCCCTTTTTTTATTGGAAGATCTGCATGTTAATGTCTCACTGTACTTTGAAATGAAAGCACAGAACAAATGATCAAATTAGGTTAAACAAATCTATTTAGAAACCAAAATGTATTCTAAACTTTTGACTCATCAAAGTATCTACCTTTGGCAAATATAATATATTATATTTGCCAGCATTCTTTCCACAATGAAAATCAAATATTCTTCAGAAAGTTCATCCCAATTCTATTGCAGAATTTCCCATAAATGTGTGGCACTTGTTGGTTGCTTTGCTTTCACTCTTCTGTCCAGTTCATCCCAAAACAGCTCCATGATGTTTAAACTTCAGTAGTCCATTGGTGGTGTTTCATGGCCCAGACAAGCCTCTTTTTTTCTTATTCTGACATCTTAAAAATGGCTTTCTTGCTGCAACTCCACCTGTCAAACCTGTAACTGCAAGTCTTCTCTTCACAGTTGAAGCTGAGACTTCTTACTACGACCACTATTAAGTTGTGCTTTGAGCTATTGTCCTGTGAGACACCTATCACCAAGCTGTTGACTCTCAGAAACTTGTCTTCTGATTCTGTTGTGGCTTTGGGTCTTCCAGACCTCTTCCTGTCAGAGTTTCCTCCAGTTACTGAGTGCCTTTTGATAGTGAAGAAAACTGTACTCACTGACATCTTGACTTTCTTCACAATTTCTGTGTAGGAAAGACCTACATTTTTAAATATTATGATGGTCTGTCTCTCTTCTATTGTTAGTTTCCTTTTCCTCACCATTTTTATAGAAACACGCTACTTTCTGCAGTACAATATTGTTTAAATAATGCTCTGGAGGGTATGGTGCCACGGTGTGTTCCAACACTACTTTTATGCACACAGAGGAGGTTGTAAGTAATCAAGAAAAGCTGGGACACCTGTAGGATTTTTTAGCACCAACTTTCAATGCCTGATCAACCTCTATTGCTGCAGAACAGCTTTAAGTTGTAACCCATTTCTTGTTTCCTGAAAAAGTCCTTTTTGTATAATTCTGAAATGTACATTGCTTTTCAGTTTTGGGTAACCTTCACTTTTTTAACCTCTAGCAATTCACCACTTACCTTTGTACCATTTCAAGCTATTCACTGGACTTGAACTACCTAAAGTTCAATAAAAGCCTCAAAAAATAAGGAAATCAAGAAAGAAAGGAGAATACAACTTGCAAAATCAATAAATATAAAATACTGAAAACAAGACAAAAGTAAAACAACCTGTTAGAGCAAATCTAAATAAATTACGTACAAAATATTAAAAGGCTATGACCACTAACAGCAACCAAAAGCAATTTTTAAAATATGCTTAATATACCTATACCTACATATACTTTCATAATATCATAAAAAATGTCAATGGAGGAGTAGCATTTGATTAAAAAAGGAAAGCTGTTCCAAAGCTTTGGAGATGCCACTGCAAAGATACAATCTTCTGTCAGCACCATTCCTGATTATGGTGAAGCTGTTGTTTTGAGGATCTAAGAGGCCTGCAGGTAGAATAGGAACAGGAAGTTTAGAAATGTACCCAGGTGCAATTCATAGCATGACTGAATAAACCAATAAAATCAACTCAGCATTTAACAGGTAAACACTGCAGTGATGGTAGTACAGGTAAAATACATCTGAGTAGTACATCTCAGTCATCTCGGTCAGTGTAAACCCAGGAGAGGTGAAACATCTTCAAAAACCGGAAAAACAAGTCCACCTGTTTTTTTTTTTTTAGTGTTTTCCCAGAAGCCCCTAGGAATACAGGTGTAATACTGAGAAGTCTTGCAACAGCTGCAGATGAGGAAATTAATCACGGTCTTTGTGTCATTCAGACAGAGCATGAATCTCAGTTTAACCATGTTCCTCAGTTTTAAAGCAGCAGCACCCTTTTACCACACAGTCAATTGGAACTAATCTGTCAGAGCTTCTATGTGGCTGGTGATGGCAGTTGTGGTGTTGAGGACCAAACCCAATTACACTTCATTTCCTGCAGGCAGTTTCGGATAAATGTAATAGAGGTGGAGTTGTCCAGACTCAAAGGCAGGTATATTAGTGTGTCACTATTGTAACAGTGGAAAGATGCAGCCTACACATAGAAAAGCAAATGGGCCCTGAGATGAAGCCTGGAGGTACTCCATAAGTGACTGGGGAAGTACAGGAGGAACAGGAACCAGTTTTAGCATGAAAAGAACCTGTCAGATAAGCAGGAGGCAAAGCATGGATGTAAACAAACCAGCCTGGACCTTGAGATAAATGCCATCTTCAGATGTTTAAAGAAAATACAGTGGCATCAACACCTGCAGTTATATGTTTGTCATAGCTTGTGATCAGTCTTTTAAATCCCAATCAGTCATTTTGCCTTCAGAATAGTTTTGATTCAACCACATTAGATAGTTTTTGATTGTGAAAAGCCCTTTTTAAGGTCTTGCCACAACATCTGAGTTGGATTCAAGTCCGTACTTTGACTTGGGGCTCTCCAAGATCTTAATTTTTCTCTTTTTGAGCCACTCAGAGGTGGACTTGCTTGTGTGCTTTGGGTCACTGTCATGCTGCATAAATCATTAGTGTTGAGCTTTAGGTCATGAACTGATGGTGGATATTCTCCAGGAGGATTTTCCGATAGAGAGCCGTCTCGGTCCTGTGGAAGCAAAGCAGCCCCAAACCATCACACTACAACCACCATGTTTCACTGCTGTTATCATGTTCTTCTTATGGAATGCAGTATTAGCTTTATTCCAGATGTAACAGATTCATGTCTTCCAAAAAGTTCCACCTTTGACTCATCGGCTCACAGGATGTTATCCTAAAAGTCTTGGGGCTCATCCAGATTTTTTATTTTTTTTGCAAATGCCAGATGAACCTTTATGTTCTTTTTGGTCAGTAGTGATGTGCACCTTAAATTCTTCCATAGATGCTGTTTTTGCCCAGAGTCTTCCTTGTTGCGGAATCATGTAGATGGACCTTAACTGAGGCCAGAGAGGTCTTGATGTTTGTCTGGCTTGTTTTGTGACTCCTGGATTAGATATTGAAGCTCTTCAAGAAATGTTGGTCGTTGATCTGTTCCTGAGAGGGTTCACAACTGTTCCATGTTTTCTCCATTTCATGTCTCTCACTGTAGTTCTCTGGAGTCTCAGAGCCTTAGTAATGGCTTTGTAGCTCTTTCCAGGCTGATAAATGTCAGTGACTTTTTTTCTCATCTGGTCTTGAATCTCTTTAGAACGTGACATCATGTGCTGCTTTTTGAGAGCCTTTAGCTACTTCACAGTGCCAGACAGGTTCTATTTAGTGATGTTTAGGTTCAACAAGCCTGGCAGTAATCATATATGGATGTGGCTTGTAACACTGAACCCAGTTGCCAAATAAATTTGGTCATTTGCTAGATTGGAATCTAAGGCGGCAATCACTTTTTCCACATAGAGCAAGGTGGGACTGGACAGTATTTTTCCTTCAGTAAATGATGTAATTTAAAAACTGCATTTTGTGTTTTCTTGGACTATCTTCATCTGTGCCAGGACAGAAGCTATCTAGGCAAATACTTTTCTCAAAGCATTGTATAAATATTTCTTATACTGCTAATACATTGTATGGATTCAATAAATTATTTCACCTCGAGTTTTATCTTTCTTGTAAATCTCAAACATTGTGTGTCAGCAGGTTTTGTCATTTTGAGTATAATATACTGTGTAATGCTGTTCACCACTTAGCTACTGTATGTCAGTCCTAAAACACCTTTTTAGAATGGATTTTTCTGTAAAAAATACTGCTGGCAGGATGGAAATGAGGGAAGGACTGAGATGACAGAATATCTGAAAAAGGTCCTTGCAGCATGTGCATTATACTGTAATTACACGTTCACAAATGCATGCATCTGAGGCTTCCGAGAAACACTATGCTTGCCTGAGAGGTACTTCAGCTGAGCTGCAGTAATTGAAAGTTTCAGCACACCTTTACTCAAGCTCTGTGACACATGGACTGCTAGGGGATCAATAGAAGACAGGTCTCTACATAAATGAAGGTATTAAAACACTCACATCCCTCCATAGAGGCTTTATCAGATTGGACCAAAGATGTAGTGCTGGTGTTTTTCTGCCCTGCAGATATGCTTCAGGAACTCCTCCGTTATTTATTTTTGATGCTTTATGATGCTTGCAGATAGAATGTTTTTCTGGATAGCTGAGACAACACAATCTATGTTTGATCCCCATTATTGAGGCTAACAAATGCTCGATGTCAAAAACTCCAAGAAATTTTCATCATTGTGTGTCTCGCCCCACTAGGCTCAGCAAAATCCTTGACTTGCGCAATGTTTCTGTCAGAGAGACTCACACTGTGAATCTGTGACCCTGCATCCACTGGGGACAGCTGATCACGACTGCATGCACTTTATCCTTGTAAGCTGCACTCTCCTAAAGATGTTGAGACATGGTTCGATAACTCTGCTATGACTCTCTGGGGCTGTTTGCACTGTCCGAAGTAGAATATGATTTTTGTGTGTGTGTGTGTGTGTGTAAAAAAAATCTTGCAGTATTATGGATGACTTCAAAAATGTTGTCAGCTTTTGGGTATATCATAAGAGTAATGAATTCATCCCCTAACAATGCTATGAAAGTATTTCCAAATGGACGTAGATCACTAATTCTCTTCCTAAATGAGATAAATGCAGCCTTCAATGATAAAGCTCTTTTAAAGAGAATGTAAGATGAATCACAGCTGGAAATAAAGAGCAGGGACATCGTGAAAAACTCAGCATTATAAAAAAGACTGTGTAGGATGGACTGAAAAACTACTTGAGAGCACATCTCTCATTATGAACGCAAGGTCCAAGAATTGACGTCCGCAGTTTTAATGACGGTACCTTTGGTCTTAAAATATAACTTTAGCTCGTCTCCTCCTTCACTTTAATGAGAACTCTGTTAAATATGTTCCCGTTCAAAACCCAGTAGAAACCCTGGACCTGAGACATGCAGCATGTCACTTATTTTGGAATCATGCACATTTAATGACTAGTTTAATACTATTTCCTGGTGTTTTTCAGCCAACAGAAACAGCCAAGGTAGCAGAGAAAAACCTTCCTGATATAATACCTGTTGCTAACAGCTTCTATGCAGATGTATTAAATAAGCGTCGACCAGAAGCCTTGACATCTGTAGTCTTCAAGTCTTTTTAAAAAATGATGAAGTCAATGCCGCAGGTAGGAGGAGATGAAATGTTTTTCACACAGCAGAGACGGACATGCTGTACATCTCACTTATTCAACATATTTGATTTTTCCCTTCATACAAAATGTATTTGGTTCTTTTAATGGAATATACTTAAATGTCACTGAATTAATTCACCAGTTGCACATTCGTATCCAGCAGTGCTCTAGTGTTCCATTAGCGAAGCATCCTACAGTTACTGCATTAGAGAGCCCGTGTCTGTGCTGTGATTTGCTGTCATACAAATGACCAATTAGGAATAAATCATTTAATTGTTTAACTAATGAATTTTTAAATAATTTACAAAAGATGCACATATTGATGTCAAGACACATAGTGCAGCACTTTAGAGTTGAGGGTCCACCTCTAGATGGGTGACAAACAGCTCTATAATGAGGGGATCCGGTGGCTCTGTTTTACTGTGGGGTTCATTCTGATGACATGTTGTGACTCCACTGTTCCCCTTAGAGTGAAAGGTCACTGTAAATGAATGCAAAGGTGTTCTAAGTGATCATATTTATCCCATAATGAAACATTTCTATCCTGGGAGTGGTCACGGAATAGTTTGATGAAAATAACGTGAGTCAAATGCTACGGCCTTCACAGTCAGCAGATCTCAGGTGAATTGAAAACCCATTGGAGATTTGATGTTAGTGTGATGTACTCTTCACCAGTATCATCAAACCTCAACCAATTAAGCAATATCTTGTGAAAAAAAAAGGTGCTTCATCCCTTCTCAGGCTCTGAGGTTCAATGTCAAGGAGCACAGAAGCTGTTCTGGGGCATATGTTGGTCCAACATCCTAATAAGACATTTGATATGGCTTTTCCCTTTAATTTGTTACAGGTCTGTATGTGGTTAATGCATACCTTGCAGTGTTGTACAGTTCTGCTCTGTGCAGTAAAACAATTTACCAAGTACTTTAAAGCTGTAGGCTCGAGCTTCCCAGTCTGGCAACAGGCACGTCAAGTGACCATGTGGACTTCAGACAGACTAACTTTGTCTGTCTGCTGTTAGGTGACTGGAAGCAGGTTTAGAGGGCAAACATCTGTCAATGACGGCCAAGAGTGCTGTACAACAAAGTGATTTTAATCAGTTAGCAGGTATGTTGAGCTTTAAGTGTCCCGAAGCTGGTTCTCTTTTAGCCTGCTCGATCACCATGGTAACTGAGTCTGCACAGCTAAACATCTCCAGAGGAGGCTCTGTTCAGGTTTAAATCAGCTGTACGAAGCACAATCCTCTCACCAAATAATTTCCTGATGATTCTCTAAAGAAATGCAGATTTTCCAATGAGGAAATATGTTTTATCTGCAAACATGTTGAGCTGAACAAAATCATGCAGCTGCAGCATCGCACACTGCATTTGTTGTGTTGCCATGGAAATGTGCACAGTTGGTCATGCTGAAAATGCATGAATATGCTTTTATGTTTAATCCTGGTTTACTGCTCAGTCCATTTACACTGCTGATACTACAGTTAATGGAACTCAGATCAGAAAATCGATTGTCCTATTGGTATTTATTACGAACATTATTCAATCAGTAACATTATTTTAATTTGATTTTGCCAAAAACTAAAGTGATGTCTTTTATTATGGTACAGTGATAGACCTAAATTCACTTTTTCTGTATAATGTTTAAATGCGTGAAGTTTCAAGTTCAGCAGCTTAAATGTGCAGCTGTCAGTTAGAAATAAGCAGCTGCATTGAGAGTGCACTGAGTAGATAAATATATGCCTCATTTGATGTGATTGCCCAGTTCACATAAAAGTTTGATGACTTAAACCTGGATGTTAATGAGCACCAACATGATCCACATTATCTCTGACTGGGGTTTTACATTTTGTCATACTGCCTCGTACAAAGGAAGCCCGGCCTTGTCAAACTTGTCAAACAAGTTGATTGCAAAATGCTAAAATAAGGTCTTGATCTGAATGAGAGGTCCTGATAATGTAAAATGTGGCTTTAAAGAATATAGATCCAGGATATTTCTTGTCAGTGAAACATGTAGCAGATGACGTTCCGACATCTTTTAATTAATGATATTCATATAAATGTCATTTTATTGAACTGCATGCAGCTTCACTAACTTTTTTATTCATTCCCAGAGAATCCCTTCTTATTATCCTGTATGATAAATTGGATAGCTGGGTCAAACTTAACAAGAGGATTGTGGAATATAGTGTCTGCTTACCTGCACCCTAAAAATCAATTATTAACAAGGAGCCAGGAGCCAAAACATCTATTTATTTGCTACCAGCCAGCCTTATGCTCCCTCTAACTGCCCCCTGGACATGTCATTATTTACCCAATTATAACAAGACCGCATTTTTTATATTGCTATATCCACAGCTTTCGAACCAAGGCCTATTTAATGATGTATGACAGTGTGTCTGGTTTGCCTCCCCCCTATGGTCCCTTGATTGGCAGACACGCACTTGACACAATACCAAGAGGAAAGAGGAAAAACACTCCTGTTCAGCCATCTCAGTCAATCCCCAGTTTTTAGACAATTATTTCATTCTTTTGCTTCTTTTTTTTTTTTTTTGCCAAATAGATGTTTTCATGTCATGACAAAAATAAAGCGGGTGAGAAAGCTTGTGTGTGTGTGTGTGTGTGTGTGTGTGTGTGTGTGTGTGTGTTTAGGATTCATATGTTTTCTTTCTTACTAGAATTGTTTATGCTGAGAAAAGGCAAGATAACACACAGGCACACACACAGGCACACACTGAATGCTCTAGGTATGGATAAATATTCTAGATTTTGCCTTGATCTAGTCAAACAGTTAATCATGTTAGGCTTTACTTTGTTAAAGTCCCATTTCAGACAAATATGCAATATTAGATTTCTGGCATAAAAAGCCCTCTGGGAAGAATGGCTCTGTGGTTTCCACTCTGGCCTTCTAAATTTGTGTGGGCTGACTTAATTGGGGCTAAGTCTTATCAAAACCTTGTAGTATTTTTCTATCCTAACTAGAGGTTGCCATGGCAACGTGCCAGTAGGTAACAGTTGGAGAAATAAGAAAATATCTTTCAAGCTGCAGACGCAAGACCGACTTCTGAAACTGTTTAATGAACATCAATTTTTTTTCCCTTTTTCCCTGTAAACATATTTACAAATTATAACTAAATATAAATGCTTCAAGGCATTTGTCTGTTAATCACCTCTGTGGTCTTCCTGATAGATAAAAGCAAAATTACATTCAACCCTTTTTGTTTTCACAAGATGCACTACATTAGAAATGCATGTGACGTTTATGGTGAAATAGCATGTGGACGTTTTGTTCAATCAGTGTTGAAGCACAGAGCGACATCAGCCACTGCAGCTGTAATAATAACAATATTGGATCACAGCTGAATAACTGCCTCTACACTGGTAGTTGTTATCCGTTTAAAGCTGTAAACATACATTTGGAGAGGACTCTTCCATTAGTCCGTGGCAACTTCTTACAACTAAGCCCATCACATAATCCAGGAAAATTGAAGCAAAACTCACCAGATAAATGCTTGCTTCAACACACGTTGGAGGAATGCAATTTTCTCCTGGAGAACTTTATTGAGTCAGAAGTAAAGAAATGTATTGGTTTTTGACTCAGAGGCTCAGACTTACCAAACATCACATTGCACTTTGTAGTTAGATCTTGCAGCACATATTGGATCTGTAGGCAAACAACTTCACTGCAGAGCTTTAAAGAAGTCTGAGCAATAGCATTACAAAGTTTTGCTATATGTATTTGTGCACAGTTTGTAGTGCCAGAGCTAAAATGTAACTTTTAATTATTGTGTATAAAGTCTCGGTCCAGTCCACTGTTGAATTATTGAGCATATCCAGGCATCTGCTACTTCTGAGGGGTATCCACTAAAATCTGATGAATATTACACCTTTCACTCATTAGGTGCACATAAACATAAGAAGGCAGCTTAGCGAGGGATTTGAAACTTGTAGAAAAATTGTGACAATCAATATCAGTTTTATTGAGTATCCGGGATAATTTATACACTCGGAAGTCAAAATCGTTTAAAGTGAGGAAATAATAAAGCGTGGCTTTGCCTTTCAGCAGGAAGCTCTGAGCAGAGTTTCAGTGCGCTCTGATTTTAGTGTCAAACTGTCAGGATCAAAGAGTACAGCCACTATTGGGAGCACAACACTTTAATATTTCTCAGCTAACAATCCTTCAGGGGGTATGAGTAAAATCTTAAACACACCAGAATGAAATGCGGCCGTGAGTCATGTCGTTGGAGGAGGTGCAGCAGCAAACAAGCTCTAATATTCTGCCTCTGTCACTTTAGGCCTCACCAGCCGTGGCCGAGCTAATGGCATGCATATTCAGATGCTCTGAAGATGAAAGCATTTTAAAACAGCGCTGAAAAACGTGACTGGAGCTCTGTGTGTGGCTGCAACTGTGGAAGCCAGTTGGATGCGCGCATACAGAGAGATCATGAGGGGACGATAGATGGCAGCCTTGGCTTCACTTTACAGCTCACGCTCACAGACATCATGCCAAGTCTCACAATGCTCACTGAGCCGCTTCTTACCTGAAACATCCACACTTAAGACAACAAGCAGAAAACAGGACAAAGGCAGAAAAACAGAATATTTTAAAAGGAATTAAGGAATTTAACCTCAAGGAAAAAATAATAATCTGGATTCACGCAAAGCTGATTAACAGAAGTTATAATCTGCTCTAAATTGCTAAGACATGCATTTGCAGCTACTGGGAGGCTACCTGGAGGCAACAGGCTGATGATTAATCTCACAAGGTTACATTCCATGTGGAAATTATGAAGAATTAAACCTTGACTTTCAATTATAAATTGATCAATTTTTTAAATGCAATTCTTATCAAGCATGCAGTGTTGTTTTCTTGAGGATTTCATGTTAAACTTAAACTGACTATCTTTGGTCATGCTGCTTTTAACCCTGCAGCATCTCTATGCAGAGGGATCTGATCATATCCTCTAATAGCGTTCTACACATTATTTATATTGTCTTTGCATGCACTGGTCTTGCTTAGGGCCGACATAGGAGCCAAGGAGAGGGTGGGGGATGTAACGGAGGAGATGCAGAAAGACAGTAAGGAAAAATTAAATGATTAGAGGAGTAAAGAGGAGGGAATGAGGCACAGAGGAAAAACAAAGTGAGACGGAAAAAGAAGGACGCACAGGACAACAGAGAGAAAGTGAAGAAAAATCCTATTTAGGTACAAGCTTTAATCCAGACAAAAGAGCGATAATATAGAACAAAAACAGGAGGTAAAGATAACAGGAAAAAATAATAGTGAGAGAGTGGAGGAGGTGCAGAGAAAAGGAGTGGAGAAGAAAAATTAACAAAACATGGAGGGGCAAAAAAGAGAGGCAGAGAAAAAAAGGATGCAAAAATGTGACAGGTAAAAAGGCACGGCACAGAATAAATGAGGAGGTGGACAGCAAGGACCAGAGGGGGAGAATGGAAGGGGGAGCCGGCCCATTCTGTAGAACACAATGGCCTGGCTGCACCTCACAATCATTCTGCTTTAGTGGGGAAAAAACATTCGGGTTTGTTTGTATTTCTTTAAACCAATCACAACCGACTAGGGTGGAGCTCGGCGATGGATGCAGCTTTGGTGTTCCCTCAGAACAGTGAATGGAATGGTTTTGGTGGCACATTTGCACACGCTGTCATTAAAACGGATAATCCGCCGAAAAACCTTACTACAAGATCCAAATTCTCTGCACAACCGTAAATTTGCAGTGTGGTGAGTTGATTTTTAAAATGGGAAGACGCAGATAGTGGATAAGAAGGACACACTGGCTGAATGAACGACTGAAATGAGTGGCTAACGACAGGCTTATACACACAGCATACATCCTGTGAGTCAGTGTAACAGAAGACAAGTGCAGAAGAGGAATAAAATGCACAAAGAAGAAGAATGGAGAAGAGAAAGAAGGTGCAACTGACAGAAGCAATGTGAAACGTACAAGGAATGAAGGGAGAGGAGGAGAGGAAAAGAGGAGAAGAAAACAGGTAAGTGAGGTAGGAAGGAGGCTCTAAATAAAGACAACTAGAAAAGCACTCAGAGACCGCAGCACGCCACCAAGGCTGTTCATTCCCCAAATGGCATTGTCAGAAATGCAGCATTTGTGTATTAGTTATTGATGATCAGAAATCACAGCAACATAGAGTTTCACCATTTAGTATAGATGTACCCACAAACAAAAAGACCTTGTGCTGAGCACAGGTGTGTGTCATGATGTGTGCGTTATGTACGGATACCGAATTGCTTCACCTAAATATGTTGTGAGCGGGGAGAATTGATGGGACTAGTGAACACCCCCACAATTTAATCAATTGTTCCTTGTATCATTTCTGACAGGTAAGTCCCGATAAGTCCGCAGCAGTGGATTTGTTGTAGGATCGCCAGCAGGCAGCTGATGCAGTGTTTACTTGTTGTCACAGTTACAGTGACGCCATGCCACTATCTCACAATGATACAACAATCTTTAACAAATCTATGGATCCAGACTATAAACGACATCACTGCCGGAATCTAGTCAGTTGATCCTTGTGTCATTTCTGGCCTTCCCTGAAAATTTCATTCAAATCCGTTTTTGAGTATTGTTGAATACAGACAGACCAACAGATTGTCACATAACTCCGCCTTGTTCCTTGGTGGGCTAATAAACATCCAGACAAAGGGAAAGAAGGCACAGAGGGGATGAAAGAAGGTTCATAGGGATAGGTGTCAATGGGGAGAGGAAAACAGGCCCAGAAAAAACACACAAAAATGGGAAGAAAAGACATGGGTGCAGCAGTGTTAGAATTCAAAAACGGAAAGTACAAAGAAAAAAGTGGAGGAACATAGAAGAGCAGAGCAGATGCCAGCTATACAGCAGCGCTCTACTAATCTGTGTCTGTCATGCTTCGCATATGAAACACCAAGTGATGACCGCTGTGATTCACCACTGCTGGCTACAAACCAGCCACTGGCCACCGTATGTGTGTGTGTGTGTGTGGGCGGGTAATTATAGGGGTTGTGGGGACCTAATGTCCTCACAACCATAGGAAAACCAAAAGAAATGTCATTTGTGGGGACCTCATTTGGGTCCCCATGAGGGGAAACAGTGTTTTGGTCTGGGTTAAGATTAGGGTTAGGGTAAGGATTAGGGGTTAGATATGAATGGGAGTCAATGGTAGGTCCCCACAAGGATAGGAATACACAGTGTGTGTGTGTGTGTGTGTGTGTGTGTGTGTGTGTGTGTGTGTGTGTGTGTGTGTGTGTGTGTGTGCGTGCATGCATGCGGAGGGCTCCTTTTAACAGCAGATTTGCTCTGACGTGAATTCATGACGACCTGCCTCCAGGGGAGCACAAGGGACACACATGCACTCGCAAATACTTTAAATGCTTTGAGTCCACGAAATGAGATTAGAATTTTACATAAAATTTGAATTCAGCAGGAATCTGAAGTCACTTGGGGTAACATTATCGGCCCATGCATGCACGCACACACACACACACAAACACAACTGATAAGAAAAAGAGGAAAGTGTCTCCTTCTCTCTTTCCTTATTCAGATGAAACACTGTCACAGGTGCACCACACGTACAAGGCTGGCTTGGTGCCTTGTGTATACAGTCTGTGTGGCCATGGCAAGCTTTAAAACGCACACACACACACACACACACGGAAATTGTGTATATTGAGAAAAACACACAGTGCTGTCATCTCCCATCCACATCCACAGCAGTGGACCCTGAGCCACCCAGCCAAGTAGCAGCTAATGGAAGCTTGATTGACAGGCAGGGACACACAGACCATCCCTGTGACTCACTTTCCCAAAGCCTTGTGTGTGTGTTTGTGTGTGTCTGTGTATGACCCTTTGTCTAATGGAGTCAGTGGCTGCAGGTACAGAAGGGAGAAGATGAGAACATCAGTAAGAGGGGGAGTTGTGTCCACACTGCAGTCTGACACACTCTGACATAAATGTACACAGATTTAAATGAGTTTTTCTTGGGACTCTGTATTGGTTTACAGCAGTGTCTACATTGTGTGATTTCTGTCCTTTGAGGCTTCCTGATTAAATGGCTTGACCTCTCTCATTTAACAGCAGAGAAGGGCAGATTGAGTTCGGTTTAATTGCTGTTGTAAACTAAATATTGCATATGTCTGCTGCTGTAATACACAAAGAAGTCTTTTTTCACTCTTGTTCTCCTTCTTGTTAAAGATAATGATGTTAAATGCTTTAAGAAAGTAGTAACAAACTGTAGTAACATGGGTGACCCTGGTGAAAATTCCTTCTCAGCGGCAGCTACAGTCTGCCATGTTTCACCCTATTCTAGGTGTGCAAACAGAAATGGGTTTTGAAATGCGCTTTCTCAGAAATACTTCAGCGAGCTCGGACTATGACTGAGGGAAGCAACTTAAGCTTTACAAGCCAACAACATGCTCGCAGCAAAAACCTGATGTTTGGAATTTCAAGAAACTAATGCTAAATTAAATGTCTAATTGATGTATGCAAATAAGAACAAGGCCGGATGTGTCCTGAAGTGAGATTAGTCTGTTGGAAGATAAGCCCTGTTCATGTGTTTTTAATAATACAACAGATTTCCTGCAACTTTGTACAGCACCTTTTGTTTCCAGTTCTGTTATTTCATATCACTAATTTAACGTGTCTGCCATAATCGTAGTTTATTTTATTGAGCAGCTAATTAAAACATGAAGTCAAATAAAGACATTTTACAAAACCAGATTTGCATAGCTTTAATGTACGACTTCGTCAGGTAGGTTTACATCACCATGTTATAGACTGTATGAGACCGAACAGGCTTTGTTCTTTCTCATGATTTTTGCATGAATCTCAACAGGATGGTTAATATGTAGCAGGAAAATTAGTTAAACCTCTAAAATGAAGTATCTTGCATTAACAAACAGAGCATAATCTCACAAAGCCATCAGTGCAGCACATGATATAAGGCCTTGAAACCTGTCATAGTGGAAAAAGTACGCTGTAGTATTAAAGCTGCTGTCCGGAGTTTCCGTTTGTTTTCAATTTATGTATCATTTTTTAACAAAGCTTAAATGTGTTAGTCTAGTTCGATACTATAATATAAAGTTAGTATAACGCGATATGAAAATTTATTCCTGAGCTCCGCCTTCCTCTCATAGACCCCCATGTTATTCCAAAAAGCGCCGGTTGCTGCCGACCAATCAAGTTCGAGCTTCAGCTTTGTCATGCTGTCAATCAACGGTTACGTGCACATCAAGCAAGCCCATGCAGAGGTGGGCGAGCTACGCGCTACGCAACCGCGCGCACATTTGTTTTGCTTGTGGAGGAGAGAGCATCAGGGATCAGCAACTTCCAGAAAAGTTACCAATCCCACGGCTTGTCAGGCCAAGAGACTGCAGGACGTTTTTTGGCTCGGGGTGCTCGCGTCGCTCCCCGACCACGGCCTCCATAGCCCGCCTGACGGCTTCGTTTAGATGCCCGACCTCTGGAGGAAGATGTTGGGGCATCTGGGACATACTCTTCGTCAGAGGAATCATGCAATTCTGAACTCTAGATAGAAATAAATAAACAATGTAACACATATACACGCGTAAATGCACTAAGTTTGATAAACAACGTCATCGAGAGGGATACACGAGTGTAATCACATATTGAAACTTTACTCGTTCGTCCTAGCAGATTCATGTTATTTTGGTATTAGGACAAGTTAGACTCAATACAGCATTCTAACGTAATTCCTTTATTATTTACTGAATGTACTAAATGTAGAAGAGGGGAAAACAGCAAAACAGGCGAGATGCTGCAGCACTCCGGGCACTTCTCTCATGTACTGCGCGCGTGCACAAATAAAGGGGCGAAATCAGAGGGAGGGAGGGTGTTACCACCGGTGTTTTGGGAGACGCTGCGATTCAAACTCCGGACAGCAGCTTTAAGGTTTAAATGTTCCAGAATAAGCCATGGCAGTGTGGAAGTAAGGCAGCGTGCACAATATCAGGGCTTTTCCTGCATTCATGTCATATCGTTCTGAACAGAAGTACAAGCAGCCGAGGAAAGACACATTCACGTTAGCCTCTGAATTGTCATTTTGGCTCTGACAGATTGGTAATTCCTGACAGCAGTGATATCCCCAACAAGTGTCAACAACCACAATACTGGCAAAAAAAAAAAAAAAAAAGGCTGCAAAGCCTCCTTCACTGGTACTTACACTAGCAGTCAAAAGTTTTAGAACACCTCAATTTTTCCATTTTTTTCATTGGAAACTATGCATGTTAATGTCTCATTCTACTCTGAAATGAATGTATAGAACAAATAAACACATGAAGTTAAAAAAAAAGCAATTTAGAAACCAAAATGTATTCCGAACTTTTTATGTATTCTAAATTTCAAATAACAGCTGAACACACTCGTGGCATCCTTTCCACAATGGAAATCAAATATTCTTCAAAAAGTTCTTCCCAACCTTATTGCAGAGGGGAACGTTCAAAGACGACTTTGAATGTTCCCATAAATGTGTGGCACTTGCAGATTGCTTTGCTTTCACTCTTCTGTCAAGTTCACCCCAAAGCAGCGCCATGGGGTTTAAGTCTGGAGACTGTGCTGGACATTCCATGTTTTCAAGCTTAACATCTTGTTCTGTTTTCCTAAAATAGTTCTAGCATAATTTGGACTTATGTTTTGGGTCATTATCTTGCTGTAGGATGAACCCCTGACCAACTAGGAACATTCCAGAGGGTACTGCATGGTGCTGCAGAATGCTGTTGTAGCCATTTTGGTTCAGGGTTCCTCTCACTCTACAATTCACCCAGACCATCACACTTCCTCCTCCATGTTTGACAGTTGATGTCACACACTGAGGAAACACCCTTTCTCCTACTCCACGGCAAACAGAATTTAGTAGCAAGATTTGGTAACGCTCAGCTTTCAAGGCTTGATCCACCTTCACTGCTGCAGAACAGCTTCAAGTTTTTAACCCATTTCTTGTTCCCTGAAAAGGCCTTTTTGTATAATTCTGAAATGTACATTATTTTTCAGTTTTCGGTAACCTTACCTTTTTTTTTAAACTGCTGGCAGTTCACCACTTACCTTGGTACCATTTCAAGCTATTTATTGGGCTTGAATTACTTGAATTTCAATTTTTTTAAAAATGGAAAAATTGGAGCATTCAAAACTTTTGCCCAGCAGTTATATGTGAGTAAAGTCCTATATATATGTTAATAGCTTACATTTTTTTTAAATGGAGTTGGCTATAGTGTAGCATAGAGTAACTAGTTAGCGATTCTGAATGCAACCCAAGATCCTGAAAGTGAAGAAGCTAAATGGAATTCAGCCATCATTAATTACGTTTTACACTTGTGCTTTTCCTACAGGGACATGTCAAAGAGATTCCCTGTGTGAAAAAGGCCCTGGAGCATGTTGTAATGCCACTAATTAGCCATGTGACGGCTTAGCTGCATGGTAAAGTGACCTAAAATGAACACTGAAGGGGATGTTAGAAGGAGAAATTGTCACTTAATCTGACAAATAGGCAATAAGTAATATGATATGTGTAGCACAGACCACCTAGTCAATGTAGAGCTCAGAGTGCACTAAAGAAAGTGCTCCTAATTGTCTTTTAAAAGTCAGTCACTGACGTCCAATGCACCTATACATTGTTAAATGAAAACAAATAAGAGTAAATAAAACACTGCTCACACCTGAAAGAGGAGACTGCAGACAGACAACAGAGATACATTCTGCAAGGTTGCTGAGTGTTGTATAACCTGCCTTTTGTCTGCTTTTCCAAACCCTGTGGTGATTCAACACTCGGCTGTAAAGCCATCACATAGAAGTAACCTGGTTATTTATTTGATGCGGATGCTAACTCCAGTCAGTAAGGTTAACAAAGCAAAGTCAATAATGATAAACCATGATCTGTCATCCCAAAATCAATTATTATGTCAAAGATGGCTCAAGGCAGCAGATCCAGCAATAAATCCAGATGTTTGCTTCTGGAAGGACAGCTTTCACAGTAACCCCACAGTGCTGTATTAAAACACTGAGGGCTTTGTGAACGATTGACCCGCTGAGCCACAAAATATATAAAAATAGCAGTTAGTTTTAGTTATATAACAGCAGCCCAGCAGAGGACGAGGCTTGTTTTAGTGATATTTAGCCAGTGAACACACCTTCATGGTGCTGCTGTTAGTTTGGCATTTTGCTAATGCTGAGGTTAATGAGTGTTTAAATCCTGTCCAGACCTTCTTGCTTCAAAACATTCACACTGACATTCTCTCTCTTGGTGTAGGGCTAAAATGTCCAGTTGTAAAAAATGAGTAAGCAAAGACAATTAAAGGCATTAGAGGAGATTTAATTTCCTACGACTTTGAACGTAGCATGCGCACGCGCACATACAACCTCTCCCTCACCCCCCTCTAACCTCCCCCCTCTTAACATTTACGAAGAAACGCCCCCCTCCAGAAACTTGCGTAGGACTCGTGAAGTTGTCTTTTACAGCTGGGTCCCCCTGGATCTTTATCTGCCATTATGTAAAAAAAGGATGAGCAAAACAAGTCGCCAGCTAACTACGAAGCTATACCAAAGCAACACGTACAGAAAACACTTAAGTCCAAGGCGTACGTAATCTACGTAACTAGGCCTGAGCCGGAAGATTTTTGATTGACAGGAAAGGGAGCAAACCAAACGCCTCGGTCCGAGCGCATTGATTGGCTGATGTTTTTCAGGTCCTGCCATGTCCACAGTTATATTTTTTTTAAATTTTTATTCTTTTAGAGACCATACATACAAGTCCACTAAAGGTCAGTATATTCATTTTATGTGAATCAGACAAATTAAACAAAAAAAAAAAAACATCCTCCATAATGCCTTTAAAATATATATTGTATTATAAAACACGGTCAAGACAGCTATAATTGAAAGTCATACACTGTTAAGCCATCGTATTAATGCCAAAGACTGGTGAAGTGATTGACATTGATTCTCTCATTAGAATGCAATGTTCTGCTGGGAACTCAGTGGCATTCATATGGATACTTTGACTCGAAGCACCAACCAAAAAACCATTGCCAAAGAAGCACACTTGTACCATGGCAAGTAACCAGGTGCAGTAACCTCCAACAGCAGGACAATGTGCAAAGCTAGATGACTAAATACTGCTTACAAACGTGTCAAGGAACGCAACGAAGACTTGAAGATGCTGCTCCAACCTCCAAACTCCCTCAATCCAATTGAGCCTCCACAGGATTCATCAAAATGAGCCCAGTTCACAGAGGCCCCACATTGAAAAGCTGACAGGACACATGTAATTGCCAGTCAGAGCAATTTTGGTAATACAAAGAGGACCTACAATTAGGTAGGTAGGCGCTTTTACTGCTGTGGGTGAAAAAACTTGATGATTCTAACTATTATCTTGATACTGACAGAATCATAGAGGGCTGTGAAAAACCACATTGTTATTGATATCATATTATGAAACCTGTTAATGTCGTGCCCTCCACCTGATGCCAGGTAGTAGTAGATTCTCTTCCCCTCCTCCCTTCTCTTGCTCCTTCTCCTGATTTGGCCAAAAATGAAAGTGATATTATGGGACAGTGTCAAACCTGAATGCTATTCAATACAATATCCTATATGAATTAAGGCTGGGACTTTAATTTGATAATTTTGATGAATTAGTTATTGAAAAAATGAAAAGCTAACCCTTGTGTTGTCCAAAAAGTTCAAAAAATTCAGAATAATAAATAAATTTCCCCAAATTTATAAAAATTTGCAAAATCTTCAGGAAGAAAATTCCTGAAAAGTTTCCCTCAAAAGTTTTATTTTAAAAAAAATAAAAAATCCCCAAATTTGACAGTGAAATTCACTAGATTTTGGTTGATTTTTTTCTGAATGTTCTTAAACATTTTTTAAATTTGTTTTTTCCCCCAAAAAAATGTTCAAAAATTTCCTAAAAAAATTTGAAAATGTGGAAGTTTTCACTGTGAAAATACATATATTTTTTCCACATTTTTAAAACTTCTAAACAGGTCAATTTGACCAACAGGATGACAGGAGGGTTATAAAGATAATGTATTTAATCTCATATTTCTCAGTTCCCTAGTTTCTGGCACTCCGGTAACATTGATGCATTGATGCACACTCCAGCCCAGTAGGTGGCGGTATGAACCTAAAGTCATATTGCACCTACTTTCATTCATATTTGCACTATGTATGCCATATTTGCACTAGTATGTTATTAAGCTGCGTTTTTTGTCCTATTTCTCTCTTTTTAACTTTCTTAATTCTTATTATTACTTGCTCTAGATTTGTGCATATATTCATCCCTATTTCTTTTTATGTCATTGTTGCACTGACTGCTGTATGTGCCTTTTCAATTGCCACCTGGGGACAAATAAAGTTTTCTGAATCTAAATCTGAAAGTCTGTTTGCGAGCCACAAAGAAGACACACAGGATGCACTGAGTGATTTTAGCGCACAGGAAGGTTTGGTGATAGAAGACGAGACCGCATTGAGCTTATTGGGCGGAAAGGTTTCTTTAAAAAATGGCAATGACAGCTTGGATAAAAGCGTGGTTGTGTGCAAATTGTTCCACAAAGTTTTCTTATCACCGTGTTGCTGTGCTACCAGAGCTAATGTTAGCTACGACAGTCCTGGTACAGGCGAACAGCGTAGCCAGCCCATAACAGACCACTTTTCAAGACACTGACAATGCTTGAGTTTACAAAACGTCTTATAATATTGAATATAATCGCTACAATTGCACTTTGAGTTTGAAGTAATCTATGAATGTAGTAGACAGTTGAAAAATGCAGATAAATATAAATGAAACATAATCATTTTTGTTGTTTAAGTTCATGTGTATGTCTATTCATCGATTCAGTGAAATGAACTTAAAAATTTTACTTATTGTGTCAAATGTTGCTTAATCGCAATGAATAATCGCAGTTAATTCATTACAAAGCCTCTAATTAATTAAATTAATTTTTTACAATCTCAACTCACCACTAATTTGAATATATGAATTTTGAGGTTCAACAGATCTAATGTGCAGCTGTCAGTTAGAAATAAGCGGCTGCAATGACCAGTAAAATAAATACAACATTAAAATGTTTCTGTCAGCCCATTATCTCTGATGGATGTTGTAGTTTTTGTCGAGCCATCTTAAACAAATAAAGTTTGGCTATGTCAAACTTGCTTCATAATACAGCCCTCAGGGCTCAGATTTCATGTGGGACCATTAATGTTTAGTTTTCAATCATAAAGTTTTGTTTTTTACTTGTTTGTTTTTTGTTTCAATTTAGGCACTAAAAGTTCTTGGGTAGGCTTAGAAAAATATCACGGTTTGGGTTCAAATACAACCCTTGACTATTTTAATTCTTCACCCTATTTTGTGGGTTACCAAAGTGACCAATTCAATAACTGAGTTGTTGGCTGAGGGGGTGCAACAGTAAAGCAATAAAATAAAAGGTAAGTATATGTCGAAGAGAAACATATTTGTGATACATGTGACGCCCCTCCACCTGGACACCAGGTGTGTCGTTGTGTCTTTCCAGAGCTCAGTCAGGGTCGTCCGCTGATTGAGCCACACCTGGAATCAAGTGGCTCAGCTACTTAAACCTCCCTCACTACAGTCAAGCTCTCTCTGACAGGAGCTGCCGCCTGTGGGAGCTCCAGCAGTCTGGTTTGGGTGTTTGTTCGCTGTCACTATTGCACATGTGTGGTTGTGTTGCGTGGTAATAAACCTTCCTTTGAGGGGCCGTTCACACGAGGACGCTTGCAGGTAAAAACGTCAAAATATTTCAACAAAACACCCTATCGTTTATACGAGGACGGCGTTTTGGGGGCTTGAAAACGCAAAAATTTGAAACCGGCCTCCAGAGTGGAAAAATAGAAAACACTCCGCCATTACGTTTCCGTCTAAACAGCAAAACGCAAAACTTTGCCGAGATCTGACCACGTCGCGTACGCGATTACGTCACATACGTGCGCCGGTGCTTTGGATTGCCGGCCGGTACAAGGACATAAACAAAGATGTGTGATTATTTCCATCCTTCGTACCTTCAAGCAACTCTGGTAGCTCTATGTACACTACAGGAGTCGTACCAACAAACGTACAGAATCTGTACAGATTCCATTCATGAACATTTACCACGGCGGAGATCCGAAAAGGGAGATAGTAAGCATGCGCGTAGACATGGCGGAGTTTTATCACAGCGCCACCCAGCTGCCTGGCATGCATATCCAATGGAATTCCACACACTATAGAGTCACTGTATATACGCAGATTTCCTTTAAAACCGCTCGTCTAAACGTGAAATGACAAGACGCCACTTTTGCGTTTTCTGTTAAGATGATCCTCGTGTAAATGGCCCCTTAGTCACCATACCTATGATATCTCCTGGTTTTGTTATAGCTTTTGGAGCCAAGTTGTAACATACACAACACACAAACAAACATAATCCAGCAGAAAATATCCATCCAACACCCTGGACTGTAACCAGTTAACCTGAGCATGTTTTTGGACTGTGGGAGGAAGACGGAGTACCCTCATATGCACAGGGAGGACATACAAAAAGATCCCTAGCCAGGCCCAGGTAGGGAAGTGAACCAGGGATCTTCTCGCTGCAAGGCAAAAGCGCTAATCACCGATCCACTGTGCAACCTGAGCAGACGATATGTTTCCTATAAAACAGAATTGAGAATGCACTTAAGTTTTGTTGGATTATGATTTTATTGAGACAGGCTTGAGTGATATGTCCTCAAGCATATAAACAACACCGTATGGACACCAATACCATAAGATAGAAGAGGGTGGGTTGTTAAAGTAGAAAATTATTCAATTTGCATAAAAAGACATGAAATAAAAAAAAGATCCAACCCCTCAGCAGCACCAAAATATCCAAAGACAGTAGCTCGTAAGTTACATCCACACCTTGAGGGTACCAGCCCAGATAGCAAACTATGGGTGAATCAATGTTGAATCTATGTTGAGACCTAACGTAGAAATTATACAGAAAGCGCAAGGTTGATAAAATGTTGAGTCAACGTTTGTTTACATAGATTACGTTTGCAAACATAGATTCAACATTAATTAAACATTGACCTGTCAAACATTTTAATTAAACCAAAATACAACGCAGATTCAATGGTATCTTTTAAACACAAACTTCAATGTTGACAAAATGTTGTTGAATCAACGTTGATCCAACCATCAGTCTTCAACCGTAACCAAAATTCAACCTTCTTAACCCTAATTCAACATTGATTTAACATCTTTTGTTATCTGGGTAAAGTGTGATTTATGGTTGAAAAGCAAACGTTGACTCAACATTTTATCAACCTTGCGCTTTCCGTATAATTTCTACGTTAGGTCTCAACATAGATTCAACATTGATTCACCCATAGTTTGCTATCTGGGAGGGCCCCTCGGTTGTAAGAAACTGCTGTTGATCTTTGTATTCTGTAAGTTCTGCAGCTTCTAACCACTCCTAATCAGAGAGGCCGCAGCAGGTGTGTTGACTCACCACTCTAGTTCACTTCTGCTGTGATATCAGGAACATTTGAAAACACACACTAAGAAGTGCAGCAGTAGTTGTTTGACTTGTGTTGCACTATGCTGATTCACAAATTAACATTAGCTTCAGGGAAACATTGAAGACACTGTTTGGAAGAATTTTCTCTGGAGAAATGTTGTTTAAAGTCCAACAAAATAAATGCTGAAGTTACAGTGCTAATCATACAATTAACTGTTACATTACTGTTAACCATTTGGGGTCAAAGTTTGAAGAAGAGTTACAGAAGAGCTGCAGCAGTAACACAGTCATTTCTTTCATGCTGCCTTCAGAGGCACTGGAAGCACAGCAGCCATCTTTTATTTACAAGACAAGAGCTGTGATGGTGGGTTTGGACTGAAGCGGAGAGACAAGATCCTTCACCTCACTCAGAGGAAGATATCTTCAGGCTTCAGGTAAGAATCCACAGAAGTGATAACCAGGAGCCGATACATAATGAAATCTGAAGAGACTGACCTAAACCGGTGAGTAGACAAACAGCAAGGGCAGGAAATGTGGAGTGTGGCAGGATAATGAAAAGGGAGAGGTGGACAGATGCACTTAAAGTAGAGTTTGCTGGCTGTTTGGATGATCTTTCATTTAATTCACTTGTGTGATATTGTGTTAGCTTGGTTTCCTGAGCTAATATGAAACATTATTGCTAGATCATAGACATGTAAAGGCCAGGGAGGTACATGAACCAAGCCAAGGGTAAAAGCCAAAACAAAGGAGTTCTTATTACCCTTCTTTTGACACATTTGATAAAGCCTCAGAACAACGTCCCTACCAGGGTCGTCTGTGCCCTGGTGTGATCTGACCAAGTCCAGCTACTGGCTATAGCTTTGAAGAGCAGCCTAATAATGCATCCTCTTGTTTGGACCTTGCAGCTGCTGTTGTTTGTCTTGGCAGTCATCAGGGGTTGAGGACGAACACAGAGCCGTGAGGTTTCCACTGTTCCACAGTCACTTTTGGGCTTTGTGTGTGTGTGTGGGAATTTTAAACCTCTGGCTTGTCCAAAGGCTGTATAGCTGGTGATGGGGTTGGCAGCAGTGAATGCGGCCATGCTAAGCCTTAGAATTTTAAGTTTAAAGCATAGAGGAAAATGCCAGTAGTGCCCAGAAAACTTTTTGGCGTTTCCACTGTCCTCTAAAATCCTGCAGTTTCTCATAAAATTCATTCTCAGTCCTGAACTTTCTGCACTCTGTCTCCACGTCTTTCACTCCATCTTTTCCTCCTCTCAGCCTTTTCCTGCACTACGCTGAGGGTCACTCTGGTGTAAATGAGAGCATTGTTCCAGAAGGGGAAGGCTGGCTTTGCGGAGAGGATTATCTGTCGGTGTTGAGCTGTGGGATTCAGTTTCTTCTGGCGTATGAGTCGGTCAGCGAGCTGCATCACTAAGCTTGTTATTATTGTTTTGGGAGAAAGAGGCTGAGGGGAAGAAAGTGGAGGAAGGAAGGAAATAAGGAGGTTATGAAGTGGGAAGGGGGAGAGAGAAAAAAGCACAAAACAGAATATGTAGGTAGAATGTGTTTTAAGGGACTGCAAAAGTCCAGGCTCTGTTTTTTTTTGTTTTTGTTTTTTTTAACGATTTACTGTATTTGGAAGGAATAATAAAGATGAGTAAGAGCAGAGGGATGAAAAATCATTACATCTGCAGAAACTGTTGTCGGACACAGGTTTTAATAGGGAGGAGGAAAAATGCTGAGATGTAGTTTTTCTACAAGTGAAACTAGGATGAGAAATCTGAAGAAAAAGCTCAGTTATCTCCTCTTGGGCAGCAGATGGACACAGACAGACACACAGACAGCAACATGACTCCATGAAGGCTGAAAGCTTCAGAGGATTCTGGGCTCTTTCCCTGGTTTTGTGTGGTGCCTCATTCACTTCGAAATGTTGCAGAACTTTCTACACTGCTTATGTTTTATGGTACTACATCAGTGAATTTAGTTCAGATGAATTTTCAGTGACAGTGAATTGTGTTCATGTTCTGGAGAGAGGGAAGTGCCAAACCCCAGGCACATTTACAAGATGAAACACTTCCATACCAACAAAATCATCAATAGATAATTTTTGATGGATACATTTGCATTGATCAGACAGGATGGTACACTGTACTCTACTAGTTTGCTTGATGAATTTTTAATTCATAAGCAGTTGCTAATGTTTTCTTTACTCCGACAAGAAGGTGGAGCTTCAGTGGAGTGATGTGACAATCGGCGTCTGTCTGTCTGATTATTCAAAAATGGCTAGACGGATTTGGATGAAACTTTCAGGAAAGGTCAGAAATGACAGAAGGACCAAGTAGTTACATTTTGGCAGTGATGCAGCTTATAGTATGGATCCATTTCAGTCATCGGAAATGATACGACAGAGCAGCCTTGGCAGAGTACTGCACTCTCTGACTGCTTTTCTAGTTTTGTTCTGTGTTCCTTGAATTCTACTGGGGGTCAAAGAAAATGAGCCTTATGTCACAACTGTAAGACAATGAAACCTCTCTGTGTGTGCTGAATCAAATTTTAGAACCTTTTTCCATGATGAAGACTAAGAAAATTAAGACAAAGGCTGAAAAGCATACAACTACACAAGCTAAAAAAAATAAAAGCAGAGTGTTTAAAACATACACCTGTAAGTGTTGGTCAGATGTAAAGTTTATGGCTAAGTATGTTAACAATGTTAAATGTTTATATTTTTTTTTCATGAAAGGTTTCTGATTTGACAGTGGTATTTTTCTCAAAGTTTATCAGGTCAGATGGGGATTTGTTTCTTAACTGGCTTGCATGATTAAGAGGTAAAGAAGGCAACGTGGAATAAAGTGGAATTCGGAAGTTGAGCAGGAAAAGTTTGTCATTGTGGAGTAGATTATCAGATTCATAATCTGCACTCTAATGCTTTTGTGAGTAGCAGTGAATTTCTGGCTGCAAGTTACTGTACTGTTTACATATGTAAGACCGCTAGTTAACACAATGAATGGTTATTTGGCAACATGAACAGACTATACTCAAGCCACAACATTTTCAGTCACTGACACAGCCCTAGAGAATGGTCTGACTGCACCTCATTATCATTCTGCTGTAGAAGGGAAAAAATGTGTTAGCATCCTGTTAAACCAATCACCGTTGTGTTGGGTGTGGCTAACAAGAAGATGTTCCTGCAGCGTTACCTACAAACAATGACAGAGAAATAGCTTTATCGGAACATTTGCATGCAGGAAGGCAAGCACCGCCATTAAAATGGATAATTTGCTGAAAATAATAACAATGCAGCCTTACTGCACGATCCAGCAAGACTTGAAATTTTCACTGTGTAAGTTGCTGCCTGGAGATGGCTGTTATTTTAAGTAGTAAGGACAATTTTAAAATTGACAGCACATATATAAAGGGAGAAATGCACAAACAAACCTGGGAAGAGTTCTGGTAATGCTGGAAACCCACCAAACTCCCTGAATATGTCCGGGACTAAGGCAGGGAGAACCTCACAACTCTTACTGCCCTGTGCCGCCCTCAGTTATTCATTTTGCTCCAGTTCAAATGAACTGCTGCTAAACTTTTCTCATCGAACACTGGCCGTGAATCAGACCTGCAATTATTTTCATTTTGTCTTTGTTTTGTTTTTTTTTAAATTTTGTTTGGAATGACGATTGATTTACGCACCATATGTCACGAATGTACAGTATTAGTGAGAAAATGTCATACTACAGGAAAATCTAAAGAAACAGTGTGACCCATGTGAAGACTGAGTTTTGCATATATATCAGAGATTGAAGAACTTCAGTGCAGAATTAAACTGTGATATTAGTGTGCTTAGTGAAAGGGTTGGTGACCTCAATTATTTGTTGTGTTGTGGTTATAATTATTTTCATCCACGAAGTACTGGATCCCTTGCGTGACCCGAGGTAAACAACATTAAGCTAATCAGAGTTATCATAATGAAATGAACTAGGTTAAAGCACTCAGGGCCCCAAATATAGGAGTCAAGGGTAGACAGGCTACATCAGCAATAATATATTTGCCAAAAAATAGCTAATTTTAATGGTTCTTTCAAGTAAAGGGATAGATAAAGACATCCACAATGCCAATGAAAATCAACAAGAAGCAGCAACGAAAGATCACAAAACCATGCAGGCCTGTATGTTGATATTTTGTAAAAATGATAATGGTAACGTGAATAATAGGAAAAGCACTCAGGGAGCACAGTACTCCACGTACGTTATGTATGAATACCGAATCGCATGACCAAAATTTGTAGTGGGCGGCGGGAATTGATGGGACTGGGAAACACCCCCACAATGTAATCAGTTGTTCCTTGTATAATGTCGGACGGATAAATCCCGATAAGTCCGCAGAGGTGGATTTGTAGTAGGATCGCAATCATATGACCTTCAGCAGGCAGCTGACATAGTGTTCACTTGTTGTCATAGTTACAGTGACGCTGTGTTGCTATCACGCAATGATACAGAAGTCTTTAACAAAGCTGTGGAGCCAGACTACTATAAACTGCATCACTGCCAAAATGTCATCACTTGATCCTCGTGTCATTTCTGACCATGCCTGAAAATTTCATTAAAATCTGTCCGTTTTTGAGTAATGTTGCTAACAGACAGACAGACAGACAATCGTCACATAACTTCACTGTGTTCTTTGATGGAGTAATAAACATGAATGCTGTAGAAATGAGTAGGAATCAACTGAGAATTAAGGTAAGATTTCAATTCTAACAATTCCCCTAGAACGGGTATTGTTTTTTTGAAGAAGATATGGTGAATGTACTCTGCAGTGGAGAGCACAGGTAGCTGCCATACTATTAGACCACTCTACCAAGAATGACCAGATGTGGGTAGATGTGTGTACATGTGTCAAAAATGTGTCCAAAGCTCATTTTTATTTTAAGATGAAGGTAAAGAAATACTAATTTTAGTGAGCTGACCTCTAAGTTCCTAATGTATTTCCCTCGGTGACCACCAATCAAACAACTGAACGAAAGAAATATTGAAAAAAATGTCATAGCAAAAAATCTTTAATGTAATTTACGTGCACTTAATGTTTGCTGACTGACTGGCTGGGCTGCTGGTTGATTCCTCTTCCCATCTCTCCAGCCTGTCAGCGTTTTGACTGGGGCTGCTTCAGGTACTGCACTCTGCTGACACTGATGGTTTCACCGTGCACATCCCATGCACTCAGGCTGAAAACTCAACCTGGCACTTTCCTGGAGCTGGATTGGAGACAGTGGAGATGGAGCACTCTCGCACTGACAGGCAGGTCCAGAGACTTACTTATTGCACAGTGGAATCGAGAAAACCACTCGCTGTAAAATATTGTGAGGAGTTAATGCCGCTTGAAAACAATTGCATCAAAAGATATTTTGTCTCTTGACTCTAAGCCATCAATTTCCATATTTTTCCTTGCATAAGAGAAAATACTAGTTTTCTGTTAATATGAAGAAAAAAATTATCCATTTTAGTTGGAGGTGTGTGATGTTGATACAGGAATAGAGCCGTCTGACTGTTGACGACCAGATACTGTCTTTGGATTTCAGTGTAAATTGTCTACACCATATCATCAGGAGCTGCAAGTGTAAGAGAAGTAGGCTGAGAAGCTAAGCAGTAAGTCACACTGTGGCTTCTGTAAATATCAGGGGTTATTCTAAGGTGATACCACATGGGGGCTGCAAGAACTATGATTGACTGTTTTTTTTTTCTGCAAGACTGATGAGATTGTTCAGATCGAATACAACACGCAATCAGTGCAAACTAAAAGAAAAATGGCTTCGCTATCTTCATCTTTTCAGTAACTTAAAGTCATGTAAAAAACAAACCCAACACTTTCCATGAGATGTATTTTTTCACATTTAAGCAAACAGTCGATCCTTTATAAAACAGTGCCTACTAATAAAGGTGGTATAGTCCAAGAAATGACACAAAGAGACATTTTCAAACAAATCATTCCACTTCAACAAAAATGTTTTATGAGTGGAATAGATTTGAAATATCTGCAGGTTTCTGCAGGACTGATCACTCTGACACATTCTGCCCAAGTGCAGACAGGAAGTAGCCTCCAAAAAACCCCAAAGTCAGAAGAAAGACTTTCAGCAAGCCAGTGTCAGATATATAGCTAACACATACACTACCGTTCTAAAGTTTGGGGTCACTTAGAAATGTCCTTATTTTTGAAAGAAAAGCATTTTTTCAATGAAGATAACATTAATCAGAAATACATTCTAGACATTGTTAATGTGGTAAATGACTATTCTAGCTGGAAATGGCTGATTTCTAGTGGAATATCTCCATAGGGGCACAGAGGAACATTTCCAGCAACCATCACTCCCGTGTTCTAATGCTACATTTTGTTAGCTAATCATGTTGAAAGGCAAATTGATGATTAGAAAACCCCTTTGCAATTATAGCACATGAATACTTTTTGAATAAAAGTATGAGTTTTCAAGGAAAACATGAAATTGCCTGATGGTAACATGCCTGTGGCAGTGGCAGTACACTGGTCTTATTAGATTAGCTTTTAGCACTAAACACAAACTATTGCTAAGGCTGATGAGAATGTCTGTAGTTTTGCAGAATTTGGTCATAAAGCCAAAAATGGAGATGCTACATTTTCATAATGCTGAAGGAAAGTCAAGGGATCACCAAAATGATCATGATCTGTCCTGTTGAACATCTAGAGATTTGCTGGTGGTGCTACATTAAACATCAGGGCAGCACAAAGGTCAAATGAATTCAGCTCCTGGGAACCTTAAATGTCTGTACAAAATTTCACGGCCATACATCTCTTGGCCTTTGAAAGATTTCAGTGTAGATCATAACAGTAGACTGAATTACCTCACAAGTAGTTAAAAATAATTTGCTGTTTAAGAGCAAATGGCAGCAGGAGTGACATTCTCTCTTTTTTGTGTCTCAATAGTTGTTGGCAATTTTGAAGTCGGTTGAGAAGATAATGAGGCTTTAAGTGCAGTTGAAATTGACTGAATTTGAAGGCATGTCTGCTGGACTGACGCACTTCAAATTTTAACATTTAGCTTTTCCAAGGGTCCCGTTGCTTCTCAATTTTGCACAGTAGTGGAGGTGGTATGAGTCATCTGTCCACTTCGGTCTCCTTACTCCTTATCCCCTCTTTTCTACCTTTCCTTCACCTGAATCCTGTGTTCTCTACCTACAGTCTGGGCTGTGTCCTCACATCAACCTACATCTTCTCTCTTGTTACTCCCTACCTCCCCATTTCTGTCTTCTACTCCAACATCATCCTTTGATTTTACCCCCTGTCCTCTCCTGTGTTCTTCCTCTTCCAGCTCACCGTCTCTCTGGTATTAATCACAGCATCTCCATCTTGCCACGGGGGAAATCTCCACCGCAACTCTTCACTTCATCTGGAATTAATGCAAGATGTCGGAGAAGGATGGGAGATTCTGAGCTGCCAAGAATGGAAAGTCAGGTCACGGAAGGAGGATACAGAGAGAGAGAAGTAAATAAATTCTTTACATTAGGAATTTATATCCAGGTTGTATGGCGCTTGAGAGAACAACTGCCCATGCAGGGTTCAACTTTGAAAAAGCTCTGATTTATACATGACATAATGATGTATTGTTTGTAATTAATGCTAGTTAATTCTTGTGGTTTGTGAGTCCTTCCACTGGTAGGCATTAGACTTTTGGCATGGACAGCAGAAGGGTGCAAAGAGGAAGGGTGGAAGCGCAAGAAATTGGTTACATAATGTGAAGTAAGGTTTGAAAGAGTGAATGAAAAGAGGATAAATGCAATAAAAAGGATGACTGAGGTAGATTAAGGTGGAACATGAAGTTTTATGGGTTATAGTGTGGACCCAACTTATTATTTTTCTTTTGTAAAGAGCCAAATCAATGTGTTCTGCTCACACAGAAATACTAAAACTTCTGCGTCTGTGCTTTAAGAAATTATTTAGGCTGTGGACTGACCATCACCACAGGCAGCGATGAGTACAGAAAGCCGAATCTGTTTATCTACCCGCTGAACGTGCTCAGTGGTAACTATTTTCTCAATATAAGAGAATTGAATGTCTCAAATCCTTTAACATATCAAAGGCAAAAGATACATTCTGCATTGTCAAGACACACAATGTAACAGTTCTGATGCTATATGGGTTTTGTTGCTTTCTCTCCACTTTGTATGGGATTGTTGATTGTTTAGTTGTGTAGACATACAACAAAAGAAGCCAATTCTGTCAAATTTACGTCAAAACTACTTCTGTGTTCCGTCTCCTATCCTTCCTGTTGTTGCTTCTGCTTCCTTGAGTGACAACTGGTAGATACAGAGATATGTCCTGTTGATTTGGATGGATACGTCCCAATCAGTGTTATTTGAATTGCTTAAGGGTTTCAAAAAACATCATCTACACTCCCTAGCAATCAAACCCATACCACACTGACTGTATTTAGAATGTGTTTAGCTTTACACAGTTGAATGCCTTGCGTGTTATTTCTTCCTAGGTAATTTAGTGTAAAGACACATGACTGGCAAATTGCTCAAGGAATTGAACTTTTTGGAAAATACCCTCAGTCACTTTCTTGCAGCGAGTTGATTGATTGATTGTCTGAAGGGTAAATGCAAACCTACCATGAATTACCTCAGTTTAGAATAGCTTAAAGACATGAAACAAGGAAACAGCTTGCTTGGCTCTGTCCTAAAGTGACAAAATCCAATACCTCTACAGCCCACAAATACACAACATTTGTAACTTTTCTTTCAGTAGCACCGCACACATTTACTTTGACCCCCCCTCTCGATTGCTGTGTTTGTTTCTACCTTTAAAAATAAATCCTGCCCATCAATCTGGAATTTAACATTGTTTTGCTTACTTTTTGTTATGGTCCGGTTACCCTAGACATCCGAGTCATAACAAAGTGAACATTAAATGAATCAGAAATACAGTCTAGACATTGTGAATGTGCTAAATGACTATTCTCGCTGGAAACATGATTTTTAATGGAATATCTCCATAGGGGTACAGAGGAGCATTTCCAGCAACCATCACTCCTGTGTTCTAATGCTACATTGTGTTAGCTAATGGTGTTGAAAGGCTAATTGATGATTAGAAAACCCTTGCGCAATTACATTAGCACATGAATAAAATTGTGAGTTTTCATGGAAAACGTGGAATTACATAAGTGACCTCAAACTTTTGAACAGTAGTGTAGCATGCAAACAAGTGAGTGATGGAAGGTTTTGTTACCTTTGGATAGAACCAGACGAGCCGTTTCCCCATGCTAAGATCTTCATCTTAGGCTTAGCCAACCAACTCCTCACATCAGCTTCATATTAAGACACAATTAGCATCAATTTAACCCTTGAACATATTAGAATAACAATCTTTCCCAACTACTTCTTTTGAAGCCAAATAATTTGTCTAGTTTGGAAAGGCTGCAAGGTTTGGCAGCACACATTAAAGATGCAGCCTCTGTGGCCTGGGTTCAAAAAAAGAGTGGAACTACAGTATATTAGGATTCTGCTGATGTTGCAGCTTGTGCTGTATTGCTGCAGGCTGTAGCTTGAAGGCTTTGCCTGCTGCAGAGTCTGTCTGTCTGCAGCCCCAGCTGGCTAGAACTGAGCTTGACCTACATCATCAGCAACAGAAGATAAATAACGAATGCACAGACAGCCAACTAGCCATCCATAGAGACGGCCAGTCAACCTTTGCACCTGTCAAGAGCCCCGTCAGCCAGTCAGACTGCGCTGCAGCTGGCCACCAAATCAACAAGCAGGTCCGTTGGTGAAAAATCCAGTCAGCCAGCCGTCCAGTCCACACGACTGGAATTCAGCCAACCAATGACTCAGCCTTCTACCTGATCAGCCAGCCAACCAGCCAGCCTGGCATTCATGCCCAGGTTTGTATTCCTGGGTTCCACCATGATCTCTATCGTCCTTTCTTCACTCTCTCCCCTTCCTGTCCTGCTTTTCTTCCGCCTCACTTGTTTGCATTGTTTCCCCTATGACCTCCACTCCCACCCCACCACCACCAAACCAAAGCCAGCCACCCAACCAGAGCTTCCGTTCTCCCTTCTCCTCTTCATCTTCATGTGTAAAAAGGGCAGGCCTGTCAGAATAGCTTAGCCACAATGCGTTGTTTTCTCTGAGGCATGGACAGGGTCATCTGAACCCAACTGTGTATTTACTGTCAGGAAAGAGAAGGGAGAGATTCATAGTAGAACGATCTAACAACAGCCGAATGCTGGGCAATTCTGATTTCTTTTGTTAATTTTAGGCCTCAAAACACGGCCTGAAATGAACAGATCCCTGGTTTATTGGAAATTGAAGAACCTAAGTAAAACCTGCAGTAGATGATGTAGATGTAAACACTGATTCCAACTAGTGTAACAATACAGTTCATCTTACAACTGTAAAGGTAAGATGTCCCACTAAAATGTCAGTCTTTTACTGTTCGAATGGAGTTTTTTAGTCAGAGTTTAAGATGCTACAAATCTTTAGTCTTCAGGACACAGTTTTCAGTTTTCCAAATTAGCATATTCAGGCAGGTTTAGTCGACTGGACTAAGACAGTCAAATGTCACAGTTTCCTAAAGTGCAGTGAAATCAGGTTTACCCAAAAAGCCCTGGAAAATCTTTAGTTCTGCACAATTAGTTTCAACAACAAAGTAGCCTAAAAGTATTTACTCCCAGTCATTTTAATGGCTCTACCACAGCAGTGCTGAACTCATGCTAATTTTTAGCAGGTGTATATAACTTGTTCGCCGTCAAAGCTTAGCACGCTACCATTTGCATTAATTGCAAAGTATAACTGAGGCTGATTACAATATTGTAGGTTTTACCAACTTCACCTGATGTGAGTGAAAAGAAGAGGCCATTGAAGTTATTATAACTCATCAATCGGGAAAGATGCCAGTACAACAATGCTTGGAAATCTAGTTAAAAGCTGTCAAGAATTTTTTGCAGATCAAATTAGTAGCACAGATGTGTGAGTGACCATCTGACTGTCAGAAACTGCCATCCTGAGAGCTTCACTGCCAGCAATGCTATAAATAGGGTAAATAACGCTATTTTAACTGCTGCTACTGAGCATTGGCATGTTCAGAAATGCTTTTTAAAGAGATGGGTCCTACGCCGATACACACCTAAAGGCCTATTTTGTTTTCTTTTTTTGGGGGGGAGCACATTCATGCACAAAGTAATGTTCTATCAGCTTTGTTACATAAATGACAACTGTCAACGCATTCAAAGTCCAAAAACTTTCTTGAAGTCTGATGATTGCCCTGCTTCTGTTGTGTCAAAACAGAGGACAGTGTTATTACAGAGATGAAAAATAATATACACAGTGCAAAAAAGACTGCAGCATAATTCTCTGTCCAATGTGCAATTGATTCTGTGTACCGGGCCGTGCCGGGGCGCTAACCCAAGCTCAAGTCAAGCACGTCCTGGTTAAATTGCATAAGAGGCTGAGCTGCCTTTTGGGCAAATTAAGCTCCTCTGTTGCCTTGCTGCTGACTGCCCCAATCCTTTGCTGCCTTGTTCACACTTTTCACACTTCTATATTTTTCTCACAGTCTCTCTCTGTCTCTCGTCCTCCCTGCTGCACTTTCTTTTCCTAATGCTTTCCGTCCCTTCCCTCCTTATACAGTATGTACTCACACAGCTGAGCCGAGCCAAGCTGAGCTGGCCAGGCCTGCCTGCTCACCGTGATAGTAAAGGCTTTAATAAAAACACCGTTTGGGGGATGAGAATTGAATTTCATACTTGGACGCCCCGACACTACATGTGTTTCTTTTAAATAAAGAAAGGGGAGCGAGCAGAGAGAGAGAGCGGAGCAGTGCAGAGCCACTCGGCCGAACGGAGATAGGCCGAGGCTTTTCTCATTTCTCCCTACATTCTTGCTTCCTTAAGCTCAGCTGTGTGCCTGCTGTTCCATGGGGTAGCTGGAGGGGACATCTGATTTGTCAATCAGAGCAATTCCATACCTTTTCTAGATAAAGCTGAGTGTGGAGTCTTTTCAAAGACCAGCTCTCAGTTTCATCCCTCCACGTCTCTAGCCCTTAGACAACAAGTTTCACAGATACTTTGCATTGATAACTGTATTGGCTGTTCTGTGATTCCGACACTGGACACTGCACCATTTCACTGTAGTGATTGGTACGAACGTTAGGCATCAGTTTGGGGGCTGCACAGGGGTTTGGTGGTTAGCACTTTCACCTTGCAGCTAGAAGATCCCTGGTTTTTGCAAGTGTGATTGTCTGTATAGACTGACGACCTGTCTATGGTGTCCCCACCCTAAATCAGCTGGGGTAGACTCCAGTCCCAAATGACCCTACTGAGGATTAAACTGTGTAGATAATGGATGGATGGATTTCTGCTTTGACTGCACAGATGAATAACTTGCATGAGAAGTGATAGTAACACTGCTAAATAGTTAGAAAAGAGAGCTGTTCTCTAAAATGATTAACACAATTTTATTATTTTGTTGAATTTACAGATTGTGTGATTGTTTTGAACTGTTCAATTCACTAGCAAGTTTGTTAAAAAAAAATGTCAAACTGTGATAATATAAGCAAATATGTGTAAAATGATTTTTTTTTTTGCAAATTTTACATACAGTAAGACAGTATAATTTTATGGTCACACATTATAAAAAAAACAAAAACTAATTATTATTTGTAAAAATACAGATTTTTGATGTTGACTTTAAGGACAGTTTTTGAAAGAGTTTTACAGTCAACATATAAATGAAAACTTTTCCCCCCCACTGGGATTTCACTAGTTATTGTCTTCAATTAAACAAAGAAGAGAAAAATCTCTCATATAACAGTAACTTTTTGGAAAATTTACAGTTAAAAACTGTTAAAATCTTGAAAATGATGGGCAAGTTTTTTGTTTTTTTTTGGGTTTTGTTTTTTGTTCCAGTAGCTTTCATAGTCTGGTGTGTGACTAGAACTCCAATAGAAAAACGATAGATTTGGTCAGTAATGCTGATGGTGGAGTAAAGTTTGAACAGTTTAAGGATTCAGTGTTAAAGTTTTATTCGTATATTATATCTACCAAACACCGCAGTGCAGGGGCTGGATGCAGTTGTTCAGTGCAAAAAAGAAAACTTGAGCATAACAACAAAGAAAATGCTCTAAAATAATAGCAGATCACCATGTGAGCTGTTCAGTTTCAGATGTTTTACACAAAGGTGTAAATAACAAGAACTGCATAAATCAACAGCATATTTTAACAATAATGCTGCTATGAGTTCCTACCTACCTGCAGGCACCAAGGTCCTATTATTACACTTGAACTTGTTTCATGACTCTTATCCAGGTTGTTTTCTGCTGACTAGATCCTTACTTGTGTTGTATCTACTCTTAGATGTATGTCACTTTAGAAAAAAGTGTCTGCTAAATGAAATTGTAGAATTGTGGCTCTTTTATTTTTAAGAAAAATATGATTTTTGCTCTGAGATAGATTTGTGTTTTCACAGCAGCTTGGAAGTAAATGTATAAAAGCAAGTTTTCTGAATACTTTTGAGTCTTGTGACTATTTGTAGCCACAAAGAAGACATGAAGCATTTCTCACAACTGGGAAAAGGAAACTGTTGTTGCAATAAACCAAAAGCAAAAATTGATTTGTCCCTTGTCATTTCTATTTGAAGATCTGTAAAAAAAAAAAAAAAAAAAAAATCAATTTCCCAGCCATGTCTGGTGGATAACTATGTGTCCAAAATTGTCCTCAAGCACTGTGGACGCTGTCGCTGGTTGTAGTTTTGCAAATGGAAAGCTGAGTGCAGCAAACTTGTATGGGTGCAGATGCAATTTCAGCAAAAACAGCAGCTGTACTCAGAACAAATTACTGATTGCAAAAAGACACCAGCAACACCAGAAGCTTAGCGTTGTGCATTGTGCATTAAATGTGATAGTATCAGAACTGAAAAATGCTTTGCCCTTAAAATAACTAAAACAGTCAAACCTTTGAGAACCTGTTTCTCTATTAGAGCTGGAAACCAGTAAAAAAAAAAGCAAGAAAGATGAAACAGAGTCTAAATAAACATGATTTTGACCTCACCCCTCTGTTGCCGACCCAGCGTTGATTCCCTTAACATAACTGACCTGAGCTCAGTGCACCGTAGTGCTGCTTGGCCTCTGACACACACCGGTCAAGAAACATAGGCTCAGTCTGTTGTTATTCCTGCAGGATCTGCCCTCACATATCAAATGAAGTGCAAACAAAACAAGCACCACAGGAGAAGATATAGTATTTAATGAAAAACTTTGGAGGCTTTCCCTGCCATCTGCAGACACTCAGTAACGAGCAGCGCTATTTCAAATATTAGCAGAAAATCATTTAGCCCATGTCAGAAGAACACATACACAAAGAAAGACTGCTGAGAGCTCCTTTGGACATTGTCTCCAATCATTCTGCATTATACATCATAGATGGAAGACCAAGGGAATTGCTGCGTTTGAGATGCAACACGGCTTTAGGAAGAAAGAAAAACATGTGTAGCACAAAGAGAAAAATAAAGGTGCTAACTGGAACCAGACATGATTCTTCACAGTGATGCCGTAGAAAAATCCCTTTTTAATTCCACCAATTGAACTGCGTATACAAAGAGCCATCTCATCAGAAAATATTTTTGGAAAACTCCTTCAAAGAATGATCAACAACTGGTTCTTTTAAGCACCATCGTGGACCCTCCTACTTCTTTTTTGATAAGGTTGTTGCTAGAGGTACGGACCCGTACCCGTAGCCTGTGGCCTACGGATACGGCACTTTCCATTTGCCAATCAGATACGCGAGATCTGGTCACGTGTCTCCCGGTAGACGCCAGAGGTACGGACCCGTAGCATCGGTACTACAGGTACGGACCCTAAACCTAACCCTAACACTAACCCTAACTCTAACCGTTGCTTACCTTTCAACAGTTTTTAGTGGTTAGGAGCTTCTTGACTCGTGAGACTTGCGTATGGGTCCGTATCTGTCGGCAAATGGAAAGTGCCGTATCCGTAGGCCACAGGCTACGGGTATGGGTCCGTATCTGTAGACACTACCTTTTGATAATGGGACTTGATAATTATTGAAGTAAAGTATGTCTGGGTCCATCCATTATCTATATACCACTTCATCATCATTAGGGTCACAGAGGAGCTGGAGTCTATCCCAGCTGACTTAAGGTGAGATAGACTAAAGTCTGTCACAGGACTACATATAGAGACAGACAATTACAATTTAGACTTACCAGTTAACCTGAGCATGGTTTTGGACTGGAGAACACAGAGAAAACTCGTGCATGTGCAGAGAGAACATGCAAACTCCGTGCAGAAATATCCCAGGAAGACTGGGACGTGAACCACGGGTCTTCTTGCTGCAAGGCAAAAGTGCTAACAACCAAGCCACTGTGCAGCCCGATGTCTGGTCCCTTTT
This sequence comes from Acanthochromis polyacanthus, assembly GCF_021347895.1. Classification (NCBI taxonomy): domain Eukaryota; kingdom Metazoa; phylum Chordata; class Actinopteri; family Pomacentridae; genus Acanthochromis; species Acanthochromis polyacanthus. The sequence continues at coordinate 19,787,769 of NC_067118.1, forward strand.
ATTTAAGATTTGGGGTTCTTTACTGTTGGTCAGAATGAAAATCATATAACAAGATGGCAATGTGGGATTTTGGAAATGAGTATTTCCTGCTGCTTTTTGATATTTTGTGAACCAAGTGATTGATCAATTAATTAAGAAAAAATAATCTGCTAATTAATCAATAATGGAAAAAAATCAGCAGCTCCAGCTCTAATGTCGTGCTCATACCTGTCACCAAACCAAACTGCTTCAATAAATCGAAGAACACTTAATACTTTAAAGACTCAGATTAAGCATGTGAAGAACAATCCACTCAATAAAAACATCCTTTAATTTGTGATCTTGTTTGAATTAGCAGAGAGCCCTCTGAAGAACCACTGTTATTTCCTTGAAGTAAAAGGAAGGAGAAGCAAATGTAGCAAGAAAGCAATGTATAAGAGAATCTGAGGAAAAAGAAAACAGCACAAGAAACAGATGGACAAAGGCTGACACAGTCTTGTTGTGGCATCTGTCAGCACTACCTGTCTGTTTCAAGGTACAATCTGCACCATTTCCACATGAAAACATGTGAGCTGCTGCTCTTTGTTGCACCAAATATTTTTACACAGTTGTGATCCAGCCTGTGGCTAGATTGAGAGCAGTGCTGGCTGTGCTTTGCAGCAATATGATGACTCTATTCAGTAACAAATACAGATTCCAATTACAATTTCACTAATTACATCTCACTGATAATGTGTGTGTTCTTCGCACATCTTGACAACAAAACATCTGATCCACTTCAGACGAGGAAGGTGTATTAATGGGGACTCAAAAAAAAAAAATGCTTTTTGAGGTCCTCAGGCAGGGCTTTGCTGGCTTGTGGGTGGAGCCCATGTTGCTAGGCAACATTATTAAAGCTAGACATATGATGTCAGAGATAAAAGGCACAAATCTGATGTCAGATCTCTGATTAATTCTGATGTTTAGAGGCAGCAGTCTCTGCACTTGTAGTTATAAACCCCGGTAACACTCTGCCACTGTGACAGTTTGGGGGTGTTTGGCATCTTATCAGGATTTTGATGAACTGTTGATGTGATTTTTGCTTCAGTGTGACTCCCAGCAATGAGAAATGCACCAGTGGTAAGTTGTATGTATTTGCTACGCCTTGTAGTAGACTGTTTAAGGTTCACCGCTGACTATCGTATAGTCAGAAAGCTTTTGATTTAGTTCAGCATCTGAGATTGTGTAAACCCTGCAGCTCTGTTGTTAAGTTGGGATGTTTGCAGTGGTGCATGCAGTCACCAGGGCTGATGTGAGTAAATGCCTCCAAACCATGAGATGCCTACTTGTTGAACCAAAGTGTTTTGTTTTCTATTTCTACACGTTACATACAAAGAAAAGTAGTGCAAAGGACAATATAACTGATTTTACTGAGGTTTTTCAGTAAAATATTATATCATTAAAAAATGATAGTTTTCTTGACCAAATCTCTGCATGTAATAAGTAACCGTCTATTTGTATTTAATTGACTCACTTATGATCATTGAAGGTTTTTAGTTTTTGTTTCTTGATGATAATCTTTTGCCTTTATTATATTTGGACAGATAAAAATAGGAAGGATGAGTTGAGATGAAGTAAAAGGCCTGAGCCTGCGCTAAGGACTTGTCTTTTGTGAATTTATAATAATTTGGTTAATTGCCATTAAAATATAATTTTATGGAAAAATTAGAACTGGAGTTATATTAGAACTTTTTAATGTACTGTGCTCTATATCACTGTATATTGTTTTTCTTTATGATGTCTGTTGAGGAATGTTGTGGGCATTCTCCTGGATGTGTCCCATCTTCTCACTGCTGGGCAGTTATCACAGTACTAGGAAGACACTGTTGACTTTTTGTTCTCCGCAGTGTTGAAATTGAGAACTCATTTTCTTCTTGAAGGTGTCAAACAAGTGCACTCTACTTTTAATTTAGGGGTGATATTTTCTTGTTGGTTTGCAGTGACCTGTGTTCCGCATGAAGTAAATTTGTGGCTTCTTTTCACATATTTTTCTAAGTTACACAGTGAATGTGTGAAAAATGTATTCAACCCCAGTAACAAAAATGTTAAGACTTCTATGTTATTATATTATATGTTAAAAAATTGTTCATAACTGTAGCCTAAATGTAAATCTGGCAATATATCAAGACACATTTATACAAAATGCGGACTATCGGCGTTGGTTTGTCTGTCTGTCTGTCTGTCTGTTTGCTACATTACTCAAAAACGGACTAACATATTTGGATGAAATTTTCAGGGAAGATCAGAAATGACACGAAGACCTAATAATTACATTTTGGCAGTGATGCACCTTATAGTCTGGATCCATCGATAAGTTAAAAATTTCTGTATGATTGCAAGATGCGACATGGCGTCACTGTAACAACAAGTGAACACTACATCAGCTGCCTGCTTGTGATCACATGATTGTGACTCTACTACAAATCCACCACTGTGGAACACAATTTTTTTTTTTTAAGATTCCATCAGTTGATAATGAGGCAATGACTGAAGAGCCTAGGTGGAGTACTGTGCTCTCTGAGTACTTTTCTTGTTCCAAAAGGTTTACTCATATTTTTTTGCCACAGTAAAGTCCATTGATTTTGTATTGTGTTTATTTGGCTGCCTACTGTGATAACTCCTCTACTGTCTGTAGCTGATAGCTAGTCACCAGTTTGGCTACATTCAAGAGTCAGTGGAGTTTTGTTTGGAGCTGGAGAGTGTTTGAGGCCTGCAGCTCGGTTGTAAGGGTGGGCCAAGTGAGGCCAAATTGTTATCTGCCTGTTTGAACTGTAATTCTCATTTGCTAATTTTACTGTCTTAAACTCAGTTAAAGCCTCATGCCTTAAAAAATAAGAACAGAAAGCCAAAAACAAAGTTTAAAACCATGGTTCTGTCTCCGCCAGTTGAAGCAGATGGTCGCCCTCCCTGAGCCTGGCTCTGCTGGACATCTCTACCTTTGTAAAATGACTTCTTCCTCTCTGCTGTTGCCAAGTGCTGGTTCAAAGGGAATTGTTTTAGATTTATTGGATCTATTTCTCTAGAATATTGTTGGGTCTTGACCTTCATATTTAAATAAGTGAGGTACATTTCTAGTGTTATCTTGGTTCTCTATTAGAAAACACTCAACATCTATTCATTCAAATGTATAAAAACAACGTGACCACCAATCATCATAGGTCTCATACTTGCTGTACATCGCATCTAGGAGCAGGTGACAAAAGAAGATAACTATTAGATAGGCATAAGAGATAAAACTGTGAGTGTGTAAGTTTGTATTTTAGTGCAAACCAGTCCTGGATAGCAGGTTGTCATGAGAGCATGCAGGCCTTCATAGAAAATGGCTGCCTTGTTTCCCATTGCATTTGAAATGCAGTGCAGGACGACAGTTTTTAAAGTTGCATGCCATCTGAGGCAGGAGAAAAACCTCTTAGCAGACACACACACGCATGCACACACACACACACACACACACACACACACACACACACACACACACACACACACACACACACACACACACACACACACACACACACACACACACACCTTTCAGTGCTGACCAAGCTATCACAAGAAAAATGAATAAATGGATGACAGGTGGCATGATTTTGAAGACAGAAAAAAATAGCTACCTGAGCGAAGAGGCAGATGAGAGGAGCAGGAGTGGGGGAGCAAGTGAGAAAGATTATGAGATAGAAACAAGAGTGATTGTGAAACGAGAGGAAGACAGAGGAAACCAGTGACAAATTGCAAATGCTCCCGAGCAGCTCTGACTGACAGGCCAATCATCTTGCTAGCACATCTCCAGGCGATGCCTGGCTGACTGTTATTAATTGAAATGTGATTGGAGGATAGGGGGTGGAGGGGTGGCCACGATGCTCACATCTAATCCACATCAGAGCAATTAATAAAGCACTCACTCTTCTCCTCTCCTCTCTCATCACCACTGATATTTCCAATGGTGACTAGAAATTAGAAAAGGAGGGAGAAATAATTGAAAAGGGATAATTCTGAAAGGGGAGCTCTGGGCCAATGATGGAATTGGGAAAGGGGGATTAATTTGTGAAAGTATTCAGAGGGCTGCCCAGGGGGGATTTTTTTTTATTTTTTTATTTTTTAAATTCCCTTAGAGATTTTATTCATGACCAAAATCTCAGTTTCATTCATTGCGTGTACAGAGAAAGCAGCGGAAATCAGAAAGGAAGGAATAACAGATTTCAGGTTCATTAACTTTCTTACTTCATAAAGCTTTAAATAGGCAGGTAGTGTTAACACAAGTACTTAGTCAAATGAAGTCGACTTAAGGTCACAAAGTAAAGATTATAGTCTTCACATCCCTGAATGTGTCTGCCCTTTTGTTTTCTACCCCAAATTATCCATCCATTCTCTATATACCGCTTTATCCTCACTAGGGTCGCGGGGGTGCTGGAGCCTATCCCAGCTGACTCGGGCGAAGGCAGGGGACACCCTGGACAGGTCACCAGTCTGTCACAGGGCGACATATACAGACAAACAATCACACTCACATTCACACGTACGGACAATTTAGAGTAACCAATTAACCTCAGCATATTTTTGGACTGTGGGAGGAAGCCGGAGTACCCGGAGAAAACCCACGCATGCACAGGGAGAACATGTAAACTCCATGCAGAAAGATCCTAGGACCAGGCCGGGATTTGAACCGGAGATTACCACAAATTATGAATGAATTATATCATTTTAATTTGATCTGTCAAATTTTGGTGGAAATGTAGTGGCTGAAATATCTTTACTGCCAATGTTTTCATCAAGTATAAATGTCATATTGCGACACTTCACAGGAGTCATAGGTGACTGAGGGAGATCACTGGTGTGGGCAATTATTTACAGATAATTCATCAAGTGTACAAAAAGTAACATCTAGTCGTTCTGTGGCTGCACTGTCCCGATTTGCGTCCCGGTCAAAGTCTGGGTTCTTTCTGCATGGAGTCTGCATGTTCTTCCTGTGCATGGCATCCCCCCCCCCCCCCCCCCCGCAAAGCTAATGAGGATTAAGTGATGTATAGATAATGGATGGATGGATGGATGGATGGATAGTCCTTCTGGACAGTGATATTTCAAACTATGCAGGGGGCAGATACTTAAAAAAAAAGAACATGTTTTCAATGTAAACCATCATTATGGATGTAGGCTTTTTTCCACTTTAAGTCACTGCACTGCCTGATTTGAGGAAGCAGCAGGCCTTTCCTTGGTTGCTGTTGTCAGGACATTTTTATTTCCATTGCCTGCAAATTAGTTGTTAGAGCAGAACAACATCAATTGTATATCAAAATGAGTTTACTTCAGTGTTGTCAGTTAGCTATGGTCCTAATAGCCATCTATGGACGGACATGGATAGAGCTGATTTCTGATAATTGATTTGTCCAGTTTGCACAGCAGTGTTGCTCCTGAGAGTCCTTCAAGTAGAAGCACCTTTATCGAGTTGTGTGAGTGGATTGTTCAGTGTTACCCTGCTTTCCAGTTGCATGCAGATTTAACAATTATTCAGGAAATCTGTGTGCATGTGGATGTGTGTCTATTGCGTCCTCACATCTGAACACCTTTACCTCAGGCTTGACAGGTACAGTATATCACTGGAGACTGGAGGACGTGCAGTAGTAAGTTTGAAGTGGACTGGATAAGCAGTGACCATTTTGGGGGTAATTTTGTGGTCGTTTTTGGAACCTCAGCTTGGCCCTTTATGCCTGTGGGTGAAGCTTAAGTTATCTCTGTTGCAAGGCAGCATCATCATTAATAACAACATTCCAGAATGTTGCCACACAGCTGGACAAATTCACAGATCACAGACAGCATCCAACGCAGTATTCTCCTAAACTGGACAGTAATGTGTTTGCTCTTATGTAAAATTAAAAAAAAAAAAACTGTTTAGATTTACCATATTGAAAACATCAACATTTAACATATTGAAACTTGATGCACCTAGAGTTAGTACATCTTTCATTACTGATATTCAGATCTTTTTCAATACTTGTATGTCCAACTTTATTTTTTGATGATAGATTTTATCCTCATCAGCATGAAGGATCTAAGTTTTCTGCGAAGATGTTCTGTCACGCTTTTGCTTGTTTTTAGCTGCTCTTTGCTGGAAGGGTTGTGTTTATTTAACTTTCTGTTTAAAATACTCTTAAGGAGCTACATTGGAGCCAAGCCTGGAGTCACTTTTTTCCTTGTTAGAAACTTTTGTCGGCAACGTGCTTTGGCTCATTATAAGTGTTGGAATAAATCTTTTCCTCCAAGTTTTTGCAGACTGAAAGTCAACTTGTTAGTATTTTGACATATCCACAGGCATTCATGGTGCCGTTTGTAGTCCCATTTCATTACACTCCTATCTCTGACCTTCACTGTCAGGACTATGTGTCAGCTGTGGTAGTCCTGATCAGGTTTATGCCAAACGTGATGGACCCCATCAGAACTGCACAGATTTAGATTTTAAGTTTAGATTTCATCTGACTGAAGAATGTGTCACAAAAATTAATTTGTGTAATGTTTATGTTTTTGTTTTGTTTGGGGTTTTTTCTTTTTTTGGCAAATTTTAGACAGACTTTTTCTTGGATGCTATCCATTGGCATAGAGGTTGAAATTATGCAATGTCCTTTGAGCTGTCACAGAAACTTTAATTTTCATTAATCACCCTGTACGAAGTGCGAAGCACTTGAACATCTGTTTGATCAGAGCTAAATTGTGCAGCAGCATGCAGTCCATTGGCGTCATGATTAGAGCTATTCTATACCTCCTAATTACTTCTGCAACTGTGTTTTCAGTTATTTTTAGTTTGTCACTGATCTTGCTATAGTCTTTTCACTCCTTATATGTGTTAAAGTCAGATACTTCAGTTCCTCAGGCAATTACTACTCTGGAGTTATGTGACGATCAATGTGACGAATTTGTCCGCCTGTTTGTCTGTCCATCTGTCTGTCTGTTTGCAACATTTCTCAAAATCGAACTAACGGATTTGGACGAAATTTTCAGGGTAGGTCAGAAATGACACAAGGACCAAGTGATTAGATTTTGGTAGTGATGCGACTCATAGTCTGGATCCACAGATTTGTTAAAGATTTCTGTATCACTGCAAGATAGCGTCATGGCATCGCTGTAACTATGACAACAAGTGAACACTCCGTTAGCTACCTGCTGATGATCATGTGATTGCGATCCCACTACAAATTGACCGCTGTGGACTTATCGAGACTCATTCGTTGGAAATCATACAACAACTGAGCAACCTTGGTGGAGTACTGCCCTCTCTGAGTGCTTTTCTTGTTTTCCATGTGGAGCCACGATGCAGACGTTCAGATGGATAGAGCCCACAGTTAAAGCTCATGCAGTTAAGCTAATTGAAAATCACAGGTGTGCTCAGTTTTGTTTCAATGATCACAGGCTTTCTAACTTGTGTGAGTGATCACAAGTGTGGTCATTCTGCTGTACTTAGTTTACACAATGCAATTATTGAGAGGCAATTTAATTTAAGTGATATATCACAGGAATTTACTCACTTTTGGTATATAATGTTATATGTATTTACAACTCAAATCCCAACCATGTTTTCCCTAAACATAATGTACTGTTTAACCCATAGCCTCTGTCGCAGTGTTACTGTCACCTCACCCAGACTGTAATTGTCATGCAAATATATTATATTATTGGTAAACACACTGTAGAAAGGAAAGTTTTAAGAATTGGTAGATATTGCTATTGCTGTCTGATGATCGCTATGAACAGACCTAACAGTTGTTGCAGCAGATTTATGAATAATTTGTCATATTCTGAACTCACACAAAGATGACAAAGGGGAAGGGTTGAGCAGCTCACCTCCACTGCTATAAATAGATGATGGGTTAAACTGTAGACTGAAAGGACAGCTTAAGGGAAAAATGCTCATAAGATTCTATCACTTCCCATTCTGTTCATCTCCATTCCATCACACCATATACGACTCCTTCTACACAACACTGGTTATGAATAGTCTGAAATAGCCATGTCAAGTACGCGCTGTTTTTTCTTTTCTTTTTGATGCAATACAACGTGTCAGGAACAGTGCATCACTTAACTAAATTGCTTAGCATGAATATAGGTACACACTGAAGCACAAGTGGTGAGCTATCACCAGCTGCAGGATGTCTGACACACAGACTGCCAAACAACTATCCAGGTCTGAAACACCACCGCAAACCAAGGACTATCCAAGTCAGTTACAGTTGCTCTGTGTTGGAATGCAAAGCTGTCAAAGTAACAAGACAGTATTTGAAACTTACTGTGATCAGACTTTTTAAAGATTGTTGCTCTGCCAAAGACACGGTGCCTTGGTGGAGGTATGTGGTGATTGGTGTACGTTTGTATGTCTATTCGTCTGTTCGTATTACTCGAAAACAGAACCCTGGGAGTTTTTTGCTCCTGTCACATTTTGACTCTGCCAAGGAGGTGGAGCATTGGTGGAGTTATGTGACAACTGGCATTGATTTGTCTGTCTATTAGCAACATTACTCAAAAACGGAATAACGGATTTGGATGAAATTTTCAAGAAAGGTCAGAAATGATACAAGTTCCAAGTGATTAGATTTTGGCAGAGATGCGTCTTATATTCTGGATCTACGGATTTGTTGAAGATCTCTGTATCATTACGAGATAGTGGCACAGAGTCACTGTAACTATAACAAGTGAGCACTAGGTCAGCTGCTTGCTGACGATCCCATGATTGCGATCCTTCTGCAAATTGACCAAACCAGATTTATCAGGACTTATCAGTTGGAAATCATACAATGATTGAACAGCCTTGGGGGAGAACTGTGCTCTCTGAGTGCTTTTCTTGTTATTATTATTGTTGTTGTTGTTGTTATTATTATTTCAGAATATGCATTAATTTTTCTCTACTTTTTGATGTTTTCTTCGAAACTTTCCCTCACATTTACTTGTCCTTGGTCTCCTGACAGTTTTCAAGACACTTGCGAAAAAAGATGAAGTGGATCTAACTTTCATTTCAAGTCAGAATTGTGGGGCCAATATCTTCAGTTTGGAGTCGACGCTGAACACTGTTGTTGTTCTGTCATAAACATTTCCAGCACAACATGTTCACCTTGAGTCTCATGTAGTTTCTCTAAGCTTCTAACCTCTAAACACAAATGTCACAGCTGCTGCACACTAAAATCTGGAGCCAAGGAACAGCACAGCTTATATAAACTACTCACACTCAAAATTGGGCTTTCTATTCCAGGTAGAAAGTTGATAATAGGTGAGAAGGTAACCTTGCCCTGAGTGGCAGCTTTTAATCTGCAGCAATTTATTAAACATAATATTTTTCTTTTAGAAAGCAAATCTTTTCGTCAGTTTTACCCTGACATTCTCCATCTCGCTAAGAGCACTTGTTCGTGTAGGCACATAAACACATACACACACAGATTGTGAATGCCATCTCAATAAAATGACTCCTCCATTGAGTACGGATTTCCATTATGAGTGTAGCCACATTATTGTGAACCTCTATAGTAGGAAGTGAAAAGGCTCTGAAAGGATTACAGCGATACATAGAAATGCTGCACAAAACTTAAGGTCTTAGCTCTATTCTGTGCAACCTTGGCCCTTTGAATTCTAAAAAACTCCAGTTCTGAGACCTTAGAGTCTGTATGTCGTTTGAAAACAGTTTGAAAAGATGTGAAAAAAAAGTAATGTGTGGTATAGCTTAATGGGCGCAGATAGGTGCAAGCACTCGACAGGGTTTAAATTTTGTTTTGTGCTTTGTAGTCCAAAACAAATATCACCAGGTTACTATATACAAATGTATTGACTCACAAAGAAAAATCGCCATTCAATGATAATGGGAATGGAAAAGAAAGAATGGAATATGACGAAATAGCCTAGAGTGTGTGCACAATCAATAATTTGACAGCGACAATAATTTTGATTTCAGCCTTGAAAACATTTGCAGCTTCACTGAACAATTTTGTGAAAGTTGTGCAATTTATATTTTATTATCCTGAGTAAAGTTTGGATTTTGAAAACGTAGTATTTAAGAAGTGCATGTGCCTCTGTGTGTGTGTCCTCACCGTCAGTCATTTGTGCTGCACAAACACAGAATTGTTTGTGAGCATCATGAATGGGACGCATTCTGAGCCAATAAGTACATCTCATCGCTCTGACAATGACAAGCTCTAAAACACACACATCATAATAGGAGAAGAGGGATGTGGAAAATTTGCCAAAAAAGAAGGACTGACGGGGACAAAGGAGAGGCAGCAGCAGAAGAGGAACGTAATGACTGTAAAATCTGTGTGGAGTGTTTTTCACAGCCTGTAACATTTGAGTCATGAGAGTCATTTGAGTTTATGTCATGAAGCAACAGCCTCTTTAAAGAATGTGACACCTAGTGTGGCAAAAATAACACATGAAATTAAAGTCAGCACTGAAGTTTCTTTTTCTGTCATGGATTACTGTGCTACGAACATTTCAGAAAGTGCAATCACATATTCATACCCACTCATAACTTAAATAAAATAAGAAAAATCACTCAGAAAACGTAGTACTTCATCCTAGGCTGCTCAGCCATTGTATCATTTCTGACGGTGAAATCATGAAAAAATTTATGGCAAAAATCACAGCACTATAGAATATGGTACGGAGCCCCCTAGGGGACATCCTTCCTGTTTGTGTTATATCCCTTCCTGTTGTACTTTTTCTCCTCCGCGTTTGTATTTTATTCCTTCGCGTTTGTGTTTTTTTTCCTTCGCGTTGTACTTCCTCTCCTTCGCGTTTGTGTTTTATCCCTCCGCCTTTATTTTTTAAGGAACACTTTTGTCATTTTTGCCCTCCGCCTTTATTTTTTAAGGAACACTTTTGTCATTTTTGCTGTTGACAAGTTGTTTTTCAAAGACGGAGTTCGCGTTCAAAGTCGAACTCCGCTTTCAAAGTCGAACTCCGCGTTTAAAAACGAACTCCGCGTTCAAAGTCGAACTCCGTCTTGGGCCCGAGCAGTGTCACTCAGTCAGTCTGTTGAGCGTGCAGCAGGGGAGTCAGAGGACGGATTCCTACGGTACTACTTCCTGTCCAAACTTAGTTTGGAGGTTTGCTTTGCCTGGCACACCGGCTGATCATCACCTTGGGACATTACACGCCAAACGGTAAATAATTATTTTAATGAATACCACTGTGCTTCGTCGATTGTTCTGAACTCTGCTGATCTCAAGTCACATTAGCCCTTTCTGTATTTATCGCAGTTGGACTGCTTCGGTTTGCACGCCAGCATGAAGCTAAAAGGAGCGCTCGTTTTTGTTCAGTGGGACCGCGCGCGGGACGGTGCGCTTTTTATACATTCAGAGAAACAGTCGCGGTTTGGTCAGTAGAAACGTTGACAAAAACGAGCGCTACTTTTAGCTTCATGCCAGCGTGCAAACCGAAGCAGTCCAACTGCGATAAATACAGAAAGGGCTAATGTGACTTCAGATCAGCAGAGTTCAGAACAATAGCCGAAGCACAGTGGTATTCATTAAAATAATTATTTACCGTTTGGCGTGTAATGTCCCAAGGTGATGATCAGCTGGTGTGCCAGGCAAAGCAAACCTCCAAACTAAGTTTGGACAGGAAGTAGTACCGTAGGAATCCGTCCTCTGACTCCCCTGCTGCACGCTCAACAGACTGACTGAGTGACACTGCTCGGGCCCAAGACGGAGTTCGACTTTGAACGCGGAGTTCGTTTTTAAACGCGGAGTTCGACTTTGAACGCGAATTCCGTCTTTGAAAAACAACTTGTCAACAGCAAAAATGACAAAAGTGTTCCTTAAAAAATAAAGGCGGAGGGCAAAAATGACAAAAGTGTTCCTTAAAAAATAAAGGCGGAGGGCAAAAATGACAAAAGTGTTCCTTAAAAAATAAACGCGGAGGGATAAAACACAAACGTGGAGGAGAGAAAGTACAACGCGAAGGAAAAAAACACAAACGCGAAGGAATAAAATACAAACGCGGAGGAGAAAAAGTACAACAGGAAGGGATATAACACAAACATGAAGGATGTCCCCTAGGGGGCTCCGTAATATGGCCATTTCACATAGATGTACCCACAAACAAAGTGAACTTTCACTGAGCACAGACATGTGTTATACATGTGTACATTATTTACAGATACCAAATCACGTGACCTAAATATGTTATAGGCGGTGGGAATTGATGGGACTTGGAAACACCCCCATAATTTAATCAATTGTTCCTTGTATCATTTCCGACTTATAATTTCCAATAAGTCTGCAGTGGTAGATTTCTAGTAGGATTGCAATCATGCGATCATCAGCAGGCAGCTGACATAGTGCTTTATGTCCAGCATATGATGTGCGGGGGCTGCACAGTGGAGAAGTGGTTAGCACCTTGCAGCTAGAAGATCCCTAGTTCGCATCCTGGCTTTCCCGGGACCTTTCTGGATAGACATTGAAGGAAATCAAAACAATTTCTCTGTACCTGCATTTGTGTAGTTCACAAATCTGGTGCAAAATGTCACTAATATAGATTGTAAAGCATCATTTGCCTATTCAAAGATAATACCTGTCGGCCAAACAAAATACATAAAGACCTGACAGTCTGCCTGATCAAAGAAAATGTGTCAGTGTATGTAATGAGTGGGGGCTGCCGACTGGCCTCCCTGCAGTCCAAGACATGCTATTAAGAATGCAGGGCGGGGTGTCTGTCTCGGATTAATCGCAGGGACTGACTGGAGGAAATCAATGGGCTAAATGCTCACACTCTGGCCAAGACACAGACAGACAAAGTGGTCAGTTAGCAGAAGCTAAGAGGTGACTCCTTCACTGTATTCTAGGACAAAGACTGATCAGTGAGTGTGCTTCTATAGCTGGCACCTCCTCCTGCTGATATTGGTTTTACCATGACAACAGTCACATCAAGGTGTGATAAAGAGCAATATATGTACGTTATAAATATTGAGCGAAGGACAATTTCTTCCCTCTTCTTTTCATTTTCTTCAGCTTGTCCGTTTCCGGCTCTTGACTGACGGAGGATATTGATGCGTTCCTCACTGCTGTTTTGTACGACTTAAACCTCGGAACATGAGGCACACACACACACACACACACACACACACACACACACACACACACACACACACACACACACACACAACAATGTCTTGCTCTCAGTTTATTCATTTAAATAGCTTCTGTAGCATGACATAAATAGTATAATGCTGCTTGTAGGATTTTAGTTTGACATTTTTCCTATGTGAATCTCTAATGGTTGAGTCAGTTCCTCTCTTCAGTCCATCCCCATTCTCTCCTGATCTCCACAACATTACAGATAAAGTCTGCCTTACTGACATGTCAGCAAGACCCCTGTGTAATTGGTGGAATTTGTTAGCAATTGAAGTAATTTTATGAATGCATGACTAACACCAGCTAAAATCAATTATCCAGGCTTAAGATCTTAAGATTCTATGTTTTTTTCCATCCTCTTTCTTTTTTTGTCTCCAGCTTCAGTCCATTTTTTCTCCTAAATTACACATGGTGAAAAAGAATCTTAACTTTAATCAAATAAAAAGGCAAAACAGGCGTTCAGTGCAATACAATATGCTTTATCTCTGATGTGGCACTGTTGAATGATGAAGTTTTTTTATTTGGTGTAGACATACAAATCTATAAGATTACAAGAAGATCCTGGATTTAAAATTGGTAGTCACAGCTCTTGACTTTCTTTCCTTTCTCTGGTAGCTGTAATTCTTCATTTTCCCTATGGCCAAAACACACACAAAACAACATGTTTTTGGAGAGGAACATGTTAGCATGTTAGTTAGGGGACAGTTGCTTACATTGGGTCCTTGACTTACTGCAGAGTTTCGTTCCTACGGATCAACGTAAGTGGATTTTCGCCGTAACTCGAAACTCCAGCAAAAATGCAAACAAAGCTGTTAGGTGCATCATGATACAAATCAGTTTTTCGGAAAAGTCATGTTCCAAACATTTCATTATGTCCAATTTCACTTTCATGGAGATGACTTTCCTTTTCTTCAAAGCACTGCTGTCAGAAGAGTCTGATTTACGCTTGGGACCCATAATGAAAGGCAAAAAGTTAGCAACTGTAGCACAATCCAAGGTGGCGTATACCTTGCAAATGTAAACAAAACTGTTGTATACCACCACATGACTACATATTCGTTTGGTCCACTCGCCAACTAGTTCCACTTAAACAGTTCCAACGTAATGACAAAACACTGTACGTCATAAACCAAGGACCCGCCGGTAACCAGTTTTGATGGAACGATGGAACACTGTAGGTCGAGGACGTCGTAAAAAGAAGACCACCTGTACTGATAACTAATAAAGAGTGCAGACTTGATTTGGACTCATATTTCTTTCTATATGACTTAATGCTTAACCATTCTTTGGGAGTTTAATTATGAATAAATGTCAATCTGTTCCCACCAACGTACAGTAGATAATATGTTAAACATGCCCTGGTTTTATGAACCCTGCTGAAAGATATGTCTTGTCATTATTTTCAGTGAATTTTCTTGTATATTAGGTGTGTCAGACCCCCTCCCAAGTTTGCACATTTGTGTCCACAAAGCAAAAGTATTAAATCTCTCGGCCTATCCTGTGGGTCCTGGAGGCCACCACTGATTCCTGGTCCCGGATCTTTAGAGTAGACCACAGAGCTATATGTGATTCTCTAAACTAGACATGTCAAACTCAAGGACAATTTTAATATTGTAATATTTTATATCTATTAGAAGTGGCCTGCAGGTATTTTGCGTGCGCCCCATTGATTCTACAACTCCCAGACTGCATTCAGTGTTGCCAGCCTGGCGACGTTCTCGCTAAATCTGGCCATTTTCAAAATCCTCCTGATGACTTTTTTTTAATCAAAAGCGACTAGCGACAAATCTACCGATTTTTTTTTCTGATGTTTTGAAGACTCTGACATGAAAGCACGTATCGTTCTGCAGTTACTGTCCTCAACAGCAGCAGTCGGTGCTGCTGCGAGGTCCTCTCAGTCCCAAAGCACTCACTGCCTGTCAGTCTCACAAGAACCTCGCAGCAGTCCCAGCTGTAGTCTGATTAGAGGAGACCCACACCACTCCGCATCCAGAAGACAAATGAATTGCGTAAAGCCGCTGCAGGTCCCGTCCTGGCTTACAGAGCAGGATATACATGAAAATGTTTCTTCACATTCATACGAAAATAAATCACTCCATTTGACACACAGCTTCTAGTTCAAAAACATATTTTGAGTGTTTTTTACTCTCTTTTTGTCTTTCCCATAACTTGTTCATCTCTCTTACAGCGTCCACTACAAGTACATGCAAATAAGCAATTATGCAAATTAGGTGATGACGTCATTAGCAACTTCTAGTGACTTTTAGGACAGCCAATAGCTACTTTCCTTACTGAGGAGTTGGCAACACTGACTGCACTGCAATATCCGGAGGCTAGTGCTCTGGTCCACACTCCATCACAGTAGGTGACGGTAATGCATCATTACTCTGGCCAAAAGAAGAAGAAGAACAGCTCCTACGCTACGCCCATCTTTCATCATCTTAATTGACAAACTTGTACAATTCTACAATTCTACGATTTCATTTAGCAGACGCTTTTGTCCAAAGCGACGTACAACACAAGCAAGAATTCAGACATACGGAAAAACCTGTAGTAAGTGCAAAAAGTGCTTCAAGTGCGATTGGTCAAAGGTGTTGCCATCAAGTTGCAGAAGAAATTGCCAGACCCCCCCCCCCACACACCTTTTTTTTTAAATACTTTGTCAGCGCTAAATAAGTGCTGGGTTTTGGACCACCTGACTTATTCTACCCCTAAAGTGGAGTCAGATTAAGTGCCTAGGTGTTCTCTGAACAATTGAGTCTTCAATTGTCTCTTAAAAGTAGAAAGGGACTCAGCAGAACGCACAGAGTTTGGTAGATTGTTCCACCATTTGGGAACAACAGAGGAAAAGAGTCTGGCTAGAGATATCGAGCCGTGCTGGGCTGGAAGCACCAGGCGTCTCTCACGTGCAGAGCGAAGTGGGCGTGAAGGGGAGTAGACCTGGATCAAATGGAGCTGCTGGACCTCCAGTGCAGTGACACACAGTATGACCCTGTGGGCACTGCACAGTTCCCACGTTTCATGACCCAACTCTGCCTACCTGCTGCTCAAATGCTCAGCATGTTTGGAAGCACTTACCTATGTGAGCAACTTTTCTCTGCAATGAAAATGAACAAAACATCACACAGGAGTCGTCTCACTGAAGAGCACCTTCATGCTATCTTGAGAATTTCCGCTGCTCAGAACCTCGGTCCAAACATTGACGAACTGGTAGCCAATCTAAAGATGCCAGACATCTGGCTTGGGCTAATGTGCATCAGAAAAGTCTACTTAAATGTTTTTGCTTTTTCTCCTGGAATCAGAGAGTGTGCTGCTAAAAGTTCAGAAATAGTTGTTATGGATTGATTATCAAACATATAGTGATGTTTTTATCGAGTAACTGTTTCAAGTTTTATTATTTATTTTATGTATAAAAAACATTTTCATTTGAAATAAATCCGTGAACATCTTTCAATAGAGAGTAACACGAAAAAGGTCACCGAACTGTCTTTATTTGAAATTTGTTCTCATTACTTGTTTAATCAGTGAGCTTGGTTTTGTTCGGATTTCTTTATGATGACTTCAAAACGGTTAAATTCATATTTCTGTATGAATGATTTCTGAAAATACATCTAAAAAGACTGACTCCGTCTCATTATAAATATTTATCCTGGCTGGCCTGCGATTTAGAGTCGGTTCTTAGTTTTAGACCCTTCTCTGAGTGTGACACCTCTGCTGTAAACAGAAGATTCTTTACACAGAGCATTGGAAGGAGAATATGCTGTTGCACATTAAAAGAGACAGTCCATGGATGTATTACAGGCTGTAAAGTTGCTTTTTACACCGAGTCAAGCTTTTCTTCATGTTACCTCACAGCGATTGTTCCAGAATGAAAACTGCAGGGTTCAAAAGCCTCAGCTGGTGTTTCTTTAGTAAACACAGGTGACACACACAGCGGTCTGCAGCATCAAATCAACTTTCGCATCTTTACTTCTTTGACTTCGCCCTCGTATCGTGTTCTTTCTGTTGTATTGTAGGCTATTTTAAGACATACAGGACACCATCATGATGCAGCCACACTCATCATCAGAAATGTTTGCACTGTCCGTCAGATGTTTTGGGCCCTATAACATCACACCGTCACCCAGGTGACCCACTCAGTGCTGATGGAGCCCCGACTTGTGCCAAGGTGGCACTACACCACCCACGGGTGTCTGGGCTTTTACGTATTGACATGTCTGTTGAAATACAGCTGTTAATGTGACTCAGACAGACCTGGAACATGTTACATCAATGTCGGAAATAATAATGTCTTTCAGGTGTTGATGAATATAATTCTGGGTTTTGCAGAAACATTTTTATACCCACTGAAATCCCGTTTGCTGCCCACAGCTGCCGTGTGTCAGATTCTTTCCTCTGACTTTAGTAAATACCTGCAGCATCACACAGCAGCAGAAACTCTTTAAACTCGCAGTGATGTTCCCATTTATGCACGTGGCAGAGCAGCAGCTGCTTCATGAACACAGGATCTAATGGTAAATAATGTTGTGCTTCTTTCCACACATCCACAGGTCAGTTGTTTCACACAGATTCCAGGTTTATGTGCTGGAGTTATTTGTTTTAAAGTTTCTTGGGATGACTCCTGAGCTCCATTAGACATTCCAGGATATTTTTACCCTGAATCCCCCCTAAAGTCTGATAATTTCGCCCTTTCATCCAACAAATGTTTGCCCACTTTTTAAGCTCTCTTTCTGCTCTTCACCAACACCTGTGTGGAAATACAAGCGAGTAGAAAAGAAGAGGGATTTTAATTATTATGGTTTCAAACCGAGGAAATCTTAGTTAAAAGAAACCGGTGACGGCTGTTGGTGTGAGGTGAGAAATAACCAGAGGTCTCTTTTCCTCCTTTCCAACATCCCTTTACCTTCACCTTTGCTTCTGACAGTCAACAGTAATCAGTCACATGACCACAAGGAGTCCTCGGCAGGTCAATTGCTTTCGGAATTTGAACAAACAATGTTGTTGTGTTTCTCCTGAGTACAATTCTTTAATTTCTTCTGCTGCTGTATCTTCATACCTTTCGCTCCTCTTTCTCACCGTCTTTCTCTCTTCTCTCGTTCCCCCACTGCCCTGTTTCTTGTACTGCTTGTCTTGTTTCGTTTGTGTCACTCTCTCACACTCATTTCTTACACCTCTGTTTCCTGTCATTCTTTTTCCCATCTCTTCCTTGCTCTCATTTTCTCTCTCCTCGTAACCTCCTACTCTTCCCTTAGTCTTCCTCTTTCTATTCCCATCATTTATCTTTCAATTTAGCTCTTTGCTGCTTTTCCCCTCTTACTTTATTTCCTCTCCCGCTCTCTCATCCTTTCTTTTCTTCCACACAACCCCGGTGCCCTCCTCTTCCTCCTCTCTCGCACCGATTCCCCCTATTTCTGTCTACCTCCCCCCCGCCCCAACTCCCATCCGTTCATCTCCGGGTCTCACCAGTCGTTTATGCCTCCTCGGTGAGTGCTATTACAGCATCACTTTGCATTTAGATAACCATCGCCTCGCCGCCCCAAATTGGTCCGGAGCAGGAGGACGAGGATAAAGAGACGGGGAGAGAGAAGAAGGGGAGGAGGAGCGTTAGGACAGGGGGAAGAGGAGGAGGCGATATTGAAGTTCAAGCTGAATCCTTCCAGGAGAAATAATTGCACATGGCATAGCCCCTGTGGACGCTGGGACACGGGGAAATACAGACCAGCAATTTTACCACCAGCAATTATGATCAACAGCATTTTTTTTTTTTTGCACTTACGCTGAGCTGCTGTCCTGCTGCGTCATCCACCCACATTTATTTGGTTCCAGAATCCTTCCATCGTTAGCAACAGAGTCGCGTTGTAATGTTTGTATCATGACAACTGCGACATTTTTCAAAGCCAAGAAGCCATAAAAAAATAGACAAGGATATATGTGTTGTGTGTCATGTTCACTGATACAAACTAAAAGCAGAGTCCAGCATCAGTGTGTGCAGCTACAGTTACATTACTATCACTCTGAATCAATTCCTTCAGGGAAAGTTTCCAAATGAGCTGTTAATCTGACCAGCAAATCAAGTGATATGATATGTTATTTAACTTCAGTGTGTAATTAGACAGCAGTGTGTCAGTGCTTGTTTTTCTCACTAAAGGAAAAGTCTGTTCTGAAACACTAGAAGTTCTTAATGATGTTCCTTGTAGCTCCAGATTTCTTTTAGAACTTTGAGACAACTACAACATAAATATCAGGGGCATAGATTTTTTTGTTGTTGCCATTTTTAGGTGCCAAAAACCCCCCACCTTGAATGCACTTCAAGTACACAGAGATATACATTGCCCAAAGGAACAATAGAGCTTCAGCACAACGAGCAAATTAGCAAGACAGTGTGATTGTTTTGATAACGCACTCAGAAACTCGCTCTGAAATGTGTCTAAAAGCAGTAATGATATAGCCACGCGAGCATCTGATAATTCAGCTCTGCATAATGTGGAACACAAGTTTTGTGTGTATGTGCGACAGAGTGTGTGAGCTAGCTGTGAGCACCAATGGCTGTGCGATGGTCCGTATCTGCTGCTGATGTTGAATCCCAAATGAGGGACTGAAATTCAGACATGTACTGTCCTTTTCCCTTCAGCTGTTAGAATCAGGTCAAGCTGAGATGAAATGTAATTGTTCGCTGTAGTAACTTGACGAGGGGCCACATGTTGTCTCACCAATTGTGTGAACATTTCCCTGTGTGCTGTGCAGCGGACAAGGACTGCACCAGGATGCCTTGCCTGAAACAGCATGTAATAAACAGATGATGGAAAAATGACTTTTTGTAGTCGTTTTCTCAACTAAAAGTATTAAAAGCACTCAGAAAGTGTAATGCTTCGCCAAGGCTGCTCAGTCGTTGCATGATTTCTGACGGATAAGTTCCAATAAGTCCGCAGCAGTCGATTTGTAGTAGGATCACAATCATGTGATCATCACCAGGCAGCTGACGTTGTGTTCAATTGTTGTCATAATTACATTGATGACATGCTGCTGTCAAAAATCTTTAACATGGATCCAGACTATAAGCCCCATGACTGCCAAAATCAAATCACTTGGCCCTTGTGTCATTTCTGACTTTCCCTGAAAATTTCATCCAAATCCATGAGTCCATTTTTGAGTAATGACGTGAACCGACAAACAAAGGTATGCTGATTGTCACATAACTCCGCTGTGTTCCGAGGCAGAGTAATAAGTAAAACAAATCAGTTAAGTACATCTCTACAGTTATTACGCCTTCAAATCTATCAAAATACAACCAGTATATTAGTTTCCAATGATTAGAACTTCCTCAGAAAGTGAAAAGTAGAACCTGTCTCACCTTTATCAACACTTGACCACTTTACTTTGTATATAGTACTTTGTTTGATTGCTTTTATTTTTTTTCTGTTTTTATTCTTATTTGCACTGCTGCTAATTGTCATGTTCTTCCAGACAAATTTTGTTGTACTTCTGCACAATGACAGTAAAGTCTCTTTATCTTTACCTTAAATGTCTGACATCTTAAGGTCTGGTGTTGTTTTTACCATTGAAAACAAAACAAAACATTGAAAAGTGTCGAGACATTTTTAAAAGATCTAAATTGCTCACTACAGCCTTCAGAAAAATGGTTTCAGATGCTTATGATCTCAGACAACACTGACTACCCTTGGACTGGTGGTGGAAAGGTTTTGGCTTGGGGTTGCTTCACTGCCTGAAGAACTGGACAGCTTGTAGTCAGAGATTCAGCTGTAAGTTCTGACTCATATCAAAGAGTATGTGAGGACATCTTTCTGAAAGTTGAAGATAAATCAGAAGTGGACCTTTCAACTGGATGGTGATCTTAAGAACACAGACAAATCCATCAAAGGAGGCCTCAAAAAGAAGAAATGAAGGGTTGTGGTCTAGATTTAAATTCAATTCTAAATCTCAGTTACATTCAATTTACAGTCATTTATGATGTCCTGCTCATAGTTTACCACAATAATATGCACAAATGGGTGTGTGTATGAGTAGCGAAGGTTTGTGGAGATCTGGACAAGATTTAAAAGAAAGCAAGCATCATGCCAGCATGCTATAAAGCACCTGAGGGGAAAATGGAAAAGAGGAACTCTGCCAGTGGTCCAAACACATGATAACAACAACAAAAGGAACATTTTTCTGAATGTGATGAACAATGACACAATTTGCACATGTACATTCTAGTAATTTGATTGTCGTTATGTAGGTATGAGAAGATCCGGACAGGAGAAAACGCTATATGGAAACAGAGCGGAGAAGAACCAAAGACAGGAGAGAAGAGAAACCTAAATGATGCCAATAACCAGCATCGAAAGTCCGGCTTTGTTGCTCCATAATTATTTGAAACAATACGAAGAAAAGACAGTCACCTTGCTTTTTCTTTGCCTCGTATTTACTGGTGTCCTTGCTCAGACACAGACACACACACACACACATACACGCTTTCAAAGGTTGAAAGCTCCAGCTAGCCGAAGCATTAGCCGCCTCTCCTGCTGTTCATCACTGGCCTGGCTGTAATTAGATGCTTCCAGAGAAAAAAACAAAAGAAGGAAGCTCGAAAGAAGCGTGGCCTTTTAGCCCCGAGCGTGTGTGTGTGTGCGGTTACACCTGTGTGTTGTGTTGCGTGGGTGTGCATCGTGTGTGCGATAGAGATCAAGCAGGGACAAAGCAAGAGCAAAGAAGCCTGGCCGTCCTTTGAGCTGCTGCTGTAAAAGAATCGCCCACCACCCACTCTCCCTTTTTCTCTCTTCCTCTATCGCTCTGATTGCCGGCGTCTTTTCTCTTTCTCGCTCTCCGTCCCTGCCTCCCTTCCTGCTCATGTGTCTTCCGATCGACTCCTCTTCTTTTTCTCTCTGTAATTGCTGCTGCATTTGCTCTCACAGTCATCTAACATCACAGGGATCTCTGTGATTTTGTCACTGATCAAAAACAGAAATATAACATGGAAAGATTTGGGTAAGTGAAACAAAACAAACTTTGACCAAAAAAAAGCAATGAAAGGAAAGAAAATCTCATCTCGAAATGCACACTGAGACTCTGACTCTTAAGCACAAACGTTAAGAGAGTTAATTTGATTTGTGTCTAAAAGCAAGGGGAAAAAATGGAGAAAAACACTGAGTTTTTATTTTAATGCCTAATTAGCTTCTTTTTCAGCCAGCTCTCTGTGGAGATTTTAATTATGATTTGGCATCAGTCGGGCGTTTATGGGATGAAATGGACGCTGTTGATCAAGGCTCTGTTGGAAGGTGGTAGAGATGGAGGGAGATACAAGCAAACCACAAAATGAGGGAGAGAAATGGTGGAGCTGGTCAAACACATTTTCATTCACACCATACTCATCTCCTTGCTGACAAGCCACTCACACCAAGGCCCACGTTGGAAGCAGGGCCATTTTGCTCGCCTCAGAATTTACACTTTAAAAGTCAAAGCAGCAACATTTTTCGAGAAGTGTCCGTTTTGCTTTTTTTCTGTTGTCGGTTGATGTGATGGTTCAGCTACTGGCAGCTCATGAAAGCGCCTCCATTTGCTGTTCCAAGCACACAATGTCTGATTTCTGCTTCCTGTTTTTAGCTTCTTGAAAATAAATTTCAGATAAATAAATAGTAGGTTACCGTGTTGTCAGAATAAGACTGGCATCAAAGTGCTGAAAATATTCTAAACAAATATACAAAAGCTGCATGTAATATTTGTATATTTGGAACATTTTAATAAATTCTATCCACTCTTCACATCATGAAACCACCAAGTATGTGCTGCTATTAAAGGTGATAATATGCAGATGGAGAGTGAGGTGAGACCAGGAATTATTAGTAAGTAATGAGTCTGTCTGCAATTATCATTGCGTAGCGCTGCACATCAGCAATGCACAGAGATAATGAGGATGCTGCTTGTAGAATGTTGTCAAAATGTTTCTGAAGGGCTTGGTGAAGTTGGCAGTCATTTCTGGTGACAAGATCATGTTGTCAGACACTTCCATTCTGACCATCATGCAGCTTCACGTCTATCAAACCATTGTGTTCAAAATGAGTTGTGGACATTCAAGACCCTGGCTATGGAATTGACCTTATTTAATCAGAGCACCAGAAATTAGATTTGAAATAACTCTGCGTGAGTAAAGAAGACCACCTGCATGCTCCCTTTTTATTGCATAAATTAGAACTCATCTCAAAACTTTTGACAGGGGGTGTACACACCAGAGAAAGGAAAAAAACAAAAACAAAACAAAACTGTGTAGCAGAGAACCAGGGGTGTCATAGTACAACTTATGTTAACATTTTTTAAACATCTGTATAGAGTCTCAAAGCAAATGTTGTTGTCTCCAGTACAAAAATATCACACACCACATTGTACCAGTCTTCTATCAAGGGTTGGTCTTGACAGACATTTTTTTGTAATGGCTTTTTGTCTGCAACCAGCAGAATTGTAGACAAATATGTCTTAGGGTAACCAAAAAGTTCTGGTAGCATCTTACCAAAGTACAAGACCTGAAAACAAAGACCCACCTTGAGTCTTAAAATTTTTCCATGCTGTCTCTGATCATCTTCCAGAAACCGTGAATCCTAGGGCACTCCCAAAACACATGAAAATGGTTTGCCCCCACATTTCCTCATCCTCCTCCGGCAAGCATCGTGCCTCTCCCTGAATTGTTTTTGAGCTGGTTTTATAAAGAATCTGACCATATTCTTTCAGTTGAACTCTCTCCGAGACACTGAGCTGCTTGATTTCCATCTAGTTGTGTTTGGTGTATATGTACAGTGCCTTGTGAAAGTATTCGGCCCCTTGAACTTTTCAACCTTTCGCCACATTTCAGGCTTTAAACATAAAGATATAAAATTTTAATTTTTTGTCAAGAATCAACAACAAGTGGGACACAATCGTGAAGTGGAATGAAATTTATTGGATATTTTAAACTTTTTTAACAAATAAAAACCTGAAAAATGGGGCGTGCAATATTATTCGGCCCCCTTGCATTAATACTTTGTAGCGCCACCTTTTGCTGCAATTACAGCTGCAAGTCGCTTGGGGTATGTCTCTATCAGTTTTGCACATCGAGAGACTGAAATTCTTGCCCATTCTTCCTTGCAAAACAGCTCGAGCTCAGTGAGGTTGGATGGAGAGCGTTTGTGAACAGCAGTCTTCAGCTCTGCCCACAGATTCTCGATTGGATTCAGGTCTGGACTTTGACTTGGCCATTCTAACACCTGGATACATTTATTTGTGAACCATTCCATTGTAGATTTGGCTTTATGTTTTGGATCATTGTGCTGTTGGAAGATAAATCTCTGTCCCAGTCTCAGGTCTTTTGCAGACTTCAACAGGTTTTCTTCCAGAATGGTCCTGTATTTGGCTCCATTCATCTTCCCATCAATTTTAACCATCTTCCCTGTCCCTGCTGGAGAAACGCAGGCCCAAACCATGAGGCTGCCACCACCATGTTTGACAGTGGGGATGGTGTGTTCAGGGTGATGAGCTGTGTTGCTTTTACGCCAAACATATGGTTTTGCATTGTGGCCAAAAAGTTCAATTTTGGTTTCATCTGACCAGAGCACCTTCTTCCACATGTTTGGTGTGTCTCCCAGGTGGTTTGTGGCAAACTTCAAACGAGACTTTTTATGGATATCTTTGAGAAATGGCTTTCTTCTTGCCACTCTTCCATAAAGGCCAGATTTGTGCAGTGTACGACTGATTGTTGTCCTATGGACAGACTCTCCCACCTCAGCTGTAGATCTCTGCAGTTCATCCAGAGTGATCATGGGCCTCTTGGCTGCATCTCTGATCAGTCTTCTCCTTGTTCGAGGTGAAAGTTTAGAGGGACGGCCGGGTCTTGGTAGATTTGCAGTGGTCTGATACTCCTTCCATTTCAATATGATTGCTTGCACAGTGCTCCTTGAGATGTTGAAAGCTTGGGAAATCTTTTTGTATCCAAATCCGGCTTTAAACTTCTCCACAACAGTATCTCGGACCTGCCTGGTGTGTTCCTTGGTCTTCATGATGCTCTCTGCACTTTAAACAGAACCCTGAGACTATCACAGAGCAGGTGCATTTATACGGAGACTTGATTACACACAGGTGGATTCTATTTATCATCATCAGTCATTTAGGACAACATTGGATCATTCAGAGATCCTCACTGAACTTCTGGAGTAAGTTTGCTGCACTGAAAGTAAAGGGGCCGAATAATATTGCACGCCCCACTTTTCAGTTTTTTTATTTGTTAAAAAAGTATAAAATATCCAATAAATTTCATTCCACTTCACGATTGTGTCCCACTTGTTGTTGATTCTTGACAAAAAATTAAAATTTTATATCTTTATGTTTGAAGCCTGAAATGTGGCGAAAGGTTGAAAAGTTCAAGGGGGCCGAATACTTTCACAAGGCACTGTATGTTAATTCCTTGTGTCCATCCAGAGAAGCCAACATACAGCGATCCTGAACATGAACAATGGCATTGTTTGTTCAGTGCAATAGATGGTACACACTTAAACAGCAATTTCTAATCTGAGCTATGTGCTACAAATCGCTTTACAAAGTGTTTCTGTTTCACCTATTGACGTACAAACTCACAGACCAATGATGGCAGAGCTGCCATACAAAGTGCTCACCTACAATTGAATGCTTGGGGTGTATTGCCCAAAGACACATGGAGGGGCTGAGGATCAAACCAGCAACCTCATGCTAAATGCACAGCCTGCTCTTTCACCTGAGCCATGGACATCTTAGCGCCAACTATCTTAGCATCGGATCTGTTTTGCGCTCAAATGTGCATTTGCTGGAGAAATGGACAATAAAGCTTCAGAATTAACAGTGCATAGATTGCGTAACTTGTAAAAAAATTGCTGGTCGTAATGAATCCATAGAGAATTAATACCCAACTCTAAGCTCCAAAGATGTTTTAACTTCTTTTAGCTCATTGTTTTGACATTTCGGGCATGCAACTCTGCTGTTGTGATTCACTCAGGGCCTTAATTCCATCCATCCATTATCTATACATCGCTTAATCCTCATTAGGGTCCCAGCTGAATCCGTGTATCATTCGTTCATTCGTTTTTCAAAATAAAACCAAAACCAAAAAACGAAATAACGACTCGTTGTTTTCAATATTTGTTTCCAGACCCAAAACGAAAAAACGGATAACGAATCTTTTTTCCGATTTCCGATTTTGTGCACAATTGGAAAATGGACAAAACGGATAACAGGGTTAGAATAATAACTCTAATTTAGCTATTATTGGTACCCATTTCCTAATGTGCTTTGCTGGCGCAACAGAGTAGACGCCGCTCGGGCTGCTGCGCAGCGAGAAATACGGCCGCCCTCTTGGTCCGGTCACCCGCTCCACTCAGCGCTGTTTGACAGCGCATTTAATCCATCTTAACTCTGAATATTAAACTGATTTTCATGTGTTTTTGTTTTTATTGTTTTTGCTGCAAACGTCATACATGTAGCTATGTGATACAGGACAAATGGTTATCTGCTTCTCTAACATATATTAGTGTGTGTGTGTGTTTACAGTGTTTGCAAAATAACTGTCTACAGTCGAGCTTAATATCAGAATATTCTATTACTGTTAATCCCGCTATGAATATTAAAATACGCCCAACCATTTGTCCTGTATCATAGCGACATGTATGACGTTTGCAGCAAAAACAATAAAAACAAAAACGCGTGAAAATCAGTTTGATATTCAGAGTTAAGATGGATTAAATGCGCTGTCAAACAGCGCTGAGTGGAGCGGGTGACCGGACCAAGAGGGCGGCCGTATGTCTCACTGCGCAGCAGCCCGAGCGGTGTCTACTCTGTTGTGCGAGCAAAGCACATTGGGAAATGGGTACCAATAATAGCTAAATTAGAGTTAACATTCTAACCCTGTTATCCGTTTTGTCCATTTTCCAATTGTGCACAAAATCGGAAATCGGAAAAAAGATTCGTTATCCGTTTTTTCGTTTTGGGTCTGGAAACAAATATTGAAAAAAACGAGTCGTTATTTCGTTTTTTTGGTTTTGGTTTTATTTTGAAAAACTAATGAACGCATGATACACGGATTCAGCTGACTTAGGGTGAAGGCAAGGGACACCTTGAACAGGTCACCAGTCTATCACAGGGTTACACAAACAGACAAAGAGTCACACTCACCTTCACACTTATGGACAATTTAGAGTAACCAGTTAACCTTAACATGTTTTTAGACTGCGGGAGGAAGCCGGAGTACTCGAAGAAAACCCATGTATGCACAGGGAGAACATGGAGACTCCACACAGAAAGATCCCAGGCCCAGACCAGCTCGTGAACCTGGGATCTTCGAGCTGTGAGGCGACAGTGCTAACCACCAAAGCACTGTGTGGCCGCAGGGCCTTAATTAATGCAGATAATTAAGCTTTCAAATGCACACATGTTGTCTCCCCCTTCTGGCAGTGAGAGGAATTACATAAGCAATGTCTAAGCATCCTTTTGACAAATCACTTTACTTTTAGAGCAAAATCTTTTCTTTAGACACCAGGCTTAATAGGCTTAATCAGTACAGAGTGGACTTATCTTTTAAGGGCCTGAATGTAGCATTTACATCTGAAAGTCCTGCACTTTAGTTTGAATTCAGAAGCGATTGCATTGGAGGAAGGAAGTGCTTTTCCATTGTGTGTTTCTATTAGTGTAAATTTGTAATTCAAATTCAGTTTGAATTCAAATTAAAATGTTGACACTAGGTATGGTACATAATGGTCCTCCTTTAAGGTAAATACATAAATATGTATGTCAGAGGTTCAGCGGCCATTGTACACTTAAGGCTGTGATTTGTTTACTGGAAAACGCTTTCCTTTCTGTTCTGCTGTGTTTCTACTTTTTCAGCTTCATCAGAAGGTTGGAGGTGACACAAGAGATTATCAGCAATGTTTTTTCGCTGTCACTTTAATTTAGTCGAGTAATTTCAAATTAAAACATGAAAGTGTACCCTCCAGTCAGCTACCGGTCATTCAAAACACAAATATTGACATTTTTCATGTTTTTCCTTTTGGAGGTGGTAAATTCTATGTGGCCAATACATCAAGCAAATTTAACCTTAACCCGAAACTAGCTGCTGCTTTTTAACAACAAAAGTCTTTGAACCTTTGATGGAATGCTGATTTTTATTTCTAAAGACTCCATCTGTACAAGGAGAATAAAAGCAGATGTGGATGACTCAGACGTTTTTAGGATGAGGGATGAACTCTGAGACCGGTAGTGCCACATCAGGAGTTCATGGGAGTTAGCAGAAAGGATGTTCACACAAACAGACACATGCACATGCACACATACAGTAATGTGAGCTGCAGGGTATCATCTGTGTAACCACATCCTTTGCCTTAGTGTGGGGAGAAGGAACCTGACACCTCATCGTCCTGTATGAAAAACTCCCCAGTCATCACTAATATGGGCAGAAATATCAACATTTAATATGCACAAGGGGATCACAGAGGTCATAGCAGGAGCCTGGAGCAAAGAAACACTGCAAGACTCCATGCAGACAAACAGTTATGACCAAAGCTGAGTGAACACGTACAATGAATTTATTGATTTCGATAAATCTTTCAAGTAGGAAACATTCTTTTGTTGGGTTGAGTTGACATCATAATGTTAGGGACTGAATCAATTTAATAATGTATGGCATTAAACTGCAGATTTCTGCACTCGTGTATTTAAAACTAAATTCAAGTTGATGTAACACAATGGAATTGGCTTCAGAGCAATTTTATTTTTTTCTTTTACAATGAGTTGAGGGTTTTAGGTCCCCATCCTCTACCTATACTAAACTTTGGAGCAACATATTTTTTTTCACATTTTCCTATTGAAAAACTTCAGAATTAGGGGCCGTTTACACGAGGACGCTTGCAGGTGAAAACGGCAAAATATTTCAACAAAACACCCTACCGTTTATACGAGGACGGCGTTTTGGGGGCTTGAAAACGCAAAAACTTGAAACCGGCCTCCAGAGTGGAAAAGTAGAAAACACTCCGCCGTTATGTTTCCGTCTAAACAGCAAAACGCAAAACTTTGCCGAGATCTGACCACGTCGCGTACGCGATTACGTCACATACGTGCTTTCGTTTGCCGGCCGGTACAAGGACGTAAACAAAGATGTGTGATTATTTCCATCCTTCGTACCTTCAAGCAACTCTGGCAGTTCTATGTACACTACAGGAGTCGTACCAAAAAACGTACAGAATCTGTACAGATTCCATTCATGAACATTTACCGCGGCGGAGATCCGAAAAGGGAGACAGTAAGCATGTGCGTAGACATGGCAGAGTTTTATCACAGCGCCACCCAGCTGCCTGGCATGCATATCCAATCGAATTCCACACACTATAGAGTCACCATATATACGCAGATTTCCTTTAAAACCGCTCGTCTAAACGTGAAATGACAAGACGCCACTTTTGCGTTTTCTGTTAGGATGGTCCTTGTGTAAACGGCCCCTTAGTGTAGGTACATGTTGAGCTGAATCACAGGACATGGAACTGAAAACTACACTTCCCAGAATGCATCAGTAGCAGAAAAGAGGTGCTGATCAGTGATCACTGATCTCGAGCACCTGGGAAGGACTGAAGAGAGCTCAGTTATTCAAACAACCTTTAGAGGAGAAAGAAGCAAGGAAAAGAACAAAGGAGATCCAAGTCCACTCATGGATTCGGCCCAAAGACACCAATGGTTAGTTGAATGTTTGTTTGCTTTCATGGTGTTTAAAGTCCTTCTTGATATGGTCAAGTTTATGTTAACTGCTGTTGTATTGGTGAATGATAGCATTTGATTTTATGTTAAGAGAGTTTGAATTAAGATGTTTCATTTTGAGTTTAAAGTAAAAATATAGAAAATATATATGTTCTGTTAAATTTCTAAACTTTACTAAAATGTTTTTTGTCTGTCTTTAAAGGTTTACAACCTGTTGCTATTGAAATAATGTGACTAACCAACTAAAAGGAAAATAAAAAGTTTGAGTTGGAATCGTGAGTTGAGTTGTCCTTGTGTCCTGTGAACTGAAAGAGAGGTGGACTTGACAGTACCTAACATACTGTATAAAAGTTAGCTTAAAATAATGTGAGACTACTAGTTGGAACATCATTTTTATGAATCAGTAACTTCCATGTTTATGCTACCAATCTTTATGTAAGTGATAAATAAAAGTAGGGCTGCAACTATTGATGAGTTGGCTAAGCATGTTGCAGCATTAAAAGTGGAAGTGAGCATGCTATGCAACAGAAATAACTGTCCGAGTGGAGCGTTGAAACATGGACGGACATCCACGCTGTATCATGCATGTACTATAAATTATATATGCACTATACAGTGCAGATGTCCATCCGCCCAGATGGTTATTTTTGTTGCAGAACACACTCACTTCTTTTGATGCCGTAACGTGCTTAGACGAATCGATTCATTGATAGTTGCAACCTGAAAAAACAAGCAAAGCTATTTCCCCTAACATAGTGTGATTTATTTATTTTTTTTAACATATTTTTATGAGAAGTTGTCCTTACTTAAAACGATAGATGCAAACTGT
This sequence comes from Acanthochromis polyacanthus, assembly GCF_021347895.1. NCBI lineage: Eukaryota > Metazoa > Chordata > Actinopteri > Pomacentridae > Acanthochromis > Acanthochromis polyacanthus. The sequence goes on from NC_067118.1 coordinate 19,818,444, forward strand.
TTTAAAAATATTGGCCCAAGTCATTTTTTCAGAAAAGGAAAAAAAAATAACCACACACCACATTGAACGTTGACCTAGGCCATTTTTCTACAGGGTAGAATTGCGCAATCTGTTCAACTTAGGATGTAAGCAATTTTACCAGAGGTGGCCATCATCAGTTTTTAGGGGGCGGCACAGTGCCTTGGTGGTTAGCATGTTCGCCTTGCAGCTAAAGGATCCCTGGTTTACGTCCCAGCCTCACCGGGATCTTTCTGCATGGAGTTTACATTTTCTCCCTGTGCATGCATGGGTTTTCTCTAGGTTCTCCAGCTTCCTCCCACAGTCCAAAAACGTGCTAGGTGTGAGTGTGATTCTCTCTAGGTGTAGCCCTGTGACAGACTGGTGACCTGTCCAGGGTGTCCCCTGCCTTCACCCTAAGTTAGATAGGATAAACTCCAGCCGCCCATCACCCAAATGAGGATTTAGTGGTCCATAAACAATGGATGGATGGATAATGTGAGACTAGTTGGAACTTCATTTTTATGAATTAACTTAAAAATGTGTTTGCTACCAATCTTTATGTAAGAGATAAATAAAAGCAATTTCCTTTTATGTAATGTAGTTTGTTGAACACAATCTCATTAGAATGTAAAACAATAGATGCAAACGGTTGAGTCCATTTTATTTGGTTGACCCAAATATCAATTTTTAGACTGTATCTTTGTATACAGTTATAGGGGACACCATGACTGGAACCAAAGAAATAAGCTGAAGAGGTTTTGGCTGTCATATTGAAAAAGTCCAACTGCAAACATGTCTTCTCATGCAACTTAGTCACAACCGTGTCCTCTTTGAACCAGCCACTGTTAATTTGGGGGGCTCATGAAGGCCACAGTGAGGGTGACATGCGTCTTTGTCTTTTTCCATAGTTTGATGAGATTTGTCAGAGATTTTAAGTACAAAAGCTGAGTTTGGAATCTCGCTTCAGTCAGAACATGATTAAATATTCATTTTTGTTATTTTTTAAACTTGAATATCGAAGTATGCAGGCAATTTCCAAATGAAAAGACGAAAAATTGTTTTGAAGGAAATATCAGCAGCCTGTGGTCTTTGGTGAAGTAGCAGCCAAGGCCAACTCTGCGGATAGAGATGATTTGTCAAGTTTCAAGGGAGCTGACCTTCAGCATTGAACGTTATTGAATAGAAGCAAGAGCACACACATTCTCACAAACAAGCGGAGGAGCAGCACATGTACATGCACAGACATTCATGCAGAAAACACACATTTTACATTATGCATACATTTCCCTGGCATGAAAGAAACAAGAAAGTCACAGAGCACAAGTGAATGCACAGGGACATGGGACATGGAGACAGAGCTGTGCCACTGTGCATGTGTTATGACACGACACCAGCAATCAATCAAACCCAACTAGAGCGTCCTTTTATCAAGAGTACATCAAAGAATATGCTTCCAGTGAAACAGCCTTTATCGTGTCATTTATGAGCCTCAAGCGGATCACCTCTCAGACTGTCCCGGGTCCAATGCTGCCACCTATGCGCGTCGTGGAGTAGTGCGTCCGGCAACTCGCTGTAGCGCAATACCGCAGCCAGAGGGCGCACTCCTGTCACTAACCCCCATTCTCTCTCTCTCTCTCTCTCTCTCTCTCCATTCCTCAGTGTCTACCAGGGGATGCCGGAGTCTAACTGAAGCTCTGCTCTCATTCATGCTGAGCGCTGCTCTCCTGTGCGCACGGAACTGCAGAGCTGAGCTTTGGAACCGGTGCTGCTGCTGCTGTCTGACGAGCCCGTCGGGAATGGAAACGTCTTCCGCTGCGACTCTGACATCCTAAAAAACATGCCAAGCAGAACGAGTGTGAAGGACGGTTTGATCAGTAAGTAGAGCCAAACTTTTTGTGGTTGTTAATCATCTCTTTTACGCGTCTTGGAGCTTCCCCCCCCTCTCCTCTACATCCGAAGTGTTGGTGACATTCCTCTCCTTCTCCGACCCTTCCTCTTCCCTCTCCTTGTCCTCCTTCATTCCGTGCTTCTTTCCCGTCCTCGCCTCTAACACGATCACACATGGACCAGTCAGTGCTGCGGGGAGAAAGCAGGTTTTGTGTTGTTTTTATGTATTCTGTTTTTTATTTATAAACATGCGTTGCGTACAGGAGGCAGCCAGACGCGCGCTGAGGTTGCGGATGGACTAAATCCGAAATGACTGAACGTCACCCTTTTCCCCCCTCTCTTTTGGTGGAATTTGCTCAAGTTGTTGTGGGTGAAGGATCGCTTTACTTCACTGGGAAGGAGCTGCGGATTGTGGATGCAAAGTGGCAGAGTGAATGGGCTGTTAGTGTGTGATCCTCCACATGCCTGAGCTTTAACGCTTCCATACAACACTTGAGATGGCAGAGGGTATTATAGGATGTTGTCGCAATATTACAGTGATGCCATTAGACTAGTCTCAGTCAGTGAAGCCTCTGCTGAGCAGCACAGACACACCAGCCCCAGTAAGAGCCTTATTGGACTTTGTTGCTGTTGTGATTTATTGTGATGGAGCTTTACTGATTTTGATCCAGACGTGAGATCAACTTGGAAACGCAGTTTGTCCTCACTGAGTGTGTGTGTGTATTTAGATGCAGAATGCAGATGTTTGACTGCGTGTGTCAGTATGGATGGTGTTTGACCTATGAGTCTGACAGCTCGTGGGTGTTATTAGTATTCCTTCATACATGTGTGTCCGCCCCTTACCCACCCACATATAAACACACACATCTTCATTTTTGGAGTCACGTCAACATGCTCTGACAGTTTTGTGTCACCTTATGAATTTTTGACTTGAAATGCGTAGGTGAGGCAGACGGGCTGATTTGGAGAGACTACGGGCATCAAGCCACCAGTTTGGCTGCCAAGCACACAGAAAAGGAGGCAAAAAAAAAAAAAATCTCTTTAGGTTGTGTGTGCGCGTGAGAGAGAGTCTCTGCATATTCACAACCTCCTCATCTTCTCCTCTCTCTACTTATCTCTCTCAAGGGTGAACTTGTGAGGATGTGTGTGTGCGAGGGAGATGATGTGGGAGCGTGGAAGAGATGCAAAGAGATGAGAGGCAGAAAGACTTCACCCCCTCTCTCTCTCTCTCTCTTAAGAGTGTGTCATGATGTGCCTGTGCTGGGACCCGTTGATAAGGCAGAAACCCTGAGCATCACCTCCACTTTGGGGCCGAGGCGTGACATCCAAAGTGACTGCGTGCATGGTTATCCTGACAGAAAGACTGGGGAACATATTAGTTCCCGTTCCACCCGCAGACGCCACACAGTGTTTTCAGAGGTTTTAGCCCGAAATGAGTCACAATCAGACTCGGGCGACAGTGCTGCTGCATGTGCTTTGAGCTGCCTGTAACCTAATTACCTAGTTTATTCTTGGAGTCTTTCATTATTCATTTGTTCTTAGAGGATATGATCCTTTCTTCCTGCTCCCCGTGTATACACCTTTCTGTGTGTTTTCAGCAATCTGCGTTCAGTCATATCTGAAGGGGCTTCTAGGATGACTCTTCCCATGTGACTCCAGTGTCTATGGAGTCACAGTTTATTTCTTTAAATCTTCAAAAGACTGCATTTAATCGGGCACAGGCTGGTATGGAATTGAAGGATTCAGTATTGTGCAGTCCCTACAGGTACATTAGGTAGTTTTTCGTGTCTATTTCATGTTGTATAGGCATGACATTCTGAAGCGAATCCATCATTACTGAAAGCTTAGCAACCTTTTAAGATTGATCTCTGAATCAATTAATGCATGTTCATTTTATATAAGGGGTATTTAAGTGAATGGCCTCGCTCTGTGTTCAGAGATGCAACTTAATTTGCTGTTGAGTAAGTCCGTGCTTTGTGGAGCTTCGTTGACATTGAGTTTTATGAGCCACATTATATGTGAGAGTGTGCTCTGTGGGCTCACAACGTTGCCTATAGCAGGAAAGGTTTTATTTGGGCGAGAGCACCGACCGCCACAGGGAATGTGTGTGGTGTGTGTGTGTGTGTGTGTTAGTGTGAGTGTAGGAGGGTCAGGTGGGGGCGATGCCGGAGCTGTGTCTGTGCTCTCAGCCCTCAGTAGCTCAGACCCCAGCTGAGATGAGAGCCAGAGACGATCGACAATGCGCCCTGTGGTCCGTCTGCACTGAAGCGCTTCATACCTCAAGTGCCTGTAATAAATAAGGCCAGGAGGAGAGGAGGCAGTAGAATGACAATAAAGCAGATTGATAAAGCAGTTTGAACTTATTCTGTCTGAGAAACACCCGGAGGAAGGGCGTGCTATCATAACATGTCCATAGGACCTAATGAAAATGACATTTAGCTGAGGGTTTTTATTCCTGCTGCCTTCGGAGATCTACATTTAAATAGTGTATGGGCGGCCCCAGTGGGAGCTGAAGTGCCGACCCAGCAGTGTTGAAGCCACGCTCTCTCCTGTTGAGCTGCTGATTATTGCACTGCCAAGTAAACTGATATAGCATCGCAAAATACCAGTTTGAGTTCCACAAACAATACGGCTTGTTGTAACTGCTCGGAGGAAGGCAGTTTGTCAGATTAGCTCACACAGGCGTCAAATAAGTTTGTCGCAAACTTTTTCAAATAAAACAGTGACAGATAAGAGAGCGCCATGTCGGATTTATCAGTGCAGCATTCCCACGAGGTTACATACTTGACTATAACCACAAAGCATGAGGTATTGAATGGATTTTCTCTCCCTCTGCTGGCTATAGATGGCTCTGTCAGTCATTTTAACAAGCAGGGATTATTTTAATGATATCAATGCTTACTGGAATAGCAACAGTCCACCATTTCAAAAATACAACGTCATATGAGAGATGGTGCGGGGCTCCCTCCCAATATACACTACCGTTCAAAAGTTTGGGGTCACTTCGAAATGTCCTTATTTTTGAAAGAAAAACAATTTTTCAATGAAGATAGCATTAAATGAATCAGAAATTACAGTCTAGACAATGTGTTTAATGGTAATTCTAGTTGGAAACAGCTGATTTTTCATGGAATATCTACATAGGAGTGCAGAGGAACATTTCCAGCAACCATCACTCCTGTGTTCTAATGCTATATTGTGTTAGCTGATGGTGCTGAAAGGCTAACTGATGATTAAAAACATTTGTGCACATAAATAAAAGCGTGAAAAGAGCATGAAATTGTCTGGGTGACCCCAAACTTTTGTACGGTGGTGTAGGTGTTGATGAAGTGGGGTAAAACAAATACAATGAAAACATCTCAAGTGGGGTTTTGCATGTCTTAAAACCTCATTGAACTTCTACCAAAGCATTGTTTTAAAATCAGATGAACATCCCCATAGCTGGCTTTTGAATGCATGAGAAGACCACTGTGATATTCTCAAGAGAACGAAATGCAATACCCAGTCATCCTCATGCTGACAAAACTAAAGAAATATAACTAATTACTATGCAGACAGTATTGCCCCATTTTTAATTATTCATAGTGAAGAATGTTCTGCTGTTTTGTTGTCTTGACTTCAGCATGTGAGTGTTTGCGATACTACGGGGGATGAACCAATTTGTCTTGTTTTTCCCTCCTTTGCCTGATCAGCCAGTGACAAAGTGTTTACAACTCACAATTTCTGTCTGAACGAGACAGACGGAAGGAGCGGTTGAGGAAAAAAGGATGGGAGCAAAAAAAAAAAAAAACAGAAAAAAGAGGGAGAGATGGAGAGAAGCGATGGTGCTTTTAAGTTCCCGGCATCTTTTTGATGCAGCCTCCGCAGTGAAAGGCCACGGCAGATCAAACAGGGCAGGCAGATTGAAATAGTTCCTTTTGTAAGGGGAAGAGATGCTTCAACGCTGCACAGATGTGACAGGTAACCGCAAGATGGAGGTGGCAGCTACTTTCACACGCTGCCTGATTGCAAACACTCGCTTTCCAAGTTCAAAATAGGACTTGCGAAAAGCTTTTTGATTGTCGTTAGCATCCGCGTTCTGAATTGTAAGTGAGACGAATGGCATGTGGGTGGGTAGAGGAGTTATTTCCTATCCTAGTGTGAACAAGGATAATTCTGCCGCTGTTTTGTCAGCAATTAAAGGAATTTCAGCAACCCATTTTCTTCTGCCGCTGCAGACCATGCAGCTTGTGTTTGTTGTCCCAAATGGCCAATTTCTGCCTTATGTTCTGTGCTGTCTGAACGGTTGAGGCAGCAAAATAATCAGCCTGTGTGCGTGTGTGCATGCACGGCCCATATATCGATGTGGAGCCAAACAAAAACACTCAACTTCCTGTTCTGTTGCAACATCGGTCCAATCAGCACATCCCCATTTTTCCCACACACACTCGGACATCCTCCCTCTACCCTCCCTCTTTGTATATATTTAGTGCTGGGCCAAGGTCAAAGTTAGAGTGCTTCTTTCTTGTTTTTTCCGTACATGGCTTTCAGATGCAGATCTGTCTTCTGTTATCTGTATTTCTGGTTAGACTTTCCCTGGACCATGGGGAGGTGTGGGAGGGAGGTGCAAGAGGGAAATGCTATAAAGGAACGAAAGGTGAAGGATGACGGAGGGAAGGATAACGCAACTGCAACACTATCACTCTGCGGTATCGCACTCTGTATACCTTACCTGAGGAACAATTTGTGAACTCCTCTAAAATATGAAAGACGAGGACGGTTTCTACTATGATACAAGCCAACAAATGTTCACAAACTACGCTGAATGCGTTTCTGAAGGATGGGCTTTGTGTGCTTTTGTCGATCTGGAATTGTCTCTCCCAAGTCAGCTCTCATAAATCTCGGATGTTAACTTACACTCCTTTGCAGTCTTGGAGAGGAAAGTATTTGAATGTTCGGAAATCATTGTTAAATATTTACACATCATGATGTGTCACAAAAAGAAAACATTTGCAGCTTTCTTCACCTGGACTCCTGGTTCAGTGGTGTTAATGAGATGGTTTGAATTTAGTTCATAAGTGTTGTTGCAGAGACAAGTGAAGAAGCCTCGTCGGTATCCACTAAGAAGGGCTTTACGATAAAATATCCACAAAATCAACACAGACGTTAGATGAGATGACCCTGACCAACACACAGTGCTGTATTTCTGGTACAAGTGTGGACAGAGATTATATTTAAGTGTTTTGCAACTTTGACTGCACAGTGACTTCGTTTTTAGCACTTCAGCCTTGCAGCTAGAAGATCCCCAGTTCTCATCCCGCCTTCCCGAGATCTTTCTGCATGGAGTTTGCATGTTCTCCTTGTGGATGTGTGGGTTTTCTCCAGGATCTCCGGCTTCCTCCCACAGTCCAAAAGCATGCTGAGGTTAATTGGTGACTAAATTGTCCGCAAGTGTGAATGTGATTGTGGTTGTTTGTCTCTATATGTAGCCCTGTGATAGGCTTGTGACCTGTTCAAGGTGTCTCCTGCCTTCACCCTCAGTCAGCTGGGATAGACTCCAGCCCCTCACGACCCTAATGAGGATTAAACGGTGAATAGATAATGGATGGATGGATGTTTTGTGTCTTGTGAAATCTGTTACATTTCCACTGATTGTGGCTATTGTCAGGGACAGCATCATCCAAGCCTGCTAAAGCCGAAGGATGTTCAGTTATGTTTGAAAACCTTACATAGCAATTTAAAAATGTTTGCCATGGTATCGTCACCATGATGAGACTATCAGTTTATCTATGGCAGACAAATATGTGGAATAAAAACCTGCATATATTGGTGTCAGTTATCAGCCAAAATGAGTCATTATTTTGGCAAAAATCACATTTCATGTGTCCCTGCTGCTGAAATCGGAGAGATCTGGTAGAATTAGGAATGGAAACCACTTTTACTTTGGGTCTATTACAATGTGCTGCTTGCAGTTGTCGTACTTGAAATCTGACGAAGACAGAGAGTGAAAAATTGAGGATTTTCTGTACCAGAGTGGAAAGAGGGATGGGCATTAGGAGGGATCACTGAGGGCTGTAAAGGTGAGACACTGGGGGCAAGTTGTAATATACAGTACGCGCTACTATCTCTGTATGCAGCATAGGCTCAGGTATGGAGGGTGGAGAAGGCACTGTGCGAAAGAGGCTGAAAAAATTGGAATGCTGTAGAGGTGAGGAGGTCAAATGGGAAGGTAATGGCTGATGTTACATTCCTCTCTTTCTGACTTTGGGTCACTTTCTCGGTAGACAATTGCAGAGTTGCAAAAAAGGAAAACGTAAACTGCAAACCAAAAAGTTTCAAGCAAAGGATAGAAAATCAGGAAATATCCGTACGACATTGAAGAACCTTTCAAATTAGTGAAGGTGTTTCTGTTCTTTCATGCATCACACTATCTGAAGATAAACAAACGCATGTGACAGCATTTTAACCCACCGTGGAATCTAATCTAAGAAACTGTTGAAATACTTGGGAACACAGCTGGTGACACATTTGTCCTGGCTTCAGCTGAAAATGATTTAAGAAGGGAGGAAAAGTAAGCGGAGGGGGGAAACAACAGAGCATCAGTAGAGCAAAGTCATGGCGAAAACAACTGAAGCGAGGTGTAAAAATTGAAAAATAGGAGAAAATGAGAGAAAAAGAAAAAGGAAGTAGGCAGTGGAAGCAGCGAGGCAAAGAGAGTGACGTGTTCCTGACAATGTGTCTCAGATGAGAGGACTCGGAGAAAGAGGGGATGGATAGAAACAAAGGCACTAAGGTTGAGGTTGTGCAATTCTAATTCTGGTCTTTCTGGAAGTGGTTAGGAATTCAAAGAAGTGAGCAAAGAATGGGAGGTTGGGAAGAAAGTGGTGAGAGAAGACTCAGCAACAGCGTGACTTGGGTGACTCGGTTGATGAAGCAGGCTGTCCCGCCTTTGCCAATGTTGATGACTAGGCTTCGATTGTATAGTCTTCCTAGCTGATAACAGTTTGTTGAGGACAAACTCATTGAACTTCCTTGTGAAAGAGTGTGTTACCTCACCCTAGCACAGCACATATTCTGTCATCAGAGTCCTGTATGTAGCTGTCAAAGAAACTTTAACCCTCTGAACCATGGGAGTTTTTTGCTACTGTCACATTTTCACTCTTACTGAAGTCCAGCACCTCCATTGGAAACAATAGAACTTTGGCTAGAAGCTGAGAGAACTCAAAAATGTCAAAAAGTTGTCAAGCCTTAAATCATTAACAGGAAAAACAAACCTGAATTTTTTCATTATTTGTTTTACAAAAAAATCAAAGCTAAACCTGAACATTTGCAACATTTTTTTTCCAATTGTTCACAGATGTTACCAATCCTTCAAAAAAGTAGCACCACATACTATAGATATGAACAAATTTTGTGCTTGTCTCTTATCTGCTCTGTGTAAGCACAGCCTGCAGTTCAGCTGAAAAGTCACAGAATTTTCTGTCTGATGTCATGATGATGATGCCCTCAGAGCTGTTGGTCACAGCTGAATCACTACGGCTTCCCGATGGTGCTGAGGAGCACAGAATTAATTTTAGAGCTGGTTTATGCAAACAGTTTAGTTTCAGATGGAGTGATATGTCACAGATGATTAATTTAAGGACTGTTGGAAACTCGAAGATTCTTGTAGTTCTTACAGTTTCTGGCTGTGATAAATGGTGTCATTTTGTATTTCAAATCCGCCAGCAGGCTTTAGGGTTAACAGGCATTCTACCTCAACTTATCCAATTTGCAACCAAGTTGCTCTTACATTGTTGTGAGTGCAGAATATGTACAGCGGTGATGTTTGGTGACCAGGCTCTGACCTCATCACTTCTCACAAGGAAGCACCAAGTTCAGCACAGCAGGCAGTGGGGCATAATGGGAATGTCTTCATCCAAAAGAGGCGTGTGCTGGTAGTGGGATTTCAAAAATTCAATGTGAGCAGCAGCAGTGATTGTACGGTAGTGTGCAGATATCCAATAGTATCCTGTCTGAACTGGTCAGTTGTGGCTGTAAGGTTTGGACCAGCTTCAGAAGGCCTCTCGAGCATCAAGAGATACTAATGTTTAAATGCACTTACAAAGTGAGGCATTGTCACAATCGGACAGAGTTATAGTGGCCAGTGCTTGAAAGAGCTTTTGTTTGAGAAACAATCTGTCAGGACAATTTCAGCCATTGGAATTGCTAAACAGATTGCAGTTTCAAGTTGTGTTGTACACTAACATCATTTTCATTATAAACTAGAGCTTACTCAACTATTTGGTTTCTCCTGCTGTGAAGAATATAACAATTCCAAGTTCACTGACCCCTGATTTCCACTGAGGGGCTAAGCAAAGCTCGCCAAGACCCCAGGAGAGAAAGAAAGAACAACAACAACAAAAAAAAAAAGACAGAAAGACGGAACAAAGAGTATTTGAGTATTTCATCATGCTGCCAACCCAAACAATTTACCAGCTGGGGAAAAATATAAGGTAAACAGACGTCATCGATCTTGTGTTTTAAACATTTGGAGAGGGACCCTGGCAGGTCCCCTTGGCTCTGCTGTGAGGAAACTGCAGAGAAATGACAGGAATGACAGTCAGCAAAGAAATGCTGAGTCAGTGACTACAATGACACTCCCCCAATCAGCACACACATGCCTGTGCACATACACACACTCATCTCATTTTGTTGAGTGCTTAGTCAAACACAAACCTGCATGTGTGAGGGAGGGCTGGCTGTAATGTTTTTTTCTGTGTGTGTGTGTGCAATGAGAAATAGGATCAGAGAACCATATGTGATGCGTCCCCTCAGTCTCTTATCTCGAGAAGTGTGACGTCTAGGTTCAGCAGTTTGCTCAAGGACACCCCAGCAGGCGTCCTTGCAGCGTTATGAAACACCTCTCAGCAGATACAAATTTTGGCATTTGGTTGCTTTGAACTAGGAATCCAATTTTATTACCTAACAGTCAGCAGCACTGTCACTCAAACGATAAAGGAATTGTTAAAACAAACCAAATACAGCGGACATCATTCCATACTGCCGTTCAGAGGTTTGAGGTCACTTAGAAATGTCCTTATTTTTGAAAGAAAAGCAGATTTTTTTTTCAATGAAGATTACATTAAATGAATCAGAAATATAGTCTAGACATGGTTCCAGCTTTTCCAGCTGGAAACGGCTGATTTTTAATGGAATATCTACATGTTATTAATTTATTTAATCAGGGACCATGCAATGGGACACATGGAGCCGATGCATTACATATGGAGTGTGTAGCATAGAGCTCATTTATAACTCCCGTCCCTGGTTGGGCTTTTAAGTAAAAGTGGTCAAAGGACCAACAACACAAATAAAAACAGCACAGGCAACATTAAAAACTTATAACCCCCACCCAGCCATGCACACACAAACACACACAATCACACAATCACAGACAGTCAGACCTTATAGATTTCATAGGTGGCTACATTCTTGGTTTTCTTTCAGCCAGTGCTTCACTTTTGCTGTAAAAGTTTTTAAATCTGCTATCCTGTTAATGTCATTTGGTAATGTGTTCCAGATGTGACAGCCTTTGATTGAAAAGGCTGTCTGTCCGAATGTAGTTTTTCAGTAAGCTATTTTGCAATTGTTGGTGGAGCTTCTGGTGACCCTGCTGCCGTCCTGTCTTTGGATGCATCCACAGACTGGCTGTGGCGCTGATTTATTGAGGCATTTAAAGATTAGTTTGATGAAGCAAAGATCTATGAAGCTTTCAAAACTCAGAAAATTGTATTTAAAAAAAAAAGACAATGATGCCACTGAATTGATTTTTTTTAATCCATAATTTTCAGGGCTTGATTGGAAATGAACCGATGTGTTTTTATTGTAGATGGGGTTGCTTCAGCCCAAACTGCAATTTCTTGCATGAAAAGTACTATATAAATAAATTTTGATTTGAACTGTCAGACAGTATGAGATATGGGATAAGATCAGAGCATGCACATACAGGGCTGCCTGGTCAGGAATATTAGGGGTGCAGAGGAACATTTCCAGCAACCATCACTCCTGTGTTCTGATGCTACATTGTGCTAGCTAGTGGTGTTGAATGACTAACTGATGAATAGAAAACCATTGTGCAATTATTTTAGCACATGAATAAAAGTGTGAGTTTTCATGGAAAACATGAAATTGCCTGGGTCACCCCAAACTTTTGAACGGTAGTGTCCAGATAGAGCTATTTTTAACTACGCTCATTTGACCTGTACTGTCAAAGTGGCTTGGATGCATTTGTTGCTTTGCTTTAGCAAAATCCTATCTGACTCCGACTCATCTCCGACTTCATCATTTATGCGATGTGGCTGAACGTCATTAACCACCACAGAAGTCTTTGTCTTGGTGGCCCGTTGCTAGCTGATCCCCCACAATGCCCTTTGCTTGCCAACATGGTCCTACCCGTAGTTACTGCCTAATGAGTTCGTAACAGTGTTGAACCCAAACTTACTGGAGTCTTCTATTTCATTAAAGAGTAATCACCAGGTAGTACAGCAAATGCATAGTTTGGTTTCTGACATACAGGTCCCTCATCTTCTGCCTAATCAATAAATATGTTTTCAATATTAAATTCCTATTGTCAGGCATTGTTTCCTTTGAATTCTGATTGTGCTGTTGATTGGAAATTGACACAATCCTAGGGAATCAAGCCTCTGGTGCAGTGACATTGCTACTATTGGCCCAGCATCTAGAGTGGACATTTTTCTTGCCCTAAACTGTACAAAGAAGTACATTATACAGGTGCCTGAGCCCTGCTTAAAAATGAATGACTTTTGCTTTGTTGTGACAGATGAACTTCTTGCTGAGGTTGAGAAATGAACTTTCTCCTCTCTGTTAAGGCATCTTAGAGCAACACTTTGCCATCCCAGCTCTGTTTCCGTTCTTCTGTTTGTCGTATACCTGATTCTGCCAACTTAAAGTTCCCCTACATTCTGTCTGAAAGAAGGATATGGCTGATAAGACACAAACAGAGTAGTGTTGGAAGTAAATGCTTCCACTCCTCCACAACAAAGTAAACCACAGGGTCAAAAACATGTTGAAATCCATTTAAGGCACCTTTAGATTTTGTGTCTGAAAGCGGCACTGTTCAGGCATCTCCTTGGCTGTTGAAATTGCCCCGAGTATCACTACCTTTTTGGGGTGGTGATGCATGGGAAACCATTTTAAGGCGATGCAGACGGGCAATTTAGCTTTTAACAGACGCAGGGGGTTGCAAATGGACGGAAATTGGAGAGAAAGTGTTGAGTTTGGTAGAAGCAGCAGTGACACAACCACAGGAGAAGCTTTTGTCTAGTGAGATGAATTTACTCAATAACCTCTGCCTAATGGGACTGTCTCCTATTTTCTGTTTTTGTGCCTATCTCATTTTTTCATTTCTTTCTCCTTTCTCCACAGCTCAGGTATTGTGTGCCATTATTTTGTGTGTTATTGTCTTCCCATCGCTTTATTCTCTGCCTGCCTTCCTCTCTCTTCATTCACGTTAGTCTCATTGCTTTGGAAAAGCCAAAAGAATTCTTAAGTATTATTTAAAGTCTTTTCATGTTTCTCATCACACAGAAGCAGGTGCTTTTGTCCACTTTTCCATTCATCCATATCAGAGTTGTCAGCACAGCTCACTACAATCTAATTTCACACTTTGGTGTAAGTAAGGCATAAAAACATTCAAACCCATTATTTGTCATATCAGGCTGATGCACATTTTGGATTAAACATACAATTACTGTCCTGTAGACTTAAGGGGTTGTGGATGGAAGTAAAGTGGAAATCACATAACTTGTACCATCACATTTACTCCGCTAGGGAACGCGGCAGAGTTATGTGACGATCGGCTTGCTTTGTCTGTTTGTCTTTCTGTCTGTCTGTGCACAACATTACTTAAAAGCGGGCTAACAGATTTGAATGAAATTTTCAAGGAAGGTCAGAAACGACACAAGGACCAAGTGATTAGATTTTGGCAATGATGCAGCTTATAGTCTGGATCGACAGATTTGTTAAAAATTTATGTACCATTGTGAGATAGTGGCACAGAGTCACTGTAACTATGACAACAAGCGAACACTACGCCAGCTGCCTGTTGACGATCAGGATTGTGATCCTACTACAAATATACCTCTGCGGACTTATTGGGTGTTATGCATCAGAAATGATATAAGGAACAGTTGATTCAATTGTGGGGGTGTTTCTGAGTCCCATCAATTCCCGTTGCCTGCTCCATATCGGGTCACGTTATTCAGTATCCATACGTATGTCAATGTCAGCTTTAGTGATATAGCACAATTCAAAAGGCCTATGACCAACCAAAGTGCTTTACAATAAAATAATCATCAACACAAAGAAACGATAAAAGCAAAACAATAAAACGGATAAAAGATTGAAATAATCAAAAATAAGAAAAAAATTAAAGCAAAACAGTGAAATTAAACAGATAAAAGATCCAGTAGAGGTGACTCTGCTCAGCCAAAGGCCAGGGTGAACAAGTGGGTCTTAAGACGTGTTTTAAAAATGGAGAGGCTATTCGCAGACTGCACAGAGAGGGACAATGTGTTCAACATCGTGGGAGCCACAACTGCAAAGGTTCGATCTCCTCTGGTTTTCACGAGAGATCGAGGAACGTCCATGACCATCTGGCCAGCATGCATAACATGCCTGTGCTCACCTCAACGTCAATTTTTATTAAAGATTTCATCCGTTGGAAATGATATATCAACTGAGCAGCCTTGGCGGAGTACTGCGCTCTCTGAGTGCTTTTCTTGCTGTGTCTGGATTCCACTTTTTAGACATTTTTGGACAGCTTTTACAAGAGCAATAGCACTTCAGCCAGGTGTATTGTTTTCTATCTCCCTTGACTTGTCTCTGTTTTATTGGTGCAATCATTTAGTCCTCGCCTTTAGTCTTTTCGAGTACAGTTGACTTTGTAGCCGCACTAGCAGTGCAGCTCTGGGGATGACGGTGTCAGCCTGCTGGCTCGTCTGTCACTTTGATCACAGAGTGAAATAACTCAAATTGTGGGTGGATTGCCATGAAACGTTGCACAGACGATCATGGTTGCCACATGAGTTTTCCTGTAGCACCACCATGAGGTTGCCACTTCTCAGACTGAGTGATGTTATGCCCCTAAGATTAGGTCAGATGTTAGATTCCCCCTCGAGATGAACTGCAGTTGGTGCAGCTTCAGTGGTGTCATAATTTTTCATGTAGTTCTGCTTTTCTTTGTTCTTAGTTGTTGCTTAGTTCTAGTGTTGCTTCCTTTGTTCTTGGTTTACATATTTATTGGCTGTTTGGTTTATATATTTTTGCTTTCTAGTTTGTAATTTAAAAAAATCTTATTTTTTATATTATAATTCTAAATTAATATTATGTTGTTTTCTTCAGGACCTTCTACGTGTTTATTTAATATCTGCTGATGCACAAAGAGAGAGTAACGTAATCTCAATGCTTGGTATGTCATGTACATTTTGAAGAATTGACAATAAAGCTGACTTTGACTGACTTTCGGAATCAACTGAGAGAAAATGTTTTATTTAGCATAATGAGACATACCGAATAAAGTTATTTTGTTTAAATATCTCAATTTTAAGATTGACATTTGGTCTCAGATAACTCGCTCAACTCCTATTTTCAGTTTTTAATTTTCACCTTTTAGACCTGCCAGCTGGTTTTGGGGTTCAGGGTTAATGTTATTCTGCACTTTTCTGCAGTGCCATTTGCAAGTGCCGGAAGTGACAGTTTTTTATGTGTTTATGCCATTTTAAAAACTAAGCATCATTTTACACATTTAGTTTTTTGCACAACTGCGTGGACAAATGATATACTTAGTTAAATTCCCCTTTTCTAGCAACTTTTTAAAAGACATTTGAGTTAGACTTTGGCCCTGCCTTGAAACTTGCGCTTGGACTGTTCATGGGAAAACATTTCTTGACGTCTTGCCGTGTCTGCTACAGGTCTGGCATTTGCTACGAGATATACTCAGGGGTTCAGGTAGAATCTGTTCCAAGTAGCAGTTAACTATGTTGCGCATCTAAAAAAAAAAAATCTTCGATCTTTAGCATACATTAAGCCCAGTTTGAATCACCAAACGTGGGTTATAAGGATGCTCTTTTATCAACCATTCCAACACAGCTGTATTGGCAGAGTTACCAAAAACAGAAGACGAGTTCATTTCCCAGCATCATTGTGCTTTGATACTCCAGAAGAGCAGTAATTTTGAATCACACTAGCACACTCCTGCTCCTGCACCTTGGCTGCTGTTGTTGCAAGCATCAAACGCCGTCATGCAGTAGTGGTCTTTTGCCTTTTTGTTCATGTTGCTCATCTTTTAATGCAGTGTTTGTTCGTCATTCATAATCTTGAACTCCTCTTTTGTTTTGTTCTTTTTTTGTGTTTTTTTTTTTTAGTGTGGCCTTACTATAAACTCCAGATGAACAGTCACACTTCTTCAAGTCAAATCAGTAAGTTTGAGATACCCTGAAGATATTCTGTCTGCTCTGTTCACGCCATTCTTTTTTTTACTCCTCTCATCTGCTTTTGGATGCCGTGTATAACTGTTTTATTCCTCCCTCCTCCTCTGTCTGACTAGTCCTGTTGGTTTTAGAGATCTCAGCAGACTGACTAGAGGAGGCTTAGCTGCAGGCAGATCCTTCTCCCTAATGAGAGAAATGGAGCTGTTAGCTGCATACATACACTTCTACGCTCAGTGTGTGCATATGGGCGCCTGTGTGTGTCTATGTGTGTGTGCGGTGGAAGCGTTTCACTGTTTATGCGTGTGGTTTTGTGAAATTGCTTGTGTGAAATATTATGTGTGTTTGAGTCAGCGTGTTTCTGTGTGTAGCTGTGGGGTTTGTTTTTGAGCGTTTATGTGTGTGAGTGTTTCATGCCTCGCCTCTCCACACACTGTTTCGAATTCTTTCCTCTTGTGAAACCGAGGAAACTGAACAGTTTATGTGGCTGTTGAACACAACATTTCATTTTCCCGCTGTGTGCTGATGTAGTTGACTGGCTTCCCTGTGTACTCCTGGAGGAATTCAGCTCCATGTTTCCTCCTCTCAGTTTAAGCATACCTGCACGTGTGTCTTTGTGTGTTTAATACAGTGCATTTTTTTAGATAACAGATTTCTTATACTGTTGTAATGCTCAGGACTTGGTCAAATCTGGCTTGAATTCATGTCTTTTTTTTCCCCCAAATTAAAACAATTACTGTCATTTATCTTATAAACTATGCCTGCAGCTAGTCACTTTTATGTAGTAGAATGATCTGTCAGTTATTGAAAGAAATAATTGACTATTTAAATTATGCTAGTGACACACTTCAGTAAGCAGTGATGCCTTCATGTGCCTTTCATGAGCATTCTGAGTCAGCGCAAAAACACTCATGAAATCACCAACGAGTTGTCAATTAAATTCACTGACAACTAATAAGTTGTTCATTTTTCTGAGGAAATAATCAATTATTATAATTGTGAAATGGTTGTGAAAAATGCCTATTAAGACTTTAGGTGACATCGTCAGCTTTTGATTCACAAACAGTCCATAAATTAACTAATTTTGTGTTTCAGCACAAAGAGAATAAATACTGCTCATATCTCTGCCTATGGTAAATTTATGCCCACAGCATTTTTACACACAATAAAAATACTAATAAAGCTAACCCAGTACAGGGTTGTCTGATATCCTGAATGTGTTTTTTTGTAGACTCAGTGTTATTTGCTGCTGAAAATGTTTCACTTATGTATGACTATGCTTAAATTAGAGTGGATTTTTGAGGCACATTTCAGATTTGAGTCATTACAAGTCAGATTACAGTATCTTGTGTGATATTCTTTCATATCACCTATACGTAAATGAAGGTATTAGCTAACACATGTAGCATTAGAACACAGGAGTGATGGTTGCTGGGAGTGTTTCCCTATACCCCCATGTAGATATTCCATTAAAATCATTCATTTACCACATTAACAATGACTAGATTGTATTTCTGATTAATTTAATGTGATCTTCATTGAAAAAAAACTGCATTTCTTTCAAAAATGGACATTTTTAAGTAACAGTAGTGTATGTGAAACATGCAATGAAATACAAATCTCAAGGAGTGAAACATCTCCAAGAAGTCCCATTCTCTTCTGCTGAATCTCTTCGGATTGCGATACAATTAATAAACGGAATAATTTCAAACAAAAATGCCAAGCACTGCGTAAAAACTGAGCTGTATAAAATGTGAATCAGTAAAACGTCAGTCAAATATACACGATTTACTGCAGCAGTATATTTCTCTGCAGCTTCTTTTTACAGAACTGTAAATGTAAAAGAAGTAGCTGGAGTACCCTCTCCTAGAAGTAAAGACGTTATTACCGAAGTCAATCACTTCAAATGTCATTTTCCATCAGCATTTAACACCCGGCGCTGTGCGACTTGTGTTGTACATCAGTGTGCTCTTTATGCTATGTCCATGTCACTGTCACTGCGTATGATGAGTCTATTCCACACATGTCTGATGTTTTGCCACAGCTGCTGTGGGGATTACTCTTGAGGCTACACAGAGAGAGGAAATAAAAAAGCATGAAAGAGTGTGAATTGACCATAAAGCTTTGCCACTCTGAAGGGATTAGAAGGGGTTAAACTGCAGG
Source organism: Acanthochromis polyacanthus (assembly GCF_021347895.1). NCBI lineage: Eukaryota > Metazoa > Chordata > Actinopteri > Pomacentridae > Acanthochromis > Acanthochromis polyacanthus. The sequence goes on from NC_067118.1 coordinate 19,836,959, forward strand.
GTGCGATAAAGACTGGCATTTCTCTGTCACACACTTAGGCTGCCACTGTGTACTTGTGTGTGTGTGTGTGTGTGTGTGTGTGTGTGTGTGTGTGTGTGTGCGCGTGTGTGTGGGACACACAGAGAGAAAGATGCACAACTACCATGACCTAACAGAACCACATTGTCATTCTTGTAGATGTGCTTGTGCATGCCTTTCGTGATGTGTGTGTACATGTATGTGTCTTTGAAGAAGCGTGTGTGTGACCTATAACTACCACGGGGCAGCCAGGCAGTTCCAGAGCTGAGCAGCAGGGGATTACTGATGGGTTTTTCTCTGCATGCTGATGCCGAGACCCACACAAAATAGAAAAAAAAAAAAAATGTTGCGTGGAGAGAAATACAGAGCAGAGGGAGAGGAGGAGGAAGAGAGGGAGTGTGTTTGTGTGCTGGCGAGACAGAAGGAGTGAGGAATTGCTGCTTGTGTGCTGTTTTAGAGTGACTTAGTGGCTGTTAGGGTTGTAACATACAGCAGGAATACAGTGCAGAGCCTCACTTCATCATCTCAAATCTATACAGTGATGTCGGGAAAGTAAAGTTTTATGTTTCAAAAGAAAACGGAGAAACTAAACTCTCTTTTCCCATAAATTAGAAGCTTGGTTGTGTACGTTCTAGTGCTGGAGCAAGTTCAGCTTTGTTAATACCCACTGGGATGCAATTTGTTTGCTTTCTTTTCAAAACTTCGCAGCAACAGACAGCTGTTTTTCAATATATTAATTTTCTTTCTTTTTTAAAAATTTTTACATCTTGTTAAAAGTTGCCTTTTTAAACATAAATTTACCTTTGTCAAATCAGCTGTGGTGCCTTGTTAGGGTTGCTACAAACAAAAGAAACAGATGGCAGCCGCTGTCTCATGCTGTTAGACTTGACACTTTGTGGAATTAAAACCACATTTCCCACACACCTTGTTGTTATTTCTTGTAAAGGAACTGGGTATAGGGTTATGAAATAAGTCTTTGAAACTTTTCTTGTAAGGGCATTCTTGCTGTTTATTAATGAATGCTAGCCCCTTCTGGAAAATGTATTCATATCATAACTTGTTGGCCATCAAGCCTTATTGTTTTAACTGTTTCTGAGAAATCCCTCCTCTCTTCTGGTCCGTATGACACATACCTCTGAAGAGGGCAGACGGAGGCCAAAAATCAGAACGCTTTGTGGCTACAACTGGGAACAAAACACTGCAAAATAGTTTCAAGTTTCAAAATTAGGGATGACTTTGGGTTTTTTTTTTGCACTAAGAACAAATGATTATATGTGCTGGTCCCTATTGTGGCTGAATACATGTGGGCAGTCCACACTCCTGCCCCCGAGTGCAAACTCTTCTCCACTAATTTGCAGCTGGCTGTCATTATTAAGTGAAGATGTGCCAGCAAAGGCAGTAAAGAAGAAGTAAAGAGGACTGCAAACATGCAAGCAACTGCACAATTCAACAACTCAACTGAGAAGCTGTTTTATTGGAAATAAACGCATCTCTTCAAGTCTTGATACACAATGCAGTTTGATGAGAGACAGAATTCAAAACACTTTTTGAAGTAATATGTAGTTAACTTTCTAAAACCTGTGCTTTGTATTTTCTCAACTCTCTTAAGAGTCAGTTAGGATGCCTCCACACATGTCCGCATGCTGCACAATTTGTGTTTTCATGCAGACAGTCCCTGTAGCAAATTCATTTTAGTTCAGAGGCCACATTCAGCCCAATTTGATCTCATGTGCACCAGACCGATAAAATCAGAGCATAACAACATATGAATAACAAAGCTCCAAATATTTCCTTTGTTTTAGTGCAAAAAATGTGACAATGTTCACATTTAAGGAACTCTTTTTGCAAAACATTATGAACGTCCTGAAATTTCTTAAGAAAAATAAATTCAATTTCAACAACATTATGCCACAGTTTATCATTTACACATTATAACTTCCAGATCACCGTTTATCTACAAAGACGCAAAGCATTTAGTCACAGGTATCTGGAACTGAGTGATAGTGTTTCATTTTATGATCAAAATGACCAAAGTCAGACAAAAAAAACCAACGAAAACAGAGCAAAATATTACAAAAATGAGACAAATGACACCTAACACAAACAAAAAGAGACAGAATATTAGACAAAAAATGACAAACGAGAAACAAAATGACAAAAAATAGACAACTCAAGTGAGACAAAAAAATGGAAAATGAGTGATACACAAAAGACAAAGATGAGACAAAAAACAGAAGTGACACGAAAAGGAAACACAAAGACAAAAACATCAGACATACAAATGTCAGACAAGAAGCAACAAAACAAGACAAAATATTACAAAAATGAGACACAAAATGACAAAACAACAATGAGCAATCTAGTGTTTTACTTTATGATCAAAACAACTTTTCATGGTCTAGAAAATATTTAAAATGTATAGTTTTACACATTTACAATTTGCAGTTGTTGTCGTCTCTGTAATTTTTACACTTTACAAAGTCATCCCGCGGGCCGGGTCGGACCATCTAGCGGGCCAGTTTTGGCCCATGGGCTGCATGTTTGACACCCCTGCCCTACAGCATATCTGCCACAAGGAGAAAGCGCTCTAAAAAGTGACTCAAGGGAGCTGTTCCCACCACTAAAGTGAATACAAGGCTGCTAGATGAAAAAATTAATTTACTGATTCAGATCAAACTCTTAAGTTACAACCACTGCTCTGATGACTTGGGTTGACTTAATACTTTTGGTCATCGGTTCAGGTTAATTTTGTATGTCACATAAATTCATATTTCCAGGTTACTTCATTTACAACTAAACTCAAGTTACTCGACCTTGCTTTCATGACTTCAAATCCAATCCTCTATCTTAACATACTTGAAGCTAATTCTGTTCGGCTAATGTAACTTGCTGGTTGAACAAAATTTAATTAAAAGAAAGACTGATGCAGACTTTGTTAATTTTTAGTTGAGTGTAGTGTGCATGCGTAGAATTCATATACATCAATAATTGCTCATTTAAACCTCTAAGCAGACTAGAAAAGTAGAATAAGAGCAACAAGTCCCCATCTTTTGGTCTCCACAACATGTTTGACCATGACTAAAAATTTGTGATTTTGTGTAAGACTCATTGATGCCTTGAAGGTTCTCCAACTGACATTCAACCACCACTGTGCTTGACATGAAAGGCATTAATTTCTCTCGTGATCACCAGGAATAACTCCTCTGACTTCACTGCTCTGTTATGAACTCTTCAGCGTCATTTGTCATGTGTCGTAAGGGGACTGGCAATGCTTCGTCTCTGTCATCTGTACCGCTCCATTTCATCACGAGCAGCTTGCAAGATTTTGAATGTTTTCTAACAGGCCATTCTTGCTGTCCTGCTCTCTTGCCCCCTCCCTCTGTGCCTCCAGTATTTGGCGGCCCTGTTTGGGTTGTGGAAATGATTACCGTGCCAGACAGGCCTATCAGATAAGGCCACTGCAGCGGCTGCAGGAGGTCATGGGTAGAGTTGAGAGGTCACATTCCTTCCTCTGTGATTAGAGCCACTCTTCACACCGTTACTGTACACTGTCACAGCTGTATGAATGCACGTGCACTAAAAGGGCTTCAAACCATTGCTCTTAAATAATAGTTTCAAGAAGGTGCTGGTGTGATGTCATACTGAGTCACTGAGGGTCTTATGCATCACAGACAATGTTATGTACAACAGGAGATATTATTGCGTAAAACAATGAAAGACTGGAGTGGATCTGGCATTTGTTTTATGTGCAGCTGTTGTTCTGAAATCCATTTCCTACTGCCAAAGTGAACCAAACCAAGTTGTGCCAGGCTAAGCCTGAACATGGCTAATGGAGCCATGGGTTTTTATGTGTTTGTCCTGGTTCAGTGTTCCTGGCACTTTGCTTCACGCTTGGAGTCTCGGTGCATTTTTTCCACATTTTGCAGGCTGGAAAAAGAGGCTCGAGGGCCAGAACAAGGGCTTTATAGACCTACACACACACACACACACACACACACACACACACACACACACACACACACACACACACACACACACACACACACTCTCACATGCACACACATTTCCACTGAAGCCCGTGCCCCAGCTTGACCTCTTCACATGGACGCTTGCACATGCATCAACCTCAGTCACTTTTCAATCCGTGAAATCAGTCACATTTTATCCGAAATCGACACTAAATCTTTCAAGCAGCCGGATTGTTGACATTTCGTGTGCGTTGATTGTGTCTTTACATTTGCGCTGGCTGCTGATGTCTTGTTTATGTGAAACGTGTGCCTGCTGGCGAAAGGCTGTGTCAGCTACAATAATACGGCGAAGGGGATTACTACTCAAATGAGACGAGTATATCAGCTCCAACATCTGGTTCTCTCTGAGTGCGAGTGAGCCGCAGACCTCGGTGTTACCCCACTCCAGGGGTCCCTCAGGGGAATGAATGGGGCTGATGCACTGAGAGCAGCCAGAACAGCCAGATTAACAGATTTTATCACCACAAATGGAACTTGTTTTCACAATCTGTGGAGCTTTCCTCTTCTTTTTCACACAGTCAAGCAGACAATTAGTATGCATCACATGAGCAGCCCTTGTTTTTCTCTCCATTCACTGTCTTTTGTCGTTAAAGGTAAGATCCTTTTGAATGGTTGTGTCTTGAATTATGTTACATGCTTGTCTTGTTTGCTTATATGAACTCATGCTTCATACAAGTTGGTCTACAGAATGAGATGCTTATTAAGATTGTACATTTCTCGGTTGTTTTTCAGTTTTTGTCTTCTACACTATATCTTCCACATATTGCTGCTTCTTTTTATTTCTGCATCTCTTTCTGTGCTTGTCTCCTGGCTACATGACAAGACTGTATTTAGGTTGAAGCAGAGCCATTCAGCTCGAAAAATGTGCAACCGAATGTGTTAATAGTTTCCTAGTTCTTTGTGATGGAAGTGTTCAAAAAGCTTGTGGGCCCGGACAAAAAACAAATGAACAAATTGAGCCTGTGAGGAGATAGTTGTTCAATGCCAAGTTCCAGGAACTGGACAAAAAAATGTATCATGAATTGATTGAAAATGTTCCAAAAACACTTGAAATTTGGGATGCGAGGCTTTTGAGGGAATCTATCACTTCTCTACCGCTCACACCAGCAACAGATATATGTTCTCAAAAAATGGATTACGGCCTCTCATTCGGTGCCAAGAAGTCCTGGCAAATAAAACTGCTTGTTTCAGATTGGAGCTTTTAGTAGTACAAACGTTTGACAAAGGCAAAGCAGTCTCAAAGCAGAAATGTTTTTGTAAATATTAAAAAGCTGAAAAGTTTGCAGGAGTGTAACTTCTACCCAACTTGCAAGTTTGAGTGTACAGGCCAACCTTGTATCCATATCGTTACATTCCTAAACAACTAACGTGCATCATCAATTCCATTCTGATAGCAACATAATGATGCATTGCAGTAAACATAATTTGTCACTCGTGATGTTGCAGGCAAGTTTGAAAGAGCCCGAGAATCCACGTTAGGAGGATGGAGGCATAAACCAGAGACTGATCCAGAGACCAGACCAGGGTTTGATGTAGGGCGGACCACTAGTGTTAGACTCACGTTTTGTTGTCAGTTGTTGTTCACTTTCAGTTTTCACTTCTTGTCTGGTTAGGTTCAGAAAAATATCAAACTTTGTTTGACACTTTCACGTGTTAGAATCTTGGTTAAGGCTCAGCAACAAATGACTCGGGTTTGGAAAAATATCATGGTTTGTGTTAAAATATGACCTTCATACTACATCGTTGAAGCTTCTCCTCCATTTTCAGGGTTATCAGGGTAAGTCCTGCCCAATCAAATTTGTGACTGACTAAAAAGGAGCAACAGTAAAGCAATCAGATAAATTGCAAATTTATGCTGATTAACAATGTATTTGTGATGGGGTACAATCAAACCGAATCTAACAGAAAATAATTTTGTGGAGACTGGGCTGGAGAATCAGAGGTTTGATTTAAACATAACAATTTAACCTATATTTTTTGAATAAATTATAACCTGATCCTCCATGATCCAGAAAAAATCAGCTATTACTACTGTGTTTATGGCTTTATTTGAACTTGGAATGTCAAATATGTCAATTTCTCACCTTGTTAACTCATAATTACTAAGCTGCTTCATTTTTATAGTCCCTCAGTTAAATACTACAACTAAAAAGTTGTGGTTCTCTGGCACCAGCTACTGACTGAGCTCAGGAAATGATATTTCTTCTTCTGTTAAAACATCTACATACACAAATCTTTGCTTAACTCAAATTTGCTGCCAACCTGGTGCCTGCAGAAGTAATGAGTCATATTATTGGCTTTGTGCATTTAGGATACTGACTCAGTGGGTGATTTGCACTCAGAAAATGATGCTCATTATATATTTGGTTTGTGACTTGGTGGTTTTATTGATGTATTCAGGTAAAACGAATGCAGACCTGAACAGTAGCTGAGCGGAAATTAGAGAAAGATGTGGTCAGTGAGGCTATGAAGAGCTTCGTCTCCACATATTTTCTTTGTACTAATGAATTTCCTCTTCAGATAGTGTGATGAATTTGGATGTTGAATGAATTCAGTGAGGCTGCCAGGGAGCTATCAGTGGTGAAAAATGTTATTAGTATTCATATTTTTAGACGTTGTATTTGTTTATTAGCAGAGAGATGACAGGAAAAGCCTTTGATAAGCCACAAGGGTGCTCTGTAATGGCTTCATTGGCCATGAGGTCACCAGTGAAGATGTGCAGTTTTCCGAGAAGCAGCAGTGTTTCAGGGGCTTTAGAGTGAGTGAGGAGATCTCTAACAGCCTCTGAAAAGTACAATTTTATTACCGTGTATGGGACTGAATGACTTGTCAAGATGGGCTCTGCTGATAATAACCCTGTGAACTCCTCTGAAAATCTTTCCTCAGCGTCCTCTGGGGTCGTGTCTCCCAGGTTAAGGGTAGACAGCATGTTTACAGTATTGGATTGCCGCCTTGAAGCAGATCCACAGAGACGCGATCCCTTCTGTCTCTGTCCCTCTCTGTCTCCCAGCCAGGCCTTTCTGTGCTCTCACGCCCTCCCTGACCCTCAGGCCCATGGGTGTCCCCTCCACATGCCTGAAGGAAAAACTGTTTAACAGCCGTGTGAGGAGGACACAGGCTGTAACATAGTCTGACTGAATATTTATTCAGCAGCAGCAGGTCTCTGTCTGTGGATGGATGCTATGAGAAACCCTGACATTTCACCGTTGAACACTGTTTTCTTTTTCGTGCGGGCTCCTGGCATGAGCTGCACGGACCAGTCAACATTAGCCGTGCCTAGGGTGTGTGTTTTTCCACACTTTTGAAAACACTTTTAGAATGTCGGTTGTACCTAACCTTGACTGTCCTCATTCTGCTTTGGTTTTAACCCTCCGATTCCCAAAATGGGTTTGTAAGACATGTTATATAAAAAAAATCACCATGATGACACCATTTATCAGATGTTTAAAACAGAAGGCGTCATTGGATTTTCGTCTTTCAGGGTTAGGGGTTAGTAATTATGTTTGACATGCAGTTTAGTCGGGAAAATTAACCAATTCTAAGCTTCAAATTGGGATATTTCATCAAAATCACTTTTTTTTAAAGATAGATAATTCAAAACTTCACTGAAAATAAACTTTTTTTTTAACCAGATTCTGTAAAAATACAAAATTTTAGACAAACCATTAGAGCCAGTCATGTGACCAAAAAATGCAGCGACTATTGAGCTGAACCTGTGATAGGAGATGTAAGGAAACAAACTCAAAATGGTAAAATATCTACAATATGAAGAGATGCCAGTTTTGTTTACAGTATTGAAAACACCTGTGGACAGTTGGAAAAATGTCTCTATATTGTAATATGTGTTGATTCAATCATTAGGAGTTAAGTGATGATCGGCCTACGTCTGTCTGTTTGCAACATTACTCAGAAGTGGAGTAACGGATTTGGATGAAATTTTCAGGAAAGTCAGGAATGACACAAGGACCAAGTGATTTGATTTTGGCTGTGATGTGGCTTACATTCTGGATCCATAGATTCGTTAAAGATTTTTGTATCATTGCGAGATAGCAGCACGGCATCACGAGCTACGACAACAAGTGAACACTCCGTCGGCTGCCTGCTGAAGTTCATATGATGGTGATCCTACTACAAATCATTCACTGCAGACTTATGAGTCCGAAATCATACAAGGAACATTTGACTAAATTGTGAGGGTGTTTCCCATCAATTCCCACCGCCTGCTGCATATTTAGGTCACAGTTCGGTATCTATACATAGCATACACATGCATAACACACGCCTGTGCTCAGCTCAAGGTTGTTTTGTTTGTGGGTACCTCTATATTAAATAGCCACATTCTATGTTGCTGTGATTTCTGATCATCAATAACTAATAAATAAACAAACGCTGCATTTCTGACAATATCACATGGGGAATGAACAAGCTTGGTAGAGTACTGCACTCTCTGAGTGCTTTTCTAGTTTTAAAATGAATAATCTGAAATTTAAAATGATTCATGGCGTTATAACTTTGTTTTACCGCACAGATGATGCTTTGATTTCCCTAACTGTGGCTGTGCTGCTTCCATAGAGGTGCATTGGTTTATGCTGCTGTGAAAAATGAGCCCCTCATGAGGAAAAATGTGACAGGAGCAAAAACCTGCTTGGGATTCATAGGGTCAAGCCTCACTTATATAGTATTTGCTCCTTTTTTATGTCTATACTTATTATGCTGTCTCGTAAATAATTTTAATATATTCTGTATATGCTTTATACACTCAACACCAAAAATATTTTATATAGTTTTTCTCTTGTGCAGCTTTTTAAATGTTGATCTACTTTAAAAAGAAAGGTTCTTATTATTGTTAAAAAGGGCAACAACAACCGTCGCCCTATAATTTTGCCGAAAGTGCTTTTTTTTTGTATGCACTTGAATTATGTTTTCCACACTGAAAGAAAAGCAAAGGAAGGGCAAGTTCCAGTACATCACTACCTTCAACCAGGACAGCTAACATATGTGGCTGATTATTTATGAAGCCCCATGGGCGTATAGCTGCCAAAAGTCTACACCACACCGCTGCACCCGGCTGAAATATTGCTTTAAGGTTAACAAGAGCAAATCATGAATATCTATAGCTGCGTTACAGCAATGCAGCGAGCTGTGTGACGGCCTTGAAGTCCTCATGGCTGAGGTAAACACACTCAGTCAGAGAGCGTGGCTGCACGGTTTGGGTTAAGATGTTTTGAGAACTCTGCGAAGCTCTGTTCAAAGTCCATATGCTGGTGTTTAGTAAAGTGAAGGTATGAATGTGTGTGTACACAGCGTGTGTGTAGTTGTAGCACAAAGAGATAATGATTATGTGTTTATTACTGTGGACCAAAGGTGAAGCCAGGTGTTGTCTCAGTTGTTTTATGACCCGATTGTGTGAGTTCATGCTTTGCTTGTCATCTGCTGGAATTCTAATCTCAGTGAACCTACATACAGGTCATCATTTACAATCATTAAGTACACTACAGTTCAAAAGTTTGAGGTCACTTAGAAATATCCTTATTTTTAAAGAAAGCATTTTTTTTTTCAATAAAGATAACATTAAGCAAGAAAAGCACTCAGAGCGCAGTACTCCACCAAGGCTGCTCAGTCACTGTATCATTTCCGACAGATAAGTCCCGACAAGTCAGCAACGGTGGATTTATAGTAGGATCACAGTCATGTGATCGTCAGCAGGCAGCTGACATAGTGTTCACTTGTAGTCATAGTAACAGTGACGCTGTGTGGCTATCTCTCAATGATACAGAAATCTTCAACAAATCTGTAGATCCAGACTATAAGCTGCATCACTGCCAAAACCTCATCAGTTGGTCCTTATGTCATTTCCGCCCTTCCCTGAAAAATTTCACTCAAATCCGTTTGTCTGTTTTTGAGTAATGTTGATGACAGACGGACAAATGTACGGCGATCATCACATAACTCTGCCGCATTCCTTGGTGGAGTAATTATTCAGAAATACAGTCTAGACTTTGTTAATGTGGTAAATGACTATTCTAGCTGGAAACAGCTGATTTTTAATGGAATATCGACATAGGGGTACAGAGGAACATTTCCAGCAACCATCACTCCTGTGTTCTAATGCTACATTGTGTTAGATAATGGTGTTGAAAGGCGATGATTAGAAAACCCTTGTGCAGTTATGTTAGCGCTTGAATAAAAGTGTGAGATCTCATGGAAAGCATGAAATTGCCTGGGTGACCCCAAACTTTTGAACAGTAGTGTAAATCAAATATTATTTTTGCTTGTTTAATTGCACATTTTTCCTGTTTAACTCTAACATTTGGGTTGGAGTATGAAGAACCAGGGAGAACCATTATTTGCTCCATATTGCATTCTGCCATACATGTCCTAAATCTCATCTGTACTGTGTAGTAACTTTAACCTCCTGAATTTGCATCCAAAATGCTGTCCAGACTTTCATGTATAATTGCCAATGCAGCTTTCAGAAGAAAAGAACATTTTGCTGTGCACATATGGATGCTGCACGTCAAACTCTTTAATATAAAGTAAAAATCAATGAAAAGCTAAATGTATCCAAAAATCCTTAAATCTGAGTAAGTTATGTTCTGTCATGGAGAATGAGAACCATGTGAATATTCTTTTTGTATTCCGCAGTGAAAAAGCAGTTTTTGTATGAAATGTTTGCGTCTGCCCACATCCGCAGAGTAGAAAACAATCAGAGAAGAGTGTATTTGTGACCTAATATGGCTGTTCATAATCAGATGGTTTTTAATGACTGTTTAGTTCATGAAGACATGCATCATCACGTATCTACCAATCCCATGCTTTGTCTCGTTGCTTTCGCATACAAAATGTATAATTTTTGGTCAACTTACTCATATTGACGGTCTTTTGCAGTTTGAGATGGATAGAATTACAGATTATCAATATAACTGTACATGTTTCAGCCTATAAATCTCGAACTGTTCATGAACCAAGCTTGAATGTCAGTGCTGTCATTTGTTTGAGTCCAAGTCATTAGACTGCAATAACACTGTTGTGATACTTTATTACTCCTTGTTGGGAAATTGTCCTTTCACTTGCCCAGAGGAAGGTTAAAGGTCAGGTTCAGCTGCAGAACAGCAGCTGAGCAGCTCAGGAGAAATTTAGCCGCTTTTTCAAAGTTTCATTGGAGGGTTGATGGTTGCCAGGTTCGTGGTCTTTCAGCTGGATTATCTCGTAGAAGGATTAACTATCATTCACATTACTTTCAGTTCCTCTTTCATTCTGTCAAATAAAGTCCCATAAAGATGAGAAGAACATGTGCACAATGGGTAAATCCTTCCCCCCATGAAGCCGGGGCCCTGCGGTGGTGCTGGAATGCTGTCAGATCTCAGACGTGATAATCAGAACCAGATTCAGAAACTCAGGATTCTGTCCAATCGCAATAAGGCCAATGCGACGCCTCAAGAATTCGCCCTTTTCCTCTGACTGTAACCTCATGTCAAAAATGTAGATCCAGATTTGATTAGCACGTGGAATTAGAGCAAAGTTTCTTCAATGTTTTTTTTTTTTCCTGTCAAGATCTCCTGAGTAGAAATGAATCCAGCTCCGGACCCCTGCTTGATAAGATTTTCTCCCGGGGTCTCGTAAGGAGTAAAGCTCTGTTGTGGATTTAGTGTCAAACTGTACTCTGTTCAAAATGTAAATGGGAAGATGCTGGTGCCAAGAGTGACACGTGAAGAGAAAACACGTCATACGTTTTCTAATTGGAAGCATGTCAAGAAAATTCCATTATAGTATAATTGAGTTTTTCACCATTCTAACGCAGAGCCTCCGACTCCCCCCTCAGGGGCACCTGAGGCTCAGGGACCACTTTGACAGCACTGCATCAGAATATATTATGAGAGGAAGTGAGGGTTGTTCAGAATTGTTCCCTGTGGACGCTGATCATACAACAGCTTTCATTTAACAGAGGCAGAGGCATTTTTTAGTTTTATTTTTTTAGCCGAATCCACTTCAGGAATTTTGTTGACTTGGACAAAAACTTGGAATATATGACTGGCACCTCAGATCACAGCTAAGATATCACTTTGTTCTGAAGCAATAAGCATAGAAAAAGTTAACGTGCTTTAAATTCGGCCGAATTAACACTTGTGTTGAAGCAGTATCCATGATAGTGATTCATTTTTACTCAGAATTCACTCTGTTATAAAGAAATGCCTGCCTATGTTACTAATGCTTCCATATGTATACTTTGCCTTCCAAGAGTTGTTCTCCCTGCAAAAATTGTATCTGTGTCGTCAAGACTGCCACTAACAACTGTTTAACTGATAACTGACTAATCTAAATGGCTAATTTTCTTCCAACAAAACAAAATACAACTTCAATTTCTTTCGAATATAATGGAAAACAGTATGAAATAAAAACAAAGGTTTACAAATAAAGGTATAAAACTGTTTAATTCAACCACAGATTTCATTGTAATAATAATAATAAAAAAGAGGGATTACTTCTTAAGTTAGTGGTGCAACTCTAAAAGAAATCCAAGTTTTTGTTAAACCCCCTAACAAAGTGTCTGCATTTTAGACAAAGTGTAACATGGAGCGGAGGACATTTTATAGGCACAGAGCAGCTAAACTTACTCCTTTGCTCCTCATTGTTGAATTGCTCTCTGGCTTTGCTTACATTTTCATTAAAGTGGAAGCTACTAACAAATTCACTGCACAGCTGTTGCCTTCACCCTCTGTGTGTGGTGAGTTTGCAGGACAGCATTGTGGTTATAAAATCAGAATCTCAGCCATGCAAGGCAGCAGCTTGGAAGTGACTGCTGGTTAACATGCAGCCTTAATGAGCCGTGTTTCAGTCACTATACTTGTTCTTTTGTCTGACAACAGAAGGAGAAAAGTATGTAAATGAGAGTTTTATTGGGAATTTGACTGTATTAAATCACAATGTGTGAGCACAGAGAGCAGGAGAGAAGTAAATAGATGTAAAACTGCACCGATGCACCACACTTTTGTAGCCTTTGGGTCTTAGGAAACTTAACTGAGTTGTAGTAGTTCTGACAGCAGCTGACTAGTGTGTCATCCTCATGCAACATTTCCACAATAACACTAAAGAAAAAACATGTTTTATAATAAATTGAAGTGAAATTTAAAAAGTCATTGTCAATTTGAAATATCGATGTTGACGCATTTTCAGTGTTTATGCCGACTAATCACCGCAGCTCTGTTTGCAACCAACCTGTGAAGTGTTTTTCTTATAATACCATGAAAAGGCCTTTTTGAGTTCATTTCCTAAATGCAAGTGATTGTACAAATGGAGCAAATTTATTCACACAGGTGTGAAATCTACTCAAAATGTCACGCTGCGAGCATTTCAGGTTAACAGCTTCTCAGTGTGAGAGGTTTCAGCACCGTAAACGAAACTTTTGTAAATGTGATACAGATGTGGAAATATTTTAAGAGTCAGTGCAGTATTGTGTGGTTTTACTGATATAAGCTGATAAATGTCAGTATTGATATTGAAAATAAAGGCCAGTGTAGTTTTTACTGAATCACCAAGACTCAAGAACACCATTGTATCATTTATAACTAAAATCACTCAGCTGGATGATACTTTGTGTTTTAATCGATTGTCGAACATTTCTTTTTCATTTGGTCCAACTTTTCATTGGGCAGCACTTTTTTTTTAGGTTTTTTTTTTGGCTTTATGAGACATTTTAGTAGAGAGACAGACTGGAAAGTAGGGAGAACAATGAGGGAGGAAGACGTGCAGCAACCCAGGCCGCTGCATCGGTGAGTATAGCTCCTGTTCATGGGTCACCTATTTAACCAGTTGAGCTATCTGGGCACCCAGAGAGCACAAATTGAATCCGTTGCTTTGGATTCAACCTTGAAGAAAGACGTTTTACCCGTGTAGATGGACAAAGGAGGCTAAAAGAAGGTTGGATGTAACAGGGAAGGAGGGAGAAGGAGTGTGAAGGGTTAAACGCTCCGGATTTAGATGAGCTCTTCCTCCATCTGATCTGAACTGCTGTGTGCACTTTAATAAGCACTTTCATTTATATTAAAGATGCAAATGTAGCCTTTGCAGGGAGATTGATATGCATGGAGGAAGAGTGTGTGTGCGTTTGTGTATGTGTGTGCACCACTTTATCAGGGTCCTCTGTTCATTAGCCCAGTGTAATTGTGTTAGCAGTGTTGCTGGCAGGGCGGGAAGAAAATATCTGTGTGTAAAGGTCACATCAGAGGAGAGATGACATACGGATAGATGACACACACACACACACACACACACACACACATCACACACATGTACTGGCATTCATACACACCAAACATCAAGCAAGGCACACACACGCACACACAACCACGCTTTCAGATGAAGACAGCTTTGGCTGTTTGCGAGTGTGTGTGTGTTTGGATATCTCCTCTTGCCCTAAGGTATGCATATGTCTTTCTGTGTGCATGTGTGTAGGCGTAGGGTCTGCGTAGGTGTGTGAGTGGCTGATTCAAGTGGCAGTGTTTAATCAACTGTGATATTCCTCCGCTCTAAGCTTGGCATCTGCAATGTCGGCAGCAAAAAGAGCAGATACATTATCTCCTGTGGTGTGTGTGTGCTGTGCTCATGGGATTTTTTTTTTTAATTTTTTCATGCGGGTATGACTGTCATTCTGCTTTTTTGTAGGAATGTGCAGCATTGGATCATATTATGAGATGAAAAAACAGTCAAAGAAGAAGGTGCCAAAGAAATCTAGCACTTAACAGGCTTTGAAGAGAGGATTAGTGGCATAAATAGCAACATGAATGATGGTGAAAGTACATATATGCATAAATGTACCCTCAAATAACTTCTGTTTTCCAGTTTGTGGCTGTGAGAACACTCTTACATGAACAGCTTGTTTATGCCAGGCAAATTGAAATAACTTCCTTTTTGATTCATTTGTATTTATATAGCAGCAATTCTTCACATAAGTCATCGCAGGGCGCTTCACAAAGTAAGGTCAACATTGTACAGTATCATACTGTAGAGAAAAACGCAATGATTCCCTTTGAGCGAGCGCTTCAGCAACTCATTTTCAGCAAGTAATTGACACATTATACCAGTTAGGATCGCGCTATTTCCTGCCTGCCTCCATGTGTGGGTGTATAAGTGTAATTCCTTAATTCCCATCAGTGCTGTATTATCATAGAATCCTCATGATAGTGATTCTTAAATATATTATACAAATGACAATATTGTAATCATTTGTTGGTACCTAAGGGGAAATTATCTCATTTGCTCAGAGGTCATCGTCGGCTACAGAGCAGAAATAGGAGGGGATTTAGTGTCTTGTTTAAAGAAACTTGTACAGGACTGTTTTATGGCCGCATTTGCATGGCTGGAAGCAGCTTCGCAAAGCAGGTCTTCAAACAATGAAGTGTGCTTCCTCAGGGGTTAGAGAGAGAGAGAGATATGTGGCAAAGACACTGTTGAATGAGGTGAAAGAGACAGAAGCATGCAGGTGATCTATAAACAAAAGGACACTAGCTATTGTACTTTTCAATTGATAGAGGCTAGTAACACAGTTTTAAACCCTTAAACTGCAATTTGCATCATCTTATCTCAAATGGGTTCAGTGTGACTCAGTCTTTCAGAGGGTATCATTATCTTCAGTGTCCATCACAAATGAACAAAAGTGGGGCAGCTGACTAATCTCTAAATGTTCTATAAACCATGCAGCAGTAAGAAAGGCGCTGTAAGGAAGTGGAAAGAACCAGCAGGGAAACTTGCTCTTCGTTCTGCAGGAAAGTAGTAGCATCTCCTGCTAGTTCATTAGTGTTTGGACTTACTCTGCCAAGGAGGTGGAGCCTCAGTGGAATTATGTGACGTTTGGCGTTGGTTTTTCTGTCTGTCTGTTAGCAGCATTACTCAACAATGGACTAACGTATTTGGATTACATTTTCAGGGAAGGTCAAAAATGACAGGGACCAAGTGATTAGATTTTGGCAGTGATGTAGCTTATAGTCTGGATCCACGGATTTGTTAAAGATTTCTATACCGTTGCAAGATAACGGCACGTCGTCACTGTAGCTATGACGACAAATGAGCACTACATCCACAGGCTGCTGCTGATGATGACATGATTGTGATTGTATTACACATCGACCACTGCAGACTGATTGCGACTTATCCATCATAAATGATACAAGGAACAATTTAAGTTGAAGTTTCCAAGTCCAATCAATTCCCACCGCGCGCTACATATTTAGGTCACGCAATTCGGTATCTGTACATAACATACACATGCATAGCACACGCCTTTGCTCACCTCAAGGTCATTTTGTTTGTGGGTACATCTATATTAAATGGTCACATTCTATGTTTTCGTGATGTCTGCCATGAATTTCATCCATCAGAAACTATACGACGACTGAGCAGCCTTGGCGTTGTGCTGCTCTCTCTGAGTGCTTTTCTTGTTTTACCAAGCAGGTTGATTTTTAGTATCATAAAGGGCATTCAAGTGGTGTTCACTGACCTGCCAGAGTGGCTGATTTAGTAGGTAATTACCAAAATTTACCAGTATTTGGCTCTTGGCTGCAGTAAATTTTTCACTCAAGTAACAAATCTGAACAGTCAAAAGGTGATTATTTGCAGCAGTAGTTATTCTAATCTCTTAGTACCTCTTTAAATGATTTAAACACGCTTGCCATGTTCAGAACAGCACTGGCAGCACAGTGGAGCTGCTGGTTCAGTTGTTCATCACATTTTGACGGCACCCATAGGTAAGCTCAGAGTTAAAGGGAGTTGGTTATATTTTACTGATTAACATTTAGGCTGTTACGTGTACATTTGGAGCCTCACAGATCTCAGCTTTGAAATCTCACCATTTTAAGGCCTTGCTCCTCATACATACAATCAATCGTTTGTCTCTAGGAGTGCAAACAAATGCTCTGTGGTCGTTAGGTGAGGAAGCATCTGTTGACATATGGATGGCTGCTGTCCCTGGATTACCCATCGAAAACTGTGATTTACAAAAACATTGGGGATCCAGCGAGATTGAATGCTTGCTGACGTTACAGAGTTTCTAGAGTAGATTTGGAGGTTCACCTCTACGATGTGCAGAGCTGACTTTAGGTGTAAACCAGGGGAGCTGTCACTAAGGCTGAATTTAAGCCTGCTCTCAAAGAGGTAGCAGTAAAGACAGAAGCACCACTGCATGAGTTTGATTTTACAGTAAACCACCCTGTACAGAACAGACAGCTTAAAACCCCTCTATGGTCACAGTGAATGTGCAGCTAAGGTCAGAGAGCCTATAAATGGTAAAATTACAGCACCTAAAAAGAAAGCAGCATGCACACTCAGCTAACAGAGCCCAGTACATCAATCAGTTTTTACTTCCAAGCAGAGGGGTTTTGGTCTTGGTTGGGGGAAAAAGTAAAATCTGACAATCTGACGAAGCACAGCGAGTGTCAAGTTGAAGCCAAAAAAGCAGAGTCAACTCACAGTAATGCAAAGCAGTAGTACTTCTTTCAGGATAATCTATAACAATAACCATGAAGTCATCAGTCTGTGTTTGACCTTTATTTCATTACGGCTGCCTTGAGTACGTTCATGTCTGTGCTACATCATGATACGCTCCGTTTCCATCAATCACTTGACACCCACAGGATGAAAGGAAGGAAACAATCTCTTAATCTCTCAAACTTTGAAAAATGACCTCCAGTGATCTCATCGACTGTTATCTGGGATTTGGCTTAGACATGTTGCATTTTTGACAAAAGCTTGTGTTTAAAACTGGCGTGTCAGATCCAGGCTTTCCTGAGCTTTATGGCGAGTTTACAGTCATTGTTTTAATGTCTGATCCCTTTTAATTGTTGTTTTCAGGTGTAGCAGCCAGCTATTTCCAGTGAAAAACTCTAAAATTTAGTGTTTTCTACCTGCCCACTACCACCAAAACCCCTTTGAAGCTTTCTACATCAGATAGTTCACTCAGGAGGTGATAGAGATCAAATCAGAGATCAACAAGAGTCAAACTTTACATAGTGCATGAATTTGCTTCAGTAGGTGACCTAAAACATAACTGAAAACGTTTGATTGATGGAGTTTTTGTCAACATATGTCGATGTTGTGGTTGCATTTAGTTTTTTTCTGCCCCCAAGTGGCCAAAACAGTCCACTTAATCCTCATTAGGGTCCCGGGAGGTTGGAGCCTATCACAGCTGACTTAGGGTGAAGGCAAGGGGCGCCTTGGACAGGTCATCAGTCCATCACAAGGCTACACACAGAGACAAACAAGCACTCTTGCATTCACAGAAAATTTGGAATCGCCAATAAACCTCAGCATGTTTTTGGACAGCGCCATTAAGACCTAGAACATGCAATATCCGCACAGAAAGATCCAGTGGAGGCGGGGACGCGAACCGGCGATCTTCTAGCTGTGAGGTGACGGAGCTAATAACCGAGCCACTGTGCAGATCCCTATATAAAAACAAAAATATTCAAAGAAATTCAACTTTCGTTTTTCCATTTTTACAGTTGATTGCTTTATAACACACTGCACCACAAACAAAGCACTTTTGAGACCTCTCTACTTCTAGCCATGATGGTGCTGATTCCATGAAGGTGAAGGACTTTATGTTGCAGTAAAAATGAGCCCACAGTGAGCAACAACCACCCAGAGAGTGCTTGGGGTTCAACAAGTTAAACTAGGCGATGATAAGCTTGTGTAAAAATAGTCTGCAACAATTCTAGTAAGTACATTTGTAACGTAGTTGTGGGAAATGTGCTGGGGCTCTGTGTAAAGTATATCTGGTGGTAATGAGCGCATCTGTGTGAGCTTGTCTCATTCAATCCTTTATTTAACTTTCCATCTGTCATCAAATTTGAACCTTAAATCATATCTTGATAATTATATTGATAGACTCAGCCTCATGCAGAAGAGACACTGCCACATCAGTGTTTACATCTCCACCCTCTTAATGACGACTGAACGTTTTCGCTAACAACTCCTGTTTATGGCCAGCGTTGCGGCACCACCGCGACAATAAAACAGGTTTCTATTGCAGCTTGAGTATAAAGTCTCTCAACCAAGATAGATGGTGGTATTGTTCTTGCCTCCAGATATGAAACTACAGTATGCACTTAGTATCCCATCTGTCTCCACGCAGACCTTTCAGCAACATTGGGGAACTATTCCCCCCCCCCCCCCCCCCCCCCAATCTATGTGTCCTTTTTTCTGCATGCGTATACACACTAACTCCCGAGCAGCATTGATTTTCTTATTCCAGACTTGGAATGAATGGGCTTTGCAGTTACTTTCTTTTCTTGTTTTCTCTTTCTCCATCTCTCTATCCTTCATTGCTTTCTCCCTCTCATTTTCTTAAACTGCAAAATTGCTGTTCTGCGGTTGGGAGCCAGCTTCGATTATCTACGCCAAATTCCCTGATAAAGAACTGTGTTTCTGGGCCTATTTAAGCACTTAAAGCCCCTCTAAATGGCTTTAGCTGCAGGGTCCCCTCTTTGGAGACTACATGCACACACATACACACACTCACACTCCATTGCAGTGATTTCAACACCCATCATGGGAATGATCCAACTGCAGAGTAATTTCTCTTTTTAAGGTTCGTCAGCACATGCAAATATCTCTCTCCACTATCACAGTCCTACCTGCTCACAGCATCTGTTAATACGGTCCTGCCCGACAATTAGTGTGTGTGTGAAATATGTGGATGCCCATGTTGTGTTCAAATTATTTCTAAGTTCAAGAGAGGAAAATCCTGTATTTTGTTTAAAGACAATCACCCTCTTGGGACAAAGGACAGCATGTTTCATTTATTCCAGTAGCTTCAGTGGTTAAATTAAGCCCTTATATGGAGAAGTCTCTGCTGGAAAGTATAGTTCATGTCCCATTTCCCATATGTAATAGACCTTAAGATTATTTAAACTTAGAATACAAAGACTTGACATCCCCCTAATGAGTCTGTCCAACATAAAGTACAGAACAGTTAAAGTCAGTCATAATTGTGAGATCATTGTCATGATGATTGTTGAAAAATCACTACATTTACCACTGTGAAATAAACTGAAATGGACAGTCCACGAAAGACCACCTTGGTGCTGTCCTATGCAACACCCAATGCAGAACTTCAGACTAGAGTTTTGATGTTCCTACTATTGAAAATTACAGTATAGCAGCAGTTACAATTCAATTAAATGTCAAATGATTCAACACAGTATCACCTTTCAGTTATTGTGTTATTTCTAAGTTAACAAATACAGGATTTCCTCTTGTGATCAATCAATGCCAAACACTTGATAAAGATTGAAAATACAGGAAGCAGAGTAGAAACTCAGTGTAGCAAAAAGTGAAATATCCTGCAATCACAAAAAAAATGTGATTGTGACACTTCTCAAAGATGGAAATGATACAGGAAGACTGGTGACCAACATACAGGAATAATAGAATGAGTCATTGTATGAGTAGGCAGAGCTGCAGTGGATGTCTAACTAAGATGACACCAAGATCGGTGTGCTACCTGCATAATACATCTGGTGAGGTGTTTTAGACTTTAGGCTTGGCACAGGGATTATCAGTAGAAATCAGAGTTTCTGTGACGGCTCAGACAGAGTGAAGGACTGCATGACATCAACCTGAATCCAACTAAAAAGCACCTGTTTGCTCTTTGGCACAAAACTGGAAGATTAAAGATGTGAAGGAATTCTTGGAGAACACAAGAAGAAGCTTGATGAATATTGGGATGGGGAATATATCGGATGGGGTCCAGCATGTTTGGCAAGAAGCTGGTCAAAACTACCACAGTTAACACCTAGTGCTGACAGTGAAGCATAGATATGGGGCTGCACTGAGTGTGAAAGGGGAGATGGCATTTATTGATGCACCATGAATGTGGATATCTCAAAATACTGGCTGACGAGATGACTAACAGTCTGCAGAAGCTTGGCAGAAGAGGAATATTCCAGCAGGTTAATGGTCCAAACACCCTGCCAAAATCTCAACAAGAGTTTCTCAAGAAAGGAAAATGAAAAGTCTGACTTGGCTAAGTGGGTCGCCTGATGTGAACCTAACAGATCGCTTGTTTTGTTACTTTCAAGAGACTGGTAGAGCAACACAACCCCTCCAATGAAGAGCAGCTGAATAAAACTTCAGATATTCAGTGTTTTATTCATTTTAATTTTTTTTTTTTTACAAGAGTGTAGAAACTATAATTTGGGGTTTCCACAAGAAGTTGTGCACTTGGATCTTTATTAGCCAGTTCTGGAGTTACTGGTAGGGAGTAGTTTCTTACCCCCTGCTTCTACTGTTGTACTTGGCTAACTTAAAAGAGCATGGCATGCATCCCTGATTTAAATTGCAAATATGTGAATACCAATAACATATAATTTGAGCCATTCATGACTAGTTTTATAAAGGCAGTATAATGATGTTGCTTGTTATGGAAGCCAACAAAAATGAAAGCTTGAAATTAGGTGTCTCCTTATCAACGAATGCATTGCAAGAGCAAGTACAGTAGTTTCAGATTAATGTTGAAATCCAGCCCCTTCACATGACCTCAGCAACTCGTGGGATCCATGAAAAACTAAAAAGCCCAATTCTACTGTTGTTGTTTGTTTATACTTGTGTGAGAGTAGTTTGAATAGCTGCTCGGCTTCCACCCTCCACCTTTTATTTAGCACAGAGTGTACTAGAAAACTGGTGGTGGGGAAACACTCACAAACAAACATCAGGGACCATTTAATGGATCTAAATATTTGTAACAACAAAGAGTTGGCAGCACACTCATAACTACAATGGACAAAAGTTGCTATTGACATTTTAACAGATGAAGAATCCCCCAGTAACATCGACTTTTCATCAGGCGTGTTAAAATGTGAATTATATGTTGTTGTTGAGTAGATTGAGGTGTTTTGATACTCTTCTGATGTATGCCATGAGAGTCAGAAACAGACAAAAATTGTGAAACTAACAATATTTAACTGCATATTAACACAGCAATATTTTTTATCTTCATTTTTTTTTTTACAGAATCTGGTCAGAGCAAATGCTTAATATTTGGTACATTTATAAATGAGACATGTAGAATAAAGCAATTAGAAATAAAGCAATGAAACAAATACTACATATAAGTCCTTTACGCTTAGGTTTGGTTAACTTTCCTGTTATCTTGATTGAATGTCTTGCCACAGATGTGTAGTTTAAAGTCCATTTGAGCGTTAAACATGATCGCCACATTTTTTTCCCATTTTAAAGAAGTTCACAAAAACCTAACCAAATTATGTTGTTTCTTTTTGTTGGCAGCAATATTCTGACTAAATGTAAATTATTTTCCGGCCAACACACTCTCAGACGATGAAATAAATCCAAAATATTGCATTTTAATCAAATCAGTCTTTCTCTGTTCGAGTCATCAGGCGACAATGATGTTCAGAAAACCACTGTAAAAGCACAGATAGCAAATTTCCCACTCACAGCTTTATAATAAGTGTTTTGATTGAGAGGTATGATTCACCTTTTTCCCTCAGTAGGGAAAACTCTCACTACATTGCTGCAATCATTATCACCCTCTCCACCTACATGTATAAAATTAATAGCAAGTGCTTCCCTTAATGGGAGTGTGACTGGCCCGGTGAGAGTAGCAATCCACGCACAAGTGAGGCACGCTGAAATAAACCAAATGCAGCCAAAAAAAAATTAAGAAAAAGTTCTACACCCAGTATATTCTGTAGATAGCACGGGATAAAATAAATTCTGAGAAAATTTTTCATTCCTGGCAGTTAATGATAGCTTCTAATGAAAGGCTTATTTTATATTGAGCCACCTTATCTTGAATCGAACACACTATTGAACGAGCCACACTGGTAATAATTTAATGACTGAAAGCACTGAATGAAGCATATTTTTGTAGTAATGCAGTAGTTTTTTTAGTTATTAATGATCAGAAAATCACAGCGACATAGAATGTCTACATTTAGTTTAGATGTACCCACAATGACCTTGCTCTTAGCACAGGTGTGTATTATACATGTGTACGGATTCCAAATTGTGCGCCCTAAATATGTAGCGAGTGGCGGGAATTGATGGGACTCAGAAACATCCCCACAATTTAATCAATTGTTTCTTGCATCATTTCCGACGGATAAGTCCTGATAATTCCGCAGCAGGCAGCTGATGTAGTGTTCACTTGTAGTCATAGTCACAGTGACGCTATCTCGCCATGATACATAAATCTTTAGCAAACCCGTGGATTCAGACTATAACCTGCATCACTGCCAAAATGTAATCACTTGGTCCTTGTGTCATTTCTGACCTTCACGTAAAATTTCATCCAGATCGATCAGTCCGTTTTTGGGTAATGTTGCTAACAGACAGACAAATGTACGCCGATCATCACATTACTCCAGTAATAGCAAGTAAAATCCAGTCAATGCGAAACCGTCTGGAGTCTTGGTTGACAGTAGGTCCACCACAGCTAGAGAGTTTGGTGAACCTACCGGGTTTTTGGTGGACCTACAATGCGCGGACGGAAAAAAGCGCCATTTACGACAAAAAATTGAACAAAATAATCAAAGGAAACAATATCTTTTGAAATCATTTAATCATTTATTTATTTAGGCTTCAAGAGAATATATGTTGATCTTTTTATTGTTTTCCTCCTCCTCTTGCTCCATGTCAGACAGAGATCAATCATCATCATCATCAAAGTCATCATCATCAACATCCTCATGAACAAATTCTGCTGGTGCCGCATGTGCCGCCGCATGTGCCGGGCCTGGGGTGACGTTCTCTTCAACATTCAGTACTTGGTCAGCATCATCCACTATGTCTTCCTCATCCACTATCTGTACCTCTTTTCGCTGACTACTCGTAGCCGATGGTGCCTGGCCCCGCTTCTATGTGAAATGACTGTCTGCTAATCCATTGATAATGCCCTATCGAGGCCCTCGTCGAGCATATCTGATTCAAAACGATGGATAGTAGAAAAATTTGAATCGCTAAACATCAGTAAGAAGACCCGTCGAGCAGAAAAATATGTAAAAGTTCGATCGATGGTCTCATAGCAACTCTCACGGCGTCTGCAAGAATTCACGCAAGCACGAGATTTCATATCCAAGATGGCGTGAACGGAATGAAAACATCGCTTACTGCGCAGTTTAGCAGGTAAATTCGCTTCAGTTTGTCTTTAATTTGCCATTATTTTCTGTTGGAAAGCATCGCGTTGATAGATCGCTTCAATTCGTCGTTAAATTATCTTTATTTGTTGATAAATACGTCGCCGGAGGGTGGCGGACAGGCGGTCCGGCTGGGTGCGAGAAAATGGCGGACCGACGGACTTTCTGGTCTCGTCGGTGCGGCGGGTTTCGCACTGACTGAAAATCAGCTTTGAGGTCCAGTGACCTGTCATCAGTAAGATGCAATACGTCAACAAATGTGGAAATTCTTTAGTAACTTATATGTTACAAAGTCAAGCAAAAGATCCTGCACTGCTCATTTTTTCATTTCACGCTGTTTCTGTTCTTGTCACACGTCTACGCTGCACCCAAACACACCTGATGATTGGCTGTTTGCATGCCACTCAAGGCAGGCACCCTGTTTTCAAGGGATATGACTGGCTGTTAATGAGCCAGGGAGGGAGCATGGTATGGCGCGTGTCTGATGCCAAAACATATTGCTCCTAGTTTATCTGCGAGGCATACCTAAAATCAGTGGCAGGCCGTGCATTTCACACCTAGGCCTTCAGTGGTGCTCCGTCTGAATCAATCCACCCCACAATAACTATTTTATAGCTATAAAAACCTCTTCTTATGCAGAAATGCAGTATAAAGAGGCGTTGAATCACAGACAGATAACTCATGTAGCCACGATGAATGCTTTTACTGAAGAAACAAACCCGGGGTGCGCAAGTCTCCTACTGCACCGACAGCTGCCACACACATAAAAAAGCATCAATAATAACTTCAGAAAATCGCAATATTATTTAGGAAAATAGCAACATTTTACTCACCAGAAATTCTGATTATTTGTACACAAAATCCATCCTCCTTTCTTTCCACAAAAAGAGTTCAATTACTCTGTCGTACAGATTATCCGTGCGCTTCAGTTCCTTGACACCTGTACCCGTTACGTAACGCAGGACCAGTGCGAGCTGTGCTGTGTTACTGGCGTCTGTCGTCTCATCCACCACAACGGAGACAAACGGTGGTTTTTTAACTTCACTTCTTATCTCTTCTCCCATTACTTCAACAACAGCAGTGATCAGGTTGTTTTGTATTTTGCCTGACGTCCCACTAAACACTTTATTAGTGGACAGGTGGGAATGTAAATCCGTGTTGCTCTCAGCAATGAGAGAAAGAAGCTCCACGTAGTTTCCTCTGTTTTTGGATCCAGCGCTTTCATCGTGTCCTTGAAATGAAAATTCCTGTTTGCCCCCAAAAAATGACACAGTATCAGTCTTTTTAAGATTTCCCTATTTTTCTTCACCTTTTCGTTGTGGAGCTCCGTTTCCCTGCGCACTTGGTCGCTCAGCTGTAGATCCACTCTGGTTTCCCCAAAAGCTTTGGAAAGCACCGTTGCTTGTAAGTGTCCGGCAGTGCTTTGGTGTCTCGTTGCTACCTTGGTTAGGCAATCCAAATTTACACACCCAGTGTGGCTCCAAACACCATGTCGATAGTGGCAAACAACAAACACTCCCAGCAAAACAACTTGCAGTGTTCCTCGGAGCCTGTGAGCCAGGGGTACCGCTCGTAGTTAGTGGACTGAAAGTGGCGGACAAATCCTTTTCGCGATTGTGACAGGCTTGCTAGTTTTGGAATTGCTCGACCTTTCTGTACAATGTCCAGCTTTTCTTGAAAAGTCCGTCTTGAAAATGGATTAGACAATAAATCTGCAACCAGATCTATTTCTTCTCCTCCTTCAGCCATTGTGGGTTGACAAAACCGCTATTACATCGACAGAACTAGATTTCTGTTCACGCAGCTCGCTACAGACGCAGTTCGCTAGCTCTGGCAAGTAAACTCTCTGACGATCCAATCAAAGGGTGCAAATACGCTGACGTCCCCGTACGCCTGCTAGAGGGCCTTGGTGTCGCCAACTCAAAATCTGATTGGTTGAAGCAACAGTTTAATCGACAGTTATTTTCTGCTGGAGGGCCCGCAGAACTGATTCTGAAGGCCTCCAGGCAGATTTCTTTGACTTTGACCCTGCTTAGCAACAAATAATGGATGAAATGTGATTGGCTAAATGCTTTTATATGAAAATACATGTCTGGAAGCAGCACAACCAGAGGAAAAGCTATGGAGGGAAGCGGACAGACTATTTGGAATTATTTAACAAGTATTTATGGACAAACTAGAAAAGCACTCGGAGAGTGCAGACCTCCGCCAGGCCATCTGTCTGTCTGTCTGTTTGTCTGTTAACAGCATAACTCAAGAAGGTATGGACGGATTTTCACCAAATTTTTACAGAATGCCCGGAAGAGCAAAAGTAACAATCGATTAGATTTTGGAGGTGATCCGGATCACCGTCTGGATCCAGGATTTTTTTGAAGGACTCTGTACAATTGAGAGATGGCTGCCTCCGATGATTACATAACCTCCTGGCGGAGATAAATATATTAAACATCAGTCTGTGATTTAGATATTTTTTAGGCCAGCAGAGAAGGCGTTGCAGGCCCTGACAGCCCACCACTGCCTAAAATACTGAAAACATCTTCTAAAAAAATGCTTTTTGGTTTCATCAGTGAATTTCCACATAGCACCACATTTTAGCCATTTGCTTGAAAGAATGACTTGAATGTAATTAGATATAATTGTAGCTTTTTATTTTTTTTTCTGGTGCAGTGTGAAAATAAAATCCCACAGCAGTTGTCAGGATTTCATTTCATCTGAAATATTCTTAAACCCTTCCACTGTGGAGAGCTTGCAGATGGAGTGACTGTACTGTAGAGGAGACTCAGTCAGATTAAGAATGATTAGGGCTTATCCACTTAGCTCTGTTCACTGTGGATTTTACTGCACTTTCTGAATGAGTGATGGCTGAGCTGCACCTGTCAGCTCGAAAAATAAATGTGAATGCGTGTGCGACTGCGTTTTTGTGTCTGCGGGTATGCATGGATTAGTTTGTGTGTATTTATTCTGGTGTTTATGTCAGTGTGTGCTTTTCCCCTGCAAGTGAATGCATAATGTATTTGCATACTTGCACACATAGCCATGTGTGTGTAAATATACTGTATTGCCTGCTTCCTTTTGCTAATTCCTTAAGTTATTGGAAAGCTACAGTCTGTGCGTGTGTATTTCATTGTGTTAAACCACAAATAATTATTTTATTTTGAATGATTCCCGTATAACTGAGCAGTGTGTGTGTATATTGTGAAGCTGAGCACTTTGCTGGTGTTTGTGTGAGTGTGTTTGCAGCTGTCTCTGGGGTTAGCGTGTCAGTTGTGGAATGCGGCTGTAAATGAACCGCTGTGTCCCCGCTGCATGATGCAGCAGCCCACATGTGTGCGCGCACACACACACACACACAAAAATCCAGCTCACATTCTCTGTATTCCTTCAGCTTCACATGAACACATATTTTTTGGGTTAAGCCACAGGGTCCCCATAGTTGAGATGTCATAGCATATTGACATCAGCCTCACCCATTTACTTTTGCATGAAAGATTTTTTAAAAAAAGGGAAGAAGACAGAATTCAATTAAATACGTCATCCTATTCCATCTGAGTCAAGCAGGCCTGGCATGGACTTCAAATTTACCACTTGCCTAATGAATGACTCACCGCAAAAAAGCCGACATGTCTTTACATTTTGGCAAACTTGCGCCATTAAAAGTATGCAGAATGAGCAATTGGCACTTCCTGCTGGCACTTTCCCCATGGATGTACAGATAACTGTGGCTGTTTTACTTTGATACTGAAAAAATGGAAGTTTTAATGATTCTTCGAAAAGTTCTTGAGTTAGACGGAGCATCGTAATTCTGCGATTTTAAGCAGATTTTAATATGCTTGTTCTCAGCATTGGCAGATGTAGCACTTGTTTTTAGAAAGCAACCGTACATAAATCATCCTCTCCTTTCCTCCTTGTCTTTTCTTATCTCTGTCCGTCTGTTAAAAACCGAGAGAGGAGGGTGTGAGTCGACTACAGTCTGCAGTATTAGCACTTGTCAATATTACGCCTTTTGGAAAATGGATTCCAAATAGAAATCTCCTCACGTTCAAGTGCGCGTCCGCCTCCTGCCCCTGTTCTCATATCTCCTTCTACAATGTCCTCATCTGACCTGCGCTGTGGTTTAACTTTGCTACCATCTGTTGAAGGAAGCCTGGAGTGAGAAAGTGAATTGATCAGATCGTATTCTGTATGCATACTTTCATCACGTCTGTCTCGCTGCATCCACGCAAATAATTTGATGTGTGGAGTTAAGAGGTCTCACGGCAGACTTTTACAGAACTAAAACTCCCATTCACATTTGCAGCAGAGGTACACTTTCAACTGCTGTCAGTTATTTATTAATCCATTATTGTTCCTGTTACTTTGACATCAAAATAGATTTTACTTTAGAATGTTTATCCGGAGTTTATGAATCATTATATAGCATTCTTCTAATCCCAGCACTCGCATACATTTCATCTTATGTTTTAATCATAGCTATTACACCAAGTACTGGAGTGTAACAAATTTTTATGAGCCATCTTTCATCGTGTTACTGCACTCAGTGTGCTTTTCTGCCTGTTGACACTAATTAGTTTAACACTTTTTACCACAGAAAGGTATCTAGGATAATCTGTGTACAGGATGACAATGTTCCACATTTAGCAATACAATCCTCCTGGGTCAAGTGATCTTAAAGTAATAGTAGTGAGAGTTAGCTTACAAAGACAATGCGGTTTGATTGATGGTAAATATAAAAGTGGAACTCCCAATGAAGAAGATGAAGCTGCTGGCTGGAGCACAAAGACCACCTACCAGCGAAAGCAGGAATTTAAAGCCTCACTTTGTGTGTATTTGCACACCTTAGATCAAATGATGTACTTTTTCTTCTTCTTCACTGGCTCAGTCTGTATCTTCCTGCACTTCCTGCACTCTCCTCGTCCAGGTGTCGGAGTTGGGACCACTCCTTCTCCACCAGGCTCCTCCTCGCTCTCCCCGTTTAATCAGCTGTAGTCCGTTTCATCTTTGGAACACGTGAACAGTTAAATGGATTGTTTCATGGTACAATCAGGAGCCCTGTTTTTCTAGCCAAATTGAACATTTTTGCATTTTTCTGAAAAGCAACAATTACGAGGTAATAAAACAATTATCATGACAATAATTTTTTTCTGTATAGGTAAGACTACACTTTACTTTGCATCTGCACTGCACTTTGCGCCTCCACAGGCTTCAAACACAGCTCATCCTCCAGGGGTCTGCTTTCCCATGATCCGTCTGCTGATTAAAAACCAATGCACATTTACTTTCAAAGCAGACTCTCAATTACCGCGATAGTTTCTCCAGGTTAAACAACTTGATTAACTGTAAACATGCTTTGAAAGGTCAGCTGTAAACGGGGTGAAAGGTTAAATAACTTCCGCTCTCAGTGCAAGGTGTAAAGTCACTGGAACTTTTAGAACAAGCCGTAAAACCTGTTTAAGCTGCAGCAACACGATTATGCCAGCGATTATATGTAGAAATTCAAACCTCTAGGCTCACTTGCTTTAATCAGCAGGGCAATAAATGTAGGTCAGGGTTCCAGGTAGTTCAATCCAGATCACGTCTCTGGTGTTTTTTCTCTCCACTGCACTTTGTCCAGAAAAAAAGTGTGATTTAAATGGAAAGCGATCAATATAAATGTTTGTACTTTCCCTGTGGTCTGTACAGTGTATATACCTCATGTGTGTACATACAGTTTATGTACAGGCCGATGTGTGTAAACGTATGCTTGTGTGTGTTTGAAGAGTGAAGTGATGCAGGATGCACATGCACACGTGCACGTAGACAAACACGGACGTACAGAGAGTGAGGCCAACAGGCATGGATGTGAGCTCCATGCTAAAGAAGTGGTGTGTATAAATTTGCCTAAGTGTTTGGCCAAGGTCTGTGACTGTGTGTGCAATCGATGTGCCAACAGCAATGAATCAGCTCAGGACAGACCTGAACGCCTCCACAGCTTCATCTGATGTGGCAGGTGGGCTTCAGGATGGCCCTGACACACAGGCAGGCACACACAGTCACAGAAGTGAAGACCTGAATAATTCAAGGTTTTCTTGGATCAGACAAGATGCTGATCAGCTTGAGATGAATTAATGATATAATGTATGAAGTGACAAAATTTTGTCACATTTTTGCTGATTAGACGTGGCTTTAAATGATTTTTCAAGAAGAAAACTTACAGGCTGGATAGTCTCACAGTCAGTCCTGCTGTGTCAGCGCTGGAGAAAGCAACTATCATTCTGATGTTAGGGAAACAGCTGCTTTTGCTTTTATATTTCTATTCATATCTGTCTGTGTATATTACACACACACACACACACACACACACACACACACACACACACACACACACACACACACACACACACACACACACACACACACACACACACACACACACACACACACATAACATACATATATATAATAGATGATACACATATGTGAGTGTGTTTGTGTAAGTTGTACAGAAAAAAACTTGTAGGAACATATGCTCTACAGTGATTGCACATTTTAATAATTGTCATGCACTTTGAGTTAGGATTAAGTGCACAACAACAAAAGTATGTTAATATTACAACATTCTGTCCCGTTTTTCAGTCAGTTTTCCTTTTATTTGTGCATCCTCGGTCACTTTTCTAACAAATTTCCTCATCCACAAATGCCATTTCCCCCCTTTTGATCTAATTCCGACATTAAAGAAAGACTTTTAAATCACTAACTTGTTTATTCAGTTCACAGACGCCTTCCTCTTTCCTCTCATCTCGCTGTCCCAGTTTAGTCGAACAGCTCCAGACATCGTCAACGCTCAGCTCCACTGGCTACCAAAGCCATACGCTCAACGAGTCCACGTGAGCAGCCTGGTTCTCACTTATTTATAGAATTCGTAAAGTACATCAGTGGAAGTGAGATAAAAAATGTTGCAAAAATAACCATTCTCATCATGTCATTTAGTATAATACATGAATGTTTAATGCGTCTTCTCTTTTCTCACGAAGTGTGTGTTTGTGTTGATGTGTTGTGCGAGTGCATGGGTGGCGTCTGAGTGTGTGTGGGCATGTCCATTTTATGTCAGTTGAATTTGTGTAACGTGGCACAATGAAGTCAGTGGGATCTGAGGGGAGTGTTTAGAGATGTTTCTGACCGCATACTGTATGTGTGTTGTATGTTCACATTTGTGTGTGTCTGTGTGTGTGTGTGTTCAAGACACTAACAGTGGCTGTATTGTCCTGATGGGACGAGGCAGCAGCATCGTCATCTGGGCCACTGTAATCATGGCTGGGCTCGAGATGAAAGACACCATTGACAAGAAGTTTTCTGAGAGAAGAGAGAGAGCGAGGTGGAGAGCGATGAATGTAATGAAAGGGAGGAGTAAGGAGCAGCAGCAGAAATAGGAGACAAGAATAGTTTGCTGACCAAACTCCATTATGAAACAAGCCTTTGCCTTGTGCTCTGTATTAAGTCGCGCATGAACTAATGAAAAGAATGTTGGATGGTACTGCATGTGGGTAGCCTTTGAACCCCTTGCAGTACCCCAGTTGACCAGTAAGATAAACCTGACAGGAAGGCTGATCTGCTCTGTTGTGTGCAGCTGTGTCAGTGTAGTTAAACCACTCCAGAATGATGTTCAGAGAAGTGGCAAACCTCCAACTGGGTGCTTGATCAACCTATAGAAAAGTGTTGGTTTTGTCACAGCAAATGTGATTTTTTTTTTGTACCTTCGTAGCTGTGTAAAATATTAATAACCAGGACATTTCACCATCTCCTGTTGCAGGCATTGTGTTATCAAGATCATTGCATTCAGCCAAATGGATTAACTCTCACATGGCAAACGCTGCAAGGATTTCCAGCCTGCATGGCAGTGCGTATTGTTTCCTTTCACAGAAAATGAATGAAATGATTTGGTTGACTGGATGATTACCTCTGGTGTGGTTGCCCAGTTAGAGTAAGATGTGCATGGGCATGGTGACCAGGTCTACAGAGTGCTGGTTAGAAGACAATTCAATGTAGTGTCTTTTCTAAGCTATTTATATTTACAATTGATGCAGGAAACGGTAAATAACCATGGTTAGAAATGCTTTTGTCAAAATATGGAAATATCTCCACTGTTTTTCCTTAATTACTCTGCCAAGGAATGGTGGAGTTTCATGAAGATCGGCATGTCTGTCCGTCAGTTTTTGAGTCATGTTAGCAACATGACTTAGAAACAGACTGATTTGGATGATACGTTTGACAGTGATGCCACTTATAGTCTGATCCACAGATTTGGTAAACATTTCTGCGTCGTTGTGAGAAAGCAGCATGGCATCACTGTAACTATGACAACAAGTGAGCACTATGTCAGCTGCCTGCTGACGATCACATGATTGTGATCTTACTGCAGATTGACTGCTACGGATTTATCGGGACTTACCAGTCCGAAATCATGCAAGGAACAAGCGATTAAATTGTGGGGGTGTTTCCAAGTCCTATCATTTCCCGTCGACTGCTACATATTTAGGTCACATGATTCGGTATCCGTACATAACGTACACATGCATAACACACGCCTGTGCTCAGCGCAAGGTCATTTTGTTTGTGGGTGCATCTATATTAAATGGCCTCATTCTGCGGTGCTGTGATTTCTGCCACAAATTTTTTTTAAGGATTTCAGCCGTCGGAAATGATACGACTGAGCAGCCTTGCCGGAGTACTGCTCTCTCTGTGTGCTTTTCTTGGTTTAACAATGAATCAATTTTTGATTGATGATGCATTAGGTAATATGTAGCATAATAATTAAGAAAATTGTCAGCCAGGATGTGTTTTTCAACAAAACTTTCAATAACATCCATCAATCTTCATCACACAGTGAGGGTAATTATAGCATTGCTGCATTAATACTATTGGAGCAGCCATGTTGCTTCACAAAACTTTTTGTTCCCAAGTGCATTCTGGGATATGCCTAAGCGCCCCTTGACCCTGAATCGGGCAAGCGGATATAGAAAATGGTTAGATGGATGGATGAGATGGGAAATAGATGGATGATCCATCTCCCTTTCTTTTTCCCCACTCTTCTTCTTAGTTTTCACTTACGGCAATCTTTCCTGCCATCTCCGCAGCCTTTATATTGAACTGGTATGAAGCCAAATAACTTTCACTTCTCTCCCTCTTACTGTGACTCCTGCTTTATCTGGTTGGGCCCGTTCTCACCTCCTTTCTTTTTTTAGAAGCAGGCTGCCTGTATTTCTCTGCTCTGTTGCTCTGTAGTAAATATACTTTTGAATTCTCCATGCAGCCCTGCTCGTAATTTATGGATGTTCGCCTGCTATCACAATGCTGCACATCAATGGCTCACTATGTGCGTGTTTTTGTATGTATACAGTGTGTAGGTTTCCTTTTCTGCATCTGTATTCTGAGCACATACTCTTTAAAGTCTATCCACACGTTCTTAGGTGTGTATGTATTTCTGTGTGGACTTTGTCTGCTGAATCCTTTAATACCTCCAGACAATCAATACGCAGAGGAGCAATGTTTGGCCCTGTCTTCTTTTAAAAGATGCACTCCACACAGTGGTGCGAGCCAAGAGTCGAGAAGTCAATAAAACAAAGCCGATAGTGCCCTAATTTTTTTTCTTTTTTGTGGATTGCAGCAACGAGGCCTCTGAGTCTGTGGGCGAATATTTAGTGTCCTGTCATTTCGATACAAACGAATGAATTCATTTTGTTAGATCTCTGGAAGTGCAAAAACACAAGTCCATGTAAATATTGACATCTGTGTTTGCTAAGATTTTGCTTTGTTTCCCTTTCTCAGGGCTGGTGGCAGACGAGGCTGAGGATCGGGGGATGAGGTTATAAAAACAACAGCAGAGAACGGAGGAAAAAAAGGAAGGAGAAGTCGATTGCTCGGAAACTCTTCTTTTGTATCTTTGCACCCTGCAGTCCTCTAAGGCACTGACTGACCCTGTGAAGGATTACACCCTATCAAAAATACACACCAGCACCCTCTTGCTCACACACCCCCTCCCCTCACCACCATGTCCTCCCACTTCCACCCACCCCTCCTCATCCCTCCCATCCTCTTCCTTCTCCTCTCCCTCACCATGGCTTCCACCTCTACTGCTCCTCCCTCCTCTCTCCTCCTCTCCTTCTCCCCACCGGAAGGAGGTCTCACACATTTGGTGGTCCACAACAAAACCGGAGAGGTCTATTTGGGCGCAGTCAACTGGATCTACAAGCTGTCCAGCAACCTCACCAAGCTACGGAGCCACGTTACCGGACCTGTCACCGACAACCCTCGCTGTTACCCTCCACCTGGTGTCCAGTCCTGCCCCCATGAGCTGGTGCAGACCTCTAATGTCAATAAGCTCCTCTTACTTGATGCTGCCCACAACCGCTTAATTGCATGTGGGAGTACTTCCCAGGGAATATGCCAGTTCCTGCGTCTGGATGATTTATTCAAGCTCGGCGAGCCCCACCACCGTAAAGAGCACTATCTATCCAGTGTTGCCGAGGCAGGCACCATGTCAGGTGTCGTAATCTCCCCAGATATTTTCGGTGGCGGTGGGAAACTTTTTGTTGGCACTCCTATTGATGGGAAGTCTGAGTATTTCCCCACACTGTCGAGTCGCAAGCTGATGTCCAACGAGGAGAATGCTGACATGTTCAGCTTCGTCTACCAGGATGAGTTTGTCTCTTCTCAGCTCAAGATTCCCTCAGACACACTCTCCAAGTTTCCTGCATTTGACATCTACTACATCTACGGCTTCAACAGTGAGCAGTTTGTGTATTATCTCACCCTGCAGCTCGACACCCAACTCACTTCACCTGATGCAAGCAGCGAACAGTTCTTCACTTCTAAGATTGTCCGTCTCTGCGTCGATGATCCCAAGTTCTACTCCTATGTTGAATTCCCCATCGGCTGCACCAAGGACGGAGTGGAGTACCGCTTGGTTCAGGATGCTTATTTGGCCCGGCCAGGCAGCCGTTTGGCACGTTCACTTGGTATTCAAGATCACGAGGAGGTTCTGTTTACTGTATTCGCCCAGGGTCAAAAGAACAGAGCCAAACCGCCCAAGGAGTCGGCTTTGTGTCTGTTCACAATGAGGCAGATAAAGGAGAAGATTAAAGAGAGGATTCAGTCATGCTACAGAGGAGAAGGAAAACTCTCCCTGCCCTGGCTGCTCAACAAGGAGCTGGCCTGTATCAACTCGGTGAGTGTTTGAGGAAGGAGCCTTTATATGAGTTCTTTTTGTGATTTTAATGTAGATTTGGGAGTCATCCCTACCTATGTAGACTGTTTTGGGAACTTTTTGTTTGTGGTTGTGTGCTCAAGTCTTTTTTTTAAGTTATCAGCACAGAAATGGCAATTTTACATCATGTTTAGTTTCAAGTACAGTTTATTCTTTGTAGAATATGATATTTTGTGTCAGTTTTAGTGAGTTTATGCAGCTTAGTTTCTACTTCAGCTGAACAGCATCGTGCCAATAGCACTGCAGTGGTCATGGGTTTAATGTGTGTTAAAACCAGTCATAGCTGAAAAGGTTCTGTGCAGCTGAGGAGCATTTACTAGAAATTCTCTTTTTCTTCTGTCCGAAAATGAAAATGCAGATTACTTCTTGTTAATGAACTGCAAGGTGATTTCTTAGTAGTAAAAACAATCAAACCAGAACTCTATGTGAAAACTGCCTAAAGGCAATCTCCGCCCTGGCAGGATTGTAGATTACCAACGAGGAGCTCGTGCATCCGTTTGACTTTCCCTGGTTAACCTTTAAGTGGCAAGAATGAATTTCAGCATAGCTCTTAATGTAGCAAGTAATATTTTCCATTTTTGTTAGGGCCAGAGGAACCAAGATGGAGGTGCGAGTGCACATTTAGTGCCACATGGAGTAACAGCTGTTTTAGTGGCACTATAGGTGACTGTGGGCAGCAAATGCAGCATATTTACCACATTTAACAATCTAAGAGATGAGCTGTACTTATTCAGAAGTGAAGCATCTATTTTCTATACAATAGCCAAAGCTACATACAGAGTGTAATAATGTGAATCCATGTAAACCTACCAAATGTGAAACTAGCAAAACTAAATTAGAATAAATCCATTGCTGATTGTCAAATACTTCTGGAAGAAATCTCGACGAACTAACATTGGCAGGAGCTAGAGAGATAAAGATTTTTTTTTCTCATCATGAATGAATTTTAATATTTTTCAAATGTCTGTTCAGTTAGTCTGAGGACGGGACTGCTGTCTCTCTGAGCTCCTGTCAGTTTTCTCCGGAATAATTCCATCTCCAGGTTGTGGAAGGCTTGTCTCTGCTTTTACTCATAGATGAGCTGGCCTAAGGGTGTCTGAGAGACTTAAGTGTGTGTACGTGTGTGTTTCACCTGCTCCTGTCACCCACATGTCACACACACTCACAGCCCCGTATCCTCATGAATAATTCACCTGGCCTCACCTTCTGTTATTCAGTCGGTGCTCCATAACAACCTGCCATAAATCTCTGGACTACTCTCCACCTCTCTGTCTCTAGCTCCTCTTTCGCTCTCTGCTATTCCATCTTCTATTTCTCTCTCATGCCTTTCACTCTAGTCCCGTCATTTGCATAAAGAATTCTTTCATTTTGCTAACCCCATTCTCCCACTGCTCCTTCTTTTATCTTCTTTCTTCTTACTCAACTTCTCTGCTTCCCTCCCACACCTCCTTTTCCTGACCTCTTTTCTTACTCTTTATTTTTGACCTTTCACCTCCTCTGTTTTTTCCCTCTTGTTTCTTTCGGCTGCTCTTTAGCTCCTTCACTCTCATCCCCGTCTCTCTCAAGCTTTTGCTCTTTTACCATCTTTCTCTGCCCTCTCCTTGACTTTCCACTGAGTGATGAGGTATAGAGTGACTTAGCGTGTTAAGCCAAAGCCTGGATGTGATCTGAAAATACAATGTGGAGGGGAGACGATGCAGTGATAAAGGAGAGCAGAGTGATGGGGAGTGACAGAAAGTGGGAGTTGTAGGTTTAATAGGAGGTGGGGGCAGCTATTGGGGGGAAAAAGGAAAGTAGGATGTGGATAGAAGGTTGGGTGGAAGATGGAGTAGGAAGCAGGTTGAGAGAAGGGCTGGAAGATGTGAGGAAAAGTGGGAAGTCATAGAGATGGAGAATTACTGGAATTGTGGAGGCCTTAATGGGAGAAGGCTAGAAAGAAACTGAAAGGAAGGAGGAATGACCGAGAACTACTGGAAACAAATGAGGAAATGCTCAAGGTCAGCATGGGCAAAGGAGCATTTGATCTTTGAAATGCTCCTCAACTGGGAGAAGCCTGATTGGACACGAGTGACTTGTTTGACAAATGACTGTCCGACAGTACACTGAGATTTCAGGCGGCTGCTTTGAGACTCGGATTAGATTTATTTTCATTTAGTTACAACTTGAAGAATCTGGAGGGTTCTTAGCTTCACCTTAGAACTGAAGAAACCGTTTGGATAAGAAGTGAAATCTCTTCAGGAACCAAATAAAAACAGTCAACTTGCTTTTTACTGTTGGCTTCGTGTGGCTCCATCATTACTGACTGTGGCGGCTGGTTGATGTGAGCGTCAACATGTTGAACAGTGCTAAATACCCCTTCGTACTGCAGAATGGGTCGGCCAAGCAAGACTGAGATTTGGTTCAATTTTCAAGATGAAACTGAAAGTTATAGATTATGAGTTCAAGGGCTGTCACAAAGTTGAAGGAAGGATGATTCTCTCTGTAAATAGTTTAATTTTGCAGATTTTTGTCAACATACCTTTCAAACCCACACACAGGTTTTATGTTAACTCTGTGTCCAAACTCTCAGTACATCTCAGCAACTCACAAGTTGATGGGGATTGCAGCAACAACACTGGTATTGTTAATAATAAACACAAATTAATGTCAGTTTCACAAACTGGTGATTCCTCAGTGCTTCTGTTAACAGTACTGAATTGAGCTAAGCAGTGGTAGTCCCTTGTCTACAGTGCTGATGTGCTTTTTTTCTGTCATTGTCACCCATATGTTTTATTAACCTTTGATCCAGGCCCTCCCACTCAAGTTTCACTGCAGAATGTTTTTTTTTTTTTTTGCTAAGTAGAAGGAAGTCAGTGTCAGCTGGACACAATATGTGTTTTAAATTACAGACTCACACTCAGCAGATTATTGTCTTTGCTCATTTACATTTCTTCTTAAAATTGTCACAGCTTATGCAACACAACAACATCTCTGTCACAAGCCCACTGGTGCTGTGCAAGCACCATGTGGCCTTGTACTATAAAGTGTACTGTATGTGCTTGTGATTATGCTAATGAGCGTACAGTTACATGATTGTCCTTTATGGCCATCTGTCGTTCTGCCTGCGATCGATCAAGGTCGTGTCAGCTCTGCTCGCTCTGGGATGTCGCTGTGATGAATTTATCATCTCCTTGTACATGTTCAGTGTTTCCTGATGAGACAGCTCGTTGCCTCTGCGCTAGTGTCGTGTGGTAACTTTCATACCGACTCATTTCACGCGACAAGGTCGGGTCACTCAGTCAGTGATGAGGCGCTCCTCTTGACCTGGAAGCTATCAAACTTCATCATGGCATGAAGCACCTGAGAAAGTCAGCTTCTAAGAGCTATGTATGAAGTCCTAAATCATCTCACTTCCACAATTCCATGCCAGTATCGCCTACTTGTATTAGAGACTCTGAAACTGTCTATAGTCCAACTGGCCTTTTCCTGTTACAGGAGAGGCAATCCTTTATATGATGTTTGAGTTCTTCAGTGTCTAAACAGTGTCACTTATGCACTGGGTTGAGATCTGACACTAACTGCTGTTAATAATTTAACTGATTACAAATATTGTAACTGATGAGGCAGAAGACAAAGGACATGCATGTCAGAAAATGTATTGTACATTAGCAGCAGTGCCTCCCTTTGTACTATTTAATGAGAAGACTATAGCTCATTTGACACTGTAGCGACCCAAAGAGGTGGTCACTCGGACTATGGGCAACTCTGTGTTGGCAGGCAGAGAGCATTATGAGGGTTTAGCTAGCAACTGGCCACTATGACAGAGTCTTCTGTTGAAGTTAATGGCTAGCTGCGAGATGTCGAGTCATAGTCTACTAAGAAAGTCCCCTTATATCCTAGAGGCACATGTAGTCAAGCCATATTAATGACAAATGTGTCAATTGTCAAAAATGGTCATATTGTAAGTTTCATCTGTGTTTGGGTCCATAAAAGAATCACTCATCACACATTCTGGAACTTCTCATAACTTTTAGTGAGCTCTTCACGCAACACATCAAGTCTGCTTTAACCCCCAGCTCCCACTCTCTTCTCTTCTTCCTTGAACCGACATCACCCCTGCTACCTCACCATCGCCCCCTAGCCTCACTACCGTTTCTGTAAATCCACATACTGCATGTGCAAACAACAGCACAAACATTATAAAGAACAAACACGTCTCCAACATTACAATATTTATGTCGACCGCATTTGAACGTATTACACACGTGGACAAAATTGTTGGTACCCCTCAGTTAAAGAAGGAAAAACCCACAATTCTCACTGAAATCACTTGAAACTCACAAAAGTAACAATAAATAAAAATTTATTGAAAATTAAATAATCAAAATCAGCAATCACTTTTGAATTGTTGATTAACATAATTATTTAAAAAAACAAACTAATGAAACAGGCCTGGACAAAAATGATGGTACCTCTATAAAAGATTGAAAACTATTTGACCAGAGTGACATGATTAACTCAGGTGTGTCATTTAATTGACATCACAGGTGTTTCCAAACTCATAATCAGTCAGTCTGCCTATTTAAAGGGAGACAAGTAGTCACCCTGCTGTTTGGTGAAAAGGTGTGTACCACACTGAACATGGACAACAGAAAGCGAAGGAGAGAATTGTCCCAGGACATCCGAAAAAAATGATAGACAAACATCTTAAAGGTAAAGGCTATAAGACCATCTCTAAACAGCTTGAAGTTTCTGTGACAACAGTGGCTCATATTATTCAGAAGTTCCAGACCCACGGGACAGTAGCCAACCTCCCTGGACGTGGCCGCAAGAGGAAAATTGATGACAAATTGAAGAGACGGATCGTTGGAATTGTATCCAAAGAGCCCAGAGCAACCTCCAAAGAAATTAAAGGTGAACTCCAAGGCCAAGGTACATCAGTGTCAGATCGCACCATTCGTCGTTGTTTGAGCCAAAGTGGACTTCATGGGAGACGACCAAGGAGGACACCACTGCTGAAAAAAACTCATAAAAAAGCGAGACTGGAATTTGCAAAAATGCATGTTAACAAGCCACAAAGCTTCTGGGAGAATGTCCTTTGGACAGATGAGACCAAACTGGAGCTTTTTGGTAAGGCACATCAACTCTATGTTCATAGACTCAAAAACCAAGCATACGAAGAAAAGAACACTGTCCCTACGGTGAAACATGGAGGAGGCTCAGTAATGTTTTGGGGCTGCTTTGCTGCATCTGGCACAGGGTGTCTTGAAAGTGTGCAAGGTACGATGAAATCTGAAGACTATCGAGGCATTCTGGAGAGAAATGTGCTGCTTAGTGTCAGAAAGCTTGGTCTCAGTCGCAGGTCATGGGTCTTCCAACAGGACAACGATCCAAAACACACAGCCAAAAACACCCAAGAATGGCTGAGAGAAAAGCGTTGGACTATTCTAAAGTGGCCTTCTATGAGCCCAGATCTGAATCCCATTGAACATATGTGGAAGGAGCTGAAACATGCCATTTGGAGAAGACACCCATCAAACCTGAGACAACTGGAGCTGTTTGCTCATGAGGAGTGGGCCAAAATACCTGTTGACAGCTGCAGAACGCTCATTGACAAATACAGAAATCGTTTAATTGCAGTGATTGCCTCAAAAGGTTGTGCAACAAAATATTAAGTTATGGGTACCATCATTTTTGTCCAGCCCTATTTCATTAGTTTGTTTTTTTTAAATAATTATGTTAATCAACAATTCAAAAGTGATGGCTGTTTTTGATTATTTAATTTTCAATAAATTTTTATTTATTGTTACTTTTGTGAGTTTCAAGTGATTTCAGTGAGAATTGTGGGTTTTTCCTTCTTTAACTGAGGGGTACCAACAATTTTGTCCACGTGTGTAAATACATTTTCATTCTCACAATATCAACATATTGAATATTTAAGATTTAAATTTAATTCATTACTGACTGATTGATTGATTAAAATTTTCATCCCTAAATCTGAAAGTCAAAAATCTAAAAATTATTTCAGTTTTAACAGTTTATGGTCTTGATGAATGGTTTAACTTTTATTTTTATTAATTATTCTAATGTTTTAAATATAACATCCCTTTAAATTGTGCTGACGGGTCTGGAGTTAAGAGGATTAATATCATAAATGTGCTAAGGAGTTGGATTAATGACTACTAGCTGACTAAGAAAATCTTGATGCAGAGAGAGATGGACATAAATTTGATCATGGATTTGTTGTCACTGATAAAGTATATTAATTTATGCTACTAAATAGTACAAAAGTGGCTTGTTGAACATTACAAACACAGTGATCTCACACACATTGTGCTGGAATGAGCATAAAAGTAATACAGTTATCTGATGCCTGTTACACATAAACATCCATAAAATGGCTCACAAATTATTCAAATAGGGGCTTAATCATAGCATTAGATCTTGCCTCATACCCATGAAAATTAACTGATTGTTCATTGGTGTTACAAAGCAAACAGGGGCTGCTTGTGGCCAATGCAGTCTGATCGGCAAGTCTGATTTAAAAAAAAAATTTTTTTTTTACTGAACTGTAAAGAAATACAAGTACAAAAATGTAACGGGTGAAGCTCACAGTGCAGAAACAAAGAGTGGAAAACTCAATAAAAAGAGTTAGGGTAAATATAGCTGAATTTACAGCTGCGTTCACACATACGTTTACCATTTTGTCAGCTTCAAGTCGCTGCACGACTGTGTGATTTTTCTTCGGTTCTCTTTTACAAAACTCCTTCGTCAGTGGTCCCAGCTGACTTGTGTGTTTGTCAGTCGTCTCAAGCACTTTTCAGTTTGCAGTGAGCGTTTTCTTCCACATCTTCCCTCTGTGATGGGTGTGTCTCAAACTGCAGGTCTCTCCCTCTGCATCTTTATGCCCACTCATTATCAGGAAGAGGCCAGTGTTGGTCTTTTGGGAGTTAAACTGAGTGGTGGGTGACCTTCTCTGGCTGTGGGCTGCTGTCCAGCTCCACAGCTCTACAGCTCTGCGAGCAGGCTGACCCAGCAACACTACAGCCTTAGCATGACTAATGAGACTGATTTAGACAGAGGGAGAGAGAGATACTATCCAGTGTGTGTATAGGACTCAGTTTATCTTGATTTTTCTGCATCTCTCCCTCTCTGTGTACCTCACGGACTGCTAATTTGTGTGTGTGTCTACCCACCTCTTATCCTGGCCTCCAAAGAAGCAGGACAAAACACCGGTAAAAACAGAGTAGAATGGGCTGATAAGAGTGTGTGAGTTTGTGCGCACGTGAATTCGCATTGTGTGCGAAAACACAAGGTGGACGTCAGAGGGAAAATTGCCTGCAATAACAGAGAGCAAGAAGATTCTCTTCTATTGTTATTGCTCCCTCTCTCTCTCTGCCCAACTCTACCTCTCCCTTTCTTTTCTCCCTCTCTCGCTCACTCTGTCTCTATTTTTCTCAGAGCATAATAGTGTTTATTAATATTTATCAGTGTTGATCACTGCTGGCCAGGATTATAGTCTATTTCTGTGGCATTTTGTATTCTGTCTTCCAGGCAGCTGGTGACTGAGTGTGTGTATATGTATTTGTGTCCGTTTACTGCTTCATTCTCTCTCTATCTCTCCATTGTATCTTTAGTCTCATTACTGCTGGGTCTCAGTGGATGGATCACCCACACTGCATCTCGCTTTGGGTCTGCTGGGTGGGGAATAGCAAGGCTCTAATGGCTGCACTTGCATCATCCACAAGAAATGCATTATTACCTTAATATTTGATGTGGCAAAATTATGTGTTCACAGTATATTGAAAACTATCTGTTTTGTACAACAGATATAACATATGCATACACACGTGGACAAAATTGTTGGTACCCCTCAGTTAAAGAAGGAAAACCCACAATTCTCACTGAAATCACTTGAAACTCACAAAAGTAACAATAAATAAAATTTATTGAAAATTAAATAATCAAAATCAGCCATCACTTTTGAATTGTTGATTAACATAATTATTTAAAAAAACAAACTAATGAAATAGGGCTGGACAAAAATGATGGTACCCATAACTTAATATTTTGTTGCACAACCTTTTGAGGCCATCACTGCAATTAAACGATTTCTGTATTTGTCAATGAGCGTTCTGCAGCTGTCAACAGGTATTTTGGCCCACTCCTCATGAGCAAACAGCTCCAGTTGTCTCAGGTTTGATGGGTGTCTTCTTCAAATGGCATGTTTCAGCTCCTTCCACATATGTTCAATGGGATTCAGATCTGGGCTCATAGAAGGCCACTTTAGAATAGTCCAACGCTTTTCTCTCAGCCATTCTTGGGTG
This sequence comes from Acanthochromis polyacanthus, assembly GCF_021347895.1. NCBI lineage: Eukaryota > Metazoa > Chordata > Actinopteri > Pomacentridae > Acanthochromis > Acanthochromis polyacanthus. The sequence continues at coordinate 19,880,697 of NC_067118.1, forward strand.
TTTTTGGCTGTGTGTTTTGGATCGTTGTCCTGTTGGAAGACCCATGACCTGCGACTGAGACCAAGCTTTCTGACACTAGGCAGCACATTTCTCTCCAGAATGCCTTGATAGTCTTCAGATTTCATCGTACCTTGCACACTTTCAAGACACCCTGTGCCAGATGCAGCAAAGCAGCCCCAAAACATTACTGAGCCTCCTCCATGTTTCACCGTAGGGACAGTGTTCTTTTCTTCGTATGCTTGGTTTTTGAGTCTATGAACATAGAGTTGATGTGCCTGACCAAAAAGCTCCAGTTTGGTCTCATCTGTCCAAAGGACATTCTCCCAGAAGCTTTGTGGCTTGTCAACATGCATTTTTGCAAATTCCAGTCTGGCTTTTTTATGAGTTTTTTCAGCAGTGGTGTCCTCCTTGGTCGTCTCCCATGAAGTCCACTTTGGCTCAAACAACGACGAATGGTGCGATCTGACACTGATGTACCTTGGCCTTGGAGTTCACCTTTAATTTCTTTGGAGGTTGCTCTGGGCTCTTTGGATACAATTCGAACAATCCGTCTCTTCAATTTGTCATCAATTTTCCTCTTGCGGCCACGTCCAGGGAGGTTGGCTACTGTCCCGTGGGTCTTGAACTTCTGAATAATATGAGCCACTGTTGTCACAGGAACTTCAAGCTGTTTAGAGATGGTCTTATAGCCTTTACCTTTAAGATGTTTGTCTATAATTTTTTTTCGGATGTCCTGGGACAATTCTCTCCTTCGCTTTCTGTTGTCCATGTTCAGTGTGGTACACACCTTTTCACCAAACAGCAGGGTGACTACTTGTCTCCCTTTAAATAGGCAGACTGACTGATTATGAGTTTGGAAACACCTGTGATGTCAATTAAATGACACACCTGAGTTAATCATGTCACTCTGGTCAAATAGTTTTCAATCTTTTATAGAGGTACCATCATTTTTGTCCAGGCCTGTTTCATTAGTTTGTTTTTTTAAATAATTATGTTAATCAACAATTCAAAAGTAATGGCTGTTTTTGATTATATAATTTTCAATAAATTTTTATTTATTGTTACTTTTGTGAGTTTCAAGTGATTTCAGTGAGAATTGTGGGTTTTTCCTTCTTTAACTGAGGGGTACCAACAATTTCGTCCACGTGTGTACATATGCTGTTACGTTTGCAACACACGCACAGTGGTGCCGTGGGTATTTTATATGGTGGTAAAAATACGAGTTATTATTATCCCCTGCCTCCACCAAGTGGAAAAGGGGGATATAGGTTTGGCCTCTGTCCGTGCTTCCGTTCGTGCGTCCGTGCGTCCGTCCGTCCGTCCGTCCGACATGAAGCGGACAGCTTTTCTCGGAAACTGTTACAGCTAGGATTACGAAATTTAGTGTGTAGCTTCACACCATGGACACCTTGATCAAGTTCGAAAATGAGACCTGTGCGATAATATTTAACAGAGTTATGGCCCTTTATAACTATTTTGGATGTAGACTCATAGACATCACATGTGGCGGGGGATATTGATGATCATGTCGTCTTGTTTTCAGTAGTGATCGTGCTCTGTGACTGTCCACATTTCAGTGGAATAAAAGCAAAAGCATTTAGGTTATATATGTAAAATGTGAGGACTAAATAAAGTAAAAAAAAAAAATGGTACATGTCATGGAAAACCAACCCCCTCAATTGGATGGATCATTGGTAGACATAGGAGGTGGCTGTAGGGCTGCAGCTATCATTAAAATCATTGCTTAATCGACTAACCGGATTCCGCGCTTGTCGTGCGTTAAAGCGGAAGTGAGCGTGCCATGCAATAGAAATAACCATCCGGGCAGAGCATGGTCGGACATCCGCACTGTCTCATGCATGTATACTATATATACCTACACATATACAATGCCATCTGGTTGAGCTGGACTTGAATCGTGGTCCACCAGTCAATGACCAAGGGTACAGTATGCAGTGGGTTAAACGAAGCCTCGAGGCATTTTAGTGATCAAATTACTCAAGGAATCGTTTCAGTCCTAGGTGGCTGACATTAAGAAATGCTACCAGTGGTTAAACAAAGCTGCTCTGAATGACAGCACAAGTTCTGATCGTGGCAGCACAAGAACAAGCCCTGAGCACCAGATCCATACAGAGAGGATTCTACCACAACAGACAGGATCCAAGATGCAGGCTGTGCAAAGAGGCCCCTGAGATGGTCCAGCACATAGCAGCAGGATGCAAGCTGGGACCCTGTACACCAAGGGGCAGAACCAAGTGGCTAGGATAGTGTACAGGAACATCTGTGTCGAATATGAGTCTGAAGTCCCCAATTCCCAATGGGCCACACCACTGAAAGTGGTAGAGAACGCCATGAATAAGGTCCTCTGGGACTAGTTCCAGAATGACAAGCAGCTGCTGGTTAACCAACCAGACATAGTGGTGGTCAACAAGGAGCAGAAGAGGGCATCTGTGGGAAATGTGGCAGCTGACAGTAACATCAGGAAGGAGCATGACAAGTCAGAAGCTGTAGGAACAACTGGAACACATGTGAAAGGAGAAAAACCACAGTGGTTTCAGTGGTAATAGCAGCATGAGGAGCTGTGACCCCCAAATTGGGAGAGTGGCTTCAGGAGATTCGACGTCCACGAGGTCTCTCAGCGTGCAGTTGTACAAGCTTGTGCACAGTGCAATTGTGCAAACAGTTGTCTACTCCCTGTGCAGACTTGGAGCAGCATGAGCATTAATTTTAGGTAGTATTTCAACCTCTTTAATGAATGCAAGTTCAATATTCCCACTCTTTCAAATGGGAGCTCTCAGTGTTCAATACTTTGCAGCTCTGAAATGTGGAGGAAAAATTGGGAACACTTATGAAACCATGAATCACAATCCATTATTGGTTCAGGACTACATTCTTTCCATAGAAATGTTCCTAGTTTACCACTCTTTTCTAACTATAGGTGCAGTCATATGATGCTCTTTCTGAAGAGTTCCCCATAGCAAGACCGATAAAGGTCACTCCCAATATGCACTTCTACTGATTCAGAGTCTGACAAGCCGACAAGAAAGAGCTACCCAGACTATTTCCCCCCTTATTTTGCCACTATTGACATTGTTTCCTGAGGAACAGGAGAAACTACTTTGGAAACAGATGATGTTATTTCTGGCTACAGGTAGAATTTCTCCCTTGTTTTATAAAAAACTCAGTGGGAGATTAAGTGACTTGTAAAGATGGATTCTTTCACAGCGCAGTGATAAATACATGCAGCGCAGAGGTGAATTGCTGTCAAATGCTGTCTAGTATATAGCCCATTGGGGGAAATATTTTTTGATGAGGTGCACTTTTCCTTCCTGCCTTTTCAGACATTTTGATGCATGACGCAGCAAAATGTTGCATACCTTGAGGCATGTTAATGACTTCAGCTGTAGTACTTTCCCATATGTTTCTGTCTTGTGATATTTTCTGCCTCGGGCTGAATCACATGGTGCCCACCTTGCGGTGAAATCGTCCTAATTTCTATTAAATTCTTCATATGGGGGATTTCTCTGATCCAACTGCAACATGAGTGATGCCTCTGAACTAAGTTTAATTCACAGTGGTGTTCATTGTTTACTGTGGCACATGACAAAATAGGGCTATAGGGCTCATGAGACTGTCCGCTTGTTATGGATTTGGAGTGTGTTGATTCTTGTGGCTGCTTAGCCTTAAAGTATATATGAGTTGGATCACACGTGACCCTTTTCCCAGAAACTCACCAGTTGTCTGAAGATTTCCACACTGATAATGAACAGAAATATCAAAAGTGATGCTAGATTAACCCACTGACCCTTGATCAGTCACATTTCTCTCACTGTGGGCTCATTTTTTTTTACTGAAGTATGGCCCTGCAGCTTTATGGGGACAGCTCAACCATGGCTAGAAATCAAGAGAACTATAACATGTCTTTTGTGCTCTCCAGCAAAGTTCTACTGTCATAGATCATAAAAAGAAAACTATGGAAGAATAAGGAAGTACTGGAATAAATGGTGTCTCTGCATGCATGAATATTTTACTGCTTTTTAATTTTTTTTGTCATTACAGAATCTAGTTTGTGCATAAAATATATTTTTGGTTTGTGCCATGCTGCTACCACACCATCTCGCAATGGTACAGAAATCTTCAGCAAATCTGCGGATCCAGACTCTAAGCCTCATCACTGCCAAAAATTTAATCGCTTGATCCTTGTGTTTATTTCTGACCTTCCCTGAAAATTAATCCATTAGTCCGTTTTTGATGCTGCTAAAAGACAAACATACACCGATTGTCACATAACTTTGCTGTTCCTTGGCGGAGTAATAAAGGGATTTTGATGAAATATCATGGTTATAAGCTTAGCCTTTGTTATTTTTCCAGAAGTCATAGAAGTCTTTCTGTTTGTAGATTCTGGCTCTGGTGAATCATGCATTGTGGCTTTTTTTTTTAAAGGATAGCACATCTTTCAAACCTGCCAGTGAGTTTTGGAAGGTTAATGCCTTGAATTTGACATGTTACAATGAATATTTCTGAAATCAGTCATGGTGCAAGAATTCCTGAAATCCAATCTTTGGTTTTCTTTATGTCAAATATCAATTATGAGTTCATCAAACAATATGCTCAAATGAAACAAGCTCTGAAAGTTTAATCCACGTCTTCTGTCGGCTCTTTAACTGGGTCAAAAAGCCAACAGCTTTGTCGCTTTACACAAGCCCAGGCTGGTTGTCCAGGACACAAATCTCTGCAGCACATTCACAAAACGCTGACCTGCAGCATCTAATGAAGAGTGTAATTATTTATTGATAGGCATTTATGCTGTGTTGTGTTTGTGTGGGTTTATGACAGACATCTGTGTATGCATGTGTGTTTGTGCAAACGCATGCATTCATTAATGCATATTTGTTTCGTAAATTATTCATGTGTGTGTACAGCATGTGTGAATGCAAGGGTGTGTGTGTGTGTGTGTGTGTGTGTACAGCGTGTGTACATTCGGGCTTACAGCAGTGTGTCCCAGCTTTGTTTGGGTTTTCCTTCAAGTAGCTCAGCAGGTTCTGTGAGAAGAGATAAAGCTTAAAGACGTCTCTTGACTTCAATTTTTTGTGTGTGAATATGGAGATGTGTACGTGCACAAACACACGCGCAACACAGGAAACGGCTCATACTGAAAAGAAGAAAAGAAAGCAAAAAGCCCTTTATTCTAATAGGTCTAAAATCTACCTTTACCTTCAGTGATTCAGGTTTTACATTAGTATCTGAAACATCCACTTTCACTACCATCTTGTCTAAAATGTGCATGTTCAGTTTCATCAGCCAGTTAAATACAAGAGCCTTTCCGTTGCTTGTATTTCTTGTGTTCTGTTTTGTGTGGACTGCTATGAGCATAGCTGCGTTTGCTCGGAGCTGTGTGCCTGTATTTTCAGCTTGCGTGACTCTGTGTCAGTGTGTCTCTGCAACTTTCACCAATACAGTACAGTGTTTTACGAGCTCTCATATTTGGGTGAATTTCTGTAGACGTCTGTAGTAATTGGATTCCGGCTGTCAGGGAAGGCTTTAGTTCAGATTACACAGATTATAGTCTGCAGTGCTCAGATGGACAGAGTGGCTTAAAGAGCATCATCTGGCTCATGTTACATACGTAGTGCATTTTGGCGAACTCACAGATGTGATGTTTGCCTACATTTGCTAATGTAGGGCAAGAGTGGCAGATGTGTTCCCCTGACAGAAAATGTTACAGTATCTCTATTTCTCTGTCTGTCTCGACATCTGTGATGTCCCAATAAAGTTTTTCCGGCCCCAAAAGACCTTGAATATTATACAAGTATCTGAGCCAGTAACTAAAACTTACACTCTACTTAACACAGCTTGGCACAGTTGCTCACTTTTAACTGGAAGTCAAGCTACAACAAGAGAGAACAATAAGCTTCCCAAAACATTGTTCTTGCCAAACATATTCAACATATTTAATTGAAGTAACGGCTCCATGAAACACTGAAGGTCCTGCTTTAAAACTATTAAATTGGTAAACTTGTAATTACTCCTGAAACTGATGTGACATAATCAAGTGGCTGCAAAGAACACACTAACTTGACAACAGACAAGTTTAATTTTGGCCTGTCATCCGATCATCCACAGAATTAGCATAATTAGCAGCAGCTGACATGACCTGCCACACACAGGCGACGTGTGTCATTTTAACTGATTAAAGCGTCAGACTTTAGAGAACTGGTGCATTTTGCCAGTGCATGTGTCAGAACCCGAAGTCACTCATAGTAGTGTGCCAACAAATTGTGAGCACTAACACAATCTAACATTCTGTTTTAATGAAATACAGCCTTGCAACAGAAGGCTGAGATTGACAAAACACAGCATCCGGTAAAAAGAGATTTAAACTTTCAGTCAGGGTTACTTTGGCCCGTATAAATCCATTAAAATATGCCTGGATCAAGTTTAACTACAGACAAGATTTTTTTTTTCAGGATATCTGTGATTTCCAGGTAGAGCCAAAGATATGCTTGGAGGAATTTTTATCTGACTGAAATGCAGCTAAGATATGTTGCATCAAAGATTTGATATACCAGCCAGCAAAACTGTCATACTGGTGATTAAAATCTGTTTGACCAAAGAAGATAAGAAATACATAAAAATTGCCTATGAACATTTAAGAATTGGAATTTACATGAAGATAGAAGTCACGGTTCGTGGTTGAATTATGCTAGAAAGGGTTAACCACAAACGCAAAAATGAAAATACACATTTACAGCAGGCAGTGTTGAAATAGTGCATCACTGCTGTCAACAAATGTCTGCTGTGCCAGGAAAAAATGACACGCCAGACTGGAGCTTTCCATGTGGAGTTCGCTCAGTTGACGTCCGAGGCTATCTGGGGTAAAGCGAGCTGCTGTCCCACTGTGGCACATTAACCTATATGGCCAACTGACACGCCAGCGTTGGAGCCAAGCCCTCTCTTCCCACAGATCTCTGACTCTGTCTCTACGGGATTCCTCTGCTTTGTATGTTTTGTTTTGCTGCACACCTTCATGAAATTATGACCTAGAAAAATTTCCCAGTGGGGATCAGTCTTGACAATTGGTGATACTGGCAGGGATTTTAAATATGCTGAACCTTGGTTTCACCAATGTGATGCACGTGGAAATGCAAAAGGGTGTTTTGATGTTGTTATGACCCAAGTGCGAGGGTCAGCTGAGTGTAGCAAAACCAACCAGATGTCATTGGTTAGGTAAAGCAATTTATTGCTCAGTGACAAAGTTAACATGAAATTGATCAAACAAACATGAACAGGGCTGGTGGATGTTGCTACATCAGTGAACCACATAAAACCAATAAAGGCTGAAAGAGCTCTTAAACTAGCTAAACAAAAGCAAGACAGCTAAACTACTTAATCGCACCAAAACACAGTCACAACACTCACTGCAAACAACATAAACTAATACAATACAAATCAGTGTCAAGTGTGCATAATTAACTAAATAAAACTGGTGCCTCAAAGCACAAATTTCCAACTTGAAATAACACTCCAATCACTACAAGACACAAGTAGCTTCTCACCAAACCATCTAACAGAAGCTACAGTCTTCAACAAGACTAGTAACTCCTCACCAAATTAGCAGTCACTAACAGAAGCTATATTCCAAGTAGTCACCCTTCAGTGACTATGGAAAATGCATAACACACAAGATTCAAGAGGCACCAGGGCAAACTGGTCACATTAAATCCCAGCTGCCCTGACTGAGAGTTTGGTTGTAAGATTTATACTCTCCAGATGTGATGATGGCTGCGGCCGGTTGGCTAAAGGTGGAGGGAACT